>NC_034176.2:30653349-32018349 GCF_002021735.2 Oncorhynchus kisutch | reverse complement strand
ACCATGGTGAGAGTTGTGTGTGCGTGTGTGTGTGCGTGCGTGTGTGTGTGCGTGCGTGTGTGTGTGTGTAATTATCTCTGTCCTCTCTAGGTGGTGATGACCATCATCGTTGCCTTCATCCTGGATGCGTTTGTGTTCCGTATGAACTACAGCCGGAAGAACAAAGAACCACTGTTAGATCCTGAGGGTAAGGGTGTGCATGCGTGCAATGAAAAATGTTAGTAAGATGAGAACGGTATAGTGTTTGAGATGTAACAATGGTGTAGATGAGAACGGTATAGTGTTTGAGATGTAACAATGGTGTAGATGAGAACGGTATAGTGTTTGAGATGTGTGTTTGTGTGTTGTACATGAGAACGGTATAGTGTTTGAGATGTGTGTTTGTGTGTTGTACATGAGAACGGTATAGTGTTTGAGATGTGTGTTTGTGTGTTGTACATGAGAACGGTATAGTGTTTGAGATGTGTGTTTGTGTGTTGTACATGAGAACGGTATAGTGTTTGAGATGTGTGTTTGTGTGTTGTACATGAGAACGGTATAGTGTTTGAGATGTGTGTTTGTGTGTTGTACATGAGAACGGTATAGTGTTTGAGATGTGTGTTTGTGTGTTGTACATGAGAACGGTATAGTGTTTGAGATGTGTGTAACGATGGTGTGTTTGTGTGGTGTAGATGAGAACGGTATAGTGTTTGAGATGTAACAATGGTGTAGATGAGAACGGTATAGTGTTTGAGATGTAACAATGGTGTAGATGAGAACGGTATAGTGTTTGAGATGTGTGTTTGTGTGTTGTACATGAGAACGGTATAGTGTTTGAGATGTGTGTTTGTGTGTTGTACATGAGAACGGTATAGTGTTTGAGATGTGTGTTTGTGTGTTGTACATGAGAACGGTATAGTGTTTGAGATGTGTGTTTGTGTGTTGTAGATGAGAACGGTATAGTGTTTGAGATGTGTGTTGTAGATGAGAACGGTATAGTGTTTGAGATGTGTGTTTGTGTGTTGTAGATGAGAACGGTATAGTGTTTGAGATGTGTGTAACGATGGTGTGTTTGTGTGGTGTAGATGAGAACGGTATAGTGTTTGAGATGTGTGTTGTAGATGAGAACGGTATAGTGTTTGAGATGTGTGTTTGTGTGTTGTAGATGAGAACGGTAGTGTTTGAGATGTGTGTTGTAGATGAGAACGGTATAGTGTTTGAGATGTGTGTTGTAGATGAGAACGGTAGTGTTTGAGATGTGTGTAGCGATGGTGTGTTTGTGTGTTGTAGATGAGAACGGTATAGTGTTTGAGATGTGTGTTTGTGTGTTGTAGATGAGAACGGTATAGTGTTTGAGATGTGTGTTTGTGTGTTGTAGATGAGAACGGTATAGTGTTTGAGATGTGTGTTTGTGTGTTGTAGATGAGAACGGTATAGTGTTTGAGGCAGAGGTGAGTCGTGACGAGGCGTTGGCTACTCTGGAGCTTTATAAGCAGACGTGCCCTGGACTCTCCTCACTCAACTCTCTACAGGGAGTACTGGTGGCCATGGACCGCAGCGGGGTGAGAACACACACACAGACCAACACTCACAAATAGACAGACACACACACTCGCTCACACAGCTTCACAAACCTTTCCCGTCCTACACTCTCAAAAATATAGACGTGTGTGTGTGTGTGTGTGTAGAGCTCGTTTCTGGTGTACTTGGGTCGGCGGTCGCGGACCAAGAGTGACCTCAGCATGAAGATGTATGAGGAAGAGATCCAGGTGAGCCTCGTGCTGCCATGACAACCAGAATCCTGCTGACTGCTCAATGCTAGATTTGTCACTTTAAATAAGACTTTAGCTAACGTGACCTAGCTACAAAGGTGATGTTAATCTTGCCTTTTTATCAGAGGAGGCTGGTGGAACGATTACTAGGAAGACAGGCTCAGTGTAAAGACTGGAATGGAATGAATGGACCAGTATCAAACATATACTTTGTTCCATTACAATGAGCAGGTCCACCTATAGCGCCTCCTACCAGCTTCTTCTGCTGTCTAGCAAATTGGATTACACATTTGTATATTTCTGATGTCAGCTGTGACAAGAAAAATTGTATGATTAATGTGTTATTGGTGTGTGTACAGGAGTGGTATGCTGAGTACTCCAGAGAGAACCTACCCCAGTCAGACCGAAGCCTCGTAGAAAGAGAGCTGGAAATCCCTCCTCCCTGCCCTGACCCTGAACCTCAACCCAACTCACAAGGACCACTTAGTATTAACTAACACTCACTCACTGTTTCGCTCTCTCTCTCTCTTACACACACACACACACACACACACCTCTTCATGTCACAGAGCACTCTGTGAACTTAATGGTGATTGTCTTCCACAATGACAAGACCGAGAACCCCTCAAGTCTCTGTCTGTCTCCTTCCCTTCTTCCCCCTCCTCCCATCCTGAGGAAGTGTACTCTAGCAGCTTGGTCGGACAGTTGTGATGTGGACAGATGTGATGGTGTCACTGAACTAGAGCCTGGATCCTGGACCTGTTGAGATGCAGCAGGGATTTATGTTGATATGAATCATGTTCTCTATCTGAATGGATCTGTGTTCAAACAGGTTTAACAGCTTTATCTAACCCCAACCCTGACAGGACCTTAGTCTGCTGATGCATTGACAGTCGAAGCAGAGCATCGATTTAGGGGTTAACGGGCAGGGTTTTAAGGGTCAGAGTTAGGCCCTCTAGCTGTGAGACAGAGCTAATGTTCAAGGCCAACACCGGAGTACGAGGAGCCACTAGAATTTGGAATTTCACACTGCTCTTCTTCACTGCTCTGACCACAGAGAGGACACACGTCTGGACAGTGAAAGGACACATACCTGTAGGTGAATACCAGGCTGCCTGTAGATACGTACAAACTCACACGATCCCGCTCCGTCTGCCAGCACTAGGCTAAGCCCCCTCAACAGCCACTATGCCCACCCCCCCACCCAACACACACCTCAAACCCCTGCACATGTCCAGTAACCTACAGCTATATCTCCTAGCCAGCGTTTGAACAAACCTAAGAGAAGACTTTACTTTTATAACTCGTTATTCTGTAAGTGTATTATAATGTATTTGGTGTATTAAATGAGGAATCATTTAAATACATTGTTCACTTTGCCAAGTGTATTTGTGTAGCTACCTTTGCTTTAAAGTGGCAGGGCTCAGACTAGCCCTGAGACATGGCTATAGACACCAATGGTATTTGAACCATCTTCTCTGTTTTGGATGTTTTTATTTATATCTTAAATGGGTACAATACACAATAATCATCATCTCAGAACCTAGACATGAGTCTATGCATAAGTGCTTTTTACCCTGATATCATCTTCTTTAACGCATACACACACAGCCCAGACAGCTTCAACAAGAGAATCTTTTACCAAAGGTGCTTTTTATATGCAACAATTTCACCTGCAAATATCTATCAGGGACGATAATGTACTACCTCTATAGCTATCGTACATCTGTAGTAGTAAAATAATACAATTCCTTGATAAAAATGTATGACATTGTTTGATGCAACTGCATAAAGTAGCTTGTTTAGGGCCATCTTCAAATTATTTAAATAGCTTTGCCTTGCTGTTTCACGATTGATTCCCCTTCTCAGAAGTTGGAACTATATACAGTGGGGCAAAAAAGTATTTAGTCAGCCACTAATTGTGCAAGTGTTCCCACTTAAAAAGATGAGAGAGGCCTGTAATTTTCATCATAGTTACACTTCAAATATGACAGACAAAATGAGAAAAGAAATCCAGAAAATCACATTGTAGGATTTTTTAATGAATTTATTTGCAAATGATAGTGGAAAAAAACTTTTGTTATTGACCAAATACTTCATCTCAATACTTTGTTATATACCCTTTGTTGGCAATGCCAGAGGTCAAACGTTTTCTGTAAGTCTTCACAAGGTTTTCACACACTGTTGCTGGTATTTTGGCCCATTCCTCCATGCAGATCTCCTCTAGATCAGTGATGTTTTGGGGATGTTGCTGGGCAACACAGACTTTCAACTCGCTCCAAAGATTTTCTATGGGGTTGAGATCTGGAGACTGGCTAGGCCACTCCAGGACCTTGAAATGCTTCTTACGAAGCCACTCCTTCGTTGCCCGGGCGGTGTGTTTGGGATCATTGTCATGCTAAAAGACCCAGCCACGTTTCATCTTCAATGCCCTTGCTGATGGAAGGTTTTCACTCAAATCTTACGATACATGGCCCCATTCATTCTTTCCTTTACACGGATCAGTCGTCCTGGTCCCTTTGCAGAAAAACAGCCCCAAAGCATGATGTTTCCACCCCCATGCTTTACAGTAGGTATGGTGTTCTTTGGATGCAACTCAGAATTCTTTATCCTCCAAAAATGACAGGTTGAGTTTTTACCAAAAAGTTATATTTTGGTTTCATCTGACCACATGACATTCTCCCAATCTTCTGGATTATCCAAATACTCTCTAGCAAACTTCAGACGGGCCTGGACATGTACTGGCTTAAGCAGGGGGACACGACTGGCACTGCAGGATTGGGTCTCTGGCGGCGTAGTGTGTTACTTTGGTCCCAGCTCTCTGCAGGTCATTCACTAGGTCCCTCCGTGTGGTTCTGGGATTTTTGCTCACCGGTCTTGTGATTATTTTGACCCCACGGGGTGAGATCTTGCGTGGAGCCCCAGATCGAGGGAGATTATCAGTGGTCTTATGTCTTCCATTTCCCAATAATTGCTCCCACAGTTGATTTCTTCAAACCAAGCTGCTTACCTATTGCAGATTCAGTCTTCCCAGCCTGGTGCAGGTCTACAATTTTGTTTCTGGTGTCCTTTGACAGCTCTTTGGTTTTGGCCATAGTGGAGTTTGGAGTGTGACTGTTTGAGGTTGTGGACAGGTGTCTTTTATACTGATAACAAGTTCAAACAGGTGCCATTAATACAGGTAACGAGTGGAGGACAGAGGAACCTCTTAAAGAAGAAGTTACAGGTCTGTGAGAGCCAGAAATCTTGCTTGTTTGTAGGTGACCAAATACTTATTTTCCACCATAATTTGCAAATAAATTGATAAAAGATCCTTCAATGTGATTTTCTGGATTTTTTTTCTCATTTTGTGTCATAGTTGAAGTGTACATATGATGAAAATTACAGGCCTCTCTCATCTTTTTAAGTGGGAGAACTTTTACAATTGGTGGCTGACTAAATATTTTTTTGCCCCACTGTAGGTGTTTCTAAGCCATATTATTTAAAATTCAGTAGGAAATCAAAATGATCGATAATGTGTTGCAAATAGCATTAAATTTTTTTTTATAGAAGGGAGAAAAAAAAGTATTTTCCCAATTGGTAGTTTAGTCTTGTCTCATCGCTGTAACTCCCGTACGGACTCAGGAGAGGCGAAGGTCGAGAACAGTGCGTCCTCTGAAACACGACCAAACTGCACTGTTTCTTGACACAATAATGCCCACTTAACCCGGAAGCCAGCCACACCAATGTGTCAGAGGAAACACTGTACACCTGGGGACCTTCTCCGTGTGCACTGCGCCCGTCCTGCCACAGGAGTCACTGGTGCGCGGTGGGACAAGGACATCCCTGCCAATTGTGCACCGCCCCATGGGTCTCTCGGGTTGTGGCCGACTGCGAAAGAAACTGGACTCAAACCCAGAATCTCTAGTGGCACAGGTAGCACTACTGTGTCACTCGGGAGGCCCACAAAAGAGCACATTTTATACAATTGACTCACATCAACCATTCCAGACAGCACTTTTTCTCACTACAAGACACTACATTCACATTGATTTAAAGGAGAAAATTCCCTTAAAGTGCTACTGCATCTTTTTTTCATTTTCTTTTACTCCTTGTCAGTACATGGGTTACTTTAAAACTGTGTGTTACTGTTATTTTGGTATATGTGTGTCATTGTTTTGTGTGGACCCCAGTAAGAGAAGCTGGTCCTTATGTAACAGCTAATGGCGATCTAAATATAAAAAATATAGTCAGTGTAAACAGACAAAAGTTAAATCACAGTCTGATTGGTTCCAACTCCGTTAAGGCACAGTGTGACTGGCTGTGACTCCATCTCTCCCAGGAAGAGGAAAGTCTCTCAGGTCTCGAACCCGTCTGGTCAGTATTCACAGGTGGCTCTATCAGACCGGTCCAAACCATCTCGTACAGGCTTCATGTGTGGATAAAGCCGAACTCTGTGAGCAGCGCAACCAGGAGGAAGACTGCATAGAAGAGCAGGAGGAAGATTCCATAAGCCCGGCCCAGGTGGAAACAACGCAGAGGAACTAGGATGAAGGAGAAGACCAGAGAGAGACCCAGAGAACCTGCTAGAACCCAGGTCAACAAACCCTCTGGTTCCAACTGGGTGGTGTAAAGGGGTGGGGGTTAGAGCGAGAGGGGGGGGTGGAGAAAATAAATGAGAAACTAACCTTTGGCACATTTTAACACACAAATAAAATCAAGCTGTTGCAAGAGGGGCGTACCAGTCCAATTCAATTCTCTGGTCACTACCTCTACAAAATGCTTATTTCAGACAGTTACAAACAGCTTATATTCAGTACCAGTCCAAAGTTTGGACACCTACTCATTCAATGGTTTTTCTTTATTAGTATTATTTTCTACATCGTAGAATAATAGTGAAGACATCAAAACGATGAAATAACACATGGAATTATGTTGTAACCAAAAAAAGTGTAAAACAAATCAAAATATATTTTATATTTGAGATTCTTCAAAGTAGACACCCTTTGCCTTGATGACAGCTTTCTCTCAACCAGCTGCATGAGGTAGTCACCTGAAATGCATTTCAATTAACAGGTGTGCCTTAAAAGTTAGTGGAATTTCTTACTTTCCTTAAGGCACTTGAGCCAAACAGTTGTGTTGTGACAAGGTAGAGGTGGTATGCAGAAGATAGCCCTATTTGGTAACACATTATGGCAAGAAAAAAATCAAATAAGCAAAGAGAAACGACAGTCGATCATTACTTTAAGACATGAAGGTCAGACAATCTGGAAAATTTGAGGACAGCCACAGGAAAGGAAGACCCAGAGTTACCTCTGCTGCAGAGGACAAGTTCATTAGTTACCAGCCTCAGAAATTGCAGCCCAAAATAAATGCTTCAGAGTTCAAGTAACAGACACATCAACATCAACTGTTCAGAGGAGACTGTAGACAGGTGGAAATCTGTAATTTGGTCTGATGAGTACATATTTTAGATTTTAGGTTCGAAAGACTGTGTCTTTGAGAGACGCAGTAGGTGAACGGATGATCTACGAATGTGTGGTTCCCACCGTGAAGCATGGAGGAGGTGTGGGGGTGCTTTGCTGGTGACACTGTCAGTGATTTATTTAGAATTCAAGGCACACTTAACCAGCATGGCTACCACAGCATTCTGCAGCGATACGCCATCCCATCTGGTTTGCGCTTAGTGGGACTATCATTTGTTTTTTAACAGGACAATGACCCAACACACCTACAGGCTGTGTTAGGGTTATTTGACCAAGGAGAATGATGGAGTGCTGCGTCAGACGACCTGGCCTCCACAATCACCCTACCTCAACCCAAATGAAATGGTTTGGGATGAGTTGGACCGAAGAGTGAATGAAAAGCAGCCAACAACTGCTCAGCATATGTGGAAAATCATTCTAGACTGTTGGAAAAGCATTCCAGGTGAAGCTGGTTGAGAAAATTCCAAGAGTGTGCAAAACTGTCATCAAGGCAAAGGGTGGCTACTTTGAAGAATCTAAAATATATTTAGATTAGTTTAACACTTTTTTGGTTACAACATGATTCCATATGTGTTATTTCATAGTTTTGATGTCTTCACTATTATTCTACAATGTAGAAAATAGTCAAATGAAAGAAAACCCCTTAAATGGGTAGGTGTGTCCAAACTTTTGACTGGTACTGTGTATATATACACTGAACAAGAATATAACAAAAATAAAAGCAATATGTAATGTTTGTCCAATGTTTCATGAGCTGAACTAAAAGATCCCAACATTTTTTCATACGTACTAATTTTGCTCACATTTTTTTGCACAAATTTGTTTACATCCCTGTTACTGAACATTTCTCCTTTGCCAAGATAATCCATCCACCTGACAGGTGTGGTATATCATGAATCTGATTAAACAGCATGATCATTACACGGTGCACCTTGTGCTGGGGACAATAAAAGGCCACTAAAATGTGCAGTTTTGTCACACCACAATGCCACAGATATTTCAAGTTTTGAGGGAGTGTGCAATTGGCATGCTGACTGCAGGAATGTCCACCAGAGCTGTTGCCAGAGACTTTAATGTTAATTTCTCTACCATAAGCCGCCTCCGACGTTGTTTTAGGGAATTTGGCCAACCGGCCTCAACCGCAGACCACGTGTATGGCGGCGTGTGGGCGAGCGGTTTGCTGATGTATACATTGTGAACAGGGTGCTCGATGGTGGGGTTATGGTATGGGCAGACAACGAACATAATTGCATTTTATTGATGGTCATTTGAATGCACAGAGATACTGTGACAAGATCCTGAGGCCCATTGCCATGCCATTCATCCGACAGGAGGTTCGTGGCACCTTAATTGGGGAATGGGCTCGTGGTAATGACTGGTGCGGAATCAGTGGAATGGTATCCATTTGCTCCCTTCTGGCCATTATTATGTGCCGTTCTCCCCTCAGCAGCCTCCACTGCTCATGTTTCAGCATGATAATGCACGGCTCCATGTCCCAAGGATCTGTACACAATTCCTGGAAGCTGAAAATGTCCCAGTTCTTCCATGGCCTGCATACTCATCAGACATGTCAGCCATTGAGCATGTTTGGGATGCTCTGGGTCGGCGTGTACGACAGCGTGTTCCAGTTCCTGACAATATCCAGCAACTTCGCACAGCCATTGAATAGGAGTGGGACAACATTCCACAATCAACAGCCTGATCAACTCTACACGAATGAGATGTGTCGTGCTGCATGAGGCAAATGGTGATCACACCAGATACTGACTGTTTTTATAAAGGTATCTGTGACCAACAGATGCATATCTGTATTCCCAGTCATGTGAAATCCATAGATTAGGGCCTAATTAATGTATTTCAATTTACTGATTTCCTTATATGAACTGTAAGAACTCAGTCAAATATTAGAAATTGTTGCATGTTGCGTTTATATTTTTGTTCATATATGAGGTGAATGGTACTGAAGCTAAGAGCAGACGTACCGTCACCACTGGCTCGTTGTTAAACATCTGTATCAGACAGCCAATGCCCACTCCAATCAGCATGTCTGAAAGGAACATGATCAAGGGCAGAAACATGATGCACAAATGACTGCATAGACCTACACGTAGCAGACACACACGCACTCGCTTTTAACTTGCACAAACACATCCAGCAGACACACACACACTCGCTTTTAACTTGCACAAACACATCCAGCAGACACACACACACTCGCTTTTAACTTGCACAAACACATCCAGCAGACACACACACACTCGCTTTTAACTTGCACAAACACATCCAGCAGACACACACACACTCGCTTTTAACTTGCACAAACACATCCAGCAGACACACACACACTCGCTTTTAACTTGCACAAACATCCAGCAGACACACACACACTCGCTTTTAACTTGCACAAACACACATCCAGCAGACACATACACACACTCGCTTTTAACTTGCACAGCAGACACACAAAAGGATACTAAAGATGATTCCCCCAAAGCAGGCTGATAATGCCATCCGTGGGTAGCCCTGGCGAGCGATGGTGATGTCAGAAAAACAATCTAGGAACCGAAACAAACAGATTCAACACCACAATAAGTAAGCAGTCTGTTTGTCTTTTGTATATCTTTTGTATATTTAGTAGGTGAGGGCAGCGGTAACCGCAATGTGTGTGTGTCTCACCCCCAATGCTATTTCCCCAGGCCAGCAGTGTGAGACCCAGTAAATTGTTGGAAAGACTAAGGACCACACCGAGCATGTGCAGGATACTGACCACCTCCGAGGCTGCAGCACTGATCCACATCGCACTCACCACAAAGCCCAACAGAGAGAACACCTATTGAAAAGAACACACACATTATACAAACACCACAACACCTAGCAGAAACAAAAACAGCGACAGAGTGAACGAATGAGTCCATGTGTCTTACTAAGTGGTATGCCGGTGGCTGGTCATTAGAAGTGGTGAGGAAGACTATAGCGGAGAGGAAGAGGCCAAAGAGCAACGTCAACGCCCAGACAGGAAACTGACCCTCGATCAGATACAAACCATCTATAGAGAGAGAGAACACCAGTCCAGTCAGTTAACACACGTCCTCTGGAGAGGAATAGAGATGAAGGTTCTTTGACCCCACACAGGCATGCAGACTCACACTCTCCGGAGCTGAAGGTGAGCACACAAACCAGCGGCGCAGTGATAAGGTGGAGGCAGTTTAATGGTCTTCTCCAGTTCCTGTCTTCTTTGTCAGGATCCACCACTGGAACAGTCAGCAGCAGCAGCAACTCCAGTGGCATCTATGGGGGGAACTGCAGCTCAGCAAACCCCTCGCACTCAAACACACACTGATGCTCCTGTCAAGCTCTAGCTCTGTTTCCAACCCTTGTCCATTCCCCTTACCCTTAACCCTAATTCCTACAGATCGGCAAATGAAAAGTGCAAAGACACACATTCAGATCTGCAACCAGCAAATCGCACACATACATTCATGCACACACACCTTCAGTATTTTCACAGTCCTCCAGCGCCAGGTCTTCCTCCTCCAGGTCCTGCTGTCCACCGGGTTTAGAGAATTCAGCAGGATGGAACTGGTCGACTCACAGTAGGGGAGCAGGGGACGGTACTCACTGTCTATACACGCACACACACACACACTCGACTGAATTGGTTCTCGTAGCACACCCCAGAGGTATAACTTAGTGGAATGTGCACAGTGACTGTGGTTGTTACCATAGCCCTCCTGGATGCTGCCATTAGATAAAAGAGGAGCCTGGTCTGACTCAGACGTCTGGAGCTCTGCAGAGAGAATCAACTGTCAGACACACAGGGTGTAGGTGTGTGTATGTGTGTGTTAGTTCTGCTATACTTGTGGGGACCTAAAAATCCCCCAAAGTCCCCACAAGGTTAGTAAAACAAGGAAAATTCTCCCTCTGGGGAACATTTCCCACGTCCCCATGAGTACACAGGCTATTTTAAGCTCATGGGATAGGTTAGGGTTAGGGCTACAGGTTAGGGTTAGCATTTGGGTTAGGGCTACAGTTATGGTAAGGGTTAGGCTTAAGGGTTAGGGTAAATAGGACTTTGAATGGATAATACAGTTTAGGTCCCCACGTTGACATAAGAACATAATATGTGTGTGTGTGTGTCACCTGGTACGTGTGTGTCAGCTGGTGCGTGTGTTGAGCTCTGGATGGAACTTCTAGTTGCTGAGTGTTTCTGATGACTATAGATGTAGGCACTCACAATGACTGTTACCACATACACAACATACAGCCCAAGGTACCCTGCAAAGAGAAACACAGACAAACACTTATTCCACCCCAACCATCAGCGTGACTAGTCCTCCTACCTTCTGAAGTACACGGAACACAGTGTCTATGAATCAAGAAACGTCTGGTGTTGTTTAGCTCCCAGGGTAATGTTGAATGTGGTCTGTCTGTCTGTCTGTACCTAGTGTCTCTCCCAGTGATATAGTTCCTCTGTAGAGGATGATGAAGGTCCAGAAGACTGCAGCCATGTAGAAGATGACATCCCGCAGGAAGGGGCGGGACGCTACAGTGAAGGGTTTGACCAATGACACAGACCCGGCGACCACCGTGGTTACAAAGATACCCGCTCCTATGAACGAAGGGAGCGAGGGATTAAACTCTGTGTGTGTTTACGGAACAGTGCACCTATAGCCAGGCAGTGTGTGTGCATGTACCAAACAGTGCTCCTATAGCCAGGCAGTGTGTGTGTGTGTGCATGTACCAAACAGTGCTCCTATAGCCAGGCCAGCGGTGTGTGGACGGGAGAAGGCCACAGTGGCACTGAAGACATCTGGAGCTCCGTTTCCTAGCGCCAGGAACGTCACACCCTGACACACACATTTAGGGAAAACACTTCTGGTACTGGAGTAGAGTTTGTCCATGAGTATGTGTGTCTGTGTGTAACAATGGTGATTATTTAAGCACATTTAAAGCAAACTGCATGGAAATATGTTGTGTGTGTGTGTGTGTGTGAGAGGGAGAGAGAGAGAGAGAGAGAGAGAGAGAGAGAGAGAGAGAGAGAGAGAGAGAGAGAGAGAGAGAGAGAGAGAGAGAGAGAGAGAGAGAGAGAGAGAGAGAGAGAGAGAGAGAGAGAGAGAGAGAGAGAGAGAGAGAGAGAGAGAGAGAGGAGAGAGAGAGAGAGAGAGAGAGAGAGAGAGAGAGAGAGAGAGAGAGAGAGAGAGAGAGAGAGAGAGAGAGAAAGAGAGGAAGAGAGAGAGAGAGAGAGAGAGGCCTGTAGAAGGATACAGCCACGTTGTGTGTGAGTCGAAGGCTGGAGGAGATGGCTGAGAGGTTGGGACAGAAGCTGCAGAGAGAATAAACACAAAGATACACCTTCAACCAATCAATAGCTAACATAGAACACACCCTGACAGAGTCCAAACACTGTCCAAATATTTCTGTGCCGTTTACTTTCAATCAAACACTGCTCTGTTCATTGGTTGATACCACTGCTTCTGCTTTCACTGTTCAAACACAAAGAGCAGCTGCTTTGTCTGTGATACATGTGATCAATCACATGACCTGATCACAAACGTTAGAGGTGAACAGAAACACTGCAACTCTTATCTCCCTGAGAGGAAAACAAAAGACACACACACACCTTAACCATGACACACTTATCTCCAGTGGTCAAGTGACTACTGGGTGAACTGCTGGAGATACCACTGTTGTAACTGCAGTCAGCGGAACATAACACTGTTGTAACTGCAGTCAGCGGAACACAATTACAAACAATACCTATCTCTTTACAGCTAGTGTCCTGGTAGCGAGAGAGAGTGTTACAAAACTCATGTTCAGTAAAGATATGTTGGAAACAGAACATGTGAGAGAAACTTACAACTTTGACGCCGTCAGTCCGAGAACTATGAACAAGATTAACAACCAGATAATCTGTAGAGGTGGGGAAAGAGATTAGTTAGATTCGTTTTCTGACATGGCTGAAATATCAGTGTTTATAAAAAATAACTTTCATATCGACAAGCAGGTATTGGGTCTCTTTCTCCCCCCAAAAATCACTAGTATATACGACTAGGTTTATGAGCTAAGAACAGTGTAAAGTGTGCAGTATTGAGCCTATGAGGTGAATACAGTATGGGCCTATGGGGAGTAAGTAATCCAGACTAACTCAGCTCTGTGAGAAGAATTCCTGAATTAAACCCTGACTCATGAGTTTTACTGCATGGCTCAGTTTGAGGAAGCTCTACTCAGAACAAGGGGAAGTGGCAGCTTTTATTCGTGATACTAGCCCCGATTGAGGTTGCTTCAGATTCCTTATTTGAATGCATGTAGGTAATTCTGATTAAGAACACTTGCTAATGACAAATGTGTGTATAATGCCTGTAATAACGCATGTAATAATGGTCTGCGCTCACGCGCACACACACACAGTGTGCTTACGCAGAGTGTGATAGTGAGGGGTGTTAGGTTGGGTGGTAGTAGACAGAAGGCCATCTTGAGGTAGTTGATGAAGCTGTCTTCCATACTGCAGTCTGGAGTGGCCTTCACAAACGCACATCGATCAGCAGCACTCAGGTTCATCACAATGTCACACTGAAAGACACACACACAAATACTTAATTACTACATCACACTGGAAGAGAGGGGAAGCTTTCAAATAAATACATCGTCATCAATGATCTACTGCACTGAGCAGAACACACTTGTACGGAGAAGAAAATAAAAAGTATGAAAAGATTGCACTCACTACTGTAAATCGCTCTGGGTAAGCGCGTCTGCTAAATGACTAAAATATCAAATGTTAACGTAAAATATAACAATATGGTGGATGTCATGTGTTATTTCATTGCAGTGCAGATGAAGGAAATGAGAGAAGGATTTAAAATAATATCAAATTGAACTTAAAGCAAAAAGGTTGCCCTCACAAACAACGGTCACGAGACCAGATACAACATGCGCATGCATGCCTACTTGAATAGTTGGCCAGTTGTGCAGCTATTGCTCAACACCACTAAACGTGGCAAATCAGATCAACAATATTTTTTTCTAAAGAAAAAATTGCCATTTCAGGGTGCATCTGTCGGGAAAATTGAGTTACAAAGCTTGAGATTCAAGGTTGAAATCTAATTAGTTACCAGACTAACCTCGTCTGTGTTTCCCTGACGTAACATCGCGGAGTGTGTGTCCACCATGGTCTCCATAGAGAGCAGATCAGCACCGTCGGCGGATCGGTCTGGAGACGGAACTATCCCGGTCCCAGAATCACCGGAGCCCAAAACATGGCGACAGTGACACCACAACAGCAGCAACACGGATATAAATACAACCCGAGATGTCATATTTTACTCCGTCCAGGAAATACATCCATTCCGATTCCTTGCCACATCAGACTGGTGGGAGGTGGGTTTGGTGGTTTGCATTAGACCTGAGAATAGAATACTGGAGAATTGAAAGTGTTCCTTGTTGCTGTAAACTAAATGTTGCAGTGACAGATTGAAGGCACCCTGATCAGCAATAATTCATAACAGAGCTTGCTTGACCAACCCTTTGTGACAGCCAACTCTTTATGTTGTAGGCTACTCGCTACAAATAAGCGCGGAAAACTAGTTTTTTTCTAGTTGTTGACATTATATCAGTTCTAGTTTTCAGAAACGTCCGTGAACAATATGTACCAAAACGTCTGACTCGCGGTCACTCCTCCAAGGGTACGTCATCAGTTAGACTAAACTCTGACGTCCAAATATAAACCCATCCCACTATTTTAATGAGGAGCCGTCCAGACAGACTCCTTCGGGTGTGTGTGACTGTGTGTGTGTGTGAATGGGCGGATTGGTGATTTGGAGGCCCCAGGTAGAGGCCAGTGAGACAAGCACCCATTTAAAGCAATCATGGCTACTGAATGAAGAGCTGTTCGGAGCCAGGTCTTTTCTTTGATGAACAAAGAAGAATGAAAATGCTAACTGAAATGATCGCACTTGTAAAGGTCTTTGCATTGGGGTGAGTCCCCTGTGGATCAGTTGGTAGAGCATGGCACTTGTAATGTCAGGGTTGTGGGTTTAGTTCCCACAGGAGACCAGTATGGGAAAAATTACAAAAAGGCACTCACTCACAACTGAAAATTGCCCTAGGTAAGTGCATCTGCTAAAGTGTAAAAAAAAATATATACAGTATATATATGTAATTTCGTCTTGAGGGCCACATTGGGATTTTAAAACTAAATGAAGAGCTACACAGATTTCTTAGTCAAAAGTCATTTGCGAGCCAGAAAAAGCTCAGTTGTTTTAAAATATATAGCCTTGTCCTGGGTTCATTATCATTTCTAGCCTGCATCTTTTCTATCCGTTTTTACACGTTCAATTTAGGGATTCTGGGCCAATACAGGCCTTTATCTGATATTGTCTTTGCAATATCGACCAATACTAATATATTATTTCATTTTATGAACTTTTCAACCATTCTAGCACAGATACAAACTGCAACCAAGTTTCTATGTTCATAAGGCTAATAAGATATTTCAAATGACTTGAATATGGGAAAGGTGTAGTTATTTTTTATTTTTTCATCAGAAAGGTATTGGAAAGTTTGGGAAAACATCAGGGAGTTAATTGTGTGTAGAAAAAAGATCTGCATCGTTTTCTATTGCGGTTTTGTCATAGCTTTCCGGCATGGGGTAATAGCTAATAGACCCAACTGTTCAAAAACTAGAGACAAATTAGATCGGTTTGTCATCGGTGATGACTCACGAGTGGAGGAGGGCCTCAAGCAGAGGAGGAAGATAACAAAAATAATGAATTATTAAACAAAATGATGCCCAGTTCACAAGGCACCCTTGTGTTATGAGAACCCAGGCAATTGCATTAGTTGCCTAATGGTACTGTAAGTCCGACACCGTGTGTGTGTGTGTTTGCATGTGTGCTCTCACTGTCTGATAACCCACTGACAGCTACAGGTCAAACAGAAATGAGTCTGGGTGGTGATTCATCTCTTCATCAGAAAGTCTTTATTCTTCAACAGGTCAGGACATAGCATGCACTCATACATAATGGCTAATTACAAGGTACAAATACATAAAGACACTCATATGAAAAAAACATTCACATACCACATTCTGAAATTGGCACAAAGACCCTGGCTGCATGGCAGACTTCCTTATTGACTTTTCGTAGGCTCAGTGTCCAGGGGCAAAGTCTCAGTGTTGTAATATCCTATGGCCGCCTTTACTGACCACAAGTCCTGCTCACAGCACACACAGTCACAGATACAGACAGATTACAAATATGAAGTAACTGTAATCAGCCAGGATTGTAATTAGATTAAAGTTACATTCTTAAACAGTTGATTACATTTGGGATCGAATTAATCTAATATAAAGAGGAAGAACTGATATATCTTTGTCAGCATTGCTGTCATTTAGCTCACCCTCAAGTCCTCTCACATGCTCTCTAAGATGCTATTGTTCTGCTGATAGCCCATTAAGTGTGGATGGCTTCTTTTGTATTCAAACTGGTTGAACAAAAAGGTAAGGCTTCCAAAACATTTACCCCTGGCCTTCTGGTATTCCACAGAGTTCCTGCTTGCTGCTTTGTAGAAGTACACTTTCACTCTCTTCTTTGTGTGCTCCATAGAAAAAGAAGAAGAAGAAGAAATGCTTTCTGATTGCACAATAAAAAACAAAATGCAACCAGGGGAAAAACACAGTCACATTATGTTAAAGGTTCCCAAAGCACACACATCCCTGGGTTGCTCGTATTTTCAGGTTCGCTGCAACTAGCAACTGGAACAAGCTCCAACAAACACTCTAACTGAACAGTTTTATCTCAATCTCTTCATTGAAAGACTCAGTCATGGACACTTACTGGCAGTTGTGGCTGCTTTGCGTGATGTATTGTTGTCTCTACTATCTTGCTCTTTGTGCTGTTGTCTGTGCCCAATGATGTTTGTACCATGTTTTGTGCTGCTACCATGTTGTGCTGCTGCCATGTTGTGCTGCTACACTGTTATTGTCATGTTGCTACCATGCTGTGTTGTCATGTGTTGCTGCCTTGCTATGTTGTTGTCATAGGTCTCTCTTTATGTAGTGTTGTGTTGTCTCTTTTGTCGTGATGTGTGTTTTGTCCTATATTTTTTTATTTGACTTATTTTTTAATTCCCAGTTCCCATAGGAGGCCTTTTGGTAGGCCATCATTGTGAATAAGAATTTGTTCTTAACTGACTTGCCTAGTTAAATAAAGGTTCAATAAAAATAAAAATAAACTGTCTTAAAACAACCACTATTTTACTGTAGAAGAGAAGAGGGTCTTTCTGTAGGTCTGAATTTGATTTATCAACAAATATTGAACAAAGGGCACTCACGTCAGGATTTCAATTCAAGGTGGGTGCATAGGACTTTAAATGTACTAATATTAATTACACAGCAAACTATCAGTAGCCTAAATATTAGAAATTAAAGTAATCCAATAGTAATCAGATTACGTTACTCTTTTTGAGTAAATTATTACTTTACAGATTATTTTTCATGTAACTATAACAATCGGTAAATTATTACATTTTTCAAGTAATCCGCCAAACACTGCACACACACAGTTACTGCTAGAACTATTAGCCTACAAGAAGTAAGGACGAGGGACTAGTGGGGACTGATGTGTGTTTACATTTACATTTGAGTAATTTAGCAGATGCTTTTATCCAGGGTGACTTACGGTTAGTGCATTAATCTTGAGCTAGTTAGGTGGAACAAGCACATATCACTGTCCCAGTAAGTACACTTTTCCTCAATGAAGTAGCTATCAGCAAAGTCAGAGCTAGAAGGTGGTGGTGGGGGGGTGTCAAGTGCAAGTGTTAGCCCAGGAAAGTTTTTGTTTTGTTTCCCGGAGAGCAGCATAGATGTCAGATAGATGTCAGAGTGAGAAGCTCCCTCCCATGAGGCAGGGTCAATGAGCAGAGCACCCGAAACACACACAGCAGGAGTCACAATACATCCTCAGGGCAAGCTAACTGTGACAATGGTTAAGCCAGGTGATGGGCTATAAGTGCTACTCCTGTTATGCCAATGCTCAGACATGATCATGAATTGCTCTGCTGTGTGTATAGTACCCATATAGATGCGTGCCAGGCTGTATGGCCAGTCTCGTGATGCCAGCTCCAGGTAGCCAGGTGGTTTGAGAGCTGAGGCCTGCACAAACTTTCTCAGACCAGAGAAGGTGCGGTCTACTGATCTCACAGACAGGAAGGCTGCTGCCAGGAAGGTCTGGGGGGGCAGTTAGATGGAGAATTTCAGAATTTGTTTAGCAATTATATCAACAATGGTTGTAATGGCATTTATAATTGTATTACTAGTAACAGTCTTTCCTGGCTACCATTCATTGTTGGTTCAAGGAAGACGATACTAGACAAAGGCTGCGGAAACTAACTTAATTATCCAAAATCTGATCTCAATGGTCATAGTCAGTTAACAACTAAACTCAGTAAACATGTATTTTAGATTGCTCTGAATGACTCTTTATCCCTTTAAGGGCCCCTAACCTGGATGTGTGTGACGCAGGCCTGCAGTACGAGGCCTGAGCTCCGAGAGACGCACATCCAAAGACAGAATATTAGTGGTCCCCTCCCAGATACTCAACACCTAGAGAGAGAGAGAGAAGGTACTCTTACACTAAAATTAACTATTGCCACTCTGTTGTTGTTGAGTAACAAAGAGTGAGAGTAGGAAACCACTTCATCCATTAAGAGCAACATATTTACTCCATAACGTAAAACAGTAAGTCTGCCTTCAGACAGACAGATGTGTGTCATGTGATCACCTACCTGAGCACCTCTGAGAATTGCAGGTAGTCCTGTGTCCTCGATGTAGCCCTGCCCCACACACAGACAAGCTTATGAATCCCAATATCACAACCAAATCAATCGCATCACCTATTCCAACATGAGCAGTAATAATCAGTTCCATGAAAGTAAATTCAGACAGACAGACAAAAAGATAGACAGACACACACACAACTGTATAACCTTGGCAGCTCCATCAGTCATAGCCAGAGGACAGGCGTAGAGACCAGAGGGAGAGTACAGGTACAGCTTACACATCTGGTATACACGACTGGAACAACATCATCATTAGTGTATGAATATGTAACTCTCTACGCATGGAATTTTCATAATGCCATGTCACAAAATTCCAATGAGTAGCTTCTGAGATTACCCAAAGGGGTATGCATGTTTGTTTTTGTCCTAGCATTGCACACCTGATTCCATAAAGGTTTGATGAGGAGTTGATAAGTGGAATCAGGTGTGTAGTGCGAGGACAAAAACCTAAATGTTCACCCCTTGGGGTCCGCAGGACAGGTTTGGGAAAAGATGGGTTAATAGGTGAGGTTTCAGGGTGTGTAAGGGTCAGGTGTCTCCCAACACCACTCCACGTATGTCCTCTCGTATCTGATGGCGACCAGCCCCTCCTGTGCTGATAGGTCCTTCATGTGTAGCCAGGCGGGGGAGGTGACGATGTGTTCGACATGGCAACCCCAGGGATCATTGGTCACCAACCGACCTCACTCCCAACCCGACCCAACCCAACCTAAGCACCAACTGCTCCCCAAACACACACAGGTCTGAACACACCACCATCACATTAGTGACTAACAGATAAAGCATCATCATAATGTTTTATCCATTCTGAAACATTAGTATGGGATACACACACACCTCACTGGGCAGGTGTCTCCTCAGGTATCCCTGTAGCAGAGCGTCCTCCAGGAATGGGTTCAGGTCTCTCCTGGAAGAACCCTCCTATCCAGGCCCGGGAGAACTCTGGCTGCCCCTCTGCTCCGTGACATCTTGGGGTGACCAAGCCAGGCCCCGCTGAACCAGCTTGCAGAAGTGCTGCTTGACAGCAGCGAAACATTCTAATACACAGCCGGTAACAGCGTCTGGTGACCTGTCGGTGCAGCAGTGGGCTCGAAACCATGGTCCAGGAACTCAGACGTCACTGGCCTAAATATGACAAGTAAACAGATTTTTTTTTTTAAACCAGCAGCTGCATTTCTTTAGTTAAATTTAAAGGCCTATTCCTTGATTTGAAAAATAACAAAACGGCAGCACTTGCACTTGGTTTGCTATAAAGCTAGGTAGAGAAAAGACACTCAAGTTTAAGGATCAACATTTATAAAAATCAATGAATATACACATGATAGTTTAAATGATAAACAAGTATCACAGTGGGCCATTAATAAGAAATCTTATGGATGTGCAGTAGTAGGAAACCTTATGGATGTGCAGTAGGAAACCTTAAGGATTTGCAGTAGGAAATCTTATGGATGTGCAGTAGGAAACCTTAAGGATTTGCAGTAGGAAATGTTATGGATGTGCAGTAGGAAACCTTAAGGATTTGCAGTAGGAAATCTTATGGATGTGCAGTAGTAGGAAACCTTAAGGATTTGCAGTAGGAAATCTTAATGCAAAAAAAAGGAATTTATGTAACAGTCAACGCCTTTCATTTGTGTGGTCAAACAACTTCAACATTGGGTTTAGTAATGGTCCTAATATGCAAAGAATTTTTTAAATAAAACATTATGCAATGCCAACATTTGTGATCCAAAAGTGTGTTAAAGTTCAGGCACTGTAGCAACAGAGCAATCTCTATGCTTCACGTTAGTCTGGCACTGGTTGTCAAAGAGTAACGTTTACAAATATCTGGTTTGGAAAGCTTAAAGGAAAACGTAGGTGTCTTAATCAACAATAACTTCTAGAATGTTGTTTTGTTTACTCAGCTAGTTCCGACTTCCAAATCCCCATACTTCGTCTTCAAAATAAAAGTCAGGAGTAAACACTAGCGTTAACATAAAAATCTAGATCGACCTTCAAAGTAAACGACTGGAACATCAGACTAGACACCAGCTTAGTCCTGACTACGTTTGGTCATAAAATACACATAGCTCATGAAATAAAATAACAGTGACGGTCTACCCTAGTAAAGAGCTAGATCTCTCAGATGAAAATCAACATGTGGCACAGGATACCTATGACTTCTAGACTTTGTGTAGCTTGATGAATAACCATGCAGGTGGTGCACAGGGCCGGTTTAATGCAGGGGCTTACCGGGGCTGAAGCCCCTGGGTGACCCAAGAGGCAGCAAAAAAACATATACAGTACCAGTCAAAAGCAGTGGTGGAAAAAGTACTCAATTGTCATACTTGAGTAAAAGTAAAGATATCTTAATAGAAAATGACAAGTAAAAGTCACCCAGTAAAATACTACTTGAATAAAAGTCTAAACGTATTTGGTTTTAAATATACTTAAGTATCTAAAGTTAATATAATTGCTAAAATATACGTAAGTTGAAAAGTAAAAGTACAGGTATAAACCATTTAAAATTCCTTATACAGTGCCTTGCGAAAGTATTCGGCCCCCTTGAACTGATAGAGACATACCCCAATCGCAGCAAAAGGTGGCGCTACAAAGTATTAACTTAAGGGGGCTGAATAATTTTGCACGCCCAATCTTTCAGTTTTTGATTTGTTAAAAAAGTTTGAAATATCCAATAAATGTCGTTCCACTTCATGATTGTGTCCCACTTGTTGTTGATTCTTCACAAAAAAATACAGTTTTATATCTTTATGTTTGAAGCCTGAAATGAGGCAAAAGGTCGCAAAGTTCAAGGGGGCCGAATACTTTCGCAAGGCACTGTATTAAGCAAACCAGACAGCACAATTTTATTTTTCAATTTATTGGCAGATAGCCAGGGGCACACTCCAACACGGAGACATCATTTACAAACTAAGCATTTGTGTTTAGTGAGTCCGCCAGATCAGGGATGTTCTCTTGATAAGTGTGTGAATTGGACCATTTTCCTGTCAAAATGTAGCGAAAAGGAAAAAAGTATGGAGTAAAAATAACATTTTTTTTCTTTAAGAATGTAGTGAAGTAAAAGTAAAAGTAATCAAAAATATAAATAGGAAAGGAAATTACAGATACCACAAAAAGCAACTTAAGGAGTACTTTAAAGTATTTTTTCTTAAGTACTTTACACCACTGATCAAAAGTTTGGACACCTAATAATTCAAGGATTTTTCTTTATTTTTACTGTTTTCTACATTGTAGAATAATAGTGAATACATCAAAAATATGAAATAACACATATGGAATCATGTGGTAACCAAAGTGTTAAAAAAATCAGAATATTTTTTCTATTTGTGATTCTTCAAAGTAGCCACCCTTTACCTTGATGACAGCTTTGCAACACTCTTGGCAATCTCTCAACCAGCTTCATGAGGTAGTCATCTGGAATGCATTTAAATTAACAGGTGTGCCTTGTTAAAAGTTAATTTGTGGAATTTCTTAACTTCAGTTGTGTTGTGACAGTTTAGGGGCATTATACTGAATATAGCCCTATTTGGTAAAATACCAAGTCCATATTATGGCAAGAACAGCTCAAATAAGCAAAGAGAAACGACAGTCCATCATTATTTTAAGACATGGTCAGTCAAAGCGGAAAATGTCAATAACTTTGAAAGTGTTTTCAAATGCAGTCGCAAAAACCAAGCGCTGATGAAACTGGCTCTCATGAGGACCGCCACAGGAAAGAGTTCTCTGCTGCAGAGGATAAGTTCATTAGAGTTACCAAACTCAGAAGTTGCAGCCCAAATAAATGCTTCACAAAGTTCAAGTAACAGATACATCTCGACATCAACTGTTCAGAGGAGACTGCGTGAATCAGGCCTTCATGGTTGAATTGCTGCAAAGAAACCACTACTAAAGGACACCAATAATAAGAAGACTTGTTTGGTCCCTTCAGCCGTTTCCAGATACAATAGATATTTACAACACAAACAATGTCTACATTGTATTTCTGATCAATTTGTTATTAGAAATGGACAAAAAAAGTGTTTTTCTTTCAAAAACAAGGACATTTAAGTGACCTCAAACTTCTGAACAGTAATATATATATATATATTTAAAACATTACAATAAACTGTATAATAAATAATTGTGACTGGTCAATTGAGTCAAGGTATTTCCGAAATGTAGCAATGTTTAAGACATGGACTTCATGTTTTTTTTAAATGCATTTTACCTTTATTTAACCAGGTAGGCCAGTTGAGAACAAGTTCTCATTTACAATGTTAACAAATTGTAATGTTAACAAGGCATCCAAAAGTAGTTCCAATTAACGTTTCATTTTATTAGCTAAACAAAACTTGTTTAAACAGCAAAAGCAGAAATAAGCCTTGTTGGCATAGCGATGGTGAAAATAACGTAATTTAGGCTGTAATGATCTCAAATTCTAATAATTTGGTCATCACACCGTTGATATAGCAACGGATGCCAGTAGTTTGAATCCCATGACGACGTAGAAGGGCACACTATTTGGCTGGGGGACATTATTTGGCATGACAGGCCCAGGAGGCAAAAAAAATATATATATAATTTATCCAAACCACAGGAGCCCGCTATCAATGTTCAATAGTTTATAAAAAATAACAAGCACATACAGGTATCTGCCAAAATTAAATCAACACCAACATAAACTGTCTTAAAAGGGTGTTGCGCCACTACGAGTTGCAAGCACAGCATCAATGTACCTTATATTTTATATTATATATATTTTACAAGTATACCTAAACATGCCAGGAAAATGCACCCCACACCATAACATACAGTGCATTCGGAAAGTATTCAGACCCCTTGACTTTCCACACATTTTGTTACGTTACAGCCTTATTCTAAAATGGATTACACAATATCCTATAATGACCATTTTTATATTTAAATAAATTCAGACCCTTTGCTATGAGATTCAAAATTGAGCTCAGGTGCATCTTGTTTCCATTCATCATCCTTGAGATGTTTCTACAACTTGATTGGATTCCACCTGTGGTAAATTCAATTGAAAGGACATGATTTGGAAATGCACACACCTGTGTACATCATATAAAGTTCCCACAGCTGACAGTGCATGTCAGAGCATAAACCAAGCCATGAAGTCGAAGGAATTGTCTGTAGAGCCCCGAAACAGGATTGTGACGAGGCACAGATCAGTGTAAGGGAACCACTTTTTTTTTTTGCATTGAAGGTCCCCAAGAACAGTGGCCTCCATCATTCTTAAATGGAAGAAGTGTGTAACCACCAAGACTCATCCTAGAGCTGGCCATCTGGCCAAACTGAGCAATCGGGGGAGAAGGGCCTTGGTCAGGGAGGTGACAAAGAACCCGATAGTCACTCTGACAGAGCTCCTCTGTGGAGATGGGATAACCTTCCAGAGGGACAACCATCTCTGGAACACTCCACCAATCAGATCTTTATGGTAGAGTCTTGATGGAAGCTACTTCTCAGTAAAAGGCACATAACAGGCCGCTTGGAATTGCCATACGGCACCTAAAGGACTCTGGTCTGATGAAACCAAGATTGAACTCGTTGGCCTGAATGCCAACCTTCACGTCTGGAGGAAACTTTGCACAGTGAAGCATGGTGGTGGTAGCATCATGCTGTGGGGATGATTTTCAGCAGCAGGGAGTAGTCAGGATCAAGGGAAAGATGAACAGAGCAAAGTACAGAGATCCTTCATGAAAACCTACTCCAGTGCGCTCAGGATAGCTGTGCAGCAACGCTCCCCATCCAACCTGACAGAGCTTGAGAGGATCTGCAGAGAATGATTGGAGAAACTCCCCAAATACAGGTTTGCCAAGCTTGTAGCATCATACCAAAAAAAACCTTGAGGCTGTAATTGCCGCCAAAGGTCCTTCAAAGTACTGCGTAAAGGGTATGAATAGTTATATAAATGTGATATTATTATTTACATAAACAGGATTTTAGAAATGTTTGTATAAGTGTTATTATGGGGTAGTGTGTAGATTGATCAGGGGAATAAAAAATAAAAAAATCCATATTTAGAATAAGGCTGTAACGTAACAATGTGGAAAAAGTCTAGGGGTCTGAATACCTTCCGAATAAACTGTACACTTTGTATCCCGTTTCCTTTAATTTGCCAGTAACCGGTATGCCTAGAGTCAGGAAGGCCACCGCTTGGGCAGTATGCCTGCCAAATATAGCCTACAGCTTGTTGCATTGTGGCCAGGAAAAAGGCAGTTTAGAAAGCAAATGCCTACTGCTGAAAAAGACTAATATGCTTGTAGAACCAATAGAAATATCAAACGCCCCAGGGCCTATGATTTCTGAATCCAGCGGTGTAGTTGTCTGGGAACACAATTTGTTTCTCCATATAGACAGACAAAAAATGAGAGTACACACAGACAAAATAACATACACCATTTAATAAAACGTTTCCTTGACATGTTAAAAATACCCATTAGAAGAAACATGACCACTGAATAATATGAACAGAGAACTTTAGATAACTATGAACTCAATCACCTTTGAGACAAATGAAAACATTGAACTATCATGTCACAATGGCAAGAAGAAACAATAGGGACATAGTTGTATTGAGGAGACGTAACAGATAATCGTACTGATAAAACCCAGTAAGTACTTCAGTCTCCAGGGCGTTGGGAGGACCAAACACCCTCAATAGTCTGGCTGGTAAACCCCATGGCTACACTGTCAGAACAGGATGCATGTTGACGTTTACTGTCATGAAACTTGCCTTTGAGGCATAACTGAAAGATTTCTGCTAGATGGGCCAGCTGCAAAGTCAAAATGATCTAGATTGTAAAAATTCATGAAAACAAATTTGCTTTTTGGCTTTAATTTAAGGTTAGGAGTAAAATCAGATTTTATGACTTGGTGGCTGTGCCAGCTAGTGACCACTCTACAGAGCTGCCTCTAGAACAAGATTCATGGTCAAACACGCTGAGGAGGCTAGGGTGTGAGAGAGAGAGAGAGAGGAGGCTAGGGTGTGAGAGAGAGAGAGAGAGGAGGCTAGGGTGTGAGAGAGAGAGAGAGAGAGGAGGCTAGGGTGTGAGAGAGAGAAAGAGAGGAGGCTAGGGTGTGAGAGAGAGAGAGAGAGGAGGCTAGGGTGTGAGAGAGAGAGAGAGAGGAGGCTAGGGTGTGAGAGAGAGAGAGAGAGGAGGCTAGGGTGTGAGAGAGAGAGAGAGAGGAGGCTAGGGTGTGAGAGAGAGAGAGAGAGGAGGCTAGGGTGTGAGAGAGAGAGAGAGGAGGCTAGGGTGTGAGAGAGAGAGAGAGAGGAGGCTAGGGTGTGAGAGAGAGAGAGAGGAGGCTAGGGTGAGAGAGAGAGAGAGGAGCTAGGGTGTGAGAGAGAGAGAGAGGAGGCTAGGGTGTGAGAGAGAGAGAGAGGAGGCTAGGGTGTGAGAGAGAGAGAGAGAGAGAGGAGGCTAGGGTGTGAGAGAGAGAGAGAGAGAGAGGAGGCTAGGGTGTGAGAGAGAGAGAGAGAGGGAGGCTAGGGTGTGAGAGAGAGAGAGAGAGAGAGGAGGCTAGGGTGTGAGAGAGAGAGAGAGAGAGGAGGCTAGGGTGTGAGAGAGAGAGAGAGAGGAGGCTAGGGTGTGAGAGAGAGAGAGAGAGGAGGCTAGGGGTGTGAGAGAGAGAGAGAGAGGAGCTAGGGTGTGAGAGAGAGAGAGAGGAGGCTAGGGGTGTGAGAGAGGAGAGAGAGAGGAGGCTAGGGTGTGAGAGAGAGAGAGAGGAGGCTAGGGTGTGAGAGAGAGAGAGAGAGGAGGCTAGGGTGTGAGAGAGAGAGAGAGAGGAGGCTAGGGTGTGAGAAGAGAGAGAGAGAGGAGAGAGAGAGGAGGCTAGGGTGTGAGAGAGAGAGAGAGAGAGAGAGAGGAGGCTAGGGTGTGAGAGAGAGAGAGAGAGAGGAGGCTAGGGGTGTGAGAGAGAGAGAGAGAGAGAGAGAGAGGAGGCTAGGGTGTGAGAGAGAGAGAGAGAGAGGAGCTAGGGTGTGAGAGAGAGAGAGAGGAGGCTAGGGTGTGAGAGAGAGAGAGAGGAGGCTAGGGTGTGTGAGAGAGAGAGAGAGGAGGCTAGGGTGTGAGAGAGAGAGAGGAGGCTAGGGTGTGAGAGAGAGAGAGGAGGCTAGGGTGTGAGAGAGAGAGAGGAGGCTAGGGTGTGAGAGAGAGAGAGGAGGCTAGGGTGTGAGAGAGAGGAGGGCTAGGGTGTGAGAGAGAGGAGGCTAGGGGTGTGAGAGAGAGGAGGCTAGGGTGTGAGAGAGAGGAGGCTAGGGTGTGAGAGAGAGGAGGCTAGGGTGTGAGAGAGAGAGGAGGCTAGGGGTGAGAGAGAGAGAGGAGGCTAGGGTGAGAGAGAGAGGAGGCTAGGGTGGGAGAGGAGGCTAGGGTGGGAGAGGAGGCTAGGGTGGGAGAGGAGGCTAGGGTGGGAGAGGAGGCTAGGGTGGGAGAGGAGGCTAGGGTGGGAGAGGAGGCTAGGGTGGAGAGGAGGCTAGGGTGGGGAGAGGAGGCTAGGGTGGGAGAGAGAGAGGAGGCTAGGGTGGGAGAGAGAGAGGAGGCTAGGGTGGGAGAGAGAGAGGAGGCTAGGGTGGGAGAGAGAGAGGAGGCTAGGGTGGGAGAGAGAGAGGAGGCTAGGGTGGGAGAGAGAGAGGAGGCTAGGGTGGGAGAGAGAGAGGAGGCTAGGTGGGAGAGATAGAGAGAAGGCTAGGTGGGAGAGGAGAGAGAGAAGGCTAGGTGGGAGAGAGAGAGAGAAGGCTAGGTGGGAGAGAGAGAGAGAGAAGGCTAGGTGGGAGAGAGAGAGAGAAGGCTAGGTGGGAGAGAGAGAGAGAAGGCTAGGTGGGAGAGAGAGAGAGAAGGCTAGGTGGGAGAGAGAGAGAGAAGGCTAGGTGGGAGAGAGAGAGAGAGAAGGCTAGGTGGGAGAGAGAGAGAGAAGGCTAGGTGGGAGAGAGAGAGAGAAGGCTAGGTGGGAGAGAGAGAGAGAAGGCTAGGTGGGAGAGAGAGAGAGAAGGCTAGGTGGGAGAGAGAGAGAGAGAAGGCTAGGTGGGAGAGAGAGAGAGAGAAGGCTAGGTGGGAGAGAGAGAGAGAAGGCTAGGTGGGAGAGAGAGAGAGAAGGCTAGGTGGGAGAGAGAGAGAAGGCTAGGTGGGAGAGAGAGAGAGAAGGCTAGGTGGGAGAGAGAGAGAGAAGGCTAGGTGGGAGAGAGAGAGGCTGGGGGGGAGAGAGAGGCTGGGGGGAGAGAGAGGCTGGGGGGAGAGAGAGGCTGGGGGGAGAGGTGGTTGAAAGCAGCTAGGCAACACTGATTCGTTTTTTCAACACTGGGTTAAACATAACGCTTTAACACAGGGTAGAAAAGGCTTGACCATCTGATGGCAACTAACATCAAATCTGGCACTCAACGGGACTGGATTTGCATCGGACTGTGACTGGTGGTAAAGGGATTATGGGTCAGGACGCTATTATGGGTTTATGATTCATGTAATTTCCCTCCACCTGATCACAGATCAATATGGAGAATACATATGAATCTTAACTGTTCCATAGTTTAGGTTACCATCAGACCCTCTTCTGAAATCACAGAATCGCCTGTCATCTACATCACAGGAACTTTGATCGGAGACGCTTGGTGCCGTACTTGGACTGGCGTGCGTATGTATGCGTGTACACGGCACATGATCAGAACATAGCAACAAGAGCAGAATCTGATCCTCACCTACAGATTGAGGAGAGTTCAGTTCGGCAGTCAATCAGGACTGGTTGGTGTAACCTACAGTAGCTTAACAGAGCTTGTAAATAACATAATAGATTGTTGATATAAAAGGACTAAAAAGAGATGTCCGTTACGTGCTATTCTCAGAATGGACCATCCAAAACCAGAGCATGCTAATGTTAAATAAACAAGAACAGACAGAGAAACAGAAAACCATACTGCAGTTTTATAAAAACAAACTTGGGGACCAAACGGCAACAGCAGTAGGTCAGGCAGCAGCTGCCTCTCCTCTCCATCTGCAGAGCGGGGCGGGCAGGAGGGAGGGTTATGGGTAAAGGGCGTCTGTAGAGGAGCTACAGAGCTACAGTACTTTGGGAAGTACAGACGGACCAATGTTCTGAGAGCAAGACAGGGTTCCGAGAGCCTGTCTCCTCACTAGTCCCCCTTGGTCAGCAGGTCTTCTATGTAGGCATCCAGTTCGTCATCGGTGTTTATGTCAATGTCCTGCAGGAGGAAAGGAGCGACATTCCTTTTCAGTTTGTCTGTGTGTGTGAGTGCATGTGGGTTATCGCATCTTCTCTGTAGATAAGCTTCGATTTTGGTGCGTCTTACCTCCTGTACTTTCTGCAGCAGTTGTACGATGTTGGTTCGTAGTTTCTGTAGCTTCTCGTCTGCCTCCCTGAGTTTGGTCTCAGCGCTGGTACTCTTCTCCTCCACAGCTTTGGCTCTGGCGTCAGCTCTGCTCTGGTACGAGTTACACAGAGACTGGAGACCCAGCTCATACTGCTGGAAATACTCCTTCTGCACACACATGCATAGATATAGATCAGATTGATATATACACTACTGTTCAAAAGTTTGGGGTCATTTAGAAAAGTTTTTTTTTTTTTTTTATGCAAAAAGTCAGTCCATTAAAATAACATAAAATTGATCAGAAATGCAATGTAGACATTGTTAATGTTGTAAATGCCTATTATAGCTGGAAACGGCAGGTTGTTTATGGCCCATTATCAGCAACCATCACTCCTGTGTTCCAATGGCACGTTGTGTTAGCTAATCCAAGTTTATCATTTTAAAAGTCTAATTGATCATTAGAAAACCCTTTTACAATTATGTTAGCGCAGCTGAAAACTGTTGTTCTGATTAAAGAAGCAATAAAAATGCCCTTCTGTAGACTAGTTGAGGATCTGGAACATCAGCATTTGTGGGTTCAATTACAGGCTCAAAATGGCCAGAAACAAATAACTTTCTTCTGAAACTCATGTCTATTCTTGTTCTGAGAAATGAAGGCTATTCCATGCAAGAAATTGCCAAGAAACTGAAGATCTCATACAACGCTGTGTACTACTCCCTTCAAAGAACAGTGCAAACTGGCCCTAACCAGAATATAAAGAGGAATGGGAGGCCCCGGTGCACAACTGAGCAAGAGGACAAGTACATTAGAGTGCCTAGTTTGAGAAACAGACGCCTCACAAGTCCTCAACTGACAGCTTCATTAAATAGTACCCACAAAACACCAGTCTCAACGCCAACAGTGAAGAGGCGACTCCGGTATGCTGGCCTTCTAGGCAGCGTTGCAAAGAAAAGGCCATATCTCAGACTGGCCAACAAAAATAAAAGATTAAGATGGGAAAAAGAACACAGACACTGGACAGAGAAACTCTGCCAAGAAGGCCATCATCCCAGAGTCGCCTCTTCACTGTTGACTTTGAGACGGGTGTTTTGTTAGTACTATTTAATGAAGCTGTTATTAGTTTCTGGCCATTTTGAGCCTGTATTTGAACCCACAAATGCAGATGCTCCAGATACTCAACTAGTCTAAAGGCCAGTTTTATTGCTTCTTTAAACAGCACGATAGTTTTCAGCTGTGCTAACATACTTGCAAAAGGGTTTTCTAATGATCAATTAGCCTTTTAAAATGATAAACTTGGATTAGTTAACACAACGTGCCATTGGAACAAAGGAGCGATGGTTGCTGATAATGGGCCTCTGTACGCCTATGTAGATATTCCATTTAAAAAATCTGCCGTTTCCAGCTACAATAGTCATTTACAACAGTAACAATGTATACACTGCATTTCTGATCAATTTGATGTTATTTTAAATATACTTTTTTTTTTGCATTTAAAAAAGAGAAAAAATACATTTCTAAGTGACCACAAACTTTTGAACGGTAGTGTATATATACACACATACATACGATTTTGCTATGGTATGATTTACAATGATATGACTGCAGCAGACTCCAGGGCAGGTCTCTAGAAGACATGGGTTAAAGTTAGAGGTCAGGAGTTAAAGGTCAGTCTCACCATAGGGAAGGCCACTAGCTCTTCTGCGGTCATGCTGTTGACATCGTCCTTCGGGATCCGGAAATCAGGAGGGAAGAAATAACGCAGCAGCGTCCTAAAGAGAACACACAAAATTAGAGTTGTGACATCCACATTCCATTCTCCCTCTGAAAAAAAGGCAATTGGAGGCCAAAAACCAACAGACAGAGTATCGGGTAGTCATGGTTACCTCATCATGTTGACCAGATTGTCAGTCACCTCTCGACTGGTTCCTGGTTGGGTGGTGTCAGGTTCCATGGGGGCGGGCCCCTTTTCAGTCCCCTCCCCTTGCTGTGTGTCAGGGGTCTGGGAGAGGGGAGAGGGGGGTCGCATCAACCTCACCTCCTCACTGCCTTTGAAAACCCTAATAACAACAACCATAAATTATACCAACAACCTCACCTCCTCACTGCCCTTAACCACCAAAATAACAGCACCCCAAAACTACTGAGAACACTAACTTATCAAAACATTTGTAAATTAAATAGAAACTGGCACATCATTGGCCACTGGTACAGCATAGTGATGGGGGGGGGGGGGGATCTATACAGTTCCATATTGCAATATTATTTTTTAGACAATACTATACTGATATTTTACTCCAAGTACCGATTTAAATAAATAGAATAGCTATAACTTATTCTCTATGTAAAAAAAAAAAATTGTGAGCCAACAGGTTTTCAGCACTTATTTGCCTGACTGATCAAAACTTGTTTTCTCATGCCCCCTCTCATCTCTCTGCAGCAGACATAGTTCCCAATGTAATAAAAGAGCATTATTAAATCACAATACATATTAAACCGTGAGAATCGCAATACATATTGTATCGGCACCTAAGTATTGTGATATCGTATTGTGAGGTCCCTAGCAATTCCCAGCCCCAGTACAACACACACATAAACGTAAGACAACAAAGCACAAAGACGGTGAGTTGGTGAGCCTACCATCGGTCCTTGGGGGTGGATCTGGGGACGTAGTCAAACTTCACCTTCCAGCGAACACTCTGCTTGCTGGTTTCCACAGCAACCACTTTGCCTGTGAACCATTCCTTATTCACACGTACCTCCACCAACATACCCTTATCTACAGGAGACAACACAGAGGAATTGTGAAGCTTTGTCCTGTCTGTCATTGCTAATAGGAAATCCTCTCAGCAAATCAACTATCATCAAGAACGTAATAAAAAAAATCACCTTTCTGAGCATTCTTCGGTTCATTCTCTGGGTGCTCGTCCTCTGCACTGCCTGTCACCTAAAAACATTACACACAGAAAACACACGGATCAAATTGTCTAGTAGTAAGTGAGTGTGAAGAAATACAAGAGTGGTGTGTTATTGAGAAAAGAGAGCAGGAGAAAAAGAAGCAGGAGAGCAGAATATAAGCAACTATATATAGAATAGTTAAGAGACAGATAGGACCCAACACAAAGGTTCCCAGGTTTGCTTGTCAGTATTCCCACACCTCACACTAGACTACTGCAACACAGTTTCCCCTGCCATAAACCCTCACATTGGTGCCACAACAGAGAGATGTGCAGATACATTGAAAAAAACATGCCATTTTTGGATATTGATTAGAGATTAGAGACAAACTCCAAAATATTAGTTCAGATTATTTGGCTTGCAATATGTGATCTATAGGTCGAGAGCTTCGACAGCTGTTTATTCAATTCTGGGATTTGAAAAATGACAATATTTGGTGAGAATCCCAATTTGGGGTGCAAAATCAATTCTAGCTCTTAAAGGGGAAGTAGCCTACATTAGCATGATTTAATATGCAGTTATTCTTCTGCCATTTATTCTGTTACCAATAATACATCAATGTTAATAATATCTTCAGATTACAATGACATCTCTTAACTAAATGCAATCTATTAGCTTCCAAAATTTAAATAGATATATCTAGCTGTAATATAACACATTCTGATGGAATGGCTTGTCCTGCACTTCGTAAAAAACCCACAGTGCATTGAGTGAATGTTGGAAAAAGATCTTGGTTCCTTTCTAATCATAGCAATATTTTAAAGAGGACTATATGCGAAAACACCCTTAAGAGTAGAGTTAGGAGACAGACAGGACCCATTCCATTCAGAGTAGAATTATGAGAGAAGGGGAGGATCTATTCTATTATGATTACAGTTAGGAGAGAGGGATAGGACAGATAACATTATGAGTGGAGAAGGTGTAGCCTCTTGCGCCGTGGCTGGTGGGTACCTTGGCTCTAGCCCCACCCGAGGGCTTAGGCGGGGCGGGGATGGGTTTGGCTGGTGGTGGTGTTGCAGGGGGCAGCCGTGTTGGTATGGTAGCACTCCTCTTCTCAGGCGGCGGGGGTTTGGTGCTGAGTGGGGGGGTGGGGACCTGTGGGGTCGATGACATCACATGACCTCTGAACTATGGGTCAACCTCTGACCTATGGGTAAACTGGTCTGCTCCATGTGTCAGACTCTGTTCCCCCTCTCCATACCTAACATCACCTCTGTCCTCACTCGTCTTCAGGAAACATCCATCTGTCCTCTTCTTCCAAACATCCCTTCCCCTTTATCTTTCCGTTCCCTCTCCTCTTACACATGCAGTGCTTTCCTGTGTCTGTCTGATACATTGTATACATATATTCTATAGATTGACAGATTGATAGTCTGAGCAGTGAAAATGTATATGTGAGAGTGTACCTCCGTCACTTTTCCCCGCTTGAGTGGAGCTTTCTCAACAGTTTTCCCACGATTCCCCACTGCAGCTGCCATCTTGGATTTCTTGGGCTGAGGCTCCTTCTCCTCCTCGCTGTCCTCCTCTTCTTCTTCTTCTTCCTCCTCCTCCTCACTCTCCTCCTCCTGCTCCATCACTCTCTTGCGCTGGCTGCTAGCAGGTGTGGTTGCTTTGGCTGGAGACGATTTGGCTTGAATCTGTAGAAACACCATAGATATTACTGATACTGGACCATAAAATTATTTTGGTATTTGGCAATTAACTCATGGATAGCATTTTTATGTCTCTGCATCCAGTATGAAGGAAGTTAGAGGTAGTTTTGCGAGCAAATGCTAACATTTAGTGCAATGACGAAGTCTACATCAGACTCTGGGTAAGTAGATAAATGGCTTAATTGCCAAAGTCTCACACTATCCTTTTAACATAACCATAATATATTTGATAAAGGACAACACACAAACATACTCACCCGTGAGCTGCGGCTTGGAGGGGTGGGTTTGGTGGGGATTTTGCCTGGGGCTTTGGGGGCGGGCTTAGCTGGAGGGGGTGATGGCTTCGCTGCAGCTCTGGCTCTAGATTGGTCGACTCTGGAGGCTGGGGCAGCAGGCCGGGTGGTCGGTCGAGGGGAATTGGTGAGTTTGCGGTTGGGGGCTGGCGGCTGGCTGGGGGCGTTCTTGAGGAGGGCGGGGAGAGGGGGGGAGCGAGGGCGTGAAACACGCTCTGAAGACCTGGTTGCCTAGGAGACAGAGAGAACATGAAACATTATATTCAGATATCAGGAGACAGTATGTGTTATTGTGTAAAACCAGTAGAGGGTAAGTATGTCTGTATACATGTAGTGTGTGTTTACCTGTAGATGGGGAGTATTTGTGACTGTGTGTGCGTGTACCTGGGAAGAACTGTCATTTATGGGTCTCATGCTGACGTCCAGAGGCAACTTCTTCACATCTGCTGCTGATTTGATGGTGCTGGTTTTCTGCAGAGCCTCTAGTTTCTCCTGCTGCTGTCTGATCTTCTCTGTCAGTTCTTTCTGTTTGTCCTCCGCTGTCTGTCTGTCCTTCTTAAGGACTCCACATGGAAGGTTCTGTTTCTGCTCTGCTGCATCACACCTACAACACACACACACAACATTTGAGATATACTGTATGTGGTGTTCCTGCAGGTGTGTGTGTGTGTGTGTGTGTGTACCTGTCCTGAGTGCTGTCAGGGTTCATCAGACACACCCAGCTGTCCGGGTAACGTTTATCCACCGCATCCATCTGGAATGGCAGAGTCCTCCACTTCAGACATTTATCTACAGAGAGAGGGAGAGAAAGACAACTCTGAGCTTGTCTATTTATTTATTTATGTGTGTGTGTGACTTGACACACTTTAAAGTGTCTCTGTATGTGTACAACTCACCACACTGTATGGTGAGGGGTATCTCCATGGCGCGGCGTCTCTTGTATCTCTGCTCAGCCGAGGGGAGTGAGGACCAGCTGGCCGACAGGTACCCAAACTCATCCCAGAACTTCACTATGCCCTTCTGAGCTAAAAGTGGGAAAAGCAGAAACATGCTAGACATATGGACTAAGGCTGCTGCAGTAACTATACAACCACGTATAACTATGCACATTAACAGTAGTGTGTCTAACTAGAGCTATACACAGATTTAATAGTAACATTATTTTGCAACCGTTGATATGTATATTTAGCCTACTAAACATAAACAACCTGCCTGCATTCATTGTTGTCCCCCTCATGTTGCACCCTAGACAGGGTGCGCAAGGGGGAGAGGCATGGCAGACAGGGCGAGGGGCATGGCAGACAGGGCGAGGGGGCGGGGCATGGCAGACAGGACGAGGGGGCGGGGCATGGCAGACAGGGTGGGGAATGGTTGACAGAGCGAGGGGCATGGCAGACAGGGCGAGGGGGCGGGGCATGGTAGACAGGGCGGGACATGGTAGACAGGGCAAGGGGGCGGGACATATTGTATTCCTTTAAGAAGTTTTTTATATTCTTTCAATGCTTTAGCTTACAATGTTAGTTGTATACTGTAAAAAAGTCGAGAATGTCAACTTTAACGCTAGAATGACTAATTTAATGTAACCCTGAAGCTATATTTTTTTATTTAACTAGGTAAGTCAGTTAAGAACAAAATCTTATTTACAATGACGGCCTACCAAAAGGCCTCCTGCTGGGACAGGAATAAAATAAAATAAATTATGAAAATATAGGACAAAATACACATCACGACAAGAGACACCATAACACAACATAAAGAGAGACCTAAGACAACAACAACAGCATGGGAGCAAAACATGGCGGCAGCAGCATAAAACATGATACAAACATTACTGGGCACAGACAACAGCACAAAGGACAAGATGGTAGAGACAACAATACATCACGCGAAGCAGCCACAACTGCCAGTAAGAGTGTCCATGATTGAGTCTTTGAATGAAGAGATGGAGATAAAAAGGTCCAGTTTAAGTGTTTTTTGCAGCTCCTTCCAGTCGCTAGCTGCAGCGAACTGAAAAGAGGAGCGACCCAGGGATGTGTGCGCTTTGGGGACCTTTAACAGAATGTGCCTGGCAGAATAGGTGTAGTATATGGAGGATGAGGGGGAGTGAGGCCTAAGAGGGTTTTAATAAATAAGCAACGTGTATACAGAGATGACCAGTTTACAGAGTGCAGTGATGTGTGCTATAAGGAGCATTGGTGGCAAAACTGATGGCCGAATGGTAAAGAACATCTAGCCGCTCGAGAGCACCCTTACCTGACGATCTATAAATTACATCTACATAATCTAGCATGGGTAGGACGGTCATCTGAATCAGGGTTAGTTTGGCAGCTGGGGTGAAAGACAAGCAATTACGATAGATGAAGCCAAGCCTAGATGCAACCTTAGCCTGCAGCTTTGATATGTGCTGAGAAGGGCAGTGTACCGTCTAGTCATACTCCCAAGTACTTGTATGAGGTGAATACCTCAAGCTCTAAACCCCCAGGAGGTAGTAATCACACCGGTGGGGAGAGGGGCATTCTTCTTATCAGTCCACATAACCTTGTTCTGAACACCTCCAAAACAAAAGGCAGAGAAAGCTTGTTGGACATTAAGAAAGCTTTGTTTTAGAGTGTTTAACACAAAATCTGGGGACGGGCCAGCTGAGTATAAGAGTGTATCATCTGCATATAAATAGATGAGAGCTTCCTACTACTTGAGCTATGTTGTTGATGTAAATTGATCAGAATGTGGGGCCTAGGATCGAGCCTTGGGGTACTCCCTTGGTGACAGGCAGTGGCTGAGACAGCAGATGTTCTGACTTTATACACTGTACACTGTACTCTTTGAGAGAGGTAGTTAGCAAACCAGGCCATTGAGCCCTCTGAGACACCCATACTCCTTAGCTGGCCCACAAAAATTGAATGGTCTACCGTATCAAAAGCTTTAGCCAAGTCAATAAAAATAGCAGCACAACATTGCTTAGAATCAAGGGAAATTGTGACATCATTTAGGACCTTTAAGGTTGCAGTGACACATCCATAACCTGAGCAGAAACCAGATTGCATACCCAAGAGAATACTGTAAATATCAACAAAGCCAGTCAGTTGATTATTGACAAGTTTTACAAAACACTTTTGATAAGCAGGGCAAAATAGAAATGGGCCTATAACAGTTAGGATCAGCTTGATCTCCACCTTTAAATAAAGGATGCACCATGGCTACCTTCCAAGCAATGGGAACCTCCCCCAGAGGAGAGACAGGTTAAAAGGTCAGAGATGGGCTTGGCAAAGACAGGGGCAGCAACCTTAAAAAAGGGTCTACTCTAAACCATCTGACCCAGCTGTTTTTTAGGGGTCAAATTTAAGGAGCTCCTTTAGCACCTCGGACTCAGTGACTGCCTGAAGGGAGAAATTTTGTAGCAGGGCAGGGGAGAAAGAGGGAGGAGCATCGGGGATAGTCACATTAGAAGGGGTGGGAGATGAGGAAATCTTGAATGGGCAAGGAGGCATGTAAGAGTCAAATAGGAATCCTGACTTAATAAAGTGGTGATTAAAGGGCTCAGCCATGTGCTCCTTGTCAGTAACAACCACATCATCAACTTTAAAGGACATGGGCAGCTGTGAGGAGGAGGGTTTATTCTCCAGACCTTTAACTGTTTTCCAGAACTTCTTGGGGTTAGACCCACACAGAGAAAACTGCCCCTGAAAATAACTAACGTTGGCCTTCCAGATAGCCGGAGTTCACTTATTTCTAATTTGCCTGAACGAGAGCCAGTCAGCATGAGTTTGCGCGTGCCGAGCGATTTGCCAAATGTAATTCTTGCCTTTTCTGGGTGTTTGGAGTCATATACCACCCTGCATACCACTGCTGGCTTGCTTGTAAAGCTAAGCAGGGTTGGTCCTGGTCAGTCCCTGGACGGGAGACCAGATGCTACTGGCAGTGGTGTTGGAGGGTGAGTAGGAGGCACTCTTTCCTCTGGTCTAAAAAAAGATCCCAATGCCCCAGGGCAGTGCCCTGTGTAGGGTGCCGTCTTTCGGATGGGACGCTAAACGGGTGTCCTGACTGAGGTCATTAAAGATCTCATGGCACTTATCGTAAGAGTAGGGGTGTTAACCCCGGTGTCCTGGCTAAATTCCCAATCTGGCCCTCAAACCATCACGATCCCCTAATAATCCCCAGTTTACAATTGGCTCATTCACCCCCCTCCTCTCCCCTGTAACTATTCCCCAGGTCGTTGCTGTTAATGAGAACATGTTCTCAGTCAACTTACCTGGTAAAATAACGGATAAATTAAAAAAATCAAATATAATATGGTAATAATCTGAGGAAGAGTTAGGGAGTCCCATTACTTTAGGATTTGGAGGGTGGTTTAAGCATGTCCCAGTTTATGTCACCTAGCAGGACAAATTCAGACTGTGTAAGGGGCCAGGAGAGCGCTTAGGGCATTTAGGGTACAGGCCGGTGCTGATGGTGGCCGATAACACCCAACAACAGTCAACCAAGAGCTATTTGAAAGTTTACTGCTTAATACCAGCAAATCAAATTGTTTGGGGACAGACTTGGTGGAGATAACAGAGCACTGAAGGTGATCCTGGTATATATTGCCACTCCCCCACCTTTGGAAGATCTGTCTTGCCGAAAAAGGTTATAACCAGAAAGGCTAACATCAGTGTTCAAAACACTCTTTCTTAACCACGTCTCAGTAATGAGCTTTCAATTTATCAATTTTTGGTAACAAGCTTCTAGTGTTAACGTGCAGAAGACCCAGGCTTTTACAAGAGCAGAAATCAGTGAAGCAGATATCAGATCACAAATCAGATTAGGGGCTAGCAACAGTAGATGGGCCAGGGTGTACATGCACATTTCCAGATATAATCAGCGGTAATACAATCAGGGCACAGTAGAGGACAGGGAGAGCTCTGCAGTGTTGATTTATAACATTTGAATGTGCATTCGATGGCAACAAGATCATATTGTAATGCAATTCCATCAGGTACCATGAATACAAAGCTGGCGAGAGGTGGTTAGAATAGGATGGAAGGTCAAGAGTCCGTGTAACCAATAGAGAGTCAGAGTCTGGGAACAAACAGCCTGTCCCACAGTTGGGTAAACAAGCAAGTTCCTAGTCAACAAAGCACGCAGGAGTCATGAGGCAAATAGCAAAAAGCACAAGAGAAAAATATAACAACTTGGGGCTAGCCATTGTAAGTTGATTGTCACTTGCCCCAACAGTGTGTGCTGGAGGCGAACGAAAGCTCGGAAGAGAGGCAGAGGTATCTGTACCAGACAGAAGGAGACAGGCCAGGGCGGACGGTGAACAGATCACCAGGTGGAATCCAAGCAGCAGTGCAGCAGGCAACGGGAGTAGGTATCACACCTACATGGGAGAAGCTTTTTTCGGGAGATAGATTCCTTGTAGAAAATCTAGCATCTCTGTCCACCATCTTTTCCATGTGGAAAAGGAGGTTGTTAGCTGGCTATATATTTTCAGTTTCGGCAAATGATCCTTTACGACCTACAAACAAAGTTGTCCTGTGGCTGTTGTATTTTGTGGATTCTGAGGGTATCTTCTGATGTGATCAAATCAACAATATTGTTTCTTATTGAGGTCATTTACAATTGAAGTGTTCTGGCTGCATCTCAGTTAAAAATAGAGATGAATCCAGGGGGTTCTGTATTTTAGTTGCCTCTGGGTTGGGGAGGGAGGCTGTGAAACTCTCCTGTCATTGTTAGGCTCAAGAGTTTTCACACCTTACTTCACACTTCAGTGCTAATTTTAGTCAGTTTCTTTCCTAGCAGCTTGGTAGCTTAGTAGCCTTTTTTATTTAAACAATAAAGCCCGAAGGGGTGTGGTATCTGGCCAATATACCACGGCTAAGGGCTGTTCTTAAGCATGACGCAAAGTGGAGTGCCTGGTTACCAACGTAATTAGAGCAGGAAAAACAAGTGATTTGTCATACCCGTGGTATATGGTCTGTCAGCCAATCAGCATTCAGGGTTCAAATTACCCAGTTTATAATTAAGCAATAAGGCACGGGGGTGTGTGGTATATGGACAATATACCACAGCTACGGGCTGTTCTTAGGCACGGCGCATAGCAGAGTGCCTGGACACAAACCCGAGGTGCCTTATTGCTATTATAAACTGGTTACCAACATAATTAGAGCAGGAAAAATAAGTGTCATACCCGTGGTATACGGTCTGATATACGACGGCAGTCAGCCAATCAGCATTCAGGGCTGGAACCACTCAGTTTATAATAAGCTTTAAACAACAAAATTACCTAGAGATGATTGTCTTTTCATTTTTGGCTTCAGAAGTAGGTTCAGATTCACTCACTTTTGTGTTAGATGATATTTCCATGTTCCGCTGTGTTTCTTCTGCAGGTTTTGGTTTGTTAGAAGTTTTGTTCTTGATAATCCTTGGTAGCAATAGTCGATTCGGGTAAATTTGTCCCAAATCAAGGTTTTAGGTATGGAATTGTGATTTGGAATGAAGGTTTTGATGTTGAGGTTAGTGTCGTGTATAAATCCTTGCGAAACAATTCAAGTTAATCTACATTTATCCAACTGTAATTCTATCTTTTCGCAGAACTCAGGAACCAATGCTCTCTGTGTCTGTTTGTGCTCTCTCTCGTTAGCTACCCCCTCCTCCCCCCTGTAACTATTCTCCAGGTCGTTGCTGTAAATGAGAAAGTGTTCTCAGTCAACTGACCTGGTAAAATAAGGGTTAAATTCCACTATCATGGTTATATAATCAAATCAAATTTTATTTGTCACATACACATGGTTAGCAGATGTTAATGCGAGTGTAGCAAAATGCTTGTGCTTCTAGTTCCGACAATGCAGTAATAACCAACAAGTCATCTAGCTAACAATTCCAAAACTACTACCTTATAGACACAAGTGTAAGGGGATAAAGAATATGTACATAAAGATATATGAATGAGTGATGGTACAGAGCGGCATAGGCAAGATACAGTAGATGGTATTGAGTGCAGTATATACACATGAGATGAGTCTGTAAACAAAGTGGCATAGTTAAAGTGGCTAGTGATACATGTATTACATAAGGATGCAGTAGATGATAGAGTACAGTACATACGTATACATATGAGATGAATAATGTAGGGTATGTAAACATTATATTAGGTAGCATTGTTTAAAGTGGCTAGTGATATATTTTACATCATTTCCCATCAATTCCCATTATTAAAGTGGCTGGAGTTGAGTCAGTGTGTTGGCAGCAGCCACTCAATGCTAGTGGTGGCTGTTTAACAGTCTGATGGCCTTGAGATAGAAGCTGTTTTTCAGTCTCTCGGTCCCAGCTTTGATGCACCTGTACTGACCTCGCCTTCTGGATGATAGCGGGGTGAACAGGCAGTGGCTCGGGTGGTTGTTGTCCTTGATGATCTTTATGGCCTTCCTGTGACATCTGGTGGTGTAGGTGTCCTGGAGGGCAGGTACTTTGCCCCCGGTGATGCGTTGTGCAGACCTCACTACCCTCTGGAGAGCCTTACGGTTGTGGGCGGAGCAGTTGCCGTACCAGGCGGTGATACAGCCCGACAGGATGCTCTCGATTGTGCATCTGTAGAAGTTTGTGAGTGCTTTTGGTGACAAGCCAAATTTCTTCAGCCTCCTGAGGTTGAAGAGGCGCTGCTGCGCCTTCTTCACGATGCTGTCTGTGTGGGTGGACCAATTCAGTTTGTCTGTGATGTGTACGCCGAGGAACTTAAAACTTACTACCCTCTCCACTACTGTTCCATCGATGTGGATAGGGGGGTGTTCCCTCTGCTGTTTCCTGAAGTCCACAATCATCTCCTTAGTTTTGTTGACGTTGAGTGTGAGGTTATTTTCCTGACACCACACTCCGAGGGCCCTCACCTCCTCCTTGTAGGCCGTCTCGTCGTTGTTGGTAATCAAGCCTACCACTGTTGTGTCGTCTGCAAACTTGATGATTGAGTTGGAGGTGTGCGTGGCCACGCAGTCGTGGGTGAACAGGGAGTACAGGAGAGGGCTCAGAACGCACCCTTGTGGGGCCCCAGTGTTGAGGATCAGCGGGGTGGAGATGTTGATGCCTACCCTCACCACCTGGGGGCGGCCTGTCAGGAAGTCCAGTACCCAGTTGCACAGGGCGGGCTTGATGACGAGCTTGGAGGGCACTATGGTGTTAAATGCCGAGCTGTAGTCGATGAACAGCATTCTCACATAGGTATTCCTCTTGTCCAGATGGGTTAGGGCAGTGTGCAGTGTGGTTGAGATTGCATCGTCTGTGGACCTATTTGGGCGGTAAGCAAATTGGAGTGGGTCTAGGGTGTCAGGTAGGGTGGAGGTGATATGGTCCTTGACTGGTCTCTCAAAGCACTTCATGATGACAGAAGTGAGTGCTACGGGGCGGTAGTCGTTTAGCTCAGTTACCTTAGCTTTCTTGGGAACAGGAACAATGGTGGCCCTCTTGAAGCACGTGGGAACAACAGACTGGGATAGGGATTGATTGAATATGTCCGTAAACACACCAGCCAGCTGGTCTGCGCATGCTCTGAGGGCGCGGCTGGGGATGCCGTCTGGGCCTGCAGCCTTGCGAGGGTTGACACGTTTAAATGTTTTCCTCACGTCGGCTGCAGTGAAGGAGAGTCCGCATGTTTTAGTTGCGAGCTGTGTCAGCGGCACTGTATTGTCCTCAAAGCGGGTAAAAAAGTTATTTAGTCTGCCTGGGAGCAAGACATTTCTTTTTGTAATCCGTGATTGACTGTAGACCCTGCCACATACCTCTTCTGTCTGAGCCGTTGAATTGAAATTCTACTTTGTCTCTATACTGACGCTTAGCTTGTTTGATTGCCTTGCGGAGGGAATAGTTACACTGTTTGTATTGTTTTCGGTCATGTTTGCCCTGATTAAAAGCAGTGGTTCGCGCTTTCAGTTTCATGCGAATGCTGCCATCAATCCACGGTTTCTGGTTTGGGAATGTTTTAATCGTTGCTATGGGAACGATATCTTCAACGCACGTTCTAATGAACTCGCTCACCGAATCAGCGTATTCGTCAATGTTGTTGTCTGACGCAATACGAAACATATCCCAGTCCACGTGATGGAAGCAGTCTTGGAGTGTGGAATCAGATTGGTCGGACCAGCGTTGAATAGACCTCAGCGCGGGAGCTTCTTGTTTTAGTTTCTGTCTGTAGGCAGGGATCAACAAAATGGAGTCGTGGTCAGCATTTCCGAAAGGAGAGCGGGGCAGGGCCTTATATCCGTCGCGGAAGTTGGAATAGCAATGATCCAAGGTTTTTCCAGCCCTTGTTGTGCAAGCGATATGCTGATAAAATTTAGGGAATCTTGTTTTCAGATTAGCCTTGTTAAAACCTGTTGCTCCTACCCCCTCCTTTTTCGAACATTCTGTTAAAAATCGCGCAACATTTCAGCACCCTGCTACTCATGCCAGGAATATAGTATATGCATATGATTAGTATGTGTGTATAGAAAACACTCTGACGTTTCTAAAACTGGTTAAATCACCGCTGTGACTTTTAACAGAGCGTGTGTTTCAGCGAAAAGCGCAAGAAAATCTGGTCACTAAAAACTGAAAAAAGTATCAATCCGCCACTTCCACCTTTTGTTAAATGGAAACTAAATTACATATGGCATAGATTGCAATTCCTACAGCTTCCACACGATGTCGCCAGTCTCGTCATTTCCGGGCTGTTTATTTCTTGGGCAAACCAACCTGGGAGATCACTTTCCATCCGGTCTCCGACTGGAAGGTTTGGAAGAGATATTTTGGAAGATGATTTGAATTCGTGTAGCTATTGAAAACACATCGCCCCGTGATCATTTTGATACATTATTAACATTTACTGATACCTAAAGTTGGATTAGAAAAGTATTTCGAAGTGTTTTGGTAAAGTTTATCGTCGACTTTTTTTATTTAAAAAAATGACGTAGCGTTTTCAAACTGTGTTTTTTTCTGAATCACACAGTTTCCATAGATGGCTATTTTAGGTATATATGGACCGATTTAATCGAAAAAAAGACCCAATAGTGATGTTTATGGGGCATATAGGAGTGCCAACAAAGAAGATCTTCAAAGGTAATGAAAGTTTTATATTTTATTTATGCTATTTGGGTAGCGCCGGCTACGCAAAATCTTTTGTTTACGTAGCATTCAGGTATTTCGTGGTGTTGCATGCTCTCTTATAATAGCTTCTCATGCTTTCGCCAAAAAGCATTTTAATAATCTGACTTGTTGGCTAGATTCACAACGAGTGTAGCTTTAATTCAATACCCTGCATGTGTATTTTAATGAACGTTTGAGTTTTAACGAGTGCTATTAGCATGTAGCGTAGCGCATTTGCATTTCCAGATGTCTAGTTGGGACGTTTATGTCTCAAGTAGGAGCAAGAGGTTAAAATCCCCAGCTACAGTGAAGGCAGCCTCCAGATATATGGATTCCAGTTTGCAAAGAGTCAAATAAAGTTTGTTCAGAGCCATCGATGTGTCTGCTTGGGGGGGTTATATACGGCTGTGATTATAATCGAAGAGAATTCCCTTGGTAGATAATGCGGTCGACATTTGATTGTGAGGAATTCTAAATCAGGTGAACAGAAGGACTTGAGTTCCTGTATGTTGTTGTGGCCACACCACGTCACATTAACCATGGAGCATACGCCCCCGCCCTTCTTCTTACCAGAAAGATGTTTGTTTCTGTCGGCGCGATGCGTGGAGAAACCAGCTGGCTGCACCGACTCCGATAGCGTCTCTCCAGTGAGCCATGTTTCCGTGAAGCAAAGAACGTTACAGTCTCTGATGTCCCTCTGGAATGCTACCCTTGCTCGGATTTCATCAACCTTGTTGTCAAGAGACTGGACATTGGCGAGGAGAATGCTAGGGAGTGGTGCACGATGTGCCCGTCTCCGGAGTCAGACCAGAAGACCGCTTCGTTTCCCTCTTTTACGAAGTCGTTTTTTTGGGTCGCCGGCTGGGATCCATTCCGTTGTCCTGGGTGAAAGGCAGAACACAGGATCCGCTTCGCGAAAGTCATATTCTTGGTCGTACTGATGGTGAGTTGACGCCGCTCTTATGTTCAGTAGTTCTTCTCGACTGTATGTAATGAAACCTAAGATGACCTGGGGTACCAATGTAAGAAATAACACGTAAAAAAACATTGTGTGTGTTACCTATGTTGCTGTCCTTCCAGTACTGGGCTAGGTGTTCTCCCATGGCTCTCAGAAGGTGTCTGTATTCTTTAGCGTCCGCAAAGTCCTGCTTGTTGTGAGTGGGCTCCAGAACCAGGTATGGAACATCTACTACCCCCACAACACCTCCACACGCCCTGCACACACACACACACACTTCATTAGAAAGCATTTCTGGTCGTCTCACTGGTCACTGACTAGCCAATAAGAGGACAACCGAAGGGAGTGTATGTGTGTTACTCACATTCCTCCCTCCAGCTGAGGTCCAGTCTTCTCGTACATCTTAATGAGGCGAGAGCAGTTATACACAAACATCCCATCCAGGTCTCTCTGCTCAATGTTCACCCCGAAGATAAAACTCAGTTCCTTAGGCTCCTTCAATGCTCTGGGGGAAGGAGAGGGAGCAGTGTTAACGTTTTATTGTTTGGTTTGACTTTCGTTTGTTTGTAAAGTTAACATTTTTATTTTGACTGACTTCTGTTTGGACTCCTGAATCATCTTTTTCACTTCCGCCTCCCGTCGAAGCATCATGGACCCATCCTGAGCCTTACGCAACATGACCTGGAGCAGAGAGAAGAGGATTTGAATAAGGGAGGAGAGGAGTCAGGCCATTGGGTCAATATATTGCTAATCTTGCCGTGTGTGTTGGTTCTTACCCGTGACTCTTTGGACAGGTCGTCTCCCAGTTTGGCCTCCAGAGACAGACTTTTGCTCTCCGCCTCACGAGCCTTCTCCTCCGCTGGAACACACACACAGAGAGGGGAGCGGGTTCTAAAGGCAGAACTGGTTCTGTGTGTGTGTGTGTGTGTGTGTCTTATCCATCTTGGCCAGGTGATGTGTGTGTGTGGGCAACTCACCTATCTTAGCGAGGTGATCAGCCTTTTTTACTTCCTGCTCAGCACGGGTTTTGAATCGAGTCGATGTGTATTTATATACCCTGAGAGACAGACACAGACTTAGCTGAATGGACACAAACAGGATTTAGGATTTTAGTCTCAGTGATGTCTCTAGACAGGAGAGCTTCTGGATGCAGTAGTGTGTGTATATATATATATATATATATAAACCTGGGTTTGTAGAGGCAGCAGGACAGTCTCTTGGTCCTGACTTTGTGTCCCTGTATGAAGATCCTCATCCTGGGGTCGATGTAGAGGACAGCTGCGTATGCTCGGAACGACCGACGTTCTGGCTTCCTGTATGAGGGGAAGTGATATCATCAACATAAACACACAGTCCTAGGTTGTCTTCAAGTCACACGACACAGATTATATATATATATATATATATATATATTTTTTTTTTTTTTAAACGTCCTTACCCACACACGCAGACACACACAGACCCCATACTTACACTCCCTCTGAAGGAGTCCCAGCCATCAGGATATCCTGGTGGTCTGTCTCTACATCCAGCTCTGGTTCTCTGGTATCCATCAACTTCAGGTTATAGATGATCACCAGAGTACCTACACACAGTTCAGATTATAGATTATCACCTCTCTACACACACACACGCACGCACGCACACACACACACACGTGCGTCTCACCGCTGCTGCCCTCCATCTTGTTAAACTGTTCCATCAGCTGCTGTTCGTTTTTAAAAGGAGAGTATTTGTAGATGAGCTCCGTCTCTATGGCGAACTTCTCAGGGTCGCCTGTGATTGGCTGTCTGGTCAGTAGGTCCCAGGTGGGCAAGGGTACGATCACCTGACAAGAGGAGACAAACAGACAACCTTAAAATACATACTGACACTTCTCAAGAGGTGATGTTATGTGTTGTTTCAAATAGGTGGACATAGTCAATAAAGGCTCTTTCAGTAAATCAGAGTATAACACGACAGCCACAAAATAAAACAATGTTTTAAGCTACCGGACATATCATCAGTGTGTCTGCTGGATGGGAGAGTGCCTGCTGCAGCTCACTCCTGATCCCTTACCTCGTCAAGCCCCTCCTCCTCGTGGAATGTTCTAGACAGGAACAGGCAGGACAGAGTGTTGTCCTTCTTAGTGAACAGAACAAAGTCTTTCCCAATACGCATGGAGCCCCTAGAGAGAAACACACACACACAAACGATGTGGCTCACTTGGTGAGAGCGTGGCGCTAGCAACCCTAAGGTTGCATGTTCGATTACGGCGAGGACCACATACAACCACTATAAATGTATGAACTAAATGTATGTATGAAAGTGTCTGCAAAGGGGTATATATTATGTGTGAGGGGATTAAAGAGTCTTACGATTTGAGACCATTTCCATACTGGCCGATGTGAGTAGAATCTGGTGTACGCTTAGTGGACTTCCCAAATTGGATCACATGGGTCGCCTCGTCTGAGAGATAGGAGGGAAATATAACCATCATATATGGAATTTCTTATAGCTCATATGTAGACTTGTGGATCAACTTAATTACTGTCTACTTTAGTCATTTCATTTGCATGGAACTCACTGGGGTCCATTCCTGTGCCGTCGTCTAAGAAACATAGCATGTAGCCTCCACGCAAATCTGGTCTCTTCTCTGTTGGCCACGGGGGGAAGAGAGGTTAGACACACGTTACAACAGGAGGTGGATGAGATAGAAAGCCACACACAGGTTAGATACAAGAGGGGAAAAGAAAGCATAACACACAGAACTACTACTGAAATAGATGGCTTTTTCAATAGCCGAAACTAAGCTTTCTAAAAACCTAACTAGTCAAATTCTGGGTGTAGCTTATAATTATAAATCAGTAGTCCGGTAACCGTTGGCACTGTAGGTATTCTAGATTATTGATAGGCAGCGTGATCTGTATACCGTAGTAGTGTCAGAGGGGTGAGACACAAATCTATGTACTGGTGTATGTGAAGCAATATGTATGTGTGTGTACCTGTGTAGATGTCAATCCGGGTGGCATTTGCATCCCTGTAGGAGATGATTGGCAGGTGACAGAACAATCAGAAGGCAGATAAACCAGTGTGGTTAGATGCGGTTCCAATTAGAATGATTTTACCTTTTATTTCAGAATACAGAGAATACTAACAAATACATTTCCCACTGGTTTAATCCTGAATCAGTTCAGTATAGTTTTGCTGCCATTGTGATTTACTAACACTTATGCATGATGTCCCACATAGATACAAACATTTTGGATGGGTAGATAGAAGAACAAATAATTGTGAGTAAGAACAGAGAGAAGTGCATTGTTGGTACCTGGAGTTGTCCACCAGCTCAGCCAAAGCTCCAAACAGGAACTCATGTGTCGTTCTGGAAACAAACATCCAACCAATCAACCTACAGTTCTGAGGTAAGGAGAGTGTGTGCCAGCGAGCACAATTTCAAGTCAGTGTAAACATCAGTGCGTTCAATGTGGGTGGGGGTTGGGCCCTGTGCAATCATCAGGCCAGGGTTGGGTAACAATGGGAGTTGTGGGGTGTGGCCAACCCATTGGTGAAAGTTGACAGCTGGGGTAATGGGGCAGAATGGAACCTGGTGTAGATTTTAGGTGGGACACCATGTGATACTGGAGTCAACCAGCCCTAGCTAGTTGAATACAGTGGGGCAAAAAAGTATTTAGTCAGCCACCAATTGTGCAAGTTCTCCCACTTAAAAAGAGAGATGCCTGTAATTTTCATCATAGGTACACTTCAACTTATGAGAGACAAAATGAGAAAAAAAATCCAGAAAATCACATTGTAGGATTTTTTATGAATTTATTTGAAAATGTATGGGTTAGGCCAGAGCCAGGGGTAAGGCGGCATTTTGAAAACGTGTCATTAACTTTGATACTCTGACTGGTTTGAAATGATCCAATCGCTGATGACTTTGTTTTGCACAACACCCCCCATTTTGAGATTACCACAAACTACTTCAATGATGGCAGTGTCAGACTGAAGTATATAGCGAACATAGAGCAGCGAAAGAATTCAGTATGTGTCACCAGGCAATGTGTAGCAGAGGTGTTCTGGTGAACTAAGTAACCTTGCTTAAGACCTGAACACGCATGCTAGCTCCCAGAAAGAATGCCAAGGCTTTGGCACTGTGGGCCAACATGGTCGATCCAGGTTTGAATGCAGTTTGTATCCCTTTTCCTCTTTAGCTGTTCCATTCATTCATCTCAGTAAAGGCAACACATTATCCTTTCCGTTTGATGTTTGAAAGGAAATACCACAGGAGAAGGTGGCGTGCATTAAGTATAAACCTCAGGCAGCAGGTATTAGAGGCTTAGGAAGATAATAGTTTTAACCTTATTTTTAGAATACGTTGTTATACCTGTTATGATCTCCCAAACGTGAGAACATAAAAATGCCCCTGTGGGGATAGTATTCCTTGCTCTGGCAACCCATGAACGTGGCATTAATTACATGTGGCCAGAGTTCAACAGCACTCCACATGAAGAAGTACAGTATGTGTGTGTGTGCAAAGGTGTTACAATTCTCACGTTGGCTGCATCATCATCAAGCATCACGCAGTTGGTCTCTGGTGATTTCATGAGTCCTACATAGTCGGACTGTGCTTAGACTCATATCCAATATTATTAATTAATGCCCATTTAATGTAAACAGGGCTTTATGTGTTGAAGCACCCAGGTGAAATATCTTCATGTCTTAAGGGGAGAGCATTGATCTACAAGTTGCATCAGCTATTTATGGTGTGCTATTTGATGGTGTTAAGTCTCTCTCCTCTTGGCCTTAGTCCAAAGTGCATTGCTCCTATCCATAAATTACTTATGCCACTGGCCTTCTCTGAGCCCTTCGCGGTCAAACAGTAGTTGTTTATATAGTGTTTTCAGGGAGATAGCAAAAGTTCAGACACCCTGGACAGCTGTCATGTACCAGCTGGATCCATCTATGACTTGGTTATGTGGGCATCATTAGCAGCCATTTTCAAATTTTTGCTACACCGCGTTTTGCTCATGAAGGTCTTTCAACCGTACAATGCAACAATATATTTTGCAGTAAAAAGGCATTTTAGCGTAACTGTTTCTTTTTTATGTAGTCTATTCAACCATCTTGTGAGATTTTTAAAAGGCACAATTTTAGTCCCTCATGTTGTTGACTGTCAGCGTCCAAGGAATGCAATGTCCTGCTCTATAGTGTGGCCAGTCTGTAAATCACTCACTCACTTGCCAGCCACAATAACATTCCTCTCCTCTTTACAATGTCCACATTGGTAAAACTTGAGTAATACTTTCATGTGTCTTTTGTAATTTGTGACCTCCGTGTGATGTGTGTAGCTGTGAGAGATATATATATACAGTGGGGCAAAAAAGTATTTAGTCAGCCACCAATTGTGCATGTTCTCCCACTTAAAAAGATGAGGCCTGTAATCTTCATCATAGGTACACTTCAACTATGACAGACAAAATGAGAAAAAAAATCCAGAAAATCACATTGTAGGATTTTTTATTAATTGATTTGCAAATTATGGTGGAAAATAAGTATTTGGTCAATAACAAAAGTTTCTCAATACTTTGTTATATACCCTTTGTTGGCAATGACAGAGATCAAACGTTTTCTGTAAGTCTTCGAGGTTTTCACACACTGTTGCTGGTATTTTGGCCCATTCCTCCATGCAGATCTCCTCTAGAGCAGTGATGTTTTGGGGCTGTTGCTGGGGAACACGGACTTTCAACTCCCTCCAAAGATTTTCTATGGGGTTGAGATCTGGAGACTGGCTAGGCCACTCCAGGACCTTGAAATGCTTCTTACGAAGCCACTCCTTCGTTGCCCGGGCGGTGTGTTTGGGATCATTGTCATGCTGAAAGACCCAGCCACGTTTCATCTTCAATGCCCTTGCTGATGGAAGGAGGTTTTCACTCAAAATCTCACAATATATGGCCCCATTCATTCTTTCCTTTACACGGATCAGTCCCTTTGCAGAAAAACTGCCCCAAAGCATGATGTTTCCACCCCCATGCTTCACAGTAGGTATGATGTTCTTTGGATGCAACTCAGCATTCTTTGTCCTCCAAACACAACGAGTTGAGTTTTACCAAAAAGTTATATTTTGGTTTCATCTGACCATATGACATTCTCCCAATCTTCTTCTGGATCATCCAGCAAACTTCAGACGGGCCTGGACATGTACTGGCTTAAGCAGGGGGACACGTCTGGCACTGCAGGATTTGAGTCCCTGGCGGCGTAGTGTGTTACTGATGGTAGGCTTTGTTACTTTGGTCCCAGCTCTCTGCAGGTCATTCACTAGGTCCCCCCGTGTGGTTCTGGGATTGTTGCTCACCGTTCTTGTGATCATTTTGACCCCACGGGGTGAGATCTTGCGTGGAGCCCCAGATCGAGGGAGATTATCAGTGGTCTTGTATGTCTTATATTTCCTAATAATTGCTCCCACAGTTGATTTCTTCAAACCAAGCTGCTTACCTATCACAGATTCAGTCTTCCCAGCCTGGTGCAGGTCTACAATTTTGTTTCTGGTGTCCTTTGACAGTTCTTTGGTCTTGGCCATAGTGGAGTTTGGAGTGTGACTGTTTGAAGTTGTGGACAGGTGTCTTTTATACTGATAACGAGTGGAGGACAGAGGAGCCTCTTAAAGAAGAAGTTACAGGTCTGTGAGAGCCAAAAATCTTGCTTGTTTGTAGGTGACCAAATACTTATTTTCCACCATAATTTGCAAATAAATTCATTAAAAATCCTACAATGTGATTTTCTGGATTGTTCCCCCTCATTTTGTCTGTCATAGTTGAAGTGTACCTATGATGATAATTATAGGCCTCTCTCATCTTTTTAAGTGGGAGAACTTGCACAATTGGTGGCTGACTAAATACCCTTTTGCCCCACTGTATATATTTACCACAGACGGTACTTACGAGTTGGTGTGCAGATACTCAAAGGTGAGCTGAGCCCTGTTCAGGGTGCTGTAGTTAGAATAGGCCATCGCCACTCTTTAAAAGCTACTTCCTGGTCTTCTTTCTGACTTCCTCTCAGTCCAGTGTGGCTTTTCAAGAGCTTCATGCACCTACAGAATCACAGCAGCAGTCAGCTCCACTGGTCAAATGTATGCATAGTGTCAAGGATATTATGAATGTGTGAAATAACCACAGCCTGGAATATAATGAGCTGTCATAAAGATCAATAGGCAATTCCACAGTAACGGAATTACGCGGATAATTTTGTTCGCTTTTAAAATGTATGACAAACAAAAAAACATTGATTTCAAAGAACCATACAACCCTATGCACAATAACTACTTTGAACACAGTAAAAGTAGTCCGTTGAAATCAATGGTTTGTGTTTGGTATACTATACATCTTAAAGTTAATCTGAGTGTCAACGTAATTCCATTACAATGGGATTTCCTAGAACAAATACCACCGGAGGAAAAGCCTCTAGATATCTGATACCTCATCTGAAGTACAGATACTTCATCATTAATCAATTGGCCACCAGACTATTACATTGAACCCCCCCCCCACCATATGTTTTGTACACTGCTGCTACTACTCGCTGTTTATTATCTATGCAGTCACTTCACCCCTACCTACATGTACAAATTACCTCAACTAACCTGTACCCCCGCACACTAACTTGGTACCGGTACCCCCTGTATATAGCCTCGTTATTGTTATGTTATTGTGTTACTTTTTACTTTAGTTATTTGGTAAATATTTACTTAACTCTTCTTGAACTGCACTGTTGGTTAAGGGCTTTGTAAGTAAGCATTTCACGTTAAGATCTACACTTGTACTCAGTGCATGTGACAAATAAAGTTTGATTTGATCAGAGGGATTAAGTTCGGTTGAAAAGTATGCCTGTTCAAACGTGGAAATAAGTCCTTTGGTGGTTGGCAACCCCTGTCAATTCATGACTGGATTTGAGTGCTTTTTCTAGAGGCAAAGAGGTGGTATTGCGATCAGTCTATCACACAAACAAGCCCCCACTCTATCTGCTCCTGTAAAAACAGAAACGAGTTCGTTCAGCCATTCCTATGGGGAAAATTAATGGGGAAAGAACCGAGTTTTGTGATAAAAGCCCAAAATAAGGTTTGACGTTACAGGCTCGTATACGGTTTGTTCTATGAGATAATATCATTCAGTTAACATGACTTTTATGAATGATGAAACCTTTGTGCTTTTTCTGATTACATAAGTGCTTCTTCAAAATTCACAATTTTTTTTACAAAAATATATATAAATTGTTAGTTGATTAAGATCTCATAGAACAAAACGTAAAATATCTCCTAAGCCTTCGTTTGCCACAGACCTTATTTTGGGCGTTTATCAAAAAACCGTACAAAAACTCCATTCATTTTCCCATAGGCTTTGTCCAACGAACCAAGGCGGAGCTATTGCCTAGAAAAGATGCCATTACTAATTTCTCTCTATAGACCACGCGCCAGGTAACACTCCACTTTCAAACTGGCCCGCCGAGAAGAGAACACTCACGTGGGAGGCCTGTTAATGCTGTTTATCTGGATCATTCCATAAGACTCATCTAGGCTAAATCTTGACGTAATTTTTATTATCGAGTATGGATGAGTAAAGAGACGAGGATATTGTCCAGTTGCAATGTCCAGTCACGCTTTAACAAATGGTTAGTCTACTGACCAAGTTAACTAGCAACCTATATTGGCTCTCACACCCACTATTTCTGGTAGCTACCCTCCCTATGTAACGCTAGCTAGTTAGTTAGTAAACACTTGTAAAGAGCACATTAGCATGTATATTTATCCAATATGCAAACCGTTTAGAGCGCCAGCAGCTTCAAATTGACTTTAGGTCCGTGTAAAACATCCGTCGAAGCGATAACTACGTTACATTTCTGAAACCAACTCTACAGGCCGCGAAAACCTCATCCTTTCTCCCCTCCCTCACAGTACTGCGCACAGAGGAGAGGAAGGTCCGAAAGGTACGCCCGCCTCTGCCGTTCATCTGAACACCAATAGAAACACGTCATTTATTTACATTACTGTAATTTGTCAATCCTCATGCCACGTAAATGATCAGGAAGTAGAACGTCTCGATTCATGAAATAAGCAAATATAATAACGATATTCAAAGACTGACGTCATGTAATCAATATGTTTTAATGTGAGCATTTTGCCTGTTAAAGTTTTGTTTATTATTATTGTAATATGCGTAATGAAGCCCAGCACACGCTAGTGATGAAAGCCGTTAATTACTAATTTCCCTAAGTATCTCTGTCTTCTCAAACTCAGCCTAGGCTAGCTCTAAAGTTTAACTCTATTAGCCAAACTAAACGGTTCTTTGTTTTGGACATGCAGTTCTACTTTGCTCTATTATCCCCATGGTAAGTTTGTTTAATTAGCAACGTTAGTCGTCTGCTAACTGCTAGTTAGTTGACGGGTTATACACCAGTAAAGAATACCCAATAGGTTTTTGCTAATGGAACAGGTTTTTACCTTATTTCCAGAATATTCCGTTTGAATCCTTTTGCTTGTTCATTTAGGACCTAGATTTAGCTGTGTGTGTTGTTGGTTACTACTTGACAGCCATGTTGAATGTCAAATTCTGAAATGGCTGCCAGTGTCTCTTTGTTTTATGCAATAGTTAGTTGACCCATGCATGCTTGTACTTTATTTAGGTGAGTACTACACCCATATCTGCACAACTGTCTATTTTAAGTAGGCTACTAGGATAGTTTAGCTAATGGAAAATGTAAATTGTCAACTCCCCAACACTTCATTCCAACCTTCCTTGATTGTAGGGGGAATTCAGACCTGAGTCACTCGCACTAAAATGCACTTTTCTCCCCACTGTATACTGACATTGAACTTAAGCATGGGGAAACGCATGTGCCAGCCAGGTATTCGTTTGGGGTGGATACCACAGAAATAGAGTCAAAAGATATTCCTTATTCTGACCTTGACTTAATTCCCACACCAGAAAACCATGAATAAGGTCAAGTGAACCTGTCTGTTCCAAGTGGAAAAACATACTGGCCATGTCCAAATACCCATACTTGCGCCCTAAATAGTAGGCCGTTTGAGTATGCAAAAAAATGTTTAGTTTATTAAGGTGATCAATTAGATATGGGGATGCGCTACCGTAATCAACAAATAGCGGGAAATAACTAAATCACGCATGACACATTCTCAGTATTCAAAACTAGAATGTCTAATATGCAAAAAGCATATCAACATGACAAGCATTTCCACCCCTTTCCCACAGTGAAGAATAAAATGCTGTGCCCTTGTGCATTATTTCTTTATTGTATGGCCTTTTACCTTGCAGTGATTAAACTTGGAGACGTAACCAAATGGGTACTGCAGCCTAGAGCATGTGATGACGATGTAAAGCATTGCACAATGACAGTCACACCAAATTTAACCTTTGGGCACTCTCAAATGTTTTAATTATATGCACCAACTTTCTCTGTTTCCTACTATTTCTGTCATGTTAAATATTAGCCACTAGTATTGACTGAAGTAGCTCAGGGCTGGTGAAAACTTCCCTAAACATACATTGTGAAATATCAGTGTTTTGAAAACTAAGCATGGGTTCTGAAAAGGAGATAAATATCCATACATTTGAACGGCTATCTTTCATTGATCTCCATTCTGAAATCATTCTCCATAGGTTATTATGTTGTGCCAATCAAATTGAAATTAAACAGGTACAAATTAAAGGGACTGCTTTAGATAAATTAACAGAATAAAATATTTAACTGATCAAGTTGATTGGCCACCCAGTGGGTGTGTTTTCTGGTATTGAATTATATTTATTCAGTGCATGCAAGAGAGCTACAACCACAAACTGCATGAGGTAAGTCTGAATACCAAATACTGAAGTGCATAAATCAAAATGTGTAAAAGGCATTCCTTCCCTAAGTCTGAATCGGCCCCTATGTGACTACCCTTGAAGAGCTAGGGTGAAAATAATGGTTCACCTCTACTGCTGGGATCCCATCCATGGATCAATAGCCAACAATATGATCAGGTTGGCAGGGTCTCAGTCCAGTACTACAGACCCATTAAGGTCATGATGTCTGTATGATGGAATCCTACATATTCCAGTATTCCATTGACATAAACCAACCATTTTGTGATAGATCTGCATCTACAGTGAGCTTCAAAAGTATTGGAACAGTGAATTATTTGTTTTGGCTATGTACTCAAGCAGTTTGGAATTGAAATAATACAATGACTGAGGTTAAATGGCAGACTGTCAGCTTTAATTTGAGGGTATTCTCCATTAAAATTACAGCACTTTTTGTGCATAGTCCCATTTTAGGGACCAAAAGTATTGGGTCAAATTCACTTACTGTATATGTGTATTAAAGTAGTCAAACGTTTAGTATTTGGTCCCATATTCCTAGCACGCAATGATTATATCAAGCTTGTGACTCTAGAAACCTGTTGGATGCATGTGGTTTTTGTTGCATTTCAGATTATTTTGCGCACAAAATATCATACACCCAAGACATGCTAACCTCTCCCTTGAGGTGAGAGGTTTGCATGTCTTGGGGGTATGATATTTTGTGCGCAAAATAATCTGAAATGCAACAAAAACCACATGCATCCAACAGGTTTATTGTTATTGTAATGGTGAGAGGTTAGCATGTTAGTATTTTTGTGGGGGGGGGGGGGTATGATATTCACAATTCATTCAAGACTATCTGTAATGGTAGCATCCACATTAATGTAGAAGTGTTTAGAAACATATTATATTCTTATTTACAATAAGTGACTCAAATGACAATACATGATTTACCATTGTTTTCTATCGGACATAAAATAACAAGCTTGATATAATCATTGCATGCTAGGAATTTGGGACCAAATACTAAACTTGACTACTTTAGTACATAAGTTAATTTGTCCCAATACTTCTGGTCCCCTAAAATGGGGGGACTATGTACTAAAAGTGCTGTAATTCATTAAACTAATAAACTGCAAGATTCAACACAAGTGAACTTTGTAGAAGTGATAAGAGGGGGAAGACAGTACTGGAATCAAGGTGCAGGATGAATAGATGGTTTTTCAGCCTGCTGCAGAAGATGGGCAGTGGTGGGGAGGACACTCCAGAGAGAGGAGCTGGACTGGGATGAACAGCTGCAGGCGGCTCAGATGGATGGAAGTGCCAAGAGGCCCGACCAGATTAAAACCACTTTAGGATGTGGCAACGTGTTTAAATAAAATGTAAATATTTAATAACGTACCCATTCACCCTGCAGTCATAACATGACTAGTAGAACATCAGAAGTCTACCAGAGAGCAATGTTTGTGGACAGAGCATGGATTGAGATTAACAACAGCAGCTACGCAGTTTGAAATGAGATGCTCCATCAAACTCTGACCCCAACAGCAGAAGCAGCAGACTCTCAGAAAGAGTCCTTTATTCGAATCATCCTTCTTTCTTCCTTCTCTAGCTGCATGCTGTGGTGGAGACTGGTTCAGGAGTCAATCAGTGGCTCCTGTCACGGGGGGAAGCAGTGATAACGTCTTGAGTTAAATAACACTCACATAAACAACATGCCACTTAGATTGCAGAGCTGTAAATACTTCAACCCACTAACTGTATATTAGTTATATTATTATTATTAAATTAGAAACCTAACCCTTTGCAGTTCCAGGCCGTTGCTGTGGTAACGCCGTACGTGTGAGTGTGTGAGACTGGCGGAGAAGCATAGCAGCACACACACCCCCAGCAGACACACACTCACCTGGATCAGATGCCTACTCGCCAGACCCAGCTCCTTCTGCAGAGTTACACACAAGTTTAGAGGGACTGACCTAGGGTAGTGTGTGTGTGTACCTTTGACAGCATGTGTTTGTATCTCAGGGATTATTGAAAGACCTAACCATCAACTTTTTCTTCAAATATTTTTCTTAATATTAACATTTGAAATATAAATGTTTATACAACAAAGTATCAGCTATCACACCATGTAAAGGAACAACCCAATTACATAGTTTTTCTTCCATAAAATGCACCTAACTGGATTTATCAATTCCATCAGCCACCATAAAAGGCCATTTGTTATTTAATTGTGAAACACGTGTTTTAAAGTCGTTGTTTGTTTCATTCTAACATATTATTCAAATACACACCGAACACTTGTCGGTTTTCATCAATGATCTCTTTGTACTTTCCCTCGATCCTGACTAGTCTTCCAGTCCCTGCCGCTGAAAAACATTGCCACAGCGTGATGCTGTCACCACCATGCTTCACAGTAGGGATGGAACCAGGTTTCCTACAGACATGACTCTTGGCATTCAGGCCAAAGAGTTCAATCTTGGTTTCATCAGGCCAGAGAATGTTGTTTCTCATGGTGCAAGAGTCCTTTAGGTGTCTTTTGGCAAAATCCAAGCGGGCTGTCATGTCTAACTGAGGAGTGGCTTCCGTCAGGCCACTCCACCATAAAGGCCTGATTGGTAGAGTGCTGCAGAGATGGTTGTCCTTCTGGACGGTTCTCCCATCTCCACAGAGGAATTCTGGAGCCCTGTCAGAGTGACCATTGGGTTCTCGTTCACCTGACCACGGCCCTTCTTCCCCGATTGCTCAGTTTGGCTGGGCAGCCAGCTCTAGGAAGAGTCTTAGTGATTCCTAACTTCTTCCATTTAAGAATGATGGAGGCCACTGTGTTCTTGGGGACCTTCAATGCTGCAGACATTTTGTTGGTACCCTTCCCCAGATCTGTGCGTCGACACAATCCTGTCTGGGTTTTCCGAACAATTCCTTCGACCTCATGGCTTAGTTTTTTCTCTGACATGCACTGTTAACTGTGGGACCTTATATAGACAGGTGTATGCCTTTCCAAATCATGTCCAATCAATTGAATTTACCACAGGTGGACTCCAATGAAGTTGTAGAAACATCAAGGATGATCATTGGAAACAGGATGCACCTGAGCTGAATTTCGGGTCTGAATACTTCTGTAAATAAGGTAGTTTAAAAAAAATATATATACATTTGCAAACATTTCTAAAAACCTGTTTTTTGGTTTGTCATTATGGGGTATTGTGTGTGTATATCGAGGGGGGAAAACTATTAAATACATTTTACAATAAGGCTGTAACGTGACAAAATGTGGAAAAAGTCCAGGGGTCTGAATACTTTCCAAATATCCCAAGCCCACCCATAGCTGCACCCCTGCCCAGTCATGTGAAATCCATAGATTAGGGCCTAATTTATTTATTTCAATTGACTGATTTCCTTATACAGTGGCAAGAAAAAGCATGTGAACCCTTTGGAATTACCTGGACTTCTGCATAAATTGGTCAACAAATTTGATCTGATCTTCATCTAAGTCAACAAAAGACAAACAGTGTGTTTAAACAAATTATTGTATTTATCTTGTCTATATTGAATACATTATTTAAACATTTACAGTGTAGGCTGGAAAAAGTATGTGAACCCCTAGGCCAGGCATTCTCAAACTGGGGTACTTGCAATGCCGTCGGGGGTACGCCAAATAAAAATGTGATTCACATTTACATTTCTTTTCTCTTCCCATTTTCATACAGTCGATTTATATTTTCGAACGGGGCAATACATTTGGGTGAGTTTTTTTTCCTCGCCTGAGTAGCCTCGTTTCACTGCCAAAAATAAAATTAAACCATCTAGTGTTCAGCGAAATAACAACCATGTCAAATACAGGTAGCCTAGTCAAATAATTAACATCCAATCACATTAACCGTTAATCTATAGCAGGAATTCCACTAACGGTCCGTATGTTGCCAAACGTAGCTGCTGCTCATGTTGGTATCTGTACTGATGGTGCAAAAGCCATGACAGAGAGACATAGTGGAGGTAACGCACGTGCAAGCAATTGCTCCCGACGGAGGTTCTTGGCTACCAAAGGAATGCCTGACAGCTTGAAAGACATTTTGGACAGTGAAAATGGCTAACTTTGTTACAGCAAGGCCCCTGAACTCTCGTGTATTTTCTGCACTATGCAATATGGGCAGCGACCATGTAACGCTTTTACAACAGACAGAAGTGCGCTGGTTATCAAAGGGGAAAGTTGACACTTTTTTTTTTAAATTGAGAGACGAGCCTAAAGTTCTCTTTACGGACTATAATTTCCACTTGTCTGACCGCTTGCATGATAACGAGTTTCTTACACAACTGGCCTATCTGGGTGATGTTTTTTCTCACCTGAATGATCTGAATCTAGGATTACAGGGACTCTCCGCAACTATATTCAATGTGCGGGACAAAATTGAGGCTATGATTAAGAAGTTGGAGCTTTTCTTTTTCTGCATTAACAAGGACAACACAGGTCTTTCCATCATTATGATTTTTTGTATGCAAATGAACTCATGCTTACGGACCATGTCAAATATGATACAGCGAAGCACTTGAGTGAGTTGGGTGCGCAATTCCGCAGGTACTTTCCCGAAACGGATGACACAAACAACTGGATTTGTTATCCCTTTCATGCCCTGCCTCCAGTCTACTTACCGATATCTGAACAAGAGAGCCTCATCGAAATCGCAACAAGCAGTTCTGTGAAAATGTTATTTTATCAGAACCCACTGCCAGATTTCTGGATTGGGCTGCGCTCAGAGTATCCTGCCTTGGCAAATCACGCTGTTAAGACACTGATGCCCTTTGCAACCATGTACCTATGTGAGAGTGGATTTTCGGCTCTCATTAGCATGAAAACTAAATACAGGCACAGACTGTGGAAAATGATTTAAGACCCTCTCCAATACAACCCAACATTGCAGAGTTATGTGCATCCAATCAAGCACACCCTTCTAATTAACCTGTGGTGAGTTATTTGTTCATCGAAAATTGTGAATAAGGTTTAATATGTATGATGGTCAAATATTGAGCAGAATTATTGTTTATTATTATATTATTATTTGTGCCCTGGTCCTATAAGAGCTTTTTGTCACTTCCCACGAGTAGAAGAGCTCTTTGTCACTTTCCACGAGCCGGGTTGTGACAAAAACTCACACTCATTCTTATGTTTACTGGGATACCCATGGGTCGGCGCATAATTGGTCCAGCGTCATCCGGGTTAGGGGAGGGTTTGGCCGGCAGAGCTGTCCTTGTCCCATCACGCTCTAGCGACTCCTGTGGTGGGCCGGGTGCAATGCACGCTGACACGGTCACCAGGTGTACAGTGTTTTCTCCGAGACATTGGTGCGGCTGGCTTCCGGGTTAAGCGGGCATTGTGTCAAGAGTTGTGTTTCGGAGGATGCAAATATAAAATAAATGATCATAACATCCGGAGACATCATGCTTCTCTTGGTATAGCTGGCCCTGCTAATTTTGGATTCATTTATGATTTTAGATAAATCTGATGCTGATCCTGACAAATTTGATAGGAATCACAGTTTTGAGAGAAATATTCCTTAAAGTCAGAGGTGGCTATTGCAAGAAACTAGATGTGATCATTTCTCTGAGAATATGTGGAAAATTACAAAAACAAATCTTTCCATAATAAAATTCCCCTATATGTATTTTTTAAGATCAAATTAGATTAATTTTTCAACTATTAAAATGAAATTTCCCTCTCGGACAAAGATTGTCCTGACTTTCAAGAATCCCTGACCTGTAAGCATGGCGGTGTGTAGGTTGTGACTCAACTGAAATTTTAGAGCATGGCTGTGAGTGTGGGGTCGTGTATACGTGTACCTGCGTTAGCATGGCGGTGAGTGTAGGATCAGGTGTGTACTGTAGACTGTAGCAAGACTGTGACGCTGAGGGCTTCTGGCTGCTTATCTCCATTGCAATCGCTCTGACAGGAGAGGATGTCCCTTCATTGGTAGGGCACACAGGTGGCAGCCTGGACATACATACACACACACACACACACACACGTTACAGAAGACACTATACTTTACGCAGAGACACTCCAGATGAGATAAGGCAGAAGTGCCATCTAGGTACTCTGTGCAGTGCTGTATGCAACAGGTGAATGAACCAGTATATGGAAGACTAGGTATGTATGTGTGTGTGTGTGACTCACAGGACTGGAGGTAGGATGTGTGTAGGTGCGCTAACGCTAAGGCATGCGTGCGAGTTGCCTCCCACAGATGGAGAGGAGAACATCAGTGTCACGTTTACAGCCTCGTTACCTGAGCAGACCGAGACAATTTCAACTTTTACTGCTGCTACTGTATAGTTATTTCATCATGGCACATAATTCTCATTTATGTATTATTAAGCTTGGTTTCATCATATAAAAGCAATTAAGCATAACATGAAATGTGCACCATTTGCCTATAGAGGACAAAAACTGACCTGTGAGTCCCAGCTGACTGGCCAATAACGTTCCATGGAGGCAAAGGTCGCTCAGGGATTGGATGTTTGAGCTGTCCATCACGGCCAGTGGCACCCAAAGGGACAACTGTGTGATGGATGGTGGGCTCTGGGTGGAGTTCAGCAATACTGTTCCACATACCTCCTCTTTCGCAAATGGAGGAGAGGAAACCATCTCCATTGCTGTACCATTGGCTCTCACACACAACTGGAGGTTGGCCAACGACGACAGGAAGTGGTTCCAGTCCTTTGAAAGAAAATATGCATTTCCATTTCTCTGTACATCTGAAGTGGTCTGCACTCATCTAGCCCTTAAAGGATTTTTTGGCCTGCATTGAGATGCATTGAGCAGACAGCTGAGCCAAAATCCAAAAGCTGTGCTCTGCAACACCTAGCAGTGTCACACTTTTGCCCTTCAGGCCTGCTCTACTGTATGGACAAAAGTATAGGAACAACAAGGTAAAGAGGCAGTTCCCCAACCTCCGGCATAATGGTATAAGTTACCATGAATATTGTTCTTTGCCTATTGGTCTGTGTGTTGTATCTGTGGTTTGTCAAGATTGGGCAAGCGGTGAGTGTGGCATAACTGTGTGTTAGAGTTGGGCACTTGGGCAGGCATTGTGTGTAGTGTGTATGGCTGGGAATTATACTATATTATTTTACTATAGACCGGTATTGATGCATGGACCAGTTTGGGTTTTTACTTTACCTTTTAAAACAGCACTTCAATGTTTAGATTGTTAAATGTGATACGCAACTCTGGTGCGTGTAATGTGTGTTTTTATAGTTTACTCTGTTTGCTACTTGCAAGTCGTCTCTCTCGCTTCCCACACCAAGCCCTGCCCACTGTCACTCAAGGAGAGCAGTTGTTGCTCGACCATGAGTGACGAGCACTTCACTTGCCGTTCACTTTGCAGTCTGCATGGTCAGCCGCAAAAAGATGTTGGGTGACAATGAAGCTGCTTTCTATAATTACACTATTTGTTTGTGTATCTTAATGTATACAAACATATACATAAACGTATACAAGCTTTCTTTTCTTAGCAAGTTGTGGCTAAAACAAATCATGTTAGCCACTAATGTTAATTGCTAGCTAATTGCAAAGAGAGAATACTCATCATTGTATCTGTGACAGTGCCATTGAAGAAATCTCAATTTTGAAGTAGTCAATTTTCTTCTTCACGATTGGCTGATCCCTCCTGACGACCCGGTTGGACATGAAGTCGGAGGTCCCACCCAGTTGACTACATTAAAATGGTGGAAGCCCTCAATGGTGCTGCCCATGCTAATATGGCCTTTTGGCCACTGGAGGCCTCTATCAATCTCTATGGCTAAATGTAATCAGTCAGAGCAAACATAGCTTGATAATATACAGCCTGATACCAGTGCTGGGGTAGGCCTAGATCAATATGTTGTTTGTGCAACGGTATCTTCTAAATCAGCGAGGAATAGGCAAAGCATGAATATATTAGCTAACTACATGAAGTGAATATCATAGAGCTAGATACAGACGAGTCCTTTATATCTGTACCATTAGTCTGTGACAGCATGGGCAGCGCCATTGAGGCTACAACCCATAGGAATCCGTACCAGTTGACTACTTTAAAATGGTGGAAGCCCTCAATGGCGCTGCCCATGCTAAAATGGCCTGTTGGCTCCTAGAGGCCTCTATCATTCTCTATGGAGAATACACATGTACTGTAACATCGTATAGGGTCCCCTAAAAAACACTGACAATCAATTTGGTTCCAACCCTGTCAAAATAATGACTCCCCGGTTTATTCCTTTGTTGTCATTTCAAACAGCAATGTATTCAAAATGCTGCCCACTATATTCTAATTGTTGAACTACAACAATAATTTCTATTATTTCAACAGCACCAATAAACTGTTCTAGGCCTAGATCTTTGGCCAATATCTATCATACAGCCCTACTTAGCACTACCTGACATGTAGAAATGATAACAAAAGTGCAGGAAATTTATAAATCAAACAGAATGGTGAATGCCCCATTGAAAACACATAATTCATGTATTAACACTCTAGGGTCGTGAATATTTATCACTTTTATTATTCAAAAACATAACATACCGTCAAATGTGAAAAATGTCATAATATGATATTTTGGCCATATCACCAAGCCCAAACTCTGTATGTAATGTATGTTGTACCTGCGTATCTGGATTTGGCAGGCGGTGTGTGTGCGTGTATGACCCGAGGCTTAGGAAGGTGAGGGCAAGGGTCAGCACACAGAGGAAGAAGGTGACCCCAGGAGGATGCTGGGAAACATAGTCCCTTAGATTAGCAACTGGCTGCCAGGAACCCATCAAACACCTGTAACACACACAACAGAGTGCTGATATAAAAAGAACTGACGACAACACAGGATTCTGGCAAACATTCCATAAGCCATTGCATTCGCCACAAAACGATTTAGCAACAACATACGTTACCTGGCTTGTGGGATCATCACACAGACAGGTCCACAGGGGTGACTTAGGTTTAGTCCAACGTCGAGCCGTTCTCTGCAATGCTACCTCGCGTTGCTTGCCATGTCAAGACAACGGAATTTACCAGTCAAAGTACAACTTTTGTAGCTGTCGTTGCTTTTCTTAATAGCAAAAGCCAAGCGCCTAGCTAGCCATACAGTTCCGTACAATCTACAACTCGCTAACGTTACTATAGTTAAACCGGTTCGGTAGAAAGTTAATCAGCTAGCAAGCCGCTTTTGTTTAATGCAAACTAAATCATTATTTTCCTAAGCTAGCTACATCTAAAGAATGCAGTTCACATGAGAAAACTAGCTAGTACAAACAAAGCAAGTTAGTTCGTTACATTTCTAACCTATGTCTGAGAATTTGGACCATATTGTTTTGAAAGACAAACTAGTATTCTGCCAGCAGCACAAACAATGACGTCAATTTATATGGTATTGCTGAATCCTTCAAAATAAAAATCCGCACATTATATTCTTCACATGCTTCGTAAACAAACAGGTTAAGATTAACAGTGAAATGCGTATTTACGGGCACTTCCCAACAATGATGGGGGGGAGAGAGAAAAAGAAGAGTACAACACATAAAATAAATTACAATGACTTGGCTATATACATGGGTTACCAGTACCGAGTCGATGTGCAGGGGTAAGAGGTAATTGAGGTAGATGTATACACTGAACAAAAATATAAACGCAACATGCAACAATTTCAAAGATTTTACTTAATTCTAGTTAATGTAAGGAAATCAGTCAATTGAAATACATTCATTAGGCCCAAATCTATGGATTTCACATGACTGGGAATACAGATATACATCTGTTGGTCACAGATACCTTAAAAAGGTAGGTGATAGGATCAGAAAACCAGTCAGTTTCTGGTGTGATCACCATTTGCCTCATGCAGCGCGACACATCTCCTTTCGCATCGAGTTGATCAGGCTGTCGATTGTGGCCTGTGGTATGTTGTCCCACACCTCTTCAATGGCTGTGCAAAATTTACTGGATATTGTCGGGAACTGGAACATTCTGTCATACAAGTTGATCCAGAGCATCCCAAACATGCTCAATGGGTGACATGTCTGGTGAGTATGCAGGCCATGGAAGAACTGGGATATTTTCAGCTTCCATGAATTGTGTACAGATCATTGCGACATGGGGCAGTGCGTTATCATGCTGTAACATGAAGCGATGGCGGGGGATGAATGGCATGACAATGGGCCTTAGGACCTCATCACGGTATCTCTGCATTCAAATTGCAAACGATAAAATGCAATTGTGTTCATTGTTCACTATGTTCACAACGTTGGTATCAGCAAACCGCTCGCCCACACGACGCCATTCATGCTGTCTGCCATCTGCCCGGTACAGTTGAAACCGGGATTCATCCGTGAGGAGTGAGAAGCACACTTCTCCAGCGTGCCAGTGGTCATCAAAGGTGAGCATTTGCCCACTGAAGTCGGTTACGTGCCAAACTGTGGTCAGGCCAAGGACCTGGTGAGGATGACTAGCACGCAGATGAGCTTCATTGAGACGGTTTCTGACAGTTAGTGTAGCAATCCTTCGGTTGTGCAAAACCCACAGTTTCATCAGCTGTCCGGGTGGCTGGTCTTAGACAGTCCCACAGGTGAAGAAGCCAGATGTGGAGGTCCTGGGCTAAAATGGTTACACGTGGTCTACGGTTGTGTGGCCGGTTGGACGTACTGCCAAATTCTCTAAAACAACATTGGAGGCAGCTTATGATGGAGAAATGAACATTCAATTATCTGAGAATAACTCTGTTGGACATTCCTGCCGTCTGCATGCCAATTGCACACTCCCTCAAATCTTAAAAAATCTGTGGCTTTGTGTTGTGTCAACAAAACTGCACATTTTAGAGTGGCTTTTTTATTCCAGGTGACTACCTCATGAAGCTGGTTGAGAGAATGCCAACATTGTGCAAAGCTGTCATCAAGGCAAGGGGTGGCTATTTGAAGATTCTCAAATAAAAAATATTTTGATTTGCTTAACACTTTTTTTGGTTACTACATGACTCCATATGTGTTATTTCATAGTTTTGATGTCTTTACTATTTTTTGACAATGTATAAAATAGTAAAAACAAAGAAAAGCCCTTGAATGAGTTGGTGTTCTAAAACTTTTGACCGGTAGTGTACATATAACTAGGAATAAAGTGACAGATAATAGCAGTAGCATATGTGATGCAATGTTGATAAATATTCTAAATATATTACATTTGAATCAATGACCATTTTTATGTGCTCTTAAGCAAATTAAGGACTTTATGTAAATAATTGAAAATATGCTTATATTTGTTTTTTTTAAGAGCACTATCAAAAATACAATGTTTAGATTGGTATGTTCACAACATTAGGCTGTATAGAAAAAATTTGATTTTATGTGCCAAGGTAAAAGTGGAGTTGGCAATACTCAGTAGGGTCTCTAGAGAATCTATATATGGTGTTATTTCTTGGGGGACTGAGATCTAAATATCCAGCAGAACTTTCTACTCCAACCATTCCATTCACTGCAATGCAATACAATACAGTGAATGGATATGTGCCAAAGTAATGGTGGGGTTGGGAATACTCAGTTGGGTGTGTAACACAGGAGGTTGGCAGTACCTTAATTGGGGAGAACGGGCTCGTGTTAATGACCAGAGCGGAATAGGTGGAATGGTATCAAATACATGGTTTCCATGTGTTTGATGCCATTCTATTTGCCATTCCAGCCCTTATTATGAGCCATTCTCCCCTCAGTAGCCTCCTGTGGCCTGTAATCTATATATTGTGTTATTTCTTGAGGTCCTGAGGTGTAAATACCCAGAAGCACTTTCTACTCCACCCACTGCAATGCAATACACTACTACATGCCAAAAAATGTAATATTGGTTTATAGAGAAAAACTATTCCATGTGCTGAGGTAAAAGTGGGGTTGGGATTACTCATTATGTAAGGTCTGTAGAATCTTTATATGGTGTTATTTTATGGAGAACTGTGGTCTAAATCCCCAGCAGCACTTTAATTAATTGCCCTATAAATACTACAGTATTAAAAGTAAAATGATCCATACATTTTTTTTTTCAAAGGTGGTAGCAAATCTGTGAGAGTTGTACTGCACTAGTGATAACAGCAAACGATATTCGCAAAATGTTGCCCGTTTTTTGCAGGGGGACTCTTATTTTAAAATTTAAATAATCTGCGATCGAGTTGCCATCATAATATCCTGCTGCTAGGAGAACGGTAATAAGGCAGAAGAACAAGAAGGATAGTTAAAGAGTTCTGATTGGAGGAAAGCAGAGCCACGTGCATTGTCATGGGATTTGATCATGTGATGACTATGTCCCTCCCCTTCTTTCAAATCAGTTGTGTTTCGCTTTCAGGAATGTTTTTTAAAAGTCTGGGCCATCAGTGACAACAGTGTACGACACCAAAAGAAAGAACGCCAGCTTTGTATTTCTAAATAAGCTCCACATGACATGGCTATAAAGTAAAGTTTAAAACAAAATTAATTCCAAAAACCATTGACCGTATTAAATCAGATCTGTCAAATGCTAACAAATGTAATACATGTTTTTATGCAATTACTGTCTAATAAAGTCAACATGAATTGAACAAATTGACCAGTGTCATAGCAGCATGAATCAAATGGTAGAATACTTCAAGTAGGCACAAAGGCTACACTAAACTGTTTGATTACATATATATATTTTTTTATCATTCTCTATTGGCCAAACGAATGGTGCATTTTTTCCCAGTACAATTTCCTACCTCTATATTGTCATTTGTGGAACTCCAGACCCATTTAAAGTTTTCCCATCTCACATCACATTCAATGACAGCCAGTACGAGCAAAACATAAAAATGAAAAAATTAAAACCCACTTCCTTATCTCAAGATTGTTCACACAACAGAGCAGTAAATATACATGCTAACCCTGAGCTTACTGTTGTACTGTATACCTAATACATTACATTACTTTTGTAATCATTTCACTTCTGAAATTAAACCCATCACCCCTTAGTTTATTCTCTGACACGGAGGGGTCTGTGCGTGTAGGTTTAATGTAAGGGGTATATTTCAATTTTAGTCAGTTAGCAGACGCTCTTATCCAGAGTGACTTACAGTTAGTGCATTCATCTTAAGATAGCTAGGTGGGACAACCACATATCACAGGCATAGAATGTACATTTTTTCTCAAGTAAATAAATCAGTAGTCAGAGCTAGAACGGGAGGTGGCAGAATGGAGTTCTCAGGTTGGGGTGTAGGATTTGAGCATAGCCTGAAGGTAGGGAGGGGCAGTTCCTCTTGCTGTTCCGTAGGTAAGCACCATGGTCTTGAAGTGGATTTGAGCTTTGAGTGGAAGCCAGTGGAGTGTACGAAGGACTGGGGTGACAATAGAGAACTTGGGAAGGTTGAAAACCAAGTGCGCTGCAGTGTTCTGGATAAGTTGCAGGGGTTTTATGGCACAAGCAGGGTTTTCAACCTAGAACCAAGCCCTGGGGAACACCAGTAGTGAGAGTACGTGGTGCAGACACAGATCCTCTCCACGTCACCTGGTAGGAGCGGCCTGCCAGGTAGGATGCAATCCAAGAATGTGCAGAGACTCCCAGCCCTGAGAGGGTTGAGAGGAGTATATGATGGTTCAGTGTCAAAGGCAGCGGATAGATCTAGGAGGATGAGAACAAAGGAGAGATAGTCAGAGTTGGCAGTGCGGAGAGCCTCCGCCACACAAAGAAGAGCAGTCTCGGTTGAGTGACCTGTCTTAAAGCCTGACCTGTAAGGGTCAACAAGATTGTTCTTAGAGAAATAACGAGAAAATTGATCAGAGACAGCACGCTGAAGTGTTTTGGAATGAAAAGAAAGAAGGAATACAGGTCTATAGTTTTTTGACATCAGATGAGTCGAGTGTTGGTTTCTTGAGGTGGGGAGCGACTCGGGCCATTTTGAAGTCAGAGGGGACTCAGCCAGTAGTCAGAGATGAGTTGATGATGGATGTGAGGCACAGGAGAAGATCTCCAGAGATGGTCTGGAGAAGGGAGGAGGGGAACATGTCGAGTGTGCAGGTTGTTCTGTCGGCCAGACCTTACTAGTCACAGGATGTCATAGAGAGGAGAGAGGAGGGAGTGAAAGGATGATAGGTCCTCCTGAAGTTTAGTTTTCCTCAATTTTCGTTCAGCTGCCCGTAGCCCTGTTCTGTAAGCTCGCAATGCATCACTCAGGCCACGGAGCAGGAGAGGAGGGCCAGGCCAGCCGGGAGGAAAGGGGGATAGTGCAAGTCATAGGATGCGGAAAGGGAGGAGAGTAGGGTCGAAGAGGCAGAATCAGGAGACAGGAGGAATACGGATTTACCAGAAGGGTTAGGTAGACCAGGTGACATTTACAGGTGCAAACGCCCAGGTGTCAGGATGTCCTATGTGCATCAGGTCTGAGTAGGGGGAGGAACTCCACTGGAAGGCAGGTACCTGGTCCCAAGTGGGTCCACTCACTGCCAGGAAGCCAAACTCACGCCACAGCCCGTAGGACGTCACCTACACACACTCAAAGGTACACACACAGCCAATTAGTGACACCTACAAGAAGCAGCTCACCTACAAGAAGCAGCTCACCTCACCTAGTAGAAGTGGAGGATGGCCTTACCTTCATATCCGTTCCTCCATGTGGTCTCTGCTTCAGCGCTCCAAAGGGATACGTTCCGTTAGCCGGGTTCAGGTCGGACCGGGCTGAGATGGTGTTCTCTCCATTAGCAGGCGGGTCACAGCCCTCACACCAAGACAACGGGTCATTCTTAAAGTTATTATACCTACAGAAAAAGAGGGGGGTAGGGAAGGGATATTCATACAGAGGCTATAAATGCACAGTGCATTCGGAAAGTATTCAGACCACTTAACGTTTTCCACATTTTGTTACGTTACAGACTTATTCTAAAATGGATTCTATATTTTTTCCCCTCCACCTACACACAATACCCCAAAATGACAAAGCGAAAACAGGTTTTTATAAATGTATACACATTTATTTAAAAAATATATATCACATTTACATAAGTATTCAGACTCTTCGCTATGAGACTCGAAATTGAGCTCAGGTGCATCCTCTTTCCATTGATCATCCTTGAGATGTTTCTACAACTTTATTGGAGTCCACCTGTGGTAAATTCAATTTATTGAACATGATTTGTAACGACACTCACCTGCTTATATAAGGTCCCACAGTTGACATTGCATGTCGAGAGCAAAAACACTTTTTTGCTTTGTCATTTTGGGGTAATGTGTGTAGATTGATAAGAGGAAAAAAACATTGAATCAATTTTAGAATAAGGCTGTAACGTAACAAAATTTGGAAAAAGTCAAGGGGTCTGAACACTTTCCGAATACAGCTGTAGGTAAGAATACAGCTGTAGGTAAGAATACAGCTGTAGGTAAGGATACAACTATAGGTAATAATACAGCTGTAGGTAATAATACAGCTGTAGGTAAGGATACAGCTGTAGGTAAGGATACAGCTGTAGGTAAGGATACAGCTGTAGGTAAGAATACAGCTGTAGGTAAGGATACAGCTGTAGGTAAGAATACAGCTGTAGATAAGGATACAGCTGTAGGTAAGGATACAGCTGTAGGTAAGAATACAGCTGTAGGTAAGGATACAGCTGTAGGTAAGGATACAGCTGTAGGTAAGGATACAGCTGTAGGTAAGGATACAGCTGTAGGTAAGGATACTCGTATATATAGGCCTAAATGCAGGTCTGTCCCTCTCCCTCCTGTGACATCTGGTGTAGAATCCTCTGACTGGAAGTGCGTACCTCATGAGGCGGACCATGGAGTCCATGTCTGTGATGTGTGATTGGTTCCTTCTGAAGATCTGGGCTCGAGGGTTCATGTCCAGAGAGAACCATGGACCAAACTGTTTAACCAGTTCTCGACAGCCACTGGCATTAAACACCTCCTCATAGTACCTACACACACACAGTGAGAGAGTGTGTGTCACACATACACAGGTTATTTTTGTTGTTGTTGATGAGAACAAACCTGAGAGACAGACAGTCACCACCTATTAATAATATAGTCATTACTAGTGGTTGGTAGTTATATATTTGTTGTTATTGGTACTTACGGGATGTTATAACTGGACCAGTAACCTTTCTGCAGCAACTCCTGGGTTTTATCAGAGTGAACAACCAGCCCACTACAGAACAGAACCACACACACACTTATTGCTGTTATTGATAAATAGCCCGCTCACCACAGCAGGAAGAACACACAAAACCTTTCTCCAATGTGTGTGTGTGCTTGGGTTGTCGCGATACCAGGATCGCAGTACTACGATACCGGATTTTCTTTTGGCAAAAGAAATGTTACTTTATGGTCCTTTAAAACCCTACTTTATGTAAAGATATATGTGTGATATAGCTTGCAAAATAAACATATGTGACTCTGGATAACAACATGAGGACTGTTTTCATCAAGAAATGAATTAAGGTTTTGTTTCTTTTCATTCCTAGTACCTTAACACTGGTATCGTGAACACCCGTGTGTGTGTTGACTCTTCCGGGAGCTGCTCCAGTACAGTAAACAGCTGCTCCTTGGTCTCTGTCATCCCCGGAGTGAAATGCCTGTATTCCACTATCATCCACTGGTTATTATACCTAACACACGCACAGATACCTACAAGTGAGGGAATGCATTAATTCCAAAGGTAGACATTTTACGTGGTCTGGGGGTCTGTATTGAGGCCATTTGTGATGATTGATGAGACACTAGTTAGTATTTTAGGTTCCAGTGTAACTCCCCTCTGGTGAGTAACAGAGGCTGTTAACCGACAGACTATATATAGATATGCTAGAGATTGGCTAGAGAAGTAAAACATCTCAGAGACTGATTAAATAGCCCTAACTCTAACCCTACAAATCAACATTAGTAACCTTTGATTTCTGGGGACTTTGGCCTGAGTCGGCGTAACTGATAAGTCCCACGCCTGCCTTCCCAGCAGAGTTGGGGTCAATTCGAATGTAGGAATTGAATTCAATATATGAAATGGCCCCAACCCACGCCACAGAATGAAGAATTTGAATTGAGTTTGAATTGAAGGAAGTAGAATTTAATTAAAACCAATTAAACTCAGACGTGAAACATGAAAGGCTCATTCATTTGACATATGCCACTTATTCATGCAAAGAATACACAATTTCAAATATTAGTTTGATTATAACTCAAAGATGTCAAACAATATTTTTCTTTGTCGTGAGATGTTTTTTTTCTTCAAAAATATAAAAACATGAAGGGAATTATGATTATTATAGATAACCCACAACACAATCTTAGAATATTTCCAGACCAGTGTAATTATTTAAAATTGTTTTAGGAGAATGAGTTTTAAAAATGAAATGTTTCAACCTTATGCTACATGGTATTGGTAACCATACATTTAGTCAAAATAAACATTACTATTGTCACGTTCTGACCATAGTTCTTTTGTGTTTTCTTTGTTTTAGTGTTGGTCAGGACGTGAGCTGAGTGGGCATTCTATGTTGTGTGTCTAGTTTTCCCATTTCTATGTTTGGCCTGATATGGTTCTCAATCAGAGGCAGGTGTTAGTCATTTGTCTCTGATTGGGAACCATATTTAGGTAGCCTGTTTTGTGTTAGGTTTTGTGGGTGGTTGTTTCCTGTCTTCTGTCTTTGTGTCTATGCACCAGATAGGACTGTTTTGGTTTTTCACATGTGTTGTTTTGGTATGTTGTAGTGTTCACGTTTATGGTCTTTATTAAACATGTTGAACTCTAACCACGCTGCATTTTGGTCCTCCTCTCCTTCAACGGAAGAAAACTGTTACAACTATGATGATGTGTAGAATAAATAAGCCATTTTAATTTCCTTGAATTAAATTCTACTTCCTTCAAATTTAAATCAAATTCTGCTACTTTTGGGGGTGGCCAATTTCAAGAATTGAATTGGATATAAAGAGAAATTTGCAACTCAGTACAGAATTGACTTAACTCTGCTCCTCCCTGAAAAAAAAATCTCGCTCAGGTCACCTGACCACTCGTGATGTTATTTTTACTTTACTTAATTCTTGAAAGGGATAGTTCCGTTCACTCTTCATCTCCTAGTGTCCTTTAAATGGACAGTTAAATATCTTGTTGAGGGTTGGTTTTTGGATCTCCAGCTCTGAACTGACAGGACTGGCGAGATAACCAACATGGTAGACATCCATAGGTCAATGAGAGTCTACAGGAAGAAAAAGAAAATGCCACCCAGATGGCCTGCAGAGAGACATGTCTACCTGTTGTGTTTGCGGAAAATCTCTTCCCACTCCTTGCCGGATGCAGCCAGCCTATTGGCTACAATGTTCCTCAGCCACTCCATCACTGCTCCGGTTGGTTGAACAAATTTCCAGAGGGCGGGGTTACTGTTGTCGATGATTGTCTCCAAGGTAACCTGTGGAGGGACATCTTTAAAAAATAAATACTATGTACACACATATTACACAAAGCTCTCACCAGCCCGGTGCTAAGGATGTAGAAGTCATCTCCAGAGAAAATGGACCCTGGGTAGGAGGAGAAGGCCTGGGTTCCGCCAGGGATCGGATCACTGTCTGAGAACAACAGAACACAGAAATCAAACTCAGAACCATAAAATATAGAACTCTGAACCACATAACTTTCCCAGTGTTCACAAGCAGAGTTTCCAGGAGTGCTTCCTTAAGAGTGTGTATGTTAGGGGGGAAAGGGGGGACATTAGGAGACACTGTAGGCAAAGTTAACTTATCCTTATGAGAGTTCTAGGTGTCAAAGGTTACCTGTAGGAGAGACACGGTAGGCGAACTGGTACTTCTTTAAGATGCACAGCATGGCCTGGTAAATGTTCCAGGTATCATGAGACACCAGCAGATCCTTGTTGCCAGGCAATAGCTTGATGAGGGCGGAGCAGGAGCCAGAGCCCAGTGTCCGTGATTGGCTAGATTTGTTTAGGTCCCCCTCAAGATCCACCAGGCCTCCTCCCATCTGGAAAAGTCTGAATAGCCCACAGAGACGTGTGACAGCATGGGCAGTGCCATTGAGGCCATCTCCATTTTGAAGTAGTACATTTTCTTATTTGTTACGATTGGCTGATCGCTCCTGATGACCTGGTTGCACATGACTCCAGCAGCATCACCAGGAGGGTTCAGCCAATGAAGTTGGAAGTCCCACTAAGTTGACTACATTCAAATGGCGGAAGCTCTCAATAGCTCTGGCCATGCTAAAATGGCCTTTTGGCCACTAGATGCCTCTATCATTCTCTATGGGATAGCCACAGAAAAATAGAGGTTTTGGTCATAGCTGTATAGCAGGGTGCACTTGATTTAGCTCACCCTAAAAAAAAATCCCCATTGGAACCCCTCACATTATTCCTGAGATGGGTACTCTTGGTGATTAAAATCAGGGGTGCTTACAGAAACTCACTGCTGCGCTGATCTCATAGAGAATGATAGAGGACTCTTCTTTGTATCTGTCCAATTATGCAGTCTGTGAGTGGACGGGCAGGACCATTGAGGCCATTTCCATTTTGAAGTAGTCAATTTTCTTCTTCTACTACTTCTATGAGTTTGTAAACAAACTGAAAGGGTGCATGCCACTTGCAGTGTGTTGTTTGAACAGATAAAGCTAAGATTGGTGATTTACTGCCACCTGCAGTTATGGAATGTTTGCTCACAAGTATTATTCATTGGCTGACCCCTCCTGATGACCTGGATGGAATTATGTGATGGAATTAAGTCCCACCCAGTTGACTACTTCAAAATAGTTTAAGTCCTGAATGGCGCTGCCCATGCTAAAATGGCTTTTGGGCACTAGAGTCCTCTATCATTTTCTATGGGGGAACTCTAACCCACCAGAGGTCACAGACCACACTTACAGGAAGCCGAAGGGGTTGAGAGTGAAAGGGCCTCTGGGAAATGACAGCTGATCATTGTAGCCATCTTTCAGACCTTTCAGCTGCAGCAACACCAACCACATCTAAGCGAGAGAAAGTCTAAATACAAAACGTCCTCTACTAAATAGTAAGTTATTTACTGTTTAGACACAGAGAAAAAGGAGTAGATACTTGGTGATTTAGCACATTGGCTGACACAGACTCAGCAAATACCTGGTGCCAGTAGGGACAGTGTGGATGCTCCTCTATCTGCTGTCTGACCCACTGCAGGTTGGTGGTGATGTAATCCTTCAGTCTGTGACAGAATCCTGACTCAAATGTAAATGGACTGCAGTACCCCATAAGTGTGTTCATCCAGTGCTTATAGATCAGCTATGACACAAACACACAAATAGTTGAACTATAGATTTGGGTCGTGTTCCCCTTTTCAGATGTTGCATGGATCAACCAATGGTTGCTGTGTCATCGATTGTGCCGTTGGGCAGCAGACTGCTCTAATGTTTGTAAGATTTGGCATTTGTCAGCAATGTCAACAATGTCTGAGCAAGGGAACTTGAACTTAGACCCCACTACCCCAGCAGGGTTAGGGTGACTGTCTCTCTACCTTACCTCAGAGCTGACTGCAGCTTCAACGGCCCCGGCAGCGTACACTTGGATGCTATCATTATAGCGCCCGCTAGTGGTCACTTCCTGATATGACCAGCTGAGAGAGAGAACACTTAATGAATATACATACAAATGTATTTGGGTAAGGAGTTCTACCCTGATCACAACCTGACTTGCTAGGAAAGTCTTTGGGTGTCTACTCCAGCGGTTCCCAAACTAAGGGTATGAAAACGGGGTCGCAGACAAATTTCCACCCCCCAAAAATGTTATATATCTTCTGTGTATCTCAAAATCATTGTAAAAGAACATTTTTGAAATCTAAAAGATGAAATTCAACTAGAGAATGCCCTTAGATCGTAGGAAAAGGCCGCACTTAAACGTTGCGCTTGAATTGGAACGATACAAGTGCAACAGTCAACTGTGGCCTTTTGAGCTGTCATGTGACCGAATGCTGCAGAGAACGCAATCACGGGTTACTAGGGAGGAGTTTCGGTCGACTCAAAGGGAATACCCTGCGATCTCCCTCAGAGCATTAAAACTCAAGGTAACCTTTGCCAGCTCATATCTGTGTGAAGCTGCGGTCAGCAGTGCTCTCGTCTGCATTTAAACAAAATATCAATCCAGGTTGGATGTGACAGCAAAGATGAAGTGTGCACTGTTGACTACTCCCCCTGCCTTTGAGAAGCACCGAAGTGACATGCTTCATGCACACCCATCTCATTAGTGGTGGTGAGATAATGGTGCTTTAAAAATGAGGTCAAATCATGACGTCAGTGATCTTCAGGTCGGAGCTTAAGGAAGAGGCAGAGTTCCGACTTAGAATTCCGAGTTGGATGACCTAACAATGATTTCAGTCTGACCAATTTTTGTTCAGAGTTCCCAGTCGTCTTGAACGCAGTGAAGTCTGAGATTTCCGAGTTCCCAATTATTCCCAATTAGACATGTCAGACTCATTTGCATTTGACTGTCATAGCCCCACATTAAAAGTATGTGATCTTGAGTTTAGAAGACAATCAGAAATACTGTTAGAATGTTTTTCAATTGACTGCTATAGCCCCAAATAAAAAAGTAAACATTGGCTGTTAATTACATACTTTTTTTTCACATGGTTAAAAAAGTGATCAGATGAAGCAGATGCTAAGCTACAGGAATGTTTTGCTGGCACAGACTGGAATATGTTCCAGGATTCTTCCGATGGCATTGAGGAGTACACCACATCAGTCACTGGCTTCATCAATAAGTGCATCGATGACGTCGTCCCCACAGTGACTGTACGTACATACCCCAACCAGAAGCCATGGATTACAGGCAACATCTGAGCTGAGCTAAAGGGTAGAGCGGCCGCTTTCAAGGAGTGGGACTCTGAAGCTTATAAAAAAATCCCGCTATGCCCTCTGACGAACCATCAAACAGGCAAAGCGTCAATACAGGACTACGATCGAATCGTACTACACCGGCTCTGACGCTAGTCGGATGTGGCAGGGCTTGCAAACTATTACAGACTACAAAGGGAAGCACAGCCAAGAGCTGCCCAGTGACACGAGCCTACCAGACGAGCTAAATGACTTATATGCAAGCTTCGAGGCAAGTAACACTGAAACATGCATGAGAGCATCAGCTGTTCCGGACGACTGTGTGAACACGATCTCAGCGGCCGATGTGAGTAAGACCTTTAAACAGGGCAACATTCACAAGTCCGCAGGGCCAGACTGATTACCAGGACATGTACTCCGGGCACGCGCTGACCAACTGACAGGTGTCTTCACTAACATTTTCAACCTCTCCATGTCTGAGTCTGTAATACCAACATGTTTCAAGCAGACCACCATAGTCCCTGTGCCCAAGAACACTAAGGTAACCTGCCTAAAGGACTACGTCTGTAGCCATGAAATGCTTTGAAAGGCTGGTCATGGCTCACATCAACACCATTATCCCATAAACCCTAGACTCATTGCAATTTGCATACCGCCCCAACAGATCCACAGATGATGCAATCTCTATTGCACTCCACACTGCCCTTTCACATCTGGACAAAAGGAACACCTATGTGAGAATGCTATTCATTGACTACAGCTCAGCTGTGCCACCAGAGACTCTGGGTTCACGCCCAGGCTCTGTCGTAACCGGCCGCGACCAGGAGGTCCGTGGGGCACAATTGGCCTAGCGTCGCCCGGGTTAGGGAGGGTTTGGCCGGTAGGGAAATCCTTGTCTCATCGCGCACCAGCGACTCCTGTGGCGGGCCGGGCTAACCAAGGTTGCCAGGTGCACGGTGTTTCGTCCGACACATTGGTGCAGCTGGCTTCCGGGTTGGATGGCGCTGTGTTAAGAAGCAGTGCGGCTTGGTTGGGTTGTGTATCGGAGGATGCATGACTTTCAACCTTCGTCTCTCCCGAGCCCGTACGGGAGTTGTAGCGATGAGACAAGATACTAAACAATTGGATACCACGAAATTGGGGAGAAAAAGGGGTAAAATAAATAAAAAATTATAATAATTTTAAAAACCTGTACAAGACTAAGGAGATGATTGTGGACTACAGGAAAAGGAGGACCGAACACGCACCCATTCTCATCGACGGTTCCCCAGACTATTTGCGTTGCAGGGCAGGTTCCTTGTGAGAGTCTTCCTCCTGGTTCCTCCTGAAGAGTCTTCCTGTCTTCTTCATCTTCATTCAGCTCCCTGGTGAATCTCCCTTTCTCCCACCTCTCCACCTGCCCGTCACACTTGTCCGAAACACCTCAATATAGAGCAACCTTTCGGACAAACAGTACATAACTTTTTATTCTCAGTGAGGATTACGAACGTGCGCACACACACACACAGTCTGATTCTCACCCATGTAATCTTTGTTCTTCTTCAGAGACTTTTTCACCTCCTCTTCTGAGCGCAGATCCACATACATATACTCAGTTTTGCTGCCGGTGGCATTCTTGATGATTCGAATGGCTGCAGGCTTCAGAGTAGTCATGAACTCTCGCACTTGTTGCTGTTTATATTACATAAACAACCAAAGATGTCACACATAAATAAACCCTTTCCCCACCTCTGAACTCCACATCAAGCCACACACACTCACCTCTTTGACGTTGAAGGGACATTCTCGCAGTTTTACTGTGAATTCAGTCTATGGGGCACAGAGAGATAGGGACACACACACACATTACCAAAGGGGATATGGCATATGAAAACCCTCAACCTTAATTTCACCGTCAGAATGATACACAATATGCCGTTTTAAGTGCTAGGGGCAGGCTCATAGGGGCAGGCTCATCTTCCTCATCATCATCATCATCCTCCGCAGCACCCCGTCTCTGTGCCACAAGTACTCCATATCAGACAGGCCAGACTTCAGAGCCTCTTTATTAGCACCTGACAATGAAAACACACTGTTTACACACACACATTTACCAGCATCTGTCAAACAAAGGGTCTATGTAAGCATGTGTACCTAACCTGGTCTTCTTCCTCATCTTACTCCTCATCCTTCTTCTTCTCGTCTGACTCAAAGTTGAGGTAATCAAGCTTCTTCTTCTTCTCCTGACTCCTCCCCTGGCCAGTCTCGGGGGCTGCTGATTGGAGCAGAGAGTCATTGGCCCAGGTAGGCAACTGGCTGCGGTTATGATGCACCGACGTAAACTCCTGGAAAGCCTCGTCACCCTCCAGCTAACACATACACACACAAGATCAAACAGAAACAAGATTAAACAGAACATCAATGTCAAGGAAGACAAGAAAAAATTCAACACTGTGCATTTGAGCCATCTTACACTCCATCCATATGTATCTGTCAGGCAGATATGGAGAGGACCATGGCGTGATCTGTCAGGCAAGTGAATCACAATTAATTAAATGTTGGTATAGAATCTGTGGTTGGCTATCTATCCATCTAACTTGTACAAAGAAGTCTGGATGGCTAACTGTCTCAACGTTACTCTGGCCGTGTCCACAAATCTTTTATTGAAATGCTTCAGTGACTTGTCCGCATCTTCTTCAGTTTTGAAGCACACAAATCAGAATTTGTGAACTTGCCATCCTTAGTAAACTTCATGCTGCAGTGTTTCAACGTTCTGATTGGCCAAAGTGATCAAGCCTCTGACGGGCCTCCGCAGTGCACACCAATGACGTACATTATAAAAACCCTGTATTGCTGATGCTATGTATTGGCCATTGAGAGGCTTTGAAGCCACCGGTCAGCCATATTGGCACTCCCTAGAAGGAGCAGTCCTCCATAGGAATGAATAGATTGGAGTGAATCTATTGTAGCACAAAATAAAATTCAATGATGTCATCATTTCCTCAAAGTTTGTACTGACCAATGAGGTATATAACTAAATGCATGCTCTTCAACCGATCGCTACCTGCACCTACCCGCCTGTCCAACATCACTACTCTGGACGGCTCTGACTTAGAATACGTGGACAACTACAAATACTTAGGTGTCTGGTTAGACTGTAAACTCTCCTTCCAGACCCATATCAAACATCTCCAATCCAAAGTTAAATCTAGAATTGGCTTCCTATTTCGCAACAAAGCATCCTTCACTCATGCTGCCAAACATACCCTTGTAAAACTGACCATCCTACCAATCCTCGACTTTGGCGATGTCATCTACAAAATAGCCTCCAATACCCTACTCAACAAATTGGATGCAGTCTGTCACAGTGCAATCCGTTTTATCACCAAAGCCCCATATACTACCCACCATTGCGACCTGTACGCTCTCGTTGGCTGGCCCTCGCTTCATACTCGTCGCCAAACCCACTGGCTCCATGTCATCTACAAGAGCCTGCTAGGTAAAGTCCCCCCTTATCTCAGCTCGCTGGTCACCATAGCATCTCCCACCTGTAGCACACGCTCCAGCAGGTATATCTCTCTAGTCACCCCCAAAACCAATTCTTTCTTTGGCCGCCTCTCCTTCCAGTTCTCTGCTGCCAATGACTGGAACGAACTACAAAAATCTCTGAAACTGGAAACACTTATCTCCCTCACTAGCTTTAAGCACCAACTGTCAGAGCAGCTCATAGATTACTGCACCTGTACATAGCCCACCTATAATTTAGCCCAAACAACTACCTCTTTCCCAACTGTATTTAATTTTAATTTATTTATTTATTTTGCTCCTTTGCACCCCATTATTTTTTATTTCTACTTTGCACATTCTTCCATTGCAAAACTACCATTCCAGTATTTTACTTGCTATATTGTATTTACTTTGCCATCATGGCCTTTTTTGCCTTTACCTCCCTTCTCACCTCATTTGCTCACATTGTATATAGACTTGTTTATACTGCATTATTGACTGTATGTTTGTTTTTACTCCATGTGTAACTCTGTGTCGTTTTATCTGTCGAACTGCTTTGCTTTATCTTGGCCAGGTCGCAATTGTAAATGAGAACTTGTTCTCAACTTGCCTACCTGGTTAAATAAAGGTAAAATAAAATAAAATAAATAAATAAAAAATAAACCCTGGATTACTGATGTATTGTATTGGCAAAGATTATGGATATACTGTACTGACAATATAGTTTGTTTGTGTTTTTTTAAACCAGGCAAGTCAGTTTTAAGAACAAATTCTTATTTACAATGACGGCCTTCTCCGGCCAAACCTGGACAATGCTGGGCAAATTGTGTGCCACCCTATGCGACTCTCAATCACGGTCCGATGTGAAGCAGCCTGGATTCGAACCCTAATAATGGGAGTCGTTGTCCACAAAGAGGCACAGCGGGCTGTCTAGCTCCCGCCTATCCTTTCTTTGGATTGGTGGATACATCTCATTATTGTAATCCTTTTTTGAATATTCGATGAGGGTTAAAGATTTGTAATAATAATTGTAAGTGATGAGTAGGACTATAAGACATAGGCAACAGATCTTGGTTGTGTTATGTTAAGCGATTGGAGTGCCCTTCGTATTCCTGAAAGGACAGCGCCAGAATCGTGATATTGATGTTAAAGTTCAACCAACTTGTGGTGCTGAAGGATAGCTCTGCCATTCGGCCAGTTCAGGAACAAACAATATAGGCCCACGACTAAGTGGTTTTTGCCTTTAGATTTCGAGAAAATTAACAACTAAGGAAGAATATATAAATTCTCCCATTGACTTGTCTAACCACAAACACAGTCTTGATCTGCTTCGCAAGTGTTCCTGGAAGTCTTGTGATGTTGCACCTCTTTCTATTTAGAAACTCTGTGCTTCAGCCTTCAAAAAGTCCTTACCGAAAGATGTATGTTGTGCTGTGCATTCTCATTCATAGGTTGAATTCGCATCATTGGCTGTCCGTGCGAAACTGTAGGCTAAATTACGTATATTTCATGCAACGTACCATAACAAAATCTATAATCTATTGTTAAATTGGGAAAAATCCAGCCCGAACAGGGACTTGAACCATGGAACCTCAGATTAAATAGCTGATGCTCTTCCACAGTTCTTCACCGATGTAAAATTAGTTGTATATTCAACATTCAACAGACATTCGCGAAATTATTTAAAATGCATATAATTCTATTATCTGCAATAACCTTTTCATAGATTGTTTTAGAGACATTAAACAAAATGCTAATTATTCTAAAAGGCCCACTTTCACAACCTTTGATTTGCATGAAAAGTAAAGTGTTGATTTGATAGAAATGCATCTAATCATAAAAAAATGCTTTTAAATATCTTGTTCCAATAACTTTTTCATAGATTGTCATAGAACATTAAACAAAATGCTAATTGCAAAATTCTAATGCAAAACGTTCCATCAGTTGCAAAACGTGACGTAAAAAATGTTGGGTTCTTAAACGGAAGTTGTAGTTCATTTAAATTGTATGGTTTCCACTCGTTGCCATCGTTCTATAACAGCTCAATGGTTGCCATTCCAACTTGAATAGTCTACGAAGTGTTTGGCACAAGCGGCACATCTAAAAAGTTGATTATTCTGTGGTCTAGTAGAGTGAAGTCCGCAGGGTTCATTCCAACTTCTTCCTGCTGCTTTTTTTTTTAAGAGACATGAGTGAACTATGACATCCGTTTAAAAAACTAAACGGAGCTCAACAGCGTTTGGAGTAAATGGTTTATTTTGCTAAATGTTTTGCAACAGACGAATCGTTTGCAATATAATTGGTGTAATGACACCCCTGGCCTACTTAAACAACCCTTCATTTACATAAAAATGTGTGTTGATTTGATAGAAATACATCAAATCATTTTAAAAAATGCATTTAAATCTCTTGTTTGCAATAACATTTTCATGGATTGTCATAGAAACATTAAACAAAATGCTAATTATTCTAAAAAGGTCTGGCTTACTTTTACAACCTTTTATTTGCATAAAAAAGTGTTGTTTTGAAAGAAATATTTCAAATTATAAAGAATGCATTTCAATGTCTTATAAAATATTTGATTCGAAATGTAATATAAGCATCAAACAAAATGGAAGTGATTTTAAAAACATGTGGCCTTATTTCATAATGTTTGATTTGCATAAATAGTCGTGTTGATTTTGTCCGTGTAGAAAGCATCTGGTCTGTTTGATTGAGGTCAACCATGAAAGTAATTTTACAGTCAACAGAGAAGATCCTTGACAAAGAAAATTCTAGGGAGAATCTCAATTGAATACTCCTCGCGTCACCTCCTTATCAAAACCCATTGGACGAGAAAGCCAGAGGTCCCGTCCCTCTGACTTTCTCCTCCAATGGATTTTGAGAAAAAGCCGGTAGTATGTAATTGATATTCTCCCCTACTAGACTCTGCTAGCTAGCCAGTTAGCTGTTGACTGATATTATTTTTGAGTTCCAGGAATCAACGGAGACGCTCATAAAATCTAGCTAACCATTGCTTAGTTTACTAAATTGACTAGCTAACGACGCACAATGTCATTGTGATAGGAATTGCATAGGCATTTGCAAGCTAGCTACATTAGCCAGGATAACATGTATGTCGTAGTGAATTATACACGAAGGTTACAGACCCTAGCATTTAATCTAGGGCCTTCGTGCTACCACCAAGGCGTCACAAGAGTTTCCATAACGTCACAGGACCGAAAATCCAAGCAAAACTTTAGCTGCTTTCGTTGGACTCATCTGATAACTTTAGTACATCAATATAGTACCCGAATTAGCAACTCTAAGGTAGGCTAACTAGCTAGCTAATGTACAGTACAGCATATCGTACACATGTGTACTGTGGTTGCAGTTTCTTGTTGTATTGCCCATGTTAATTTTTCAAACCTAGGTGCCCAGGGTAGCAACATGGGAGCCTGTATTGGAGAACCAGCTACCCCCAGTTAGTATACTGTACTTTGTTAATGAAGTTATTTTTATTAGCTTGTAAATTAAGCCAGATCAAATGGCTGTTAGTGACATTGATAAGTTCTAACATCTAATAAGCATTTTCTTACAGCCTTGCCAAGTTCCTGTAGACCTTGTTGACAAATTGGAGCGACTAGCCCTGGTGGATTTCCGCAACCAGGAGGGGCTGGCCTGTCTGGAGAAAGCCATCCGATTTGCAGATCAGCTCCATGTTGTTGACACAGATGGGGTTGACCCGATGGATTCAGTTCTGGAGGAAAGGTTAGACTCGGGCCAGGCAGATCCTGAAGCAGCCCCTAGCACTTCAGTGTTTGATCTGAAGGAATTGGGTAGTGGTAAGCCATTGGAAGTGTTTAATGGAAGGTTTAGTGGAGCAATCACATTTTGCTTACTGTCCTATCCAATTGTTTCAGATCTACAAAGACTGGGTAATTTTTGGAGAGGAAACCAATAGTTACCTACCTAACCTTAAGGTGACTTGTTTAGTCTCACAGATTGAAAACCCTCTGTTCTGTAGGGCACTGTATCTGAGGGAGGATGCCGTGGCAGAGGGGGACTGTGCAGAGGAACTGCTCCAGCTCTCCAAAAACACAGTGGAGGAGTACTTTGTGGCACCGCCAGGTGAGCATCTTGGCTACTGTTTTATCAGCTCATGAATTAGTTACTATCATTGTTCATTCTGAAGGCGGCAGTGCCCCATTTTGTATATCATGAAACTTAAATGGCTCTTTTCTCGGCAGGTAACATTCCACTCCCAAAGAGAGAGGATAGAGCTGCCATGTTTAAGCACTCTGAGTTCTGATTCAAAGTATGTGCTCCGACTTTGCTGACAGCTAAATTTGACTGGTTTTCCCACCCATGTATCTTAAGATGAATGCACTAAGGAGCTCTGGATAAGAGCATTTGCTAAATTAATGACTGGATACTGTATTTCATTTGACAGACCTCTGCAAAGAAATGCATGGCTAAATGATAAAGATTGACCAACCATCAAGAGGGTCAGGGTTTGGCATGTAATTAAGGTACCTTCAAACCAGACAAACTGAAGCTAAATCAAAGAAAGATTATCCAGTGTTGTTGATCTGTGTGTATTCTCTGAACAATATGTAGTGTCATTATGTTGAAAAAGCAGAACCATAACTCCCAATGGTACATACTTTGTGGGTGCTCTGCAAATGATTATCAAGGACTAAAGAGGCAACCAATGAATGTACAATTCATGCATTCAGGAACTAAAACAAATAAACATACTAAGAGTCCTCACTTTATTTGAAAAAAATAACACTTTTTACAAAGATTATTTTGAGAACGGGGCAGGAGAAAGAAATAATTTCATTCTCACGTAAAATAAAAAAGAGGAACAAAATTGAGAACACTTGCGAGGCAACCATCTACAAGGCAGGGCAGGCTAGACAGGCTCTTACAGAAACATGATAAAAATACAAAATAAACTACATTAAAGAGCTGTATTATGTTGTATTCCTCTAGTATGCAGTTTCCTTCACAAATATCCTTAACCAGCCATATCCTAGGTCTGAGAATGAATCAATGAGAATGTGATGCAAATGCAGATCTACCCATCCGCTCTGTCTACACCATTTAAAAAGTCCTCTGGAGACAGTCCTCATAGTGGAATGCACATGACATACTTAACAAGCAACACAAAATAAAGTAATCGCCAGTCTTGGCGCCCTCCTGTAGGTAGACTATCGGTAGTGACGAGGGGGTGGGCTGCGGCTTGATGGGCTACGGTGTGCTGCAGAGGGGCGACGTGGAGGGGGGCTATGGCGAGACAATCTACGAGCAGGGGGCGACTGATAACGAGGGGGTGGAGAGCCACGACCTTGATAAGCGGGTGAGTACCGTCCCCTGGATCTGGAACGGGACCGCGAGCGTCCTCTGCTGCCCCCCATCTCTCCATGGACTCGGATAGATGAAGTCTCCCCCTGAAAGATGTCCATGTCAGAGAATGTCCTGAAAACACATTCTTAAACACTGTATAGCTGTGGATCTGAGTGTTTAGTTACCTGGTGTGATCTGAACTCTGTCCTGTCCAGGCGCCGCATGGCATACTCCATGTCCTCTCTGCGCAGAAACTCCACCACCCCTTCACCATCCCGCTGAACATCTGTGAAACAAACATCTCCAGCCTCCCTCATGTGATCTTTCAAGTCTTGCCAGCTCCCAGTCGGAGGCAGGCCTGTGGGAACAGAGACCAAAACATTGAGAACTTTGGCCTTTCTAGGCAACGCTCAACAATACCAGTGTACATCTAACCTGCTGTAAATGGAAGGAAGAGGAGCTTTGAATAAAAAAACAAAAGCAGACTTTATCCACTTACCAGTCACAATAACTCTGAACTCCGATCTCCGAGTAGGAGGCCCAAACCTCCCTTTAGGACCACCGGGACCTCCGTCCCCACTCCCTCGACCACTACCACCCATAGAACCGTTGAATTTAGAGGAGGCAGAGCGAGGGTGCTCAACGCGAAGCTTGCAGTCTCCAAATCCATAACCATTCCTCCCATAGACTGCATCCTCGGCATCCCTGATACATAAGGACATGTCAATTTGATTAACACATTGCATATGTGAGTCAGTCTATTTATCTATCTTAGCATCCCACTGGTGGAACGAGCTTCCCCCTAACGTCAGGACAGCAGAGTCCCTGCTCATCTTCCAAAAATATCTGAAACCCTACCTCTTCAAAAAGTATCTTACATAAACTAGATTTTCCACTTCACAATAACAGCACTTAGTTGAACAGGGCAGCGAAGTCCCTGCTAGAGCAGCCCCGGTCAACTGTATGTGCTGTTATTGTGAAGTGGAAACAATAGGTCCATCTATGAGTGGAAGGGGAGAGAGGGGTAGAGGTTTGTGGGGGAGGGAAGGGGCAAATATGCATCTGTTGACTGACAAAAAAAACCCGCAGATTTAGCTTATTATTACACACAATTCATCAACTGTGGGAATTAATTAAGATATACAGACACCTACTCATTCCAGGGGTTTCCTTTATTTTTACTTTTTTCTACATTGTAGAATAATAGTGAAGACATCAAAACTATGAAATAACACATGGAATCATGTAGTAACCAAAATAGTGTTAAATCAAAATATATTTTATATTTGAGATTCTTCAAAGTAGCCACCCTTTGCCTTGATGAATCATGCCTTCATGGTCGAATTGCTGCAAAGAAACCACTACTAAAAGAACACCAATAAGAAGAGACTTGCTTGGGCCAAGAAACACAAGCAATGGACATTAGACCGTTGGAAATGTGTCACTTGGTTGGATAAGTCCAAATTTTAGATTTTTGGCTCCAACCACTGTCTTTGAGATGCAGAGTAGGCAAAAGGATGATCTCTGCATGTGTGGTTCACACCGTGAAGCATGGAGGTGGTGGTGTGGCGGTGCTGTGCTGGTGACTGTCAGTGATTTATTTTGAATTCAATGCACACTTTACCACATGGCTACCACAGCATTCTGCAGCGATACGCAATCCCATCTGGTTTGCACTTAGTGGGACTATCATTTCTTTTTCCAACAGGACAATGACCCAAAACATACCTCCAGGCTGTGTAAGGGCTATTTGACCAAGGAGAGCAATGAGTGCTGCATCAGATGACGCGACCTTAGCCCAATTGAGATGGTTTGGACCGCAGAGTGAAGGAAAAGCAGCCACCAAGAGCTCAACATATGTGGTAACTCCTTCAAGACAAAAAGCATTCCGGGTGAAGCTGGTTGAGAGAATGCCAAGAGTGTGCAAAACTGTCAAGGCAAAGGGTGGCTACTTTGAAGAAACTCATTTTGATTTAACACTTTTTTGGTTACTACATGATTCCATGTATGTTATTTCATAGTTTTAAACGTCTTCGCTATTCTACAATGTAGAAAACCCTTGAATTAGTTTTACTGCTATTTTATGTACATATACACATTGATCAAAAATATAAACGCAACATGTAAAGTGTTGGTCCCATGTGTCATGAGCTGAAATAAGATCCCAGATATGTTCCATATGCGCAAAAAAGCTAATTTCTCTCAAATTATGTGCACAAATTTGTTTACATCCCTGTTAGAGAGCATTTCTCCTTTGCCAATATAATCTATCCACCTGACAGGTGTGGCATATCAAGAAGCTGATTCAGCATGATCATTACACGGGTGGACCTTGTGCTGGGGAAGGTAAAAGGTTACTAAAATGTGCAGTTGTTACAACAATGCCACAGATATGTCAAGTTTTGAGGGAGTGTGCAATTGGCATTCTGACTGCAGGAATGTCCACCATAGCTGTTGCCAGAGAATTTAATGGTAATTTCTCTGCCATAAGCTGCCTCCAACAGTTTCAGAGAACTTGGCCGTATGTCCAACCGGCCTCACAACCACGCCAGCTCAGGACCTCCACATCCGGCTTCTTCACCAGCAGGATCGTCTGAGACCAGCCACCCGGACATTAATGAAACGGAGGATTATTTATTTCTGTAATAAAGCCCGTTTATGGGAGGGGAAACTAATTGGCTGGGCCTGGCACCCATGGCTACGCCCCTGCCCAGTCATGTGAAATCCATAGATTTAGGCCGAATACATTTATTTTAATTAACCGATTTCCTTATATATCACCCTTTCCTATATGAACTAAAGTAAAATACCTCGATGGACCATAAATATTTATGGTCCATCGAGGTACCTAAAGCCATATTTTAATCTCCCACCATAATAACTGAGTCGTATTGCTTGTTAACTCGATAAATTTTTATATATTTTCAAAGAAGCCTGGATCATTATTTAGAACATATAGATTAATGAGCCAAGTATGTTAATGGTCCAATAGCATATCATCGCACTACAAATTATCACCCTCATGCACTTAAGGAAATCACTAATATTATGGATATATTGGAACTAGTCAATATATGGAGGCTTAAATATCCTGACCTAGTGAGATATATATGAAAGAGGCTCAATTAAGTTGGTTGTCTTGACTGTCATTTTCTCTGGCACCAAAAGTTTTAAAAAGTGTTGATGGGGAGAGAATGCGGTCAGACCGTCAAATAATTGGTGTACAGATTAATCATACAGAATATCCACGAGAGAGGGGATATTGGAAATGTAATCAAAGCCTACTGGATGACAACTTGTTTCTAACCAAGAATTTATAACAGACTTTATTCTACATAACATAGGTACTAGAGGTCGACCGATTATGATTTCTCAACGCCGATACCGATTATTGGAGAACCAAAAAAATATATACAGATTAATTGGCCGATTTAAAAAAAATGTATGTAATAATGACAATTACAACAATACTGAATGAACACTTATTTTAACTTAATATAATATATCAATAAAATCAATTTAACCTCAAATAATGAAACATGTTCAATTTGGTTTAAATAATGCAAAAACAAAGTGTTGGAGAAGTATAAGTGCAATGTGTGCCATGTAAGAAAGCTAACGTTTAAGTTCCTTGCTCAGAACATATGAAAGCTGGTGGTTCCTTTTAACATGCGTCTTCAATATTCCCAGGTAAGAAGTTTTAGGTTGTAGTTATTATAGGAATTATGGGACTCTCTCTCTATACCATTTGTATTTCATTAACCTTTGACTATTGGATGTTCTTATAGACACTTTAGTATTGCCAGTGTAACAGTACAGCTTCCATCCCTCTCCTCGCTACTACCTGGGCTCGAACCAGGAACACATCGACAACAGCCACCCTCGAAGCAGTGTTACCCATGCAGAGCAAGGGGAACAACCACACCAAGTCTCAGAGCGAGTGACGTTTGAAACGCTATTAGCGCGCACCCTGCTAACTAGCTAGCCATTTCACATCGGTTACACCAGCCTAATCTCGGGAGTTGATAGTCATAAACAGCGCAATGCTTGAAGCAATGCAAAGAGCTGCTGAAAAACGCACTAAAGTGCTGTTTGAATGAATGCTTACGATCCTGCTGGTGCCTACCACCGCTGTCAGACTGCTCTATCAAATTAGACTTAGTTATAACATAATAACACACAGAAATACGAGCCGTAGGTCATTAATATGGTCAAATTCGGAAACTATAAAGCTCAAAAAGACATTTATTCTTTCAGTGAAATACGGAACCGTTCCGTATTTTATCTAACGGGTGGCATCCATAAGTCTAAATATTCCTGTGACATTGCACAACCTTCAATGTTGTGTCATAATTAAGTAAAATTCTGGCAAACTGTTACATATACACACTGACTGTGTGCAATGAACGCAAGAGAAGTGATACAATTTCACCTGGTCAATATTGCCCGCTAACCTGGATTTTTTTAGCTAAATATGCAGGTTTAAAAATATATACTTCTGTGTATTGATTTTAAGAAAGGCATTGATGTTTATGGTTAGGTACACATTGGAGCAACGACAGTCCTTTTTCGCGAATACGCATCGATTATATGTAACGCAGGACACGCTAGATAAACTAGTAATATCATCAACCATGTGTAGTTAACTAGTGATTATGATTGATTGTTTTTATAAGATAGGTTTAATGCTAGCTAGCAACATACCTTTGCTTACTGCATTCGCGTAACAGGCAGGCTCCTCGTGGAGATGGTTAGAGCGTTGGACTAGTTAATTGTAAGGTTGCAAGATTGAATCCCCGAGCTGACACACACAAAAAAAAATGTCGTTCTGCCCCCGAACAAGGCAGTTAACCCACCGTTCCTAGGCCGTCATTGTTCTTAACTGACTTGCCTAGTTAAATAAAGATTAAAAAGGTGTAAAATAAAATATATATATATTTATTTTTATTTTATTTTTTTAAATCGGGCAAATCGGTGTCCAAAAGTACCGATTTTCGGTTGTTATGAAAACTTGAAATCGGCCCTATTTAATCAGCCATTCCGATTAATCGGTCGACCTCTAATAGGTACAGAAGATCACCTTTAAGGTACGGGACACTTTTAAATGTGCCTTTAGGGGCCAGAATAAGTTAGAGGAAAAGAAATGGAGGAACTTATTCAAAAAAAGATCAAGTGTAATACATTATACAAACAAGGTGAACTGGATGGAATATGGGGAAAAATGCACCAACTAATTTTTTCATCGTCAACATAGAAATGCTACCAAAATTATTTACAGAAACTTGTTACAAATCATTTTCTGAAAGAGGAGGCAAAGTACTTTAAGCATGTTTTCATTTCAGGTTCCTCAATCTCTACCAACTGAAGTTAATTGTAAGGATTTGTTTCTATTAATAGTGTAAAAATGAATAGCTGTATAGAAAGACTCACGTGAAGGAACTTCAAGATGCAATTAAAGCCTTCAAGTCAGGGAAAACATCAGGGTTGGTCCGTTAACATGATTGTGAAAGTATGATTTCATGACTTGATTTCTGACCCCATGTGGCAAATATCCAGTCTACCTAAAAAAATGGAGACCCCTTACACTTCAGTGTTGTGATGCCAATATTCTAGCAAAATGTTTAGTGCTTAGAATTCAAAAGGTATTGTTGAATATTATGTATCCTAATCAGACAGGTTTTTACATGGGCGATACATTGGAGATAAAGTACTGGAAACAATCGAACACTTAAAAAATATATAGGAAACCAGGCCCGGTATTCATTGCAGATTTTGAAAAGGACTAGAATGCATTGTATAGGAGAATCTCCTATACAATGAGTTATGTATAGTAACCCCGGGTGTAAAATAGTAAATATGGCTGCTTCTCATAAAGTATTCAACTGTCAAGAGGAGTAAAACAAAGCTGTCCATTATGGCCATAGAAACGTTAGCCCTTAAAAATCAGATCCAACAGTAATATGAAGGGACTAGACATCCAGGGCTTAAAAACAAAGGGGTCATTGTACGCAGACGACTCATGTTCTTTTAAATTCACAATATGGACCCCTCCACAGCCTCAGAGGACCTAGATAATGTCCTTAACCTCTCTGGATAATAAGTGTACACATTACGTATTGGATCGCTAAAAAAATACAACTTTTACATTACAGTGTAGTTTACCATTAAAATGGTCTGACGGTAAAGTGGACATAGTCTAACCATATTGTGAAATAAATAAATTCGAGACATTTTCATAGAAAGTTAGCAAAAAACTTGTCTACAGTACTTTCAGAAAGTATTCAGTCCCCTAGACTTTCCCCACATTTTGTACCGTTACAGCCTTATTCTAAAATTGTTTAAATTACACTTTTTCCTCAAATCTACACACTACACCATTTAAGAATAATGGAGGCCACTGTGTTCTTGGACCTTCAACGCTGCAGATATCGTTTGGTACCTTTCCCCAGATCTGTGCCTCGACACAATCATGCCTCAAAACTCTAAGGACAATTCCTTTGACTTGAATTTCATTTACTTTTTTGATTGAACCTTTATTTACCTAGGCAAGTCATTTAAGAACTAATTCTTATTTACAATGATGGCCTACCCTGGCCAAACCCTAACGACGCTGGGCCAGTTGTGCGCCGCCCTACAGGATGCACCCAAGCTCAATTTCGAGTCTCATAGCAAAGGGTCTGAAAATGCGATTTTTATTTATTTATACATGCACATTTGCAAAATATTCTACAAACTTATTTTTGCTTTGTCATTATGGGGAATTGTGTGTAGATTGAGGGAAAACACATTTTAATCCATTTTAGAATAAGGCTGTAATGTAACAAAATGTGAAAAAGTCAAGGGGTCTGAATAACTTTCCGAATGCACAGTATTTGTGAGAAAAAATAAAAATTACTTAAGAATTGTTTAACCATTTCCCAGTTAAATTTTTTATTCATTTTTTAAATCCCAGCCCCATCCCCGCATGAGGCCTTTTAGTAGGCCGTCATTCTAAATAAGAATGTGTTGTTGACTGACTTGCCTAGTTAAATAAAAATAAATACTCATTCCCCGATGGCCCTGCCTACACTGGAATACTTTTTTTATTTTTTATTATATGAGCAAAAGATATTCCACTTTATTTGGCAAGCCAGACAAAATGAATATATATTTGGAAGACTAAATTATTTTATATTAAAGCATTGAACCTCTCACTAAAGGCTTAAAAAACATACTTAAATCCAAACTGGTTCTCCAGTAGACTAGTAAGAAAGGCTGTTAAAAAATTGCATGTTTCTATTTATTCAGATAACACCCTGTCACTTTCGGTCATTTGAAACTGAAATAATCTCCAAACTATACCTTTTTAAAACAAGCCATAGAAATCTGGTAACGATTTCAGTTTAACCCACAAAAAAAAAATCAAATAAACAGAACAAATATTTCAAATAATATTATATTATGGTTAAACTCAAAAATACTAATTGATAAAACATTCTTTGAAATTGTTTTGTGTTTTTTTTTTTTAAACAATATAATCTTTGTTAATTAATGATAGAAAGGTTCAGAACTTTTGTGAAACATCCCACCACAGTTGAAAAATATTTGTCAAGTCGGGATGTTTTTTAGAGATAGATGGGAGGGGTTAAGGGCAGCTGAAGGGCGGGATAAAAAAAGGAAAAAAATGGATAACTAATGTAAAATGTGCCGTGTCTGTAAAATATATATAGTATGTATAAACTCAAACTAGAAGCCTAAGTATTGCTGTCCTTTAGTTTGGGTAGGGTTATTGGGGAAAAAAACTGTAAATTACACAAACAATTACTTTGATAGAACCCACAATATTTCTGCAATATTTAAGCTAAAAAAATATTGAATAAAAGAGCAGTCCTATAGCATAACCTCTGCTTCTAATGACCATTTCACAATGGAGCAAGTCACAGGTACTTCCTGTTTGAGCTTCTGCTTATTAACAGGAAGCAGGAGTAAGGAGCCATGATCTGATTTAACGAATGGCGGACGAGGGAGGGCCTTGTATCTTGTTTGTGCGTAGAGTAACCGCGGTCTAGGACTTTATTGCCCCTAGTTGTGAAGGGGCAAGTTGGGAATCGTGTGTCTTAATGAAGCGGAATTTAAAAAGGCAGGCAGCCGCTGGATGCAAGTTTTCCTGATTGTTTATAGCCTCATACAGTTCATTAAGTGGCAGCATGTTATATTTCATGATAACATCTCAAATATTTTGTGAAAATAAAGTAAACGACAAAAGAATCACAAAATAACAAAGTCGGGTCAGAGTTCGCAAAACGGTGGCAATCCAGCACGCTGCCATCTTTTCATTACTACCGAGTTCAGGGAAAGTGTACTTGCTATGACTATGATATGTGGTTGTCTCATCTAGCTATCTTAAGGTGAATGCACTAATTCAAGTCGCTCTAGATAAGAGCATCTGCTAAATGACTAAAATGTCAATGTAAATCTGGTCTTATTGGTCAACGAGTAAGAATGCCATTCATGGACATGGACGTTTATCTTACCGTGGATCTTCAAAGCGCACAAAGGCAAAGGGAATAGTGCCTCTGTTGTTCTTCAACTCAATGTCTCTGATTTTGCCATATTTGAAGAATATATCCTCAATGTCCCTCTCTTGCACATCAGCTGGAAGGTTACCCACGTAGATCCTGCCATCTGCCATGATGTTAACAGAACTGATCCTGATGGAAAAAGAGAGAGCCTTATCAATACTGAACACTCCCTGAACTCAAATGTATGTTTTTACCCCTAATTTCTGCCATTCATAAATGTCCCAAAATAGATTACCATTACAAACAACCCCCTACAAGTACATGTTATCAAGACTGCAACATATACACAACTCAAATACAGAGCTAGCTATTAATCAAACACCAACCCACACCCAATGGTTCAACCACCAGGGCCCGGTTTCCCAAAAGCATCTTATGACGAAGTTCATCGTTAGAACCTTCGTAGGAGCATTGTTAAATATCGAAGCTTCCACAAAACCATCGGTATTAACTTTGCACTTAAACGCTCGTAATCTAACGCCTGCCTCAGACCACTCGTAGAAACGCTAACTACAGTGGGGCAAAAAAGTATTTAGTCAGTCACCAATTGTACAAGTTCTCCCACTAATTTTCATCATAGGTACACTTCAATTATGACAGACAAAATTAGAAAAACAATCCAGAGAATCACATTGTGGGATTTTTATTAATTTATTTGCAAATTATGGTGGAAAATAAGTATTTGGTCACCTACAAACAAGCAAGATTTCTGGCTCTCACAGACCTGTAACTTCTTCTTTAAGAGGTTCCTCTGTCCTCCACTCGTTACCTGTATTAATGGCACCTGTTTGAACTTATCACTATAAAAGACCTGTCCACAACCTTAAATAGTCACACTCCAAACTCCGCTATGGCCAAGACCAAAGAGCTGTCAAAGGACACCAGAAACAAAATTGTAGACCTGCACCAGGCTGGGAAGACTGAATCTGCAATAGGTAAGCAGCTTGGTTTGAAGAAATCCACTGTGGGAGCAATTATTAGGAAATGGAAGACATACAAGACCACTGATAATCTCCCTCGATCTGGGGCTCCACGCAAGATCTCACCCCGTGGGGTCAAAATGATCACAAGTGGTGAGCAAAAATCCCAGAACCACACGGGAGGACCTAGTGAATGACCCGCAGAGAGCTGGGACCAAAGTAACAAAGCCTACCATCAGTAACACACTACGCCGCCAGGGACTCAAATCCTGCAGTGCCAGACGTGTTCCCCTGCTTAAGCCAGTACATGTCCAGGCCCGTCAAATTTGCTAGAGAGCATCTGGATGATCCAGAAGAAGATTTGGGAGAATGTCATATGGTCAGATGAAACCAAAATAGAACTTTTTGGTAAAAACTCACCTCGTCGTGTTTGGAGGACAAAGAATGCTGAGTTGCATCCAAAGAACACCATACCCACTGTGAAGCATGGGGGTGGAAACATCATGCTTTGGGGCTGTTCTTCTGCAAAGGGACCAGGACGACTGATCCGTGTAAAGGAAAGAATGAATGGGGCCATGTATCGTGAGATTTTGAGTGAAAACCTCCTTCCATCAGCAAGGGCATTGAAGATGAAACGTGGCTGGGTCGTTCAGCACGACAATGATCCAAAACACACCGCCCGCGCAACGAAGGAGTGGCTTCGTAAGAAGCATTTCAAGGTCCTGGAGTGGCCTAGCCAGTCTCCAGATCTCAACCCCATAGAAAATCTTTGGAGGGAGTTGAAAGTCCGTTTTGCCCAGAAACAGCCCCAAAACATCACTGCTCTAGAGGAGATCTGCATGGAGGAATGGGCCAAAATACCAGGAGTGTGTGAAAACCTTGAAGACGTTTGACCACAGTCATTGCCAACAAAGGGTATATAACAAAGTATTGATATAAACTTTTGTTTTTGACCAAATACTTATTTTCCACCATCATTTGCAAATAAATTCATTAAAAAATCCTACAATGTGATATTCTGGATTTTTCCCCCTCATTTTGTCTGTCATAGTTGAAGTGTACCTATGATGAAAATTATAGGCCTCTCTCATCTTTTTAAGTGGGAGAACTTGCACAATTGGTGGCTGACTAAATACTTTTTTGCCCCACTGTACATGTTAAGTGTGTTAGGTGCTTCCGCATAAACATAAAATCACATGGTTTACCAGTCTCTGTGACCACTGATAACTTCAGAACAGAAGTTTACTACAATAACGAAGTTGCCAATGTCGTTGCAATTGATACAAACAAGGGAAGTATAAAAATATATCGGTTCATTTGAAGCATGACTGCTTTAAAATTAACAGTTTGGCTATAGGTTCTCAATCATATTGAAACGCACTTCATGTTAAATCAATTGAGTTTTATTTTGTTACATGTAGGCTGTTGTCTAATTTGTCACAATATCTTTATGTGTAGCCTAACGTATGCAATGTGCCACCAAATCGGTTATTTTTGTCATTTTTTTATTGAGTAAGCGTTAGAATAAGCCGCCTTAATATTTGCAGCCGTATGTGGTAATGTCTCTAGAAGCGGATCCGTCGTCAGTATTGAGAAATAACTATTATGTTTAGGAATGATTTTAATGGAGAAAGCTGATCTGAGAGCAGCGCTCACCTTCTTTCGATCCTATCAGTATCAACAAATGCTCTAACGACGCACTAGGCGACCATTCTCATTTTTTTTTACCACGCTAACTAGGTAAATCAGCGTGGTGCGTGGGAAACGGTTGTTACATTTTCGGCTGCTGTAGGAATGACGCAACGTTACGCCTAAATTCCATCGCTATCAGAAAACCGGGCCCTGTTGAGACGAAATCCTAGCCGGACAATAGTGTCTGATTGCGGCCCGCAATTCGAGGAGCTCCTGTATGTGGGCATTCATTCATCTGCTGGAACGCCCCCCACTCTAGCATCCCATTGGTTCCGGCTTTAACAGGCTTCCCACTCCCTCGAGCACGCAATCTTCAAACTTGTGCGACACTTGATATTCTGGTTGTCTATTTGTGACCTAGCTAGCTAGCGTTGTCGCCCCGGCCCCCCGCCTCCTGTGGAAGTGCGGGAAAGCATTGCCCAACAGACGGAGTCCTCGACCAATAATGGACTAAAGAAGACTAACGGGGTCTGTTTTTAAAGGATAATGGGCCTGTCAGCCAAATGTGGATACATTTTCAATTGCAGTACGGTTCTAAAAACAAATCTCTGCTTTCATATCACATCAACAATGTAACAAAAGCTAAAGATACACTTACTGTTACTTAACCAGTTTTAACACAGTTGCAGCAGACAGTATTTTTCAGTCACAACACGTTTGTGGCGTCTGTCTTCCATTTACACACCGGTGTTCCGAGACACAGAACTAGCACCAGTACGCCCGTCTTCCATAAATAAGCGCCGTAACATGGAAATATGGCTGTGGGAACCCTAACCATATAGAAACCTATAGTAACTAAACATTTGTTATGATTTCTCGATAATATGAAAGATAAGATCCTTATGTTTCCAAACAGTACAGTAAGAGATGTTTGGTAACGTTTACAGAAAGCGGGAGCTCTTAACGAAACTCCCCAGCCAGAAGATACGATCACCAATATATAGGCGCTAAAGGTAGTGTATGTGAATGGGCTACCGCCACCTAGTGTATTGGAGCGCCCCGTATGATGCCCATTTTTAAAAAATGGACCAATAGAAGTATAAAGAGGGGTTCCTGCATATCCAGGAACGCCCCGAATTACGGGACGAAATTACACCCTACTCGGCTCAGGTAGCTTACTACGCTAAAGCTAGCCTAGCTATTCATGTGATGTTTCATTTAAAAAAATGGTAACATGGCTGGGGGCGGGATACGGTGGTCAGCTAACTAGTTTGCTAGTTTCAATATTTCAAACATAACGTTTCATATCGCCTCGTGATAGTTACCTGCCTGGATTCCCAATCTGTACTCACATGTAAAACCCAGATTAGCCCATTCATTCATTACCTAGCCAGCAAATTGTCGACAACAAATGGCTAGTAGCTAATGTAACGTTAGCTTCAGTTGCAAGTTAGCATCTAGCTAGCTAACAAGTTAGCCTAGCTGACTCGTGTGCCATGTTTTGGGTTTGCAGAAGAGTACACAATAGCTCACCTACCTTGTTGTGTTGCTGACCAGACCTGCAACCCCCGTGGTTGCTGTGATTATTTTATAAAGCTCGTATAATGTTATTTCTCGCTTATCGCCAGAGATCGGTACCCTCAAACCTTTGTCGGAGGATCTCTGCGCTTCTTTTGCTAGTTAGGCTAGCCAGTTCCATCCACTGACTTCCGGTTCCGTCAAAAACCACCTACCATATCCAGCAGGTGGTGCCCCAGCACACAAATTGCACTGTTTTTTGTCTGCATGTTTTCTTCTTCGTGTGGTTTTCCGGCAGACGAGACGCATGGTTGATTTTTGGTGCCTTTCACAGTTCGGAAAATGCATTGCACATTTGTTCACAAAAAAGGGAAGTGGATGAAAAAAGAAAATGACTATAGCAATAAACGCTAAGAACCCAACCTTACCAATGCACAAACTGTACGGGTCACTCTGTACTGGCCTACTACTCACAGGGACTCTCTCAGGGACCCTCACCCTTTCCCCACCATCCGTTACTTTCCTCACTACCTCAGCATGACACTTTCTGCACTGCTCTCACCCTGGAAACTTCAACCTGTCTCACTCGCACAGGACATTTCTGATCCCCAGCAATATGGCCGCCCTAAAAATGTAAACACTGGGCTTTGAACACCAAAACCACACTCTCCTTTGAACTATGCTCTCCTGCACAATTCATACCTCAGAATCTCCCTCATTCATACTGCTGCAACATGACCATAAACTTGGCACCTGTAACACAATAGTGGGTTCATGAAACAAAATCTCTCACAGGATAACTTATATACCCTAGCATGACTTTATCTGCCAAACACTTTACATCAAAACTCAGAAGAACAGACAGGGTCTCCTCAGTCTGGCGCTCCCCACCGGTTCTGCGTCTCACCAAACGGCGTGCATCACAGACACCAGGGATCCTCAACTTCAGTCAATCCACCTCAACACTACCCCTGTTATCACTCCTTTCAACTGCGCTCTGCTCCAGAGAGAAAAGCAGGCCACAGCTTTCGTTCCGAGTCGGGAAACGTGAGTCCACTTCTGGATGCTTTGACCAAATTGACAGAACCCAACTCCTTCTTTAACCAGCCTGATTCCACAAACTTTTTTGATGCCAAAAGGCATGGATCCACTTTGTCCATAAATCATACTCCTACGGGGCAGAGTCATCTCAGGCAATTTTCTGATCATTGGTGTGAGGCTTGGTAGCCTTCACCTCACCTGTTGGTGCAGGCTTTTCCTCTTCACTTCTGTTAGGTTCAATTTGAGAGAGTTCACTCTCCGTCGACTGCTCAGGGTTTTCAGGAGCGGAACATGGCATTATCTCTCCTGTACTTGACTCAAAGGAGAAAGTACTCTGCTTGTATTTCACAGATTTTTTTTGGTTTGTTTGTTTTTGTTTCTTGAGGCCTGTCATGCAAATAGCGTCCGCCTGAAAATTGTTGTCCTCCCCCAGGCCCCTTGAAATGTCTCTGAGACCCCCTGAGGCTCCCTAGTTGAGAATCACTGTTGTAGTGTAAGTATGCAATACATTTCTTTGGTATACCTTCCCAATCTGACATCTTAGTTAAATTGGATCGTCTTACGCCATGACTGTAATGGCTGCTAAGTCATATGGCTAAAAATATAAACACCCAAGCGTTCTCTGCTCTCATTGCTTATGACAGAAATTAGAATGACCAAGAATTCTGCCTCAAGACACATCTGTAATGTAAAATGACTTTGTATTTTACTAACAGGACATCAGCGGTGAAAGGTGTCCTCACATACTTAGTGAGAGAATAGGCTAAGCTTCATGGGTTGTCACAGGAAACAACAACAAACTCTAAACACCTATACTTCTCAGAAGTCTACACCTGATTGAACTGCTTTTAACACCACTGACCTCAGCTGACATGGCAGACATCAGTTCTGACTCATTAGAATCACATCAGTCAAATACACAGAGGTCATTGACCCCTGGAAATATCCATAGAGGCAGAAATGAAAGAGGAGAACATAAGTTACTGGAGAATATAGAAGTTACTCTACATCCACTGGTTACTGTTTGTACTAGAGAACATACGGGTGAATAACGTTGGGTACAGTCTGACTAAGATGTGTAGTCTGAATGACATGATTCAACTACTGACAATATAAACATGTGTTGACATCATTTTGGGGAGGATGAGGCAGGGTATAGTATATAGTATTTTATTTGTATTGCTGTTAAAATTACCTCTGCATTCACAAAGGTATATGTCTGACGTATCACAAAATACCTGTAATTCCTCATCATTGTCTCTATCATCTGGGCCTGGGTTTTCCCAATGAGGTTGGGTTTCATTGATAATGACATTAGGTTTCTCTTTCCTTTCTGGTGTTTGACATATCTGTGTTGAAAAATAGGGAATTATATAGAATGATAGGGAATCATCTAGAACCTGGTTCAATGATAGGGAATGATCTAGAACAGGGTTCGGAAAAAGGCGGACTGCGGGCCAAACCGGGCCACTATATGTTTTTGGCTCCCCAAAAGGTTTAGGTCAAAATAAGACTACAATCATCAAGAACTATGCAGAAATCTGTTCACCAAGTACTCCCACGAATAGAAAACTAGATGTGATCGTGTTTCAATGTAATCAAAGTATGAAATTATTTTTTATTTGTAAATACAATCAAATTTTTGGCTTAGTTGTGGTCAATTTGTAGTGTACAAATTATAATTATGTTCTGACATCTGGATCATCCCCTCCGACAAAAATCGGCAGGCGGCTGAATCTATATAGTTGCCTACCCCGATTTAGAAAAATGAATTATATGGAATGGTCTAGAGCAGGGGTGTCAAACGCATTTTACCCCGAAGACCGCATTCGGTGTTCAACGACGTCTGGAGAGCGGCACTGACATAAAAAAAATATATTTTTCCTTGCCTCAAAAATATGAATTGTCGATGCTCCCCGGCTCTCTAGTGATTATTAGAGAGCTGGACACAGGCAAGAAACTGCAGTTTAATTTTTAGTCACCGGCGGGCAGGATTGGAACCCCTCGCGGTCCGAATATTTGACCCCCCCCGAGCTAGAGTGATCTTTGTGAATTTCAGTGTGATATGCATCAATTAAATCAATATTGGGCATACTTTGAATGGGGGCAAGTTGCCATTGGGCAATATCAAAGAAACAATTTATTGCACTCAACTTTCTGCAAACAGCAGCAGACTACACCATTATTTTATAATAGAAACCGAAAGCGGCGCGGCAGAGAGGGAAAAACGAATCTCAATTTGAGGGGCGGGGCAGATCAGATGTTATATACATAGACTGCTCAGATGTACACTGACAGAACTATCACCATCTTTCATCGGATAAGTTTCAATTGTCAGCATACGGATTTACTAACAGTATTTCTTAAAACAAACTTGCAAGACTTCACAACAACAACTTCTCAACAATATCTCCTGAACATGTAAGTCATTTTCCATTATTAAGCTACAACAGGCCTATTTTACAGAAATGTACTGGAGAAAAAAAGCTTAACACCATATCAAGCAAATGATCTTAGAATGTGTTAGTTATTACAATGGGCTGAATAAATGGTAATGTTAAAGCCTGTAGGTAAATATAAAAGTTGTAATGCATTGTACAGTATAACTTGTCATGAGTGTGTACGACTCCCTTATGTCTTTCAATCATCTCATAATGATTGTCATTATATACCAGCCATTTGAGTCAGCTGAAATGTTGGATAGAGACAAAACATTACATATTGTTAGCCTTATTATAAGGATCATACATGTTTTTAACAAGTTATAAAGCATTACACCTGTAGGCTTTAAGTAAAGTGTTACTAAACTAATTCATTCAAAACATGCAATTGAGCTATGCTAATGTAAGGCCAAATAAATAATACATGAAATCCTCTTTCAGATATCTATCATGGAACTCACTATAACGCTTTTGAACGGGAACTCACTTCCCCTGACAGTTCCGCCACACACCACCGTGGGGTCTCTCAAGAGTTTGATTCAACAACACTTTGAAGTGGCCACAACAAAGCAGAGGCTGTTAGGTGTCAATGGGAACAACATCAGTCTCAGCGATGATTCAAAAACTTTGAGCGACTATGGCCTGCATTCAGGATCTAAAGTGATGGTGCTGATTACGGAGCCCGCTCCTATCCAGGTGTTCCTGAAAAACGAAAAGGGCCAGACACACACATATGATGTGATGCCTGGTGAGACTGTAACCCAGTTCAAAGCCAAGGTACAAAACAAGGAGGCAGTCCCTGCCAACCAACAGAGGCTGATTCATGAGGGGAGGCAGCTCGAGGATGGCCAGAGGCTGGAGAACTACAACATCAGAAATCAAAGCACCATCTATCTGACGCTCCGTCTAAGGGGAGGCTGAAGAAACCCAGTATCGACCTGAAACCACCTGTCACATGAAGCCCTTAACTTATTATGCATTCCATGTCTATAGAGATAAAGCAATCAATCTTGAACAAAAATGTGAATTGTCCTACATTTGTATTCAATTGTAAACTTTAAATTAAGCATGGCTGATATAGGCGTATATTAATGAGATTGTTATCAAGTAATAAACATGTATAAAACGAAAACTGTCAACCATCATTGTCATGGCTCCAACTCAAAAGAAAAGACAAAGCTACATAAGGTACTGGTCAGTTTCTTGTCCGTTGTGCTATTGCTCTCTTATTTGACATGATATAGAGACAGAGCAGTAACATGTACAGCTGAGTTGACTCAAACTGAGACAAGGCGGTCCACATGAGGAAACTACAGGCCGGCCTTGTCAGCAATATACACAATGTTTCATGGTCTGATGAAAATCCTAAACGTTGCACGTTCAGATGGTTTTAAATGAGTTTGATTCAAGGCAGAAACAGTTACTATTATTCATTTCCTACAGCACTTTTGCTTTGCTTCATCTTAAATTGTACAAATATAAATGTGTATCTATGAAGAATAGGTAACATGTATTTACCATTGCTCAAACCAAAATATGTTGTGCCCCTGAAAACAGGGGAGAAATAATCACGACAGTGATACGGTGTTGTATTCTCAATTCAACGTTTAGTTCAATCATTTCACAAAAGTAACACATTACAAAACAGAAAACCCATTATACAAATAACACAGCAAAATATCTTATTAACAAGGCGTATGTTCATTCACAATCGACATAAAATGGCAGCTACTCTCAGTACGATGCTATTCTTCACTTCAACCGAGCAGGGCTAATATTACTCTCTTCAAACTTAACTCTAACTTCCTCAAGACGTTACTAAAACACACCTTAAACACTCTTGACATGTTAGCGAGTTATAACATTTAAATTACTATTTTTATCATCAATAAGGTACCTGAAAACAGGGGAGAAATAAATCACGACAGTGATATGGTGTTGTATTCTCAATTCAACGTTTAGTTCAATGAGAAAAAGACCGCGATTTTCCCCAGGAATATGGGTGGAGACCAGAGCAATCGATCTCCGGCTCATAGATTAAGAGCATTTCGTAGATCACAGATTAACACTTTTAGGCACTACAAAATAAAGTAATCAATATAACATTTACACATTACTCACAATTCGTACCCTTTGACAGATTTTAACTTTAACACAATTATATGAATGTTATCAATCTTTATCAACTGATACTGAATGCATCTTTTTAACCTTAGATGTTTTAAGATCCTCACATACTATGAACTTACTAATACTTTTCAATGTATAACAGGCTATGAATATTTCCTTTAACCTGTCACAAATACACCTTGGCACAAAGGAAGCATACTCAAGTGTTTCAATTCATTAAATATTTTAAATATCAGTAAGAATACAATTAAGACATATTATTTCAGTTATAAGTTATTTTGCATGTGAGCAACACATTGAATGTGTTAGGATTTCGTTAGTTTTGCACCTTGTGTAGCATCTGACCAAAGTCCTAAACACCCCCTCAGTCAATTTGCCTGGTTGTACCAGCTTGCTGCACTGGCATTCACAGGCCAGCCCTTGTAACATTATGTAACTCCTGAGGCACACACACGGTGCCTTCTTCATTCAGTCATTTGGGAGAAGATCTTGGGATGCTTCACTTCCTCACAGATGCAAGCTAAGCATTCCAAAATAATGCTACCAATTTGGTAAACAGCACTCGAAACTGAAAAGACAAAAACACAGATTGGCAACAGAGCACCACGGTATATTCCAAATGTATGCATCCTTAAAAGAAAAGCCAATGAGAACTGCTCACCTGTACAGGTACATAGTTGATGTTGATGAACTGGAAGGGGGTCCACACTTTCCAGTTCATCTTCAAGGCAGGCCAATAACTACTATTCACCTTTCTCTGGAGTCTGCCCCCCTCTTACCCTAAAACAGCATTAGAATGGATTCAAATGAATGTACCGGCATGACAATAGCTGTCTGTGCCCAATAATGTTTGTACCATCTTTTGTGTTACTACCATATTGTGCTGCTGCCATGTTGTGTTGATAGAAGACTTCCCAAGGCCGAGAGAATGCCACTGAAAAACACGTAGACAGTTTATTTGTTGTCATGGTGGTGGTCAGAGTTGAAGAAAGTTTTCTTTAAGTGAATTCAAACAATGTAACTATGATAAAAGCAACTGTTGTAAGGAAAGACAAGGGGGGTTCTCAGAGCAGAGGCTGATTGGCTGAAAAGACAGAGAGAAAAGTGGAAAGGTCTTGGCAAAGGACACATTTACCTTGGCATAGTTTGCAAATCAAAGTAGCCCCATATTCTTACGAGTCAACCACAAACAGGGTTGGGGTCATGTAAACTGAAAATATAGATACTTTTGAAAAACTAGATGATTTCTTCTCAGATTACTTTGAAATTCAGAAAGGACATTAGCAAAAAAATACATTATGAAACCTTTATTTTCTCAATAACATTCAATTTAATATAGAAAAAAGGTGCATGTGGGGCCTCCTGAGTGGCGCAGTGGTCTAAGGCACTGCATCGCAGTGTTGCGGCGTCACTACAGCCTGGGATCGAACCCAGGCTGTGTCAATGCCGGATGTGACTATGAGTACCATGGGTGGCGCACAATCGGCCCAGCGTCATCCGGGTTAGGGGAGGGTTTGGCCGAGGGGGCTTTGCTTGGCTCATCGCGCTCTAGCGACTCATTGTGGTGGGCCTGGCGCCTGCAGGCTGACTTCAGTCATCAGTTGAACGGTGTTTCCTCCGCCACATTGGTGCAGCTGGCTTCCGGGTTAAGCAGGCAGGTGTTAAGAAGCACGGCTTGGCGGGTCATGTTTCGGAAGCAAACACTCTACATCAAAACTCAGAAGGACAGACAGGGTCTCCTCAGTCTCGCGCTCCCCTCCGGGTCTGCGTCTTACCAAACGGCATGCATCACAGACACCAGGGATCCTCAACTTCAGTCGATCCACCTCAACACTACCCTTGTTATCACTGCTTTCAGCTGCTCTCTGCACCGGAAAGAAAAGCAGGCCACAGCTCTCGTCAGTCTCAAAGGTTACATCCGTTTCCAAAACACTGCCCCCATCATCTACCGGCTGCATGTCAGGTTTTGTATTTGAAACAGTACCAAACTAAAACCTTAGATATTTTGGTTTGTTTGTTTTTAGTTTTTGTTTCTTGAGGCCTGTCATGCAAACAGCGTCCGCCTGAAAATTGTTGTCCACCCCAGGCCCATTGAAAAGTCTTGGAGACCCCCTGAGGCTCCCTAGTTGAGAATCACTGTTCTAGTGTAAGTATGCATACATTTTCTTTGGTATACCTTCTCAATCTGACATCTTAGTTAAATTGGATCGTCTTACGCCATGACTGTAATGGCTGCTAAGTCATATGGCTAAAAATATAAACACCCAAGCGTTCTCTGCTCTCATTGCTTATGACAGAAATTAGAATGACCAAGAATTCTGCCTCAAGGCACATCTGTAATGTAAAATGACTTTGTATTTTACTAACAGGACATCAGCGGTGAAAGGTGTCCTCACATACTTAGTGAGAGAATAGGCTAAGCTTCATGGGTTGTCACAGGAAACAACAACAAACTCTAAACACCTATACTTCTCAGAAGTCTACACCTGATTGAACTGCTTTTAACACCACTGACCTCAGCTGACATGGCAGACATCAGTTCTGACTCATTAGAATCACATCAGTCAAATGCACAGAGGTCATTGACCCCTGGAAATATCCATAGAGGCAGAAATGAAAGAGGAGAACATAAGTTACTGGAGAATATAGAAGTTACTCTACATCCACTGGTTACTGTTTGTACTAGAGAACATACGGGTGAATAACGTTGGGTACAGTCTGACTAAGATGTGTAGTCTGAATGACATGATTCAACTACTGACAATATAAACATGTGTTGACATCATTTTGGGGAGGATGAGGCAGGGTATAGTATATAGTATTTTATTTGTATTGCTGTTAAAATTACCTCTGCATTCACAAAGGTATATGTCTGACGTATCACAAAATACCTGTAATTCCTCATCATTGTCTCTATCATCTGGGCCTGGGTTTTCCCAATGAGGTTGGGTTTCATTGATAATGACATTAGGTTTCTCTTTCCTTTCTGGTGTTTGACATATCTGTGTTGAAAAATAGGGAATTATATAGAATGATAGGGAATCATCTAGAACCTGGTTCAATGATAGGGAATGATCTAGAACAGGGTTCGGAAAAAGGCGGACTGCGGGCCAAACCGGGCCACTATATATGTTTTTGGCTCCCCAAAGGTTTAGGTCAAAATAAGACTACAATCATCAAGAACTATGCAGAAATCTGTTCACCAAGTACTCCCACGAATAGAAAACTAGATGTGATCGTGTTTCAATGTAATCAAAGTATGAAATTATTTTTATTTGTAAATACAATCAAATTTTTGGCTTAGTTGTGGTCAATTTGTAGTGTACAAATTATAATTATGTTCTGACATCTGGATCATCCCCTCCGACAAAAATCGGCAGGCGGGTGAATCTATATATGAATTGTCGATGCTCCCCGGCTCTCTAGTGATTATTAGAGAGCTGGACACAGGCAAGAAACTGCAGTTTAATTTTTACTCACCGGCGGGCAGGATTGGAACCCCTCGCGGTCCGAATATTTGACGACCCCCCCCCCCCCCCCCTCGAGCTAGAGTGATCTTTGTGAATTTCAGTGTGATATGCATCAATTAAATCAATATTGGGCATACTTTGAATGGGGGCAAGTTGCCATTGGGCAATATCAAAGAAACAATTTATTGCACTCAACTTTCTGCAAACAGCAGCAGACTACACCATTATTTTATAATAGAAACCGAAAGCGGCGCGGCAGAGAGGGAAAAACGAATCTCAATTTGAGGGGTGGGGCAGATCAGATGCTATATACATAGACTGCTCAGATGTACACTGACAGAACTATCACCATCTTTCATCGGATAAGTTTCAATTGTCAGCATACGGATTTACTAACAGTATTTCTTAAAACAAACTTGCAAGACTTCACAACAACAACTTCTCAACAATATCTCCTGAACATGTAAGTCATTTTCCATTATTAAGCTACAACAGGCCTATTTTACAGAAATGTACTGGAGAAAAAAAGCTTAACAGCATATCAAGCAAATGATCTTAGAATGTGTTAGTTATTACAATGGGCTGAATAAATGGTAATGTTAAAGCCTGTAGGTAAATATAAAAGTTGTAATGCATTGTACAGTATAACTGGTCATGAGTGTGTACGACTCCCTTATGTCTTTCAATCATCTCATAATGATTGTCATTATATACCAGCCATTTGAGTCAGCTGAAATGTTGGATAGAGACAAAACATTACATATTGTTAGCCTTATTATAAGGATCATACATGCTTTTAACAAGTTATAAAGCATTACACCTGTAGGCTTTAAGTAAAGTGTTACTAAACTAATTCATTCAAAACATTCAATTGAGCTATGCTAATATAAGGCCAAATAAATAATACATGAAATCCTCTTTCAGATATCTATCATGGAACTCACTATAACGCTTTTGAACGGGAACTCACTTCCCCTGACAGTTCCGCCACACACCACCGTGGGGTCTCTCAAGAGTTTGATTCAACAACACTTTGAAGTGGCCACAACAAAGCAGAGGCTGTTAGGCGTCAATGGGAACAACATCAGTCTCAACGATGATTCAAAAACTTTGAGCGACTATGGCCTGCATTCAGGATCTAAAGTGATGGTGCTGATTACGGAGCCCGCTCCTATCCAGGTGTTCCTGAAAAACGAAAAGGGCCAGACACACACATATGATGTGATGCCTGGTGAGACTGTAACCCAGTTCAAAGCCAAGGTACAAAACAAGGAGGCAGTCCCTGCCAACCAACAGAGGCTGATTCATGAGGGGAGGCAGCTCGAGGATGGCCAGAGGCTGGAGAACTACAACATCAGAAATCAAAGCACCATCTATCTGACGCTCCGTCTAAGGGGAGGCTGAAGAAACCCAGTATCGACCTGAAACCACCTGTCACATGAAGCCCTTAACTTATTATGCATTCCATGTCTATAGAGATAAAGCAATCAATCTTGAACAAAAATGTGAATTGTCCTACATTTGTATTCAATTGTAAACTTTAAATTAAGCGTGGCTGATATAGGCGTATATTAATGAGATTGTTATCAAGTAATAAACATGTATAAAACGAAAACTGTCAACCATCATTGTCATGGCTCCAACTCAAAAGAAAAGACAAAGCAACATAAGGTACTGGTCAGTTTCTTGTCTGTTGTGCTATTGCTCTCTTATTTGACATGATAGAGACAGAGCAGTAACATTTACAGTTGAGTTGACTCAAACTGAGACAAGGCGGTCCACATGAGGAATCTACAGGCCGGCCTTGTCAGCAATATACACAATGTTTCATGGTCTGATGAAAATCCTAAACGTTGCACGTTCAGATGGTTTTAAATGAGTTTGATTCAAGGCAGAAACAGATACTATTATTCATTTCCTACAGCACTTTTGCTTTGCTTCATCTTAAATTGTACAAATATAAATGTGTATCTATGAAGAATAGGTAACATGTATTTACCATTGCTCAAACCAAAATACACCTTGGCACAAAGGAAGCATACTCAAGTGTTTCAATTCATTAAATATTTTAAATATCAGTAAGAATACAATAAGACATATTATTTCAGTTATAAGTTATTTTGCATGTGAGCAACACATTGAATGTGTTAGGATTTCGTTAGTTTTGCACCTTGTGTAGCATTTGACCGAAGTCCTAAACACCCCCCCAGTTAATTTGCCTGGTTGTACCAGCTTGCTGCACTGGCATTCACAGGCTGAAAAGACAGAGAGAAAAGTGGAAAGGTCTTGGCAAAGGACATTTACCTTGACATAGTTTGCAAATCAAAGTAGCCCCATACTCGTAGGAGTCAACCACAAACAGGGTTGGGGTGTAATTGATTACATGTAAACTGAAAATACAGATATTTTTGAAAAACTAGATGATTTCTTCTCAGATTACTTTGAAATTCAGAAAGGACATTAGCAAAAAAATACATTATGAAACGTTTATTTTCTCAATAACATTCAATTTAATATTGAAAAAAGTTGCATGTGGGGCCTCCTGAGTGGCGCAGTGGTCTAAGGCAGTGTTGCGGCGTCACTACAGCCTGGGATCGAACCCAGGCTGTGTCAATGCCGGATGTGACCGTGAGTACCATGGGCGGCGCACAATCGGCCCAGCGTCGTCTGGGTTAGGGGAGGGTTTGGCCGAGGGGGCTTTGCTTGACTCATCGCGCTCTAGCGACTCATTGTGGTGGGCCTGGTGCCTGCAGGCTGACTTCAGTCATCAGTTGAACAGTGTTTCCTCCGACACATTGGTGCAGCTGGCTTCCGGGTTAAGCAGGCGGGTGTTAAGAAGCGCGGCTTAGCGGGTCCTGTTTCGGAAGCAAACACTCTACTTCAAAACTCAGAAGGACAGACAGGGTCTCCTCAGTCTCGTGCTCCCCTCCTGGTCTGCGTCTTACCAAACGGCGTGAAAATTACAGATACTTTTGAAAAACTAGGTGACTACTTCTCGGATTACTTTGAAATTCAGAAAGTACTTAGCAAAAAAATACATTATGAAACCTTTATTTTTTTTATTTTCTCAAAAAAAGATGCATGTTGGTCCTCCAACAGTTCTTATTGTACTAGTTCTTATTTCATCAACACTGTCAAGTACAAGTATATTAAGGTTATAATATTGTAGAGAACAATGTAATTATTAATTATATGTCATTTATAATGACCAAGGTCAGAGAAAACTACGTTTTAACATTCATTTCGTAGCACACTCTTCATTGCCCCGTTTTTCGCTACGTCATTGATAAGCAGTGAGTGAACGCTCAATTTACTAGGCTGGCAGCTAACGTTAACTACATTCATTGTCAAAGCACAATATTTGTTCAACAGTTGTGAAATGACAATTAGAATATCTATACGAACAACAGTTAAATTGTTCACATGTATCACCATTTAATCCATGCTTAATAACATCAACAATGGTCTATCGTTTTGTAAACTAGCTAGCATACCCTGACATTTGCTTACATGCGTTGCTATGGTTACATAGTACCACAAGTTGTCTTGAGCAGCATGTTTCTCAAAATAGACCAAAAAGTAAATGTTCTCCCCAAATAATTTTGATACTTAAATATGAAATTTCATCCCACATCCCAGGCTTGCATTGGTGCTGGCTGTATCCCTACTTCGCAAATTGTGGCGTTGTTGACAAGTTTGCTATTTTAATGTGTTCGGCCTATATTGTTTTTCCGTGATTCACTGCCATTATTAATCAAAGACCCGAAAGGATGAGTATGATAATTCCGCCCCGGTGGCTTAAAGGCTCTTATTGGCCAAGACATAAAGTGTCAGCTGTCTACGGTTTCTATACGTCATTGTTCCTGGCCCGCACAAGTGACCCTGCCGCCATCACTTCACAGTACCTTTTGGCTGGCACACTGCTGTGACACGACACAGGAAGCTGAAATAGTGAATATCCAATGATATACATAATTCTGAATATCCCGTCCCTCATTGGCTATCCGCTGAGAACCAGAACGGGTGGCTCTCCGCAAGCTTGTGGTGCTGAAATCTTGACTTGCTATGATAACGATGTAATGGCAATGAGACATTTCACTGTGGAACCCAATAAACACCACCAAAATGGACGATGATTTGTTCCAGTTAAGACAACTCCCGTGAGTGTATATATACAAAAACGTATTAATTTCTCATTTGATCGTAACTGGGTCATTTTGTTAAACCGACCCTTCGCCCACAGCCTTTCTTTCGTGATTGCTTGAATTGCAGCTGTTGGGTGACAATGATCTCTTGACATAATAATATGTGCAACATTGTATTCCTATTTTGTGCTAGTCAGAGTACTCTACAAGAATACAATGTGGCATGTCGAGGAACTGACGGGCGTTTTGTTTGAAAGCAAAGCATCAATGACCGGTAAACAGTAACCCTGACCCAAATGCTCATATGGATGCTACAACAATGTCGGCTAGTATTTGTATTTATTTTTTACTGGTAGTGACAGTGTGCATATTTCACAGGGGATTCATTCACATCATTGCCTACTGTATATGCAGCTACTGCCTTGCCAACATCATTCGTCATGCCTTTGTTTTGGTCATGCATGAGTTGCACCAGTTTGTTAGAATGGGGTGGTTAACATCTAATATGTTACACAACATGTAGCCTATTTTCATTTTATTACAAATATTTATGCTAGCAATGGCCACACATTTAGCCTAACAATTACTGTAGGCATACTGTAGGTAACAGATGTATGTGTCAGCCTATTACTAATTATTTAGTACCAGCAAATATAACCATGATTTGGAATGGTTTTAGAATATTCATACTACAATTGTATCTATTGTGCATGAAAATCTATTACGTTCATTTATGTTTATTGACAAAAATACACACTTTTCACTGAAGCTGGTCGACCAGAGTTGTCCACACCTGGCTATCACCATCCATTTCCAACTATGTTTCTATTGAGACTCTACTTTTTATGTGTAATAAAAAAAGGCACAACATTCTCTTTACAATTGTTCCTATGCCAGTAAAGCAGTGACTTGGCAGTAGGCCCAGTTACTACCTAAAAATTGTAGAACTGAAATTGTGCAATGTGACAGCTAACTGTCTTTCTCCCCAGTGTGAACCTCAAAATAATATTTCCAAACAGGATCCATAGATCTTATGCTATTATGATGGTTGAGGCAATTAGGCCTCATTGCAACTTTCTTGCAGAAAGTGTAACGCCATCAACACAACGGTTTACAGAATCTGTCCATTGAGCAATGCCCTTCTCCAAGTCTATATGGGATAAATGTGGGATTGTTCTGTACAGAACTGAAAGAAACAGAACCACAGTAAGCAAGGCATGTTGATTTCTAGGCTCCTCACTGGGCGATCAGCTGTATTTCTTCTGCCCTTGGCAAATCTGTGTAGTAATCACTGTGATTAAGACATCACTGGGCTGCCTCCATGTTCCTTTTACAGTGTTCCACCCTCTATCAGCAGTCTGTCATCTTACAAAATGTGGAGTTTATAAGCTTGATGTACAGATAACATACAGGTGTTTAAGGTATTGTCTACATTTTAGAATTTTATTTTTCTTAACATCAAATCTATTTGTGGTCTACACACAATTATTAGGTGGTACACAAGTTTGTCAGTTGTGAACAGCAGTGCATAACTTACCTCTGTTTGCCTGGGAGGAACAGCTCATATCACCTAGGCAACAGCCTCTCATTCTCAGCTGCATTCAGCTGTGTTGGCACAAACTTCTTTACAGTAGGCTGGCAAACTGATCCAAGTTGATCTTCCTGGCTTTCTCTATTTCAGCGTGGTCAAGTTCCGTCGCACGGGTGAGAGCACACGCTCTGAGGATGACTGCTTGGGGAGAGACCAGGAAGTCCAGATCGATGGGAGGCAGGCTTACATGGAGTCTGTGGCACTTCACGATGGCGCACTAGTACCCCGGGAGTTTGCCAACCCAACTGATGGTATGACTGGGTCCCTCCTTAGCCATCACTCTGACTGTCCCATCCAAATTCAAAATAACTTCCATATGCATAAAATTGTCTTCCAAATCAAATCAGATTTATTTATATAGCCTTTCTTACATCAGCTGATATTGCAAAGTGCTGTACAGAAACCCAGCCTAAAACCCCAAACAGCATGCAATGCAGGTGTAGAAGCACGGTGGCTAGGAAGAACTTCCTAGAAAGGCCAAAACCTAGGAAGAAACCTAGAGAGGAACCAGGCTATGAGGGGTGGCCAGTCCTCTTCTGGCTGTGCTGGGTGGAGATTATAACTTCCCCCTCTCTCCTTCCACCTACCCCCTCAGGGGACCACTGGGATCTTATAATGGCCTTTCTCTTTAATGAGATTGACTACAGTTACTCATTGCGTACACATTTATCATAGTAACTTGCAATCCATACTTGCAACTCATCATCTGTATCTTATGTAATTTCCTACTTGAGTTGGTATAAAATGTATTGTTAATTGGTTATACCTCTTATTCTCCTCAGACACTTTCATGGTGGAGGATGCTGTGGAGGCCATTGGTTTTGGGAAGTTCCAGTGGAAACTCTCCATCCTCACTGGTCTGTCCTGGGTGAGCAGCCATGCTTAAGATAGTCTGTGTAAGGGTTTTCCTGTGGTGAAGGAGAAGCGTACCAAAATGCAGCGTGGTGGTTATTCATGTTCTTTAATAAAGGAACTAGACATGAAATAACTAACAAAACAATAAATGTGCGAAAACCTAAACAGTCCTATCTGGTGCAAACACAGAGACAGGAACAATCACCCCCAAACACACAGTGAAACCCAGGCTACCTAAGTATGATTCTCAATCAGAGACAACTAATGACACCTGCCTCTGATTGAGAACCATACTAGGCCAAAACATAGAAATACCCAAAACCTAGAAAAACAAACCTAGACTGCCCACCCAACTCACGCCCTGACCATACTAAATAAATACAAAACAAAGGAAATAAAGGTCAGAACGTGACAGTACCCCCTCCCCCAAAGGTGCGGACTCCGGCCGCAAAACCTTGACCTATAGGGGAGGGTCTGGGTGGGCGTCTGTCCGCAGTGGCGGCTCTGGCGCGGGACGCAGACCCCACTTCACCATTGTCTTAGTCCGCCTCATTGTCCGCCTCCGTGGCTCTCTAACCATGGCAACCCCTCTCAATGACCCCACTGGACAGAGGGGCAGCTCGGGACAGAGGTGCAGCTGCTCGGGACAGAGGGGCTCTGGCGCCTCTGGGCTGAGGGGCTCTGGCGCCTCTGGGCTGAGGGGCTCTGGCGCCTCTGGGCTGAGGGGCTCTGGCGCCTCTGGGCTGAGGGGCTCTGGCGCCTCTGGGCTGAGGGGCTCTGGCGCCTCTGGGCTGAGGGGCTCTGGCGCCTCTGGGCTGAGGGGCTCTGGCGCCTCTGGGCTGAGGGGCTCTGGCGCCTCTGGGCTGAGGGGCTCTGGCGCCTCTGGGCTGAGGGCTCTTGCGCCTCTGGACTGAGGGGCGGGAGCTCTGGTAGCGTCGAACAGGCGGGAGACTCCGGCTGCGCTGGAGAGGAGGAAGGCTCTAGCGGCGCCGGAGAGGTGGGAGACTCCGGCAGCGCTGGAGAGGAGGAAGGCCCCGGCAGCGCTGGACAGGCGGGACGCACTGTAGGCCTGATGCGTGGTGCTGGCACTGGTGGTACTGGGCCGAGGACACGCACAGGAAGCCTGGTGCGGGGAGCTGCCACCGGAGGGCTGATGTGTGGAGGTGGCACTGGATGGACCGGACCGTGAAGGCGTACTGGAGATCTTGAGAGCAGGGCTTGCACCAACCGCCCTGGCTGGATCTTCACCCTAGCCCGGCAGATGTGGGAAGCTGGGATGTAGAGCACCGGGCTAAGCATGCGTACTGGGGACACCATGCGAACCACCGCATAACACGGTGCCTGACCAGCACCACGCCCGCCACGGTTAGCACTGCTAGGAGCACTGTAGTGCTGAGATGGCACAGGACGTGCAAGGCTAGGGAGATGCACAGGAGGCCTGGTGCGTGAGGCTGGCAGGCCTTCACTCCCCCTGTGCCCCCCCCAATACATTTTTGGGGCTGACTCGCGGGCTTCCGTCCACGCCGCGGTGCTTGCTTCGCCAACCTCATTCTCCTGTAACCTTCCGCGCACTGCTCCATCGAATCCCAGGCGGGCTCCGGCACTCTCCCTGGGTCGACCGCCCACCTGTCTATTTCCTCCCAAGTAGTATAGTCCATATTCTTGCCGTCCAAACCGTCCTCCCATGTCCATTCCTCTTTTCGCTGCTGTTGCCCGTTACCACGCCGCTTGGTCCTGTTGTGGTGGGTGATTCTGTAAGGGTTTTCCTGTGGTGAAGGAGAAGCGGACCAAAATGCAGCGTGGTGGTTATTCATGTTCTTTAATAAAGGAACTAGACATGAAATAACTAACAAAACAATAAATGTGCGAAAACCTAAACAATCCTATCTGGTGCAAACACAGAGACAGGAACAATCACCCCCAAACACACAGTGAAACCCAGGCTACCTAAGTATGATTCTCAATCAGAGACAACTAATGACACCTGCCTCTGATTGAGAACCATACTAGGCCGAAACATAGAAATACCCAAAACCTAGAAAAACAAACCTAGACTGCCCACCCAACTCATGCCCTGACCATACTAAATAAATACAAAACAAAGGAAATAAAGGTCAGAACGTGACAGTCTGAGAGTAAAACATAACAGTTTCATAACATGTTGTGTATGTGCTGTATTTCAAACCTGTACACGTGAGTATAATGTATATGAGCGCAATTCACTGTGTCTTCATTGTTTCCTGTCCCACCGGTCCTTATGGCCATTGTTTGTTCAGATGGCTGATGCTATGGAGATGATGATTCTAAGCATCCTGGCACCACAGCTTCACTGTGAATGGAGGCTTCCAAGCCTGTGGGTGGCGCTACTCACCTCGGTAATGCCGGTCTCATTCTTACATTGATTACCAGTAACACTAAATGATGACTGGATTGGTGGGCTAACGGTAGTTAAAATCAAATGAAATGTTTTCGTCACATACACAGTTTACAACAGGTATAAAAGGTGCAGTGCTATGCTTATGTTCTAGCTCCCTCAACAATGCAGTACATTAATCAATAATAACAATGAGTTGTTGAGAAGGTGGTGCTGATTGTATGGACTAGTAGTGGTAGTGATGAGTGTAATAGCAGTAGCTGTTGATGTTAATGCAGTCTTACACTGTCACATGTCATTACTGACAAGGCCTCTACATATGTGATATCCATTTCCTCTGTTTTTTTAACTCCAGGCGGTGTTCATTGGAATGATGATCAGCTCTTCCATTTGGGGGAACATATCCGATAAGTATGGCAGAAAAACAGTGAGTTCAATGGCTGGGTTTATTGTGGTGGAGGTCTATATCGAGTTCTAATTGGCATTTCAATTGGCATTTCACAGCAGTGTAACTTAGTCCCCAAAAAACGTTTGATTTCACCTCAATTTTGACATTCTGTCTTAAAAAAGCACATGTTCAACTTGATAAAAAAGAGGTAAAAAAACCAAACTATAATAATTTAAGTTTTAATGTCACATGCACAAGTAGAGTGAAATGCTTTTTTTGCCAGCTCTAACCCAAACAATGCAGTTTTCAATAACAATGTAATGTAAAAATAACAAGGTACAACAAAAACACACAAGTTATAGAAATAAGAAGAACACAATAAAGTAAGTAAACATACTATATACAGGGTCAGTTCCAGCACCATATTTACAATGTGCAGGGATATTGGATCGATAGAGGTATATATGTATAGGGGTAGGGTGACTTGGCATCAGGATATATCATAAACAGAGTAGCAGCAGCATATGATGATTGTATGTGAGTGGGTGTGTGTAGACTCAGTATAATATGTGCATATTATTTTTGCAAAGAGGCAAAAATATGAATAAAATACAAAGGTCAACTAAGATAGCAGTCTTAAGCTATGGGGATAGCAGTGCCTTTTAAGTTCCAAATAAAGTCACATGGTTGACCATAACAGGGTTGATGAGAGGAGAGGAGGAGCTTGAGTCGTATGAGGGGTTCATGGCTGTTTAAATTCATTTTTGATCATCCTGCGGAGGGCAGAGAGGGAGGTGAGTGTCTGCTTCAGCTCCAGCGGGGGTATCAGACGGCTGCTGAGTATGTGCTTACCTTCTGGACAGTAGCAGCTTCCAGTGGATGGAATGAGCCGGCGCTCAGCACGCTATTTAGAAGAGGTCTGCGCGAGGAGGTCCAAACGGAACTGGCCTGCTGAGATAACAACCTCACCCTGGACACAGCCATTGCGATGGCCATCCGTCTGGATAACCTCCTCCGGGAGCGTTGGCATCTACATCACTTCAAATCAAATCAAATCAAATTTATTTATATAGCCCTTCTTAGATCAGCTGATATCTCAAAGTGCTGTACAGAAACCCAGCCTAAAACCCCAAACAGCAAGCAATGCAGGTGTAGAAGCACGGTGGCTAGGAAAAACTCCCTAGAGAGGCCAGAACCTAGGAAGAACCTAGAGAGGAACCAGGCTATGAGGGGTGGTCAGTCCTCTTCTGGCTGTGCCGGGTGGAGATTATAACAGAACATGTCCAATATGTTCAAATGTTCATAAATGACCAGCATGGTCAAATAATAATAATCACAGTAGTTGTCGAGGGTGCAACAGGTCAGCACCTCAGGAGTAATTATCATTTGGCTTTTCATAGGCGATCATTGAGAGTATCTCTACCGCTCCTGCTGTCTCTAGAGAGTTGAAAACAGCAGGTCTGGGACAGGTAGCACGTCCGGTGAACGGTCAGGGTTCCATAGCCACAGGCAGAACAGTTGAAACTGGAGCAGCAACATGGCCAGTTTGACTGGGGACAGCAAGGAGTCATCAGGCCAGGTAGTCCTGAAGCATGGTCCTAGGGCTCAAGTCCTCAGAGAGAGAGAAAGAAAGAATTAGAGCGAGCATACTTAAATTCACACAGGACACCGGATAAGACAAGAGAAATACTCCAGATATTACAGACTGACCCTAGCCCCCCGACACATAAACTACTGCAGCATAAATACTGGAGGCTGAGACGATACCCCAGGACAGGGCCAAACAGGCAGGATATAACCCCACCCACTTTACCAAAGCACAGCCCCCACACCACTAGAGGGATATCTTCAACCACCAACTTACCATCCTGAGACAAGGCCGAGTATAGCCCACAAAGATCTCCTCCACGGCACAACACAAGGGTGGGCGCCAACCCATACAGGAAGACCACGTCAGTGTCTCAACCCACTCAAGTGACGCACCCCTCCTAGGGATGGCATGGAAGAGCACCAGTAAGCCAGTGACACAGCCCCTGTAATAGGGTTAGAGGTAGAGAATCCCAGTTCTCTCCCTCTTTCGGCGAGTGTTCGGGATCAGAGCCTGAACCCATGGAGGTAGGGATAACACGCCTTCCCGCGGCGGAACAACGGGCTGGGGTTCTGTACTGTGGCCAGGGAGGGCACAAGCGCCAGCGGTGTCCGTTACTTCAGAATCTGGGATCCACGAGAGCAGAGGGACTGTTACGTGACATTACATCCCCTGGAACAGGAGTGAGTATTCCATCTACTGCTCTTCCTGTTAGACTCTTTTTAGTACCATTACTCTGGCTGACTGTCCCTCATGTCCTGTGTCTACAGCTTTAGGCGCTGTGGGGAACTTTATGGATCAGACCCTTGCCTGCTCTCTCAATATTACTACCTACCTGCTCTCCTCTCCTTTTCCGGTTCAAGGTCTTGACTGTCGGCCTCTAGGATCCGGAACCATCACACACATCACCCAACCACTCACCCTCACCGTGAAGCCCAATCACCAGGAAAACATCCCCTTCTTCATCACCAGTACACCCGTTCACACCCGTTCCTCGGCCTACTTTGGCTTCAGCGCCATAACACTACCATCTCATGGTTGAGGATAAGAATCACCGACTGGTCACCTGAATGCCGGAAGACCTGCTTTCCTGTCCCCTTTGGTTCCATGTTGATTGAGAGTCTGGTTGCCCTCCAGCCCAACATCCCGGAGGAATATCAGGATCTAAGGGAAGTATTCTCCAAGACTAATGCTACCTGTCTCCCTCCTCATCGCCCCTGAGACTGTGCCATTCACCTGTTTTCCAGGGCTACACCTCCGCGCAGACACATTTACCCTCTGTCAGTGGCTGAGACCCAGGCCATGGAGAACTACATTCAAGATGCACTCCAACAGGGTTTCATCCGCAGGTCAACGTCCCCTGCGTCGGCTGGTTTTTTCTTTGTGGCCAAGGAGGGAGGATTACGCCCTTGTTTAGATTATTATGGACTCAATGGCATCACCACAACGTATCTGTACCCTCTCCCGCTGGTGCCATCAGTCATCGAGCAGCTCTGCGGGGCCAGGTTCTTCACCAAACTCATTCGCATCTGGGAGGGGGATGAGCAGAAGACTGCCTTCCACACAATATCTGGTCACTAAGGGTACTTGGTTATGCCCTTTGGCTTAGCCACTGCTCCGTAAGTGTTCCAGGCATTCGTCAATGAGGTGTTCAGGGACATGCTCAGACATCAGGTGGTTGTGTACATCGATGACATCCTGATCTTCTCGACCAACCTGGAGGATCACATCACTCACGTTTGAGCAGTCCTGGAATGCGTCTTGGCTAACCACCTGTTCGCCAAGGCGGAGAAGTGCCAATTCCACCAGAGGGCTGTCTCCTTCTTGGGCTACCAAATCATCCTGCAGGGAGTGAGAATGGAGGACAAGAAGGTAGATGCGGTAAGGCCATGGCCAGTCCCAACCACCATCAAGGGGTTACAACGGTTTTTGAGGTTTGACAACTTTTACCGCCGCTTCATCAGGAACTTCAGCGCCGTCGCTGCCCCTCTCACCTCCCTCCTCAAGCGTGGGCCTAGTAGGTTGGTTTGGTCTCCAGCAGCTGACAAGGCCTTTCATCTCCTCAAGGGGTGTTTCACCCCCGCCCCCTTGCTAAAACACCCAGATCCTACGCTACCTTTTGTGGTTGAGATAGACGCATCAGAGGTGCCATAATTTGCAAATAAATTCATTACAAATCCTACAATGTGATTTTCTGGATTTTTTTCCCTCATTTTGTCTGTCATAGTTGAAGTGTACCTATGATGAAAATTACAGGCCTCTCTCATCTTTTTAAGTGGGAGAACTTGCACAATTGGTGGCTGACTAAATACTTTTTTTGCCCCATTGTATGTGCTTTGACAGGCTTTCATGAGACATCAGTTTTATATCAATGTCTTGGGCAGAGATGGGGAATAGGGATATCCATGACAGTGTGATATGTGGTAGAGATAGTTAGGGTATTTTGCTGTCTGTGTCAGAGCTCACAGTTGTGGGTGGGTGTGTGTGTACACAGGGTCTGAAGATGAGTGTGGCGTGGACCATGTTCTACGGTGTACTGAGCGCCTTTGCCCCCGTCTATGGCTGGATCCTCTTCCTCCGTGCCCTGGTGGGATTCGGCATCGGAGGAGCCCCACAGTCGTACGTATCACTTACTGTTGGCATTATAGCAATAGCTACAGTATACTGTAGTAAGACACAGTAAAGGATTGGGTTATGTTATCTACCCAGTTATAAGTGGGCTACAGATTGACTCTATATTAATGACACACAATAATAGTTCATAGAAGTAGCATAATAGTCACATGTCCTTCTCCCTTCAGGGTGACACTGTATGCAGAGTTTCTCCCCATGAGGTCCAGAGCCACCTGCATCTTGCTAATCGAGGTATGACTTATCCTTTTCTATCACTTAGTAAGAGTTACACTCTAGTCTGTGGCCTGTCCAACTCAACTCCTCTCTCCTGTGCTTCTATCTCTCTGTCCAACTGTGCAGTTGTCCTGTGAGGCCCACTTTTAACTCTGTCAAGTTTGTCATTGATTTGAGACATTAGCAGGTCTGTGAGGTACAAATTGATCCACTTGTTTGTGAGTGATCCTCTTGATGCCACCTTGTTGGCCTTTCAGGAGCAGGATAGATCTCCACTGACCTGGATCAATGAAGATGCTTCAATGTGCCAGGGAACTCATCATGCCAACCATTTGCTGTTCCTATTGCTGTGCCCCTGCAGATATTCTGGGCGCTGGGCACTGTGTTTGAGGTGCTGCTGGCCATCCTGGTGATGCCCACTCTGGGCTGGCGCTGGCTGCTCGGCCTCTCCACCATTCCGCTCTTCATCTTCGCTATCCTCTCTTTTGTGAGTATGCAGTAGTGTAAAGTATTTATGTAAAAATACTTTAAAGTACTATTTAAGTAGTTTTTGGGGTATCTGTACTTAACTCTACTATTTTTGACAACTTTTACTTCACTACATTCTTAAAGAAAATAATCTACTATTTACTCCATACATTTTCCCTAACACCCAAAAGTACTCGTTATATTTTGAATGCTTAGCAGGACTGTAAAATGGTCCAATTCACGCACTTATCAAGAGAACATCACTGGTCATCCCTACTGCCTTTGATCTGGCGGATTCACACATGCTTTGTTTGTAAATTATGGCAGAGTGTTGGAGTGTTCCCCCTGGCTTTCTGTAAATTAAAAAAACTATAATATGGCGCCATCTGGTTTGCTTAATATAAGGGATTTGAAAATTATTTATACTTTTAGTTTTGATACTTAAGTATATTTTTGCAATTACATTTACTTTTGATACTTTAAAACCAAATACTTTTACTCAAGTAGTATTTTACTGGGTGACTTTCACTTTTATGTGAGTCATTTTCTACTAAGGTATCTTTATGAAATTGGGTACTTTTTCCACCACTGGTATGACAGTAACAGCTACTACCAATTCACTTGAATTAATTTATTTTACACTATTAAACGACTGACCCTTTGGTTTTGGAAACAGTGGCTGCCAGAGAGTGCACGCTATGACGTGTTGACAGGGAACCAGGAGAAAGCTCTGACTACCCTGAAGCGCATCGCCAAGGAGAACGGAGTCCCCATGCCCCTGGGAAAACTAATTGCTGCCAGACAGGTACAGCCCAGCACATTAAGATATATTGTATGGAATACGTACAGGGCATACTAAAGTAGTTTGGCTTGTTTCAGTTGTTTATCTGTCATATTGTGTTTCTGTTTGTCAATTAGGAGGACCGTGGGAAGTTCCAGGATCTTTTCTCACCGCATTTTCGCTGGACCACAATTCTGCTGTGGTTTATTTGGTAAATACATTACTTTACATTTCCTAATTTCTAGATACAGGTAATTAAAAGTTAGTAGATCACATCTGATGACTAATTTAAACTCTTACATACTTTGATTGAACATCTTCATACATTTTTTTAATGTAACCTTTATTTAACATAAGAGTTGCATCTTTAATTATCCCAGTTTTCCTCATGGGAATCCTTAGATTGACTGTTTTATCTCTTAAGGTTCTCTAATGCATTCGCCTACTATGGCCTGGTCCTGCTCACCACTGAGCTCTTCCAGGAGGGGGGCGCCTGTGGGGGTGAGTTACTGCTCCTTCTCCTCTGACATCATCAGTAACACTCACACAAACACTCTTAAGGATAGTATTAACCTGCTGAGCCCAAACCATCTTATTCAACTAAAAATTGATATTTTTGTAACGCTTTAACCAAGAGTAACTCCAATTGACCGCAGGTTACATTAACCTTTAAGTCTCAAGGTCATTTCAGGACCTTGTGATTCTGGAGGGTTTCAGTGAGCACTGCTAAGTGTGCATCACTTGTTTCTTGTGTTATGTCTCGCTCTAGAGTCAAAAGGTAGTAAGAGGGAGCCCAGGTGTAGCCTGGAGTGTAAATACCTGACCTCAGACGACTACAAGGATCTGCTGTGGACCACCCTGTCTGAATTCCCAGGTATACTAATAGTCATAATACTGTTAAACACAATTGCATGGGGAGAAGGGTACTGTGAAATAAAGTAGGTTGTAAATTGTTCTTATTGATTAAAAAGACCAGTAGAATATCTGAATAGATTGGTTGATGTATAATGTTGGGCAGGCTTGCTGGTGACTCTGTGGGCCATCGATCGGCTGGGAAGGAGAAAGACCATGGCACTGTGCTTCTTCGTCTTCTCTCTCTGCCTTGTGCCACTCTACGCTTGTGTAGGGAGGTAAGACCATCCGATACAAAATTACAAAGTTGTTACTTTTAGGATTCGCAATGCACTACTCTATGACAAACATAACACTGTGGTTGGATCCGCAACTGACAACACAATAACAGTGTTGTTGTTGTTGTTATTAACATTGTTGTTGTTGTCTGTGCTTCAGGACCTGGCTGACAGTATTGATATTCATCGCCAGGGCCTTCATCGCAGGAGGTTTCCAGGCTGCTTATGTCTACACCCCTGAGGTGAGGTCATAGGCCATACAACCCCATGTACCCTGTGGCTACATTATCGACTCAATAGAATGCCAGCTCTTACTTTAAAAACAAAGATTATACTAAATCGCAGACGTCAGGTTTCTGTTCAGTTTAATTTCTTTGATAGATTTGTGACTAAATGAAGGGATAGTTATTTGGTTCGTACTCTTCTTCTCCATTGGTTTCTAATAAGTATTACAGTGTCAATATGGTACAAAGTAAATTATACTGTAAATAAAAATAATGCGTAAAACTTGACATTCCCTTTTGCGTAAACAGCATGAAGTGTCTGTTCTGAATGTTAATAAATGATGTATTCCCATGGTGTTCTCCTGACTCCTCAGGTATATCCAACAGCAACCAGAGCGTTAGGTCTGGGCACTAGTAGTGGAATGGCTAGAGTGGGAGCCCTCATCACACCCTTCGTTGCACAGGTAAAATTGAAAAAAAGGTTACCTCAACCAATATATAAAGAATATTTGTACATAATGTGTACTGAAAGACATTCACGCCATCACATAGAGAGTTATCCTACCTAGGCTGGTGATACGGTTTTCATTCCTCCCCCTGTTCTGCAGGTGATGTTGGAGTCTTCTGTGTACCTGACTCTGTCAGTGTACAGCATCTGCTGCCTGCTGGCTGCCATCGCCTCCTGTGCTCTGCCCATTGAGACCACTGGCCGGGGCCTCCAGGAGTCCAGCCACCGTGAGTGGGGCCAGGAAATGATGGGCCGGGCCCCTGCCAACAGCTCTGGGGGCATCCCACACTCCGACTCTGGGTCCCAGGAGGACGGAGCACATGCAAGAGGGTGGTGAAGGAGGGACGCTGGAGTGGAAGAAAGAGGCAATGAAGGAGAAGGAAGCTAGGCAAGCAGCCCTTGTCCATTCTCAGCTCAAATGTGTCATTACTGGTTTGTATATAGGCACCACAGTGACTTGAGAGAGAGCCTGCCACCAAAATGTTATTCAAAAACATTTCTCTCTCATTTGAATCTTCTGTCAATCTGTCAACCACTACCACTGTCATGATTTTTGCCAATGTAGGATAACCACACTCTGAGTGAGACAGAGCTCAATCGATTATCCTGAGTATACACTGGGTGGTAGCAGGGAGAGAAACTGTTCAGGGTGGGTTTGTCATTCTATATCTCAGTATTTGAATTTCATATTATGAGGGAGAAGAACAGCGAGATTTATAGTAACAGTGAGAGTGATAGTGAAAGAGAGTGATAGAGGAGATTGCTTTGTTGCATTGTTTCTATTAACCTGTTTCTTTTAAGAGAGCCTTAAAACAATGGTTCTACTCAGGTCCTACCACTCAGTTTTGGATAAGGGACACATTGAGGGCTTTTGACAGAGATGTGACGTCAAGGGCCCCAAAAAATCCATTATATTTTGCAAAGCTATAATGAAAACAATGACATGTAATGAATTGCTATCTAATGATACAATAATTACCCATTCAACATAATCAAATCTGTGCATCTGGGGTTGTTTGCAGATTCGCATCACCACGTTAACCATCCGACATGATGCACTTCATAGAGGTGTGAAGTCACAAATCTCAGTTACGCTTCAGTTTAGACACTTATATACTGAATAAAAATATAAACGCAACATGTAAAGTGTTGGTTTCATGAGCTGAAATAAAATATCCCAGAAATGTTCCAAATGCACAAAAAGCTCATTTCTCTCAAATTTTGTCCACAAATTTGTTTACATCCCTGTTGACATCTGGCTTCTTCACCTGCGGGATCGTCTGAGACCAGCCACTCGGACAGCTGATGAAACTGTGGGTTTGCACAACCAAATAATTTATGCACAAACTGTCAGAAACCGTCTCGATGAATCTCATATGCGTGCTCATCGTCTTGACCTGAGTGCAGTTTGGCATCGTAACTGACTTCAGTGGGCACATGTTCACCTTCAATGGCCACTGGCACGCTGGTGAAGTCTACTCTTCACGGATGAATCCCGGGTTCAACTGTACCGGGCAGATGGCACCGTGTGTGCGAGCGGTTTGCTGATGTCAACATTGTGAACAGAGTGCCCCATGATGGCGGTGGGGTTATAGTATGGGCACTCATATGCTACGAACAACCAACACAATTGAATTTTATCAATGGCAATTTGAATGCAAAGAGATAGCGTGACGAGATCCTGAGGCCCATTATCGTGCCATTCATCCGCCGCCATAACCTCATGTTTCAGCATGATAACGCACATCCCCATGTCGCAAGGATCTGATCACACCAAATACTGACTGTTTTTCTGATCAATGCCCCAACCTTTTTTAAGGTATCTGTGACCAACAAATACATATCTGTATCCCCAGTCATGTGAAATCCTTAGATTAGGGCCTAATGCATTTATTTAAATTAACTGATTTCCATATATTAACTGTAACTCAGTAAAATCTTTGACATTTTCAGTGTAAATGAGGCAATCAAAATAATTACGTAAAGTCTCTGTGCAGCTGGCATAAGCATTCATTACCACTCATATTCTAGACCTGTCTTGAGAAGGTCGTAATGTTATTTATCACGATGACTATATTTTTTGTAAATAAGGAAAATTGCATATGAGTACTGATGAACGTTCATGCCAGGGTTCATGCCAGGTGTTATAATGCTCATATATGCATTTTGAGGGTTTTATGTATATGCCATGAAACTGAAGTGCAACTGAAATATTTGAACTGTACTATACTTGATACTGTCACCTCTTAACGTAGTCACCCAAAGTTGTCAGTCTCGTACAGTAGTAATTACACTACATGGGTGAAATCATTCAAAGCAAACATAATCACATGGTTTTTCAGGGTACACCCCATGACAGCTTTTACTTACTGGGCAAAAGTCATCTCTGTATATACTGTACCAAAACCTGGGTTGGTTGATGTTGTTTTTGTTTGTTGGTGCGGGGATGGTCTTTGTCCCCTTGTAAAAATAACATGTGAAACAAGGTGTTGTTAAAAATGTTAAAGAACCTTGGTCTCCTACATGCCTGCCTTTGCGATTTAGTGCTGCATTAAGTGTCTGTGCACAGATTCTTATCACTGGATGTAAATGTGTATGATACAATAATAAATTATGTTTCAATGGAGAAAGAATGTTGAATTGTGGTGGTATTTATTTATTGATTCATTTTCAAACCTCATAACTTGTAGAACTTACGATAGTGTAATGTTTTATGCTAATAAGATCACTAATAATAACATTTTCATTTGATATTGCAGTCCTATTCTTATGTCACATTTGTGAGATTTGCTTATTACATTTTTGGACAACATTTTATTGGTTTTCAAAATATATATACAGTACCGGTCAAAAGTTTGGACACACCTACTCATTCAAGGGTTTTTCTTCATGTTTACTATTTTCTACATTGTAGAATAATAGTGAAGACATCAAAACAATGAAATAACACATATGGAATCATGTCGTAAACAAAAAAGTGTTAAACAAATCTAAATATATTTTATATTTGAGATTCTTCAAAGTAGACACCCTTTGCCTTGATGACAGCTTTGCGCACTCTTGACATTCTCTCAACCAGCTTCATGAAGTAGTCATCTGGAATGTATTTCAATTAACAGGTGTACCTTTTTACAAGTTAATTTGTAGAATTTCTTTCCTTCTTAATGGATTTGAGCCAATCATTTGTTTTGTGACAAGGTAGGGGTGGTATACAGAAGATTGCCCTATTTGGTAAAAGACCAAGTCCATGTTATGGCAAAAACAGCTCAAATAAGCAAAGAGAAACAACAGTCCATCATTACTTTAAAACATGAAGGTCAGTCAATCCATAAAATGTCAAGAACTTTTAAATTTCTTTAGGTGCAGTTGCAAAAACCATCAAGCGCTATCATGAAACTGGCTCTCATGAGGACCGCCACAGGAAAGGAAGACCCAGAGTTACCTCTGCTGCAGAAGATAAGTTCATGAGAGTTACCAGCCTCAGAAATTGCAGCCCAAATAAATGCTTCAGAGTTCAAGTAACATACACATCTCAACATCAACTGTTCAGAGGAGACAACGTGAATCAGGCCTTCATGATCAAATTGCTGCAAAGAAACCAATACTAATCAAATGGCCACCGGACTATTACATTGACCCCCCGCCCTTCCCTCCATTTGTTTTATACACTGCTGCTACTCGCTGTTTATTATCTATGCATAGTCACTTCACCCCTACCTACATGTACAAATTACCTCAACTAACCTATTTACTTTAGTTTATTTGGTAAATATTTTCTTAACTCTTCTTGAACTGCACTGTTGGTTAAGGGCTTGTAAGTAAGCCTTTCACGGTAAGGTCTACACTTGTTGTATTAGGCGCATGTGACAAATAAAGTTTGATTTGATTTAAAGGACACCAATAAGAAGAAGAGACTTGCTTGTGCCAAGAAACACGAGCAATGGACATTACACCGGTGGAAATCTGTCCTTTAGTTCCAACCGCCGTGTCGTTGTGAGATGCAGAGTAGATGAATGGATGATCTCTGCATGTGTGGTTCCCACCATGACGCATGGAGGAGGAGGTCTGATGGTGTGGGGCTGCTTTGCTGGTGACACTGTCTGTGATTTATTTATAATTCAAGACAGACTTAACCAGCATGGCTACCAAAGCATTCTGCAGTGATACACCATCCCATCTGGTTTGCGCTTAGTGGGATTATCATTTGTTTTTCAACAGGACAATGACCCAAAACACACTTCACATACACAAGGCTGTGTAAGGGCTTTGACCAAGAAGGAGAGTGTTGGAGTTATGCATCAGATGACATGGCCTCCACAATCACCGACCTCAACTCAATTGAGACGGTTTGGGATGAGTTGAACAGCAGAGTGAAATAAAAACAGCCAACAAGTGCTCAGCATATGTGGGAACTCCTTACAGACTGTTGGAAAGCATTCCAGGTGAAGCTGGTTGAGAGAATGCCAAGTGTGCAAAGCTGTCACCAAGTTACTACATGATTCAATATGTCTCTTAATGATCGGCTATGAAAAGCCAACTGACATTTACTCCTGAAGTGCTGACTTGCTGCACCCTTGACAACTACTGTGATTATTATTATTTGACCATGCTGGTCATTTATGAACATTTGAACATCTTGGCTATGTTCTGTTATAATCTCCACCCGGCACAGCCAGAAGAGGACTGGCCACCCCTCATAGCCTGGTTCCTCTCTAGGTTTCTTCCTAGGTTTTGGCCTTTCTAGGAAGTTCTTCCTAGCCACCGTGCTTCTACACCTGCATTGCTTGCTGTTTGGGGTTTTAGACTGGGTTTCTGTACAGCACTTTGAAATATCAGCTGATGTAAGAAGGGCTATATAAATAAATTTGATTTGATGTGTTATTTCATAGTTTTGATGTCTTAACTATTATTCTACAATGTAGAAAATAGTCCATATAAAGAAAACCCTTGAATGAGTAGGTGTGTCCAAACTTTTGCTTGGTACTGTATCTATTTTTAACATCACTTAAACAAAAATATAAAATTGATTTCACCGATTACCTAATAGTTACAACATTCAATAAAAGCTATCCTGATGGCTGGCATGTAACTATTTTAGGGCTGGCTGGTACTATTTGTGTTCCGAGTTAGCTGCTCTCGGGTTAATCAGGTACTTCACTATCTAAACTCTGATTTAGAGTTGTTCTCTTGCAAATATGAAATATCATCATTGTCGTCTGAAAGGCCCAGGAGTGTCCTCCTATTCGGGTTCCTCTGCAAACCGTTGTGATGTTAAAATGGTCTCATAAAGACATGTGAATGATGATGATGCCACTGCTGTTTAGGTAAACCACTTGTTTACAAACAAGACCTTGGCCCCCCAGTCCTTCAGTTTCAATATCTCCCTGAAGATCCTAGCTGCCTCCTAGGCACAGCCTCAGTGGATGGTCAATCCGAACCCTCCATGGCCATGTTTGTGGATCACCTGAAAACAGCACATTCATATCAGTGTTATGTCTATGTACTACTTATCTGGAGCCTACAGGGTGCCTAACACTAATAGCCAGACAATAAATATTGGTTACTGAAGAAGTAGTAACCAGTATATTCTTGTTGGCTCACCTCAAACATGGATTGTCCAGACTGCATTGTCTCCCTCTCCAATCAAACTATACTGTGAACAGGCCTGATCCCTGACCAGTCCTCCACTATCCGGGCATGCTGAGGAGACAGGGGAGGAGCCATGAATAAACAGGCAGGGAAGAGCTAATGTAGTTATTCTTTATCTGTACATTTATTTTGTCTACTCCATATCAACATAGGTGCTGGGATAACCCCTCTATTCAACATCTGTCAGAACAGGGATCAGGCTTGTTTCAGTGGTCTGTGACCTCTGACCTTGAGGCTGTGCTCCAGCTGGCACACCCCCTCCCAGACCTTCTCGTGATCCTCAGAGTTGTTCCGCTTACTCCAGTTTCCCAGCTGGCAACACCCACCAACAACCACTGAACGACTCCTACAGAGACAAGGCATAAGTGCAGTAGCCGCTTGCTGTGCAGTAGCAGAGAGAACACTCTATGACTTGGAGTCTTTGACAATTTTTTGGGCTTTCCCCTGACACCGCCTAGTATATAGGTCCTGGATGTCAGGAAGCTTGGCCCCAGTGATGTACTGGGCCATACGTACTACCCTCTGTATCACCTTATGGTCAGATGCTGAGCAGTTGCCATACCAGGCGGTGATGCAACCCGTCAGGATGCTGTAGAACTTTTTGAGGATCTGGGGACCCATGCTAAATCTTTTCAGTCTCCTGAGGGGGAAAATGTGTTGTCGTGCCCTCTTCACAAATGTCTTGGTGTGTTTGGACTATGATAGTTTGTTGGTGATGTGGACACCAAGGAACTTGAAACTCTCGACCCGCTCCACTACACTTCCAGTCGATGTTAATGGGGGCCTGTTCGGGCCTTTCTTTTCCTATAGTCCACGATCAGCTCTTTTATCTTGCTCACATTGAGAGAGAGGTTGTTGTCCTGGCACCACACTGCCAGGTCTCTGACCTCCTCCCTATAGACTGTCTCATCGTTGTCGGTGATCAGGCCTTCCACTGTGGTGTCGTCAACAAACTTAATGATGGTGTTGGAGTCGTGCTTGGCCACGCAATCGTGCCCCAGTGTTGAGGATCAGCATGGCAGATGTGTTGTTGCCTACCCTTACCACCTAGGGGTGGCCCGTCAGGGAGTCCAGGATGCAGTTGCAGAGGGAGGTGTTTAGTCCCAGGGTAAGTTCTGCCCACTCTCCGCAAGCTGAACTCAACAGGCAAGAAGGAAGAACAGAAGAAACTTGGTTTAAAAAACAAATAAACACTCCTGATATTCATGAACAACAGGGGGCTGTGAAAGCCCAAGCTTTCCCTCTCTAGTTTTTATATAATTTTTTATTTGACCTTTATTTAACTAGGCAAGTCAGTTAAGAACAAATTCTTATTTTCAATGACGGCCTGATCTGGTATATAGGATATTATTTACTGGATATGGAATATGAATACTTTCAGGATATTTCTCAAAAGTAAACACTGGGTAAAACTAATATGGTTGAGCTGCACTTTGAGCATGAATACACTGTCCTGTGTAAGGCACTCCCATTGGGTAAGGAAAACACATGCGTGGATTAGATGGAAATTAAATAAGCATAGTACAATTTCTGTCATTTGGACAAAAGAGGCCCAGAATTAGGGTCTCGGAATATACAGCACCATCTATCTTTATGCCCGGTGTAAGGTGGGAGTCAAACTTGCACTGTTCATTATATTAGTTCAGAACTCTCAACTATTTTTACCTCTGGTAAAATGTCACCACTCTTCTGTAACCTAGAAACAACACATTGCCAGGTTGACTTGTATAAAGGTATATAGAAAATGAAGTAATACAGGGAACCCAAATTGCACCTCTTTGTATGGTGTATAGACATTAGGCTGGGACCCAGCCGCTGGGTGCCAAAAGATAACATTCGCCTTGAGAGATGATGAAACCACCATAAGATATAAGTAGAACGTTCTCTTTTGCATCCCCTTCCCACCAGATAAACCAAGTTCATCCCACAGATTTGCCAATATACAGTTATTCTCAAAGAAATCATGTTTGAACATTTGAACAGCTGTCCCCAGGAGAACCCTTTTTGACATAAGGTGGAGACTTTTTTGGTTCCAGGTTATCCTATGGGGACAGCCAAAGAAACCTTTTTAGGTACTAGAGAGCACCCTTTTTTCTAAGAGTGTCCAGCACATTATTGTTAAAATAGGGATTGTGCAATAAAAGAGAGTGGATGTATTTGTTACTCATCTATTTTTATTACCTTCCTTGACTGTGTTGGTTTACATTTGTGATGTAGTGGTTTCATTAATCCGTTAGCCTTGTGACAGACAGAGGGGCCTCAGTGGCCATGCCTTTTAATAATTCCATAGACCTGTTTGTGGTGCTGGACAGTAGACTATTCAGATGAGCTGAGTGAATTCAGACTCTATTCAGAACATGTAAATTGAGTCAAGCCACTGCTACGATAGACCCTTGCTACGCTGTAATGACACAGATGGAGGAACAGGAATTTTGTCTCAAGTTAATCTACTTCAGCAAAGGGATTATACAGTAGTAGTTGGACATTATAAACCAGGTAGTTTGGGTCCTGGATGATGATTGGCTTTTCATTTCAGCCGTGTGCCTATCAGACAATCTACCACGGGCATGACGCAAAAATGCTTGTTTACTGTTCTATTTATGTTGGTAACGAGTTCATAATAGCAATAAGGCACCTCGGGATTGTGGTATTTGACAAATTTACCATGATTAAGGACTGTATCCAGGCAGTCTGCTTTGTGTTGTTCATAAGAACAGACCTTAGTCGTAGTATATTGGCCATTATAAACTGGGTGGTTCAAGCCCTGAATGCTGATTGGCTGACAGCACGTTGCGTCGTGCCTAAGGACAGCCCTTAGCCATGGTATATTGGCCATATACCACACCCCCTCGGGCATTATTGCTTAAATATACCACACCTCCTCGGCTCTTATTGCTTAATTACAGCAGCTTAAAATGCAAAACAACTAGACCTTGCCTCCATGTGAATGATGAGGCCTGAAGATAGAAGAAAGCCCTCTCACGTTTTCTGGGAATTACCCTTGTCGTAGAGGTATGGCTGCCAGAATCCTGCAGGCCCATCGCTGGTGGACTGACTGACTGTAGAGTGGTAGTGCTCATAGATACTCTGAGCCGTGGACAGGCCACTGACCCCAGCTCTGATCACTGCCACGAGTTTGTCTGGAGATAACAAACACAGCAGTTATTGTTGCTTTTGTTATTATTATTTATCTTTAAAAAATCTGATTAGCCTTCATTCTGTGTGACTGGCTTGGTCCTGCTCAGAATCTGCTACCATTCCATATAACTTTGACAATGTAAACATTTCCATGTCCTTGAGTGTACCTGAACCTCTGACCCATCTAACTGTATGAAGTAACCATAAATTGTACATCGTGTAATGTGTAATAACCTTAAATATAATAGTGACAAAAATACGAACGTAGATATATATTTAAAAAACAACAACAAAACAACATCACAGCAGTTGGCTTAAAAAAACATTATGCAAAAGATTACTCACATTCTGCGGGTTGTGAGGGTTTGTGTAGTTGCAATACATGAACTGTAGCTAATATTATTTATTATTTTTAACCGACAGGCCAAGTGAAATACACAGTTTGAACTGGAAGAGATTCTGTCATGATGTAGGTATGTATTTGACAGAATTGGTAACCTAGCTAGGCAACAACATCAATCGGATCAGAATGTTTGAACTCAGCATCACTGTGTGGTTGGCTGGCAGCAGCTGACTAGCATAAGCTCGCATCCCCTGGTGGAAGCGGTTTTGTGCAGGCTAGTGAGAAAGCCGCAACATGGGGAACGATAAGTACATGCTCTGTACGTTCTTACTATGAAATTCGTCTATTTTTATTTGAGAAAATTCAAAAGGAACAACTGACTTCCAGATTTTAGGACGATGGAAATTTAACGGCGATGAAATTCTCTGCTTCGACCGCTATAGACGTTGACACCAAGAAACAATTTCCTTAGGTTATTCACCCGGAATAAAGCTGTTCTCTGGACAGGCTACACCGGCCTGTGCAGACTCTCTCAGCCATGGCTCTGGTTACTTTGCAGCGCTCCCCTACCCCAAGCGCTGCATCCACAGCCAGCACAACCACCACCAACGTGGGGGAGGTAAGCTTGGAAATAGCTGGAGAGACGTTTTTAGAAACGTCAACAAAGCGCAAGAAAACACCTAGGATACGTGGGAGTGACATAGGCCTAGCCGTGCTAGCTAGATATGTAGCAATGGGATAAGCTAACTAGGTAATGTTAGTAGCTATTATTAGCCTCAACTCAATCGCTACCGAGCTAACGTTAGCTGGTGTCTAGAAAAGCTAGTAAGCAAAGTTGTCAGTAACATACTGATATAACGTAATGCTATTTATTGCCAGTTAGTAAAGTTATTCGCTTGCCAGCTAACGTTAGCTAGCGTACAACAAATATACAGTTAATCTAGTTAGCTAGCTTCTTGTTTGCCTTAATAGCTAGCTAATGAGCAGCGTAACTGCTGTGGCATTAGCTGGCTATTCATTTCCAATAGCATCGTTTGCCTGATTAGCTAGTTATCTGGTTATCTGCCAGGTAGTTTCATGTAAGTCATACCCTAATGTCCTGCTGCTGAATGCAGTAAGCTAGCTAGTCAGCTAAGAAATCACCAGTGTACTGCAGTGGTGCCATACAATTTGGTACTCCCAAATGTTAACATTTATCTAGTTAGTTGCCTAATATATCAGTTATTAACAGCTTATTTATTAGGCAAACTAGCTAACTACTTGCTTATGTTAAAATCAGTGTTATGGACAGCATGGGTTATTTTCTATGTTGTTCTGAGATGTCTTCTAAAAGGGACCAGTCAATGAGGTGAAATGTGACATGTAACTTAATACAGTCATGAGGTAGAGTAGTGGTTCCCAACCAGAGATACTAGGACCCCTGGGGGTACTTGGTGTATCCACAGGGGTACTTAAGAAGACTCAAGAGACTATATGCCTGCTGGTAAAATACACATGAGGTACTTCATGGGTATGCTGGGCAGAGCAAAATTCATTTTGTGGTACAGTAACCGAAAAGGGTTGGGAACCACTGTGGTAAGAGGCCTAGTCATACTTTCCATAAGAGTAAAGATAGTCTGCCAAAATCAAACTAGCATAAGTCAGGTGAGCTTTGAACACTTCCATGATGGCAAAATAAACTCTTGGTACTGCTCCTTGTGCTTATTTGTTTATTCAGATTAACCAACAGCCAATGAATAAACCACAAGAACAATCCCATCTCAAAATGCAAATCAAACCAAAGTTTATTGGTCGCGTACACAGATTTGCAGATGTTATCGCAGGTGCAGTGAAATGCTTATGCTTCTAACTCCAACAGTGTAGTAATACCTAGCAATTTAAAAAAACAATACACACATAATATAGTTATATAGGATGAGCCATGACTAAAATACAGTATATACATAAAGTGGGTAAAACAGTATCTAAACATTATTAAAGTGACCACTGTTCAGTGACTATGTACATACTGCAGCAGTCTCTAAGGTGCAGGGCAGAGTACCGGGTGGTAGCTGGCTAGAACATTCATTAAGGTTCAGGGCAGGGTACTGGGCGGAGGCCGGCTAGTGGTGACTGTTTAACAGTCTGATGGCCTGGAGATAGAAGCTGTTTCTCCGTCTCTCGGTCCCAGCTTTGATGCACTTGTACTGTTTCCGCCTTCTAGATGGTACCGGGGTGAACAGGCCGTGGCAACAGTTTGGGGAAGGCCCTTTCCTGTTTCAGCATGACAATGCACACGTGCACAAAGCAAGGTCCATATAGAAATGGTTTGTCGAGATTGGTGTGTGGAAGAACTTGACTGGCCTGCACAGAGCACTGACCTCAACCCCATCGAATACCTTTGGGATGAATTGGAACACCGACGTCGTGCCAGGCCTAATCACCCAACATCAGAGCCCAACCTCACTAATGCTCTTATGGCTGAATGAAAGCAAGTCACCGCAGCAATGTTCCAACATCTAGTGGAAAGCCTTCCCAGAAGAGTGGAGGCTGTTAAAGCAGTAAAGGGGGGACCAACTCCGTATTAATGCCCATGATTTTGGAACGAGATGTTCGACAAGCAGGTGTCCACATACCTTTGGTCATGTAGTGTAACAGTTAGTGCCTACACATCACAGTGACATTTAGATGTCACTCATGAAAGATAGCTACAATCGAAGTACTGTTTTTTGTGCACCTTCTCAACCAGTTGGGGGTGCTAACTGTTAATAGAAACAGGAGTCACGCTAAATACAACAAAGGCTCTAGCCTACAGCAGGTTTTATCCACTCGCCCTTATTGGGTAGATTTGTCTTGAAGATGACAACAACCATGGTTAGGCCTGAATCAAGAACTGGTACTTGAGCATTAGCTGATCTTTCTTTTCTTTCGTTAGGCTGCTGCTTTACTTTTTTAGCTACTGAGTCATTGGGCCTGACGCATTACACCTGCCATTTAAAAAATGAAACGTGTAAAAAGAAACACCTTTTATCGTGATGATGGTTGAGCTGGCTTGACTGCGGACCAGCCTTCCTTGTCACTGCCTGACACTCATTTTCAATGTGGGATAGAATTGACTGGCTGCCTGGCTGCTTCCAGGGCTCTTCACAGGGGCCTGTCTGATGAGGAGCAGCCAAGCCCCTCAGGAAGCTGCTGCAGCTATGATGTCATTCTCACATGGAGGGTGGGGGGGATGTGGAGGGAAAGCGATGAGTGGAGGATGGTGGTGGGGTAACAATATGGTAGCTGTTGTGACGGTGTAAGGTAGGCTACATGATTTTGCCAACAATGGAGAGTTTCATCCCTACCCTACAAGGTGAAATTTGGCTATTGTCATGTGTCTCGCTGTGGGAGAATTATGGCTGGGATTTCACTTGTAGTGGCTGCAGGGCTGTTCAAGTCAATTATTGGATTACTCTCCCGGATGACCAACTGAAACCCATGTTAAACACAGCGTTTGACACGTCCCAGTTATGAGTTTCACCCTGATGCCTGTCCCCTGGTTGAATGGGTAGAGGTAGAGACCAACCTTGGAGGCCTTACCTCACCTTATCTGCACCGTTTGTTTAGATGGGGGGGAAAATACATTTTGTGTGTGTTTATAAAAAATGTTAGGTTTGACAATGACGTATGTTCGCTGTTTTGAACCCATTCTGCTCATCACAAGTGTGATGCTCGCCCGATTTAGTTTGTTAGATACAGTAGTGGAAAGTGCCGTGTGTTTTTGGAGCTGAAATACAGTGTTGGATACATCTTGTCACAACATTTCCTCTTACTGCTGCAGCACCTAACCTTAGCAGGGACCTTGTGCTTCTCATTAGTAGTGCTTTGGTTGACAATCCTCAGGCTTTATTAGGTGAAACTTCTGGAGAATGGCCCACCTCCTCACAGTTACATGTCACCATGTTACTATAACCTGATACTCCCAGTCTATGATATCTTTCCTGGAACAATAACTGTTTTTAAGACATTTACTGTGGTGAAACTATCATAAAGAATGGCCACATTCCCTCCATTTAGTGGCGTTCACCTCTCTCATAAAGCCAGGTGGGTCATTCTCACGAAACTGTGAATGAATAAATTTTTCGCTAAATTTCCTCTTGAAACACTGATATTAGGATCTGTACTAATCTGTACTATTGTATAATTATAGTTTTTTTAAAAATGAGATATTATGCATTTTAACAACATTTTCACAAAAGTCCAAAAAGTAGTGAACAAACCAATATTTATATTTTTTTATATATATTTTTACATTGCTCCCCTAATGAAATGAGTCAGTTAAACATCACACTGAAAATATAAATATTTCAAATTAATGATACAATTATAAAGTTAATCAGACTTTTTCCTCAATTTGAGCTCTTTAGCCGTGTCGGTAATGAGAAGGACAAGTGGAGTAAAGGGGGTGTCATTAAGAATAATCATTCTGAAGGCATATAAGCAAATACATTAACTTAACTTGATGATGATGCATCATGGGTGAATACAACTTTACAGTACATTCGGAAAGTATTCTGACCCCTTGACTTTTTCTAAAATGGATTGAATCACCCCCCCCCCCCCCCCCCCCAATCTACACACAAAACCCCATAATGACAAAGTAAAAACAGGTTTTTAGAAGAAAAAAAATAACTGATATCACATTTACATAAGTATTCAGACCCTTTACGCAGTACTTTGTTGAGGAGATTACAGCATTGAGTCTTCTTGGGTATGACTTTACAAGCTTGGCACACATGTATTTGGGGAGTTTCTCCCATTCTTCTCTGCAGATCCTCTCAAGCTCTGTCAGATTGGATGGGGAGCGTCGCTGCACAGCTATTTTCTTTCCAGAGATGCTCGATTTGGTGTCCTTGGCCACTCAAGGACATTCCGAGACTTGTCCCAAAGCCACTTCTGTGTTGTCTTGGCAGTGTTCTTAGGGCCGTTATCCTGTTGGAAGGTGAACCTTCGCCCCAGTCTGAGGTCCTGAGTGCTCTAGAGCAGGTTTACATCAATACGCTTTGCTCTGCTCATCTTTCCCTCGATCCTGACTAGTCTCCCAGTCCCTGCCACTGAAACACCTCCCCACGGCATGATGATAATGCTGCCACCACCTCTGGAGCTCTGTCAGAGTGACCATCGGGTTCTTGGTCACCTCTCTGACCAAGGCTCTTCTCCCCTGATTGCTCAGTTTGGCCGGGCGGCCAGGTCTAGGAAGAGTCTTGGTGGTTACGCACTCTTCCATTTAAGAACAATGGAGGCCACTGTGTTCTTGGGCACCTTCAATGCTGCAGACATTTTTTGGTACCCTTCCACAGGTCTGTGCCTCAACACAATCCTGTCTCAGAGCTCTACGGACAATTCCTTTCGACCTCATTGCTTGGTTTTTGCTCAGACATGCACTGTCAACTGTGGGACCTTTATATATAGACATGTGTGTGCCTTTTCAAATCATCTCCAATCAATTGAATTTACCACAGGTGGACTCCAATGAAGTTGTAGAAACATCTCAAGAATGATCAATGGAAACAGGATGCACTCGAGCTAAATTTTAAGTCTCATAGCAACGGCTCTGAATATGTAAATAAAGTATTTCTGTTTTTATTTGTAATACATTGACAAAAAATTCAAAAAACCTGTTTTCTCTTTGTCATTATGGGGTATTGTGTGTAGATTGAGGACTCTTTAATTTCATCAATTTTAGAATAAGGCTGTACCATTTTAATTTTTTTTAGGAGAAGGGGTCTGAATACTTTCTGAATGCACTGTTTTAAAGTTTTGACAGGAACTTAAACTGTTATGGTAATGAGACCAACTACAGCAATGTATTTGGTGTTTTATTCAAGTATGTTAGGTTTTTCTAAAGATTTAATATTTTATTAAAATAATTTAATCTTCCTTCTACCCCCCCCACATAAAAAAAAAAATCTGAACCTGCACTTGGTTTGACCCCCTCCACCCATAGTTCTGACTCTACTAATAACTAATTTCAATGCCTGTGATATGTGGTTGTCCCACCTTCATCTTAAGATGAACGCACTAACTGTAAGTCGCTCTGGATAAGAGCATCTGCTAAATTACTTAAATGTAAAAAAAATAAGTCTAAATAAAAGTGTACGCTGTCTTTTTAAGACCTCATGATGTCGTTCAAACACATTGAGAGCAACAGGAGAGACGTGACTGAGGAGAGGGAGACTAAGTTAATTAATACAGTTTTTTAGAAATGACTGGTTTTTGGTGACAATCCACTTTCAAATCAGTATATTTTGCATTATGGTTTTTATATTATCACAAACAAAGTACTAGAGTAGCGAACTGATGTTAGCTTCAGCTGTAAGCTTGAAGCTATAGGTCTTTATTTGCATTGTAAAGGGTTCTAGCCTGTAATGGACTTTTGTTTTGCGAACAGTAATTAAGTGTGTTAGTTCCCCACTCATGCTGCACAGAAGTTAACATGATGCATCCCAGCCTCAGCCCATAGTACAGGGATTCCTTAGGACGAGCTAGTAATGAGTAAGTGGAGCAGGCATGGTGCCGGTGCTTTCACACTATATGGGGATATCTGCTGCGCCGATAGACAGACTTGATCCTCTCTCAATAAGTACATGACACATTTAATAGAAGTACCGAAAGTAACAAATTCTATAACCTAAATGTTTTTTATGTTCAAGTATCGAAAAAGTACAGAAGTTTTGGTATAATTAACAGTAGTGTTGATTTGTTGGGGCGTTGGTAGATTTGTCTGTTCCAAGGTTAGCCTAGGTTAAATACATTTATGTGAACATTGAAACCTCAACATTGTGTATTAGACTAGATACACACTGAGTGTACAAAACATTAGGAACACCTACTCTTTCCATGACATAGACTAACCAGGTGAAAGCTATGATCCCTTATTGATGTCACTTGTTAATTCCACTTCAGTGTAGATTGAGAGGAGACAGGTTAAAGAATGATTTTTAAGTCTAGAGATGATTGAGACATGGATTGTGTATGTGTGCCATTCTGAGGGTGAATTGGCAAGACAAAATATTTAAGTGCCTTGAACGGGGTATGGTCGTAGATGCCAGGCGCACCAGTTTGAGTGTGTCAAGAACTGCAACGCTGCAGTTTTTTTCATGCTCAACAGTTTTCCGTGTTTATTAAGAATGGTGCACCACCCAAAGGACATCCAGCCAACTCTACACAACTGTGGGAAGAATTGGAGTCAACATGTGCCAGCATCCCTGTGGAACGCTTTTGACACCTTGCCCAACAAATTAAGCTGTTCTGAAGGCAAATGGGGGTGCAACTCAATATTAGGAAGGTGTTTAATGTTTTGTACACTGTTTATTTTGGGAAACATTTTTATAATAGTTTTATAAAAGAATATTGACAATCTACCCCTGAATCCACTCAACTCTTCAATGAGTTGTGAGTAATGAGAATTAGGTTCCCCTCATTATATCCCTCTGTAGAATAGTAACCTACCTATCAGAGCTTATTATGAGGCAAAACATGTACTCTGAATTGTGGACAGATTAATGTCCATCTGATACTAATGGCTGCACTGTAGAGCTTCAATGTCTTGTAGTATCAGATTTGTAACTTTTGCTTATTTTTTGCTCTGCCTTTTCTTGGTTTACAGGACTTTGGGAGTGATGATGAGCGCCGGCTAAATCAGAGGTAAGTGTTCTTAGTACTTACAGTACTAAAGATGGTCTTGCTAGGGTAGCTCAGAGCTGCTGCTCCTTTCTATCCATTATGTTGCATGGGGAAGCACGCTACAGCTACATATTATGCCAAATGGAGAGTAATAGGAGGACTTTTTTGTGATTTGCGTTTGTGGGTGGAGGTGTGGGGTAAGCGTTCCAGATCAACTGATGCCTTACCTCTGGGTTTGTGTAGAGTTTGGAGATACTGTATATCCGGTCTGGTCCCTCTCAATGACAGCCACCACCAGGGGTAAAAGTAAGGCGGTACTGTCCGGTATGGTGTCCCGGCAAAGTAAATAGTGGGTATACCTGTACCGGTAAAACGTGAGCCTCTCATAATTAATACAACATGGCCCCCCAAAATATAGGCTATTACAGCATTATTAGGAGCGATAGCGTAGCCTAGTGGTTGCAAGATCGAATCCCCAAGCTGACAAGGTCATTCTGCCCCTGAACAAGGCAATTAACCCACTGTTCCTAGGCCGCCATTGAAAATAAGAATTTGTTCTTAACTGACTTGCCTAGTAAAATAAAATAATTTAACATTACAGCATGTCAGCCTCATGAATAATTTGCTAATTGACTGGAAACCGGGTGGTATACGCTCCAAATTGCGTTGGGGTTTGAGAAGAACACTTACATTTTGTCAAGGTGGAGAAGTGGCTGAGACGCTCTTTGGCAAGGCGGAGATGAGTGGCCGAGACCGAGGCACGCGCGGACAACAGTGGATGAATAATTTCGGTCTACAAGTGTAGGCCTATTGACAATCGCAGAATGTCATTACAATGCACGTAGGTGTTTTGTAACATATGTCTCTTTCCATTCATCAAATTGTGGGTGCACTGTTGGGGTTTGGATGCTGAAATTATTTTGTGAGTGGACGAATGTGCGCGGATAGCCTACAGGGGCGCCTTTTGTTAAGTGATTGTTTGACAATCGGATGAAAACATCATGACTGTGTTTATGCCACATTAAGAGACAAAGGCGGCTTGTCTATAAGGCTAGGGGACGCTAAGTTTTCCCTCAAGTGAATTGAATTAAATTGCCAAAATTATTGCCAGAAATACATAAAATCATTCAAAATAGGCTACTACACCAGAAAGCAGGATTTGGCCACAGAGGCTCATTAGCTGCTTACTTAAAAACACGTTTTTATCGCATAGCCTACAATCGAAAGGGCCCGCAATTTGAGCAGCGCGTGTTGCAAATACCAAAGAGATGATTGTTGAGTAGCGAATGTCAGTGAAAAGCAGTGAGACCCAGCCAGTCATATTGCAATATTTAAAAATAAAATAAGGGAACAACTGTTGTAAAGAGATTACAATATAAATACCCCAATCTGTCTTTCAGTTATCAACATTTTTTTATTTAATTGAGCGAACGGTAGCCTATCATATTGGCACTAAAGGAGAACATCGGAAATATCCCTGGTGAGTGTGCATATTCACTGTCTTTGTCATTGGGTCAGTGCCACTTTAGTTTGTTTTTGGACAATAATTTCCTCCTCCAGGTTAAATGGATGTCATATTGTATTTGTGTCTCCCCTTTTCGTAGACCAATTATATGTATCAGACAACATAGTTTTTATTGATCTGTTTGTCAGTGTCACCAGAGTAGGCTAGTTTTTGTAGTATAAAAAAACAAACGCTCACTTGGGTGTCCCTACTGGTAAGAAATTAAATGTACTTTCACCTCTGGTCACCACTAGAAATTATTAAGAAATGTTGTCTGTCTATACAGGGTAGTCACCTATCTCTAATAGACAATTAGACAAAATATTGTCTTCCCTTTTTTGCTAGTCATTGTTGCAACAGGTGCTTAAAGGCCCAGTGCAGTAAATAACGTGATTTACTTGCGTTTTATATATATTTCCACACAGAGGTTGGAATAATACTGTGAAATTGTGAAAATTATGAAAATGTACTTTTAGTGTAAGAGCTGTTTGAAAAGAATAGCTGGAATTTCAGCCTGTTTTGGAATTTTGGCCTGCCTGGTGACATCACCAGAAGGTGAATTAGTTAATATACCAATAAGAAAGAGTTCCAAATGTCTGCCAATAACCGCTCATTTTCAGTCTACCACTCCCAGACAGTCCTAGCTAAATTCTTGCTTGAGAAATAGCTCTTTGCTAAGAAGCTATTTTTGTTTCTTTTTGACAATTTTAATTGAAAATATCTCAGTAATATACTTCACTGTTACCCGGAAATTATTTGATATTGAGAGAAAAATGGCTGCATTGGACCTTTTAAAACGCCAACACCAGTAGAAATCTACATTTTCAAGCTGAAAGACGATCAATAAGTCAATTAAGTCATTGTTTAGTCAAAGTACGACATACAGTGCATTTAGAAAGTATTCAGAACCCTTGACTTTTTCCACATTTTGTTACTTACAGCCTTATTCTAAAATGGATTAAATTGTTATTGTTCCTCATCAATCTACACACAATATCACATAATGACAATGCAAAAACAGGTTTTTATAAATGTTTGCAAATGTATATTTAAAAAAAAAACTGATATCAGCCTTTACTCAGTACTTTGTTGACGTTTGGCAGTTCTACAGCCTCAAATCTTCTTGGATGCTACAAGCTTGGCACACCTGTATTTGGGGAGTTTATTCCATTCTTCTTTGCAGATCCTCTCAAGTTCAGTCAGGTTGGATGGGGAGCATCGCTGCACAGCTATTTTCAGGTCTCTCCAGAGATGTTAGATCGGGTTCAAGTCCAGGCTCTGGCTGGGCCACTCAAGGACATTCAGAGACTTGTCCCGAAGCCCACTCCTGCGTTGTCTTGGCTGTGTTCTTAGTGTCATTGTCCTGTTCAAGGTGAACCTTCGCCCCAGTCTGAGGTCCTGCTCGCTCTGTACTTTGCTCTTTTCATCTTTCCCTTGATCCTGGCTAGTCTCTCAGTCCCTGCCACTGAAAAACATCCCCAAAGGATGATGCTGCAACCACAATGCTTCACCGTAGGACTGGTATTGGCCAGGTGATGAGCGGTGCCTGGTTTCCTACAGATGTAACGCTTAGCATTCAGGCCAAAGAGTTCAATCTTAGATTCATCCGACCAGATAATCTTGTTTGTCATGGTCTGAGAGTCCTTTAGGTGCATTTTGGCAAACTCCAAGCGAACTGTCATGTGCCTTTTAGTGAGGAGTGGCTTCCGTCTGGCCACTCTACCATAAAGGCCTGATTGGTGGAGTGCTGCAGAGATAGTTATCCTTCTGGAATGTTCTCCCATCTCCACAGAGGAACCCTGAAGCTCTGACAGAGTAACCATTGGGTTCTTGGTCACTTCTCTGACCAAGGTCCTTCTCCCCCTATTGCTCAGTTTGGCCGGGCGGCCAGCTCTAGGAAGAGTCTTGGTGGTTCCAAACTTCTTCCATTTAAGAATGATGGAGAACACTGTGTTCTTGGGGACCGTCAATGGTGCATAAATGTTTTGGTTCCCCTCCCCCAGATCTATGAATCGACACAATCCTGTCTCTGAGCTCTACGGACAATTCCTTGACCTCATGGCTTGGTTTTTGCTCTGACATGCACTGTCAACTGTGGGACCTTATATAGACAGCTGTGTGCCTTTCCAAATCATGTCCAATCAATTGAATTGAAGTTGTAGAAACATTTCAGGGATGTTCAATGGAAACAGGATGCACCTGAGCTCGATTTTGATTATCTTATTCTCTTAGTAAAGGGTCTGAATACTTATGTAAATGAGGTATTTCTGTTATTTTTAATACATTTGCAAAAATGTCTAAACTTGTTTTCGCCTTGTCATTATAGGGTATTGTGTGTAGATTGATGAGGAACATTCTTATTTAATCCATTTGAGAATAAGGCTGTAACGTAACAAAATGGGGTCTGAATACTTTCTGAATGCACTGTATTTTGGCTTGAAGCGACAAAATCCGAACTGCCCACTTTGTGCAAATCCGTGTGAATATGGTGTCTTTGCCTATAATACAGGGGTGCAACTTTCACTGGGGAAGGGGGATACAAATTTGATGATGTACCATTGTACCATTAACTAGCAGAGATAGCCAAAAGTTGGTTATCCTATGCTAGCTAGCTGGCTAGCTCACTAAGTTTAATTACTATTTTTGCCTCAATCACACTAGACCTGAATCAAACGATGAAACTAGGTGCCAAACGATTGAAGACTGATATACTGACATTTCTTCAGCACAATATGATTTTTTTATTAGTCAGTATATCAATGTAACGTTATTGATCTGTCCGTTTCCCCAGCTAATTCCCTACTTTTCACACTGACACGGTATAAAGGGCTCTACAGGCTTCACTGTCATGGTGAACAGTCAGTACACAACACTATGCTCATCATGTCTTAGTAGGTTAAGATTGTGACAGGTCTCCATGCAGGGTCAGACAGCCAGGGAAGACCAGTTTACGGAGCTCAGATGAATTTTCTAGTATATTATAACAATCAGTGAATGGATACAAAGTTCCATCTGGAGTTGATGGGTAGGCTAGGCTCTGGGAATAATGCCAGTGAAATTGAAAATCATGCACACACAAATGTAGTTCTTCTGCTGGAGGTGTAAAACACAAAAGGGGACATATTTGCATATATTATGGTCTTGTGAAGGCTGGTTGAATTCTAGCAAAGGGTATGTAGACATGCTGAGATAAATGAACAGAGTCTCCCTTTTCCCTGTTGTTGTTTGCTTGGAAATGTTTATACTGGAGACATTTATCAGAAGAAATAAACTAGCATTTATAGCAGCTAAGAATTGCATTGCCATTAATTAGGTTGGATGAAATGTCACATTATGTATTATGCAATTTGATTTATTACAAGATTAAGGGTATACTGTGCAACTTTCATAAGGTCTGGATACCTTATATGGAAAACTGTTTGACAGAAAATGTCTGAATTAAAAACATGCCTATGTCAGGGGAGATATCTATTAAGGCAATCCCTAGCTGCTGGGCTGCTCAGTCCTGACCCTGGGGCTCTGCCATACTGTTGGTTATCTCTCTGGCCTTGGACTAACACATCTAAAACCAATAGTGAATGTTTCACTAAGATCCTGAAGCTGAGGTGGGTGTGTAGGGTTGGGGAGCTGCAGGGCATTGGACCCCTAGGGGCAGGATAGGGTGACCCAGCTATATTGTGTACAAGTAAAAAGAACTCTACAGTACAGTGATATGAATTTATGGAGGGTGTACAGTTTCTGTTTGTTATTGTGTAGGTGTATGTGTGTTTTTATAAAACTTTTGTTTTCCAAACCTTTCCTTGAGACATAAAAAAAAAGATGCAGAGGAAGTTGTTGGAGAGAGAGTGAGTTGAGTTATTGACTAGACTGGTTGGGGTCGGGCGTGCATGGGCGGTCTGGCTGAAATTTGATATGGAGGATCAAAGGTCTTTGTACTTTATTTGTAAGAGTTGTTCATTTGTTAGGCTATTGGTTAAAGGTGCAACCATATTGATTATTGAATTATCATGGATCTAGTTCAGTCTTATCAATCACTTAAACATATTTAATAATGATCCCTCACCATGACTGGGTACTTTTGCTTACTTTATGTTCTAAATAGAGACGCTAGAACAGCCATGGGTCATATTAGATTGCGTAGAAATGAAGGAAATTAGCTTTTGATGCCCCGGAAAATGGGAAGACCCCTCACCAAATTATGGGCCCCCCACTTCTAAAACCAAAGTTCTGCCCCTGCTATAATATGACATCAAAATTATTTTTTGCTTCAGGGCTGGGTTTTATTTGAATGTTACCAGCATGGCATTGTTTAATAATCTGAAACTGCTGCGAAGTTATTCCTCCTCGCGACTGAGATGCTCTAAACAGCCCTTGCTCACTTGGCCCCCTGAGCCATGGAGTAAATGAAATAGGGGGTGCAAATGTATATTTTTGCACCTCCACTTTTTTTTATATAGAGTATTATCATAATCCATTGGATCATTTGTGTATGTTCACTTATTTTTTAGTTAGTCTGTATTAAAAATATACAGTACCATTCAAAAGTTTGGACACACCTACTCATTCAAGGGTTTTTCTTTATTTTCACTATTTTCTACATCGTAGAATAATATTAAAGACATCAAAACCATGAAATAACACACATGGAATCATGTAACCAAAAAAGTGTTAAACAAATCAAAATATATTTTAGATGCTTCAAATGGATGATCTCCGAATGTGTGGTTCCCACAGTGTGGTTCCCACTGTGAAGCATGGAGGATGAGGTGTAATGATTTGGGGGTGCTTTGATGGTAACACTGTCAGTGATTTATTTAGAATTCAAGGCACACATAACCAGCATGGCTACCACAGCATTCTGGAGAGATACACCATCCCATCTGGTTTGCGCTTAGTGGGACTATCATTTTGTTTTTCAGCTAGACAATGATCCAAAACACACCAACAGGCTGTGTAAGGGCTATTTTACCAAGAAGGAGAGTGATGGAGTGCTGCATCAGATGACCTGGCCTCCACAATCACCGACCTCAACTCAATTGAGATGGTTTGGGATGAGTTGGACAGCAGAGTGAAGGGAAAGCAGCCAACAAGTGCTCAGCTCATATGTTGTAACTCCTTCAGACTGCTGGAAAAGCATTCCACCTCATGAAGCTTGAGATAATTTCAAGATTGTGCAAAGCTGTCATCCAGGCAAAGGGTGGCTACTTTGAAGAATCTCAAATATAAAATATATTTTGATTTGTTTAACACTTTTTTTGGTTACTACATGACTCCATATGTGTTATTTCATAGTTTGGATGTCTTCGCTATTATAATACAATGTAGAAAATAGTAAAAATAAAGAAAAACCCTTGAATGAGTTGGTGTCCAAACTTTTGACTGGTACTGTATAAGTAGCCTTTGTCATTCTTCAGAGGTGAAACCTAAACATGCATTTCCTCTAGGACAGGAAATTAGATTTAAATAGTGGCATCAACTTCCTCTGGGGGCCTTTTAAGGCTTTGTCTTTGTCTATCAGTTCACTGTAGTAATATGGATAAGAGATGAGTGTTTCTTTCAGGTATTACAGGACCGAGTGACTGAATCATGTCAGAACTTGGGGATGACATGTGGTGGTTGAGACGATTACAGGCAGAAGGCGATGAGCCTTTTAAAGCGGAATCCTGCATTGAGCTTGTAAAGCTGAGTCTCCGGGGCTGGTTAAGAGAGAAAAGCTCAATGATGGATAGACTGATGAAATAGTATATATGCGTTGTTACTTTTTTAGCTTTATTATTCTTTCTATTAAAAACATTGAAGGTAAGAGCTTCTGCCGTTGAGACTTTAAAAGTGTCCCAAATATTATTGTCAAACATGGAATTATGGATCTACTCCTCCTAAACCTGGAATCTGGATCATCACTACCACCAAGGCAGACACATTTTTTTATTTTTTTTTATCTCTGAAGTTAAAAGTAGTTATTTTGTTCTGAATTGATTCTTTAAGAAGCTTCACTAAAGTTGGATCTGTTTGGGGAGCTGTGCTCTGTTCTGATGTGTCCAGTGAAGCCTGCACTACCCATGTTGTACCCTTCTGGATTTGGAGAACCACTGATTCTTCAAAATGATGTCCTCTATCCACTATTTAGGAAATCTGCTATATTAGTTCATACAGTATATGGTCAACGTGTAAGTCATGGGTCACAGGTCAGACTTGCCTGCAGTCATTTCAAGGCAGCACACCACACCTCACCACTGCTAGCAATATCTCAGTTTCAATGGTCATGTGAGACCGTTTATAAAGGAGAAAGTAACTGAGAGTTGATACCCCAAACAGACTCTGAAAAATAGCCGTTGGCTTTTCCTTTGATCTCAGGCTCAGACATATTAGTCAGGTATGTTTGTGTCTATGTCCCATCTTTGTTCGCATCTGACTGACAAAGGAAGTCACAAATTAACTCTTGTTGGAGTTGCAGGGTTTATTCATTACAGAAGAGACTGGATCTTGAACATTTATTGGTTTGAGCAGTCAATTTCCATGTCTTTATTTCAATCAAAAACTCACTGAAAGGATTTAGCCTAGTGAGAACCATTTAAACAATGTGTGTCACTAAACCAAAGTTGTTTTCCCCTTGTGAAGTAATCAGAGTTTCTAGTTCTGATTGGGTGTGAAGGGCAAGATGCACCACGAACCTGGATGACTTAATTTGACAGATTTTATATGAATGTAGAATCGGATGTTTAACTGAAGAGGGCACGATAACGCCTATTCCCCCTCAGGAGACTGAAAAGATTTGGCATGGGTCCTCAGATCCTGAAAAAAATTCTACAGCTGTACCATCGAGAGCATGGTTGCATTACCGCCTGGTATGACAACTGTTCGGCCTCCGACCGCAAGGCACTACAGAGAGTAGTGTGTATGACCCAGTACATCACTGGGCCCAAGCTTCCTGCCACCCAATACTTCTATACCAGGCGGTGTCAGAGGAAGGCCCTAAAAATTGCCAAAGACTCCAGCCACCCTAGTCATAGACTGTTCTTTCTGCTACTGCATGGTAAGCGGTACCGGAGAGCCAAGTCTAGGTCCAAAAGGCTTCTAAACAGCTTCTACCCCCAAGCCATAAGACCCCATGAACACCTAATCAAATGGCTACCCAGACTATTTGCATTGACCCCTCCCTGGTCGTGGACAGGCAAAAAGGTCAAAACCAGATCAGAGTGGCAGACAGGGTCTGGTCAAGGCAGGCAGAATGGTCAGACAGGCGGGTACAAAGTCCAGAAACAGGCAAGGGTCAAAACAGGGAGGACTAGAAAAAGGAAAATGCAAAAAGCAGGAGAACGGGAAAAATGCTGATTGACTTGGAAATATACAAGACGAACTGTCACAGAGAGACAGGAAACACAGGGATAAATACACTGGGGAAAACAAGTGACACCTGGAGGGGGTGGAGACAGTAAGGAGGACAGGTGAAACTGATCAGGGTGTGACAACTTACTATTTTTGTCCTCAATTCTTGTGCATGTGGGTCAGACATTAGTTGATTTTTTTGTTTTATCTGAAAACAGGATGCCTGAAAGAAGGCCATAGCTTCCTGCTCTACTGTGCCCCTTAACAAAGGGGGGAGTGTGGAGGAGTGGAGGCCGTCACCCGTCATACATAGTGAGAGATGTGGCTCTCTGGCTCCACAGATCAATAATCTTGGTCATTCATCACAGGGAGATTTACTGTTTACTGAGGGCATGGAGGCAGAACAATCTGATTCTGCTGTGAAGTTCCGCCTCCTGTCTGTACCACTGGTTTATTAGCCCTCACCCCCCATTAGTGACAAACCATCTCAGACCTGGAAACTATCAAACAGACGGAACACTGAGTGCGAGATGGAACTACACTGAACAAAAATATAAACGCAGCATGCAGCAATTTAAAAGATTTTACTGAGTTTGAGTTCATATAAGGAAATCAATCAATTAAAATAAATTCATGACCCTAATCTATGGGTTTCACAGATTTCAAATGAAGCTTTGGGTAGCTGTAGGAATAGGGTTGAGGAGCGCATGCATCCAGAGTTTGGGCAAAATATCACCTGTCGCAAAGCGAGAGCATGCTCCTCAAAAGTGGTTGACGTGTGAAACGAAATAAGTGTTGTATTTATTTCTCACAACTGATGTTGCCTCTCCGGTATCATTGAAAAACGGACAGGCGGGAAAGCGCGGCCTTCATTTGCTATTTGAGTGCATATGGATCACATATTTTTTTTCCCATGCCTCTGTTCCTGTCCATTTAATAATGGGCCATTCTAAATCTAAACTAATTTGACATAATTAGTAATGATGAGATTACATTGAGAATAGTCTGATGGGTGAAAATATGATCGCTTGTTGAGAGAACAGCTGTTCAGCCTGAGGCAAGGAATGTAGTGCAACCTTTTTTCTCTCTCGACTTTCTCAAATCATCAATAGCCTATAGCCATCATGCTGCCCAAATATGTTTTGATTTATAAGACATTCTAAGGTTTGTATCATTCACAACTGAAGTTGCCAAGTAACTCCAAATCTAGCGTATAGGACCTGTTTCAAATATTCACTTTTGTGCTCAGCCAATTCATACAGCCCACTTGCTCCGGAATGGGAAAAATATTATTTTCAATTTTATTCAATTCTTCTTAGTATAAAACCATATAATATAAAATAATGGCATGGGATTTATAAGCATATCTTGTAAGCTAAATTAACAAGCCTATGGCATGGAGCATAGCCAGATAACATACAGTAGGCCAACTCAAAATACATGTTATTCATATCATAATGTTTCTTTAGACCTGACTAAAATAAATAATGATGGCGTATATTAAATAGATTTATTAGACTTTTTAAATGTACATGTTCCAAAGGTGCACATCAGCGTCTTGAATGCAGCTTGGAGGCATGGAGATGCTAAACTTGTTTATGTTAATTAACAATCAATTACCGTGAGACTGGCAGATGTTTTTGCATGACAATAACCGTCTGACAAAATGTAATGACCGCCACAGCTCCATACCACTTGTCAGGCATAGAGAACTGATAATGCGTACTTGTTGGGATTGGTGTGGGTGGGGTTCCGTGGGTGGCTTTTAACCATTTCTTACCATGTTTTACTCATTGTTAGAAAAAAGTTAGATGTTAGGTACTATATCAGCGGTTTCCAAACCCCATGTTGGGTTGCCTGATATGAAAATGGGGTCGTGGAATATTTCCAAAATCCTGAGATTTTTTAAATATTTTTTATGGAACCACGCACTATTGCAGAATCTTTTATATTACCTGCTGCAATTGATATGGTGAAAACAATGTATGGGGATGGAGAGGCACAGAAACTCACATCAATACTGTTGAACTAAGAATTTCTGCTATTGCTAGCAATCAAGAGGAAACTCTGACTGAACAACTCAAACTCTCCAGCATATGTTCTTCAAATGGACGTTAGCTGTGAGGGCTGAGATGCATTGACTTTTGTTCGCAATACATTTCGGGGGATGCTATTCACAAGGACATATTGTTCTGTCTCACTATTCCCAAGTATGAATCGGCATATGGGATATTCACTGTGCTGTGTGGCTATATTGACGAAAAACTGATTCTATATGGGATCGAATGGTGGGCTTTTGCACAGATGGCACTCCGTCTGTCATGTGACGGCGGGCTGGCTGATCGAGCTGCCATGTGACCGAATGCTGCAGACAACGCACTCACGGGTCACTGCGGAGGAGTTTTGGTTCCTTACTCAAAGTGAATACCCTTTCTTCCTTTGAGTATTACTGCCGCGTTCAAAACAACTGGGAACTCGGAAATCTCCGACTTCAGTGCATTCAAAACAACAGGGAACTCTGAAAGAAATGAGCTCCGACTGGGGAAAAATGGTTTTGAACGGTCATCCAACTTGGAATTCCAACTCAGGAACTCGGGCCTCTTTCTAGACTTTACGACCTGAAGATCACTGATGAGTTCTCAGTTGTCTTGAAAGCACCGTAATACTCATGGTAGGCTACTCTTCGCCAGCTCATATCTGTGTGAAGCTGGGTTCAGAGCTTTCGTCTGCATTAAAACCAAATATCGATTCAGGTTGGATGTAACAGCAGAGATGAGGTGCCCACTATCGACGATGCCCCCTGACTTTGAGAAGGTCCGATGTGACATGCATCATGCACACCCATCTCATTAGTGGGGGTGACATAAGATATATTATGTCAGACTAATTTGCAATTGATTTACCTCCATTAAAAGTGTGTGATTGTGAGTTGAGAACACTATCAGAGGTACTGTTACATTTTTTTTGAAAACCCCAAATAAAAAAGTAAACTTTGGCTGTTCATTACATAATGTTTTTCACATGGGTGGTGGGGTCATGAGAATTCTCAGATGTTAAAATGGGGTTGTTGGCCAAAAAAGTTTGGGAATCCCTGTACTATATGTATTGAATATTTATATGAATCCTATAAATAAAAATTGCCAATTTGGGTGCAATCAATTTACTTAGTTTCTCAGAAATTAAATTATATCTCAACAAAGAATGTTGTAGGAATACTAATCTTATGTTTCTAACTACAGAATGATTTCAGATATATCTTAGATGGTGGGTGTCATGTCTTGCTGAAATGACTGGTTATGCAATTTTCAATTTTGGCACTCAAAGTGATGCACATACTCAGGAATGACATCGGTGTGATATGAGTTAAGGCCTGTCTTGCCTCCAGGTCTCATCGGTTCAGTATGGGACATAATACACTATATTACATAGCTTAAAGATATTCTCTGGTACTTTTGTATACAGTGCTTTCAGAAGGTATTCAGACCCCTTGACTTTTTCCACATTTTGTTACATTGCAGCCTTATTATAAAATGGATTAAATAAAAACAATTATTCAGCAATCTACACACAATGCCCCATAATGACAAAACAAAAACAGGTTTTTAGAAACTTTTGCACTTTTTTTTTCTTCTTCAGATATACCTTATTAAGTATAAGTATTCAGACCTTTTGCAATGAGACTCGAAATTGAGCTCAGGTGCATCCTGTTTCCAATGATCATCCGTGTGATGTTTCTATAACTTGATTGGAGTCCACCTGTTGTAAATTCAATTGATTGGATATGATTTGGAAAGGCACACACCTGTCTATATAAGGTCCCACAATTGACAGTGCACGTCAGAGCAAAATCCAAGCCATGAGGGCGACGGAATTGTCCGTAGAGGTCCGAGACAGGATTGTGTCGAGGCACAGATCTGGGGAAGGGTACCAAAAAATGTCTGCAGCATTGAAGGTCCCAAGAACACAGTGGTCACTCTGACAGAGCTCTGGAGGTTCTCTGTGGAGATGGTTGTCCTTCTGGAAGGTTCTCCCATCTCTGCAGCACTCCACCAACCAAGCCTCTATGGTAGAGTGGCCTGACGGAAGCCACTCCTCAGTAAAAGACACATGATAGCCTGCTTGGAGTTTGCGAAAAGCACCTAAAGACTCTGACAATGAGAAACAAGATTCTTTGGTCTGATGAAACCAAGTCTCAATGACATTAAGTAGCTCGGCCAGAGTCCGGACTTGAGCCCGATCGAACATCTCTGGAGAGACCTGAAAATAGCTGTGCAGCAATGCTCCCCGTCCAACCTGAGGATCTGCAGAGAATGGGAGAAACTCTCCAAATACAGGTGTGCCAAGCTTGTGTCATACCCAAGGCTGGAATCACTGTCAAAGAACTTCAACAAAGTACTGAATACTTATGTAAATGAATACTGAATACTTATATATAAAAACCTGTTTTTGCTTTGTCATTATGGGGTGTTGTGTGAAGATTGAGGGGGAAAAAACTGAGGCTGTAACGTGAAAACAAAATGTGGAAAAAGTCAAGGGGTCTGAATATTTTCCAAAGGCACTGTACTTTTTAACCAGTAGTTCTGAAAGTAGCACCGACGAGTCAAAGTGGTCCCCGAAAATTGCGTTCTACCTCACAAATGTGCAGATGCGTGCACACGTCATTCTCTCTCTCGCTCTACTGTGTGTGCGTCTTGCTAGCTGTCACTCAAATGGTGAGGGACTGGAGTTCCATGGCTGAAACTCGAATTGCTAGGAAGCTGGCCCACATGGGGATAAATGTAGGGAAAATGGCTTCCAGAAAACAGTCACTTTTAAACTCGTGATTTCATGGCTAATTTAGGTAAGAAAGTAATTCTGCTCATAAACTATGTATGAACTGCACATTGACACATCCAGCCCAAAGCGGGAGGTTTAAAAAAAATACTTTCTAGCCGCCAAAGTACCGGAGCATGTCTTTAACTGCCAAAAAGCCCTCTGCTTATGTAATGGTTAATGCAATGTTGAGTTTTATTAGGCAGGTGGAGACATGAAATATTTAATTTTACGACTCAATCCACCACCTGACCTGTGAACATGTTTTACATAAAACATCTGGTCATCTATGTTCCTGGCATCTTTGTGTCGGTTCTATGTCTGAAGCATCCTAGAAGGGACCCAACAGAATCTTTGTGAAGTGTTCATGTTTCACAGTCTTTAACAAACAAACGGTGGGTTGTGGCCATTCCCTCTTGGGCTTGGTATTGTAGTTAGAACATGATGTTGTGTCTTTGATGGGCCACAACTCCTACAATGCCTTTAGAAAGTATTCACTGCCCATTTTGCTTAAGAAGTCACATAAGTTTTATGGACTCACTTTTAACTTGTTTTTTTGAATGACTACCTCATCTCTGTACCCGACACATACAATGATCTGTAAGGTCCCTTAGTAGAGCAGTGAAGATCAAACACAGATTCAACCACAACGACCAGGGAGGTTTTCCAATACCTTGCAAAGAAGGGAACCTATTGGTAGATGGTAAAAAAAGCAGACATTTGCATGTCACTTAGAGCATGGTGAGTTTTTTTTTTTTAGCACTTTGGATGGTGTATCAATACATCTAGTCACTAGAAAGATACAGGCGTACCTTCCTAAATCAGTTGCCGGAGTGGATTGAAGCTACTCTGGGATTTCACCATGAGGCCAATGGTGACTTTAAAACAATTACAGAGTTTAATGGCTGTGTTAGGAGAAAAACTTAGTCCACAATACTAATCCAATTGACAGAGTGAAAAGAAGGAATCCTGTACAGAATCAATGTATTCCAAGACATGCATCCTGTTTGCAACAAGGCACTAAAGTAATACTGCAAATAATGTGGCAAAGCAATACACCGTTTGTCCTGAATACATAGTGTTATGTTTGGGGCAAATCCAATACAACACATTACTGAGTATCAATCTCCATATTTTCAAGCATAGTGGTGGTTACATCATGTTATGGTAATGCTTGTAATTGTTAAGGACTGGGGAGTTGTTCAGAATAAAAACAAAACAAAATAGAGCTAAGCACAGGCAAAGTCCTAGAGGAAAACCTGGTTCAGTGTGCTTTCGTCCAGATACCGGGAGATTAATTCACCTTTCGGCAGGCCGTTAACCTAAAACAGATGGCCAAATCTACACCGGAGTTGCTTACCAAGAAGATAGTGAATTTTCCTGAGTGGCCGAGTTCAAATTATGAGGGCGCCGGAGGGGATAACCAATTGTGCTATTTTTTATTTTTTTTGCATTGTTTGTAACTTATTTTGTACATAGTGTTGCTGCTACTCTCTCTTATGACCGAAAAGAGCTTCTGGACATCAGAACAGCAATTACTCACCTTGAATTGGATGAAGAATTTTTCTTTAATGAGTCGGACAGGAAGGATATACTCCAAACACCTGAACAGGCCCTCATCCCTGTCATTTGCTGGAGAAAGAAACAGAGATTTTGTGGAAAGGTGCCTTGTGAGGATCAGGTGACGAGTGGCTAACCTGGCTGATCTGCCATCAGTACTGTTAGCTAACATTAAATCGCTGGAAAATAAATGGGATGAACTGAAAGCACGTATATCCTACCAACAGGACATTAAACACTGTAATATCTTATGTTTCACTGAGTCGTGGCTGAACTACGACATCAATAACATACAGCTGATGGGCTATACACTCTATCGGCAGGATAGAATATCATCCTCTGGAAAGACACGGACTGGGGGCCTATGCATATTTGTAAACAACAGCTGGTGCACGATATCTAAGGAAGTCTCAAGGTTTTGCTCACCTGAGGTAGAGTATCTCATGATAAGCTGTAGACCACACTATCTACCTAGAGAGTTTTCATCTGTGTTTTTTCGTAGCTGTCTACCTACCACAACAGACCAAAGCTGGCACTACAACCCCACTCAGTGAGCCGTATACAGCCATAATCAAACAGGAAACCACTTATCCAGAGGAGGCACTCCTAGTGGCCATGGACTTTAATGCAGGAAAACTTAAATCAGTTTTACCTCATTTCTGTCAGCATGTTAAATGTGCAACCAGAAGGGGCAAAACTCTAGACCACCTTTACTCCACACACAGAGATGCGTTCAAAACTCTCCCTCGCCCTCCATTTGGCAAATCTGACCACAATTCTATCCTCCTGATTCTTGCTTATGAGCAAAAAGTAAACACAGGAAGCACCAGTGACTCAGTCTATAAAAAAAAGTGGTCAGATGAAGCAGATGCTAAACTACATGACTGTTTTGCTAGCACAGACTGGAATATGTTCCGTGATTCTTTCGATAGCTTTGAGGAGTACACCACATCAGTCACTGGCTTCATCGATAAGTGCATCAATGACGTCGTCCCCACAGTGACTGTACGTACATACCCCAACCAGAAGCCATGGACTACAGGCAACATTCGCACTAAGCTAAAGAGTAGAGCCTCCGCTTTCAAGGAGTGGGACTCTAACCCGGATGCTTATAAGAGATCCCTCTATGCCCGCCGACGAAGCATCAAACCGGAAACGCGTCAATACAGGACTAAGATCGAATCGTACTACACCGGCTTCGACGCTCGTCGGATGCGGCAGGGCTTGCAAACTATTACGGACTACAAAGGGAAGTACAGCCGAGAGCTGCCCAGTGACACGAGCCTACCAGACGAGCTAAATAACTTCCATGCTCGCGTCGAGGCAAGTAACACTGAAACATGCATGAGAGCATCAGCTGTTCCAGACAGCTGTGTGATCACACTGTCCGCAGCCGATGTGAGTAAGACCAACTGGCAAGTGTCTTCACTGACATTTTCAACCTCTCCCTGTCCGAATTCTGTAATACCAACATGTTTCAAGCAGACCACCATAGTCCCTGTGCCCAAGAACACTAAGGTAACCTGCCTAAATGACTACCGACCCGTAGCATTCACGTCTGTAGCCTTGAAATGCTTTGAATGGCTCACATCAACACCATTATCCCAGAAACCCTAGACCCACTCCAATTTGCGTACCGCCCCAAAAGATCCACATATGATGCAATCTGTATTGCTCTCCACACTGCCCTCTCTCACCTGGACAAAGGGAACACTTATGTGAGAATGCTATTCATTGACTACAGCTCAGTGTTCAACACCATAGTGCCCTCATAGCTCATCACTAAGCTAAGAACCCTGGGACTAAACACCTCCCTCTGCAACTGGATCCTGGACTTCCTGACGGGCCGCCCCCAGGTGGTAAGGGTAGGTAACTACACATCCACCACGCAGATCCTCACACGGGGGCCTGTCAGGGGTGCGTGCTCAGTCCCCTCCTGTATTCCCTGTTCACTCATGACTGCACGGCTAGGCACAACTCCAACACCATCATTAAGTTTGCCGATGACGCAACAGTGGTAGGCCTGATCACCGACAATGATGAGACAGCCTGTAGGGAGGAGGTCAGAGACCTGACCGTGTGGTGCAAGGACAACAACCTCTCCCTCAATGCGATCAAGACAAAGGAGATGATTGTGGACTACAGAAAAAGGAGGACCGAGTACGCCCCATTCTCATCGTCGGGGCTGTAGTGGAGCAGGTTGAGAGCTTCAAGGAACTTGGTGTCCACATCACCAACAAACTAACATGGGCCAAGCACACCAAGACAGTTGTGAAGAGGGCACGACAAAACCTGTTCCCCCTCAGGAGACTGTAAAGATTTAGCATGGGTTCTCAGATCCTCAAACGGTTTTACAGCTGCACCAGCATCCTGACTGGTTGCATCACTGCCTGGTATGGCAACTGCTTGGCCTCCGACCGCAAGACACTACAGAAGGTATAAGCTAGAGGTTGACCGATTATGATTTTTCAACGCTGATACCGATTATTGGAGGACCAAAAAATAAATAATAATAATAAATAATGAAACATGTTCAATTTGGTTTAAATAATGCAAAAACAAAGTGTTGGAGAAGTAAAAGTGCAATATGTGCCATGTAAAAAAGCTCACGTTTGAGTTCCTTGCTCAGAACATGAGAACATATGAAAGTTGGTGGTTCCTTTTAACATGAGACTTAAATATTCCAAGGTAAGAGGTTTTAGGTTGTAGTTAATATAGTATTTATAGGACTATTTCTCTCTGTACCATTTGTATTTCATATACCTTTGACTATTGAATGTTCTTATAGGCACTTTATTGCCAGTTTAACAGTATAGCTTCCGTCCCTCTCCTCGCCCCTACCTGGGCTCAAATCAGGAATACATCGACAACAGCCACACTCGAAACAGCGGCCCTTGCAGAGCAAAGGGAATAACTACTCCAAGTCTCAGAGCGAGTGACGTTTGAAACTGTATTAGCGCGGACCCCGCTAACTAGCTAGCCATTTCATACCGGTTATACCGGCCATTAGGCTGATAGGCTTGAAGTCATAAACAGTGCTGTGCTTGCGAAGAGCTGCTGGCAAAACGCACGAAAGTGCTGTTCGAATGAATGCTTACGAGCCTGCTTCTGCCTACCATCGCTCAGTCAGACTGCTCTATCAAATCAGACTTAATTATAACATAACATACAGAAATACCAACCTTTGGTCATTCAAATGGTCGAGTCCGGAAACTATCATTTCGAAAACAAAACGTTTATTATTTCAGTGAAATACGGAACCGTTCGGTATTTTATCTAACGGGTGGCATCCCTAAGTCTAAATATTCTTGTTACATTGCACAAACTTTAATGTTATGTCATAATTACGTAAAAATCTGGCAAATTAGTTCGCAATGAGCCAGGCTGCCCAAACTGTTGCAAATACCCCGACTCTGCGTGCAATGAACGCAAGAGAAGTGACACAATTTCACCTGGTTAATATTGCCTGCTAACCTGGATTTCTTTTAGCTATTCTTTTAGCTATTTTGCAGGTTTCAAAATATATACTTCTGTGTATTGATTTTAAGAAAGGCTTTGGTGATAATGGTTAGGTACAGTCGTCCAACGATTGTGCTTTTTTTCGCAAATGCGCTTTTGTTAAATCATCCCCCAGCGTTGCATATGCAACGCAGGACACGCTAGATAAACTAGTAATATCATCAACCATGTGTAGTTAACTAGTGATTATGATTGATTGTTTTATAAGATAAGTTTAATGCTAGCAAGCAACTTACCTTGGCTTCTACTGCATTCGTGTAACAGGCAGTCTCCTTGTGGAGTGCAACAAGAGGCAGGTGGTTATAGTGTTGGACTAGTTAACTGTAAGGTTGCAAGATTGGATCCCACGAGCTGACAAGGTGAAAATCTGTCGTTCTGCCCCTGAACAAGGCAGTTAACCCACCGTTCCTAGGCCGTCATTGAAAATAAGAATGTGTTCTTAAATGACTTGCCTAGTTAAATCTGCTTGAAAATCTATGGCAAGACTTGAAAATGGTTGTAAAGATTGACAACTCAATGGACAGAGCTTGAAGAATTTTGAATAGAATAATGGGCAAATATTGTACAATCCAGATGTGCAAAACTCTTAACCTTATCCAGAAAGACTCAAAACCGTAATCGCTGCCAAAGGTGATTCTTATGTAAATGTAATACCTACGTACATTTGATATTTTTCTGTATTCCATTTTCAATAAATTAGCAAACATTTCTGAACATGTTTTCACTTTGTCGTTATGGAGTATTGTGTGTAGATTGGTGAGAAAAAAACTATTTAATCTATTTCGAATTCAGGCTGTAGCGCACATTTTTTTGGAATAAGTCAAAGGGTATAAATAGTTTCTGAAGGCATTGTACAAGATATTTGAAATGGGTTTAGGTTGGTCATAAAAAAAAGTTTGGGAATCAAAACCACTGATGTAGGTCACAACTACTGCAGTTTTGTAATGGATGGGAGTGTATTAGCACTCGCTGCTCCCACCCTGCTGGACTTGATAAGGATGACAAGACCAGGCCTTAGTGTAGCGGGCCAACATAAACACTGTAACATCCAGGTAGCAACAGCACTGTACCAACCAAAGATTTAACCAAACATACCAACAGGGTAGCAGAATGAGGCAAGAGCAAGTGTTTGAGGTTGAGAGGTGAGGTCTTCACTGGGAGAACATTTACTGAAACGTTGCAGAAACGAGAGAGACAGTTTTATCTCACATACATACAGGAGAACTCCCGTCTGGCAAGTGTTATTTCACTCGGGTCTTGACTTGATGCAACATGCTGTGTTTGCTTACTTAGAAAATACCCTTATCTAGAGTGGTTTATGCAATTCAAATAAGTCAGCAAGGCATTTAGTTTGTGAACTTTGGGATTGTGGGCTGGGGCCCTGTGGTGGTTGGTTTTGAGGTGTTTTTGTGTGCGTGTGTGTGTGCTGCCTATTAATAGGGAGCAGGCTGATGTCGTTGTTTCCTTTCCTTACAATCCATCTCCTCCAACTGACACCTGACTAGTTGAGGTGGTCCCCCTCCATACTCCCTACCTCCTACCCCTTCTGTGGTGTCAGCGGGAAAACACCAATATCGGCTAGACAGCCCTGAAAGGAGGCTTTACTTCCATTGTGCTGGTGTGTGCAGCAAGCCCTGGAGCCATGAATAACCCACCTGGCATGTAGTGACTCCCCCTCTGCAACCTCTCTGTGTGGAGAGTCCTCTTCAGAGTGTAAACACCTTGCAAATACCTGGTGATTCAGAGGAGATGATTACTGGCAGTTCAGACCGGTCCAACGTATCCTAGGCCCATCTGGCTGCAGTAGTATTAATGCCCAGCAAAAAACAAATGTTCCCGACAACTTTAGTGAACATTCCCTCAAGAGTGTCATTAGGTCATTAACTAATGTTTTCATAGGAATGTTCCCATGATGTGCAAGGAATGTTTAGAAGAGACCGTTATTTTAATGTCAATGGAACTTACCAAGAACGGGGTTACTATGTTCTCAGAACACAAGATATTAATGTTCTAGACACGTTAAATGAGAATGTTGCAAGAACATTCATGTGTCCAGTTTTATATGGGTAAATATAATATTTCATCAACTTTCAACCAAACATACACAGAATATGATCAATAAAACAATTTCTTCAGCGTACTTTTAACAGAGCTGAGAATGACTTCAAAGTGCGTTCACCATATTGCTTACGCCTATCAAGTTGTTTCAGATCTACACAGGTATCTACAGAGGTTTGTGGTTTCTTCTGGACAGGACCTAACTATATGGCTCAATAAGCACATGCTGTAAAGATACTCCTTATTGGGACAGTGGTTAGGGCGTTTGTCATTGGTGCTGGTGGCCTGGGTTCAAGATCCGCTAGGGGAGTCACCCTACTCTCACTTTCTTAGCAATATACACTGAGTGTAAACATCATTAGGAACACCTTCCTAATATTGAGTTGCACCCCTTTTTGCCCTCAGAACTGCTTCAATTTGTCAGGGCATGGACTTTACAAGCGGCAATGCATTCCACAGCAGGAGTTCCTAATGTTTTCGACATTTTGTTTATATGTAAATTTCACTTGTAAATATTATTTATGCATCATAGTGTGTATACAGTCGTGGCCAAAAGTTTTGAGAATGACACACATATTAATTTTCACAAAGTTTGCTGCTTCAGTGTCCTTAGATATTTTTGTCAGATGTTACTATGGAATACTGAAGTATAATTACAAGCATTTCATAAGTGTCAAAGGCTTTTATTGATAATTACATGAAGTCGATGCAAAGAGTCAATATTTGCAGTGTTGATCCTTCTTTTTCAAGACCTCTGCAATCCACCCTGGCATGCTGTCAATTAACTTCTGGGCCACATCCCATAATCAATGCTTGGAGTTTGTCAGAATTTGTGGGGTTTTGTTTGCCCACCCGCCTCTTGAAGATTTGACCACAAGTTCTCAATGGGATTAAGGTCTGGGGAGTTTCCTGGCCATGGACCCCTAATATTGATGTTTTGAGCCACTTAGTTATCACTTTTGCCTTATGGCAAGGTGCTCCATCATGCTGAAAAAGGCATTGTTCGTCACCAAACTGTTCCTGGATGGTTGGGAGAAGTTGCTCTCGGAGGATGTGTTGGTACCATTCTTTATTCATGGCTGTGTTCTTAGGCAAAATTGTGAGTGAGCCCACTCCCTTGGCTGAGAAGCAACCCCACACATGAATGGTCTCAGGATGCTTTACTGTTGGCATGACACAGGACTGATGGTAGCGCTCACCTTGTCTTCTCAGGACAAGCTTTTTTCCGGATGCCCCAAACAATCGGGAAGGGGATTCAGAGAAAATGACTTTACACCAGTCCTCAGCAGTCCAATCCCTGTACCTTTTGCAGAATAACAGTCTGTCCCTGATGTTATTCCTGGAGAGAAGTTGCTTATTTGCTGCCCTTCTTGACACCAGGCCATCCTCCAAAAGTCTTCGCCTCACTGTGCGTGCAGGTGCACTCACACTTGCCTGCTGCCATTCCTGAGCAAGCTCTGTACTGGTGGTGCCCCGATCCCGCAGCTGAATCAACTTTAGGAGACGGTCCTAGCGCTCGCTGGACTTTCTTGGGCGACTTGAAGCCTTCTTCACAACAATTTAATCGCTGTCCTTGAAGTTATTGATGATCCGATAAATGGTTGATTTAGGTGTAATCTTACGGGCAGCAATATCCTTGCCTGTGAAGGCCTTTTTGTGCAAAGCAATGACGACGACATGTGTTTCCTTGCAGGTAACCATGTATGACAGAGGAAGAACAATGATTTCAAGCACCACCCTCCTTTTGAAGCTTCCTGTCTGTTATTTGAACTAAATCAGCATGACAGAGTGTTCTCCAGCCTTGTCCTCGTCAACACTCACACCTGTGTTAACGAGAGAATCACTGACATGATGTCAGCTGGTCCTTTTGTGGCAGGGCTGAAATGCAGTGGAAATGTTTTTGGGGGATTCAGTTAATTTGCATGGCAAAGAGGGTCTGCAATTAATTGCAATTCATCTGATCACTCTTCATAACATTCTGGAATATATGCAAATTGCCATCATACAAACTGAGGCAGCAGACTTTGTGAAAAGTAATATTTGTGTCATTCTCAAAACTTTTGGCCACGACTGTAGATTTATCCTCCCTGAATTTCTGGAACTTTGGCTACCAGCTTTGTTTCTTTGTGCACAATCTCTAGATGCTTTTTCAGGTTTGTGTTTCTGGATGAAGAGATCAATGCAGCCTTTGCAGAATTTGCACTTGACAAAAATGTTGTTCTCTTTCTCCTCGATTAACAAACAATAATGGGAGCATTTCCAAAGGGAAAAGGATAAGCGGGGTAAAAACACTTTACGATAGCCTATTGGAAACGGGTTAGCCTACAGCATGAATTCCGTAAACATGAGCTTTAAAAAATATATAACACGCTGATAGAGAGATGCTTCTGAAGGTAATATACACTTTGTCTAAACATCAGACCTTTACCATCGTTACTCTATAAATCGTCAGTCTGACTGAAGTCGCCCTAAGAAAGATGCAGTAGCCTCTACAAGCCAGAATGTTGAATAAAAAGTATTCAGACCCCTTGACTTTTTCCAAATTTTGTTAGGTTACTGCCTTATTCTAAAATGGATAAAATATGTTTTCCCCCTCATCTATCTACATGCAATACCCCATAATGACAAAGCCATAACAGGTTTTACAATTTTTTTTGCTAATGTATTAAAAATACAAAAACTTAAATATTGCATTTACATAAGTATTCAGACCCTTTACTCAGTACTTTGTTGAAGCACCTTTGGCAGCGATTACAGCCTCGAGTCTTCTTGGCTATGACGCTACAAGCTTGGCACACCTGTATTTGGGGAGTTTTTATCCCATTCTTCTCTAGATCCTCCTAAGGCTCTGTCAGGTTGGATTGGGAGCGTGCGTCGCTGCACAGCTATTTCTTAGCCTTTCCAGGCTGTCATGTGCCTTTTACTGAGGAGTGGCTTCGATCTTACCACTCTACCATAAAGGCCTTATTTGATGGAGTGCTGCAGAGATGATTGTCCTTCTAGAAGGTTCTCCCATCTCCACAGAGGACCTCTGTCAGAGTGACTTTATATATGTGGGACCTTATATAGACAGGTGTGTGCCTTTCCAAATCATGTCCTGTTCAATCAAGTTGTAGAAACATCTCAAGGATGATCAATGGAAACAGGATGCACCTGAGTTAAATGTCGAGTCTCATAGCAAGGGGTCTGAATACTTATGTAAATGTAATATTTCAGTTGTATTTTTTTTGCATTTAAAAAAAAAACTGTTTTCGCTTAGTCCTTATTGTGTGTAGATTAAGATTTTTTTTTTAAATCTATTTTAGAGTAAGGCGTAACACGTAACAAAGTGTGGAAAAGGTCTAGGGGTCTGAATACTTTCCTAATGCACTGTATACTAAAATCTTGGAAATCAATCAATCCGCTATCATTAACAAAATGGAAAAATCTAATGATTTTTTATTGAAGTAGTATGGGCGGTGAGAAAACAAATTATTACAATTTAAGGCCAAGTGGCAAACAATAATGCAGGCACTAGGGATGTGGGTGTGAGCATGTGGGTCTGGGAAGATGTAGTTATTGTTTGGGTCTGTAAGTTGTTCATATGTATAAGTTTGTATGTGGAGTAATAAATAAAAAAAGGGCGGAGGGATTTTTTTTTTTTAAGGAACAAATAAAGACACGGACACAGGAATGTTCTTGCAACGTTCTGATGAAACGTGTCTATAACGTCAATATGTTATATTCTGAGAACATTGCAATCGTGTTCTGTGTATGTTTGATGTGACGTTGATGGAATATTCTCCTAATTCTCAGAGAACTGGACACATTAATGTTCTTTCAGATTCCCATAAAACCCATCTACAACATTTATGTTGTATATTCTGAGAACATTGTAACCAATTTCTGCTTGAAATTAAGGGAATGTTCTCCTAAGTAACACCAAAACAAGTTATCAGAAGGTTTTTCTCCTTACTAATAAATAATTGGACACTCAAACATTAGGAGAACATTACGTGTAATGTTACAAATATGTTCTCTCTCCTTAGAATTGTTAGCTGGGTGCCCAGTCACATGGTTTAGGCCTGTGTTCTCCCTGTACTAAAGCTGTCCTCACTGGGCTGGTGACAGCACCACCTTCGGCTAATCCTTTCACTATTCCTGAAAATATCGATCACATGAGTTTTCCAGGAGTTTTGAAGGAGTTTTCCGGCTAGAGGTCGGTTTACTAGCTAGTAACCTGTTGGCTAGGTATTTAAATTTAACAAAAAAAATGTAATCTTTATTTATCTAGGCAAGTCAGTTAACAACAAATTCTTATTTATAATGACTGCCTAACCCGGTCAACGCTGGGCCAATTGTGCACTGCCCTATGGGACTCCCAATCACGGTCGGTTGTGATACAGCCTGGAATCGAACCAGGGTCTGTAGCACTGAGATGCAGTGCCTTAGACCGCTGTGCCACTCGGCAGCCAACAGAGCTCTTCCTGTTGACGAGGAGATGGTGTTTTAAAAAAAAATCTGTGTCCTAGAGCTCCTGCCTTTGTCGATGCCAGCAAATCCTCTCAGATGAGTTGAATGACGAGTGAGTGTGTGCGTATGTATGTGTGCGTCTGCGTGTGTGTTGGAGAAAAGAGGAGTCACACCATAACATAGGCCTAATACATACTCAACTCTTTCTAAAGATCTCCCTTCCTAACCCCCAGTTCCACCCTGATCCATATATGACACAAGTGTGGAGTGACTAACAATAACACTGTGTGGGACAGATGGGAATGGGAGTGTGTGACAGGCGGCAGTGGCCAGTCTTAAAGGAGGGAGATGGGTTGGTCCCTCCCCTGAGGTTAATGGGATTTGTGCAGAGCTGTGTGTGCCAGGCTCGCTGCCCTCCCCGTCCATGCTTGGTCCAGCTGAGTAGCGCTGGCAGCGCTGGCTTAGAGTCAGTTGATTTGTTGGGTGGCATGCAACCTGCTAGCTAAGGAGATCAAGACATATATATTTATGTTTTGCAATTGAACAAGAAGCTTTGCTTGTCCCTGAGAAGGGAAGAAAGAAAGCCATTCTCTGAGGTCTTGGAGAGCAGGTTTCTGTTGGACAGTGGTATAAGATCCTGGATGAGGACCTTATTTTCCCCTGCTGAAGAGGAAACCTGTTGCTCTGCAGCTGAGAACTAGGACAGACACATTGTTTGGTGGTCTTCTTAGAATTGAATTGATTAAATAAGGATGGATTTCATGCCGGGGAAGAATTGATGCTGAGAAAATAGGTAGTCCAACATCTGAAATCCTCTTGAGTCGTAAACACTTATGGCTATACAGTGTCCCGTTTATTTGTGCGTACGTTTGAGTCTGTGAGTTGGAATGTGTGTGAGAAATGAGGAGGTTAGATTGTGTGATAGTCTGAGTCTTTAAGAGTGCGTGAGAGAGGGCGAGCGAGAGAGATAGGAATTTGATTTTGTGATCGTGAGGGAGGCAGAAGGACACAAGCCTCTGCCTGCGGGTGGAGACAGTGCGCAGCAGCAAGTCTTCTTAGGCAGAAGCACTCTGACTTGGCTTGTCTTCACTGATTTACTCAGTGCTACTACAGAGCAGCAGGCAGCCGCCTACCTACATCTCACAGAAGAGACCGGACTAAGTAAGTCAGTCACCCAGGGTTTGGGTCAGGCCGTCCGTGACGCGATCTCTCTCTTTACATGACTTTACTCCAACTCTGTTTCTTGGATCTAAAGACAAGGGCTGCTTAGCAGACGGGAGAGGCTAGAGATTTCTCTGGCCGGTCAACAGAATGCGTCTGGTGGTGGAGTCCCCTCAGGAGGTTATGCTAAAGATGCTGCCCTATTTTGTTGAGAACGCCGTGCTGACCCAGAGCGAGATATGCTGCATGTGAGTTTAGCAGAGTGCTTCTGTGTGGAGTGGGTGGGAATTTCTAAACCGTTCCCTCATAGATGTAGTGTGTGATCTACAATAATAGAAATGCTATAAGATGAACTGTGTGCCTGTGTGGTTCTAAGACAGGAGTGCATCCAGTGCTTCTTAGTTGTGTAGAATGTATGGATGTGTACGACTGGTAACTCAGTGGTGTACAAATGCATTCGGAAGGCTACTGGGATGTTATTGTGTACTTACACAATCTGTCCTAAATAATCTGAACAATACCTGCTAACTTGCCCATCCATCTTAAATGTTACACTCCCCTGTGTATGTATTTGGACCTAATGATCACTACATCAAGCTTGTTACTCTACAAATGTGGATATTTTTACAGCTTGTTTTGGTTGTTTCAGATGATGTTTTTCCCAATAGGAAGTGAATGGTGAATAATGGGTTGTGTAATATGAGTCATGTTTATTCTTTCTGAACACTTCTACAGTAATGTGGATGCTACCATGATTGTGAATAACCATGAATGAATTGTGAATGATGATGAGTGTGAAGGTTAAAGCGGAACAAAGATCATAAACCCCCCTTGGTAATGTGAGAGGTTAGCATGTTTTGTTGTAGTCTCTAACTTCCTCAATCATCATTATTCAAGATGTTTTTCTTCAATAGTGCCATTACATTATCAGGATTAATTTAGAAGTGTTCAGAAACATCTTATCTACTCACTTAGAAAGAAAATTACTCCAGTCATCATTCACCATTCGGTTCTTATTGGGCAAAACATAACCCAAAACAAACTGCAAATGGATCCAATGAGTTTGTAGAGTCACAAACTTGATGTAGTCATTGCGTGCAAGGAATATGGGACCAAATACTAAACTTTTGACTACTTTAATACTATGAATACATTTGTCCAACCACTTATGACTTCAAGTGGGGGGACTAGATATATAAAGTGTTTTAATTTCTAAACGGTAAAACATATGTTTGAAAATACCATTAAAAAAAGGTGACATTCTGTACTGTCGCCTCATATAAAACATTTCATCTCAATTCCAAAAAATGCTGGAGTATAGATCCAAATGTAATGTTTTTGCTCCACTGTCCAAGTACACACAGTGGGGAATGTATATAGTCTAGCTACTGGCTTGAAAGTTCCCTAGATGAACGGAAGAGCAATCATGGGATCAAGTTACTGCGCATAACATGCCTGATACTAAAAGTAGTCATACACTTGTGATTGTATGAATTCTGCTCATTCAGAGTGAAGAGCCTGTCTTCTTTTCTATCCCAGAAGAATAGGTAGGCCTACTCTATAATCATAAGGGATCATTGAGGCTATTTGGCAAGCCTCTCTATCGTTGTCTTTGTGTGCCGTGATAGCAGATATATTTTTAGTCCTGGTGTTAGTGGAGAGGCTGATAGCAGGGTGGGTGCCGGAGGACTTGAGACACCAGAGTAGAGCAGAACAGAAGCTAGTTAATTTGACTGAGTATAGATGCTGGTGATTTACATGGCAGGAAAGGAGAGGACGGTTCACATTCAACACATCCTCCGGTTGGTTTCTCACTGTGGTTTACGCATGCAGCATATTTCAATGGATCATACAGCATTGTATATACTATCTGTAGATTAAACTTTAATTTTGTTTTCTAGTAGGAGAGAAATACCGTATGTTTTCAATTCTATAATAGACTGATGTCCTGCCGAGATATCACAGGTAATGCTGAAGGCAGCTCAAAGTGGTAAACTAGATGGAGGTGGAATTCATGGTTATTTGATGGGGATTATCTCTAGTGGCTTTCCCACAATGTAACTGCATATACAGAGTGACATGATGTTTTGAAGGAGGTTCTCAATTTCTTCCTGTAGACTTGGCTAGCTGCAGTTCTACCTCATATTCATCATTCCCTGACAGGAATCTCCACATCGCCCCATACATTTTAAAAATGGGAAAAATAGGAGAGAAACAAAAGTCCAAAGTGAAACAAAGGATTTTGTGATTAGTGGCCGGCCACCCCCATGGGCCTGTCACTGTGGAACTCTGTCTCTGTGGTGGGGGGGTGTGTAATTTTAGTGTGACGGCGGCACAAAGCAGAGCCTGTTGTTTTTGCGTTATTGTATGCTTGGGCCAGGCCTCTTCCTTCTCTGGCCTGGACACAGGAAGTCCAGTCAGGGTCAGACAATGAAGGAGGGGGGTGGTGGGCTGACTCAGGGATGGTTCTTGACCCTCACAGGGCTTAAATATGTGACCCCTGAATGTTTAGGCTAACCCCCTTTTCAACCAGACTTTTGTTATCAGCACAACCTATGGCATTTATTGTCTCACCTGAAATACTGGTTTAGACATTTAATAGTAGTTAGGCTTTGGTGTTGTCTAGTTTTCCTGTTAGGTGTTTCTTTTGTTCCTGTCTCTCATCACACCTGTACTTTCCAATGACATGCTGGTTTGCTAGACTGCACAAACAGGGTACGTGTTCCGCCCTTCTGTCAGGTGGATTTATGAGCCTGGAGAGAGACTCATTCTGAAAGCACAGTGAAAAGGATTAATTGGAGCTGGCATGGAGAACAGCTTCAGCCCCACTTTGTCTTTCACCATTCTATATTAATTGTCACCTGCAGATTTCTTAGGAAGTCAACGAGAGGTTTGACATATAGCCGAGACAGGTGAGACATATATAAATGCTGTGTGTAGCCCCTGAGGAATGCATTACAAAATACTGCAGCTAATTATTCAAGCTGTTTTGCATTTGTCTGGGCCAGCAGAGACCTGCCAGATTCCATCAGGATGCAGCAGCTTATGCAGGGGAAAAAGGCCAGATAAGCATTCAGGATCAAAGCTTGATTCATAGCTGCTGTAGGTTGAGGCTCCGGCTCCCTTTCAAACCTGTCTTACAGCTGGACTTTTCCTATTTGGTTTAGCGGCAGAAATAGTGGCAGCCAACACCCAAGATTTATCCTCATCTCAGTGCCTGTCTGTGCCTCCTGACCTGAAGCCAAATATTAAACACTCTCTGGTCCCAAATATGACTTACCTAATCTCTTTATCTTCATTCCCTCTAACATAGGGCTGTAAAAGGTGTAAGGGTTCTGTTACAGAACTGGAACAGTTTGCACAGTGCTGAACTGTGAGTGACCATGTGGCTCAGTCTGCCCAGATTGTTGCTTGTATTTCATTATTCTTTGACTATTAGATGTTCTTATAGGCACTTTAGTATTGCCAGTGTAACAGTAAGGCTTCCGTCCCTCTCCTCGCTCCTCCCTGGGCTCGAACCAGCAACACAACGACAACAGCCACCATCGAAGCAGCGTTACCCATGCAGAGCAAGGGGAACAACTACTAGAAGGCTTAGAGCGAGTGACTTTTGAAACGCTATTAGCGCGTGCTAACTAGCTAGCCATTTCACTTCGGTTACACCAGCCTCATCTCGGGAGTTGATAGGCTTGAAGTCATAAACAGCGCAATGCTTGACGCACAACGAAGAGCTGCTGGCAAAACGCACGAAAGTGCTGTTTGAATGAATGTTTACGCGCCTGCTTCTGCCTACCACCGCTTAGTCAGATACTTAGATGCTTGTATGCTCAGTCAGATTATATGCAACGCAGGACACGCTAGATAATATCTAGTAATAATCATCAACCATGTGTAGTTAACTAGTGATTATGATTGATTTGTTTTTTTATTAGATACGTTTAATGCTAGCTAGCAATTTACCTTGACTTACTGCATTCGCGTAATAGGCAGTCTCCTTGTCGAGTGCAATGAGAGAGAGGCAGGTCGTTATTGCGTTGGACTAGTTGACTGTAAGGTTGCAAGATTGGATCCCCCGAACTGACAAGGTGAAAATCTGTCATTCTGCCCCTGAACGAGGCAGTTAACCCACCGTTCCTAGGCCGTCATTGAAAATAAGAATGTGTTCTTAACTGACTTGCCTAGTTAAATAAAGGTAGAAAAAATCGGCTCCCAGAAATACAGATTTCCAATTGTTATGAAAACTCGAAATCGGCCCTAATTAATCGGCCATTCCGATTAATCGGTGGACCTCTAATCCAGAGATCCTAACTGCTCTCTTCATCTGTTGTGCTTTTGCAGCCTGAGCGAGAGCTTCTTCATGGTGAAGGGTGCCGCCCTCTTCCTGCAGCAGGGCAGCAGTCCTCAGGACCAGAAAGCACATCCCCACCACAAACATGCAGGTGAGTACCTACCACACAACCAAAGGACAGGACCCAATGGAAGTTTGGGCTGCCAGGCAAAGTGGGTAAATGGTCCCAAAACTCAGACTAATTAACTTCATTACCCTGTCCATCTTAGAGAGTGTTGTTATGGTTTTGTCTGGTTAGCCTATTTGTTGCTTTGTCTGATGAGTGTCTCTCCATGCTGCCCTGGAAAGCACATCAGATGAGTGAGTGCTCCCAGAGTTGAGGTGAAGGGACAGTGTCCGGCTGATTATTAGCATGTTCCAGACGTGTCGTGTGTAGCTTAGGCAGATTAGTGGTTAAGTAGGCCTACAGTATGTGTGGCTGCTGGTTGTGCTCATTAGTAGGCCTACTTTTGTTCCACATCAATCAAAACAGGACACTGAGGATTTGGCAGTAGTGCTGTCCCCGACAACAACAAAAGTAATCTGTTCTTTCGACCAATCAATTTTTAAACATGTCGTTTTCCACACCCTATGTTTTGTAAAAAATGTGCTATATACAGTGGCAGTCAAAAGTTTGGACACACCTACTCATTCAAGGGTTTTATTTATTTGTACTATTTTCTACATTGTAGAATAATATGAAATAACACATATGAAATAACACATATGGAATCATGTAGTAACCAAAAAAGTGTTAAATCAAAATACATTTTAGATGTTAGATTCTTCAAAAAATAGCTTTGCACACTCTTGGCCTTCTCTCAACCAGCGTCATAAGGAATGGTTTTCCAACAGTCTTGAAGGAGTTCCTACATATGCTGAGCACTTGTTGGCTGCTTTTCCTTCACTCTGCGGTCCAACTCATCCCAAATCATCTCAATTGGGTTGAGGTTGGTGATTGTGGAGGCCAGGTCATCTGATGCAGCACTCCATCACTCTCCTTGGTCAAATAGCCCTGAAGCAGCCTTGATGTATGTTTTAGGTCATTGTCCTGTTGAAAAACAAATGATAGTCCCACTAAGCACAAACCAGATGGGATGGCGTATCACTGCAGAATGCTGTGGTAGCCATGCTGGTTAAGTGTACCTTGAGTTTGAAATAAATCACCAACAGTGGCACCAGCAAAGCACCATTACACCACCTCCTCCGTGCTTCACGGTGGGAACCACACATGCAGAGATCATCTGTTCACCTACTCTGCGTCTGTGTCTAATGTCCATTGCTCGTGTTTCATGGCCCAAGCAAAACTCTGCTTCTTGGTGTCCTTTAGTAGTGGTTTCTTTGCAGCAATTTGACCATGAAGGCCTGATTCACGTAGTCTCCTCTGAACAGTTTATTTATTTATTTATTTATTTATTTTACCTTTATTTAACCAGGTAGGCAAGTTGAGAACAAGTTCTCATTTACAATTGCGACCTGGCCAAGATAAAGCAAAGCAGTTCGACAGATAAAACGACACAGAGTTACACATGGAGTAAAAACAAACATACAGTCAATAATGCAGTATAAACAAGTCTATATACAATGTGAGCAAATGAGGTGAGAAGGGAGGTAAAGGCAAAAAAGGCCATGATGGCAAAGTAAATACAATATAGCAAGTAAAATACTGGAATGGTAGTTTTGCAATGGAAGAATGTGCAAAGTAGAAATAAAAAATAATGGGGTGCAAAGGAGCAAAATAAATAAATAAATTAAAATTAAATACAGTTGGGAAAGAGGTAGTTGTTTGGGCTAAATTATAGGTGGGCTATGTACAGGTGCAGTAATCTGTGAGCTGCTCTGACAGTTGGTGCTTAAAGCTAGTGAGGGAGATATGTGTTTCCAGTTTCAGAGATTTTTGTAGTTCGTTCCAGTCATTGGCAGCAGAGAACTGGAAGGAGAGGCGGCCAAAGAAAGAATTGGTTTTGGGGGTGACTAGAGAGATATACCTGCTGGAGCGTGTGCTACAGGTGGGAGATGCTATGGTGACCAGCGAGCTGAGATAAGGGGGGACTTTACCTAGCAGGGTCTTGTAGATGACATGGAGCCAGTGGGTTTGGCGACGAGTATGAAGCGAGGGCCAGCCAACGAGAGCGTACAGGTCGCAATGGTGGGTAGTATATGGGGCTTTGGTGATAAAACGGATTGCACTGTGATAGACTGCATCCAATTTGTTGAGTAGGGTATTGGAGGCTATTTTGTAGATGACATCGCCAAAGTCGAGGATTGGTAGGATGGTCAGTTTTACAAGGGTATGTTTGGCAGCATGAGTGAAGGATGCTTTGTTGCGAAATAGGAAGCCAATTCTAGATTTAACTTTGGATTGGAGATGTTTGATATGGGTCTGGAAGGAGAGTTTACAGTCTAACCAGACACCTAAGTATTTGTAGTTGTCCACGTATTCTAAGTCAGAGCCGTCCAGAGTAGTGATGTTGGACAGGCGGGTAGGTGCAGGTAGCGATCGGTTGAAGAGCATGCATTTAGTTTTACTTGTATTTAAGAGCAATTGGAGGCCACGGAAGGAGAGTTGTATGGCATTGAAGCTTGCCTGGAGGGTTGTTAACACAGTGTCCAAAGAAGGGCCGGAAGTATACAGAATGGTGTCGTCTGCGTAGAGGTGGATCAGGGACTCACCAGCAGCAAGAGCGACCTCATTGATGTATACAGAGAAGAGAGTCGGTCCAAGAATTGAACCCTGTGGCACCCCCATAGAGACTGCCAGAGGTCCGGACAGCAGACCCTCCGATTTGACACACTGAACTCTATCAGAGAAGTAGTTGGTGAACCAGGCGAGGCAATCATTTGACAAACCAAGGCTGTCGAGTCTGCCGATGAGGATATGGTGATTGACAGAGTCGAAAGCCTTGGCCAGATCAATGAATACGGCTGCACAGTAATGTTTCTTATCGATGGCGGTTAAGATATCGTTTAGGACCTTGAGCGTGGCTGAGGTGCACCCATGACCAGCTCTGAAACCGGATTGCATAGCAGAGAAGGTATGGTGAGATTCGAAATGGTCGGTAATCTGTTTGTTGACTTGGCTTTCGAAGACCTTAGAAAGGCACGGTAGGATAGATATAGGTCTGTAGCAGTTTGGGTCAAGAGTGTCCCCCCCTTTGAAGAGGGGGATGACCGCAGCTGCTTTCCAATCTTTGGGAATCTCAGACGACACGAAAGAGAGGTTGAACAGGCTAGTAATAGGGGTGGCAACAATTTCGGCAGATAATTTTAGAAAGAAAGGGTCCAGATTGTCTAGCCCGGCTGATTTGTAGGGGTCCAGATTTTGCAGCTCTTTCAGAACATCAGCTGAATGGATTTGGGAGAAGGAGAAATGGGGAAGGCTTGGGCGAGTTGCTGTTGGGGGTGCAGTGCTGTTGTCCGGGGTAGGAGTAGCCAGGTGGAAAGCATGGCCAGCCGTAGAAAAATGCTTATTGAAATTCTCAATTATGGTGGATTTATCAGTGGTGACAGTGTTTCCTATCTTCAGTGCAGTGGGCAGCTGGGAGGAGGTGTTCTTATTCTCCATGGACTTTACAGTGTCCCAGAACTTTTTTGAGTTAGTGTTGCAGGAAGCAAATTTCTGCTTGAAAAAGCTAGCCTTGGCTTTTCTAACTGCCTGTGTATAATGATTTCTAGCTTCCCTGAACAGCTGCATATCACGGGGGCTGTTCGATGCTAATGCAGAACGCCATAGGATGTTTTTGTGTTGGTTAAGGGCAGTCAGGTCTGGGGAGAACCAAGGGCTATATCTGTTCCTGGTTCTAAATTTCTTAAATGGGGCATGTTTATTTAAGATGGTTAGGAAGGCATTTAAAAAAAATATCCAGGCATCCTCTACTGACGAGTTGATGTTGAGATGTGTATGTTACTTGCACTCTGTGAAGCATTTATTTGGGCTGCAATCTGAGGTGCAGTTAACTCTAATGAACTTATCCTCTGCAGCAGAGGTAACTCTGGGTCTTCCTTTCCTGTGGTTGTCCTCATGAGAGCCAATTTGATGATAGCGCTTGATGGTTTTTGCGACTGCACTTGGAGAAACTTTCAAAGTTCTTGACATTTTCCGCATTGACTGACCTTCATGTCTTAAAGTAATGATGGACTGTCGTTTCTCTTTGCTTATTTGAGCTGTTTTTGCCATAATATGGGGGCTATCTTCTGTATACCACAACTACCGTGTTATAACACAACTGATTGGCTCAAACGCATTAAGAAGGAAAGACATTCCACAAATGAACTTTTAACAAGGCACACCTGTTAACTGAAATGCGTTCCAGGTGACTGACTACCTTATGAAGCTGGTTGAGAGAATGCCAAGAGTGTGCCAAGCTGTCACCAAGGCAAAGTGTGTCTACTTTGAAGAATCTCAAATAGAAAATATATTTTGATTTGTTTAACTTTTTTGTTTACAAAATGATTTCATTGTTTTGTCTTCACTATTATTCTACAATGTAGAAAATAGTAAAAATAAAGAATTTCTTGAATGAGTAGGTGTGTCCAAACTTTTGACTGGTACTGTATATATATGCCAAAAGCAGCAGCTACTCTTCCTGGGGTCCAGCAAAATTAAGGTAGTTTCTACAATTAAAAAAAAATTACAATACATTCACAGATTTCACAACACACTGTGTGCCCTCTGGCCCCTACTCCACCACTACCACATATCTACAGTACTAAATCCATGTGTATGTATAGTGTGTATGTTATTGTGTTTGTGTGTATGCATGTGTTGCATCACAGTCCCAGCTGTTCCAGCTGTGTTTTTTTTATATAAAAAAAAATCAAATTCTACTGCTTGCGTCAGTTACTTGATGTAGAATAGAGCTCCATGTAGTACTGTGTGCCTCCCATAGTCTGTTCTGGACTTGGACTGTGAAGAGACCTCTTGTGGGGTATGCATGGGTGTCTAAGCTGTGTGCCAGTAGTTTAGACAGACAGCTCGGTGCATTCAACATGTCAATGCCTCTCGTAAATAAAAGTAGTGATGAAGTCAGTCTCTCATTCCCTTTCAGCCAGGAAAGATTGACATGCGTATTGTAGCAGGCTACAGCAAGTTCAATAACAAAACAGGCACCAGTAGCACAATTAGAATGCAAATGGGAAGTTTATTAGGAGTTTTTGTACATGGGAATTCACCAGTCACCTCACAGTCCACAAGCTGTGAACATTGTCTGTTCCATTTTCCAGGGGTAGTCCTCACACTCGGGTTGTCAGCCAATCTGGTCTGGTACACAAGGGAGGTAGTCCGACAGTCCAGGTCACAACGGGTAATCACACAGATATCTCTCTCTCGCTCTCTCTCTCTACCTCTCTCTCTCTATACCTCTCTCTCTCTATACCTCTCTCCCTCTCTATACCTCTCTCTCCCTCTATATACCTCTCTCTCTCCCTCTATATACCCCTCTCTCTCTCTATACCTCTCTCTACCTCTCTCTCTCTCTCTCTCTCTCTCTACCTCTCTCTCTCTATACCTCTCTCCCTCTCTATACCTCTCTCTCTCCCTCTATATACCCCTCTCTCTCTCTATACCTCTCTCTATCTATACCTCTCTCTACCTCTCTCTCTACCTCTCTCTCTCTCTCTCTCTCTCTCTACCTCTCTCTCTCTCTACCTCTCTCTCTCTATACCTCTCTCCCTCTCTATACCTCTCTCTCTCCCTCTATATACCTCTCTCTCTCTATACCCCTCTCTCTCTCTCTCTATACCTCTCTCTCTATACCTCTCTCTCTATACCTCTCTCTCTCTATACCTCTCTCTCTCTATACCTCTCTCTCTCTCTATACCCTCTCTCTCTATATACCTCTCTCTCTCTATATACCTCTCTCTATATATACCTCTCTCTCTATATACCTCTCTCTCTCTATACCTCTCTCTCTCTCTCTCTCTCTATACCTCTCTCTCTCTATACCTCTCTCTCTCTCTCTCTCTATACCTCTCTCTCTCTATATACCTCTCTCTCTATATACCTCTCTCTATATATACCTCTCTCAATATACCTATCTCTCTCTATATACCTCTCTCTCTCTATACCTCTCTCTCTCTATACCTCTCTCTCTATATATACCCCTCTCTCTATATACCTCTCTCTATATATACCTCTCTCTCTATACCTCTCTCCCTCTCTATACCTCTCTCTCCCTCTATATACCTCTCTCTCTCCCTCTATATACCCCTCTCTCTCTCTATACCTCTCTCTACCTCTCTCTCTCTCTCTCTCTCTCTCTACCTCTCTCTATACCTCTCTCCCTCTCTATACCTCTCTCTCTCCCTCTATATACCCCCTCTCTCTCTCTATACCTCTCTCTACCTCTCTCTCTCTCTCTCTACCTCTCTCTCTCTATACCTCTCTCCCTCTCTATACCTCTCTCTCTCCCTCTATATACCTCTCTCTCTCTATACCCCTCTCTCTCTCTCTCTATACCTCTCTCTCTATACTCTCTCTCTATACCTCTCTCTATACCTCTCTCTCTCTATACCTCTCTCTCTCTATACCTCTCTCTCTCTATACTCTCTCTCTCTATATACCTCTCTCTCTATATACCTCTCTCTATATACCTCTCTCTCTATATACCTCTCTCTCTATATACCTCTCTAATATACCTCTCTCTCTATACCTCTCTCTCTCTCTATACCTCCTCTCTCTCTATACCTCTCTCTCCTCTATACCTCTCTCTCTCTATACCTCTCTCTATATACCTCTCTCTCTATATATACCTCTCTCTCTATATACCTATCTCTCTCTATATACCTCTCTCTCTCTATACCTCTCTCTCTCCCTCTTATACCTCTCTCTCTCTATACCCCTCATCTCTCTTCTATACCTCTCTCTCTATACCTCTCTCTCTATACCTCTCTCTCTCTACCTCTCTCTTCTATACCTCTCTCTCTCTATACCTCTCTCTCTCTATACCTCTTCTCTCTATATACCTCTCTCTATATACTCTCTCTCTATATACCTCTCTCTCTATATACCTCTCTCTCTATATACCTCTCTCTATATACCTCTCTCTATATACCTCTCTCTCTCTATACCTCTCTCTCTCTCTCTATACCTCTCTCTCTCTCTATACCTCTCTCTCTCTATACCTCTCTCTATATACCTCTCTCTCTATATACCTCTCTCTCTATATACCTATCTCTCTCTATATACCTCTCTCTCTCTATACCTCTCTCTCTCTCTCTCTCTCTATACCTCTTTCTCTCTCTCTCTATACCTCTCTCTATATATACCCCTCTCTCTCTCTCTATACACCTCTCTCTACCTCTCTCTCTCTCTCTATATACCTCTCTCTCTATATATATATACCTCTCTCTATATATATACCTCTCTCTCTCTCTCTCTCTCTCTCTCTCTCTCTCTCTCTCTATACCTCTCTCTCTCTATACCTCTCTCTCTCTATACCTCTCTCTCTCTATATATCTCTCTCTCTATATACCTCTCTCTATATACCTCTCTCTCTATATACCTCTCTATATACCTCTCTCTATATATACCTCTCTCTATATACCTCTCTCTCTCTATACCTCTCTCTCTCTCTCTATACCTCTCTCTCTCTATACCTCTCTCTCTCTATACCTCTCTCTATATACCTCTCTCTCTATATACCTCTCTCTCTATATACCTATCTCTCTCTATATACCTCTCTCTCTCTCTATACCTCTCTCTCTCTCTCTCTCTATACCTCTTTCTCTCTCTCTCTATACCTCTCTCTATATATACCCCTCTCTCTCTCTCTATACACCTCTCTCTACCTCTCTCTCTCTCTCTATATACCTCTCTCTCTATATATATATACCTCTCTCTCTATATATATACCTCTCTCTCTCTCTCTCTCTCTCTCTCTCTCTCTCTCTCTCTCTCTCTCTCTCTCTCTCTCTCTCTCTCTCTCTCTCTTTCTCTTTCTCTTTCAATTCAATTCAATTCAATTCAATTCAATTAAATTAAATTCTTGGGCTTTATTGGCATGGGAAACATGTGTTAACATTGCCAAAGCAAGTGAGGTAGATAATATATAAAGTGAAATAAACAAAAATTAACAGTAAACATTACACATCCAGAAGTTTCAAAACAATAAAGACATTACAAATGTCATATTATATATATACAGTGTTTTAACAATGTACAAATGGTTTAAAGGACACAAGATAAAATAAATAAGCATAAATATGGGTTGTATTTACAATGGTGTTTGTTCTTCACTGGTTGCCCTTTTCTCGTGGCAACAGGTCACAAATCTTGCTGCTGTGATGGCACACTGTGGAATTTCACCCAGTAGATATGGGAGTTTATCACAATTGGATTTGTTTTCAAATTCTTTGTGGATCTGTGTAATCTGAGGGAAATATGTCTCTCTAATATGGTCATACATTGGGCAGGAGGTTAGGAAGCGCAGCTCAGTTTCCACCTCATTTTGTGGGCAGTGAGCACATAGCCTGTCTTCTCTTGAGAGCCAGAGAGGTATAGAGAGAGAGGTATAGAGAGAGAGAAAGGTATAGAGAGAGAGGTATACCTCTCTCTATACCTCTCTCTCTCTACACCTCTCTCTATACCTCTCTATACCTCTCTCTCTACCTCTCTATACCTCTCTATACCTCTCTCTATACCTTCTCTCTCTATACCTCTCTTATCTATACCTCTCTCTCTATACCTCTCTCTATATATATACCTCTCTCTCTATACCTCTCTCTCTATATATATACTCTCTCTCTCTCTATACCTCTCTCTCTCTATATATATACCTCTCTCTCTATATATATACCTCTCTCTCTATATATATATATACCTCTCTCTCTATATATATACCTCTCTCTCTCTATATATATACCTCTCTCTCTATATATATACCTCTCTCTCTATATATATACCTCTCTCTCTATATATATATACCTCTCTCTCTATATATATACCTCTCTCTCTCTATATATATACCTCTCTCTCTCTATATATATACCTCTCTCTCTATATATATACCCTCTCTCTCTATATATACCTCTCTCTCTATATATATATACCTCTCTCTCTATATATATACCTCTCTCTCTATATACCTTCTCCTCTCTATATATATACCTCTCTCTCTATATATATACCTCTCTCTCTATATATATACCTCTCTCTCTTATATATATACCTCTATCTCTATATATATATACCTCTCTCTCTATATATATATATATACCTCTATATATATACCTCTCTCTCTATATATATACCTCTCTCTATATATATACCTCTTTCTCTCTCTATATACCTCTCTCTCTCTATATACCTCTCTCTCTCTATATACCTCTCTCTCTCTATATATATATCTCTCTCTCTCTATATATATATCTCTCTCTCTATATATATACCTCTCTCTCTATATATATACCTCTCTCTCTATATATATACCTCTATCTCTATATATATATACCTCTATCTCTATATATATATATACCTCTATATATATACCTCTCTCTCTATATACTACCTCTCTCTCTATATATATATACCTCTATCTCTATATATATACCTCTATCTCTATATATATATATACCTCTATATATATACCTCTCTCTATATATATATACCTCTATATATATACCTCTCTCTCTATATATATACCTCTTTCTCTCTCTATATACCTCTCTCTCTCTATATACCTCTCTCTCTCTATATATATATCTCTCTCTCTCTCTATATATATATCTCTCTCTCTATATATATATATACCTCTCTCTCTATATATATATATACCTCTCTCTATATATATACCTCTCTCTCTCTATATATATACCTCTCTTTATATACCTCTCTCTCTCTATACCTCTCTCTATATATATACACCTCTCTCTCTCTCTCTCTCTCTATACCTCTCTCTCTATATATACCTCTCTCTCTCTCTCTCTCTCTATACCTCTCTCTATACCTCTCTCTCTCTCTCTCTCTCTATATATATATATATATATATATATATATATATATATATATATATATATATATACCTCTCTCTATATATATATACCTCTCTCTCTATATATATACCTCTCTCTCTCTATATACCTCTCTCTCTATATATATATATACCTCTCTCTCTCTATATATACCTCTCTCTATATATATACCTCTCTCTATATATATACCTCTCTCTCTCTATATATATACCCCTCTCTCTCTACCTCTCTCTCGCTATACCTCTCTCTATACCTCTCTCTCTCTCTCTCTATACCTCTCTTGGTTCGCTCCTCTACCCCTTTGGACAGGTTGCTTCCTCTTTTATTCCCAAGCACTCCCTGGCTTAACGACCTACAGCCTCGTTGGGGTAGGAAGTCCATATAAGGCGCGGGGGTGGAGTCGGCAACCTATATTATATTATTAATATTATTAATTATCAATATTAGCTCTCTGTGTGCATCCAAGGGCCAGCCGTGCTGCCCTGTTCTGAGCCAATTACAATTTTCCTAAGTCCTTTTTTGATAGTGTTGTTAAGAAGGCAGAGCATTGCTTAATTATAGACAAACTTCTCCCCATCTTTGCTGCTACTGCGTCAATATGTTTTGACCATGACAGTTTACAATCTAGGGTTACTCCAAGCAGTTTAGTCATCTCAACTTGCTCAATTTCCACATGATTTGGTTGATCTTTAGGGTTTGGTTCCAAATACAATGCCTTTAGTTGTAGAAATATTTAGGGCAAACTTATTCCTTGCCACCCACTCTGAAACTAACTGCAGCTCTTTGTTGAGTGTTGCAGTCATTTCAGTCGCTGTAGTAGCTGATGTTTATAGTGTTGAGTCATCCACATACATAGACACTCTGGCTTTACTCAGTCAGTGGCATGTCGTTAGTAAACATTGAGTTTGTCTGATGCTTTAAGCTTACGGTTTGATATGTTAAGACAAATGTCTCAAGAGGGCGCCACCTGACCCATCTATCCTCTTCCCGCTCCTGCTGGCTTTAGCAGATTTTGCCATTACTCTCCTGAAGTTGCTGGTAATAGGAACAAGGAATCTGCAACCTTTCTCATGTTGAATGCCAATTTATCTTACCATTTCTACCGATCTGCGTGCCAGTTATGGTTTTCGTATGCATATTTTCATGAAACAGTTTAATTTAATTTATAATAATGTCATATCTCAAAATCATTGTCATGTGGTTAATCAAAATTCTATCTTAAGGAAACTTATACAAACCTCATCCTTGATGTTTCTACAACTTGATTGTAGTCCACCTGTGTTAAATTCAATTGATTTGGACATGATTTGGAAAGGCACACACCTGTCTATATAAGGTCCCACAGTTGACAGTGCATGTCAGAGCAAAAACCAAGCCAGTATTGTGTTGAGGCACAGATCTGGGGAAGGGTACCAAAAAATGTCTGCAGCATTGAAGGTCCCCAAGAACACAGTGTCCTCCATCATTTTTAAATGCTGCGGGGATGTTTTTCAGCGGCAGGGACTGGGAGACTAGTCAGGATTGAGACAAAGATGAACAGAGCAAAGTACAGAGGGATCCTTGATGAAAATCTGTTCCAGAGCACTCAGTACCTCAGATTGGGGTGAAGGTTCACCTTCCAACATGACCACGACCCTAAGCACACAGCCAAGACAACACTGTGGTGGCTTCGGGACAAGTCTCTGAATGTCCTTGAGTGGCCCAGCCAGAGCCCAGACTTGAACTTGATCGAACATCTCTGGAGAGACCTGAAAATAGCTGTGCAGCGACGCTCCCCATCCAAACTGACAGAGCTTGAGAGGGTATGCAGAGAAGAATTCCCCAAATACAGGTGTGCCAAGCTTGTAGCGTCATACCCAAGAAGACTCAAGCCTGTAAGCGGTGCCAAAGGTGCTTCAACAAAGTACTGAGTAAAGGGTCTGAATACTTATGTAAATGTTATATTTCAGTTTTTATTTCTAAAAACATGTTTTTATATTTGTCATTGTGGGTTATTGTGTGTAGATTGATGAGTAAAATAATATTTTAATACATTTTAGAATAAGGCTGTAACCCAACCATTTTGAAAAAGTCATGGGGTCAGAATACTTTTTGAAGACACTGTATATTTGTTACTGCTCGATTTTAACGATCTTGGTCAACCAACAGCCTAATGACCAAACAATCAACCAGTTGACAGTTGGGGTCATCTATTTTCATCTATTTTGTAACCTAGTCATCTATCTGAGAGTCTATTCAAAGCTTCAATGTCTTGCAAAGCCATATGGTAAACCATAGGACCTAGTATAAAAGGATATGAGTTTTTTTTTAAATTTAAAAACATTTTTTATTCCCTCACCTTTATTTAACCAGGTAGGCTAGTTGAGAACAAGTTCTCATTTGCAACTGCGACCTGGCCAAGATAAAGCATAGCAATTCGACACATACAACAACACACAAGTTACACATGGAATAAACAAAACATACAGTCAATAATACAGTAGAACAAAAGAAAACAAAAAGTCTATATACAGTGAGTGCAAATGAGGTAAGATAAGGAAGTTAAGGCAATAAATAGGCCATGGTGGCAAAGTAATTACAATATAGCAATTAAACACTGGAATGGTAGATGTGCAGAAGGTTCCAGTGTTTAGCCACCCGTATAATGTAAAGTACGATATTTCAAGTATGATTCTAAGGCAAAGGTTTTAATTGGTTAAAAACAAGATCCTGCAGCTGCTTGGGAGAGCTTAACATGCACTCTCAATATCACAGAGAACCAGGTTTTTTTTCTCCCAACGCTGTTCTAGTTTTACTCTGTGAGCTAATATTTTGTTCATTTGATTTCAGTTGGTTTCTCATTTTTGGTTTCCTTGTTGAAGTGAATTCAAATGGAATTTGAAATGGAATCACCAAGTGAATTGACTGAACTTGAGCACAATCAGGATTGGCTGCTAGCCCGCATTGAGTGATTGAGTTGGTAGGCAGTTATTGGAGGATGCAGTCATGTGTTTCTTATAGAGAAAGTGCTGCATTTGGAAAGTGAACAGTCAATTTTTTTTTAGGTTTTCTGTAGGACAGAATGTTTTCAAACAGGATTGGATAATCTCCTTAGCCTGGCCTTTGGGTAATGTTTATCCTGTAGTCTACTGCCAGTGAACATTGCGCCTTGTAGTTAGAATACTTAGCGGTGCCCTCAGGTTGTGAGGTGACTGATTTCCGATCCATGAGCTGAGGCCACACTGTGCGGTTCCTTCTGCCTGAGTAACCAACCATGGCTGGCCCAAATCTTGGCTGGCCACTATCTTTTTGTCAGAGCAGTAGCAGTGGCAGGAGATGAAAACACCCCCCAGTGAAGAACTTGCGGAACTTCCAAAACAAAAAGAAAGATACCTGCGTGTCAACTGATGTCGGCCTCAACCAAACCAAATGCAGAGATTAGCATTTGTCTCGGTTGTGAGTCTGAGCTGAGCTGAGAACTCCTGTAGCCCCTGGCTGTTAAGGCCCAGAACAGTTGCTGAGTAAAGTACTAACTTATTAATACATGTAAATGAATATATGTCTGAACGTGTCTTTATGAGGCGTCTACCTATGGATGCGCCATGAAGCAGGGGAACATGCCCAGAGCCAGCGTGGCGCCGACAGCTGTAATTAAAGCCGCCCAGGAGGAGAGGACATAGTTTGTTTGCCAGTCATCAGAATACCTTGACTGACACATGTTTGGCTGCCACTCTTTACTGATCACTGTAGTGGTTAGGGTTGTCATTTAACGTCGCCATATCGAGTAGCCCTCCCTTTGCTGTCTCTTAATGTCTCCCTCTCTACATAACTTAAAAGCATGCCTAATGTGTATTGGAGTGTACAATCGTGGATTGATTTGAAAACCACTAGAAGAGTCTTGAAATGTATTCTAAAACTCACAGGCAGCCAGTGTAGAGACTTTAAAACCGGTGTAATGTGTGCTCTCCATCTGGTCTTGGTCAGTACACTCGCTGCAGCATTCTGTATGTTTTGCAGTTGACCAATGGCTTTCTTGGGTACACCAGACAGAAGAGCATTGCAGTATTACGCAGCTGTCCGTTCTGAAGCTGCAACGTAATTTTGGACATTGACTGAAAAGTTCTGTTACCGAAATCCCTCATTTGTTTTATGAAAAACATTCCCTATTCCCTCAACCCTGTAAGCATCGTATGCATGTGACCAATAGGGCCTGACCTATAGTCTATCATAATCACATCAGTAAATTGGTTATAACAAAATCCTAACACAGTAATGGCGACAGAAAAATGGATCCCGAGGATGTGAAAAAGAAAAACGGGCAAATGTTTGTTGGTTTCTCAGGAGGGAAAGTGGAAGTCAGATCTGTGGAAGACATTTGACTTAGTTGTGGAGACTACTGGATATCAATAAAAAGGAGGGCATATGAGAAAGTGTTTTCTGAGTATTATGTGCCAAACAATTGCTGTTAGATTACAATATAATTTTTTTAAATGACCATTTAGAACAGTGTAAACAACACTAAATAAGTGTACCAGAGAGAATGTCTAACGGGGAAAATATACAGTGCCTTGCGAAAGTATTCAGCCCCCTTGAACTCAGGCTTCAAACGTAAAGATATAAAACTGTATTTTTTTGTGAAGAATCAACAACAAGTGGGAAACAATCATGAAGTGGAACGACATTTATTGGATATTTCAAACTTTTTTAACAAATCAAAAACAGAAAAATTGGGCATGCAAAATTATTCAGCCCCCTTAAGTTAATACTTTGTAGCGCCACCTTTTGCTGCGATTACAGCTGTAAGTCGCTTGGGGTATGTCTCTATCAGTTTTGCACATCGAGAGACTGACATTTTTTCCCATTCCTCCTTGCAAAACAGCTCAGTGAGGTTGGATGGAGAGCATTTGTGAACAGCAGTTTTCAGTTCTTTCCACAGATTCTCGATTGGATTCAGGTCTGGACTTTGACTTGGCCATTCTAACACCTGGATATGTTTATTTTTGAACCATTCCATTGTAGATTTTGCTTTATGTTTTGGATCATTGTCTTGTTGGAAGACAAATCTCCATCCCAGTCTCAGGTCTTTTGCAGACTCCATCAGGTTTTCTTCCAGAATGGTCCTGTATTTGACTCCATCCATCTTCCCATCAATTTTAACCATCGTCCCTGTCCCTGCTGAAGAAAAGCAGGCCCAAACCATGATGCTGCCACCACCATGTTTGACAGTGGGGATAGTGTGTTCGGGGTGATGAGCTGTGTTGCTTTTACGCCAAACATAACGTTTTGCACTGTTGCCAAAAAGTTCAATTTTGGTTTCATCTGACCAGAGCACCTTCTTCCACATGTTTGGTGTGTCTCCCAGGTGGCTTGTGGCAAACTTTAAACAACACTTTTTATGGATATCTTTAAGAAATGGCTTTCTTCTTGCCACTCTTCCATAAAGGCCAGATTTGTGCAATATACGACTGATTGTTGTCCTATGGACAGAGTCTCCCACCTCAGCTGTAGATCTCTGCAGTTCATCCAGAGTGATCATGGGCCTCTTGGCTGCATCTCTGATCAGTCTTCTCCTTGTATGAGCTGAAAGTTTAGAGGGACGGCCAGGTCTTGGTAGATTTGCAGTGGTCTGATACTCCTTCCATTTCAATATTATCGCTTGCACAGTGCTCCTTGGGATGTTTAAAGCTTGGGAAATCTTTTTGTATCCAAATCCGGCTTTAAATTTCTTCACAACAGTATCTCGGACCTGCCTGGTGTGTTCCTTGTTCTTCATGATGCTCTCTGCGCTTTTAACGGACCTCTGAGACTATCACAGTGCAGGTGCTTGATTACACACAGGTGGATTGTATTTATCATCATTAGTCATTTAGGTCAACATTGGATCATTCAGAGATCCTCACTGAACTTCTGGAGAGAGTTTGCTGCACTGAAAGTAAAGGGGCTGAATAATTTTGCACGCCCAATTTTTCAGTTTTGGATTTGTTAAAAAAGTTTGAAATATCCAATAAATGTCGTTCCACTTCATGATTGTGTCCCACTTGTTGTTGATTCTTCACAAAAAAATACAGTTTTATATCTTTGTTTGAATCCTGAAATGTGGCAAAAGGTCGAATACTTTCGCAAGGCACTGTATATATATAAAGCCTTTATTACAGCAGACTGAAAACAGTTGCATTCGTGAATTGCGGTTTATTTATTGTTTAGACTAATTATTCAAAGCTCCCTTCATTTCATTTTAAAACTAAAATGCTTGACTGCATTTCACAGCATGAATGTCTTGTGTGATGGCATGAATGAATGAATGATTGATAAGGTAGAATTTATATTGAATTATAGGCCTAATGATAACTACGTTACTTATAATTATAAAGATGATCATAATAATAATTGTAATTATAACAATAAGAAGGGAGATCAAGAAAAAGGAGGGAATAGGAGTGAGAGCTACTTGCATATTATGTGTGCCAAACAGGTGCTGTTAGATTACAATATTATTTTTCTGCCTGTTTGGAACAGTGTAAACAACACCAAATAAATTATAAGTAATACCAATCTGTTCTAACATTTAAAAAAAAGCCTTTATTACAGCATAGCAAAGATTTAAAAACAGCCGAATCTGTGAAATTGCTTTATCCAACATTTTGCTGTTGCATGAGGCTTGGTGCTCAAGGAAACAGTAAGCTATTAAACAAACACTCAAACAGGCAACATAATTAAGATCTGTTTTATTTATGTAGATGTGGATGATTTCTAAAGCCAGGCACATTTAACAGTTAGGCTTTTTATTATAGACCTTATTAAATCTCCTTAATTTTCTAAGACAATTAGGCTAAGGCAAGGGCTGTTTCCTCATCTCTGCTGCCTCCGCCGCTTTGTTCTCAAATCCCAATTTGCCGGTTAACTTTGCTATTATGCACAAAACAACATAGGGAAAGGCACCAATTCAAGGAAGATTATGGTTCAGAACCGCGGACAGCGACCGTATCCAACCCGGGAGAAAGCGCATTTGTTCTAAAATAATATTTGATTTATTACTGTTGCGCCATTTATTTTTTGGCATAATATAACCTTATACAATTTCAGTATCACATGTCTTAGAGTGATGGACTGTGCCATCCCTGTGGTCTCCGCAATGGATTAGTCCACTGAGATAGGCGCGAATCAGGTGTCTTGTGCACCTTGACAAAAATAAAAATATTTGCGACTGCTCGACCAAAAACATCTTGTTCGACCAACAGCCTATCGACCAAGCAAATCGACCTGTCGACTACATGGGTTCACCATTGTCAATGTTCTAGGTGAATGGAATAAGGCGGAGTCAGACGCAGGACACAGGTATGAGTAAAGCCACAATATTTACTCAAATTCAACAATAATCCAACAAGGATAAACATAAACAATCCAGATCACGTACACGGAACCACTTGACAAAAACAATCACGCACAAAACAACAGGGGAAGCCAGAGGGTTAAATAAGGAACACTGATTATGGAATGGAAACCAGGTGAGTATAATGAAGACAAAACCAAACGAAAATGAAACATGGATCGGTGGTGACTAGAAAGCCGGTGACGTCGACCGCCGAACGCCGCCCGAACAAGGAGAGGGACCAACTTCGGCGGAAGTCGTGACAGCCATAGTTGGCTCTAAGATAATTTAAAACTTTAACTAAGGCTCTCTCTGTGCTGTGGTGGGCACGGAAACCGGATTGGATTTTTAAAATAATTGGTACTTAAAAAATCATTGGTTTCAAAACCAATTTCTCCAGAATTTTGCTTAAGAATGGAAGGTTGGAGATGAAAGAGCTGAAAATTGCTAAGAGCTGAAGAATCTAGATGACTTTTCTTCAGAAGAGGTTTCACCATAGCAGTTTTAATGCATTGGGGAAAGTGCATGAACAGGGAGTAATTAACAATAGCTTGCACTTATTCAGATATGCAATTAAAAACTGTTTCAAAGACGTGGTGGGGATTAATTTTCCCTACATTTTTTAGGCACTGAGCAAATTTCAGGTCTGCTCAACACAAACTTGAGATTTGTGAAAATTCTGTGAACACTGAGGAGGCTGTACTCGCTTTAAGTTACAGTTTTAACAGTGGCCATGTCGGCAACTGTGGCTATTTGATCATAATGTAGGCCTACCAGGGTGGCTTACAATAAAAAACAATGGAGAAAATGCATCCCATAACATTTTAACATGGAAATAGCTGTTCTATCGTTCAGCCTACAGTAGCAGCCAATGTTTAGTGTTCAATGTCGGCCTACATTCCATGAGACTTTTGGAAGAAAGAAAAAAAAACATGCAGGGGCTTGACATTGACCTGTGTATCCACTTGTCCTTCAGACAAGGAATTGACTGAAAATGTTGTTGTGTTGTTTGATGCAAGACACCACTTTACAAAATCAAATGTGTTATTATTACCATACCATTATTACAGAGAATCAGAAAAATGTTACTACCCTCTGCCTATTGCCTACTCAAATACAAAACTGACCATTTAAGACAAAAAAATGCTCTTTACCTGACTCTCTTCAAAGATGTCAATAAATGTTGTGCTCTCTCACCTATGGCTGACTACAAATGATCTATAACTGAGCTAATGACTCACAAACTAGCAACAGACAAAATGTGCACACATGGCTACATGCAGCTCTCGCTTTGATCTCAAAACAAGTGCATCTACTCACGACTGCTCATGCTGTTAACACAGTCCAGTTCAAAGTAAATGGTACAGATCAATGGTCTATTTGCTTCTAGACCTACTACAGCTCTGATTGTTTATGCCACACCGGTCTGTGTACAGTAGGGGCTAAGTAGTGCTTGAGCTTACATTTAAATAATTCGCTTTTTATTTTATTGGGCTGATAGTCGCCTCTCAAAATCCCTCCGCTCTACATTTCCTCCAATGACACTGGCCAAAAAGGTACACCGTCTTCCAGCTGATGGCAAAACTCGAGTCTCACCACATTATTTCTGCCTCAATGCCAAATTCATGTTGTTACTCCTATGAACAGAGAAAGTGAAATATTCCTTTATATTAAAAAAGACCCAAGCTGCTAATAATAACAACAAAGTAAAGCTATAGTTACACTTCCCTACTCATTCATTACTGCTGCAGTGCTTATTGAGGCACTGAGTGGAAATGGAAGAACGCGCATTTAATGACTGATAAAAGTGTTGAATACAAAGTGTTGACAGTGCTGAGTGAGAACTTAAACATGAACTCACTCATAAAAACAGCAACACTTTGCTGTATTTGTTGACAGTCTCTCTCTAGTCATGGTTTTAAACGTTTTGAAATCTCACAGTATCAACTTAGCTGTAGCTTTCTTTTATGCCTGCTACGTTACTGCGGAGATGGTTATCTGAGCCATACGATCAGTCAGCGGTAGGTTTATAGTGCACCTGGTATGCTCTCTGGGCCGCCGGGAAGGCAGAGTTTATACCTTCAGACACATGAAATGGTTCAAAATTGCAACAGTTTTCCTACCTGGCATGCAGGGCAGCTGAATCGGGTGCAACTACTGTCAACAACCTGACACAACAAAAAATAGGAACACAACTATTTTTTTTTTTTTTTACAGAAATGTTCAAAGGCATGTGCAATGTCTGCTTTATTTTACTATTTACCCATCTACCAATAGGTGCCCTTCTTTGTGTGGCATTAGAAAACCTCCCAGGTCTTTGTGGTTGAATCTGTGTTTGAAATTCACTGTCGGCTGATGGACCTTAAAAATAATTGTATGTGTGAGGTACAGAAATTAGGTTGTCATTCAAAAATTATGTTAAACACTATTATTACACACAGAGTGAGTCCATGCAACTTTTGTGACTTGTTAAGCAAATGTTTACTCAAAGGGGTTGAATACTTATTAACTTTTTTCATTTTTCATTAATTAGTAAACATTTCTAAAAACATAATCCATCTTTGACATTATGGGGTATTGTTTGTAGGCCAGTGACCAAAAAAATCTTCATTTAATCCATTTTAAATTCAGGCTGTAACACAATAAAATGTAAAATGTCAAGGGGTGTGAATACTTTCTGAATGCACGGTATGTGGGTTTTTGGTAAAGGAATTACCAGGCACAAGGTAATATTTCTTAAACTTACAGAAGGTAAACAATTCCTCCAATATGAAATATATGTTGATATTAGTTGGCAGGGGTCTTTACGTCAACATTATTGTGTTTTGATGTATTTCTGATACCTTTTAAGATTTTTCCTAAGTCCTTTTCTTTCTGAATCCAGAAATCAAAGCCTTTACTTATGCCTAATTTTTGAGATGGACAATTGAAAACAAATTGTGGATATGCCTTCATTTCCCCAAAATATACGCTCTTAACTTTAATTTAATACCCAATTTGATATGCTCCTATGAACTTCACATGTTGGTGTTCATGGATCCTTTTACATGGAAATGCCCAATACCCAGTTCTGGAGGGCATTGTTCTCTGCTATGTAACCTTTCATGGCACTAGCCAATTGTGCCTGCAGTTGCTCACTCACTCAACGATGTTGTCTGATGACACTAACCAACCAGGTCTTTATTTTTTTCCTGTTCTTCTCTTTCAACAGGAGACTTACCTCAGCACCTGCAGGTGATGATCAACATTCTTCGCTCGGAGGACCGAATCAAACTGGTAAGAGGCAACACACACACACTTCCCCACAACCCTGGCCAGTGACTAACCACCTGGCACCATGACATAGTCAACCTGCCTGAATGCTTTTTATTGTGTACTAAATACTTTAATTTTTTTTATTTCACCTCTGTGTACTAAAGACTTGTTTGTTCACTGTAATTATTAGATAATGAGAACATGTTTGAACTCACACAGAAGAGCATTACCAAGTGTTTCCATGGTGTCTGTGAAATGGAGAGTTTATTAGTTTATCTATCACTATGTTCTCACACTCCATTGGAATGATGCCTCCCATGTATTAACAAACTGTTTTTGACTGTGAGAGATTGCTTTGTAGGATTGGAGTGTGTGTGTGTGTGTGTGTGTGTGTGTTACGGTTGGACTGTGTGGGTGTTATGCCCATGTCTTGTGCGTGTGGAATTACATGATGCAGCAGACCTGCAGTCAGATTGTGTGTACTCTCTATGAGTCTGTTTGTATGACCTTTTTATCAGATTCACATGTTGGGAGAGGTGCATGGACAGGTAGGCAATGTAGCCTCGTTGTTTGTGAAAGAGTTGATGAAACTGTCACGTCCCCTGCTACAGGCGGTGCGGCTGGAGAGTGCCTGGTCAGACAGAGTGCGTTACATGGTGGTGGTGTACACCAGCGGACGACAGGACACAGAGGAGAACATCCTGCTGGGCATAGACTTCAGCGACAAGGACAGGTGTGTATGGGCCTGGGCCAGCGTGTGTGTGTGTGTGCGTGTGTGTGTGTGTGTGTGTGTACGTGTACGTGTGTGTGTGTGTGTGTGTGTCTCTTTCCTCACTTGCTATGGTTGTCCTTGATGCCAGCTGTTAGACCCTTGTTGTTGTGGTAGCAGCATCTCCATTTGAAGTCAAACCAGGTGTGTTGATCTGCTGGGAACGTGTCTTTTTGTGTTGTTCCCAGTAAAAGCTGCTCCGTTGGCATGGTGCTGCCTCTGTGGAGTGACACCAAGATCCATCTGGATGGAGACGGGTGAGCGAGTCCCCCATAGACATACAATTGTTCTGTATCTGTGACCCCTCTGTCAGACTACAGCCCCCTGCTGTACACTCTGGAGAGAAACAGCTCTGTTTGCGTAACTCTGTAATAACTGGAATACCTGTAACTGGAATACCAGTAACTGGAATAACTGGAATACCTATAACTGGAATACCGGTACAGAAAAAGACACTGAGCTCAGCACAGGCTTAAATGACTTTGACCACCACATGTGTTTTGATAGAGAGTTATGTTTTAGTGGTTACTAGGTATGAATCAGTGTGTGATCAGGGAGAGTCATTGCCTGTCTTGTGTCTCCCTCAGGGGTTTCAGTGTGAATACAGTGAGCCGGAATCATGTCTTCAAACCTGTGTCTGTACAGGCCATGTGGTGAGTAGACACAGCCGTAGGAATGACTGCTTAATACATTGTTGTTAATGAAGCAATCCCACATCAATACATTGTTGTTAATGAAGCAATCCCACATCAATACATTGTTGTTAATGAAGCAATCCCACATCAATACATTGGCTGCTGAATTCATATCAGACCACACAGTTGAGGCATTTCAAAATACTCTGCCAAATACTGGTGTAGAGATGCAGGTGCATGCATCAATCAATCAATCAATCAAATGTATTTTATATTTCCCTTTTTACATCAGCAATTGTCACACAGTGCTTTACAGATACCCAGCCTAAAATGAATGCCATTTGTTCATGTGAATCAGCTCATTACCCATTAAAAGCCTATTGGTAGAAAATGATTATACTGCACCAAATTTCTCCCAGATTAACAAAGATGGTTGATTGAAGATAAATTGACCTACTTTGACCAGAGTCTCTTTCTAACCCCTGTCCCAGGTCGGCTCTGCAGATCCTCCACAAGGTGTGTGAGGTGTCCCGCAGGTACAACTACTTCCCCGGGGGAATGGCCCTCACCTGGATGGGTTACTATGAGAGCTGCATCGCCTCAGAGCAGAGCTGCATCAACGAGTGGAACGCTATGAGAGACCTGGAGACCTTGCGGCCTGACTCTCCCACCATGTTTGTCGACAAGTGAGTCTACAGAAATTGCAAATGGATATGAAATAACGCGAATAGTTTCACACAAAGTCAAACATGTAGAACGAGATGGACAGTAGAGGAAACGTGTGATGGTCTGCTGGTCCTGACTGACCCATTGACTGAGAGTAGAGTAGTTTGCTGATGAAGCCTCTGTGTGTTTGTCTCTGCTGATGCAGGCCCACAGAAAGGGAGCGGACAGAGTGCCTTATCAAAGCCAAACTCCGTAGCATCATGATGTTCCAGGACCTGGAGAACGTCACCTCTAAACAGGTAAGCAGTGGGGAGGGATGAACTAAATGCACACATTAGCTGCGTGCCCTCCCTTTTATAGTGCACTACTTTTGACCAGGCCAATAGGGCTCTGGTCAAAAGAAGTGAACAAAATATGGAATAGGGTACCATTTGGGACACAGTATTGAAAACAAACATCTTTGCATTACAGCCTTACTGACTTGTAGTGTAGTCTTCAGTCAATTTCGACCGGACATTATTTGATGTATTTGAAACTGTAGTCAGGAATATTACAAGTACAAATGGTAGAATATCAAATGGTTGGGAGTTGATGAGTTTGCTGTCCCCTCAGATCCGGACGGAGCTGGAGCAGCATATGAGCTGTAACCTGATGCAGTACAAGGAGTTCATCGACAACGAGATGCTGCTGATCCTGGGCCAGATGGACAAGGCAACACTCATATTTGACCACCTCTATCTGGTTAGTCACCTGGCAGCAACTCCTTATCCAGAACTGCTTGGTACCGCTCAATCTCTAGCTTGGTCCCAGATCTGTCTCTGCTCTTCCCAACTCCATTGCTGTCATTGGCATTTTGGCATGCTAGCACAAACAGACTGGCACTCAGGCTACTCAAACTCTGCTTAATCTGATGAATCAAGTGCATTTTAGAGCTTTCTCATTGTTTGAGGTCGGATTATCTATTGTCTCAATGAGATCTGGCCTGCTGAAGCCATGATATTTGGCTGATACTGCTAGAAAAAGTAGTACTCTGGAAGAGCCACACTTGGACAGCCATAACTGTTCAGCATGTGGACGAATTGACTGTGTATTTATGTGCAGTTAAGTCTGACATTTTTCCACGTTTGTTTGTAGGGATCTGAATGGAATGCCTCCAATCTGGAAGAGCTTCAGGACACTGGGTAAGTACAGCCTTTTCCTCGCTTCCAGACATTTCTATTCCATAGAGTGAATCCATTATTGGCTGTGATGTCTCCAACACTGTCAATGGACTTTTTCAGAGGCATTAAAGTTGTCATGAACACGATTAGTTGTCACGAAGGTTGCCTCATCGATTAGAACATAGATTAGTCATTGGTGTGAGTCAGAATATTGTGGGAGTATTATGGGGTAGTGTCCGTCTCTTCACCAGGGTGGGCTATATCCTCAACGTCACCAGGGAGATAGATAACTTCTTCCCAGGAACATTCTCCTACCACAACATACGGGTCTATGATGAGGAGACGACAGACCTGCTGGCCCACTGGAACGAGACATACAACTTCATAGTTAAAGCAAAGTAAGTCATGTTTGCCTCGAAACAGGTAAGAGGGATGGAAAGGACAGAGATATTGCGAGGGATAGAGTTGATAAAGCAAGCGTTTCTTTACCATAACACACTCCTGTATAATCCTTTTTTAAAATTCATACATGAATTTATTCTCTCTTGGTCAGAACCACGTTGGTAGTACATGTATCTTCCTGCTGTTTCACTTGAGGTACAGTAATAGTAGCTTACAGAGAACTGTGAGTGACTTGACTGGGGTGTAATTAGGGTAATTCAAGGCAGTGTAGGACCAAGTCTGTGACCAAAGTTGTCCTAGAGAAGGAAGCTGAAGATGGTTACCACTAGCAACACAAAGACTGTCATTATCTTTGCCACAGACAGAGAACAGTCATCTGAGTGACAGAACTGGCTTAGGATTCTAGTCTGATTCTCCTAACTATACATTCACGGTGTGTTAACCCTACCAGGAAGAACCACTCCAAGTGTCTGGTCCACTGTAAGATGGGTGTCAGCCGCTCGGCCTCCACCGTTATTGCTTACGCCATGAAGGAGTATGGTTGGTCACTGGAGAAGGCCTTCAACTTTGTCAAGCAGAAGAGAAGCATCACACGGCCCAACACAGGCTTCATGAGACAGCTGGCTGAGTACGAGGGCATCCTGGATGCCAGGTACAGTCACACTCGACTACACCCCCTGTAATTACCATAGCCCAGATCAACTAGGGTAGCCCAACAAGGGATCAAAGCACTGAAATAGTGCCCTAGGTTATAGATTTTGCTGTATGTTCTATGTGTATTATTTGAGCATATCTCCCATGCTCCTCCTTGCCCACCCCCCCACCCCACCTCTTTTGTCCACTTCCAGTAAGCAGCGTCACAACAAGCTGTGGCGTCCTGACCGCCCCGACCCAGACTGTGACCTCCATGAGGGACTGCAGGCCCAGTGCTGTGGGGGGGAGTACCCAGCGAACCGGACCCCTGAGCCGGGGATGTCCCCCTGCTATGAGGAGGCTCTTGAGGAGAAGGGGGCGGCATGTCCCCTTTCCCCCTGCAGGATGATCAGTCTGGAGGTGGACCCCGCCTACAACAACTACTACTTCCGCAGGCTGTCTGACTCGGCCCTGGACAGTGACCCCTCCACGCCGGTGCGCGCTCCGCCCCTCCTGGACATGGAGCGGGTCTTCATAGAGATTGAGGACGTGGAGCGTGACGCCCTGCTGGATGACGAGGCCTTTGAGGGGCGGGAGGGCCTGCCGCTGCCACACTTTGGGCTGGCTGGGGTGGGGACGGCGGCCCAGACCTCTTGCCGAGGACCAGAGCCCCTGGAAGAGCTGCGCCTGCGTCTGGAGTTCAGCACTGTAGAGGAGGAGGATGAGGAGGAGGTTCAGAAAGATGAAGCAGAGATGGAGGCGTTGGCACAGCCAGGAGGAAGAGTGGGGAGTGCAGGAGGAGGTGATGGTGATGGAGAGGTGGAGATGGTTCAGGAAGAGGAGGGAGAGAAGGAGGGCAATGGGCTGGACCTGGTAACCCTGAACCAGAACTCCAACAATAACAACCACTTTAATACCCTGTCCAGCCTCAATGTAAGTGGGAGCGGTTTTCATTATGGTGTCTTCTGTCTCTGTAATATACAACCAATTCATATGTATATATAATAGCTTATAATAAATAGATAACTACATTAGTAAAGAGTAATGATTATTCTTTGTTTCTGACTTCTTGTTTCCCCTCTGTTTAGGACACTGCTCCTTCCAAACCCGCTCACCCAGTCAAGCCTTCAGCCCTCTCGCGATCAGACAACAAGCCCAGCCATAACATGGATTCACTGACCCAGGATTCTGATCTCTGCCTTAACCCCACACACCTCCCCAGTGTGCCCAGTGTCTCTGTGGAGGTCCCAAGTGCCACTCTCCCTCTCCCACTTACCTCCCCCGACACACCCTGTTCCCCCAGCCTGCTGCACCCCTGTGGCCCTCTGTGTGACTGTGCCAACTGTGCTGCTCTGCCCTCTACACCTCTGCCTGATGCCCAGGACTCCCCCTGCTCTCTGACATCTGAGGACATGGTTGGTGAGGCCAAGGGTGAGGAAGGGAAGCTTTTAGGGGTCTCTGAGCCTCTACCTGTCCCAGAGCTGCTGGGACTGAGCCTGGAGGAGAAGAGGCCGGCGGTGGCCTGCTACGTGGCCCAGCAGCAGGAGACTCTAGTGCAGCTACAGAGGTCAGGGCTGGTCCGCCGAAGGGCAGAGAGGCTGGAGAGGCTGTCAGGTCTGTCCCAGGAGGGGCTTCATTCCTTGGAGCCTCTAGACAGCCCCCACTCAGGAGCCAGAGAGGGTCCCAGTCCTGTGGAGGTAGAGTTCTCAGCCTTCCCAGAAGACTTCCCCAAGTCCTCCACACCATGCCCAGTGCCCCTGGAGCTGCTGGTGGTTCCTCTGACTAACGAGGTCCTGCTGGGTGCAGTGGGGTCTGGGGGGCTGACGCCCAACTCTTCCCCCCATGGCTCCACACTGACACGTAGCTCCAGCAGTGACAGCATCCGCAGCGTCAGGGGCAAACCCGGCCTGGTGCGCCAGAGGGCTCAGGAGATCGAGACCCGCATGCGGCTGGCCGGCCTCACCGTGCCCTCAAGCCTCAAACGCTCAAACTCACTGGCCAAACTGGGCAGTCTCAACTTCTCGGCTGAAGACCTGTGCTCCGTCTGCTCCTCGGATGCAGGCACCCTCCTGCTCCTCTCTCTTTCCCCAGAGCCAGGCCTAGAATGGGAGTGCCCCTCCACCTCTTCCTCCGCCCAGCCCAGAGCACACAGGGACCAGACCACCCCAGAGAGAGCACTGTCCGGGGGTCCCAGGAGCTGACAGGAAGGATGGAGGGACACTCCTCCACCCATCCCTCCATCCCCCACTCTGAGCTGGGGAGGGTCACACAGATTTTGGAGAGGGGAGAGGGACAGTCTTAAAAAACAAATGTGTATATAGAATTATACATGTATAAATAAACATTTGAATAATATAAATATATATTAATATAAATCCACATCATATTTAAGGAAAAATTAACAGAATCCAAATATTATACCATAATCCAGATGGTATCTTGGTTAAAGCCTGCTCGGTATCTTGGTTAAAGGCTGTTCTTGCATGGAGCGCAATGAATGTGTGTGTAAAGATGAACCTCATACAGAAGACCTGGTCTCCATCAGGACTTAAAGTGGTTTTCATGTCTGGTCCTCTGCCTTTCTAGCTGTCCAGAGATCAGAGTTACAGCTTTATCATCATCATAATCATTATCATATTATCATCATAATCATTATCATCACCATCATATACCCTGCCTTTCACAAGCAGATACATTTTGTTTTTATCACAGACTTTATCATCACAATTTGTTGTTTACTTTGCCATTGGTTAATGTTAATTGTGGTGTATATTGATGAAGTGCTGCCTTAGCCAGAGTTGATCATCAGATGATACTGGTTTTGCACTATCATTGGGTATAGTGCTCCCGAAGTTTCACCATGTGCTGAAAACAAAGGGGAGAAGTGGGTGTAGTTGTCTGTGTTGTATTTGTCACTGCTGTCTTGGGTTCAGTAAGCAGTATGAGACGCACATAGACTGTAAACTTGTCATAACACAAACAGCACCATTAATTCGGTGTGCATCATGTATTTTGGAGAGATGTCGTGATAGGTCAAATGTATGTGACATCATCATATCGGGTATGCTAAAACGTTTTCTTCTTCTTGTCACCTCAGTGTTAATGACAATCCTTTACAGGTTAGAGGCTGTTACCAACGATGTGATATTAGAAATGTATTTAAAAAATCATACAAGCATAGAGTCTAGCTCCTCTGCTTCTGAGCCTGCATTGTATTTTGGTATTTGCATAAAAAAGTTGATTAATTTTGGATGAGCCAAATATATATCAGAAATCATTTTCAAACAATTCAGATCCGAAAACATAGAATACAAAAACGAAAAGACCATAGCCCCCTCCTGCAAGTACTGCAGTGTGATTCCACTTCTGTAAGAAAAGTAATTCCTTCATCATAGTCCCCTCCATTTCTGACGCTTTCATGGTATAATGTCCTCCAAGCTTCCAACATGTCCCTGTGTCAAGACATCCAGATATCATTCCAAGAATCTTCTGGGACCATTCAACCTCTGTGACACCACGGTGATGTGGTGTTTTTCATTTTGTTCAAGTAGTTCTACAGATCCCGCTCTTGTCAGGTGAGAAGTTCACATGCTTTGTCATAGAGATCCTACATATCTACGGGCTGTATGTTGTATCTATATAGGATCTCTATGGGCTGTATGTTGTATCTATATAGGATCTCTACAGGGCTGTATAGTGTATCTATATAGGATCTTTATGGGCAGTATGTTGTATCTATATAGGATCTCTACGGGCTGTGTGTTGTATCTATATAGGATCTCTACGGGCTGTGTGTTGTATCTATATAGGATCTCTATGGGCTGTATGTTGTATCTATATAGGATCTCTACGGGCTGTATGTTGTATGCAGGGTAGTCCGTAGTTGTCTGGTTTATAGTCTTAATAGGGTTGTCTCCTGAGCCCCCCATACTGTACCTGGACTCTCACCTGAGATTCAACAACAGTAAAGTACATTGAGAATGATATGATGACACAGCCAAAGGGGCTGGAGAAAAGCCACTCCCTTTACAACATCTTGCAGTTCCTTTCTACCCTCCCTTCCCAACATGGATTAGCCTGTGTCTAGGCCTGGATTTACCCGTGTAGTTGTACAGGTCCTTTCTGAGACTGGCTACACTGAACGCTAATCTTATTAGGGGTTCAAGTATCGAAGCTGAGAGAAACCCTGTTGTATTTGTTGGGGTTCATTGTTATACCGGTTCTTTCCGCAAGGAAAATGAACATGCAAATTCCTGTGTGATGGTAAGGCTGAGGAGGGTACAATTTGGCATGATGGGAAAGGCCCATAGTCCACACCGTCTCATGCAATGCCATGCCAGGGTCTCATGGTGAAGCTATATCAAACGCTTAAAATTTCATATTTTGAAAGGTCATGCCCCTTATCCCATGTGACCTAGAGTCCGGAAATTCAGTACACAGGTTTCTCTCCTCACATGGAACAAATTTTCCTCAAGATCCCATAAGGTCCGCTATGATGGATTTTCTGCCATTTTAGAATTTTTTGAAAAACACTTAAATTAAATCTCCTCCGGAACCACTGGGCCGATCAGGTTGAAACTTGAATTATAGCATCTATGGACCAAGGTCTCTCAACGCAATATTTTCCTGGCTAGCATCTGAAAGAACACGGACCAATAAACATTCAAGTGGGCGTGACCTGGCACATAAATGCATAAAAATCTGACACGGTTATTCGTATTGTAACAACTTGCTATACATGTTCAAAACCCTGTCTGGACTTAACGTATGCAAGCACATTTAAATCGACCACACAGTGGCTATAATGGGCACATATTTATATCTCTTGATCTGTTTGACTTAGTCATGAAATTTGGCACACATGCTCAGGGAGGCGAGTCTAGCTAACCTGTAGAGTATGGTTCTATTTGGCCGCATGGAGGCGCTGTTGGACATGAGAAATAATACATGCGAGCTCATTGGCTTAGCGGCCATATTGTTTGAGCTAGAGTCTTATTTGAAGACATGTCTATAGATGCTAAATACCAAATTTGGTGCTGATCGGTTCAGCGGTTCTGGAGAAGATGTTTAAAGTAGTCAACATTTGAAAAGGTCCAAAATACATCAAAAGCATGTTGCATGATCTGTTGGATTTTGAGTTCTGATATTTGGAAAGCGTGGGAAGGAGTACAGAAGTGGCTCGCCCTAGGGTGACTTGTTTAATTTGCTCTGGGGCCATAGCTTGAACCCCGGCATGGCTGCTTGCAGCTATATGTTAAACTGCTCTCGGTCAGGTTTATAATTTGAGCAGGGAACTCACAGGATTCCCCACCTCCGTAACTTATTTTTGATCCACGATCCTTTATTGCATCTGAGAACTGAGTTGTGCTGCATAATTTAATTTGTGAGCAGTTGCATTGGGAGTTGTACAAAGTCTTCTTCAGGTTCCAGAGAACGTTTTTCTCGGAGGGTCACACCATTCACAAGAGCCATGTGTCATTTCACTTCCATCATTCTTCTTTTTCTCCCTCTTTCTGTATCACTACTGCTGTCCTGAAAGTGTCCCGCTGACTATTTCACATTCTATGTCACCCAATTCATTCCACTCAGCTTGTCTTCATCCATAAGTGAAAAGAATAGAGGTTCTTTATGCAACATCTTGCTACTTTGCCATATGTTTTTTTACAAAAATGTTGCAGTCAAATATTTTGTTTTGAAATGATTTTTTAAGTTCAGTATTTGTGTTTGTGCTTGAGAGTGGTTACATGGTTACTGTGAACTATTTATGAGAAGTGAAAATAAACTTTAAACACATGAATAGGTTCATATTGCACATGCATTTCTCCCACACGTATGAGAGCACATGAAGTATGTACTGTATGTTAATATGTATGTACAGTAATTGATGTTGCAGAAGATACTGCTGTATAGTACTGTATGTATGTGTCTGGTAACATGGAGAGCACAGACTTAGTTCTTCCCAATGACTCCAGTTCCTGTGCGGACACACACACTGTTACTGCAAGCAGTGTCCTTCCAGTTTTAATCAGTTGTACTGTGTGTGTCTGTTTGTGTATGTATGTACATATGCTATTTTATTGAAATGCTGTGTCAGAGATGCCTGTTTCTTTTTTTATGGTTCTATTGGGCACAACCCATACAGCCACTTACCGGTGAAATCTTGAATTGAAAGTGTCCAATTAGCTGGCACATTGCCTCTGTCTACCCAGGGTTCTCCCCAAAGAATGTAATAGAGGCGCTGTGCCACCTTGTGGACTAGCTGCGCCACTATGTAATATTTAGTCTTTAAGTCAATTAAAAATAATCATAGTACTTTATTTGTTATCATATATGATTTTTGGGGGGGTCTAGATTGCAGTAAATGGCAGTTACAGGTGTTAAAAAATGCCAAAATTCCTGGGGCGAACCCTGCTACCATGATAACATTTATGATGCATTATCAAGGAAAAGATACTGTGTAAATGTGTGTATTTGGTGTGGCACACAGAAACACAGTACCTCTGTACTGTAGAGATGGCTCTGCAATGTTTCTCCCCAGTTTACACCCTTGCTGCTTTCATTACAAGATGAGGGTTTAGTTGCCGTTTTTCCTTCTCCGCTGTACAGTAGATCTCAGAAGGCAGAACGATGGATTTGCTACCCAGGTGCAAGGCCAACATCTCTGGACAGCAGGGCTGTCCTATGGTGTGTGTGAATGTGTGTGCAATAATGTAATATGCACACTGTTTAAAATGTGAGTGGTAATCTGGTCCCTTTTAAAAATGTATGCCAACCTCTGTTGTGGGGTGTGTTCAGTTTGGCGTCTGATGCTGCACACAGTGCAGATGGTGGTCCTTAGTGGTATATGAGTGTGTGAGCCATTAGTCCACATCCATTTAGGTTTGATTTATGGACACACAAGTGCCTTAGCCGGGAGACCAGAGGTATAGAGCTGTGTGTGTGTGTGTGTGTGTGTGTGTGTGTGTGGAGCTGCCAGTATTGCAGAGGGTTTGGATGGAAGGGTAGGGTAGATGCATGATGGGACACTCTGTGGCAAGACTTCCCTTTCGCTTTAGTAGAACAATGGCCCTGCATTTAGTCTCAGTTCTTTCATTGTTGTTATTTCTAGTAATAGACTTAGATGTGAAACAGGAATCTGAAACCTGGTGTTCCTTTTTTTTAACCTTCTGGTACATTCTTTGATTTGAAGAGGAAAAAAACTGAATCTCCTCTTCTCTTCCTTATCACGTTCACGTGTCCATCAGGGTTGCCGAGACGGGATCTTGACTCCAAACTTGTTTGTGCCCTTTAAATGTGGAAGAAGATCAAAGTTCTATCCATGGGTGTTGTCACTAAATAGAGACACCATTGAAGCTGTTAAAAGATACAAAATGAGAATCAGAATGTCTTTTATTTATGTGTGTCTGTGATCTCTGTTACATCTTATGTATTGCACTTTTGGGAGAAACAGAAGTGATACAGTGGAATCATCCGCATTGTGTCATACCGATAGATGAGTGTTCCTATCACTAATGGTTTATGAAGCTTCTCATAGGCTTAAAGTCAAACCAATTTGGCGAAGATCACAGTGATAGGTTGCTCCACAGATTTTTGTTTTATATTGAAGTATGCAGTCATTTTTTTGTACTGTAATTTTGCTGTAGTTTGAATGCATATTGCACTTTTTTTTAAACATTTGTTAAAATAATGTACTGTATCTGTTTATGAAATTAAATGTTTTTTCATGCTATCACAGTATTACATTTTTCTTCAATTTTTTTGTTGTTGTCATATCTCCAAACTACTACTGTTTGAGACATTAGATCCACAACATAGCCTTTGATTTGCTAATTCACAGACAAACAGTTATACAGCAGGGAGAGGAGGCATGTGGTATCACAATCCCTGTCTTAGGATATATTTAATTTCTCCTGACATTGAACATGAAGTCACAAAGAGAGATGTGGTAATAAATAGTCTCCCAGTGACAGAAGCCTGTCCTCTGATTGTTACAGACCCACTGTGAGTAATGAAATATTTCATAGAGGGGAGGGGTTGACGTTGCTAAATATTGCTAAATGCTTGGGTCAAGACTGCACGATTGACTGTAGTGGCCCACATCCTGAAATGAAATTGCATAATGCCCCCATCTGTATACCTTGGCAGGAGAGTGGCGTTATAATAACCAGATTATGTAGCGCTTGGCTTGACAGTAACAGTTTGAAGCACTTTTGCTACCGGCTCTGGTTGCTCCTAGCCTGTATGGTAGTGTGCGTGATTAATGATGGACCGTTCTTCATGAAATGGCATGTGTGTGGGGAGGAGGGGAGTGGAGTCATTCTTGCATTGCTGCGCTGTTACAGTGGGGCAAAAAAAGTATTTAGTCAGCCACCAATTGTGCAGGTTCTCCCACTTAAAAAGATGAGAGAGGCTTGTAATTTTCATCATCGGTACACTTCAACTATGACAGACAAAATGAGAAGAAAAAAATCCAGAAAATCACATTGTAGGATTTTTAATTAATTTATTTGCAAATTATGGTGAAAAAAAAGTATTTGGTCACCTACAAACAAGCAAGATTTCTGGCTCTCACAGACCTGTAACTTCTTCTTCTTCTCCTCTGTCCTCCACTCGTTACCTGTATTAATGGCACCTGTTTGAACTTGTTATCAGTATAAAAGACACCTGTCCACAACCTCAAACAGTCTCACTCCAAACTCCACTATGGCCAAAACCAAAGAGCTGTCAAAGGACACCACAAACAAAATTGTAGACCTGCACCAGGCTGGTAAGACTGAATCTGCAATAGGTAAGCAGCTTGGTTTGAAGAAATCAACTGTGGGAGCAATTATTAGGAAATATAAGACACACTGATAATCTCCCTCGATCTGGGGCTTCACGCAAGATCTCACCCCGTGGGGTTCAAAATGATCACAAGAACGGTGAGCAAAAATCCCAGAACCACACGGGGGGATCTAGTGAATGACCTGCAGAGAGATGGGACCAAAGTAACAAAGCCTACCATCAGTAACACACTACGCCGCCAGGGACTCAAATCCTGCAGTGCCCCTGCTTAAGACAGTACATGTCCAGGCCCGTCTGAAGTTTGCTAGAGAGCATCTGGATGATCCAGAAGAAGATTGGGAGAATGTCATATGGTCAGATGAAACCAAAATATAACTTTTTGGTAAAAACTCACCTCGTCAATGTTTGGAGGACAAAGAATGCTGAGCCTACTGTGAAGCATGGGGGTCGAAACATCATGCTTTGGGGCTGTTCTTCTGCAAAGGGACCAGGACGACTGATCCGTGTAAAGGAAAGAATGAATGGGGCCATATATCATGAGATTTTGAGTGAAAACCTCCTTCCATCAGCAAGGGCATTGAAGATGAAATGTGGCTGGGTCTTTCAGCATGACAATGATCCCAAACACACCGCCTGGGCAACGAAGGAGTGGCTTCGTAAGAAGCATTTCAAGGTCCTGGAGTGGCCAAGCCAGTCTCCAGATCTCAACCCCATAGAACATCTTTGGAGGGATTTGAAAGTCCGTGTTGCCCAGCAACAGCCCCACATCATCACTGCTCTAGAGGAGATCTGCATGGAGGAATGGGCCAAAATACCAGCAACAGTGTGTGAAAACCTTGTGAAGACTTAAAGAAAACGTTTGACCTCTGTCATTGCCAACAAAGGGTATATAACAAAGTATTGAGATAAACTTGTCATTGACCAAATACTTATTTTCCACCATAATTTGCAAATAAATTCATTAAAAATCCTACAATGTGATTTTTTCATAGTGTACCTATGATGAAAATTACAGGCCTCTCTCACCTTTTTAAGTTGGAGAACTTGCACAATTTGTGGCTGACTAAATACTTTTTTTTGCCCAACTGTATGTGAAAGCCTTTAACTCAACATGCTTCTCCTGAGGCTGTCAGTAGGACAAAAAATGCCATAACAGGGTGAGCTAAACAAGTATCAAAGCTTTTTAGGTTCTATATATACTGAACAAAAATATAAACGTGAAATGCAACAGCTCATATTATGAAATCAATCAACTGACATTAATTAATCCGACCCTAATCTATGGATTTCACATGACTGAGCAAGGGCGCAGTCGGGTGGGCATGGGATGGCATAGGCCCACCCACTAGGGAGCCAGGCCCAGCCAATCAGAATTTGTTTTTCCCCACAAAAAGGCTTTTATTACAGACAGAAATACTCCACATTTTCATCAACTGTCCTGGTGGCTGGTCTCAGATGATCTCGCAGGAGAAGAAGCCGGATGTGGAGGTCCTGGGCTGGCGTGGTTGCACGTGTTCTGCGATTGTGAAGCCAGATGGACGCACTGCCAAATTCTCTAAAACAAGGTTGGAGGTGGCTTATGCTAGAGAAATGCATTTTTTTATTCTCTGGCAAAGCTCTGGTGGGCATTCCTGCAGTCAGCATGCCATTTTCACACTCCCTCAAAGCATGAGACATCTGTGGCGTTATGTTGTGTGACAAAACTGCTCATTATTATTGGCCTTTTACTGTCTCCAGCTCAAGATACGCCTGTTTGATGATCATGCTGTTTTTTTTTACCCCCTTTCTCTCCCCAATTTTGTGGTATCCAATTGTTAGTAGTTACTGTCTTGTCTCATCACTACAACTCCTGTACTGGCTCGGGAGAGACGACGGTCAAGAGTCATGCATCCTCCGAAACACAACCCAACCAAGCCGCACTACTTCTTAACACAGTACGCATCCAACCCAGAAGCCAGCCGCACCAATGTGTCGGAGGAAACACCGTACACCTAGCGAAATAAGCTTTTTGTGCTTCAGAAGAATTTCTGGGATCTTTTAGTTCAGCTCATGAAACATGAGACCAACACTTTACATGTTGCGTTCAAATGTTTTTTCAGTGTAGTTGTCTGAAAACAACCAACTTTAATATTTTGCACTCTGTTTTTTTTTTTACACTCCCTTAATTAAAACATAAATGAGATCAGATCTTCAGCCTCCAGTATTTATGCTGCAGTAGTTTATGTGTCGGGGGGCTAGGGTCAGTTTGTTATATCTGGAGTACTTCTCCTGTCCTATTCTGTGTCCTGTGTGAATTTAAGTGTGCTCTCTCTAATTATCTCTTTCTCTCTTTCTTTCTCTTTCTCGGAGGACCTGAGCCCTAGGACCATGCCTCAGGACTACCTGACATGATGACTCCTTGCTGTCCCCAGTCCACCTGGCTGTGCTGCTGCTTCAGTTTCAACTGTTCTGCCTTATTATTATTGGACCATGCTGGTCATTTATGAACATTTGAACATCTTGGCCATGTTCTGTTATAATCTCCACCCGGCACAGCCAGAAGAGGACTGGCCACCCACATAGCCTGGTTCCTCTCTAGGTTTCTTCCTAGGTTTTAGCCTTTCTAGGGAGGTTTTCCTAGCCACCGTGCTTCTACACCTGCATTGCTTGCTGTTTGGGGTTTTAGGCTGGGTTTCTGTACAGCACTTTGAGATATCAGCTGATGTACGAAGGGCTTTATAAATACATTTGATTTGATTTAGATTTGAGGTAACTGTAACTCATTTGAGCTCCATGATAATGTTCTGTGGTGATTTTGATGGGAGGCCGTTAAAGGTGGTAGACAGCGTCAAATGTCATCCTTGGTCAGCAAACAGGTTAGCAGTCTCCCTTTGACTCCCTTTGCAGTTGGACCGACTGCTATGCTCACAGATGTCAGAATGGTGAGAGGTGGATTGTGTTGATGAGGAGTTGGCATAATTTTGCAATGACGCAAACTCCCTAGAGTGTAATATCACACTATTCAAACACAAACAGGCACCGGTTGCCAGTGGCACTGGTCCTCAGACTCAATGCTAGCTGGCTGTCGGTTGGCCCTTCTTCCCCTGCTCCTGCAGCATATGTTGCTGGTGAATTCTTGGCTGCCATACCTCCCCCTTTGTTTTATTATCTGAGTAAGTATCCTGTTTTGGAAGTTGCTATGGAGACCGGGGGAAAACAGAGACATTTCTCAGCTATTGTTCATCTCTCTTGCCTCCCTCCTGGTTAGTCAGGGGCCTTGGGTTGCCATTTACTGCAGCCATACTCCACACAGAGGAGAGGAACTCACCCTCTGACCCTCTCACACACATAAACACACACATGCACATTCTTTCACGCTCTCCCTCTTTAAAACAGTCTTCTGGCGTGTATTCATATACGGCAGGCCATGGTAGGAGTATGTAAACACAATTGGGTAAGGAAGTGGACGTTCATCTTAACAGTCTGTATAGGTTAAGGAGTTCTATAGCTCATGGTGTTGGGATTCGTCTGCTGAACCAGACCTCTCATGCTGTTTCCTAGGAGACTAGCAACTCTGCTCTGAAAAATCACCTCACAATCAAAGCCTACTCTATCTGTGCCCTATTGAATATCCCTACAAGTGAAGATGACGCTCTGAGATGTTTCTAAATTTGGGTCTTCAAAGGCACAGTGCAGATAAAAATGAGATTTCCCTGTGTTTTATATATATTTCCACACTATGCGGTTGGAATAATACTGTGGAAATTATGATAATGCCCTTCTCGCGTAAGATCTGTTTGAAAAGACTGCCTGATGACATCACCAGGTGGTAAATTCGTTAATAAACCAATAAGATAGAGAGTTCAAAACCTCTCTGCCAATAACAGCTCGTTTTCAGTTTTCCCCTCCCCACTCAGTCAGTTCTACCAAAATTCTTGTTAACAAGAATCTTTGCTAAGTAATTTTTGTTTATTTTTGTGTAGGCCTATGTTTTGTTCCAACTTATACCTGATGTGTTGTGGATGCACTATACCTGACCATGATAAGGGGATATCAGACGTCTAGTAAGGAACAGAACAATATGTCCAGAATTGGGGGAAAGGTGCTCTAGAACACAACATAAACACATCTTGAATTAGTTGATGAGGAGTAAGACTCTGCATGGTGGATTTATAGATTTTACAGGTTTCAGTGTGTTTAGTATCTCACCACAGTATGGAAATGAGAAACTGGGAGTTTGGCCTTAATTGATAAACCTTGACGAGACACTTATTGTATTAGGCAAATGTGCTGTGACGTCCCAAGGCTGGAATATAAGCCTCCCTTGCTAGTGCAGTTGAGGGAGGACTCAACATAACCAACCAACCAACAAAGAGTGCTCTGTCAGTCCTGGGAGAGCAATCGGCTGGGAGACAACTAACCGGTGAGTGTCCGTCTCGCTCTTACACAAACACACACAGGACAGATCAAAACTACATTCAACACCTCACTGTAGTGACTGTAAGGAGCCAGGCCTAACCCTGGCTGCCTCTCCAGTCAGACTGGTCTCATAGACTATACGTAGCATAGTAAATGTAAATCCGGGACACTCAAATTTGTATGATATGTTACATTTGGTATGGTTAAATGAGACAGGTTACTTAAGGGAAAAATGAAAGTAGGGTCATTGGTTGGGTTTGATGGATAGGTGTATATTGTGAATGTCTAGAAACCCAAAGGTTGCATGTTCAAATCTAATCACGGACAACATTTGCAACTTTGCAACAACTTTATACTTTTTTGTGCATATTGTACAGATTGCAATTTGTAACATCATACGAAATGGATGATGGACATACACAAATGAATACATACCATACGAAACGTAACATATCATACTAATTAGAGTGTCATGGATTTAAATGTACTATGCTACCCCTGAGTCCAGGTTGCACCAGTCAGCTTACCAGAGTGCTGGGAATGGGTAGCCTACTGTAAACTGCCTTTATTCAGGATGCTACTGTAAGACTCTAATAACTTTTTTTGCATGTGCTTCCTGGCTTGTTGTTGGTTTGACTTCCCTTTACTCAGGGTGTATTGGAGCAGCAGAACACAAGGCGATCAAGTGATCTGCCTTGGGCGTTACGGCTGAAGGGTGCAGGACAATGGGGTAGTTGTAGCCAGCGATGGGCTGCCTTGAGGCAGGGGTCCTCCTCATGGTGCTGATGGGGCCTGCAGGACTCTCAGGGGTCTGAGCTGAGGGTGTTTTTAGGGTGAGCCTTTGTAGTAATCAGTGTTCACATGACTGTAGTGTGATGTAAGGAAAGTTTTTTTTCACACAGGAATTATTTTATAAAGTCTACAGGAGTTCAGTTTAGCTGTGACTCCATCGTGAGTTTGATGTATAGTGCCAATGCTGTAGAAACTATCAAGTCTGGAACCTTCTCTCTCTCTCTCTCTCTCTCTCTCTCTCTAGAGGAAAAATTATGGTAGGCTACACTTCTTATCTTCATTTCAGCTACAATACTCTAACACTGGACTTAGAGCTGAGTGATATATATATAATGTATATACCATGTAATATAAACATGTATTTCAACATTTTGATATATTGCTCTGTAATTTTCATTTCAAATTGCATGCATACACGCACAGAGAATTCAATGTTTTTACAACGTTTGTATTTCCACACAGCGAGTGAATGTTAGATAAGATGTTCTCACCCAGTCATGTCTCTGTCTGTCTGGTAAATGTTCAGCAGTCATATGATAAGGAAGCAGCAGCCACAGCAGTGATAGACAGGGAAAAGAGAAAGGGGGCATTGACAGGAAACAGACTCTTGTTCCAGAGCTCTGTCCATTGTGCTTCATTATTTTCTCTGCTTACCCCTGCAGTTCAGTGTGAGCATTAGCTCTGTAACATGGCGGACAAACTGACATACTCGAAGGGTAGTAATGGTACCTATTGGGACGTAGTCATGTGCAAACAACTAAAAAACATTAGCTAAACACACAAGAAACAAACACCAGATATACTTTTAAAGATTGATAATACCCCTACAACAGCCTGCTAAAGAGCAGTGGATGGAATACTGGAATAACAAAGAGAAAAGCTAAATGTATAAGCAGTAGGTTATTGTATGAAAATCCTGCTTTAAAATATGTGAAATACAGTATTGGATTTCCGGCGTTCATTTATAGAATAGGTCAACTACTGTTAGTGAGAGAAAATATCCGGTGATTGGTTGAATTGCCACAATCAAACAAAAATAACTTAATCCAATCTTGGGAAAGACATTTTGTTCAGAAAAGGCTGAAAATAGTCTCCAGCAACTTTATCAAAAACTTCATAAACTCCCAGAGAGAGAGATTATTTTCATTGTGGCTTTAGATATTGAATGGCCTTATGTGCCTGTGCTTCATCTGCAGTCAAATCAGGTTTCCCTCTGACCATCTAAGAGCCTGGAATCAAAGGGCTACAGTATATCCTGCATTCTGTTCACCCTACTATTATATATTATTTCAGGATAATCTAATCGCTTTGTTAGGCTGCAGTTTCATTCACTAATATCCTACCTCCACATTTACATAGCCAGGATTGTCAAATTCTGATGTAAGGTCCTACGTACTGACTACTGACATGATCACCCTCAGAGGGAAAATGAGGGAGGTTTCAGTTAAATCTTGTGACTCCAATGTATTTTTCTTAAGTTTACCCAATACGGGTTAACATTGCAAGGACATGAACAATCTGTGGTCATAAGATGCTTAGCCAGAGCAGACCATGTAAATTACTTCTTTTTAGTGTGACTTTCTGCTCTCCTTTAGCTCCCATAATGTCATAGTGGTATATAATGTGTCTACACATGGTCAGATTTGAGCTATTTCACAGTAAATGAATCTGGCATTGTGCCTGATATCTAATTACACTGCTCATTTTCCTGTCTCTACTTCATGTTTCCAGCTGATGTTTCCACCTCTGCCTGTTCTCAGTGGGACATGTATTTATTCATACACTCTGCTGTGAAATAAAGAGATGGAGAGAGTGGTTGTTGGAGAGCAGGGCACAGTGTCTACAGTTAGGTAAACGCTGGTGGACTGGCATGCCAAAGCCAGTTGTAGACTGCTACTTAAGAGTGAGGATGATAATGGCTTGTCTTTCTCCACAGACTAGCATGGGGCAGAATCAAGATAAGGTGGAGGATGAACAGGCCAGCGGTGGAGAAGCGGAGGAGAGGGGGCCCTGCATCGACCTGGAGGATGCAAGTGGGGGCACGGGCGTTGCCATGGGGGGAGGAACCCCCCGTGAGGAGGCCGGTAATGGCGGGGAGGATCCAGGGAAAGCAGCCGCTGAGAATCTGGATGAAGGCCCAGGCAGCGAGCCAACAACACCTTCGGCAGAGAAAAACCTTAGCACTCAGAAAAGGGTGAGTCCTTCCATGAAGGGGGAGGTGAGAGAGGAAGGGGCTGGAGGAGAGGAGGGAGGCAGGACTGCTCTACTGACTCCACAGGATCCGGACAATAGCCAGAGCCCAGAGAGTCACACACAGAGTGAGGTGAAGGCCAGAATACCCAGACAATCCACCCAAAACGAGAGGGATAAGGAGAAGAAGGAGGGTAAAACTGCCAAGATGTACCGTCGAGATGAGAGAACAGCTCCACATCAGAAAAACCCGGAAGAAAACCTCTGCTCTGCTTTAGGGGAAGTTACTGGGCAGATGTATAATCCAGCTGTGGAGAAAACTGATGCCACTGTTTCAATGGGTGAGGCCACCATGGAATACAAGAAGGAGGGTTCTGTAGAAGTTGGCATGGGTGGGACTAATACGGGAACTACTGATGACGTCGAACAAGAGGTAGGAAGAAAGAAGTTGCCTGTTCAGAAAGACCAGGAAATGAAAAATGGAACCTCCGAGGCAGTTGAGGATGAAGACACCGAGTGCACTGATGGAGCTGTAGGTGGTTTGAGAGAACTGAAGGGTCCCTGTAAGACTAAACATCAATCATCATTGAAAAAGACCAAAGGGAAAAAGTGTCTGTCAGTTGTGGGTGAGACCTTGAACCATGACCATCCAACAGTGGGAAAGGTAAAGCCACATGACAATGAAAACAAGGGTGACATTGAGAAAGAGAATAAAGCGTCAGAGGCAGCAAGATGTGACATCAAGTCTGGCCGGAATGATAATCACAAACAAAGTGAGCTGGACAGGGCAGGATCCCCTACAGTTGACCCTCCCAATCAAGGGGACACAGAAGACCTGTCCATGGTGCCTACAGTAGGGCCAAGCTCTATTTTGGAGAAGCTACTGAAAAGAAACAAAAATGAGGCGTCTCCAGATCTCTCCAAAGTTAGAAATGTGGTCTTTGAATCAAGGGACCAGTCTGACGACCATGACCAGCTGAAAACATCTGAGACAAAGCCTCCTCCACAGGGTGTTGAGACAGTGGCGATATCAACACCAATATCAGCAGTGAAGGAAACAAAACCAAAACATGTCGTAATGAAAACAACACCAAAATCATCCGCTGATGTTGCAAAGACAGCTCCATCAGATAAAAATATCTCTGAATTACAGTGCGATGTTGAGGAAGAAACCATGTCATCATCATCCTCTGTATGTGCAACAGAGAGACCCCCTGGAGCAGAAGTTAACACCAAGCCCTGCCATGAGGAGGATCATCCACAAAGTCTGACAAAGAGTGAGCAGGCAGGGAAAACTGCTCAGGACTCCACAGATATAATCTGTCTACCAGCTTCACTTCTAGAGACTGAATCTGTCACTGAGCAAGAAGCGAGGACATCCTCACCAATGGATGAAGCTGACTGTAAAGATTCAGAGCAGGATTCAGCAACAACAGTTGCCTCGCACCAAAACGAGGAGAAGACGATGGAAAATACCCACCCAGCTGAAACGCAGTCACCAGAGAGCTCACAGAGTCCACATGTTGAGGGCAAGCCCTCCTCGAGGAGTGATGTCATCACAGAAAAACCTGCATCTTCCTCAGTGTCTGAGGTCATCACTGAGTCTACAGAGTCTACATCCTGCAACAAAGAGGATGATCAAACCACAGAGCCCCTGCCTTTGCACAAAATGGATGAATCCCCCAGCACTATCCCTGTCACTGAGATTCCTCCATCACAAACAGAAAATATCACTGCTGGGAAAACAACACCTAGCCTATGCACCTCAGAGGCCTTGCATGATGATTCTATGGAGGAGGCTAAGACCAATAAGGACCCTCGTCAAATTACAGACATCCCAGTTGTAGTGATAGAGGCTACCCTGGCCTCGGTAGCAACTGGGATGGCTCTATCAGAAGAAAGCCAAGGGAGTATGGATGAGAAGCTTCAGTCTCAAAATGAGACTTTAAAAACAGAGCCTCTGTCACAGCAAGTCACAGAGCGCACCACTGCAGTACATTATGATGAAAAGTCTACCCAGGACAACGACGAAACTGCCTCAGAGTGTGACAAACACCAGAATACTCCTAAATCGAGGCCTGTTTCTGAACTCATAAAGGAGAACATTCTACTACAAGAAAAGCTGAAGCATCCAGATTTGACAAAGCCATTGGAAGCAAAGCCTGATTGGGTTTCGGAGCAAGCCCAGTCTGTGAAGGTGGCTCAAATGTTGGCGGCTTTTGACTTCCCCAAGAAGTCCCCAGAGAAGGCACTGGAGAGGAAACCATCTGTGAGAAAAGGTAGGAATCATCTGAAATGTGCATTATGTGACAGCCTACTGTAAGTGGGGATGAATAAAGATAATATGGCACCATGGGGATGAATGAGAAATGTACAGTGGTGGAAAAAGTACCCAGTTGTCATACTTGAGTAAAAGTAAAGATACCTTTTTAATAGAAAATGACTCAAGTAAAGGTGAAAGTCAGCCAGGAAAATACTACTGAAAGTATTTGGTTTTAAATATACTTCCGTATCAAAAATAAAAGTACAAATCATTTCACATTCCTTATATTATGCAAACCAGATGGCACAATTTTCTTGTTATTTTAATTTACGGAGAAGCAGGAGCACACAAACACTGACAATTTACAAACAAAGCATTTGTGTTTAGTGAGTACGCCAGATCAGAGGCAGTAGGGATGCCCATGGATGTTCTCTTGATAAGTGTGTGAATTGGGCCCTTTTCCTGTCCCGCTAAGCATTGAAAATGTAATATGTACTTTCGGATGTCAGGGAAAATGTATGGAGTAAAAAGTACATTATTTTCTTAAGGAATGTAGTTAAGTAAAAAGATGCCAAAAATACACTGCTCAAAAAAATAAAGGGAACACTAAAATAACACATCCTAGATCTGAATCTGAATGAATATTCTGATTAAATACTTTTTTCTTTACATAGTTGAATGTGCTGACAACAAAATCACACAAAAATTATCAATGGAAATCAAATTTATCAACCCATGTAGGTCTGGATTTGGAGTCACACTCAAAATTAAAGTGGAAAACCACACTACAGGCTGATCCTACTTTGATGTAATGTCCTTAAAACAAGTGGATGGATGGAGCGAGACATGATGTCCCAGATGTGCTCAATTGGATTCAGGTCTGGGGAACGGGCGGGCCAGTCCATAGCATCAATGCCTTCCTCTTGCAGGAACTGCTGACACACTCCAGCCACATGAGGTCTAGCATTGTCTTGCATTAAGAGGAACCCAGGGCCAACCGCACCAGCATATGGTCTCACAAGGGGTCTGAGGATCTCATCTCGGTACGTAATGGCAGTCAGGCTACCTCTGGCGAGCACATGGGGGGCTGTGCGGCCCCCCAAAGAAATGCCACCCCACACCATGACTGACCCACCGCCAAACCGGTCATACTGGAGGATGTTGCAGGCAGCAGAACGTTCTCCACGGCATCTCCAGACTCTGTCACGTCTGTCACATGTGCTCAGTGTGAACCCGCTTTCATCTGTGAAGAGCACAGGGCGCCAGTGGCGAATTTGCCAATCTTGGTGTTTTCTGGCAAATGCCAAACGTCCTGCACGGTGTTGGGCTGTAAGCACAACCCCCACCTGTGGACGTCGGGCCCTCATACCACCCTCATGGAGTCTGTTTCTGACCGTTTGAGCAGACACATGCACATTTGTGGCCTGCTGGTGGTCCTTTTGCAGGGCTCTGGTAGTGCTCCTCCTGCTCCTCCTTGCAAAACGGCAGAGGTAGCGGTCCTGCTGCTGGGTTGTTGCCCTCCTACGGCCTCCTCCACGTCTCCTGATGTACTGTCTCCTGGTAGCGCGTCCATGCTCTGGACACTACGCTGACAGACACAGCAAACCTTCTTGCCACAGCTCGCATTGATGTGCCATCCTGGATGAGCTGCACTACCTGAGAAACTTGTGTGGGTTGTAGACTCCGTCTCATGCTACCACTAGAGTGAAAGCACCGCCAGCATTCAAAAGTGACCAAAACATCAGCCAGGAAGCATAGGAACTGAGAAGTGGTCTGTGGTCACCACCTGCAGAACCACTCCTTTATTGGGGGTGTCTTGCTAATTGCCTATAATTTCCACCTGTTGTCTATTCCATTTGCACAACAGCATGTGAAATTTATTGTCAATCAGTGTTGCTTCCTAAGTGGACAGTTTGATTTCACAGAAGTGTGATTGACTTGGAGTTACATTGTGCTGTTTAAGTGTTCCCTTTATTTTTTTGAGAAGTGTATAAATAGTCAAGTACAGATATCCCAAAAAATTACTTTAAAGTACTACTTAAGTACTTTACACCAATATATATTTGAAGGATTTCTATGCTGAAAGCATTTGGTAACCACAGGCTTTTCTGATCCATATGTCCAATATATACAGTACCAGTCAAAAGTTTGGACACACCTACTCATTCAAGGGTTTAAAAAAAAACATATATTTTCTACATTGTAGAACAATAGTGAAAACATCAAAGTTATGAAATAACACATGGAATCATCTACTAACCAAAAAATAGTTGCACAAATCAAAATATATTTTAAAGTAGCCACCCTTTGCCTTGACAGCTTTGCACACAGCTTGGCATTCTCTCAACCAGCTTCATGAGGAATGCTTTTCCAACCGTCTTGAAGGAGTTCCCATATACATTTGAAGTTGGAAGTTTACATACACTATAGCCAAATACATTTAAACTCATTTTTTCATAATTCCTGACATTTAATCCTAGTAACAATTCCCTGTCATAGGTAAGTTAGAATCAGCACTTTATTTTAAGACTGCAAAATGTCAGAATAATAGTAGAGAGAATTATTTATTTCAGCTTTTATTGCTTTCATCACATTCCCTGTGGGTCAGAAGTTTACATACACTCAGTAAGTACTTGGTAGCATTGCCTTTTTAAATTGTTTAACTTGGGTCAAACGTTTCAGGTAGCCTTCCACAAGCTTCCCACAATAAGTGAGTGAATTTCAAAATCAAATCAAATCAAATGTATTTGTCACATACACATGGTTAGCAGATGTTAATGCGAGTGTAGCGAAATGCTTGTGCTTCTAGTTCCGACAATGCAGTAATAACCAACGAGTAATCTAGCCTAACAATTGCAAAACTACTACCTTATACACACAAGTGTAAAGGGATAAAGAATATGTACATAAAGGTATATGAATGAGTGATGGTACAGAAAAATGATGCAGTAGATGGTATCGAGTACAGTATATACATATGAGATGAGTAATGTAGGGTATGTAAACAAAGTGGCATAGTTTAAAGTTTCTAGTGATACATGTATTACATAAAGATGCAGTAGATGAGAGTACAGTATATACCCTACATTATTCATCTCATATGTATATACAGTGCCTTGCGAAAGTATTCGGCCCCCTTGAACTTTGCGACATTTTGCCACATTTCAGGCTTCAAACATAAAGATATAAAACTGTATTTTTTTGTGAAGAATCAACAACAAGTGGGACACAATCATGAAGTGGAACGACATTTATTGGATATTGCAAACTGTTTTAACAAATCAAAAACTGAAAAATTGGACGTGCAAAATTATTCAGCCCCTTTACTTTCAGTGCAGCAAACTCTCTCCAGAAGTTCAGTGAGGATCTCTGAATGATCCAATGTTGACCTAAATGACTAATGATGATAAATACAATCCACCTGTGTGTAATCAAGTCTCCGTATAAATGCACCTGCACTGTGATAGTCTCAGAGGTCCGTTAAAAGCGCAGAGAGCATCATGAAGAACAAGGAACACACCAGGCAGGTCCGAGATACTGTTGTGAAGAAGTTTAAAGCCAGATTTGGATACAAAAAGATTTCCCAAGCTTTAAACATCCCAAGGAGCGCTGTGCAAGCGATAATATTGAAATGGAAGGAGTATCAGACCACTGCAAATCTACCAAGACCTGGCCGTCCCTCTAAACTTTCAGCTCATACAAGGAGAAGACTGATCAGAGATGCAGCCAAGAGGCCCATGATCACTGGATGAACTGCAGAGATCTACAGCTGAGGTGGGAGACTCTGTCCATAGGACAACAATCAGTCGTATATTGCACAAATCTGGCCTTTATGGAAGAGTGGCAAGAAGAAAGCCATTTCTTAAAGATATCCATAAAAAGTGTCGTTTAAAGTTTGCCACAAGCCTCCTGGGAGACACACCAAACATGTGGAAGAAGGTGCTCTGGTCAGATGAAACCAAAATTGAACTTTTTGGCAACAATGCAAAACGTTATGTTTGGCGTAAAAGCAACACAGCTCATCACCCTGAACACACCATCCCCACTGTCAAACATGGTGGTGGCAGCATCATGGTTTGGGCCTGCTTTTCTTCAGCAGGGACAGGGAAGATGGTTAAAACTGATGGGAAGATGGATGAAGCCAAATACAGGACCATTCTGGAAGAAAGCCTGATGGAGTCTGCAAAAGACCTGAGACTGGGACGGAGATGTGTCTTCCAACAAGACAATGATCCAAAACATAAAGCAAAATCTACAATGGAATGGTTCAAAAATAAACATATCCAGGTGTTAGAATGGCCAAGTCAAAGTCCAGACCTGAATCCAATCGAGAATCTGTGGAAAGAACTGAACTGCTGTTCACAAATGCTCTCCATCCAACCTCACTGAGCTCAAGCTGTTTTGCAAGGAGGAATGGGAAAAAATGTCGGTCTCTCGATGTGCAAAACTGATAGACATACCCCAAGCGACTTACAGCTGTAATCGCAGCAAAAGGTGGCGCTACGAAGTATTAACTTAAGGGGGCTGAATAATTTTGCACGCCCAATTTTTCAGTTTTTGATTTGTTAAAAAAGTTTGAAATATCCAATAAATGTCGTTCCACTTCATTATTGTGTCCCACTTGTTGTTGATTCTTCACAAAAAAATACAGTTTTACATCTTTATGTAATGTGGCAAAAGGTTGCAAAGTTCAAGGGGGCCGAATACTTTCACAAGGCACTGTATGTAAACATTATATTAAGTAGCATTGTTTAAAGTGGCTAGTGATATATTTTACATCAATTTCCATCAATTCCCATTATTAAAGTGGCTGGAGTTGAGTCAATGTGTTGGCAGCAGTCACTCAATGTTAGTGGTTGCTGTTTAACAGTCTGATGGCCTTGAGATAGAAGCTGTTTTTCAGTCTCTCGGTCCCTGCTTTGATGCACCTGTACTGACCTCGCCTTCTGGATGATAGCGGGGTGAACAGGCAGTAGCTCGGGTGGTTGTTGTCCTTGATGATCTTTATGACCTTCCTGTGACATCGGGTGGTGTAGGTGTCCTGGAGGGCAGGTAGTTTGCCCCCGGTGATGCGTTGTGCAGACCTCACTACCCTCTGGAGAGCCTTACGGCTGTGGGCGGAGCAGTTGCCGTAACAGGCGGTGATACAGCCCGACAGGATGCTCTCGATTGTGCATCTGTAGAAGTTTGCGAGTGCTTTTGGTGACAAGCCGAATTTCTTCAGCCTCCTGAGGTTGAAGAGGCGCTGCTGCGCCTTCTTCACGATGCTGTCTGTGTGGGTGGACCAATTCAGTTTGTCTGTGATGTGTACGCCGAGGAACTTAAAACTTACTACCCTCTCCACTACTGTCCCATCGTTGTGGATAGGGGGGTGCTCCCTCTGCTGTTTCCTGAAGTCCACAATCATCTCCTTAGTTTTGTTGATGTTGAGTGTGAGGTTATTATCCTGACACCACACTCCGAGGGCCCTCACCTCCTCCCTGTAGGCCGTCTCGTCGTTGTTGGTAATCAAGCCTACCACTGTTGTGTCGTCCGCAAACTTGATGATTGAGTTGGAGTTGGTGCGTGGCCACGCAGTCGTGGTTGAACAGGGAGTACAGGAGAGGGCTCAAAACACACCCTTGTGGGGCACCAGTGTTGAGGATCAGCGGGGTGGAGATGTTGTTACCTACCCTCACCACCTGGGGGTGGCCCGTCAGGAAGTCCAGTACCCAGTTGCACAGGGCGGGGTCGAGACCCAGGGTCTCGAGCTTGGAGGGTACTATGGTGTTAAATGCTGAGCTGTAGTCAATGAACAGCATTCTCACATAGGTATTCCTCTTGTCCAGATGGGTTAGGGCAGTGTGCAGTGTGGTTGAGATTGCATCGTCTGTGGACCTATTTGGGCGGTAAGCAAATTGGAGTGGGTCTAGGGTGTCAGGTAGGGTGGAGGTGATATGGTCCTTGACTAGTCTCTCAAAGCACTTCATGATGACGGAAGTGGGTGCTACGGGGCGGTAGTCGGAACAATGGTGGCCCTCTTGAAGCATGTGGGAACAGCAGACTGGGATAAGGATTGATTGAGGCGCGGCTGGGGATGCCGTCTGGGCCTGCAGCCTTGCGAGGGTTAACACGTTTAAATGTTTTACTCTCGTCGGCTGCAGTGAAGGAGAGTCCGCATGTTTTGGTAGCGGGCCGTGTCAGTGACACTGTATTGTCTTCAAAGCGGGCAAAAAAGTTATTTAGTCTGCCTGGGAGCAAGACATCCTGGTCCGTGACGGGGCTGGTTTTCTTTTTGTAATCCGTGATTGACTGTAGACTCTGCCACATACCTCTTGTGTCTGAGCCGTTGAATTGCGACTCTACTTTGTCTCTATACTGACGCTTAGCTTGTTTGATTGCCTTGCGGAGGGAATAGTTACACTGTTTGTATTCGGTCATGTTTCCGGTCACCTTGCCCTTATTAAAAGCAGTGGTTCGAGCTTTCAGTTTCACGCGAATGCTGCCTTCAATCCACGGTTTCTGGTTTGGGAATGTTTTAATCGTTGCTATGGGAACGACATCTTCAATGCACGTTCTAATGAACTCGCACACCGAATCAGCGTATTCGTCAATGTTGTTGTTCGCCTCAATGCGGAACATATCCCAGTCCACGTGATGGAAGCAGTCTTGGAGCGTGGAATCAGATTGGTCGGACCAGCGTTGAACAGACCTCAGCGCAGGAGCTTCTTGTTTTAGCTTCTGTCTGTAGGCAGGGAGAAACAAAATGGAGTTGTGGTCAGCTTTTCCGAAAGGAGGGCGGGGGAGGGCCTTATATGCGTCGCGGAAGTTAGAATAGCAATGATCCAAGGTTTTACCAGAATTTTGGCCCATTTCTCCTGACAGAGCTGGTGTAACTGAGTCAGGTTTCTAGGCCTCCTTGCTCACACACGCTTTTTCAGTTCTGCCCACAAATGTTATATAGGGTTGAGGTTAGGGCTTTGTGATGGCCACTCCAATACCTTGACTTTGTGGTCCTTAAGCCATTTGCCACAACTTTGGAAGTATGCTAGGTGTCATTGTTTATTTGGAAGACCCATTTGTGACCAAGCTAACTTCCTGACTGATGTCTTGAGATATTGCTTCAATATAACCACAGAATTTTCCTCCCTCATGAAGCCATCTATTTTGTGAAGTGCACCAGTCCCTCCTGCAGCAATGCACCCCCACAACATGACGCTGCCACCCTCGTGCCTCACGGTTGAGATGGTGTTCTTCGGCTTGCAAGCCTCCCCCTTCTTCCTCCAAACATAACGATGGTCATTATGGCCAAACAGTTCTATTTTCGTTTCATCAGACCAGAGGACCTTTCTCCATAAAGTACGATCTTTGTCCCCATGTGCAGTTGCAAACCGTGGTCTGGCTTTTTTATAGCGGTTTTGGAGCAGTGGTTTCTTCCTTGCTGAGTGGCCTTTCAGGTTATGTCGATATAGGACTTGTTTTACTGTGGATATAGATACTTTTGTATCTGTTTCCTCCAGCATCTTCGCAAGGTCTTTTGCTGTTCTGGGATTGACTTGCACCTTTCGCACCACAGTACGCTCATCTCTAGAGACCGAACGCGTCTCCTTCCTGAGCGGTATGACAGCTGCGTGGTCCCATGGTGTTAATACTTGCGTACTATTGTTTGTACAGATGAACGTGGTACCTTCAGGCGTTTGGCAATTGCTCCCAAGGATGAACCAGACTCTACACATTTTTTTCTTATGCCTTGGCTGATTTATTTGGATTTTCCCATGATGTCAAGCAAATAGGCACTGAGTTTGAAGGTAGGCCTTGAAATACATCCACAGGTACACCTCCAATTGACTCAAATCCTGTCAATTAGCCTATCAGAAGCTTCTAAAGCCATTACATCATTTTCTAGAATTTTCCAAGCTGTATAAAGGCACAGTCAACTTAGTGTATGTCAACCTTTGACCCACTGGAATTGTGAGAGTGAATTTTAAGTGAAATAATCTGTCTGTAAACAATTGTTGGTAAAATTACTTGTGTCATGCAGAAAGTAGATGTACTAACCGACTTGCCAAAACTATAGTTTGTTAACAAGAAATGTGTGGAGTGGTTGAAAAAGGAGTTTTAACCAAACTGTGTATGTAAACTTCCGACTTCAACTGTATATGCGGAGCTCTTGTTGGCTGCTTTTCCTTCACTCTGCGGTCCAACTAATCCCAAACCATCTCAATTGGGTTTAGGTTGGGTGATTGTGGAGGCCAGGTCATCTGATACAGCACTCCAGCACTCTCCTTTTTGGTCAAATAGCCCTTACACAGCCTAGAGGAGTGTTTTCGGTCATTATCCGGTTGAAAGACAAATGATAGTCCCACTAACCGCAAACCAGATGGGATGGCATATCGTTGTGGTAGCAATGCTGGTTAAGTGTGCCTTGAATTCAAGACACAGTGGTTGGAACCAATTTGGACTCATCGTGTTTCTTGGCACAAGCAAGTCTCTTCTTATTGTTGACCTTTTACTAGTGGCTTCTTTGCAGCAATTCGCCGAACAAATCAAATGTTATTGGTCACTTACACATGGTTTGCAGATGTTATTGCGAGTGTAGCGAAGTGCTTCTAGTTCTGACAGTGCAGCAATATCTAACAATTCCACAACTACCTAATACACACATCTAAGTCAATTTAATGGAATAAGAATATATAAATATATGGATGAGCAATGACAGAGCGGCATAGGCAAGATGCAATAGATGGTATAAAATAGTGTGTCACAGTCAGCCACCAATTATGCAAGTTCTCCCACTTAAAAAGATGAGAAGCCTGTAATTTTCATCATAGGTACACTTCTGCCTAGCGATGCACAATGCACAATTGGCGATGCACAATTGGCCTAGCGTCGTCCGGGTTAGGAAGGGTTTGGCCGGTAGGGATATCCTTGTCTCATCGCACACCAGTGACTCCTGTGGCGGGCCGGGCGCAGTGCACGCTAACCAAGGTTGCACGGTGTGTACTAACAATTGGATACCACGAAATTGTGGAGAAAAAGTTGTAAAAATAAATGTCTTACTCGTGTCGGCCACGGAGAAGGAGAGTCCCTGTTAGTGGGCCACGTCGGTGGCACTGTATTATCCTCAAAGCGGGCGAAGAAAGTTTGTCTGGAAGCAAGACGTCGGTGTGCGTGACGTGGCTGGTTTTCCTTTTGGAGTACGTGATTGTCTGTAGATCCAGCCACATACGTCTTGTGTCTGAGCTGTTGAATTATGACTCCACATTGTCTCTATACTGACATTTCGCTTGTTTGATTGCTTTGCGGAGGGAATAACTACACTGTTTGTATTCAGTCATATTCCCATTCACCTTTCCATGAGTAAATGTGATGGGTCACGCTTTCATTTTTGTGTGAATGCCGCCATCTATCCACGGTTTCTGGTTAGGGTAACTATTAGTCATAGTAGGTACAACATCTCCAAAACACTTCCTTATAAACTCACTCACCAAATCAGCGTATACGTCAAAACATCTTGGTGTGGATTCCGGTTGGTCAGACCAGAGTTGAATATCCCTTGAAACGGGTACATCCTGTTAGAGTTTCTGCCTATAGGAAGGGAGGAACAAAATGGAGTTGTGGTCAGATTTGCAGAAAGGAGGGCCTTGTATGCATCGCAAAATTTAGAGTAGCAGTGATCCAGTGTTTTACCAGCGTGAGTACTACAGTCAATATGCTGATAGAATTTAGGTAGCCTAGTTCTCAAATTTGCTTTGTTAAAATCCCCAGCTACAATAAATGCAGCCTTGGGATGTATGGTTTCCAGTTTGCATAAAGTTCAGTGAAGTTCCTTGAGGAACGTCAGGGTATCTGCTTGAGGGGGGATATACACGGCTCTGACAATAACCAAGGAAAATTCCCTTGGTAGATAATTGATTGTGAGGAATTCTAGGTCAGGTGAACAAAAGTACTTGAGTTCCTGTATGTTGTTACAACTACATCATGAGACGTTAATCATGAAACATACACCCCCGCCCTTCTTCTTCCCGGAGAGATGCACAAAGAATCCAGGGGGCTGTACCGGCTCTGACAGCATATCACGAGAGCCATGTTTCTGTGAAACAGAGTATGTTACGATCCCTGATGTCTCTCTGGAAAGCAACCCTTGCCCTAATTTTGTCTACCTTTTTTATCTAGAGACTGGACATTAGCAAGTAATATACTCAGAAGTGGTGGGTGTTGTGCGCACCTCTGAAGTCTGACCAGAAGACCAATCCGTTTGCCTCTTCTCTGGCGACGATGTTTTGGGTCAGTCTCTGGAATCAGTTCAAATGCCCTGGGTGGTTCGACAAAGGATCCGCTTCGGGAAAGTCGTATTCCTGGTCATAGTGCTGGTAAGTTGATGTCTCTCTGATATCCGATAGTTCTTCGCGGCTGTATGTGGGCTAACAATGTAAGAAATAATACATAAAAAAACTAAATTCTGCAAAGTTTGCTAAGGACTATTTTTTTAAACATTTTATTTAACCAGGCAAGTCAGTTAAGAACAAATTCTTATTTTCTATGATGGCCTAGGAACAGTGGGTTAACTGCCTGTTCAGGGGCAGAACGACAGATTTGTACCTTGTGGGTTTGAACTTGCAACCTTCCGGTTACTAGTCCAACGCTCTAACCACTAGGCTACCCTGCCGCCCTAGAAGTGAGGCAGCCGTCTCTGTCTGTGCCATCTTAAGATGGCCTGATTGCACGCTGTCTCTTCTGAACAGTTGATGTAGAGATGTCTGTTACTTGTACTCTGAAGCATTTATTTGGGCTGCAATTTCTGAGGCTGGTAACTCGAATGAACTTATCCTCTGCAACAGAGGTAACTCTGGGTCTTCCTTTTCTGTGGCGGTCCTCATGAAAGCCAGTTTCATCATAGCACTTGATGGCTTTTGCGACTGCATTTGAAGAAACTTTAAACGTTTTAGAAATGTTCCCTATTGACTGATCTTCATGTCTTAAAGTAATGATGGACTGTTGTTTCTCTTTGCTTATTTGAGCTGTTCTTGCCATAATATGGACATGCTATTTTACCAAATAGCCCTATCTTCTGTATACCACCCCTACCTTGTCATAACACAACTGATTGGCTCAAATGCATTAAGGAAAGAAATTCCACAAGTTAACTTTTAAGAAGGCACACCTGTTAATTGAAATGCATTCCAGATGTCTACTTCATGAAGCTGGTTGAGAGAATGCCAAGATTGTGCAAAGCTGTCATCAAAGCAAAGGGTGGCTACTTTGAAGAATCTCAAATGTAAAACATTGATTTGTTTTACACTTTCCATGTGTGTTATTTCATAATTTTGATGTTTTCACTATTATTCTTCAATGTAGAAAATAGTAAAAGAAAGAAATCCTTGAATGAGCAGGTGTGTCAACTCTTAACTGGTACTGTATATAAATAATTAGTTTACATGTTTTTTTACTTAGTTATGCAATGTATCCCAATACCCACAGATCTACCTTCATCTAGTGGCCCTAAACAATGTGGCTCGGGTAAACATTTGGTGTGCTGATAGGATAAAGCTGCTATTTGTAATACTTGTAGAATGTGGCTTATTCTGCTAAATGTGGCTTTGTAAAATGATGCCATCTTGTGGCAATTAGAAAAAAAAGTCATAAGGTCCATTATTTAAATAAATAAATAATTGACAACTCTTTTTCTCCCCAATTTCGATCTTCAATTCATGATCTATTAAATCTAATAGCTAAAATACCTGAAATAATATTTTGTCAACAGCTGCAGAGGTAGCAGTTATAGTAACACACCACACCATGTGTCTGGATGACATTTGCATAGCTGCAGTTCACCAACCACTCCCATGCCTTCAAATTGTTTAACGTCTGCCATTAAAAGAAAAGATAGAGGGGGGATTATGTCAATGGTTTTTGCTCCACAAGTTTCTGATTTTTGCAGGCGTTAACATTTTTCACACTGAAACAATATACAGTATGCTGTATGTATGTATTGTAAACTGGGTGGTTCAAGCCGTGAATGCTGATTGGCTGAGAGCCGTGGTATATCAGACGGTATACCACGGGTATGACAATTTATTTTTACTGCTCTAATTACATCGGTAAACAGTTTATAATAGTAATAAGGCACCTCGGGGGTTTGTGATATATGGCCAATATACCACGGCTAAGGGCTGTATCCAGGTTGAGTATAAGAACAGCCCTTAGCCGTGGTATATTGGCCATATACCACACCCCCTAAGGCCTTACTGCTTAATTATACCAGACCCAGCTCTAACAATGATTGGTGGCTTTGGCTGTTGCTCACCTATAGAGTACCACAGTATGAGTCATAATACCTATAAAACATAGCAGTCAAACAAGGAAATAGTTCCAATTGTTTTTACACCATACATTTTTCCCATATGGGGAATTTATTAACACTTAAAATAAGGGCTGTGTTTAATGGAGGCTTACACTGGAGTGACGTTTTGTTAACTGTGTATCTCTCTAGGACAAAGTGACTTCAATTTATTTGCCTGTATTTACCCTCCAAAAATGAAATGCTAATTTGCTGATAATGTGGCTACCATAAAGAACTACATTTGTTATTATGATCTGGACAAGACTGGCGAATTGAGGCAAATGTAAGAGTCTCTGGATCAACTATCTAATAACTAAATGTAATAATGAATTTTGTTACATTTCTTTACATGGACAATTATTTAACTGACTTGTGCAAGTTTAAAATTTACACTACCACTTAGCAAAGGTGTCGGCTAGAGATGACGTGCAGGAGTTTGCATGAGGTCTACTTCGATACTAATTGTCAAATCTGAGAATAAAAAGAGCTGAATATATTGATAAAATCTCTCTCGGACAAGGTGACTTTTATATTGTTATGAAAAACGTCATGCCAGGGTAAGCTTACACGAATCACAGACCTTATGTTAGGAGTTCCTAAAATTCTCTAAGGGAAAAACGATTGGCCCTATTTCCAGTTTGACCGCTAGGTTTTATGGGTATTATGACACCACTGGTTGCTCTTGTCCAAAAATGCCTGGGCAAGCCATAACTGAGGCGGGGACAGGGGGCGGGCGTTGTATCCGGTGCAGCAGTGACAGGGGAAAAGAGAGCACTAGGCGAGTTGTCAGCGGCTTCAGCTGGATAAACGTCGGGAGTCCTATTTAAGATAATTCAACAGTCAGGGATATTTTTTTTTACTTTGATCTGGAAGGTACGTCTTGTTGCTTTATGTTTACTAATATTGTACACACAGTTAGCGACATTCCTGCTTGGTTGATTGTATTCAACTGTGCCGTCTACGCTTTAGTTAAGTGACGTTAGCGAGGCAATTGCTTGGGTTCAGTTAAGAAAGCTAACGTTAGCTAGCTAGTACAGTTAACATTGGCTAGCTGAATTAGGATCGCCACGTTTTCAACGTCAATGAGTTTGCTACTTAGCTAAGTTAGGTGATGTCTGTTAGTTAGCTACCTTGTTTCTGTAATATTTATGATAGCCTCCATGCGGAATGAATGGCCAGTCCAGCAGCCAGTTGGGGTGGGGTATATTAGCCACGACAACGTCATCGTATCTGATGAACCAAACTAACCTGCGGTTCCACTAAAAATAAGAGGATGAAGACGGTAATGTAATTTAGCGTCAAACTGAACGAAATTAGAGAATATTTAGGTAACTGGAAAGTCTTGATTCAGAGAGCTTCATTCAGCGTTCAGCACGCAATGTCAGTTGGGTGTGTTTGTAACCATTTTGAGTACAATCAAATCAAAGTATTTTGTCCACCGATACAATAATTCCCTGACGGAAGCGCATTGTTCCCGCAGAAGTGTCGTTCTTTTTTTAAGAACATAGTTGCAACGATTGTACCACTTTATTTTAAATAGTTCGAGGAATAGGCTAATAACGTTACGTTTAATTCTGACGGAGCTTTCTTGAGGTGAGACTTGTCTTATGTCTGGAAAAAGAATATTCTGTCATTCTAATTTGTTTGGTGTAGTCAGGAAGACCAAGGGAGAAGGAATAATGTACTAGCAAGTCTAACGTTACTTGCAGCTGAATAATACTCAGCAAAAGGGAAGGGGGGGGGGGGGGGGGGGGTCAAGGCAAAGCATAGCTGCGCTACCGACACAGCTATGTTTCAACGATCGATTGGGTCAAATTAAGTGGATGAAGATATATTTTAGTGAGACCATAAAGACGTTATGATTTTGTATCTGATTTATCTGTATTTTTGTATCCCCATAAACATTCCTCTATTGCTTACCTTCTAGCAGCAGCGGGCGCGCGGTGATGGGTCACCATGAATGGCCATGTATAATGCCAACCTACTTTTGTGACTTGGCTAGATGTGTTGAACAGCCATAGCTTTTATCAGCATTTACACTTTTCATTCTGTTAAGTAGCATTTTGACCTTTTGACAGGCCATTTAGATTTTTACTGGATTCTGGTTTTCAGAACAAAGTGACTTCCCTATAAATTATTAGCCTTGATCCCCCTCAACACACTTTTATTCAAATAGTTTTGTTCATAAGTAGCTTGGGAGTTCCCTTCCATTGGAGAGATTGAGTTTGAGTCGTGGGTGCAGGACTGGCCATTGCTAGCTGTCAGTCAGACCTGAGGGGCGCATGTTAACACCACGGTCATGTTTGGTCTGGATGTCAGGACACATCAACCTCGTGCTGGCTGGCCCCTCAGATCACACCGTCGTTTCCTTAGAAGTCTCTCCCCTGCCTCCTATAGCTCTGCTAGGAGAGGAAGTGGGTCAGAATGCAAGGAAGTGTTAGGCTACAGAGGATGCAGCAGGGAGAGAGGTACTGAATCCCAAATCACTCCCTTCCATTTGTGCATTCATGTGCGCCTCCACCATAATGCACAAGTGTTCCAAAGCTGAGTGAGTGAACATTATCGAGGGTTATAATTAGACTCTCCGATAGCCTCTTCCGCCAAGCCATCAAGGCTGAAGGCTTCAGAGCTAAGTGCTATCCCGACATGCACTGCGATGTGGTTGGAGTTTAAGAAATTTGATACAAAAGAATGGAGAGGTGTGCCTAATAATGTCACATGCATTTGTTAAATAATAAAACAAGTATGACATTTGAATTAAAAGTGGAATATTAATTGCACCATTCAAGTCACAATGTGTCCCGAAGTTGATTGGTTTATTGATCCCCTTGCCACTCTCTGGAAGTCACCACCCTGTGAGTTCAGTCAGCAACACGTGACAACGAAGGGCCCTCTGAGAGATTTGGTAGGGGCGTGGGGGTGGTTTGGGATTCGTGGAGAGAGGACTCAATGTCGCCGACCCCACTAACACCCCTCTTCTCCATCCGCATTTGTATGAATGTATTCCAAGATAAAGGTCCTTAAGAAATTCACGAGAACACAACAAGAGCACACATTTTCAGGTAGCAATTCTGTCTATTGGTAATTTAGAATGCAAACCTCTTAACATGTTCTACATTAAGTCAGTGTCAGGTTCTCTGTGCAAGGGGCATCTGAGTCCACATCACCAAGGTGACGAGGTTATGCCTTCCTCCTGAGACGACAACTCTACAGGAAAATTAAATGATTAAACTTTAAATAGGATTTTGATAACGATTGGGAGTACACATAAGCAACTAATTAAGCCTACAGCCCTTCACATTACTTTTGGTGGTTTATTCAGCCAATTTCTTTCTGCCCTGTGGAGGTGTCAAATCATCATGCACACCTGCTCTGTGCTCAGAGTTCTTGCTGGTTGTTTATTTGTAGACTAACACAGATTTATTATATTCAGATGTTTTTTTTAAACCAAACGGGCATGTTTTATATACAGAAATAACACTTGTTCAAATAAACAGACTAGGCAACTTGTAAAAAAAAATATATATATATTTTTAAAAGCATGACGGACAAAAGGTGGTTTAATCATGGATTTAAAGTACAAATATGATTTTTAAAGACATAGGGTTTGTTTAGATTTGACTTTCAGAGATTTTGTACACAATGTTACTAAAGATTCAAAGATGCGATTATCACACCCAACACCATTAATGATTCAGTCATGATGCACTATGACAAACAGTTTTTATAACTCCTAACCGTCACACAGGTGCATGATAAATGTATTCCATCCAGTGATTAACAGCATAGCCAGCAGGAGTTTTACATAAGTGCTTAGAATAGGATGAAGACTGTCTCTTTGTTTGTTTAGGCACTTGGACCTTGGTGCTGTAAACATGACCCATCTTGGAAAGGTGTTGGCGTCTTGCCAATAGTATCCTCTTTTGTGGGACACCAAGTTTAATGCTGTGTTTTAGATGGTATGAGATAGACGGCGAACCAGATGTCATTGTTTTCATGAGCGCACATGGTAAATGCCATCAGCCGGCACGGTAGATGGGACTTGCCGCCAGTTCAAATATTTAAACTTTTGCCATCTGCCATAACGTTGTTTTCTACTGGATGTTGATTTGCACTGTTTGTTTACTGAAATCACCATAGCAATGCATACAGTTGTGCTGGCTTGCTTTTGCCATCACCCTCTGTCTTGCTTTCTTATCCTGCTATACCAACGGGTATGATGGTTTTTGCATCCCTCATCTAAACGCAGCATAATGGTCTTTTTGTCCGCTGCATTTCCTTTGCCCTCTTCTGTGTGCTGCCAAACCTGCTCTGAGATTTGTTGAACTTGAGGGTGATGGCAAGATAGCATGTGATGTGTCTAACTACAGTGCCTTCCTAAAGCATTCACTCCCTGACCTTTTCCACATTTTGTTTTTACTGCCTGAATTTAAAATTGATGTTTTGTCACTGTACTTCACACAATACCCCATAATGTAAAAGTGGAATTATGTTTTTACAATTAAAAATGGAAAGCTGCAATGTTAAGTATTCAACCCCTAAATATGTTAAGAATACATTTTTCTTTAGTCAGAATAAGTAGGATGGAGTTTTGAACCAAAGCCTAATTTCTGTACCCTACACATGCAATTATCTTTAAGGTCCCTCAGTTTATCAGTGAATTTCAAACACAGATTCAACCACAAAGACCAGGGAGGTTTTCGAATACCTCGCAAAGAAGGGCAGACATTGAATAGCCTTTTGAGCATGGTGAAGTTATTAATTACACTTTGGGTGGTGTAGCAATACACCCAGTCACTACAAAGATACAGGTGTCCTTCCTAACTCGGTTGCCAGAGAGGAAGGAAACAGCTCAAGGATTTCACCATGAGCCCCATGGTGTTTTTAAAACGGTTACATAGTATAAAGGCTGTGATTGGAGAGAAACTTAGGATGGATCAACAACATTGTAGTTACTCCACAATACTAACCTAAATGAGAGTGAAAAGGAAGCCTGTACAGAATACAAATATTCCTGTTTGCAATAAGTAAAACTGCAAATAATGTGGCAAAGAAATCAACTATGCCCTGAATACAAAGTGTAATGTTTAGGGAACATCCAACACATCTCTGAGTACCATATTTATAAGCATGGTGGTGGCTGCATCATGTTATGGGTATGCTTATCATCCCCAAGGGAGTTAAAACTGAATAGACTGAACTGAATAGCACAGGCCAAACCTGGTTGTCTGCTTTCCAACAAACACTGGCAGCCATTCACCTTTCAGCAGGGCAATAACCTTACCAATGACGTTGAAAGTTCCTGGGTGGCCTAGTTATTGTTTTGAAATCTGCTTAAATCTATGGCAAGACTTACATGGCTGTCTAGCAATGACCAACAACCAACTTGACAGGACTTGAAGAATTAAAAAAATAATAATGCAAATATTGTCCAATCCAGGTGTGCAAAGCTCTTAAAGATTTACCTTGAAAGACACACAGCTGTAATTGCTGCCAAAGATGATTCTAACATGTTTAATACTTGTAATCAAGGGTTAGGGTTAGAATGTTTTTCCCTTTGACCTAGAGTATTATGTATAGATCGTTGACAAAAAAATGACATACATTTGAATCCCACCTAACACGTGTGGGAAAAGTCAAGGGGTGTGAATACTTTCTGGATGCACTGCAGATGTGACTTACTTGGTAAGTGACCAGGATCATGCATGGATTGGATGAGCACACCATTCAGCATGATTTCTGTGGTGTATTCTTCTGGTCAAAAATAAATGTTTCATCGCAACTATTGCCCACAGTTTTTTTTTAAATTATTTTTTACCTCATTTAATGGGGTTCATTGTCTTGGTGGATGTAACACAACAGAACCTTGCACCTTTAAATCCTGTGCTGTGATGGTAACATTTAACCTAGGCCTAGGTGGTCTGTCTAAAGCCTGTCCTGATTTAAGTAGTTTTATAGGATTGGTGGCGTGGGCTCTCATGTCTTGGAATGAAATGGGACTAGTGCATGCTTAGACGAAGGCCTTCATTTGAGACATTTTACATCTTTCGTTGTTATAGTTTAGGCTAGACCCTGGCAAGATCCTGTAACGGATTCTGACGTTCCAGTTTGAAAAATCAAGGTGAAATGGCGAATGCTGCCTTGTCCTTACTTGACATTTGATGTGCCATTTGAACATTGTTTGAAATGTCTGACTCATCCAAGCCTAGATAGGTAGGGAGATGAGTGGATCAGTTCCAGTGTCTCGTCTTTTTGCACTGGCTTTGTCTGTATTTTGCAGGATACATTATTCTTGGCCTTTGTCCTCCCAGGCCCATGTTTTGTCAAATAATTCAACATTCCATTGAACTGCGCTGCAGACATTGTGCCCGCATGGTATTTTACAACAAGCAGAGCACAGGCCACATGGTCACCCAGGGGCAGAGAGGGGTGAAAAAGCAGCACCTTATCTCATTTAAGGAAAGCGGTGGAATGTAGATGGAATTGGATTACAGTGGTTCACTGTGGCTTTGGTTACAGGAAAGAGATTTCATGTTTGGTATCTCTCCATGCGTTCTGCGTGGCAAAAGTACATGGAGAGCATTGAGGTGATGGTACAGAAAGAAAAGCCTTGGGACAACATGGATGGCAGACTCTGTGGCAAGAGAGGGGCCACTCCAGTGTGGTGGCTATGTGGTTAATTGTTGGTATGTTATTTAATTAGAGATACTTAATGTGCACTCACTGACAAACAGATGGCAAACAAATATCATACAGATATAGCATGTGGTGTAGTTATTATGCATTTCATCATCAAATAGATTGTGGCTTTGCTTTCCTTGATGTCATAGCCGTTTAGCTCGTCCTGTCAGTTGAGGACGCGAGGCCTTGTATCTGTCAACAAAATAAGCTCTCTCTGCTTAACTTTGTAAATCACTAGTATCCTCTGGGCAAATAGCTTTCAATTGACAAAATTACCAAATGGAACATATTTCATAACTTGTAAAGAACACACACAGTCCTGGTTAAATTCTGACATGTCAGGTATTTGAAAAACATGGTCATTGCTCCTTTTCTTCCTCTTTTTCTGGGCCCTATTTTATTGGCCACTTTTGGCAAGTTTTTCTCTCTTGAGTTTGAATCCATACCAACGTGTGATGTGAATATAGCCTAGTGATTGAACAGATTCCAATTTTGATGCTGTGTGTTATGAAGTGGTTCCATCATATTTGGTCCTTTTCTAATTCTGATCTCTTTCCTTGGCTGACTTTACTCCTCTCTTCTTCACATAGAGCCTGTGTGTGTTGTTGGGATTTCCTGGTCAAATCTTGCTGGTGATCCCTGCAGTGAGCTATGAAATTGAGTGCTTGATAACATCAGCACTGGTCTGGTTCCCAAGTAACCACTATGTAGTGAGTGTATGTTGAAAGAAAATTGTGAAATCTATTTGGATTGACATTGTTCACCTTGGCTTTGGTTGACCTCCTGCCAATACCCCATGTACTGTACCATGTACTTTTTAAAGTCCCTTCTCTTATATTGTCAGTGGCTCTCACATGTAGAGAGGGAGAGACATACTGGGACTTTAAAGCAGAGAGGATGCTGACCTGATCTGTCAGTGTGGGTGGGGGGATTGGGATCAAACAGGATATGGCCCTTCCTCCTCATTTCCATGTCTGTGTACAATTTCCCTTTACTCAGGATTCAGATTGATCAGTAAACCAACCTTTCCCCCAGCCTGATACTGTCTCTATTTCCTTGTTTGTATTGTTTTGCAGCGATCCCTGTGGAATATTGTCTGGGTGGGGCAGTATTAGCGTTGCAGGCTTCTTATTGACAAACCAGTTTTGGCACTGATAGCTGTAGACAGAATGAGGTAACCATGCTGTTAGAACAGGGTTTTCTTCTGCATCAAAATGGGGCTTAGGTGGTGGGTATGACTATGGGCGTGGCCAATGGTGCAATCACTGATCACTGTTTGTCACTCCTGTTAGCCGCAGTGACAATGTAGCCGTTTTAAAGCCTATTTCCTGAAATAATACATTATGCCATGCCGTATGTGATCTGAGTGACTCAAACATTGTACTTTAAAAAAAAAAAATTAAATAGCGATTTTTAAATTCTCCTTGTCTTGCTTTTATTTTGGTGACTTAGTTCTCAAAGATCTTATTTCAAAAATAAATGGGTCCATTTTATATTTTCTAAATCTGTCTGATTTTAGTCTTAAGTTTAAACTTTTCCATCCTAAATTAGTTTTACTGTTCAGACAATAGGCTGCCTGCCCGATAATTTCTATGCAGAAAACAACCTGTAGTAGTAGGCCTAATTGTGATGCATGAACATAACCATGTATGGTGTTAGATTGTGACTGAGCTGCAAGAGAAATAAAAGGCGTTCCCTCCGGGCAACTACAAGGTCTCGCACTCCTCTTTTTGACTCTCTTCACCTCTTTTCAGTAACTGCTTCCCAGCCTTATGTCAGAGCATAACAATGTTCCTTGGTTTAATAGAAGGCAGCAGTCCCCACTCCCCAGCACTCCACTTTGACTGTTTGGTAGAGGGGAGTGGAGTCTAACTCTCTGTGCTCTCAAGGAAAGGGGGAATAGGCTGAAGTAGTGGTATGCAGAGAAGGATTCAAAAAAGTCGTACTGGTTCCATTTCCTGCTAGTCATTTCCTCAGGCTGAGGGTCCTGGCCTATCAGTGGCAGCCAAAGCCATGGTGTGATCCTTGGTGGTACTCCTTTCTGTCTCTCAACATCACTTGATGTTGAGAGATATCTGACATCTCAGTGATCTGACTGGCCTGTCCTACGATCAGTGAACCACATGACCCAGGAGACCGTAGAGGGAATGACAAGGCACCCTCAGGAACAGTGACACATGGCTGAGACTCGGATTGGTAACAACCCTCTGTTGCCCCGCTGGTGGGGTTACTAGGCAGATGAGGCCCAGACTGGCCGGCTCAAGCCACTAGTTAGCTTGATCCAGCTTGGAGCTGATCTGTCATCAGTATTGTGGAATAGTTCTAATGTTAAGGCTAGATTTTAATAGCGCTGCTCTCGGATCAGCTTTCGGTCTTTCAATCCTATCAGTATTGACACATACTTCAACGACGCACTTAGCGAAGTTGTGTTGGTGGTGTTTTGGGAAACATGTTATATTTGGCCATTGTTGGAACTATGCATCCAATTAAACACTCGTAAGCCTATGTTCCATCGCTATCAGAGAACCCAGCCCTGGCTAACCTTTAGAGGGATACTTCGGGATTTTGGCAATGAGGCTCTTTATCTACTTCCACAGAGTCCGATGAACTCGTGGCTGCCACTTTTGTCTGTCCAGTATGAGGCAGTTTAGGGCCTCATTGCCAAAATTCCAAAGGATCATTTTAACCTATCAAGCACCAGTACCTCTACTCATGTTGGTGCTCTATTGTATTTGTTAACCTTGACATATGCATTCAGATGAGACCCCTTGAGGACTGAATACAGTAGTGCAGGTCCAGCCTGGAAACTGGTTGATTTAATCTATCCACCACCAGTGGTGACTGAGGATGCTGTGTGGAGCAGGAAGTATGTGATATCCTCCTGTAGAGGATAGGATAGCCAGGCTACGGTGCTCCGTCATGCAAGAGTTTCTGACCGAGCTCTGTTACACACCTAACCTCCCCCGCCCACTCCGTTATCACTGTCACATACAGTTGTAAAATCCCAGTGTGCTTTAAATGTTCATTTGTGGAATTTCTTTCCTCCTTAATGCATTTGAGCCAATCAGTTGTGTTGTGACAATGTAGGGGGTATACAGACCAAGTCCATATTATGGCAAGAACAGCTGAAATAAGCAAAGAGAAAACACAGTCCATTACTTTATGACATGAAGTTCAGTCAATACGGGAAATTTCGATTTTGAAGTTTTCTTCATGTGCAGTCGCAAAAACCATCTAGTACGACGATGACCCTGGCTCTCATGAGGACCGCCACAGGAATGGAAGACCCAGAGTTACCTCTGCTGCAGAGTTACCAGCCTCAGAAATAGCTAATAAATGCTTCAGAGTTCAAGTAACGCACATCTCAACTGTTCAGAGGAGACTGTGTGAATCAGGCCTTCATGGTCAAATTGCTGCAAATAAACCACTACTAAAGGACACCAATAATGATGGTGTGGGTGTGCTTTGCTGGTGACACTGTCTGATTTATTTAGAATTCAAGGCACACTTAACCAGCATGGCTACCACAGCATTCTGCAGCGATACACCCTCTCATCTGGTTTGGTCTTAGTCCCACTATCATTTTGTTTTTCAACAGAACAATGACCCAACCCACCTCCAGGCTTTGTAAGGGGTATTTGACCAAGAAGGAGAGTGATGGAGTGCTGCATCAGATGACCTGGGCTCCACAATCCCCCGACCTCAACCAAATTGAGATGGTTTGGGATGAGTTGGACCCCAGAGTAATGGAAAAGCAGCCAACAAGTGCTTCGCGTATGTTGGAACTCCTTCAAGACTGTTGGAAAAGCATTCCTCTTGAAGCTGGTTGAGAGAATGCCAAGCTATCATCAAGGCAAAGGGTGGCTGTTTTGAAGAATCTCAAATATAAAATATATTTAGATTTGCTTAACCCTTTTTGGGTGACTACATGATTCCAAATGTGTTTAAGTCGTCACTATTATATAATGTAGAAAATGGTAAAAATAAATAAAAACCCTTTAATGAGTAGGTGTGTCCAAACTTTTGACTGGTACTGTATATCACATCAATCTACTGCCAGTCCGGCTCTCTGTTGTCCTCCGAGCAGTAGCCTAATTAATGTAGCCCCTTCAATGTTTTCTTTTACATGTGGAGAAGTTTGCATAATGCCATGAAACAACTTTTCTTTCCTTCGTTTTAGAGGTCAAATAGCCTTTTTATCAAAACTTTTTGTTTGGAGAAAAGTGTTATCTGTGTGTGGCCTAATTCATGGCATGAAGTTGGGCATTCCGCTCTGTGATATAATACCTGTTAAACAGAACTGATCTGACAGCAGCTTGCCTTCAAATACTACTCATGGACATAGGGTTTAATTCACTGTGCTGTTTGTCTATGGCTGCACCTTCTCTTATAAATGTTACGTTTTTAAACATTCCTTGGCTGGTATTTTACTGATGTTGCTAAGCAGCGTCTCAGTGTTTGTAAACATGGCCTGGAGACCTTGCTGTGACTTGGCAGGGTGTCCAGTCTCAACTATAGGGATGGCTGACTCACAAATTAGGCTAAAACTGACAACTGGTTCATTTAGCCAAACAGAGCCAGCCTGTCAAGCACGTCCTTACTGAACTGAGAAAACGCTTCTCCACTCTTGCTGTCTCAGTCAAAGATGTCCCAGCCTCAGCTAGCTCGCAGCATATCTGCCAACTGCCAATATCTGTAGCCATGGCCCTGCATTGACCCCTGATGCAGGGGCCGTAACGCATAGCAGAATGTTCCAGCATGAATTGCTCCTCGCCAGGGATGGAGATTGTGGTCATTATGCATTCAGGTCAGGCAGACCAGTGTGGAGACCAAACTGGAACAGCAGGATGTTTGTCTGACTATGAGGGGGCTCTATGGTTCATTGGGTTGGACAGACAAGGCCTGTGATGAGCAGGAGGGTAGCTGGGGCTGCTCTGCTGGTGGAGGTCCTGTCACTGCAGGAACAAAACGCTCATTATCCATGCATCGTTTCATCCTACTCATCCATCTGTGGATGATGTGTAGTAGACCTGGAAAGTGTTGTCTGTTAGCAGCAGATGAATCACTGCCGACGGAGAGGAACCCTGTTGACGTTATTTATTTAACCGTACTTCTGTCGTAATGGAACAGGTATCAAATGTACCCACTCGGCATCTATGCGCTCTAACGAGACTGATTTTGGTTTACTTATAATTAGCCATGGTCCCTCACACATTCTGGGGAACAACCAGGCTCTGCTCTGACTGAGCCAGGACCCTGGTGAGCTCTGTTGTTCACAGTGGACTGCCAGTCAATGATTGCCTCCCCATTCTAGAGTTGGCTTCCTTCAGCCAAGGGACCATATGGTGCCATCAGACCCGGTGTGAGGAGAGTGGCTTTAATTGAACACTTGGAGTGGCCCTAAATTAGTATTTCCTTCCTATTAAACATGGACACCACGGTTTGTTCCTGAATAAAGCTGTTTTGTGCACAATTTCTACCACACTGACAACTTGGCACCATAGAGGACTAAAATGTCTGGCGTCTACATGTCTTCCTTTATCATACCTTCTTAAGATAGTGTTATTTCTGGAGTTGGAGTGTGTGATCTGCATTGGATCGCAAGCTGTCCGTATGGAATCTGCAGGTTCAGGCAGCTTGATGGAAACTCATACAGGTTGTTGCAATGCTCTGTACTGGGCTGCTGTAAGCAGGCTGTTTCCACTCTGTGTTCCCTCAGTCTTGGATAATGAGGACATACGAGACTGGGGTCTTGTATGTCCTCAGCTTGGTTCGAAGCGCTGTAGGCCTACTGCGCTAGTACAGTATGGTCTAGATCGGCATGATGGTGTGAAAAAGGGGAAAACTGCCCGGTGTGACTTCACCTAAAGCTGATGGGTATTAGGCAACCTTCAGACCACACCAAGAGGGCTCAAACTGCGCAGGCCACCATGCCAAAACCTCAAACGTCATTAAGGACATTTGAGGCATTTTTTCTCTCCCAAGTTTCTGTCCAAATGTCAAAATTATGTGGTAATTCCCTACAGCTCCCAGTTGGCTTAATGCCTGTCCTATCTCACTCACTACAGTGTGTTTATGCTTTTGGCAGGACAATATGCTTGATTGTTTACATTACCTGTTTTCTTTTTCTCTTTTTCACTCAAATCAGTTTATATATCAGCAGCACACAATCATATTGTGTGAAAATACAGACGAGCATGGAACAAATCTTGAAGCGTTAGCCAAAGTGTTGTGTTGTGGCCATATTGTTCCATACAGCTGTTATGGCATCACTTTATACAGAGTTTTGTGTGGAAAAAGCTGAATAAGCATCATGTTATCCATACATGATAACCCTCCTTATAGCGTCGTCCTTGCTCTTCTCAGTCTCTCAGAACGCACACACTCAACGGGTTTGTTTTGTGTATGTTACTGTTAGACATGCTCTGGTGCCTTTGGTGACGTACTAAGTTTAAAAAATGTTTTAACCTTCAGCTTTGGGTTGGATGTATCAATGTTTAGTTCATGCATGGCTAATCTATGAGCAGAATTACTGCCTTACCTCAATTAGCCACGAAATCCCTACTTTAAAGGCGACTGTTTTCTGGAAGCTGTACAACGCTTCCCCCCCTACATTTACCCTGACGTGGGCCAGCCCCCTAGCAATTTAGTTTAGCCAATGAGCTTCAGCCCCTCCGATAATGACAGATAATAAGAATCACACAGTGCCAGAGAGCGTGCAATGACGTGGTGCAAACTTTTGGCTCGTGGGCTCTACTTTCAGAACTACTGGCTAAAAAGTATACAAGTATCGGAAAATATCTTTAGCGTACTATTCCCTACAGGGGTGACCTCGGCTTAGCCTTAAGCATGAGAACAGAGGGGATCAAGGGATCAACAGGAGAAGGTGCTTCTGTTTGGGTTGGTTATAACTCTGTGGACGAGGGGTTGGACAAGAGGAAATGGTGGTTGATTTGTGAATGTTTCCACTGTTGGTTGCCCTGCTGCCAAGGTTCTTCCTTCCTTTAGCTCTAGCATGGGGGAGGCATACGTGAGCTGTGTGCCTGAATGCCTCTAGCATGTTGAGGCTGGTGATGGGAGGTTAAGTCTAACCTAACCTACACCAGGATCTGGGCTTGTATTCCACAAGGGTTATTATCAGTGGAGTAGTGTTGCATATCTGCCTGTCACTGTGTGCCACTCCCATCCACATAAATAACTTCCTGCCTGACAGACACCACCACCACCACATGCCCTTCTTCGCAAGACAATTAGAATGGGAATGGGTAGTAAAGTGTGTGAATTGTAGATAGCCTGGTGCTGCCAGGCAGTCTTGCATCATATCAGCTAGAGCTAGACTACACAGATCTGAAGTTCAGGGAGGTCAGTTAAGTGAGAGACTCATCCTCCGAAGGCTATTAAACTAAAACTACAAAGATGTAGAAGTTACAGATGTCCCGGAGAAGTGATTTGGCTCTGTGTCGGACCTAATTTCTCCTCCCTTACCTGGTTGCCTCACCAACACCGTATTTGATCTGTTGAAGTTAAGTCCGTGTTTAGTTGCCAAATCGGGTGTAGAGGTGATTTTAAATTGATGAATGTCAACGATGGCTTAATCAGCAACCAGGAGAACAGACCCACACTGCAGTATCACACCTGTCTGCAAGCAGTGGGTTTTGTTTTCTTTGCAGTCTGATGGAATGATGGCAGCATTCTCTTATCTGTTTCAAACGGAACTGTAGGCCTAGTTAAAAACTAAGACAAAGTGGCCCATTTACTTTTGCCTGGTAATAGGTTATCATCACGCTTTTGGAGGCTACTGCTTATTGCAGCTAATTTTTGACTTTTGAAAAGGTGTGTTTTCCAAAGCTCCCTCATCTGCTAACAGATTTATTTACTGGGTGAGAATTTCAGCTGAACCATCTACATGAATGAGAACGTTGCCAATTTCTTATACAAATGCTTATTTTATGCCCATTGCACATTTACACTGAACCAAAATATATTGGAATTCCGTTAATATTCCGTTAATATTGGAATTCCGTTAATTAGGTCCTCATCTATGGATTTCTCATGATGACTGGCCAGGGGTGCAGCCACTGGGGAGCCAGGGGTGCAGCCACTGGGGGGCCAGGGGTGGAGCCACTGGGGGGCCAGGAGTGGAGCCGCTGGAAGGGGCCAGGGGTGCAGCCGCTGGAAGGGGCCAGGGGTGCAGCCGCTGGAAGGGGCCAGGGGTGCAGCCGCTGGAAGGGGCCAGGGGTGCAGCCGCTGGAAGGGGCCAGGGGTGCAGCCGCTGGAAGGGGCCAGGGGTGCAGCCGCTGGAAGGGGCCAGGGGTGCAGCCGCTGGAAGGGGCCAGGGGTGCAGCCGCTGGAAGGGGCCAGGGGTGCAGCCGCTGGAAGGGGCCAGGGGTGCAGCCGCTGGAAGGGGCCAGGGGTGCAGCCGCTGGAAGGGGCAGCCAATCAGAATGAGTTTTTCCCCACAAGGGCTTTAATACTGACAGAAATACTCCTTAGTGCACCCTTTTTGTGCCTATGAAAAATAGGTACATAAGCCTGTGGCTAAAATGCTGCCAGCGGTACCTGTAATCGCAATTAGTGATGGGCTTTCCTAGTCTTTGGTGAGCCTTTGTTCACCTAAAAGAGCCGGCTCATTAGGATCCCAAATGGCTCCTCGTTCAAAATGCTTAAAATCAATCTAGAACCAAGGAAAATGTGCTAATCTCTAATGTAAAGCCCCAAAAGTGGTCTACCATTTAAATCAGATTGTGAAATCCACATTCAAATACATTTTTACTTGGATAAATTATTAGATCGCCTGCAAAAGTGTGGAGCAGAATGACGCACTCTCCCCGCTATTGATTTCTACAAAGAGGATTCACGCTCTTTAGATTTGTTTTTATTTATCTGCATGTAATTTTGTTATTTTGAGCCACAAACTAGTAGCTGTATGTAAATCAGGGAGCCAAATGTGAACGTCTCTTTCACCGATGTGATTCAATTCCCAACGTTCATTGAAAAGATCTGTTCAAAAATAACTTTATTCACGAACAAGACTCATTATTGAATTTCTACCAGCATGTTACATGTGCAACAAGAAAAAAAATTACTCTAGACCACCTTTACTCCACACGCAGTAACGCATGCAAAGCTCGCCCTCCATTTAACAAATCGGACCATAATTCTATCCTCCTGATTTCTGCTTACAAGCAAAAACTAAAGCAGGGAATACCAGCGACTCGCTTAATACGGAAGTTGAAACAGACTTTTTCCCCCACACGGACAACAAGCAATCTTTTGTCTCTGTTGTTGAGGGGGAGGGTCTTGGTGTGGGTCTGGTCTCCTGGTTGCTGACTAGATTAATCCATCGTCATTCATCAATTTAAATCACCTCTACATGCAGAACCGCTTTCTCTCAGCGACGGCCTGACGTTCTCCTGTAGAATTCTCTGATACAGAGCTGAATTGTTCCTTTTATTCAGGCAAGTCATCCAGATCCTGAGGCAGCAAAGTGTCCCCAAACCATCCCACTTCCTCCACTCCGATCCCAATTGAGATGTTGTGGCAGAACTTGAAACTAGAAGTTCATGCTTGAAAACCCACATGTCGCTAAGTGAGAACAGTTCTGCATGCAAGATCGGGCCAAAATTCCTCCACAGCAATGTGAGACTGATCAGCAACTATAGGAAGCATTTGGTTGTTGCAGCTAAAGGTGGCACAACCCGTTATTGAGCGTATGGTAGGGCTGGGCGATTATGGCCAAAATATCATTTATCTAATATTCAATTTGGTTGAAGATCTGTTAACATTCCGTATCAAAAATAGAGAATCAGAAAGGGGGCAAACACTTTTTTTCACGACATTGTATCTGAGGTTGAAGATGCCCTTTAATCCCAGTCAAACCAAGACTTATCTCTTGGTTTTATTAGACTGTGATTACACTTTAACCTGTGTGGTTAAAGTTTACAGAGTTATCGCCCAGCCCTACTCTCAGCGTTCTGCAAGTTGACCCTAATTATCTGGTTCCTCATTGCCAGTGTATGAGGAAGTACACAACAGCCAATGTAGGCATAGTTCTTGTATTTCTGGTGGTGGATCAAAGGAATGATACAGTTATGCTCATTGCTCAACTCTAAATAATTTCCCACGCTGGCTCGTGTCTGCTGAATGTCAGCCTGGTCGTATGACAGAGGAATGGGGAAGGAGTGTTAGTCTGATCTGCCACATGGTTCCTCTGTCTGTACTGTAATGCTGCTGGAGAACCTTTGCATCCCAAATTGCACCCTATTCTCAATATAGTGCACTACTTTTGACCAGGACCCATAGAGAGTAGTAATGATGGGGGTGGGATCAATACGGTTACATATCGGAATATTTTTTGACTATATATTGTATCTATCGTTTTGACATATAAATTATTTTTGCGCTAGTTGGCTGTAGCTGCACCAAAACTCCAGTATTTTTCCTTCATAGCTTGTTTTCCAACTTATTTTTAAATAGGGAGTCAATTTGTTTTCAGCACTTTTTTTATTTTCCATGACTGATCAAAACTTTGTTCCCCTTTGTCCCTCTGCAGTATATGATGAGCAGTATGTTTGGAATATGGAATCTTAATAAAATTACAGTATAGAATCGCAATACATTGTATTGTGATTGTATCTGGAGGTCCCTGGCAATTGCTATCCCTAGAGATTAGGGTGCAGTTTGGGATGCATACGAGGCTGAGCCTCATATGGGAGGGAAATGGGTACAGGGCTCAGAGTAACCAGGGGAGAGAATTTCCATTTCATGTGATTTAGATTTTATAGGCCTAGATTCTTATCCTAAAATCATTTGCTTGGTTTTGTCTTTTATATCCTTGACCGTGACCACTTTGAAACTAAACCCCAAATTTCTCTCCAACCCCCCCCCTTCCTTCCACTGCCCAGATATGTTCAGGCGCGTTGTACGAGCGAGCAAATTCCGTCATGTCTTCGGCCAGGCGCTGAAGAATGACCAGTGCTACGACGACATCAGAGTATCGAGGGTCACATGGGACAGCTCGTTCTGCGCCGTCAACCCCAAGTTTGTCGCTATCATCATAGAGGCCAGCGGAGGCGGGGCCTTCCTGGTCCTCCCTCTTCACAAGGTGAGTCTGGGGTTATTGACTATAAACACTGCATTGTGTGGATCTGTCAGTGGGTTTCACAAGGAAACCTGTGTCAAGCGACAGAGGGTTTCTACATTCATATGGGCATGTGCACTTGCTGCCTGAACAGATTCTGACTACGGCCTAGTTTGACCGATCCTCACTGTCTGTGGCTTTGAAACATACTTCAACCCTGCTCCATCCCACACACTTTGGCCTGGGCCAGGCTTTCAACGCCCCCTGGGTATTCAACACCCCCTTTCTGCAGGGAACAACCAGGCCTGTCACACACAGCACAATTGACTGCTGACATACTCACACACACCCAGGGGAAATCACACTTTGGCCACCTTCAAATTCCAACATTGCCGTTTAAAAACACAACTTTTTGTGTGCGTTCATATTTTCCTTAATCATTCATGAGGATGAAGTAACAGCATCACAGAGGCATGTTTCAGGCTGTGGTTGAGGACAGACAAGACGGGGGGGGGGGGGGGGGGGGGGGGGATTTCTCTGCTGCGTGACTGTAGTCTCTGGTGGCCTGGCTGAGTGGGTGAGATGAAGATGGATTTTGACAGGCTGGGTTGCTAAGCAGTGCAGGCTGAGCAGTACCTACTTGTGGTGGTCAGTGGAGAGAGACTGCAGACTGACTGGCCCAGATGTGGGAGACTGACACTTTAGTACAAAACTCTATATTCTGGGGAAGATCCTATAGAGCCCTTTCTGTGTTTGCAAACATTGCCGCACAAGGGGGATGCGTGCAAGTTGGTGGCAGAGCACAGGGGAGTTCTTGTAGAACGCCAGCAAAAAACAGCCTCTGTACATGTTGCTTATGAGTGCGTTTCCAACTACTGTTGTATTATAATTGGATTATAAGGCTCGTATGAATGTCCTGCTTAATATAATGTTTGTCATCGTAAACCAACTGCATTATACTTGTGGGGCGGTAGGTTGCCTAGTGGTTAGAGCGTTGGTCTAGTAACCGAAAGGTTGCAAGTTCGAATCTCCGAGCTGCCACGGTAAAAATCTGTCGTTCTGCCCCTGAACAGGGCAGTTAACCCACTGTTCCTAGGCCATCATTGAAAATAATAATTTGTTCTTAAGGTATAGGGGGCAGCATTTTCACTTTTGGATAAATAGTGTGCCCAATATCAACTTCCTGCTACTCATGCCATGAATAAAAGATATGCATATTATTAGTAGATTTGCATAGAAAACACTCTGACGTTTCTAAAACGGTTTGAATCACGTCTGTGAGTATAACAGAACTTGTGTAGCAGGCAAAATCCCGAGGACTAACCGTTCAGAATTTATTTATTTTGAGGTTTCTGTCTGTTCAGTGAGTTCTCATTGGGAAACGATATTTCTTAGGCAACTTGTTTTCAGTTTCTACCGCTTCCACTGGATGTCACCAGTCTTTGGAATTTGGTTGAGGTTATTCCTTTGTGCAATGAAGAAGTACGGCCATCTAGGAACTGGGTAACACTATTGAGAGTTGCGCAAGACTTGAAAAGTAGCGTTTGTTTGTTGTCTTCCTGTATTGAACACAGATAGACCCGTCTTCAATTTGATCAATTATTAACGTTTAAATTACCTAAAGTTGTATTACAAAAGTAGTTTGAAATGTTTTGGCAAAGTTTACAGGCAACGTTTGAGAGATTTTGTAGTGACGTTGCGCAAATTGGAAGCTGTATTTTTCTGGATCAAACGCGCCAAATAAATTGAAATTTTGGATATATATGGACGGAATTAATCGAACAAAAGGACCAATTGTGATGTTTATGGGACATATTGGAGTGCCAACAAAGGAAGCTCGTCAAAGGTAAGGCATGTTTTATATTTTATTTCTGCGTTTTGTGTAGCGCCTGCAGGGTTGAAATATGCTACCCTCTTTGTTTACTGTTGTGCTATCATCAGATAATAGCTTCTTATGCTTTCGCCGAAAAGCCTTTTTAAAATCTGACATGTTGGCTGGATTCACAAGTGTAGCTTTAATTGAGTATCTTACATGTGTGATTTAATGAGTTAGTTAGATTTTTATATAATTTTATTTGAATTTGCCGCGCTGCATTTTCCCTGGCTTTTGGCCAAGTGGGACGCAAGCATCCCCTATACATTAAGAAGTTTAACTGACTTGACTAGTTAGATCAATACATAAATAAAAATACACTTCAACCAGTAAAATGGCTCTTTGGCTAGCTTTTGCTACAGCCTATGTCAGCGAGCATCAGCATTCTAGCTAACAACTGCTGGAGCCATTTATTTTGCGAAGATAACAAGCAAACTATAATCTTAGACTGTTCAAGCAAGAATCAGAACTTCATTGTGAGTGCATGAGACCCCAAGAAGTGATTTTGTTTAGAGGTAATAATGTAAATCTAGGCTATGTTGAATGGGCGTAGACGGCTTTCTTTCTGCAACCAAGAGTCTTGCGTGACGTAAGTGTGTCGTGTTCTGGAAAGGGGTCTATACTGTCTTTGTATCAACTCATTTTCTTAATAGTAACTTTTCTTTTTCAACTCTTCTACATTTTGAATAGAAAGAAGCCCCTGTCAGCCCAGAGGCAGTTCAGTTTTAATGACAGGACTCTAAATGACCCAGTCTTAAAAGATTCACAGTTCATCCTCAAATATGTCATTTATCGTCTTCCCTCAGGGTGGGAGAAAACAGTACCGTAGAATGCTGTAGCAGCTATCATCCACCTTTTTGTTCGTTGTGCCTGTTGGCCTTCTCCTACGTCCTCAGTGGTGGGATGACACGTGTTAGTGTCGATGAAGTAAGAGGATCATATTACTTAAGGGGTGTTAGGGTATTTTCAGAGGAAAGCATCCAAACTGGGGTCAGATATTTGATACAAGCAGGATGAGGAAGAGATGACGTCTGAGACATGGACACAATATGAATGCGAACATGGGAGGACAGGGCGAGAAGTGTTACAGTGCCTTTGGAAGCTAGGGTACTCCACATGGACAACAAAGGCCATCCAGACAAGCTTTTGCTTTCAGCTTTGCCCTTTTGTAGCAGCAAGGTGGTTTTCCAGTGACAATGTCTATTTTGCATACAGTGAATAAACATTTGCATTTCAGATTTCGTTACAGTGAGAACAATGTTAGTGTCTGTACCACTGGGATGATTGTCAGCTCTCCCTGAGTTGAGGGTTAGGAAACCTCACATAGGCTGGCTGGCTCTCTCATTTATCATAGTGTTGTGTACAACACAAACTGAACCAAAGGCCTCTGGGGACGGAACCTCCCTGTTCTGCTCACCTCCATATAAGGGTCCTTGAAGAGCTCAGACCGCTTGGGTCAGACACTCGTTGAACCCAACGGGGGTGGGGGGGGGGGCACTTTGGTCTGGAATGTCCCTCTGTAACCCTTTAGGTATTATTACATTGTCATTAGTATTCAGTAGTCTGGTTGCACCAGACATACGCCCACCCACAAACATTAGAGGTCGACCGATTATGATTTTTCAACGCCGATTATTGGAGGACCCCAAAAAGCAGTTTTTTTTTTTTTTTTTTATAATAATAAAATAAATTGTAATAATGACAATTACAACAATACTGAATGAACACTTATTTTAATACATCAATAAAATCAATTTAACCTCAAATAAATAATGAAACATGTTCAATTTGGTTTAAATAATGCAAAAGAAAGTGTTGGAGAAGAAAGTAAAAGTGCAGTATGTGCCATGTAAGAAAGCTAACGTTTCAGTTCCTTGCTCAGAACATGAGAACATTTGAACGCTGGTGGTTCCTTTTTAACATGAGTCTTCAATATTCCCAGATAAGAAGTTTTAGGTTGTAGTTATTGTAGGAATTATAGGACTATTTCTCTCTACCGTTTGAATTTCATTAACCTTTCACTATTGGATGTTCTTATAGGCACTTTAGTATTGCCAGTGTAACAGTATATAGCTTCCATCCCTCTCCTCGCTCCTACCTAGTCTCGAACCGGGAACACAACGACATCAGCCACCATCGAAGCAGCTTTACCCATCGCTCCACAAAAGCTGTGGCCCTTGCAGAGCAAGGGGAACAACCACTGCAAGTCTGAGTGAGTGACGTTTGAAACGCTATTAGCGCGCACCCCGCTAACTAGCTAGCCATTTGACATCGGTTACACTAGCCTAATCTCGGGAGTTGATAGGCTTAAAGTCACAAACAGCGCTGTGCTTGTGAAGAGCTGCTGGCAGAACGCACGAAAATGCTGTTTGAATGAATGCTTACGAGCATGCTGCTGCCTACCATTGCTCAGTCAGACTGCTCTATCAAATCATAGACTTAATTATAACATAATAACACTCAGAAATACGAGCCTTGGGTCATTAATATGGTAGAATCCGGAAACCATTATCTCGAAAACAAGACGTTTATTCTTTCAGTGAAATACGGAACCGTTCCATATTTTGTCTAACGGGTGGCATCCATAAGTCTAAATATTCCTGTTACATTGCACAACCTTCAATGTTATGTCATAATTATGTAAAAGTCTGGCAAATTAGGCAGCCCAAACTGTTGCATATACACTGACTCTGCGTGCAATGAACGCAAGAGAAGTGACACAATTTCACCTGGTTAATATTGCCTGCTAACCTGGATTTATTTTAGCTAAATATGCAGGTTTAAAAATATATACTTCTGTGTATTGATTTTAAGAAAGGCATTGACGTTTATGGTTAGGTACACATTGGAGCAACGATACGCACCGCATCGATTATATGCAACGCAGGACACACTAGGTTAACTAGTAATATCATCAACCATGTGTAGTTAACTAGTGATTATGATTGATTTGGTTTTTTATAAGAAGTTTAATGCTAGCTAGCTACTTACATTGGCTTCTTCTGCATTCGCTTAACAGGCAGTCTCCGCGTGGCGTGCAATGGGGCAGGTGGTTAGAGCATTGGACTAGTTAACTGTAAGGTTGTAAGATTGAATCCCCCGAGCTGACAGGGTGAAAATCTGTCGTTCTGCCCCTGAACGAGGCATTTAACCAACCGTTCCTAGGCCGCCATTGAAAATAAGAATGTGTTCTTAACTGACTTGCCTAGTTAAATAAAGGTTAAATAAAGGTTAAATAAAGGTGTAAAAAATGTTTTTTATAAATTGGCCAAATCGGTGTCCAAAAATACAGATTTCCGATTGTTATGAAAACTTGAAATCTGCCCTGATTAATCGGTCGACCTCTAATAAACATAGGCGCACACCCACATAAATATGCGCACAAACACACTGCTTGGTGGTGTTACTATTTTTCTGGTCCAGCAGTGCCCCAGTGTCAGCCAGCCAGGGCTTGATATACCCTGTGACATACAGTAAGTGATTTTTTGTTGTTGTTGACTGTCTGATGTTGACAGGTCTGTGAGCAGGGCAGTGGGCCTTGTCATGTGACTCTGGCTTTGACACAGCTTTACAATCCAGCTTCCGCCTGCCTGTCCCACTCCCAGGTCCCAGATCAGCGTCTGATTCTCTGACTTCTGACAGATGATTCTGCTGTGGGTTTGTCTCTGACTTTGTACAGTAAGGGTGTGTTGGCAGAACATCGTCTGCTTTGACTGGTGGATTAAAAGTGGACAGAGAGCGTGATGGCTTTATGCGCAGATTAAAGGGTAATTTCCTCAGGCTATGGGTAAAAAGAACTCGTTTTCAGATCTGCCTAGATACTGGCTGGCAGTGCAACTGGTGTGAAATGACTAGCTAGTTAGCGGTGCGTGCTATTATCGTTTTAATTGGTGACGTCACTCGCTCTTAGACCTTGAAGTAGTTGTTTCCCTTTTGTGCAGCGATAGGTAACGATGCTTCGTGGGAGGCAGTTTGTGTTCGAGGGTCCCTGGTTCGACCCCAGGGTTATTTATATATTTATTATTATTATTATTATTATAGATTTTTTTGACCTTTTTAGTTAACTAGGCAAGTCGGTTAATTAACTTCTCTAGGGTAGAAGCATTTGGAATTTTGGATGAAATGCCTGCCCAAATTAAACTGCCTGCTACTCAGGCCCAGAAGATGGGATATGCATATAATTGGTAGATTTGGATAAACACTAAAGTTTCAAAAACTGTTAAAATAATGTCTGAGTATAACAGAACTGATTTGGCAGGCAAAAACTGGAGTTTTTTGGGGGGGGTTTGTAGTTTTCTATTTAATGCCATTACAGTATCCATTGACTTAGGACTCAAATTGCAGTTCCTATGGCTTCCACTAGATGTCAAGTCTTTAGAAATTGTTTCAGGCTTGTATTCTGAAAAATGAGGGAGTAAGAGCAGTCTGAATGAGTGGACCCTGCAGTGTCAAAGAGCTTTTTCATGCGCACGACCGAGAGTACCTTTCTTGTTTACCTTTTATATTGACGACGTTATTGTCCGGTTGAAATATTATCGATTTATTTAGGCTAAAAACCACCTGAGGATTGAATTAAACATCGTTTGACATGTTTCTATGAACTTTATGGATACAATTCGGATTTTTTGTCTGCCTGTTGTGACTGCATTTGAGCCTGTGGATTACTGAAGAAAACTGAGGTTTTTGGCTATAAAGAGACTTTATCAAACAAAAGGAACATTTATTGAGTAAATTTATGTTTTCTGAGTGCAACCATATGAAGATCATCAAAGGTAAGTGATAAATTTTATCTCTATTTCTGAGTTGTGTAACTCTTCTACTTGGCTGGTTACAGTTTGTAATGATTTGTCTGCTGGGCGATGTTCTCAAATAATCTTAAGGTATTCTTTGCTGTAAAGCATTTTTTAAATCTGACACCGTGGTTGGATTCACAAGAAGTTAATATTTAAACCTATGTAAAATACTTTTATGTTTTCTGAATTTTTATAATGAGTATTTCTTAACCCTAGTGAGGTTAAGAACAAATTCTTATTTCCAGTGACGGCCTAGGAACAGTGGGTAAACTGCTTTGTTCAGGGGCAGAACGACAGATTTTCACCTTGTCAGCTCGGGGATTTGATCTTCCAACCTCTCGGTTACCAGTTGGGGTGAGGAGAGGGACGAAAGTAACACTGTTACAGCTGCATGGACTAATCTCCTTGGAATCTTGTGGGAGATTTTCTTTTAATGTCCTATCAACAGGCCATGCGCTGAAACTCTAAGAGTTAATATTGTTTCAAATGGCCATTTTGTGTGTTTAAATATTTGGCTTGTGGCTTTTGTTTCCACAACATGTCAAAATTAAACGGGACAGTAATCTTTTAGAGAAAGCGGTCATCTGGCCGCGTCCTATCTCCATATAAGCTTAGAGAACACGCATCTCTATGGCAGTGTGGAAAATGTTACTCTGCCAACAGAGAAGTTAGACTGCATTAATATAAACGCTGCAGTTTCAGGGTTGTAATGGCTTTTTGACTGGGACAAAACCCCTACACACCATGATGTTCAGAGGTAGCCTGTTACTTCTCAGCCTCATAGCAGGGTTCAGATCAATTTGTCTACGTATATCTGTCTGACACAAACACTGCCTTCTCTGCTCTTTTGCTGGGTCACACACACGTACTCACACTATAGCCCATGCGACAGTGCATCTGGCTGGCTGGCCCATCTGCCCATGCTGTGCTGTTCCCAGTCTGTGTGGGCAGCCAGCTGCTCTGGGCCTTTGTCCCAGGCCTACTCCCAGCCAGGACCATTCGGCCGGGGGGGGATCCAACCCCCAGAGTATGACCCTTCTGAAATGCACTTTGTGGCTCTTCATATGTTCTACCTCCCCATCCACATCCAGTATTGTTGGTGGTCAGTCAGAAGTCAGAAGAACCACAGCAACCCTCCAAATAACTTTAGGTTTGAGCTTTGACTAATGGGCTTTTAGATTCACACCCAGTACTTTCCTGGCACTTTGCCTATTGTCCTAAGTGTGAGTGTGCTCGGACACGTTGGCCTGTGCTTGACCTTGTGGAGCGATGCTGTGTGTGAGGCCCGACGGTGATGGGGTTTGGCCTGTGACTTGGGCTGGGGCCTGTGCTATTGGTCAGTCTAGCGCAGGGATGGGCTGGGTCTGCCGTCTGTGTTTCTGTCTTGTGGTTGTGTGTGTAGGAGTGGGATCCTGTGGCAGGCCAGGTTGACTTAGCACCTCCTTGTTGCTGCCTGCCTCTTTGGCTGCATTGTCTCCTGTCAGGACAGATGGGGGACGTGTCTGACTAAACGCATGTGGTCTTCAAACCTCATGCTTTCAATCTCCTCCTTTCTGCCTCTACGCCTGACGCTCTGTCATTTATTCCCTCATTTCCATGTGGAGGAAGCAGTGGGCGACTGAATGCTGTAGGAACTGTGCAGCGAGACATTCCTGCTTATTCCTCTCAATCTGCCGGGCCCTACTCTGGAGGAGAGGGGATATATCTCAATGAACCACAAGTTCTGATTTATATTCCCAAGCCTTGGAATCCCTCATTTTGATTCAGTCAATCAGGAACTTGTTGAATTCTTTTTGGTGACTGGCTATTTTCCAAGTACAGTGTACTTGTGTTAAAAGACAGCTATTCAGATGTATTGAGGCAATAGGTTTCATCTGTCCATTCTGGTGATCTTTTGGGCTAAAACTACAATATGGGCTCATGTTCTAAACCAGTGGTTCAAACACTCATATTTGACCATGTTCTGTTTGTACCAATCCTCAATCTTTTTGCATCAGAAATACCTTGGTGTGTGGACTGTGCTTACACAGAAGTACTTTTTTCTCTCTCTCTCTCTCACACACACACACTACGTCTTACACATGCAAAGGGTGGTATTATAAGGGTCTGCTGCTCAATCTTTATTCCAGAATCCATATTCTGCTGCTACTGCTGTCAGCAGGACAGCGGCAGCAGTGGTGACTGCAGATTTAACCATATATGGCCATTCACTGCTCCCTGCCTGACGGCCTTCCAGGACCATTTCCTCCCTGCCTTTCAATTGGCTGCTAGCATTGCCAGTTTTCTGCGCTTTCAGGGATAGTCTGGAGAGGTAAGGGGGGGCCTAGATGAGAGATTCTTGAATCAAGTGGTGTCTCATTGCCATGTTCTGTTGGTTATCAGGGACACTATTAGCGTCATTGGTTTTCTAATCGAAGGTTTAGGACTATGCTTGTTGCAAATGTTTATTATTTGTAAGAGTTTCTGAATTGGATGACAGGTAAAAACATTTTTTTGAACCCCCAGTTTTTAACGCACTGAAATAGGAAATCGGAGATTTCAGAGTTCCCAGTTGTTTTGAATATGGCATTAGTCTCAGCGGAGAGAGGGTGAGAGCAGCAGAAGGGTCTGTCCCTCACGGTCCATGCTCTCTCCTTTCCTCCGGTGAGACAGACCAGAGCGAGGGGACACAGTCTTCCACCTGATGGTGGAACTCAAGTAGCATCTGCCTCGGGCACAATTTCACATTGTTCCTTTGACCAGATACTTTGACCAAATACTCCTCGATCTTAAAATAGGCAGAACAAGCTGCTAATATTAAAAACACAGGGCTATCGATACACTTGGCTACTCATTCATTGCAAGTAGAGAAGCATGTTATATTTTGTAGTAGTGTTGAATATAAACAGTGACCATGCTGAATATAACATGGACATGATCTCACTCGTAAAAACAGCTCTTAGCTGTATTTTTTTTGTCTTTCTCTGGTCATGGGTTTAAACATTAAATCTCACGGAGTCCAGTATCAAAATTTGCTGTGGCCGGGGTCGAGGAAACTGCAGGTAGGCTCGGTGATTTGAGCTATCCAATTGGCCAGTGCAGTAGGCGCTCACGATTTAGCCATCTCCCGTCCACCTTGTAGGCAGATTTGGTCTTTTCAGACTAATTTAACTTCTTAAAGCTGAGATCCCGTTAACGGGATCGATATGACAACAGCCAGTGACAGTGCAGGGCGCCAAATTCAAACAAATCTCATATTTAAAATTCCTCAAACATACAAGTATTATACACCATTTTAAATAAACTTTTTGTTAGTCCCACCACAGTGTCCGATTTCAAAAAGGCTTTACGACGAAAGCACATGATTATGTTAGGTCAGTACCTAGTCACAGAAAAACACAGCCATTTTTCCAGCCAAAGAGAGGAGTCACAAAAAGCAGAAATCGAGAGAAAATTAATCACTAACCTTTGATCTTCATCAGATGAAACTCATAGGACTTCATGTTACATGTATTGTGTATGTTTTGTTCGATAAAGTTAATATTTATATCCAAAAATCTCAGTTTACATTGGCGCGTTACATTCGGTAATGTTTTGCTTCCAAAACATCCAGTGATTTTGCAGAGAGCCACATCAATTTACAGAAATATTCATAATCAACATTCATAAAAGATACAAGAGTTACGCATGGAACTTTAGATAAACTTCTCCTTAATGCAACTGCTGTGTCAGATTTCAAAACGGCTTTACCGAAAAAGCTCACCATGCTATAATCTGAGTACAGTGCTCAGAGACCAAAACAAGCCATACAGATATCCGCCATGTTGTGGAGTCAATAGAAGTCAGAAATATCATTATAAATATTCACTTCACTTTGATCTTCATCAGAATGCACTCCCAGGAATCCCAGTTCCTCAATAAATGTTTGTTTTGTTCGATACAGTCCATTTATGTCCAAATACCTCCTTTTTGTTCGCGCCTTTAGTTCACAAATCCAAATTCACGACGCGCAGGCCAGACAAAGTCAAATTCCGTTACAGTTCGTAGAAACATGTCAAACGATGTATAGAATCAATCTTTAGGATGTTTTTAACAAATCTTCAATAATGTTTCAACCGGAGATGTCATTTGTCTTTAGAAATGCAATGGAACTCAGCTACCTCTCACGGGAGCGTTCCTGAATGAGCTCATGGCACTCTACCAGACCTCTTACTTTCTCTCCTCCTTCACAGTAGAAGCCTCAAACAAGGTTCTGAAGACTGACATCTAGTGGAAGCCTTAGGAACTGCAATTGGACCAAATTTACACTATCTTGGATAGACAAAGAGTTAACGACAAACCTCAGATTTCCCACTTCCTGGTTGGATTTTTTTCTCAGGTTTTTGCCTGAGTTCTGTTATCATAGACGTTTTAGAAACTTCAGTGTTTTCTATCCAAATCTACTAATAATATGCATATCTTAGCTTCTGGGCCTGAGTAGCAGGCAGTTTACTCTGGGCACCTTATTCATCCAAGCTACTCAATACTGCCCCAAAGCCATAAGAACTATGGTTCAAAATGGGAACAGTTTGTTTGCCCACCTGGTGCACAGGACTTTGAATCAAGCGCACCTAGCAGCGGTACCGCCAAAAGCGGTAGGTGATCAACTAGGAATGCCTTAAAGATCAACCCGTCGCAATCGACCGGTTCGTGACCACTGCTATAAAAAAAATTGTTAGTGGGCTTTGTAAGAATGGTGGGTCCAGGGGTCGTTCCTCTTTTGATCTCTATGACAAACACTTACCATGGGCAATAGATGTCCAGTTTCTTTCTCTCTCGCGCTCCCTGTGTGTACCTGCAGACTCTCTCCCAACCTGACTGGGACTGGACAACCACATGTTGGTCTTGGCTCCTACCCTGCCGTCACTCATGCCTGGCCAGCTGTCCTCTGCTTTACCCCTCCATTACTGTGTTAAAGCTGGAGCAGACTTCCAGCCATTTAGTCAGAGCAGAGAGAGGGCCCAACCGTGGTGTCCAGTCTGACTGTACTGTACCCTCCCCTCTGTACTGCAGTAAATCATGGAGACCAGCCCGGGGTCTGACTGGGCTGCAGCTGTGCTTTCAAGGCCATAAACTCACAACGGGAAGTGGAAAAGTAAAAATAACCATGTTGCTCTGAGGGAAGCATGCTCTATAGGAGGGCTTTTACACGCGTCACGTTCTGCTTGTAAGGATGCGCTTGTGCGTGACGCCTCTTTGATTTAGGTATTGAAAGTGTTATTTCTGTCATTCATTGTCCATAAAAAAAAGGTTATCTTGTTATGAGGTTCAAGCACATTTTGTGCAGCTTCACTTGTTGCTATGCAACTGGTTTGTTTGCTTGCTTGACACACGTTTTCTCACAGGATATTATACAGCACAGAGTCTATTCCAGGTCCCTGGGTGTTCTGGTCATTAACATCAAAACACGTGTAGACTGTTAGGGACTGAGATTAGTCTTGAATGCTTAATTCAATCTAGCCTAGGCTTTATTTGATGGGTTGCCTCAATTTCGCATCAAGATTGACTGCGCTATTCAGCTCCGTTCAACTCATGTCGGTGTTTTGCTCAACAGGCTGTCAAATATCTCCACTCCCACCTCGTCTACACTCCTTCCCTGTCTCCCGTCTCTCCCACCGGGCTGGTTGCCATGGAGATGATGATCAGCGGTCTTGTCTAACCATTCCTTGCTCTGCGGGTTTGGTTTATTTCAGGAGTAACTCTTTGTGCTCCTTGTGTCGTGGACGTGTTATGTGATGTCACTTTAACAGGCAGGCATGTAAAGGGGCTGTGCCAAGTAACTATCTGTTCACTGTGTTCCTACATGTAGGGATTCTTACAACTGCCTGGTCTCTAGCTTAGAGCACTATTCTCTCTACTTCTTCAGCGCCTATCCACTCACCTTAACTTCAACTTTGGCAAGTGCTCACCTTGTACCTTTTTCTCAGGACTGTTTCCAGTTCCACATAGTTCCTGTGGTTACTGGATGACATGGGGGTAAATATTATGACAGTGTAATAAGATTCAGGGCTGGCTGTGTCTTTGATACTGTACCTGCCAAGGTAGGCTGCCACAGGCCAGTCCTCCTACTGCTCCTTATTATCTCAATGATAATGTAGTGTAGTTACCGGTGTTAACCTGAATTTAGCAGTGGTGGAAAAAGTATCCAAATGTCATAGTTGAGTAAAAGTAAAGATACCGTAATGGAAAAGACTCAAGTAAAAGTGAGTCACCCAGTAAAATACTGCTTGAGTAAAAGTATTTGGTTTTAAATATACTTAAGTGTAAATAGTTTCCAAATCCTTATATTAAGCAAACCAGACGGCGCCATTTTTTATTGTATTTACGGATAGCCAGGGGCACGCTCTCACCTTCAGACATAATTTTCAGATGAAACATGTGTTTAGTGAGTCTGCCAGATCAGACACAGTAGGCATGACCAGGGATGTTCTCTTGATACATTTGTAAATCTGACAATTTTCCCATCCTGCTAAGCAATCAAAATGTAGCGAGTACTTTTGGGTGTCAGAGGAAAATGTATGGAGTAAAAAAGTACAAAGTTGTCAAAAATATAAATGGTAAAGTACATATACCTAAAAAAAAAAAAAAACTACTTGAGTAGTACTTTTAAAAGATTTATTTAATGTAAGCCTGTTTTTCATTATGCGTTGAACAGTCGTGGTCTAAAGAGTAAGAGAGCCTACGTGTATGTACTGTTATCAAAAAAGGCTGCATGGTGGTGCCTGTACCTGCCTTAGAAATGTTGAAACATTTTTGGCTGTGATCTGTTGATTGCCAGTTCTTACCTAACCATCCGTGACCTCACCGTACACAGGCGTTCCAGTCTTATGTAGATAATCACAACGCTAATCACAACACTATCAAATAATATATATTCAGGCTTGAAGCGAGATCCTCATGTACTTCCCGCGGACTGTGGAATTCCTTATTGTGTATAGCAGACACAAACAAGATTAACACCGCTGGACCCTCTTGCTCTCATTAGTCACAGCCATACCAGAGCTGCCTGTGGCTGAGGTGTGGAATGTCTGGAATGACAGGCTCTCAGGCCTGCTGGACGGCACTGTCGGCAGCCCTGTGAACCCGGGGCAGGGTAACAGGCCTACAAGCAACCCTGTGAACCGGGGGACGGTAACAGGCCTGCAAGCAACCCTGTGAACCCGGGGGACGGTAACAGGCCTGCAAGCAACCCTGTGAACCCGGGGGACGGTAACAGGCCTGCAAGCAACCCTGTGAACCCGGGGGACGGTAACAGGCCTGCAAGCAACCCTGTGAACCCGGGGGACGGTAACAGGCCTACTGCAGTCCTAGAGCAAGTTTGGCCCGGCTAACTCGCACTCCAGTACACTTACAGACCGAAAACACAGGGCTGCCATCACTGCTGCTGGGCTCAATGTCCTCTCTTCACAAGCCAACCATGTAGAGTATGTTGGTTGGGTGAGAGCCTGTACTGTACTGGTGTTTTTTTTTTGGTAAGAGCAACAAGAGTGTTGACAAAAGTGTATAATTTGAACAAGGGTGTGAGACGTCTAACAGCCAGATGTGAAATGTTCTGAGGAATATTAGTCTGGAGTAGAGTGGTGATGTTCTCCCCAGACCCTATGCACATGGCACCCTATCCCATATCTAGGGCCCAAAGGGTTCTGGTCAAAACAAGTAGTGCACTATAGGGAATAGGGTGCCATTTGGGGCACAGCCTTAATCTCTCTGGGGTCTGTGGACCAGGCAGGCACCTAGAGGACACAACTATTTTAAGCAGGAAATACCAGTGAGCCAGGCAGGCAGAACTACAGCACTTATTGGATACTACTGAATAATATAGCAGTATTTTGTCATTCACAGTCAGCACATATAGGCCAATCTACTGCACACACCCAGGTCATAGTCTGCCATCTCCATCCCTTTGTCCCTGTAAATAAACGTTCAGGTCTACTGGCAACAGCAGGGCTCCTTTGCAAAAATGAGACATTGGTCTCAATTGGGGTTCCGTGCTAAAATAAAGGTCAAATAAACTAATAGAAACCTGCAGCTCGACATGAATAACCCACTGTGCTGTTTACTTTCTGCATCTACGTCATATTGTCTACCTGGGCAAGGCCTAAGCAGGAAAGAAGAAATGGATGTACTGAGCAGTGTCCTTGTATAGGCCTATATCCCTCTGACTCCTGGTCCTCTGCTGATCGAGGTTATGACGGGCCTTTCCCCCACACCCCCCCAGCAGCCTACGTCCCTCCACACGGAGTTCTGGCTTTTGTTGCTGCACATCCTGCTGCTTACAGCCCCCCCCCCCCCCCCCCCCCACACTTTCAGGCCACTGCTGCAATATGGGCCACTTTGCTTGGAACCATGCCAACCTTTCTCTGACTCCACAACCGACTCCCTCCCTGCTCTGCTGGTCTTCCTTCCTCTCTGGCTAAGTATTCAGAGAAGCTTATCCCTGACATGCTGACCACACCGCCCACGTTGCGTGCGTGAGAGTTGCACAATAAATGTACACGTTTTTCAATAATTTCATCCAAACTGCCCACACGTGTCAACGAGTCTGCTTGATACGCTTAGTCCCGCCTCATCTCCTCGTTGGTTTTTAGGCGCATATACCCACGTGGGTGATTTAGAAAGATGAACTGAGGTCCTAAAGTTGGTTGCCAACTGCCATATGAAGTCCAAAGAAGGAGAGATTATTAGAAACTAACTCGGTTTACCTTTTTTATCTGTGGATTAATTGTCAGAGTAGGGAACACACGATTTTGTGTCTCAATGGGTCAAAATTCGATGAAGATCCAGAAAAAAAGGACCTTGTACATTTGATATAATAACAACCAAATGTTTATCCCAGGACAAATTAGCTAGCATCAGCAGGTTTCATGTTTCGACCAGTCCCCAAATGAATCTATTTGGTTCATAGTTAGTTTTGATAGTTCAACCTGCGTGTCCTGCCTGCGTCTGGACGCGCGTTTCCCGGTCTAGTCAGCATGTTACTCACAGGCCCATAACAGGTGCTTAGTATTTCCGGGAGTGTTCTCTGGACAAGGCGAGGCATGGAGTCATGGACGAGGTCTTGTCATTTTTGACGCACGTATAGCAAACTCCCGTACACTGGACTTTGGTCACTGAGCTTGGAGTTTGAGTATGTGTCATAGCCCAACTCTATCAGTCAGGTGATGTTGTGAGGGACTCTGAGCTGTCGGAAGGACTGTCCGTCATCTATGGACTAGGTGATTTGTCCCCATTATGTCCATCTCTGGCACTCCCAACATGAAACCCCTTTCTCCAAATTAGTGGTTGAACTACTGTGACTCACTGACCACTTGTAATTGGGTTTTAACCTAATAGGCTCCTATGGTTCCTTTATTTGAGAAACATTTAATAATGCCTGTGACTAACGGAGTTTTATTTATTTATATAGGCCAGTTTAACAAAACAACTACCCAGTGTCATATAATCCAGTCCTTGCCAAATCGGACAGTGAGTCAGTCATGTTGCTTAGTAATATCAACAGGACTGTATTGTGACATGTGAGCAGCAGAGTTGAACTGGCCAGTCCTTTGTTTTCCTCAGTGGCACAGTAGGCAGGGAAAGGATGGTAGAGTCCTCCGACAACATACTGACTCATATCCTGGTATGGAATGGCTGTCTGAGTCCTAGTGGTCTGTTATTACACAAGCATTTAGACATGGGGCCTAGACTGCCCACTCATTGTTTAACCTCTCTCTGTCTACGTACGCCTCTAGTACATCTCCATGAGGACAGAGCTTCTTCATACTTGAATCTGGTTGTGTTTTGACTTCACACTCTTAAGTTATCTGAATGGTCTTTCTAAACAGTCGTCTTGAGTTTTGACGAAAAACTAAAGGCTCTAGTATATAACTAAAAACAGGGCCTGTAAGGATTGTCTGTCTACAGAGAACTGGAAAGCTCCTCTCGTCCCGTGAATATGTAGCGCTTATATTTAGCCCCTCTGAAATCATTGTTGTCATGGTGCTGGAATGGCTGTGGGCAGTGAGTGATATTCATGAGGCAAATCCATTATACTTTAATTAGGGCTGCCGCCATTACAGCAGGGCTCCCTCTGCCTCAGTGACATCATCTGACTGTCAGGCCCTATGGTGGTCCAGCTGGGGATTCTACAAACGGGCGTGTCAGTCTCCCAAATCCAACCCTAACCTCCACAGCATTTTCAGAGCTCACGTTACTCACACTGTGGAGAGCACCTGATCCTCCAATCACTTGGGGTCAGAGGTCAAGATAGAACCCGCCCTCCCAGGCTAGGCTGCTGTAGTCAGTCAGCTGGGTGGCCAGGAAAGCCTTCCGTTTGTCTGCCTCCTTTTGTTGTGTGTGTGTTGTATGACAGCTGGTTGTTTGTGGTCATCTGGCCTGTTGTATAAGGGTGTTATATAAGGGCTCAGATTCAAGGTTATCTCAGGGTTTCATTTTAAAGAGCAGAAACTAAGCATCTGCTGGCATGTCTGAGGATGTTATTACCAACAACATGCCTTCATTTTAGGGCTGTTCCCAACTAAAAATAAATATTGTTCAACATAGGGTCGTCCTGTTCTTTAGACCAATCGATTTGTTCGAAATTGTTACACAAAATGTTCCATATACAGTGCCTCCGGAAACTTTTCAGACCCCTCGACTTTTTCCACATTTTGTTATGTTACAACCTAATTCTAAAATGGGATACTTTTTTAAAGTCCTCACCAATTTACACACTACCCCATAATGACAAAGCAAAAACAGGTTTGTAGATATCTTACCAAATGTATTTAAAAAAAAACGTATTTATTCAAACCCTTGGCTATGAGACTTGAAAAGGAGATCATGTTTATCCTGTTTCCATTGATCATCCTTGATGTTTCTACAACTTGATTGGAGTCCACCTGTGGTAAATTCAATTGATTGACATGATTTGGAAAGGCACACCTGTCTATATAAGGTCCCACAGTTGACAGTGCAGGAATTGTCTGTAGTGCTTTGAGACAGGAATGTGTCAGGGCACAGATCTGGGGAAGGGTACTTAAAAATGTATGCAGCATTGAAGGTCCCCAAGAACACAGTGGCCTCCATCCTTAAATGGAAGTATGGAATTACCAAGACTCTTTTCTAGAGCTGGCCGAACTGGGCAATCGGAGAAGGGCCTTGGTCAGGGAGGTGACCAAGAACCCGATGGTCACTCCGATAGAGCTCCAGAGTTCCTTTTTGGAGATGGGAGAACCATCTCAGCAGCACTCCATCAATCAGGCCTTTATGGTAAAGTGGCCAGACAGATGCCACTCCTCAGTAAGAGGCACATGACAGCCCGCTTGGAGTTTGCCAAAAGGCATCTGAAGACACTCAGACCATGAGAAACAAGATTCTGTGGTCTGATGAAACCAAGATTGAACTCTTTGGCTTGAATGCCAAGCGTCACATCTGAAACCTGGCACCATCCCTACAGTGAAGCGTGGTGGCAGGAGGTTTTTCAGTGGCAGGGACTGGAACACTAGTCCGTATCGAGGGAAAGATGAACGGCGCAAAGTACAGAGATCCTTGATGAAAGCCCCAAGTCTGAGGTCCTGAACAGGTTAAGTTTCACCTTCCAACAGGACAACGACACTAAGCACACAGCCAAGACAACGCAGGAGTGGCTTCGCGACAAGTCTCTGAATGTCATTGAGTGGCTTAGCCACAGCCCAGACTTGAACCTGATCGAACATCTCTGGAGAGGCCTGAAAATAGCTGTGCAGCGACACTCCCCAGCCAACCTGACAGAGCTTAAGGATCTGCGGAGAAGAATGGGAGAAGCTCCCCAAATATGGGTGTGCCATAATATTGTAGCGTCACACCCTAGAAGAATCAACGCTGTAATCGCTGCAAAGGGTGCTTCAACTAAGTACTGAGTCAAGGGTCTGAATACTTGTGACATTTGAAAAAAATTCTAAACTGCTTTTGTTATTTCATTATGGTGTATTGTGTGTAGATTGAGGGGGGGGGGCAATTTAATCAATTTTAGAATAAGACTGTAACGTAACAGTGGAGTAAGTCAAGGTCTGAATACTTTCTGAGTGCACTATAGACACACACCCTAAGTGTTTCAATAAAATCAACTACATATGTACTGAGCCTGTCTGATGATTTAAGCACACTGTTTGTTTGATGTAAATAATTAATATACACACAAATGAATCAAGAATGACCCCGATGGCCACACTGTTAAAAAAAAAAAGACAGTGCCTTTGTGACTGGTGCATGTTGTCTTGCTCTCCTCCCTACTGCAGAAAAAAGGCACCAGAGAAAAGCAAATGTTTATTGCACTGTCTGTGCTGAAAATCATCATCAATTTGGCGATTTTTGGTTTCTTGTTTCTGATTGAAAAGTTTTGTTACCGAAATCCCTCATTTGTTTTATGAAAAACATGGCCAATTCCCTCAACCCTGGCTCTCTTTATGTGAAACATGTAAACATTGCATGCATGTGACCAATAGGCTATAGGTCAGGCCTTATCATAATCACATCAATAAATTGGTTATAACAAACCATGAAAACGGTAATGTCGACAGCAAATGGATGTGGTAAAAAAACTTGAAACGGGGGAATATTTACTGGTTGCTCAGGTGGGAAAGTGAAAGTCAGAACTGTGGAAGACAGTTGACTTAGTTGTGCAAAGTACTGGAGATCAATAAAAAGGAGGGTAAATGAGCAAGTGTTGTGAGTATTATGTGCCAAACAGTTGCTGTTTGATTACAATATTTTTTCAGACTATTTTGAACAATACAAACTAAATAAATAAATGCACCAGAGTCGTGCCTCAATTTTCTAATACAATTAGGCTAAGGGCTTTTTCCTCGTTTCTTCTGCTGCCTCTGCCACATTGTTCTTAATCCCAATATGCTGGTTAACTTTGCTAGTATGCACATAGCGACATAGGGAAAGGTGCTAATTCCGTGGGCAGCGACCGTGAGAATCATTACATATTGGCACCTAAGTATCGTGAGGTCCCTGGCAATGCCCAGCCCTAGTCAAAATGTCTTGTTTGTACCTGATAGAGCGCCTTCTCTTTTGGTTGGAGGGGTATTCCTGTTTTCCTCGCCACAGTCACTGGCCTCTTCACACAGCAACAGTCACAGGGCTATGCATGGTTTCTTCACATCTGCGCCATCTCTCATTCTCCCCCTCTCTTTTGTAGAGGTTGAGAATTCAGTCTCCCATGCCCCCCCCCCCCTTCTCAGGCTATGCCACAGGTGTATTTGTCTAACAATGATTCTGCCCAAGAATTGAATGATGGGGAAACTACATTTTCTAAGAGGGAGAATGTGAATTCTGTCTCTCTGTATTTCTGTGTGATTGGAGTGCCTATTGGTTTGTACAGTCTCTGATTGGTCACTCTCACCCTGTGATTTCATGGTTCCAGTTCAGCTGAGGTCAGGTTGGTTCCTCAGATCACCACTGATCATACACCTCAGTGTTTCTGGTGTTTTAATCTCATGCCTCTGTGTGTGTGTTCTCCACAGTCGGGCCGCATTGACAAGGCCTACCCCACAGTGTGTGGTCACACAGGCCCTGTACTGGACATCGACTGGTGCCCCCACAATGACCAGGTCATCGCCAGCGGCTCGGAGGACTGCACGGTCATGGTAAGGTTTACGGTCACGCCTCGGCAGAGACTGTTCCTCTCTGTGTAGTACAATGTTTGTTTACACTTTACCTGCATATGTAAAGTGTATACACCCTCTCACCGACTCCAACTGACAGAGGACCGGTTTTGATTGTGAAAGGCCAGACACTGATAGCGTAGGGATGGGTGCAGAATTAGATGGTGGAATGGTACGTGCAGGCAGGGCTTGCACTCTAGTCTGGATTAGATTAGACCCAGAGAGAGACTTGGGGAATGATTTAGCATTTTTTATAGGGCTGAGGTCACAAACTTGTTTGAGGCTGGTGCTATACTATATGTCCTTATTTGGGCTGTGAATGGCAGTGATCAGAGTGTGTGCTATGTTCTTAGGTATTCTTCTATCACTTCCCCACCTGTAGGCATTGGCTTCCCCATGCAACTCTGAATGGCAGAAAAAGACCTTCGTCTGTGAATAGATGCGGTGTTCCGTGTATTTTACAGAAGTTGAACCGCCAAAGGTTCCTTTCTTCAGAACATTTTAGATTGTGGCTAGAAATGCACTCTGAATAGGTTCTCTAAAAGTAATGTTGACTTTAGATTAAGTGCTGTGATGAACTGTTTTTCTGTTGAGATTTCTGTTTCCATAGTAACCTATTGCAGCTAGAGTAGGAGCTCTGATAGTGTAGCGGTGTGACTACTGTCTCTGTCTACTGCTGTCAGGGTTCGTAGAGATAAAGACTTTAAACTTCAGTCTTAATTTCTTTAGGTACATTTTCTGATTCTGCAATGTTTACCAGATTTGCGTAGGCTACTGGCTGTATTCTCACTAGGAAGTAAGCTACTCACTATATGTACATAAAAGGTAGCACTCACTTTTGTCATCATGAAGTACTTTGAGATGCTAGTTCAGGACCATACCCATCTCGCTCAACATCCAACAAAACAAAGGAACTGATCGTGGACTACAGGCGACAACACAGAGAGAGCACACCCCCATCCACATGGACGGGGCCACAGTGGAGCGGGTCACAAGCCTCAAGTCTGTCGCCGTGCACATCACTGGACCTGAAATGGTCCCTTCACAGAGACAGTGTGGTGAAGTGCAACAGCGCCCCTTCATCCTCAGAAGGCCAAAGAAATTTGTCTTGGCCCCGAAGACCCTCGCGTACTTCAACAGATGTAGCATTGAGAACATCCTATGTGTTGTAATCACCACCTGGTACGGCACTGTCCGCAACCGCAGGGCTCTCCAGAGGGTGGTACGGTCAGCCCAACGCATCATCAGGGGCACACTCCCTGCCCTCCAGGACATCTACAGCACCAGTGTTACAGGAAGGCCAAGAAGATCATTAAGGACCTCAGCCATGGCCTGTTCACCCCGCTACCATTCTAGAACGATGATACACTACATCAAAACTGGGACCAAGAGACTGCTTCTATTTCCAAGCCATCAGACTGTTAGTCACCACTAGCTGGCCTCCGCCCAGTACCCTGCCCTGAACTTTAGTCACTGTTCTAGCTGCCTACCACCCAGTACTCTGCCCTGAACCTTATAGACTGCTTCATTATGTACATCGAGTCATTGAACACGGGTCACATTTGTTTTACCCACTTTATATGTATGTACTGTGTTGTAGTCATGGCTCATCCTATATAACTACTGCTATACACACCTTTTCTATTCATGGACTGTCTACACACACACCATTATATTTATATATTCCGGATTCTGGTATTGTTCTTTCTGATATTTCTTTATTTTAACTTTTTAGATTTGTGTGTGTGGCTAGGTATTATTACTGCACTGTTGGCGCTTGAAACACAAGCATTTTGCTGCACCTGCAATAACATCTGCAAATCTGTGTACATGACCAATAAACTTTGATTTGAAAACATCAGTATGATGAGTAAACTTGGGTCTCTGTTTCCCCCTTCAGTCTCTTGGTTGTAAGTGTGATCTACTGACTTCATGTCACAGTGATGCCAATCTAAAAGACAAGTCGGTTCATGTGAATGTACTGCTTTCTGTGTTCCAGCAGTTTAGATCTTCCTGACACAGGCTAACAGCAGGGAAACTGCAGACATCACTATAATGATCCTATGATGACCCTAGCTATGTCCTGGTCCTGACCTTTGACCCGTGTCTGTCTGCAGGTGTGGCAGATCCCTGAGAACGGGCTGGTTACCGGCTTGTCTGAGCCTGTGGTGGTCCTGGAGGGACACTCCAAAAGGGTTGGCATCATCACATGGCACCCCACGGCACGCAACGTCCTGCTTAGTGCTGGTGAGTGGCGTCCTCCTGTCCATTTTAAAACCCTTCTTGTAACATGTCGTGACTGGATGGCTTGTGTGAGGTGGACATCTTACATGTTATCATTTATACTTCTGGTTCAGCCTCTGTGCTCTCTGCCCCCCCTAATCTTCTCCTCGCTCTGAGAAAGTGGCAACCTGCTGTGAGCTTGCATCATTTCCCCTAAACACTGAGATGCCTGATCAACGCACATCTGTCCTCATTGACTTTAAAATGACCGTTTACCCTGTTTTTATCCTCCATGTTGAAACAAAACCAGAATGAGCTACAACTTGTAGATGGTATTATCTTGTCAAATCAGTGCTTTTTCGGTGTTGTCCTTTTTCTATTGTGTAGTATGTGTATATTAAATATGTGTGTTCCTCTCTTCTCAGGCTGTGACAACCTGGTCATCATCTGGAACGTGGGGACGGGCGAGGCCATGATTCAGTTGGAGGACATGCACCCTGACGTCATCTTCAGCGCCTGCTGGAACCGCAACGGCAGCCTCATCTGCACCGCCTGCAAGGACAAGACCATCCGCGTCATCGACCCCCGCAAGGAAGAGATTGTAGGGGTGAGCACCACTGACTAGGTTTGAGTATTTTCCCAAAAACAATTGTTCAGAGAAAATTGCTACCGTCCTGGTACCATCTCGGATTTCCGTTCATAAAGGAAATGCTATTTAAAGGCATATAATAACAGCGAAAATGATTATACCACAATCAATGGAGAAATATGGACTAGACTCCAAAGGTTTCTTGTTGTAGCCTAGTTTATATGAAGGCCTAAAATATTGAGGTTATTACCCTACAACCTAGTGAAAACGACATTTACTTTCAGTGTAGCTTTGACTGAAAGATGTCAGCCTGCTTGTTGGCCCTTTTCGCTCCCCTTGCACCTGGCTATCAGGGGAATTTCGGAAGATTGTTGCTGTTTTTACTTTATGATAACCAAATCAACGTTTATTTGTCACGTGTACTGAATACAACAGGTGTAGGTAGACCTTACAGTGAAATGCTTACTTACAGGCTCTAACCAATAGTGCAAAAAAGGTATTAGATGAACAATAGGTAAGTAAAGAAATAAAACAGTAAAAAGACTATATACAGTAGCGAGGCTATAAAAGTAGCGAGGCTACATACAGACATCAGTTAGTCAGGCTGATTTGAGGTAGTATGTAGATATGGTTAAAGTGACTATGCATATATGATGAACAGAGAGTAGCAGTAGCGTAAAAGAGGGGTTGGTGGGTGGCAGGACACTATGCAGATAGCCCGGTTAGCCAATGTGTGGGAGCACTGGTTGGTCGGCCCAACCCGCTTATTGTGGTGACTTTGTCACAGGGAACATATCCGATTCTCCGCTAAACAAACAAATGAATAGGCCTAGTAGTGTTGATTCAGCACCATGGATAGCGCCACGATTGATCGAATCTGATTAGTCAAGATTCGTTCACTCGCTTTTATTATTGGGTAAGTACATTTGAATTCAATCACTTTTTGATTTAAACAACTTTCCATATATGTTTGCCCGTGGAAGAAGTGGTCAGTGATTTTAGACCTGAATGCTAAAACATGCAGGAGATAGAGGTGCTCAAAGTTGACCCATTTTGCATACCATACCATGAGACACCCATGTCCTCATCGCTGTAAAAGATTAACTGTTTGTCATTTTAAAAGCTATTTGATAATTTCTTATATTTTTTTTTTACAAAAATAATATAATTGTTTGACCTTTTTTAATGTCAATTATCTAAAACATTTGAATGTTGAATTTTTTAATTTTATTCCCATTTTAGTACATTTATCAGCCAAACATGATGCCCACCCTTTATTAAAGAACATGCTGTGTCTCAACTGATGTTGGACACAACACAAAAACCTCAGATGTAAAATAGGTTCTAAGCTACAATATGCCAAAATGAAAGTTCACACATTTAGATAATTGACATTTTAAGGCTAAAATAGTTTGACAACCCTTGTTTGTAGGCTTACCAAGGACTTAATTAACATGGTCCACACACATCCGCACAGTCATGAAGAGGGCACGGCAGCGCCTCTTCCCCCTCAGGAGGCTGAAAAGATTTGGCATGGGCCCTCGGATCCTAAAAGTTCTATAGACACTATGCACACTCGCAAGACTGTATACAGTGGGGCAAAAAAAGTATTTAGTCAGCCACCAATTGTGCAAGTTCTCCCACTTAAAAAGATAAATCACATTGTAGGATTTTTTTATGAATTTATTTGCAAATTATGGTGGGAAAAAAGTTTTTGGTCACCTACAAACAAGCAAGATTTCTGGCTCTCACAGACTTCTTCTTTAAGAGGCTCCTCTGTCCTCCACTCGTTACCTGTATTAATGGCACCTGTTTGAACTTATCAGTATAAAAGACACCTGTCCACAACCTCAAACAGTTAAGAGGCTCGCAAGACTATATATATTAGACTTGCGAGTGCGTGTATATAGTCTTGCGAGTGTGTGTATATATATGTGTGTGTGTATATATATGTATGTATATGTATATATATTTTGAGCTGTGTGTGTGTGTATATGTATATATGTATATATATTATATATATATATATATATATACACAGCTCAAAAAAATAAAGGGAACACTAAAATAACATCCTAGATCTGAATGAATGAAATATTCTTATTAAATACTTTTTCGTTACATAGTTGAATGTGCTGACAACAAAATCACACAAGTTATCAATGGAAATCAAATTTATCAACCCAGGGAGGTCTGGATTTGGAGTCACACTCAAAATTGAAGTGGAAAACCACACTACAGGCTGATCCAACTTTGATGTAATGTCCTTAAAACAAGTCAAAATGAGGCTTGGTAGTGTGTGTGGCATCCACGTGCCTGTATGACCTCCCTACAACACCTGGGCATGCTCCTGATGAGGTAGCGGATGGTCTCCTGAGGGATCTCCTCCCAGACCTGGACTAAAGCATCCGCCGACTCCTGGACAGTCTGTGGTGCAACGTGGCGTTGGTGGATGGAGCGAGACATGATGTCCCAGATGTGCTCAATTGGATTCAGGTCTGGGGAACGGGCAGGCCAGTCCATAGCATCAATGCCTTCCTCTTTCAGGAACTGCTGACACACTCCAGCCACATGAGGTCTAGCATTGTCTTGCATTAGGAGGAACCCAGGGCCAACTGCACCAGCATATGGTCTCACAAGGGGTCTGAGGATCTCTTCTCGGTACCTAATGGCAGTCAGGCTACCTCTGGCGAGCACATGGACGACTGTGCGGCCCCCCAAAGAAATGCCACCCCACCCCACACCATGACTGACCCACCGCCAAACCGGTCATGCTGGAGGATGTTGCAGGCAGCAGAACGTTCTCCACGGTGTCTCCAGACTGTCACGTCTGTCACGTGCTCAGTGTGAACCTGCTTTCATCTGTGAAGAGCACAGGGCGCCAGTGGCGAATTTGCCAATCTTGGTGTTCTCTGGCAAATGCCAAACGTCCTGCACGGTGCTGGGCTGTAAGCACAACCCCCACCTGTGGACATCGGGCCCTCATACCACCCTCATGGAGTCTGTTTCTGACCGTTTGAGCAGACACGTGCACATTTGTGGCCTGCTGGAGGTCATTTTGCAGGGCTCTGGCAGTGCTCCTCCTTGCACAAAGGCGGAGGTAGCGGCCCTGCTGCTAGGTTGTTGCCCTCCTACGGCCTCCTCCACATCTCCTGATGTACTTGCCTGTCTCCTGGTAGCGCCTGGACACTACGCTGACAGACACAGCAAACCTTCTTGCCACAGCTTGCATTGATGTGCCATCCTGGATGAGCTGCACTACCTGAGCCGTCTCATGCTACCACTAGAGTGAAAGCACCGCCAGCATTCAAAAGTGACCAAAACATCAGCCAGGAAGCATAGGAACTGAGAAGTGGCCTGTGGTCCCCACCTGCAGAACCACTCCTTTATTGGGGGTGTCTTGCTAATTGCCTAATTTCCACCTGTTGTCTATTCCATTTGCAAAACAGCATGTGAAATGTATTGTCAATCAGTGTTGCTTCCTAAGTGGACAGTTTGATTTCACAGAAGTGCGATTGACTTGGAGTTACATTGTGTTGTTTAAGTGTTCCCTTTATTTTATATATATATATATTACACACAAACACTCGCAAGACTATATATACAGAGGGGCAAAAAAGTATTGTCAGCCACCAATTGTGCAAGTTCTCCCACCTAAAAAGATGAGAGGCCCGTAATTTTCATAATAGGTACACTTCAACTATGACAGACAAAATGAGAGAGAAAAATCCAGAAAATCACATTGTAGGATTTTTAATGAATTTATTTGCAAATTATGGTGGAAAACTTTTGTTATTGACCAAATACTTATTTATCTCAATACTTTGTCATTGCCAACAAAGGGTATATAACAGAGGTCAAATGTTTTCTATAAGTCTTCACAAGGTTTTCACACACTTGCTGGTATTTTGGCCCATTCCTCCATGCAGATCTCTAGAGCAGTGATGTTTTGGGTCTGTTGCTGGGCAACACGGACATTCAACTCCCTCCAAAGATGTTCTATGGGGTTGAGATCTGGAGACTGGCTAGGCCACTCCAGGAACTTGAAATGCTTCTCATGAAGCCACTCATGCCCGGGCGGTGTGTTTTGGGTCATTGTCATGCTGAAAGACCCAGCCACGTTTCATCTTCAATGCCCTTGCTGATGGAAGGAGGTTTTCACTCAAAATATCACGATACATGTCCCCATTCTTTCCTTTACACGGATCAGTCGCCCTGGTCCCTTTGCAGAAAAACAGCCCCAAAGCATGATGTTTCCACCCCCATGCTTCACAGTAGGTATGGTGTTCTTTGGATGCAACTCAGCATTCTTTGTCCTCCAAACACGACGAGTTGAGTTTTTACCAAAAAGTTAGACTTTGGTTTCATCTGACCATATGACATTCTCCCAATCTTCTTCTGGATCATCCAAATGCTCTCTAGCAAACTTCAGACGGGCCTGGACATGTACTGGCTTAAGCAGCGGGACACGTCTGGCACTGCAGGATTTGAGTCCCTGGCGGCGTAGTGTGTTACTGATGGTAGGCTTTGTTACTTTGGTCCCATCTCTCTGCAGGTCATTCACTAGGTCCCCCCGTGTGGTTCTGGGATTGTTGCTCACCGTTCTTGTGATCATTTTGACCCCACGTGAGATCTTGCGTGGAGCCCCAGATCGAGGGAGATTATCAGTGGTCTTATATTTCCTAATAATTGCTCCCACAGTTGATTTCTTCAAACCAAGCTGCTTACCTATTGCAGATTCAGTCTTACCAGCCTGGTGCAGGTCTACAATTTTGTTTGTGGTGTCCTTTGACAGCTCTTTGGTTTTGGCCATAGTGGAGTTTGGAGTGAGACTGTTTGAGGTTGTGGACAGGTGTCTTTTATACTGATAACAAGTTCAAACAGGTGCCATTAATACAGGTAATGAGTGGAGGACAGAGGAGCCTCTTAAAGAAGAAGTCTGTGAGAGCCAGAAATCTTGCTTGTTTGTAGGTGACCAAATACTTTTTTCCCACCATAATTTGCAAATAAATTCATAAAAAATCCTACAATGTGATTTTCTGGATTTTTTTTCTTCTTATTTTGTCTGTCATAGTTGAAGTGTACCTATGATGAAAATTACAGGCCTCATCTTTTTAAGTGGGAGAACTTGCACAATTGGTGGCTGACTAAGTACTTTTTTGCCCCACTGTGTGTGTGTGTGTGTATATATGTGTGTGTGTGTGTGTGTGTGTATATATATATATATATATATATATATATATATATATATATATATATATATATATATATATATATATATATATATATATATATATATATATATATATATATATATATATATATATATATATATATATATATATATATATATATATATATATACACACATACACATACACACACACATACACACACACACACACACACACAGTGGGGCAATATATATATAATATATAATACCCAAGTAAAAATTGGAAATAGTTTTTTTTTTTTTCATACTCCAAGTTGCATGAGTTAGTGAATACTTGGATACATTTTTGAGGTGCTCGAGGGTCAATCACTTATCTCCCTTAAGTGTCAAACTTGTAGGCATCTGTAAACATCTCGTTTATCCACACGCAATATAGATAGATATACACACACTCATATACACACTCGCAAGGATATATATATATATATATCCTTGTGTGTATATACATACATACATACATACATACATACATACATAAACACGCAAGGATATATATATCCTTGCGAGTGTGTATACGAGTGTGTGTATATCTATCTATATTGCGTGTGGATAAACGAGATGTTTACAGATGCCTACAAGTTTGACACTTAAGGGAGATAAGTGATTGACCCTCGAGCACCTCAAAAATGTATCCAAGTATTCACTAACTCATGCAACCTGGAGTATGAAAAAATATATATATATTTCCAATTTTTACTTGGGTATTCAACCCTCAAAGAAACTATCTACAAACTATATTAAACAGAAATGGGAGGAGGAACTTAACATTGAAATAACTGATGAAACATGGTTGAACATATTAGAGACTCAACAAAGCTCCACCAACTCAAGGTCATGTAGAGAATTCTGTTGGAAGAATGTTATACGTTTCTTCATAACACCTAAGCTGACATCACAAACAAACTGGCTCCCTACCCCCTTGTTGGAGAGAAGGCAGGCTGTCACGGCTGAACGTATGATGTGCGCTGTAACTGCCAGATCTTTTTTGGTTCTTTTACTTTATTTGTACTTTCTTTGTGTTCCTCAATAAAAACAGTATATGTATGTGCCTGTTTTTTATTTTTTACTAACACTAATCATATGCAGCTGCTAATGTGTTCTATATTTGACTCTTATGTATCCTGATACCTAGCCACTATACCCTGCCTTCATGTACATACAGTATCTACCTCAGATACTTTGTTCCCCTGCACATTGATCTGGTACTTCCTGTAGATGGCTCCATTCTTGTTTTATTCCTTGTTACTATTTTTCATTGTTATTCTATATGTTTTACTCTGCATTGTTGGGAAGGGCTCGGAAGCAAGCATTTCACCGTGAAGTCTAAAACCGTTGTATTCGGAGCAGGTGACAAATAACATTTCAATTCAAATCAAAAAGGTTATCAATCTCAACGGTTTATTTTTCAGTGATGTTGGGGAAATCAGGTCCAAAAAGTCATTTTCCGAGCACTTCTTCTATTATGGGCAAATTATGTATGGAAGGTTTAGTTCAAATCAAAAGGGGTGCTAGAGTTGTGATGACTGTTCTGATGTATGAAGCCATAGACTTGATATGTCCGGTTCATGCAGTTATTCGCAAGTGCAAGTTTTTATATTTTTGCATTAGTGCAGCATAAACATTTTAGAATATTGGTCCACAGGACTGCAATCATTTTTCTAGGGAAACTGGAAGGAGTTGGTCGGGAAGTCCCGAGATACCGCTTACCAGTATTCAACTCTACCACTGACAGGACTTTTCACGAACAAACCTGCTGCTCTATAGGGTGGTCAAATTCCAGCTTTTCCTGAAATCCCGTTTGGAATATTCCTGGAATCAGGACGGAATAAGTAGGAAATCCGGGAATCCTCCTCCTGGGAATTCTGATAAACCTGGACATTTTGGGAAAATTACTTGAATTTTACAACCTTACTAATGTTTCCACTCAGGCAAAACCTTTTGCGGTGGTGTTCCTGAAGGTTGTTGATGCGAACTAGACACTTTCAAAATGCACTCATTAAAAATAGCCTCCATCTTGCTAGCTACTATTTTGTGTTGTAATGTGGGTAAGAAGTGGGTACAGTGACGTCTTTCCGTTTTATTATAGTATGTGCTGACGTGTATGCTGGAACATTGGAAACGTGGGAGGCGACCCATCTGCCTAGGGAGACTACTCTTTTCCTAATTTGAAAGGGATCTCTTTGAGGAGATGATTTAGGATGTACCCCCAGTATGTTGACTGTTGACCCTCTGTGTCACAGGAGAAGGAGAAGGCACACGAGGGGGCGCGGCCCATGAGGGCCATCTTCCTGTCGGACGGGAACGTGTTCACCACAGGCTTTAGCCGTATGAGTGAGAGACAGCTAGCCCTGTGGAACCCGGTGGGTCACCTCGTCCTCCTCACCATCACTACTCCTGGGCTTTGTCCCAAATGACACTGTATTCCCTTTATAGTGGACTACTTTTGACCAGGGCCCATAGGGGCACTATATGGGGAATAGGGTGGCATTTGTGACGCAGCCCTGATTTTAAAGATTTTATTGCACTGCTCAGTAACTGACTGTCGATGTTCCATTTACAGCAAGCCATGGATGAGGCGATCTCAGTGCATGAGATGGACACCAGCAATGGAGTCCTCTTGCCCTTCTATGACCCAGATACCTCTGTGGTTTATCTGTGTGGTAAGGTGAGTGGAGTTTTTTCCGGCAAATGTTACATACACATCCAGTTGATCTGCTGTGCATGTAACTTACAACAGGTCTCTGATCCATGAAGTTAGGCATGATGAATTGTTAGCTGTAAAGGCATTACTAAAACGTTGTACTGTTCCAAACACTAAAACACTAAAGTTACCTTGTTTCTGTGGTTTGTAGGGTGACAGCAGCATTCGCTACTTTGAGATCACGGACGAAGCCCCGTTTGTCCACTACCTCAGCACCTTCACCACCAAGGAGCCCCAGAGGGGAATGGGATACATGCCCAAGAGAGGCCTGGACGTCAACAAGTGTGAGATCGCCAGGTACGGCTCGCTGGATAAGGAAACGGATCAGCCATTTTAGGGCTGCTCATCTGGTTATTATGCTTTTGATGGGCACACCCCTGATTCATTTCAGCAATGTCTAGTTGAACCAGGTGTTTTGGTGCTTGGCTGGGTCTATGATGAGGGTCTAAGAGGAAGACATGACTTGTGATGTGAAGCTATTGGCCAGCTATGTCCACCAGGAGGCAGCACAGAACCAGATGTTGAAGGGGAGCGCTCTCGTCTGTGTTTACCTCAGGCCCTGCCAATCAGAATCATGTACCATGCCTTTATACAGCTCCATGTTTACTGAGGCTGCCCTGAGAGTATTGCCAGTGTCATGGAAGTAGAAGTGCATTCGGCTGGGCTGCGGTGTGTGAAAGAATATTAGACAGTAGGTCTGTTATGTGATGTTGTGGATAATATGCTGCTTTGACCTATGTTGACAGGTTTTATAAACTGCACGAAAGGAAGTGTGAACCGATCATCATGACTGTGCCAAGAAAGGTGAGCTTCTTCATTCTGATCTAGAGACACTCAATATACGAATGATTTCAACAATCAATGCCACATTTAACGCCAACTCTGTTTTGAGGCCAGGCTCTATTATATGCATTTGGTCCAGTGTTCTCTAACAGCTGTCTCTATACCCTTCTTTCTCTCTCCCTGCAGTCTGACCTGTTCCAGGACGACCTGTACCCAGACACGGCAGGACCAGACTGTGCCATTGAGGCGGAGGATTGGTTCGAGGGGAGGAACGGCGAGCCCATCCTCATTTCCTTGAAGAACGGTTACGTCCCTGGCAAGAACCGCGACCTCAAGGTGGTCAAGAAGAACATCCTGGACAACAAGCTGAGCAAGAATGCGGAGAACACGGGCACAGTCAACAAGTCTGCCTCATCCACTCCATCCATAGTGAGTACTGCTGTCTCTTTCTCTCTTGGGAGGACTCTGCCTGGGTTGTATGCTAGAGACTGTTACAAGCTTGTGTGCATACAATTCAGTGAACAAAGTACTACTCACAGAAGAATATCCTGGCATCTGGTGTGTGTAATGTGAGTGAAAGTTGACACCAGACTGGATCAGTATACCAACACTACAGTAAGTATGATTACAGTGCTTTCTCAGGACTAGTCAGATGATCACCATGCCTACCCTGTCCTTCACCACTGAAACGTAGTCATTAATGGCCTTTAGTTCAGCCCTGGCCTTGGCACATTGCAGCTAGGAACATAGAAGGCTCTATTCTAACAAACCTAATGCCAGTGGTGGGAAAAATACCCAATTGTCATACTTGAGCAAAAGTAAAAATACCTTAATAGGAAATGACTCAAGTGAAAGTAAATGAGAACTTGTTCTCAACTAGCCTACCTGGTTAAATAAAGGTGTTCTCAACTAGCCTACCTGGTTAAATAAAGGTGTTCTCAACTAGCCTACCTGGTTAAATAAAGGTGTTCTCAACTAGCCTACCTGGTTAAATAAAGGTGTTCTCAACTAGCCTACCTGGTTAAATAAAGGTGTTCTCAACTAGCCTACCTGGTTAAATAAAGGTGTTCTCAACTAGCCTACCTGGTTAAATAAAGGTGTTCTCAACTAGCCTACCTGGTTAAATAAAGGTGTTCTCAACTAGCCTACCTGGTTAAATAAAGGTGTTCTCAACTAGCCTACCTGGTTAAATAAAGGTGTTCTCAACTAGCCTACCTGGTTAAATAAAGGTGTTCTCAACTAGCCTACCTGGTTAAATAAAGGTGTTCTCAACTAGCCTACCTGGTTAAATAAAGGTGTTCTCAACTAGCCTACCTGGTTAAATAAAGGTGTTCTCAACTAGCCTACCTGGTTAAATAAAGGTGTTCTCAACTAGCCTACCTGGTTAAATAAAGGTGTTCTCAACTAGCCTACCTGGTTAAATAAAGGTGAAATAATACAAATAAAAGTCACCCCAGTAAAAACTACTTGAGTAAAAGTATTTGTTTACAAGTATACTTAAGTATCAAGGGTAAATGGAATTGCAAAAATGTACTTTAATATCAAAAGTATAATCATTTCAAATTCCTTATTAAGCAAACCAGATGGCACAATAGTTTTTTATTTGTGGATAGCCAGGGGCACACTCCATCCCTCAGATCATTCTGAATCAAAGCATTTGTGTTCAGTGAGTTCGCCGGTAGTAGAGATGATCAGGGATGTTCTCTTGGTAAGTGTGTGAATTGGACCTTTTCTGTCCTGCTAAGCATTCAAAATGTAATGAGTACTTTTGGGTGTCAGGAAAAATGTATGGAGTAAAAAGTACCTCTTTTTTTGGTTTGGATGAATAAGGGCTGGGTTTGGATGAATAAGGGCTGGGTTTGGATGAATAAGGGCTGGGTTTGGATGAATAAGGGCTGGGTTTTGATGAATAAACAAGTTATAGGTGTGTCGAATCTTGGCCCCTCACTGGCAAATCAGAGCGTGTTCCATGGCTAAATAGTGTGGTTGCTTCAAGTTGTGTATTTGTGTTTTTTTTTAAAGTATTGCCTGAGAATCAACTCAAATTACAATGTTAGTCCATTTACAGTTTGCTGAACAGCTTACAGAAACAAAATAACAATGTAGACCTATCCCATCTAAATATGTTAAATTGAACCTGTTTGCAGTCCACATTGTTCTAAGTAATTGCGTAGCTTCAATGTGGAAATAAATGCATAGAATAGTGTCAATTGCATTATGGCTAAGCATGGATGTGCCAAATGTTGTCAATAAGCAAGATTAAATTCACTAAAAAGAGCAAATAATTTGAAACATTTTGTTTAGAATTTGAAACGACTTGTTTTTAAATACACTAACAGGCACCATAATTGCTTTCCATGGTCATATAATATTAAAACAATGCAGACTATGGAGGGTTTTACACACATCCAAACTTCTCACAGTAGCTGGACAAAGATCCAATATAAAGAGAAAGGAAGAATGTCCACTCATCTTTATAATGCTCCCAAATATGCCTGTTTTATGAACATGATCACAACCATCTTGGAGGTCAGATCGCATTCACACATCTCCAGAAGTTGCATCACAACGCGCCACAGACGTTGTCACCATAATTCCAGGCAGGTGAATCAACAGTGTTGTAATTTCATTTTATGAAAAACAAGCGATCATTTTTTGTTTATTTTTGTAAACAACAATGAATAAATGTAAGATGTAATGATGTCATAAAATCGCCAGGATGAGCAAGACAGCTGTTGAATCTGCCTTCACTAAAGTAGGCTTAAGGGAGGGCTTGGCTTTTTGAACAAATGAAATGGAAAACAAGCCATTTTTACAGCTTACAGAAAAAAGTAGAAATTCTCCTCTCTTTTCGTGAGGGGCATGGACACACAGCCTACATCATGGGCGGGACCGGCATGGCAAAAATGTGGGCCTGCCTACAATGCATAGATAAAAGGGAATGTCAGCTCACCGTTTTACTCTTAACAAACTTGATATTTGAATAAAGCTTTGGTGACTAAGATTTATTTCCAAGCGGTCTCAGGAGCCAAACCCTTTATCGACATCTTGACTTTTTCGCGATTGCATTGGGCAGACAAAGAAAAAGCCTTCATTGAGAGGGGAGGCTGTACTTGGTTTATAATCAAATAAAACAAAATGGTGTTAAACAGGCACCAGAAGCACAGTAAGATACTCTTGTTCATATGGGCAGTGTGCGTCACGGCTGGATAGGCTGTGTTTGCACGGTCACACTGCATTCCTGCTAACACCAGCTTTTGGTTGGTCCTAAATATCCTTATCAGCGCTGCCTGAAATGAGCATTGTGGATCATTTCTACCCCATCCATCTGAGTGAGCAGGGAGCTGATAGAAGACCGGTGAATTGCTGAACATGGCTTTAGGGCTGGAAAATGCCAACTAACATGCGTTTGACACTAGCGCTGCCTTAACGCCAGATGAAAATGAACTCTGTGGGCTCTATGTTGGCAGGGTGTGATTTAGAAGGGGGCGGCTGCCTGACTTCACAAGGTGGTTACTAGAAGTCGCCCCCCCGCCCAGAGGCAGAGTGCTCTGGGCGTCCTGCCCTACCTCGTCCACAACACAGACGCCCGCGTGGGACCCAGCCCTGGCCTCAGCTTCTATCTGCAGCTCTGGCCTGTAATCATAGCAGACTGGGCAGGCACGCCATGTTAACCTCCAGGGTGCCACAGGGTACTAGAGCCCTGCCTACAGCATAGCCTGCCTGCAGAGCAGACGGCAGGGATAGACTCTGATGTGAGGATTTAATAAGGATCTGGGGAAATTCAGTGGCTATAAACAGTGTATGTTGGTTTTTAGATGACAATGTACCAAACCTAACTGGGGGGGGGGGAACTGGCACAAACCTCTCCAGAAAGGGTATCTTATGTCTTGCTCCTTTCTCTGTATTCCTCAGAAAAATGAAGGCAAGCTGGAAGAGATCTTGAAAGAAATCAAATCTCTCAAGGACCTGGTCAGCAGTCAGGAGAAGAGAATCATCCAACTCGAGGAGCAGATGTCCAAGATTGCCATTTAAGGACCCTCCCCTCGCCCCGCCACAATTCAGGACGATCCGTTGGCTGGGAGGTGGGCGGGACACGTCACTGGCAATCTAGATGAGTGTTCCGCCTGAAACCTGCCTAGTAACGATCCCAAGCAACATTCCGAGATTAACTTTTTTTCTTAGCCAGCCCCTAACCCTCAGATAAAACAGATGAAATATGGCAAACCATTCCTTTTAATAAGCGGCAGTTTAGTTTTGTTTGTATGAAAATTCTTCCATATTCCTTTTAAGATTGTGACCAAGAGAATTCCAATGTGAACAGTTCCTATGTTTTTATATGTAGGTATCAGTATTTTGTCTCCCCAATACCCCAACTTCTTATCTTGCCAAATTTTTAAGCAGTTTTGTTTACACACCACCTTGACAGTATCTTTATTCTTTTGTTTTCACTTAGTTTTCTGGGAAGATTCCAAATCGGAACTATAAGGGACAATGCAATACGCTGGTAATGCAAGGAGTGGGGTTTCAACAATCCATCAAATACTGTAAAAGACATCAATGAGAAACTGACTGACCACTAAACACGCAGAGAAATTGATCCTGATGTATCATAGAGCGTTTAGATATCAAAGACAACAGAAGGACTGAGGTATACAAGTGGTGACATGATTCATGCTGTAAGTGTTGTGTGAAAGGTTGCCTTTTGTCTTTTTCCTGAAGCTCAACCCTTACCCTCCCCTCTTAGTGGACTACATCGTAACGGGGACCACTGTCTACACTTGCTAACATCGCCTGACCAGAGTTAATGCATGCAATAGATATTCTACTCGAGAAATTCTCCATCTTTGGTCTCTAGCTTGTCTTACTAAGCAAGCAGCAAACAGTCCTTTCATATAATTTGATACCTTCTATAACGTATGTATGCATCTATCGCAGTAAACAACTTGAACAACGTTTTCATCATCTCCATCTATTTTGTGTCACAGGAACAGAAAGGGTATTAGTGAACTAGATAAAAATGACAGGTTAGATGTCATCTGTACTTCTCGTAGCCTTTAGATTTCACCTTAAACAGGTTTCTTGTTTGGAGTTTACAATGCACATGCCCCAATCCAAAAATCCTTTTCAATCATTTCGGTGACCACTGTGATCAACATCGTTAGTTCCAGTCTTATGAAACAGAAATTTGTCAGTATGTCCCCCCTCCCTCTGGCCCTGTGACACAGATGGTATGTATGTACTGTAAGCTCTGCACTGTAAGTCACAGTGCTACTGACTCATGACATGCAGTCACCTGGGGTGCTTCTTTTGTACAGGTTTGTGTGGCAATGACCTGTGTGCTGCCTAGAGAAGGACCAATGGAATTGTGGGTTATGTCGCTGGTTAACATTTCCACATGCTTTCAGTAGTATATCAGACTTGTTCTGCCTCTTGAGGTGTTTGTGTCGTTTGTGCAGTCATAAACCCCAATGTTGAACCATGCCCTTGTGTTCAGGGTCCGTGTGCTAGGATGCTCACTATTCACCATCTCATTGGCCCATATCCGTACAGCCGACCAGAGTGAGTGACAGGTGTGTCTGAAACTAAAACAATTTGATCCTGCTTTGAACCTCTGTTGGTTGACAACGGACGACAAGATGTGACGTGGAGAGGCAAGGCTTTCAGGATGTGCGAATATGTGCCTCGTATTACTTTGGCCTTGTTGGAGTTTTTTGTTTCCCCAGATAGGGAATGTGAGAGGGATTTTGGATATTAAATGGATTCACCGTAGGGTGTGACCAAGGTTCTGGCCTATGATAACAGAATTAGATGGTGTGGTGGTGATGATAGTAATTTAAATACTGTATGTTTTAGTCTTGCTTCCTTCTCCGGCTCTCCCATTGCAGATATCCCACTGTACTTCCTTAGCAGAATTTTAAATAGCTACCCTTAAATACTCTGTCACATCACTAGAGAATCAGAGGAACAAGGAGTCGTTTGGATCATCTGAATATTTGATGGTGTTGCCAACTGCGATAATACAGTAGGTTCTGTTGTCATGCTATTTTTGTTTATTTTCCAGGCGGGGTGGGTTAAGGTTCAATATTAGCCTTTAAAGTTTGTTACCACTGAATAGATCAGAAAGTGCCGAAGAGGTGTGCACAGGAAGTGCTTATGGAAGACAGGGTTTGAGAATGGTGTGAGTTATTTAGCAGGATAGGGAGTGAATGGGCTGCCTGAGTGGCTAGAAAGCACTGAGAAATGTACGTTTTCATCAATCCATCTTTGAATCCAAGTATCTAAGATTATAACCATGGATGCAATTGGACACAGCGATATGGATTGGCCAGGGCCAGGGGTGGTTGTCTTGGGTCTTGTGTCCTGTATGTACATCAGTTCTTCTCCTGGGCCTCCTTGGACCACTCAAGGCAGTGAGAGCTGTGATGTTTGGTATATTAGTGAATAGCGATTCAAAGGGACACGGTAGGTTGGTGAAATATGTAGAGATGTATGTGATGTTTTGAAATAAAGGCCTAGAATATGATTGAAAGCTTTGTAAATAACATGACCATGTAATTGTATTTTTCTTTGTACTTTTTCTTATTCATTTGTTTTGTTTTTGAGCTGAAAGAGGGTGTTTGTTTATGGTGGGTTTTAAATGTTTCCTCCTGTCTGCGTTCCCTGCCCTTGCCATAATGCATCATGACAGAACAGAATCTCCATTCTGTCACCGGTATTATAGATACAAAAAGAGCTAAATGAATTACAGAAGAAAAACGAACAAGAATTCAGCCTCTTGTGGAGGTCTGTTCAACATTTTTGTTAATTTCTCCTGCTTCATGTATCAACAACTCATTGATTATCAGAAAAATGAATAAAGAAATGAAAAGTTTGTCATCTGGTGTCGAGTTCATGGGTGAGGACTGCAAGAAACAAACGTGACTTGGCCATCTTCAAACAAGAAATATCTGAGATATGCCAAGGTATTTAGTGTTTTCTCGCAGACTTGTTATTCTTTATCAGGAGATTCTTGCTTTCATTATGTGAAACCTATGTATGAAACCATACCCCCCCCATTCCTCATTTGTCAATGTTAAAAAAAAAAAAATGTAAGTCTCCACTTATTGATTTCTTTGGTTTTGTCTGAAATGCTGAGGGAACATTGCAACATCACTGATGGGGTAGATTGACATATGGTTGTATCAGATGATTATTTCAGTCACTGATATTCTTTGTAAAGGAAATGGATGTCTTTCCAGAGGCTCAAGTGATGTAATGTTGATGAGCAAAACACGAGCTTAAATATTGCAAGTACTGTGTAATTGTGCTTGGCAGTGCAGTGTTCTGTAATGTATCACAATATATTACAGAATAACAAGTTAATCATCACGTTCTCATAACATGGTTTGAATTGGGCACATCTATGCCTCTTAAAGTTTGGTGCTTGTGATGAATGTCTGTGTGCAAGGAAACAGTTGCTCAACTCGGTCTCAATATTTGCTGTTGTCGTTTCACTTTACAGATTTCCACTATATTTCCCCCAAGGCCTGGGAGATGTCCAGCTCTTGTTTTACTGCTGCTTCTCTCAAGCAAGGCTGTCTCAAAATGTCTACAGGGAGGTAGCAACCCATAGACCCCAAACCTGTCTGAGCTACCACATCAAACAACGCCCCTTGTAGCCCTCACCAAAGACCTGCCAGAAAACACAACAGTCTCCGTAACCCAGCAAACAATAAGAACTGAAACCTTTGAGACGGGCCATGAGACTGAGATCGCCCACACCACTTTGAGCGGTAAACGAACCCCCATCTCAACAGCCCTGCATCCAACCCCCTACCCTACCACTGCCTTCAACTCCTCCACAGAATGGATGTCAAAATTCTCCAGGACATCCAGTGACTGGTAGGTCTCGGTGCCGGATCACCAATGACGTTGTTCATTGTCAGCACTGTCATCCTGACCAAGCTGAGGGGCAACGGGTACAGACACGGGCCAGCAGCTACAGGGGCAGAGCACAGAGATGGTGTGCAATGGTCCCCACCAGTACTACTGATTGAGGCCAGGGGAGATCCAGACATCCCAAACGAAACGGAACCCTGATGTCCAACAGAGGACGGGGACGACCTCCCTCTCAACAGCTCCATCCCAGACCTTGACAGAGGCTTGTAACACTAGTCAAACTCACAATATATACCACACTAGAGCTTTAAGTCTGTCAACTACATAGCAAATGTTTTGTTTTCTTACAGAAAAAGCATTAACTTTCAGCATTACTCTTGAAATACAAATCTATCACTATGTCCAAGCAAGTGTACACCTGACCTTCCCTGTACTTACTGAACAAAACCTTCAGAAAATAAATCAATAGGGGGATGAAAAAAATATCTGTTGAACTGAGTTGTTCAACCTATGATTTCAAATCTTCTTATGGCAAGGCTGGACCACGAGGTGCTCCAAACAGCCGTGGGCAGAACAAAAGCCCTGCAGCGCCAGCAGGGATGTGAGAACTGAGGTATGTGTTTATAGCAGACCATAAAGTTTATATGTTAGATTTGTATGTGTGATATGATGAAAGACGGGCCCCCTGCCTGTGAGCTGGTCCTGTAGGCCGTGTGGAGACGGGCTGTAATCTGGAGCACGTAATTAGAGGATTCCGTGGGAGGCAGAGAAACCTAGGGACTCGCCCTGTGGAGAACTAAAATACCCACTAACCTTCAAAATGTACAAAGAATAAGTGTTATTTTCCATTTTAGAGAATACTGATTCAACTATGAGTGAAGGTAAGGGGGACGTGTTTTATTTTCATCTTTGATTATAAAGTCCCTCACATATTGCACTGCACTAACATCTACAACACCAGAGCAGAATTTTGTATTTGACCTCATCGCTCAACTTTCAGGATTGCCACATGAACCAGTGAATCAGGGATTGTGAATAATTAGAAGTATATATTAGTAGTGGACAAAGATGTCCCAGTCCCCCTCATATCTCCCATCATATGTAATGTTTAGGAGCAGGCAAGGAAAAAATATTCAGTATGGCAGCCCCTAACTGTCCCCCCTCTCTAGACTGACCAAAGCATCCACCAAAGTATGTGAGCATCCACCAATGTCCCTCTGCAAGGAGAGGAGTATTTGGGGGAGGTAGCAGGAAAATATGGAAATGTAGAGGGATGGACATCTTTCTGCAATCAGCAGGCTTTTGTTTTCTACAATTGGAGAAATAACTTCCAGTATACTTCAAGTTATAGGAGAAGGGTGGAAACTTGGAAGCTCTCTCTTTCTCCCTCAATTTCCTTCTCTGCTCTCTCTCTCTCTCTCTTGCACTCCCTCTCCCCTTCTCTGCTGTTAGGATCCCAGTACCATTCAGTCCAGAGGAGACACCAGCCAGACATACAATCTGTAAGTACTGACCTTTTACATTTTTGTTCAGTTTAATTCATGGTTAGAACATGTATAACAAGTTGTTTTGATTGCTGTAGACTGTACAGTGATGACAAACCTGTCAATTTAAGGTTTAGAGACTGACAGAGAAGGAGATGTTTTCTTTTTGTGGAAATCGCATTTACATGCCTTTTTCGTTTGTCATCTACTAACAGTTGTAGACTTTTAAGGGAAGACATCAGAAAATGTTTTGAAAAGTGTAGCGTTAACATGATAAGCATAAAGTCCCTCATATATATATATATATATATATATATATATCTCAAAGTTCGAGAAGTCAAGACCTGGCGCGAATAGAACCTTTAACGAGATGTTATGGGGCATGTTACAGAGAGCTGGTCTTAATAATTACAGGGGAAAAAGTCACAATCACACAAGTGATTGGTAACCCTAGCGGTCTCCTGGCACAGACCTGCACCTTAGTGACTATTAGCACGCGGAGACAACCTGCACCCTAGAGATTATATATACATCCAACCCTTACACACACACACACAGTCAACTCTGCTGTTCTATTATATACTATGTATTCAACTGCACGACCAAGATACTGCCCACTTTTGACACAGCACATTCAGTATCTATTATGCTATTGTATCTATACTGTATATCATAACGTGTACATAAAAGGATATTACTACGACATTACCTCTTCAATTACTTGTTATTTTGTATTTGACTCGTATTATTGATATTGATTATTGTACTGCAATGGTGATGGAACTGGCACAAAAGCATTTCATTCGCCGCACCTTTTATACCTACTGTGTACATGACCAATACAGTTTTATTTGTGGTTCTTGTAGCTTGTAGGTGACGATGGAGAGAGGAATTCAAGATGATTCTCTTTAGATGGTCTTTCAGTGGAGGGCCTTACAGTGATTATATTCCTGAAGATGTAATTATGGCTGGTTAATACCATGGTCCAGTCAGAGTGCATGTGGCTCTGTAGCCACCCTGACTGCACATGCATGGGTGGGGGAGATCAAGATAACCATCCATTTTAGTATGACTGTGGTTTACAGTACATGCATATTCATGACCACACAATCAGACATGGGCACAGCATTTACAGGAAGGAGTAAGGGAGCAGAGGTTGATTGTAACAAGCGGCTGATTAGAAGCCAGTCATCCTCATGAGTGAGTAGTAATTACACTACATGTATTTCCAGACACAGTGAAGGTGCCGGGTTACAGACTTGAGTTCAGCTCCGTTCTATGCCTTTTTAAACACTTCAATAGTTGATTTTCAAGTCTCTAAATATTCTTATTATAATTTCACCAGAGCTAAAGAGAGAGGCAGAAAGACATTACATTTAGAGAGAGCTTGGACTGCGTGGTGATGTTCAGACTGAATTTGAACTGCATTAGATGCTCGAGACACTTTGATTCTTTGTCTGTAGAGCATACTGTAAGTCCACCCGTTCCTAAGGCAGGCTGAATACAGGCTTCCATATGAGCAGAAATAACCCATCAGATCCTTGCCCGTAACCTGTCGTTAGCCTGCTGCAGCCCAGTGTAAATATAGAGGCTACAGTCACAAGTCTCCCACGCCTCCCTGCTCCCTGTGGCATATACAGCTTCCTCCCCTCTTTGGTGTGGTGGATGGGTGGCCTCCCTTCTCTATGCAAATTAAAACCTCAAACTGACGGACTCCACCCCAAATAAGTAATGACTACAGACAGTTAAAATAGATGTAATACAAGATGTGAAATGGGAGAAATATTGTGGATGTAGTGATTAAACTTAGATTCCGCTTTTGCTGCTGGTGATTCTCTGATCCACCTCTATGCAGACGACACCATTCTATATACTTCTGGCCCTTCTTTGGACACTGTGTTAACAAACCGCCAGACGAGTTTCAATGCCATACAACGCTTCGGTGGCCTCCAACTGCTCTTAAATGCAAGTAAAACTAAATGCATGCTCTTAAACTGATCGCTGGCCGCACCCGCCCGCCCATCTAGCATCACTACTCTGGACGGTTCTGACTTAGAGTATGTGGACAACTACCTAGGTGTCTGGTTAGACTGTAAACTCTCCTTTCAGACTCGCATTAGGCATCTAAAATCAGCTAACTATTTCGCAACAAAGCCTCCTTCACTTATGCTGACAAACATACCCTCGTGAAACTGACCATCCATAGCCTCCAACACTCAGCAAATTGGATGTAGTCTATCACAGTGCCATCCGTTTTGTCAACAAAGCCCCATATACTACCCACCACTGCGACCTGTATGCTCTCTTTGGCTGGCCCTCGCTTCATATTCATCGCCAAACACACTGGCTCCAGGTCAGCTATAAGTCTTTGCTAGGTAAAGTCCCGCCGTATCTCAGCTCACTGGTCACCATAGCAACACCCACCCGTAGCACGCTCTCCAGCAGGTACAGTGCCTTGCGAAAGTATTCGGCCCCCTTGAACTTTGCGACCTTTTGCCACATTTCAGGCTTCAAACATAAAGATATAAAACTGTATTTTTTTGTGAAGAATCAACAACAAGTGGGACACAATCATGAAGTGGAACGACATTTATTGGATATTTCACACCTTTTTAACAAATCAAAAACTGAAAAATTGGGCGTGCAAAATTATTTTTTGAGTTTTATATCTTTATGTTTGAAGCCTGAAATGTGGCAAAAGGTCGCAAAGTTCAAGGGGGCCGAATACTTTCGCAAGGCACTGTACATTTCACTGGTCACCCCCAAAGCCAACTCCTCCATTGGCTGCCTTTCCTTCCAGTTCTCTGCTGCCAATGTCTGGAACGAACTGCAAAAATCACTGAAGCTGGAGACCCATATCTCCCTCACTAGCTTTAAGCATCAGCTTACAGATCATTGCACTCAGTACACAGCCCATCTGTAAATAGCCCACCCAACTACCTTATCCCCATATTGTTATTTATATTTTTGCTCCTTTGCACCCCAGTATTTCTACTTGCACATCATCTTCTGCACATCTGACACCAGTGTTAATGCTAAATTGTAATTATTTCGCCACTATAACCTATTTATTGCCTTACCTCCCTAATCTTACTACACTCGCACACACTGTATATGGATTTTTTCTATTGTGTTATTGACTGTACGTTTGTTTATGTGTAACTCTGTGTTTGTGTCGTACTGCTTTGCTTTATCTTGGCCAGGTCGCAGTTGTAAATGAGAACTTGTTCTCAGCTGGCTGACCTGGTTAAATAAAGGTGAAATAAAAAAGATTAATCTGGTCATTGGGAAAATCCGCAACACCAGGGCTGTTTCTACTTTGTTCTGAGTTATGACACAGAATCCCTCATCACACTGTATCAGACCATTTGATGAATGTTTCTTCATACTAATACTAGAAACCCAACTGCCGCTGCATTCTTAGTTGAGAGGAAAGGAGTTGTGTTGTAGGCCTACAGTAGCTGCTGTAATACAGAGGCAGAAAATGAAAGCATATCTTTAAATCAGCCCAAATATTCATTCATTTGACATCACAACATTTCTAAACCATCTGCAATTTTAATAAATGTTATTTTGAAAGTCTCCCTCTTGTCTTTACAGGATTCTGAAGGAAAGATGAGGCACCACTTGATTCTTCACCTGTCATGCGTGAGTCTGGTTATGCTCTGGGGCCATGGCTGTGCCAGGCATGTGCCAATGGTCTACAGCATTTCCATGGATGGCAGTGGTGATGTAGGGGAGACGGATCTTATATTCCCCGTTGATAGCCCCCACCACCCTGTCTCCCCCACCGTCGATGTGTCCCCCACCGTCGATGTCTCCCCTGTCTCCCCCACCACTACCCTAGCCCCCACCCTGGTCAGCACCATCACCAACACCATCACCACCACCATGATCCGCCTCAAGGACTTTATGGTCACCCGGGTGGTGGACTTCCTCCAGGATAATATGCTGATCATCATCGTGGTCACCTCCCTCCTCATTGTCATGATCTTCATCATCTGCTGTGCCGCTACCATGAGCCAAAAGCGCAAGTTGGAGGCCTACAAACCTCCTGCCAACTCACCCAGCAAGTATATGGACCACACGGCGGAAGGAGTCAAATCCTCCAGTGAGGTCCAGAGTAGGGTGTGCGGTGGGCCTGACTCAGCCAGGAGGGTCCAGATCCAGGGAACCTCCAAGAATCTGCGCACCCCTTCTGCTGCGCTGGTGGGGGAAAAGGTAGGCAAGGAGCCCAAACCGAAGGAGGTCCAGAAAGTGAACGATATAGAGGAGAAGGAGACCCGGAGGGTGGAGCCTAAGCACAAAGGGCAGAAGGCTGAGGAGGTGCAGCCATGCTCCAGCTCCAGCACCAGCCAGCCTATGGTCTGCACCTGCCACCTGAGGAAGGCCAACCACTAAGTATAGGTTGGGGCTCCAACCATGTAAACTAGCAAAAGAAAAGGAGAGAGAAACCTTTTCTTGTGCGGAGGGAACTCCCTGGGTACGTCTGCTGCTGTGTGCCAAACTTTTATGTGGAATCTGACCTTGTGGATACCTTTTAGCATACAGATACTGTACAATTAGGTCTAAAGAGCATACTATCAGGCCTTAAAAACATAAGGAATTTCAGCCCTGACTGTCCTTTTTGATATATCTGATAAATTATTCCTCATATACTTTCCTTGTTGTAGAAAACAGTCATTGTGAAATATGAGATTTGTTCATCAATTGATAGCTTTCAAAGCGCCATGTCAAAACATATACCAAGACAGTGTGTTTAGGATGTTTGCATGTTATTACTGTTGGGAAATTGTACTGCTCAGTTAAGCTTAACTAAAAAGATGTAGATCACACAGAAAAAATTAAGTTATCTTCTGTGAACGAGAGAAAGCCAAGCATGTTTCTGTTTGCTAACTCTATGGCGATAACCTGGCCAGTTGATTTCAACACAGTAAATGATTGATGTGAGAAAATGTATTTTCTTTTAGCAATGGACTCCTTTTTTTTCTCTTACTTCATTAGAAATGTTACAATTCTATACATGTAACATGGGTGCTTTGTGGATTAATATTGAAGAGAATTTGCTCATGCTCTATGGATAGACGGTAGAGCTGCTTTTTTTGTATTACATTATCTATTTTTTCCGAACATCAAAATAACTGTGATTTGCAGGTGGGAGTATGTGGTTACAAAGGTCAGTGCAAGTTTTGATTAAAAATGGACTTACATTACTCAAGTAAATTAAAATCCCCAAATTCTCCTGAGTCCCTTTAAGGATTGTTTTACAGTGACCCTCAGTTCTTCTGTACATTATGGTCATTTTGTTTGCGTATCTCAATAGAGATTTTGTTGATATATTTGTTTTTCTGGAAATTGTAACTGTAAAAGACAGGCAGTGAGTGTGAGATTTCACCATGTTCATTAAGTGTTTCAAAAACATACACAGAACAAAAATCTAAATGCAACCTCTAAAGTATTGGTCCCATGTTTCATGAGCTGAAATAAAAAATCCCTGAAATTTTACATACGCACCAAAAGCTTATTTCTCATGTATTGTACACACGTTTTTCACATCCCTGTTAGTGAGCATTTCTCTTTTGCCAAGCTAATCCATCTACCTGACAGGTGTGGCATATCAAGAATCTTTACACAGGTGCACCTTGTGCTGCGAAAAATAATGGCCACTTTAAAATGTGCAGTTTTGTCGCAATACAATGCCACAGATGTCTCAAGTTTTGAGGGAGCGTGGAATTGGCATGCAGACTGCAGGAATGTCCACCAGAGCTGTTGCCAGATAGTTTAATGTTAATTTCTCTACCATAAGCCACCTCCAACCTTGTTTTAGAGAATTTGGCAATACGTTCAACTGGCCTCACAACCGCAGACTACATGTAACCACGGCAGCCCAGGACCTCCACATCCAGCTTCTTCACCTGGGAATCGTCTGAGGGGAGGTGGAGGGGGAGCTGAGGAGTATTTCTGTCTGTACTAAGGAGTATTTCTGCCCTTTTGTGGAGAAAAGCTCATTCTGATTGGCTGGGCCTGGCTCCTCGGGTGTGTGGGCCTGGCTGCCAAGTGGGTGGGCCTATGCCCTCCAAGGCCCACCCATGGCTGTACCCCTGCCCAGTCATGTGAAATCCATGGATTAAGGCCTAAGTAAGTTATTTCAATTTACTGATTTTCTTATATGAATTAAAGTCAAATATTTTGAGGCATTCTGCATGTACATTAAATACAACTTTGGAGCTCCTCATTTTAATTTATTTCTACCCAAGAATATGTTTGAAGAAAAGCTGTCTGGTTTATGTCTGTTCTCAAATTTCAAAAAGAAAATGGACAATTATAGTGACCTGCACATCACTGCATGTACTTTGTCTGCATTGACAGATGTGCCTACAGTTGTATGTTCATATTATATATACTCTAAATATTTCAGCAACAAACTTTGAAATACTCTGTCCACTCACACATTACATGGGAAATGTGTCCGTAGTGTCACCTGCATATCCACATTGGTGATTTGCCAGTTCAAGCAGGCTGGCACCACCATGTAATGTCATGCCCAAACACAAAGCCAGTGAAAGGGACCAGAGCCTCGATCTCCTGCCCCCTAGCTTCCTTACAAGATTCAATTAATATTTCAACAGCTGTCAATCCAACAACATTATATACTTTGCATTGAAATGGAACATGAGTGTATTTGAATACAAGACACTGATTTGTGTACACAAGCTCATATCATGTCAGATCACTTTTACTGTATATGATTTTGTGCCAGGGATTCTTAAAGGCAAATGCTGCCCTCCTGTGAATGTTTTAAGTATTGTAAGCACCGGCTGTTTACATTGCCAGACAGAACATAGTTAAAACAGAGAAAGGATCGATTTCCATCTTTATTTGAACAGAACATAGTTAAAACAGAGAAAGGATCGATTTCCATCTTTATTTGAACAGAACATAGTTAAAACAGAGAGAGGATCGATTTCCATCTTTATTTGAACAGAACATAGTTAAAACAGAGAAAGGATCGATTTCCATCTTTATTTGAACAGAACATAGTTAAAACAGAGAAAGGATCGATTTCCATCTTTATTTGAACAGAACATAGTTAAAACAGAGAAAGAATCGATTACCATCTTAAACGTTTGTGATTTAATGATCATAAAATATCCTACCACAGAAAGGGGGTGAATGATTGACAAATACCTATTTGTTTTCAAAGTGAAAAATGGAAGTTTGATCCCAGTTATTCAGAGCCATTTTACCAAAGAGCCAAATATCAAAGATATCTACCTTGTAGAGCCTGAAATATGAGCCCCAAGGGAGCCTCGCACCAGGGTCAGATTCCCTCTTTTTCAACAAGGTGCTAAATAATCCTGCAATATATTACTCCTGCACTCTCAATCTTTCTACCGGGAGTACGGAAGGCACACAGCCGCGTCACGGTCTGGCGAGGCTTCATTTAGTGCAGCTTCTCAGAGTGGCAGGACGTTGGAGGATGTCCTATGACCTGGATGTTAGTCGTAAAGAGGACGCTACCTGAGGGAGGTCTGGTTCTACCTCTCTTATGTGATGAGACTTCAGTGTTGTTTCTCTGCCCTTGAAAATGAATACATTTTGGAGGATGAAGAGGATAACAAAAACAGGTAATAGAGCATCTTAAAGGCATCGTCAAACTTTGATGGGCGGCTGCTTGAAATTCTCAACGACGGTGGTTTCTGGAGAGCCAGTCACACAATGGATCGACCATAGACGTCTTGGCTGGCCAACTTATTGGGAAGAGCGGATGAAACAGAGCCCTGGAAGAATGGTACACAATGGTTTATTGAGTACGGTAGTAGTTACAGGTTGTGTACAGGTTTGGCCCTGTCTGGGGGTGTCATCGGATGGGGCCACAGTGTCTCCTGACCCCTCCTGTCTCAGCCTCCAGTATTTAGGCTGCAGTAGTTTGTGTCGGGGGGCTAGGGTCAGTTTGTTATATCTGGAGTACTTCTCCTGTCCTATCTGGTGTCCTGTGTGAATTTAAGTATGCTCTCTCTAATTCTCTCTTTCTTTCTCTCTCTCGGAGGACCTGAGCCCTAGGACCATGCCTCAGGACTACCGGGCATGATGACTCCTTGCTGTCCCCAGTCCACCTGGCCGTGCTGCTGCTCCAGTTTCAACTGTTCTGCCTGTGATTATTATTTGACCATGCTGGTCATTTATGAACACTTGAACATCTTCTGTTATAATCTCCACCCGGCACAGCCAGAAGAGGACTGGCCACCCACAGCCTGGTTTCTTCCTAGGTTTTGGCCTTTCTTGGGAGTTTTTCCTAGCCACTGTGCTTCTACACCTGCATTGCTTGCTGTTTGGGGTTTTAGTCTGGGTTTCTGTACAGCACTTTGAGATAGCAGCTGATGTACGAAGGGCTATATAAATACATTTGATTTGATTTTGTGTATCTGAATTTAAGACTATTTCTTAGAGATTTACAATGACGATGGTCACGCTGACAAATGTGACAATAGCGCATGTTCTTTACTTTGCTTTTGTTTAAATCAGGTCGTTGAACACATTCTCTTTTACCATAACCTTATTTGGCTTTTACTATATCAACACGGTCTTATCTTTAAAAAAATCCAAGCTTCATATGACTGGAATGACAGCTCGGAATAATCTGTGACTCCCCTTCCTTATAATTATATCTGCCTCTGAAATTGCCTTAGGCTATGTCTCAGTAACACACAGTTGTCTTTGTTATTAAATGCAGTGCATGCTGCTGTAGTTTTTATATTTTAGATTGCAGCTGGTGCTTGTCTCCACATTGCCTTGTCCTTTTTCCTCCCTCTCCTTCTCTTCCCCCACTCCTCCTGAGCCATGCCATGGCGCCTCTATGGTCTCATACTGCTGTGTGCGTCTCCCCTGGCCTGCCTTGTGACACCCCCCTGCCCCGAGGGCTGGTGCTGTCCTTGCCCAGGGCTGGTGGTCTTCTTTGATTCCCTGGGCCTGATGTCCCTGCCCATCTCCATCTCTCTCACCACATCTGTCGTCTCTGTGGCCTGGAACCAGCTCTGTATTGTGGACCACCTACGCTGGGCCCTCTCTGGGCTGCAGGAGCTCCGCCTCAACCACAGGATGAGTGTGACATCCTGTACCAGTGGCTACTTAATGGAAGGCTAAAGATAGCCACTGACCTGATGTATGCTGAGCCAGCACATCTCACACATTGCATGCTCCTCACCTTATCTGTCATGTCTATCTGTCCACGGGTCCTGAAGCCTAATGAGAAATTTCTCACCTCAGCTTCACCACAAAGCCAGAGACAGAGCTGGATACCTACACAGTGGAAACCACACTGCCTATGTAACAGTATAGCTTCCGTCCCTCTCCTCGCCCCGAACCAGGGACCCTCTGCACACATCGACAACAGCCACCCTCGAAGCATCGTTATCCATCACTCCACAAAAGCTGTGGCCCTTGCAGAGCAAGGGGAACAACTACTTCAAGATCTCAGAGCGAGTGACGTCATCGATTGAAACGCTATCAGCGCACACCCCGCTAACTAGCTAGCCATTTCACATCGGTTACACCTATACTCATACATCACTCCCTATACACATACATCACTCCCTATACTCATACATCAAAACCAGGGATTTTGTAAATCTCTCTGCTTCATGAAAGCAAGCGTCGAAGGGAATCTTCAATGTAAAGAGCCTCATTCAACCACCATACCTTCACAAAGATGCCCCTCAATCTCGCTTTCTATCTGACCAATACATATTATAGGACCTAAGCTATGAAGAGTGCTTTTTTTCTGAATTCACCACCATCTGTAGCCCCACTTAAGAAGCCTTATACCACTTTTTTACCCATTAAGGAGCCCAGGTTGTTACAGGCCAATACTCCCCTGGTAACTCAAGCGCTGTAGAGTCAAAAAGTTTCACAAACCAGGGTGGCTCCTCACCTTCACCTTCACCCACTCCCAGAACCCTCACTCTGCATGGCTCCTCATCAGTCATAGGCCTGTTGGCTGTGTTGTGTGTGCTGGTGTGTCTCCTCATGCCAGCAGTGCTGCTAGTCCTGAAAAATATACTTGCCCATTACCAAAGCGTGGCCCCACCTCCGCAATCATGAGAGCAAAATATACTAAAAACCTTTTGTTTATCAGATTGTTTTAACTGGTACTGTAACACACAACTCAATGGCCTTTAGGTTTCAGTGTCTGTCCTGAGACGGGAAGGTTGGGAGTTTAATTCCCAGCCAAGTCATACCAAAGATTGTAATGGGATTGGTGCATCTCTGCTTGACACTCAGCATTAAGGAGATAGATTTAATGCTAAGGCCCTGCGATAGACTAGCGTCCTGTCCGGGGGGTGTACTTGTACATCAACCTACCTCATAGGCTCCTGCTCCTATGAGCCATTCCGACTCGCACAAACCGAGGCTCGTGCATGGCTAAATACTTACTGTAAGGGATTTACAAAATATCAACAGTATAGACAACTTTTCCCCCTGAGCGACGAAGAAGAAATCAAATCAAATTGTATTTGTCACATACACATGGTTAGCAGATGTTAATGTGAGTGTAGCGAAATGCTTGTGCTTCTAGTTCCGACAATGCAGTAATAACCAACAAGTAATCTAACTAACAATTCCAAAACTACTGTCTTATACACACAAGTGTAGGGGGATAAAGAATATGTACATAAAGATATATGAATGAGTGATGGTACAGAGCGGCATAGGCAAGATACAGTAGATGGTATCGAGTACAGTATATACATATGAGATGAGTATGTAAACAAAGTGGCATAGTTAAAGTGGCTAGTGATACATGTATTACATAAAGATGCAGTAGATGATATAGAGTACAGTATGTACGTATACATATTAGATGAATAATGTAGGGTATGTAAACATTATATTAGGTAGCATTGTTTAAAGTGGCTAGTGATATATTTTACATCATTTCCAATCAATTCCCATTATTAAAGTGGCTGGAGTTGAGTCAGTGTGTTGGCAGGAGCCACTCAATGTTAGTGGTGGCTGTTTAACAGTCTGATGGCCTTGAGATAGAAGCTGTTTTTCAGTCTCTCGGTCCCAGCTTTGATGCACCTGTACTGACCTCGCCTTCTGGATGATAGCGGGGTGAACAGGCAGTGGCTCGGGTGGTTGTTGTCCTTGATGATCTTTATGGCCTTCCTGTAACATCGGGTGGTGTAGGTGTCCTGGAGGGCAGGTAGTTTGCCCCCGGTGATGCGTTGTGCAGACCTCACTACCCTCTGGAGAGCCTTACGGTTATGGGCGGAGCAGTTGCCGTACCAGGCGGTGATACAGCCCGCCAGGATGCTCTTGATTGTGCATCTGTAGAAGTTTGTGAGTGCTTTTGGTGACAAGCCGAATTTCTTCAGCCTCCTGAGGTTGAAGAGGCGCTGCCGCGCCTTCTTCACGATGCTGTCTGTGTGGGTGGACCAATTCAGTTTGTCTGTGATGTGTATGCCGAGGAACTTAAAACTTGCTACCCTCTCCACTATTGTTCCATCGATGTGGATAGGGGGGTGTTCCCTCTGCTGTTTCCTGAAGTCCACAATCATCTCCTTAGTTTTGTTGACGTTGAGTGTGAGGTTATTTTCCTGACACCACACTCCGAGGGCCCTCACCTCCTCCCAGTAGGCCGTCTCGTTGTTGTTGGTAATCAAGCATACCACTGTTGTGTCGTCCGCAAACTTGATGATTGATTTAGAGGCGTGTGTGGCCACGCAGTCGTGGGTGAACAGGCTCAGAACGCACCCTTGTGGGGCCCCAGTGTTGAGGATCAGCGGGGTGGAGATGTTGTTGCCTACCCTCACCACCTGGGGGCGGCCCGTCAGGAAGTCCAGTACCCAGTTGCATAGGGCGGGGTCGAGACCCAGGGTCTCGAACTTGATGATGAGCTTGGAGGGTACTATGGTGTTAAATTCCGAGCTGTAGTCGATGAACAGCATTCTCACATAGGTATTCCTCTTGTCCAGATGGGTTAGGGCAGTGTGCAGTGTGGTTGAGATAGGGATTGATTGAATATGTCCGTAAACACACCAGCCAGCAGGTCTGGGGATGCCGTCTGGGCCTGCAGCCTTGCGAGGGTTAACACGTTTAACTGTTTTACTCACCTCGGCTGCAGTGAAGGAGAGGCTGCATGTTTTGGTTGCAGGCCTTGTCAGTGGCACTGTATTGTCCTCAAAGCGGGCAAAAAAGTTATTTAGTCTGCCTGGGAGCAAGACATCCTGGTCCGTGACGGGGCTGGTTTTCTTTTTGTAATCCGTGATTGACTGTAGACCCTGCCACATACCTCTTGTGCCTGAGCCGTTGAATTGAGATTCTACTTTGTCTCTATACTGACGCTTAGCTTGTTTGATTGCCTTGCGGAGGGAATAGCTACACTGTTTGTATTCGGTCATGTTTCCGGTCACCTTGCCCTGATTAAAAGCAGTGGTTCGTGCTTTCAGTTTCACGCGAATGCTGCCATCAATCCACGGTTTCTGGTTTGGGAATGTTTTAATCGTTGCTATGGGAACGACATCTTCAACGCACGTTCTAATGAACTCGCACACCGAATCAGCGTATTCGTCAATGTTGTTGTCTGACGCAATACGAAACATATCCCAGTCCACGTGATGGAAGCAGTCTTGGAGTGTGGAATCAGATTGGTCGGACCAGCGTTGGACAGACCTCAGCGTGGGAGCTTCTTGTTTTAGTTTCTGTCTGTAGGCAGGGATCAACAAAATGGAGTCGTGCTTTTCCGAAAGGAGGGCGGGGCAGGGCCTTATATGCATCGCGGCAGTTAGAATAGCAATGATCCAAGGTTTTGCCAGCCCTGTTTGCGCAATCGATATGCTGATGCAATTTAGGGAGTCTTGTTTTAAGATTAGCATTGTTAAAATCCCCAGCTACAATGAATGCAGCTTCAGGATGTGTGGATTCCAGTTTGCAAAGAGTCAAATAAAGTTAGTTCAGACCCATCGATGTGTCTGCTTGGGGAGGAATATATACGGCTGTGATTATAATCGAAGAGAATTCCCTTGGTAGATAATGCGGTCGACATTTGATTGTGAGGAATTCTAAATCAGGTGAACAGAAGGACTTGAGTTCCTGTATATTGTTGTGGCCACACCACGTCTCGTTAGCCATAAGGCATACGCCCCCGCCCCTCTTCTTACCAGAAAGATGTTTGTTTCTGTCAGCACGATGCGTGGAGAAACCAGCTGGCTGCACCGACTCCGATAGCGTCTCTCCAGTGAGCCATGTTTCTGTGAAGCAAAGAAGGTTACAGTGTCTGATGTCCCTCTGGAATGCTACCCTTGCTCGGATTTCATCAACCTTGCTGTCAAGAGACTGGATATTGGCGAGAAGTATACTGGGGAGTGGTGCACGATGTGCCCGTCTCCGGAGTCTGACCAGAAGACCGCTTCGTTTCCCTCTTTTACGAAGTCGTTTTTTTGGGTCGCCGGCTGGGATCCATTCCGTTGTCCTGGGTGAAAGGCAGAACGCAGGATCCGCTTCGCGAAAGTCATATTCTTGGTCGTACTGATGGTGAGTTGACGCTGCTCTTATGTTCAGTAGTTCTTCTCGACTGTATGTAATGAAACCTAAGATGACCTGGGGTACTAATGTAAGAAATAACACGTAAAAAAAACTGCATAGTTTCCTAGGAACGCGAAGCGAGGCGGCCATCTCTGTCGGCGCCGGAACATACACTAACATATACCAGTATTTATATTTGTATTCAATTTGTGCAATGGCATTATTATCAGCAGTGCAATTGCTAAAATGTAACTGTACCTCAGTTGTCTAGTTGTGTGTAACTTCCCACAGGGACCATGATCCTGTCTCTATACAACCAGCGAGCCAACTAAACAAAAAACTTGAATGCCAAAGATACAATTAACATAATTAAATAATTTGATAAATGTCCACTTCTCATCTATTAATTGATAAGATTTAAAATGCCTTTGTTGGCAGTTGAAAAAACAAAATATGAATGATTTATTCCATCTGGTTCAACATTTAGGAGTATCATTCGAGAATCGCTATTCATAGGCCTATTAAACTACCAACAAACACATCAATCTTAAACATCTGCCACAAAAACATAAAACAGTACAAACTCGAGAAAAACCCAGCAGCGCTGCAGTTCTTTCCACACTCAAACTGGTGTGCCTTCAGAGCTTTTTGTTTGATGCATGCCACGTCTGAGCAGGTGAATGTGGCTATAATCTTGAAGCCTAGTCAAGAGATGATGGGACACGACCCAGAAGTATGACGTAGGAATGTGTCACTTTCATAGGGTATTATTATTATGGTTTGAAGTAGCCTATTGGGCATATTGCCGCGTTCAAGTCAACTTGGAACTCGGAAACTCAGAAATGTTCGGCTTGGAATCTCAGGCGTGGAAGATCTGGCATGCATCAGCAACACCTGGGCAGAGGATCACAACCATGATGTGGTTCTATTTCAATTACTTGTTCGGTCTCTCACTATGGGTAATGCCTGGTAGAGGGTGGAGTCTAGGAAGATCCAATCACACAACGTCTGCCATAGACAGACAGGGGCAATGGCCAAAAGTGGACCACTCCACTTCCCATATAATGGGCCATAGTCCGCTCATATCTTCACTTCCTTCATCTTCCTCACGGATTCGATTAAGATCCTCTACTGTCCTCAGCATCAACTTGGACACCCATTCAAATGAGTGGATTCGGCTCAGTCGCAAAGTGGTAGGCCACACAAGCTCACAGAACGGGAATGCTGAGTGCTGAAAAATCATCTGTCCTCGGTTGCAGCACTCACTACCGAGTTCCAAACTGCCTCTGGAAGCAACGTCAGCACAATAACTGTTTGTCGGGAGCTTCATGAAATTGGATTCCATGGCAAAGCAGCTGTACACAAGCCTAAGATCACCATGCACAATGCCAAGCGTTGGTGTAAAGTAGTGTAAAGATCGCTGCCATTGTACTCTGGAGCAGTGGAAACGCATTCTCTGGAGTGATGAATCACACTTCACCATCTGGCAGTCTGACGGACGAATCTGGGTTTGGCGGATGCCAGGAGGACGCTACCTGCCCCAATGCATAGTGCCAACTGTAAAGTTAGGTGGAGGAGGAATAATGGTCTGGGGCAGTTTTTCATGGTTGGGGCAAGGCCCCTTAGTTCCAGTGAAGGGAAATCTTAACGCTACAATGACATTCTGTGCTTCCAACTTTGTAGCAACAGTTTGGGGAAGGTCCTTTCCAATTTCAGCATGACAATGCCCCCATGCACAAAGCGAGGTCCATACAAAAATTGTTTGTCGAGATCAGTGTGGAAGAATTTGACTGGCCTGCACATAGCCCTGACCTCAACCCCATCGAAAATCTTTGGGATTAATTGGAATGCCGACTGCGAGCCAAGCCTAAACTAAGCTCTTGTGGCTGAATGGAAGCAAGTCCCCGCAGCAATGTTCCAACACCTAGTGGAAAGCCTTCCCAGAATAGTGGAGGATGTTATAGCAGCTAAGGGGGGACCAACTTCATATAAATACCCATGATTTTGGAATGAGATGTTCGACAAGCAGGTGTCCACATGTTGGAGAGGTGCTGGAGATGATAAACATTTTTTTGAATGACCATTTAAGCACACGGTCTTGAGGCTCACCCTCTACAGAGTGGATTTCCCCCCTCCCAGAACATCAACCTCCTAAAACGAGCACGGCAACAAGGGAATCCTGGAGGAGAGGAATACCTCCAGTGTGGAGCACATCCTAGGAGGTACGAGCCAGAGTTTATCCTACTAAGATCCACTAGGCTCGTATAACCTTCTCAGGCTGGTCACTAGTTCTCCATCCACTTGGTTAAATATCCTGTAGTATCAATTCCACTCTATCCTACGGTAGAGGGTTTTTGACTGCACTAACAACCCGCAACCACTAGGGTGTTTTTGCTCCCTTCATCTAACAGATGGACTCCAAGACTGTCAGATGCAGCAGGCACTATTCACCTGTTACGCTAAGTTTTAGCGAAAGCCACTGTTGGGCCCCTTGCTGTTACATTGCAGAACCTTCAATGTTATGTCATAATTATGTAAAATTCTGGCAAATTAACGAACCAGGTGGCCCAAACTGTTGCATATACCCTGACATTGCTTGCACTGAATGCAAGAGAAGTGACACAATTTCCAGAGTTAATATTGCCTGCTGACATGCATTTATTTTAACTAAATATGCAGGTTTAAAAAATATACATCTGTGTATTGATTTTAAGAAAGGCATTGATTTTTATGGTTAGGTACATTTGTGCAACGAATGTGCTTTTTTCACGAATGCGCTTTTGTTTAATCCTCACCCGTTTGGCGAAGTTGAATTAGGCTGTGATTCAATGATAAATTAACAGGCACCGCATTGATTATATGCAACGCAGGACAAGCCAGTTAACTACACATGGTTGATGATATTACTAGGTTAACTAGTGATTATGTGAAGATTGATTGTTTTTTATAAGATAAGTTTAATGCTAACTAGCAATTTACCTTGGCTCATTGCAGCCACAAGGTCCTTTTGACGCTGCACTCGCGTAACAGGTGATCAGCCTGCCATGCAGTTTCCTTATGGACTGCAATGTAATCGGCCATAATCGGGGTCCAAGAAGGCTGATTACCGATTGTTATGGAAACTTGCATTAAACATCCGACCTCTACTCTGGAAAGACCTGAAAATAGCTGTGCAGAGACGCTGCCCATCCAACCTGACAGAGCTTGAGAGGATCTGCAGAGAATAAATGGGAGAAACTCCCCAAATACAGGTGTGCCAAGCTTGTAGCGTCATACCCAAGAAGACACAAGGCTGTAATCGCTGCCAAAGGTTCAGCAAAGTACTGAGTAAAGGGTCTGAATACTAATGTAAATGTGATAGTTTTTTATTTGTAATATATTTGCAAAAATGTCTAAACCTGCTTTTGCTTTGTCATTATAGAGTATTATGTGTAGATTGATGAAGGGAAAAAAAACTATTTAATCCATTTTAGAATAAGGCTGTAACGTAATTTTTTTGGGGGAAAGTCAAAGGATCTGAATACTTTCCGAATGCAGTGTATGTATAGCATTCCTGTAAGACGAAAAAATAAAGGCATGGCATGTTGCACAAGCCCTGCACTTCTAAAATGGCTGTGTTCCTATAGGAATTTGAACATGTTTAGAGCGTCACCATTTCGGAATGGTAGTTGGTGACAAATCTCTTATTCCTAAACATTTGTTTGGCTTTTCTTTGCCTGCTGTTGCTGACTCTGTAATAGTCACGTTGCATGCGGCATAATGCATCAGTGTTATACTGTATATCTTAAACTGATTTGCTGACATGCAAAACATTTTGGGACTGTATCAACAGCGGACTAATGAAACAAATACCAAAAGATAGTTTTTGAGTGGAATTTTCTTTAAGTTAGCAATACCTATCTAGGCATTATAAGATCTGATCTGCATCAGCAACGCCTGGGCAGAGGAACACGCCCAATAATTTCAGAGCATATATGAACAAATAGATATAAATATCCCACAATGATGAATTTACTCGCATGATATCGGTGATGAACTGCATAACAGTGCAATAGGCTACTTCTTATGTGCTTCCCATTGCACAGAATGCACAGGGAAACATACTATATTTTCCCCAAACCCCAATGTACAATCATGGTGAAAGCTCATCATGACATCGGTCATTAAAATTGCTTAATTGCCTACTGTAAATCTGGCTTTATTTAATTGCAGGGAGATTCAGTATCGGCTCTTTTCAAGAAGAATTTTAGCAAATGCAATAGATAGTGGTTATAGCAATTTTTGTCCAAATAAAATACAATTGTTATTAGGTTGTCGTCTTCTTGCCATGTAGCTCGGTACCAGATAGCCTCTTAGAATCAGAGATTGAAATATTTACACACACCTCTAACATGTAGGCTCAGCATTCCCGAACAGTCCCATTACAAGTCAGAATGTTGAACAAACTTAATTTAAATTTACTTGACCTTTTGTCCGCCAATTTTGTCCCTATGTCGGATCTAATCTGATACAAAATATCCACAGAGAAGTGTTATCAACCCGACCTTCAGTACGCTGGTCTGTATATCGTTTCTATTTCAATACTTTGTGCTATTCGCACAAATAGTGGACCACTTCCCATAAATGTGCTTCGGTCCACATATTTGGTTATTATTTACATACTGTGCATCACGTGCAATGCATCAAGAGATCTAAAATATAGGAGACAGAACCTACCAGCGCCCTAAAAAGTAGGGTAAACAACACCTTCTTGTGGAAACCCTGTCTCCACATCCTACCACCAAAAGGACCAACAGCAGGTATGCCTACAACTGGTAAAGTGTAAATATAATTTAATTCAACCTTCTGGTTTGTGTCTTCTTAAGGGTGACTTCGGTAATGGTAACAGTCTGATATTTTGGAAAGGTACCAGATTACATGACGTTTTGAATTTTGCATAGAATCTGGGGGTGTGTTCACTTGCCAGGCTCTACCTTGGACAACAGTGAACAACTGCAGCCCGCAATTCACGGTGTTCCTGCATTCCTGCATCTGCAGGAACCTCCCCCCCTCGAGCATCCCATTGGTTCCTGCATGAACGCCCCCCCCGAGCACATCTTCATGCTTGTATGACACTTTTGAATGTGGGTCAAAAGGGAAATAAAAGTATTATCTGAGTTTTTTCACCGGTAGACAGTGTCCTTCGATCCCGTCTGCTGAACACCTGCCCTCACCGTTGTTAACAGAACTGCGGGAAAAACAGTGCCCGACAGGTGGGGGCGAAGGACACTGTCTACTGCTAGCACAGTAGGCGGGAGTGACACTATGTGCTAACTAGCTTGCTTACTAGTTAGCACATGGTGTCGCCTCTGCCTTCGGCCTGCTTTGTACTGAAAAAAAAAAACGTGCCCAGCAGGCAGGAGCGAAGTACACCGTCTACCAGTATCGCCTACCGCTAGCTTCTCCGGTACACAGCAGGTGGGAGGTGGAGGCGACACTGTGTGCAATTTAGCTTGCTACTTAACGAGCTACCCTTACGGAAAACAATTGCAGTCAAAGTGCAGTATAACTGCAGTACACTGTAGTATAACTGTAGTTAGAGTGCAGTATAACTGCAGTATGCTGCAAATACTGCAGCCAAAATATATATATTTTTTTACTGCAGTTACAGTGCAGTATAACTGCATCAACTGTCCAATGATGCTGTGACACACCGCCCCAGACCATAATGGACCCTACACCTGCTCCAGAGTGCAGGCCTCGGTGTAACGCTCATTCCTTTGACGATAAACGTGAATCCGACCATCACCGATGGTAAGACAAAACCGCGACTCCTCAGTGAAAAGCACTTTTGCCAGTCCTGTCTGGTCCAGCAACGGTGGGTTTGTGCCCATAGGCGACATTGTTGCTGGTGATGTCTAGTGAGGACCTGACTTACAACAGGCCTACAAGCCCTCAGTTCAGCCTCTCGCAGTCTATCGTGGACAGTCTGAGCACTGATGGAGGGATTGTGCGTTCCTGGTGTAACTCGGGCAGTTGTTGTTGCCATCCTGTACCTGTCCCGCAGGTATGATGTTCGGATGTACCGATCCTGTGCAGGTGGTGTTACACGTGGTCTGCCACTGCGAGGACGATCAGCTGTCTGTCCTGTCTCCCTGTAGCTCTGTCTTAAGGCATCTCACAGTACAGACATTGCAATTTATTGCCCTGGCCACATCTGCATGCCACCTTGCAGCATGCCTAAGGCACATTCACGCAGATGAGCAGGGACCCTGGGCATCTTTCTTTTGGTGTTCCTCAGAGTCAGTAGAAAGGCCTCTTTAGTGTCCTAAGTTTTCAGAACTGTGACCTTAATTGCCTACTGTCTGTAAGCTGTTTGTGTCTTAACGATCATTCTACAGGTGCATGTTCATTAATTGTTCATGGTTCATTGAACTAGCATGGGAAACCGTGTTTAAACACTTTACAATGAAGATCTGTGAAGATTTTTATGAATTATCTTTGAAGGACAGGGTCCTGAAAAAGGTACGTTTCTTTTTTTTGCCGAGTTTATAAAGAGGGGTTCCTGCAGGTGCAGGAATGCCCACATGCAGGAACGCCCCGAATTACGGGCTGCAGTTGCACCCTTCTCACCTTGGAAAGCTCTCACTGACTGTTACCAGGCAGACAAAGTTCCAACATGGCAGCAATAGGGGACGCAGATGAGACTCAGTTGCAAGAGATGGAGGAAGAGGCAGTGATGGAAAATGAAATGGATTCAGACGAAGAGGAGGGTTTGGGAATTGAAAATTCCGACGATGAAACAGACAATTCATCAGAAGACGAAAAAGAGAATGAAGCCGAAATTCAGCGTTTGGAGGAGCAGGTACGTTAGCAAATTTAGCTACCTAAGCTAACTTACTCTAGCTTTGTTTGAGAAATTCATGGAAACCTAGCTAGCCATTTATCTAACCTTTGTCAACAACGTTGTCGGTTACATTGAGATTTGAAAGCAATCCACATCAAATAGCAAGTTGGCTTGTTTGCAGACTTGCACCGCTTACATTGAAAAGAACGTAAGCTAGCTAGCATGCTACTATTAGCCAGCTAGCTTCGTTGGAGTAACGTTGACTACGTAACGTTACTATACTAGCTAATGTTGACTCATAACTTGCTAGCATGTTACCTAGCCACAATAATATAATACTTACGAATTTAATACATATCAAATACTGATTTCTAGGCAGTTAGTTAGCAAGTTACATTGGCGTTAGCTAGATAGGCAACAAATCCATGCTTCTGCGAAGTTGATTTCCCCAACGACAACGTGCTTGCAGCAGCTGTAAACACGCGCCCTTTTTTGCGAGCTGCAGCTAGTAAGGTAGCTAACTAGACAGTCAGCAACAAAATGTAACAGTACTTGGTTGATTTCACAATCTTACTACACAATGAAGTGGTGGAGTCCTGTTTAGTAACGTTGTGTGTTTGTTTGCTTACCAAAGACACTTTGAAAATGCACCCCAGTGGTTGTTGGTCTGACTCTATACTCTAACTTTCAGCTGTCCATCAATGCTTTTGATTACAACTGTCATGTGGACCTCATAAAACTCCTGAGGCAGGAGGGGGAGCTGCCTCGGCTGCGTAAGGCAAGGCAGAAGATGAGTGAGCTCTTCCCACTCACTGAAGGTTGGTTGGTGTCTGATGGCCTCTGGAGATGTGGTGTTGCAGACAGCTTTGTGCATTACTACTTCTATGATTGAGCTGAAGTGCTACGTGCAGTAGACTGGATTACATCTAACGTGCTGACCACATCACCTGCGTCACATGAGCGAGTATTGCAAAATAAATGTACACACGTTATTCAATCATTGCACAAGCATCTGCGTAGCCAGGCGCTGAAATGTAACTTGGTTCTATTTGTGACTGCTTGACACACTGCAAGGCCTGCCCATTCCATTTCCTCATAGGTTTTTAGAAGCATATACTGTTGATTGAAAGATGAGCTGAGGTCCACACTCCAGTCCAGTTGGTGGTGGTAATGCACCTTAAAGTTGGTTGCCAACCGCCATATAAAGTCAGAAGAAGAAGAAACCTGAAAGACGTTTCTAGTCATCTCTAACTCGATTTACACTTTTGTTTGTGGATTAATTGTCGGAGTAGAGGATCTTGTGCATTTCAGGTAAAATAACAGCTCAGTGTTTATATCCCATAACAAATCAGCTAGCAACAGCAAGCTAGCTAAATTGCCATAAATGTTTGTTTTTTTCAACCTGTCCCCAAATGAATATAGTTGGTTCAGAGTTCTTTTTGATATTTCAACCTGCGTGTCCTGATCGCATATTGAGTGGGTGGACAAAAATCAACATGTGCGCGATGGCGTACGCGCGCGCCAGGTCTAGTCAGCATTTAAGACTGGTTGAAAACAGTTCTGCTGCTCCTTTTGTTGTGATTTGATTGGCCTTTTATGGATGATGATTTAATCATTTGGAACAAGGTTTACTGTTTCAACACATTCCTGTGGAAAGTTGTGATGGTTTCATTGTTTTGAACATATTGAATGTTGTTGTGAACTGTATGCAAAGCTGACTTGTCCTCCTGCAGAGATTTGGCTGGACTGGCTCAAGGATGAGATCCACCTAACAGAAGAGGAGCCGAACCGGGAGAAAGTCTATGAGCTCTTTGAGACGGCTATGAAAGATTATATCTGTGAGTTCTGCCCCCACTCATTGGCTTGTGTTACGATTTTATATGATGTGATGTTATTGTAAACTAAACATTGCAATTCTTGTGTGGCCTTCAGGCCCTGAAATCTGGCTGGAATATGCCCAATACTCTATCGGGGGCATGGGACTGCCTGGTGGGATGGAGAAGGTGAGGTCCATCTTCGAGAGAGCCCTGACAGCTGTGGGGCTGCACATGACCAAGGGGGCGACAGTGTGGGAGGCCTACAGGGAGTTTGAGAACGCCATACTGGCAACAGTTCAGGTGAGCTCCCCTGAAGAATAATGATCTCAAATAGCTGCAACATGCTACTCATTTCTCTATTCCTCCCCATGTCTTTATTTCTTAGGGTGTTTTGTAGGGCTCGGAATTGCTATACATTATTATCTCAATACTTATGTGCCGATATGTATTGCGGTTCTCACGATTCTATATGTATTGCAATTCGATACTGTGATTTGATGTTCCAAACATATTGCTGACCATATGTCTGCTGCAGAAGGACAAGAGAGCCATGAGAAAACAAGTTTTGATCAGTCGTGGAAATAAAAGTGCCGAAAAACAAATTTCCTCCCTATTTGAAAAGATGGAGAACACGCTATGAAGGAGAAATACTTGTGTTTTGGTGCACGTACAGCAAACTAGCACAATTATTGCGATACTGTCAATGCGATATGGTGATTTATCGCCTAAAATTTATATGCCGTATGTAACTATCCATTTCCCAATCACTAGTGTTTTGTATAAGAACATTTGCTAAATGAATGATGGTTTCTGTACAGCACTTTGAGATATCAGCTGATGTACGAAGGGCTATATAAATAAATTTGATTTGATTTGGTACGTTTTCCTTATATCTGAGTATTAGGCAGAAACAAAAACGCATGATTTGAACTCAATCTGATATTACACAAACCAGTCTCTTTGCTGGATTTTGAATCCGTTTTCTCTCCCTGCTTTCTCCTCAGCCGCCCCTTGGCAGCGTTCCCACCCGCGAGCAGCAGGAGCTTCTGAACGCTCAGCTCGAGCGCATCCACACTCTGTTCCGCCGCCAGCTGTCCATCCCCTTAATGGGTAAGGCTCTTCCTGCTCGTCTCTGGGGGTGGTGCTGTACAGAGGGGAGGAGATTCGGTTGGATGGAATAGCATGTCCTTAAGAGTCCATCATGGCAGACTTGGGAGGTACCCGTTGCAAAGACCTTTTCAGGACAGATGTGGAGAGCCAGTGCAATGTCAGGAGAGTTGTGGTGTGTTGCTTTCTCTTACTATGTGGCTTTTGAAAGACTAAACAGAAGTTTACAGAGAAAGCACTCATCCTCACCAGGCCCAGTAATGTGGTCCCTGACCAACCTTTCATCTAAGTGCAGAACTGGCCAAGAGATAAATGGTCTGGCATTGTCTGCTGCCTTTTTTCTGATACAGCTGAACGGCCACCGGAGGCATTTCTGGAACGGCTAAACCCATCTCCCTCTTCTATGACCTGTGCCAATGCTCAGTGTATAATCCCTCCTTATCTATGGCCTGTCATCAGTCAGTGTTTTGTACCCCCACAAGATGATGGCACAGAGAAAAAGAAAACCGGTGAAGCATTTACATGGCTGTGTGTTATTAGTCAAATGAGGAAGAACTCGAACATTTCAAAATCCAATGTCCCAATAAATGAGATTTGGAACTATTGGTGTGTCTCCATTCAAGTCATTGTAATAAACGCACAGTATGCTTTTTATATAATCACCTTCATTCTTAGCCACACTTAGAATGTGGCTGGCTGTTGTATGCATATTCAGGGTTGAGTGTGAAAGGTTTTTCGTAATGATAACTGTGCTCTTTTGCAGACATGGATGGAACATATGCAGAGTATGAAGAGTGGTCTGACCAGGGAGTGTCTGATACAGTCTCCCAGAAGTACAAGGGGGCCCTGCAAGAAATGGAGAAGAGCAAGCCTTATGAGGAGACTCTGGTACTTACCTAGATTGTATTCTAGTCTGGACATTTGTACCATACTGTTTGTTTTAGAAGTATTTAATGGATTTTAAGCATTCAATTTGATTACACTGCCTAGAAAGTAGCAGTGGATTAGTAGTAAAGTTGTGTATCATTTGAAGTATTATGTGCTTAAGCAAAGGTCTTGCTTTTTTATGCGTGTGAAATCTCTGTGGACTCTGAGTCTTTATTCTAGACATGGTTATCTGCTCAATGCCCTTAACATGCCAACATTTGTGTTCCAGATGATAGCCGAGCCACCCAAGCTGGCAGAGTATCAGACCTACATTGACTATGAGCAAAAGGAGGGTGACCCAGCACGGATCCAGATCATCTTTGAGCGGGCATTGTCAGAAAACTGCCTGGTACCAGACATGTGGGCAAAGTACACCAAATACCTGGTGAGTGCCCCCCCCCCCCCCCCCCATTTTAATTACTCACAGCCAGCCGTCTCCCTCTCCCCAGCAGCTCCTGAAATGTATTCATGGGCCTTTGAATATCTTTAATGGGATGGTAATTAGATGCTGCGATAGCAAACACAGACAGAGTAATTCATCAGAGCCTTGGCGTTTCACTAGTTTGAAGGGAAAAAAATACTTTTAATCATATGGTTCCTAACCTGTAATCCATTAGGCTGTCTTTAAGAAGCCCAGTTTTGGCACTTTCTGTGTCTCACATTCTGTGTCTCACAACTATAGAATTTAAGGAAATAAAGAAAGCCATCAAGGTAGCTATATGCTGTGGAAGTGCTGTGATTAAATCTAGTCATCTCCTGCATATACTCAGGGAATTGGTTACATTGGAAGTGTGATTTAACTGAATTATATGCTTCCACACATTAATCAAATCATGACACTGCCTAATGGAGTTTGGCAGTATATTATTCCTGGTGCAGTGTTGTGTTGCAGGTGTAGGTCTTTTCACATCTACAGAGGTGTGGAATATCAGTAGCTGCTGTAGTGAAACATTTCTGCTATCCAATGGTTGCACCTATCTAACAAAAACATGTCCTTAATATCACCCAGGTAGAAATTATAGAAGATTTGCTGTCTTTGAGTTCCTTGTCAATAGTGTTGCACGGTGTACAGAAACCTAGGTACTTTTTCGATACTATAGCATGAAAAAACATTTTGGTACTAGAATTTGTTACTTTCGATTCTTCTATCAACTGTGTCTCACTTCATATACTGACTGAGAGGATCAAGTCTAGTCATTTGCCAACGGGGCCAGTAACTTCTCAGTGCATTTGGCGTTCCAGTTCGACATGCCCTGTAAAAGTCCAATAGAAAACTGCTGGTGCACCGCATTGAGATTACACGTGGAAAACTCATGCTTTATTTGAGCAATATAATTGACCGTTCATTCTAGCACCACCATACTTGATGCAAGTCGCATTTTATTGAGCAGTACATGGGTGAGTCGATAAATCAATCATTCAATAATCCCCCCCCCCCCCAAAAAAAGAACCTTTGTAAACTAAGACTCACACTTTACTTTTGTCTCCCTACTAGCACTGACTTTGCTGATGACTACTTAATTTATGAACATTTTACTTACTTGAGATGTGGTTCTCCCACTTAGCTATCTTAAGATCAGCACTAACTGTAAGTCACTCTGGATAAGAGCGTCAGACTAAATTGTAAACTATAATTCACATGTGGACTGTCCAGACTATCAAAAAAACTCAAACTAATCAATCCACTCGCTGAGCTTATTTATTTTGAGGGAAAGTGATTTACAAAAGTTCACTTTCAATAGTGAACATAGTTGAAAATTAGCAGTAGGCTACTGTTGATAGTATACAGAAAGACAGCTCTACAAAAATTCAACTGGCATTCGTCTTGGCTACTGCGGCCTCTCTTTTGAGAAGCAGTTAAGAATTTTGTCCACAAATGTATCAACATTTCTATTATAGGTAAATGGTTTAGGATCAGTGAATGTTATTTTGTTAGATACTTCTCCCTATTAGTTGAAATCATATTTTTTCAAAGCCATTTTAGCTGCCTTTCTACACATCTTCACAAATCATTGGAATTTGTTGTGCAGTACAGACATTGGCTCCCCCAGACATGTGTTGCTAGGCAACCTCCCTCTGCACTTGCTGGGGCAGGCCTTTCCCTTGTGGCTAATGCCAGTGTGTGAAACTTGCTAACAATTGTTTGTGCTATGAATATAAAACTAAATAAATACTGCACTCACAATTTCTTTGCTACAGTCATGATAGTGTTAGACAAAGCAAGGAAAGTCAACTTCAAAACGTGATGTAACATAAGTTTTATTGGAATTTGCTGCTGTCTTTGGTAAGTAATGAATCTGACTATTGGGTTATATAGTTGGTAAGTAGTGAGTGTGATTATTGGGTTATATATATATACAGTACCAGTCAAAAGTTTGGACACCACCTCATTCCATGGTTTTTCTTTATTTTTTACTATTTTCTGCATTGTAGAATGATAGTGAAGACATCAAACCGATGAAATAACACATATGGAATCATGTAGTAACCAAAAATTGTTAAACAAATCAAAATGTAGTTTATATTTGAGATTCTTCAAAGTAGCCACGCTTGCCTTGATGGCAGCTTTGCACACTCTTGGCATTCTCTCAACCAGCTTTATAAAGTAGTCACCTGGAATGCATTTCAATTAACAGGTGTGCCTTCTTAAAAGTTAACTTGTGGAATTTCTTTCCTTAATGCATTTGAGCAAATCAGTTGTGTTGTGATAAGGTAGGGGTGGTATACAGAAGATAGCCCTGTTTGGTAAAAGACCAAGTCCATATTATGGCAAGACCGGCTCAAATAAGCAAAGAGAAACGACAGTCCATCATTACTTCAAGACATGAAGGTCAGTCAATGCAGAAAATTCCATGAACTTTGAAAGTTTCTTCAAGTGCAGTCGCAAAAACCATCAAGCGCTATGATGAAACTGGCTCTCATGAGGACCACCACCGGAAAGGAAGACCCAGAGTTACCTCTACTGCAGAGGATAAGTTCATTAGAGTTAACTGCACTGCAGATTAAATCCCAAATAAAGGCTTCACAGAGTTCAAGTAACATCAACTGTTCAGAGGAGACTGTGTGAATCAGGCCTTCATGGTCAAATTGCTGCAAAGAAAGCACTACTAAGAACACCAATAAAAAGAAGAGACTTGCTTGTGCCAAGAAACACAAGCAATGGACATTAGACCGGTGGAAATCTGTCCTTTGGTCTAATGAGTCCAAATTTGAGAGATTTCGTTCCAACCGCCGTGTCTTTGTGAGCCTTTATTTAGAATTCAAGGCACTCTTAACCAGCATGGCTACCACAGCATTCTGCAGTGATACACCATCTGGTTTGGGCTTAGTGGGACTATATTTGTTTTTCAACAGGACAATGACCCAACACACCTCCAGGCAGTGTTAGGGCTATTTGACCAAGAAGGATAGTGATGGAGTGCTGCATCAGATCACCTGACCTCAACCCAATTGAGATGGTTTGGGATGAGTTGGACCACAGAGTAAAGGAAAAGCAGCCAACAAGTGCTCAGCATATGTGGGAACTCCTTCAAGACTGTTGGAAAATAATTTCAGGTGAAGCTGGTTGAGAGAATGCCAAGAGTGTGAAATGGAGTGCATAGCTGTCATCAAGGCAAAAGGTGGCTACTTTGAAGAATCTAAAATATATTTTGATTTGTGTAATACCTTTTTTGGATACTATTCTACAATGTAGAAAATAGTAAATAAAGAAAAACCCTTGAATGAGTGAGTAGGTGTCAACTTTTGACTAGTACTAATATATCTCTCTCGATACTTGGAGACAGAATCAATATAATATCATCAAAAATAATATGCGGATTAGAGGTCGACCGATTATGGTTTTTCGACGCCAATACCGATTATTGGACCAAAAAATCTGATAGCGATTAATTGGCCGATGTTTTTAAAAAACAATTATTGTTTTTTATATATTTTTTATAAAAAAAAATATATATATACAATTACAACAATACTAAATGAACACTTATTTTAACTTAATATAATATATAAATAAAATCAATTTAGCCTCAAATGAAACATGTTCAATTTGGTTTAAATAATGCAAAAGAAAGTGTTGGAGAAGAAAGTAAAAGTGCAATATGTGCCATGTAAGAAACCTAACGTTTAAGTTCCATGCTCAGAACATGAGAACATATGAAAGCTGGTGATTCCTTTTAACATGATTATTCAATATTCCCAGTTAAGAAGTTTTAGGTTGTAGTTATTATAGGAATTCTAGGACTATTTCTCTCTATACCATTTGTATTTCATTAACCTTTGACTATTGGATGTTCTTATAGGCACTTTAGTATTGCCCGTGTAATAGTATAGCTTCCGTCCCTCTCCTCGCTCCTCCCTGGGCTCGAACCAGCAACACAACGACAACAGCCACCATCGAAGCAGCGTTACCCAAGCAGAGCAAGGGGAACAACTACTAGAAAGCTCAGAACGAGTGACGTTTGAAACGCTATTTGCGCGCGCTAACTAGCTAGCCATTTCACTTCGGTTACACCAGCCTCATTTCGGGAGTTGATAGGCTTGAAGTCATAAACAGCGCAATGCTTGACGCACAACGAAGAGCTGCTGGCAAAACGCACGTAAGTGCTGTTTGAATGAATGTTTACGCGCCTGCTTCTCCCTACCACCGCTCAGTTAGATACTTGTATGCTCAGTCAGATTATATGCAACGCAGGACACGCTAGATAATATCTAGTAATATCATCAAACATGTGTAGTTAACTAGTGATTAGGATTGATTGTTTTTTATAAGATACGTTTAATTCTAGCTAGCAACTTACCTTGGCTTACCGCATTCGCGTAACAGGCAGTCTCCTTGTGGAGTGCAATGAGAGAGAGGCAGGTCGTTATTGTGTTGGACTTGTTAACTGTAAGTTTGCAAGATTGGATCCCCCGAGCTGACAAGGTGAAATTATGTAATTTTGCCCCTGAACAAGGCAGTTAACCCACCGTTCCTAGGCCGTCATTGAAAATAAGAATGTGTTCTTAACTGACTTGCCTAGTTAAATAAAGCTATTTTAAAAAATCGGCAAATCGGCACCCAAAAATACAGATTTCCGATTGTTATGAAAACTTGAAATCGGCCCTAATTAATCGGCCATTCCGATTAATCAGGTCGACCTCTAATGCGGATACTCTACTGTATCGAATTGCTGTTGCCTCAGGACCGCCAACTGAAGATCAAAGACCTGGTCCTGTCCTCTCACGACCGTGCGGTCAGGAACTGCCCCTGGACCATGGGCCTGTGGAAGAACTACCTGCTGGCCCTGGAGAGGCATGGGGCTGACCACCACACTATCTCAGGTAACCACTGGACCACAGGAGGGTCATGGTGGCAACACTAATATCTGTCATATGTGGAGTGGATGTAAACAAAGATTGTAAACAAAGAAGACATTTGTTTTCATTTTCAATGAAAATAGGTGAACTTGGTTACAGGAGTTGTTTTGCCCATGAGACTGTGGAATTATGAAGATCATCTCTTCAAAAACATCTCTTCCACAGATGTTTTTGAAAGGGCCCTGAATGCTGGTTTCATACAAGCCACAGATTACGTGAATATCTGGGAAGCATACCTTGATTACCTGAGGCGGCGCGTCGATTTCAGTAAAGGTGAAAGCACCTTAACATTGGGTAATGCAAAGTAACATAAGTAATACAATCTTATTAGTGGAGTCAAGTGTATACATGAAAGAAGTCCTCTATTGATAATGGCATTATGCATTTCCAGAGTCGAGCAGGGAGCTGGAGGAGCTGCGGGCAGCCTTCACCCGGTCCCTGGACTATATGAAACAGGATGTGGAAGAGAGTAAGTGGACCTGCAGCCTGTGTACTGTTCATCTGTCTTTGTGTGTTTGTGTTGGAGACTCACCACCATGTCTTGCTCCTTTTAAGGGTTTAGTGAAAGTGGAGACCCCTCTTGTACTATCATGCAGGTCTGGGCAAAGATAGAGGTAAGGGTGAAGATTATGACACACTTGTGTTCACTTGCTTCTATCAGTGCAAAAACAGCATCTATACAAATTCAAATGTGATTTTTAAACCACCTCTTTCCTCTCTTTGACCAGGCCTTGCATTGTAAGAACATGCAGAAGGCCAGAGAACTGTGGGACAGCATCATGACCAAAGGGAACGCCAAATTCGCCAACATGTGGTTGGAGTACTATAACCTGGAGAGGTCAGTGAGGTCACTCTTTAGTCGTCACCTATAAACTGTTGTTTTCAAGGTTAGAGATATTGATTTATTAGTGACAAATCTGATGCTGATTTTGTGTGTGATGTTTTCTGACTCTGCAGGTCGTACGGAGATGCTCTCCACTGCAGGAAAGCCCTCCACAGGGCCGTCCAGTGTACCTCCGACTACCCAGAGCATGTGTGCGAGGTCCTGCTCACCTTTGAGAGGGTTGAGGGTAAGTCAACGTGATGGAAATGTCATGAATGAGGAGATTCGATTAAGCTGGTCTGGGTTGCACTGGGCTATGGCCCGTCATGTGACCACAAAGCCGGAGAGGGAAGTGCGAATTTGCCGTACTTTGTGCCTCTTGGTCATATTGTAAAATAAGGCAGCATGATGCATTATTCAGAAACAAACATCTATTTTCCATTAAAATATATTTAAGAATTTTCAAACTAGTTTTCATTGGGAAGGCAGAAAGCGTTTTTATCAAAACAATCACTTTAGAATGTGAAAACACAGAATCCTACTCATTACTCCACGTACTTAACTTGTGTCACTTTTGTTCTGCGCCGACTTCGCCGTCGGCCATAGCGGGGCACCTAGGTCAGGCCCGGGAGGCAGCCTGGTTCCAAAACGAATGCAATCACTTTTCACCAGTGCGAACTCTCACCAACCATGAGCTTAACCAAATCCCCTCAATAAGTGGACAGGTATCTGGAGTGTCAGTTGGTTGATGGGCTGGATTGGCTGATTTGTTGAAAACAACACTGTATTGGTAAAACCTTAGTCTGAGAGTAAGGTGAATGTTTCATTGCGGTTTGTTCTATGTAACCTCCAGGTTCTCTGGAGGACTGGGATGCAGCGGTGCAGAAGACTGAGACACGGCTGAACAGAGTCAATGAGCAGAGGGCCAAGGTAGGACGACACAGCAACACTCAAAACAACACTGCTGCTAGTCATGCCTGTGGACGTAGTGCCTTCAGAAAGTATTCATACCCCTGGACTTCTTCCACATTTTGTTGGTGCACAGCCTGAATTCTAAATTGATTTATTTTTTCACCCATCTACACACATAATGACAAAGTGAAATCATGTTTTGTTTTTTGGGGCAGATTTATTGAAAATGAAATACAGAAATATCTAATTTACATAAGTATTCACACCCCTGGGGCAATACTTTGTACAAGCACCTTTGGCAGCGATGACAGATGTGGGTACGTCTGTAAGAGCTTTCCACACCTTGATTGTGAAACATTTGCCCATCATTCTTTAAGCGCTGTCAAATTGGTTGTTGAGCATTGCTAGAAAACTCCCCAGTCCTTAACGATTACAAGCATACCCATAACATGATGCTGCCACCACTATGCTTGAAAATATGGAGAGTAATGTGTTGTATTAGATTTGCCTCAAACATAACACAAACACTTTGTATTCAGGACAAAAAGTTAATTGCTTTGCCACATTTTGTTGTGCCTTGTTGCAAACAGGATGCATGTTTTGGAATATTTTCACTCTCAATTTAGTTAGTATTGTGGAGTAACTACAATGTTGTTTTTTTCTCCTATCACAGCCATTAAACTCAAGCTGTTTTAAAGTAACAATTTGCCACGGTGAAATCCCTGAGCAGTTTCCTTCCTCTCTGGCAACTGAGTTAGGAAGGACACCTATATCTTCGTCGTGACTGGGTGTATTGATACACCATCCAAAGTCTAATTAATAACTTCACCATGCTCAAAGGGATATTCAATGCTTTTTAAAATATTTACCCATCTACCAATAGGTGCCCTTTGCGGGGCATTGGAAAACCTCCCTGGTCTGTGGTTGAATCTGTGTTTAAAATTCACTGCTTGACTGAGGGACCTTACAGATAATTAATTATATATGTGGGGTACAGAGATGAGGTAGTCATTCAGAAAGCATGTTAAACACTTATTGCACACAACTTATTATGTGACTTGTTAATCAGTTCAGGAGTAAAAATGTGCTTTAGGTTTGCCATAAGAGGTTGCATACTTGACTCTTTTCCATATATATTTTTTTTTGTAAACCTTTCAAAAAGCTAAACCTCACTTAATGGGGCATTGTGTGTAGACCAGTGACACAAAACATCTCAATGTATAAATTCAGGCTGTAATACCTGGGCAACTCCAGTTGTCGGGAGCCTGATTGGTGTCACTTTCTCCATCCCTAGCAAACACCGCTGATTTAATCCAAATGCATTCTAAACTGAAGATCATGATTAGTTTATTATTGGATTCAGGTGTGTTAGCTGGGGCAAAACTGTGACACCAATCAGCTTCCTGAGGACTGGAACTGTCAGGTTCATAACGTCATCCCTGTCCCTCTCAGGTGACAGAGAAAGAGGCCCATGTGGCTCGACAGGTGGAGGAGAAGACTGATCAGCGGCGGAGGGCCAAGGCAGACAAGAAGAACCAGAAGAAGGGCCAGAAAGGCAGCAGGCCTGGAGAGAAGCGGAAGGCAGAGGACAAGGATTACGAGGATGAGTGGGGAGAGGAATCGGGTAAGGAGAAGCATGAAGATCATACCTTTATTTAACATAGGATTATTATGGCTTGGTCTCCACTTATGCTAATAAAGTGGCATGTATAGAAGTAATCCTGTGTGTTTGCGCAATCTTTGTGTCACCTCTGTGCAACAGAGCAACCTCCAAAGAGGCACCGAAGAGAGGGCGACCAAGGCTTCAGGGGGGGATGTGGTGGTGCTGAGGAGTTCATGGGGACAGAGAGTGGGCTGTTTGGGAGGAGAGCCCCCCCTGGCCGCAGACAGGAAACCCCTGGTACTAAGAGGGGCCAGCAGGTGGCGCCAGCCACCGTATGGAAGACCCAGGAAGACGACCCCGAGCTACGCAAGGACGACTGCAGTGTGTTTATCAGTAACCTGGCCTTCACCATGGAGGATCCAGAGAAGAGGCTGAAGAAGTTGTTTGAGCCCTGTGGTCCTGTCCAGTCAGTGCGCCCCGTCTATGCTGCCAAGGGCTTCAGAGGGTACTGCTACGTACAGTTTGAGGGCAAGGCGTCTGTGGTCGAGGCCCTGAAGATGGACCGGCAAGAGGTGGAAGGCAGACCCATGTTCGTATCACCCTGTGTGGATAAAAACAAGAACCCTGATTTTAAGGTAAGAGACCCACATCTGTTAGTTTGCATTTAGAGGTGAATGAATGGAATGGTGGTTCACCATGTAAGTAACTTAATTTCTCTTCCTCTAGGTGTTTAAGTACAACACAAACTTAGAGAAACACAAGATCTTTATCTCGGGCCTGCCCTTTTCCTGCACCAAGGAGCAGCTAGAGGAGCTGTGCAAGGTTCATGGCACCATTAAAGACATCCGCTTGGTCACCAACCGCTCAGGCAAACCCAAGGTGAGGCATAACGCTGGTAGGTAGGGTTATTCCTTTCTCTATCAAGATGTTAAGAATAGTTATTTGCTTGAGTCTTATTTGTTGTAATGCGAATAAAACATCCAAACTATTTTATTTAACTAGTCGGTTTAAGAACAAATTATTATTTACATTGATGGCCTACCCCGGCCAAACCCTAACCTGGATGACGCTTTGCGAATTGTTCACCGCCTTATGGGACTCCCAATCACGGCCAGTTGTGATACAGCCTGAAATCGAACCAGGGTCTGTAGTGACGCCTCTAGCCCTGATTTCAACTAATTCTGTTTCAACGTTAAATGTTCTATTTGTCACATTACTAATCCAAACAGATCGTTTGAATTACAAATGTAAAAGCTCCATTGACACATTTGTCATTAGATTTTGCTGGTCTAATGTGCTACTGTGTGGTATCTGCAGGGTCTGGCGTACGTGGAGTTTGGGGATGAGGCTCAGGCCTCCCAGGCCGTGCTGAAGTTGGATGGCACAGTACTACAGGAACACACACTCTCTGTTGCCATTAGCAACCCGCCTCGCAGAAACACTGCCGACAAGCCTGGCTTCAGCAGACCTGTGGGAGCCATGATGCCCCGGTCTATGGTCTATGGATCGTAAGTTGCCCAACGATCGAGGAATAATGTATTCTTCACACACACTGGCACCTAAAACAATTTAATAGACAAAGATATTTCCCTTAACATGGTACTCATTCCTATCAGCCCATTTGTTTATCTAACTCATAAGACAAACTGCTATTCTCACCCACTAAAGAGATGTGAAACAATAACTTGAATTTGAGAGGTCTGATTTCCTTTGGATTTGTTTTTCAGGAGGGGAAAAGGGCGCACCCAGCTCTCATTACTCCCTCGTTCACTACATCGGCAGACTGGATCAGAAAGTAAAGCAGAGAATGGGACTGCACCTAAACCCACAGGGGGCGCATCTGGAGATGCTGGGATTGAAGCACAAGCCAAGCCCTTGTCTAATTCAGACTTTGCTAAAATGCTTTTCAAAAAGTGAAAATAATAAAAACTGCCTTTGTATGGAAAGCCATCTTGTGTCCTTGAGGAGAAGAGATGGCAGGTATTGTGCTGTACATTTTTGACTCTCCTTTATTCCACACCAATGGCCCCCATCTTCCTTGTCACTTTCTGTAAGAAAGCCTTAATCTCCCTGGCTCAACTGGCCCCAGACTCCATATTACTACATCCTTGTGAACAAGTGTGAGTGCCTATTTTAATTACCAATTTCAGTTTGTTTTTAATTGGGAAAGGTGTTTTATAAAAGACGTATCGTATGTGTGTATGTAAATATTACTTATCGTGTGTTCTGTTTTGGAAAGGGATTTAAAAAAAATACAAAACCAGCTTGTGACTCATGTTTTAAAGGTATATGCAAGAGCTTGACATTGATGTATGTGTAAATATGTATTACAACAATGAACAATTTTTTTTGTGTGTTAAGTTTCCTTAAGGTGTCAACATACCACTTTTTTTTTTTTTTGCCCTATCCAAACAGATCGTTTGAATCACAATATTTGTTCCCATGCAGTGAATGACTAATGCTTCGCTTTACAGAATATTACCTAAAACTGCAGTTGTACAAATAATTAATTTGCATATGCACTGGCCAGAAATCATTCCTCACCAGTTCTGTGCTCACATTTAGACTATTTTAAGTCTTTGCCCATAAAAACATAATCCTTTATTTTTCCCTTACTGGGACTTCTTTGGTGGCACTGTAATGTAAGGTTGTCTGACTCATTAAACCCATCATGTTTAGGCTGTTTAGAAAGGTTAGAAGGGAATACTAAAAAATGTATTCTCATTTATTCCTGAGATTGTTTCCAATTTGCTCATTCCTGTCTAGGGTATTGAATAAACTATGAGATGGGTAGGGAATGAACTGACAGTTTGGAGAAGCACTAAAGGGCCTTGGCTTTTGTCATCTCATTCTAACCAGTCCTGTCCACAAGTGAATCAACCATTGTTGGGAGAAAGAATCTATGCAGCGGTTTTGATTGCAAGAGCCCTCCATGTCCACATATTGTAGGCAGATTTGATAAGTTCAATAAATTACATCGTGGGAATGTAAAGGTTTGAACTAAATTCCTAAATCTCATTTGCCTTTCAAATGAATGTGGTCATTAACAATTCTGTCGACCAGTAATCCTGTTTGGATGAGTGGGGAACGTCATGTGTGTTCAGAATTCACACACTCCAAGTGATTGGCCATAGTTTTGTAATACATTTGTATGTTTGAGAATTATTAGCTATATCTAACGACGTTCTATCACCACAGTGGCCTAATCTAGTTAGAGACTACAAACATTTGAGCTTTAGAAGTTGCTTTCTGTTTGTCCAATATATGGTGTACATTGTGTTGTAATTTTGAAATCATTGTCATGGTGTTCACATTTTTCTATTACGAGAACGCAAATGTAAACTAGAAATAGCTTCTTTTTTAGTTACAAAAGTGTCAGCGCAACCCTGTGAGATTGAGCTTGTTTTTACTTTTGTTCAGTGATTCTTTTATTTACCGCTTGTTCCAAGTTTTACACTTGTGATATGAGTCTTGTAAAAATGTCATCTTGTGGTTTTGTTGCCATTTCTGACCTTAAGTTGTTTATTAAAGCAATTCAAATAGATGTTGAGTTTTGAAACTAAGTATATCACATTTAGGGCCGAAAAGGCCCTAATTACATTAAAATAAACGATTAAATACATAAAAGTTCTTCAGTGAAATAGCAGACAGTATGACCCAGATGAGTTACTGTATAGTATAGTACTGTATATTACATTGATGCAAACCATGTTCTCAAAATGACAAGACAGAATAACACGACTGTTGGCCTGCCTATCGCCTGACCACAGAACATTCTACATGTTGAATCAACACACCGCAAGTGATCTACTGTGCACTGTATTTCTTAAGGGGGACAATTCAAAGCAGAATCACAACTCAATCATCTCAGACATGTACACATACTGTAACACCTTCAGTTAATGTAACGCATTCACTCATCAAAATAACTCAGATGAATAGAATGCAAATTCAGAATTATAGGCCTAAATGTCCTTTAGAACCGACACTAAAAACAATGAGTAGCTTTGGCAAGAGTATGAAACAGGTCCATTTGTGTCTGTGCACCAACAAGTTCATGACCCTTATGTTTATTCAATGTTAGAAACATGTGACCCTTATTATCCCTATACGGACAACAATCTGCAGCTGAAAACATGTTTTCTATTCACAACACATACGTAATAATTAGTTCAAACGGCTGCACCTCTACCTGATATGAGGAAACAAACCATGAGATATGGGAATGTTAATTTCTGTAAAGATGCATTCTCCTAGTAAAAACGTTCAAGGTCATGCTATCATTGACACAGAGCTGCTCTTTATCCATAAACCAACTGACATATCTTTACACTTAGAGCAAGATTAACCCCAAACTGGCAAATCTAAATAAAGAGAAATACAAAGCCAAACAGTCATGCGCCACTCACTCCCGTCCCCTCACTGTTGTGGACAGGGGTGGTTTGTTTGCAGTCGGGACAGGCCTGGTGGTGGCTGGAGCCAGGCAGCCCCACACTGTGCTCAGTGGTGGCGATTAGCAGGGTATCCAGGATGATCTCTGTGCATTTGGCTATGAAGCGGACGTCACCCTTGTTGGCTGTGTCCAGAGCAGTGGAGTACTCTGAAATTTGCGTACAATGATGGGTGGGTAGCGTGCCTGGTTGAGCACCAGGTTCATTAGCAGCCGTGACGTGCACCCGTTTCCGTCCACAAAGGGGTGCACATACACCAGCTTGTAATGGGTGAGCGCTGCGGATTCCAAAGGGTGCAGCTGCAGGGCCTCCTCTGGGTTGAGCCACTGCACCAGCTCATGTGGGTGGGGTGAGATGTGGTGGCCTACAAAAACCTGGCTGGTACGCAGCCGCCCACCCTCTACAGGGTCTGCGTAGCCCAGCACACGCCGGTGGATCTCCAGGATGTCATTGACAGTGAGGGACAGCAGCGTGGTGTTAATGTACTTCATGGCTGCGTCCACACCAATGACCTCGTTCTGCTCTTGGAGGCTCTTGCCGGGCACGGCGTAGCGAGTCTCAATGATGTGGCGGATCTCAGACAGAGTGAGTGTGTTGCCCTCTATAGCCACGGTGTGGTAGATGTGGTAATAGTAGGTTTCCTCCATGACACGTCTAAGGGCAGAGTTACCCTTGGGGATGGACATCATACTGCTTACTTTACTGTCAATAACCCCAAAGTGGCGTTGGTCGATCTCCTCCACCAGGGGGAGTGTGCGGTCACTGCTAACCAGGGCCCTCTCGTTGCATGGTGAGATGGCCAGGGCCTTCTCGTTGCATGGTGAGATGGCCAGGGCCTTGGTATATAGGTGGTCTGCTTGAACAACATCCTTCTCCTCCTCCAGAATGGTCCCCAGCTCTGTTAGAGCTTCCACAAAGTCCGGGTTCATGTTGAGCGCATGCACCAGCAGCTTGAGGGCCTTTTCCCTCTTCCCCTGCTTCTTCATCTGACAGCCTGTTGCAGCGCTGCCTTGGCCTCCAGCTGGGTCTCTGCAATCCACACACACACATATATTACATAACCAGGCTGTGCTGTTAAAGAAGTGTATTAAAGGGATACTTTGGGATTTTGGCAATTAATTTATTAATTGCCTTTATCTACTTCCCCAGACAGATGAATTCATGCATACCATTTGTATGCCTGCATGCACTATGAAGTAAGTTATAGTTAGTTAGGAATTGCACTAACGCTAGTTGGCAACTTCCTTCAAACTGCACGCAGAGACATAAAAATGGTATCCACAAATTAATCTGGCTGTGGGGAAATAAACTCAGGAAAAAGAAGGAAACTTCCTCACTGTCAACTGCTTTATTTTCAGCAAACTTAATCTTGTGTTCATACAATTATTTAAACATGTTCAAAAACAGACAAAGTTCCAGATATGTCACTGTCACGTAGAGTAGGCCAGATGGCTAAACTGGATATCCTAACCTCTATAAAAATAAAAAGATGGCGGAACCGCAAAAGTTCTTCTGTGCAAAGGTGTTTATTTACAAGTGATTCCGGAACAGAAAACAACAGTACTGCCATCAACGTCTACCTTATGGGACAGCTTAACAACAATGCTGCCCCATCCACAGCTCAATCCAAAAAAATCCCCCTTAGAGACTGGAGAGAGGCTCCTTTTGTAGGGCTAGCCCCTCCCCTCAGAACAATTAACCCTAATTAATTAATCAATTAACAATACAAACCTACATTTTCCATGAACTAAACATACTAAAGGATATACATTGCAACACGGTTTTAAACAATATCACAACATAACATTTACAACATTACATCACTACTGACAATCTTTCAATATGCCCATATGCATTAATGAGCCATTTGGGACAGGCACTATAAAGCCAACCCAATTCCCTTAGCTCGGGTCCTTTTCCAGCATACCCAGAAGCTACAGAGATGGAGAGAGAGGAACAGAACAAACAAACAATGCGCTCATCCACAACATTGATAAGTATGAAATGCATGCACCAAGACAGAAGTTAAATTGTGTGTCGACCCACATTGTTAACTTATGGTATAATGGCGCAGGGAGGAGTGATGAATATGTGTATATATAAGAACCAAATGCTGCCCGCGGCCAGTGACGGACTTCTACGTCACAGTCACTAACAGAAATTGAATAATGTGTCCCTGAACATGTTGGGGGAGGGGGGGTCAAAATCAAAAGTAACAGTCAGTATTTGGTGTGGCCACCTGCAGCATTAAGTACTGCAGTGCATCTTGTCGTGTAAATTTCAAGGTTATGTTATAATGCTTGTATTGCATTATAATGGTTGTTTTATTCGACAGAATAGAGTGTTCTGTTAACTATTGTGTGTGTGTTCTACTGAGGATGGACCTCTATGAGATAACACTGACAGAGGAGATTTACGATGTCTTTGGGTGATAAAACCTAAAAAGCATTCCAGATAACATAAGGTAATGTTTTTGTGCTATACCGTACCAGGGTGAGATGGTTACAATTTGGAGTAGGAGGACTAGACACTTGTCTATACAATGAAAACTGTTGACACAGCAGTTGCTGTGTGCTATGTATTATAGATACATTTCATACAAACCTTGTGACCATTCTATGCATCTGTTGTTCGTCATCAAGGTTGAGAGGGGTGCATCTTTGATATAAAAGATCTCAGTAGCCATTGTGTGGTCACTTTCAATGGTTCATTAGAAATGCTGCATCATTGAAAGTCATTGCTATTGCAAAGCTCTTATTATTAAAGATGTAGTTTAAGTATAACTCTGACTCGTGTGTTAAGTTTAACTCTCCTCGTTTGATAATACAGAAATTAACCACCACAATCTCCTCCTCATGGACTGCACCAGATTTGCCAGTTCTTGCGCCAGGATTTGATCTTGTGCCTATGCTGGTGTCTGATCCCAAATCCCCATCCCTACCTGCTGAGCTACCCGTTCAGGTGCTATAAAAAATCTAATAAAAATTGAAAGATAAAAATCAAACAAAATTTGGAAATAAGGTGTCCTGTAGAGGTCAGTGTTTGAAAGAAACTTTGCATTGAAGAACGCACCGGCACCACTGCGAAATCAGTGGGATCTCGCATTTTGCAACAAGGTTCGAAAAAGCACATTACCAAAACGAAGCTTCGGACGTCATTGATCACATGGTATCGTTACTTTCAAACTATCCATTAGAGGTCGTCCGATTAATCGGAATGGCCGATTAATTAGGGCCGATTTCAAGTGCTCATAACAATCGAAAATCGGTATTTTTTGACACCGATTTTGCCGATTTCTTTTTTACATCTTCATTTAACTAGGCAAGTCAGTTAAGAACACATTATTTTCATTGACGGCCTAGGTGGGTTAACTGCCTCGTTCAGGGGCAGAACGACAGATTTTCACCTTGTCAGCTCGGGGGATTGCAACCTTACAGTTAACTAGTCCAACGCTCTAACCACCTGCCTCTCATTGCACTCCACAAGGAATGCAGTAAGCCAAAGTAAGTTGCTAGCTAGCATTAAACTTATCTTATAAAAAACAATCAATCAATCATAATCACTAGTTAACTACACATGGTTGATGATATTACTATTTTATCTAGCGTGTCCTGCATTGCATATAATTGATGCGGTGCGTATCGTTGCTCCAATGTGTACCTAAACATGAACATCAATGCCTTTCTTAAAATCAATACACAGAAGTATATATTTTTAAACTTGCATATTTAGCTAAAAGAAATCCAGGTTAGCAGGCAATATTAACCAGGTGAAATTGTGTCACTTCGCTTGCGTTCATTGCACGCAGAGTCAGTGTATATGCAACAGTTTGGGCCGCCTAATTTGCCAGACTTTTACGTAATTATGACATAACATTGAAGGTTGTGCAATGTAACAGGAATATTTAGACTAATGGATGCCACCCCTTAGATAAAATACGGAACATTTCCGTATTTCACTGAAAGAATAAACGTCTTGTTTTCGAGATGATAGGATTCTACCATATTAATGACTTAAGGCTCGTATTTCTGTGTGTTATTATGTTATAACTAATTCTACGATTTGATAGAGCAGTCTGACTGAGCGATGGTAGGCAGAAGCAGGCTCGTAGGCATTAATTCAAACAGCACTTTCGTGCGTTTTGCCAGCAGCTCTTCGTTGTGTGTCAAGCATTGAGCTGTTTATGACTTCAAGCCTATCAACTCCAGAGATCAGGCTTGTGTAACCGATGTGAAATGGCTAGCTAGTTAGCAGGGTGCGCGCTAATAGCGTTTCAAACGTCACTCACTCTGAGACTTGGAGTGGTTGTTCCCCTTGCTCTGCATGGGTAACGCTGCTTCGAGGGTGGCTGTTGTCGTTGTGTTCCTGGTTTGAGCCCAGGGAGGAGCGAGGAGAGGGATGGACGCTATACTGTTACACTGGCAATACTAAAGTGCCTACTCCATTCTGCTTGTTTGTTTTATCTGTTGGCCCCGTTGCCTAGTCTACGCCATTTTACCTGCTGTTGTTGTGCTAGCTGATTAGCTGTTGTCTCACCTACTGTTTTAGCTAGCTTTCCCAATTCAACACCTGTGATTACTGTATGCCTCGCTGTATGTCTCTCTCAAATGTCAATATGCCTTGTATACTGTTGTTCAGGTTAGTTATCATTGTTTTAGTTCACAATGGAGCCCCTAGTTCCACTCTTCATACCCCTGATAACTCCTTTGTCCCACCTCCCACACATGCGGTGACCTCACCCATTACTACCAGCATGTCCAGAGATACAACCTCTCTCATCATCACCCAGTGCCTGGGCTTACCTCCACTGTACCCGCACCCCACCATACCCCTGTCTGCGCATTATGCCCTGAATATATTCTACCATGCCCAGAAACCTGCTCCTCTTATTCTCTGTCCCCAACGCTCTAGGCGACCAGTTTTGATAGCCTTTAGCCGCACCCTCATACTACTCCTTCTCTGTTCCGCGGGTGATGTGGAGGTAAACCCAGGCCCTGCATGTCCCCAGGCACCCTCATTTGTTGACTTCTGTGTTCGAAAAAGCCTTGGTTTCATGCATGTCAACATCAGAAGCCTCCTCCCTAAGTTTGTCTTACTCACTGCTTTAGCACACTCTGCTAACCCTGATGTCCTTGCTGTGTCTGAATCCTGGCTCAGGAAGGCCACCAAAAATTCAGAGATTTCCATACCCAACTATAACATCTTCCGTCAAGATAGAACTGCCAAAGGGGGAGGAGTTGCAGTTTACTGCAGAGATGGCCTGCAAAGTAATGTCATACTTTCCAGGTCCATACCCAAACAGTTCGAACTACTAATTTTGAAAATTACTCTCTCCAGAAATAAGTCTCTCACGGTTGCCGCCTGCTACCGACCCCCCTCAGCTCCCAGCTGTGCCCTGGACACCATTTGTGAATTGATCGCCCCCCATCTAGCTTCAGAGTTTGTCCTGTTAGGTGACCTAAACTGGGATATGCTTAACACCCCGCCAGTCCTACAATCTAAGCTAGATGCCCTCAATCTCACACAAATCATCAAGGAACCCACCAGGTACAACCCTAACTCTGTAAACAAGGGCACCCTCATAGACGTCATCCTGACCAACTGGCCCTCCAAATACACCTCCGCTGTCTTCAACCAGGATCTCAGCGATCACTGCCTCATTGCCTGTATCCGCTACGGAGCCGCAGTCAAACGACCACCCCTCATCACTGTCAAACGCTCCCTAAAACACTTCTGTGAGCAGGCCTTTCTAATCGACCTGGCCCGGGTATCCTGGAAGGACATTGACCTCATCCCGTCAGTTGAGGATGCCTGGTCATTCTTTAAAAGTAACTTCCTCACCATTTTAGATAAGCATGCTCCGTTCAAAAAATGCAGAACTAAGAACAGATACAGCCCTTGGTTCACCCCAGACCTGACTGCCCTCGACCAGCACAAAAACATCCTGTGGCGGACTGCAATAGCATCGAATAGTCCCCGTGATATGCAACTGTTCAGGGAAGTCCGGAACCAATACACGCAGTCAGTCAGGAAAGCTAAGGCCAGCTTCTTCAGGCAGAAGTTTGCATCCTGTAGCTCCAACTCCAAAAAGTTCTGGGACACTGTGAAGTCCATGGAGAACAAGAGCACCTCCTCCCAGCTGCCCACTGCACTGAGGCTAGGTAACACGGTCACCACTGATAAATCCATGATTATCGAAAACTTCAATAAGCATTTCTCAACGGCTGGCCATGCCTTCCGCCTGGCTACTTCAACCTCGGCCAACAGCTCCGCCCCCCCCGCAGCTCCTCGCCCAAGCCTCTCCAGGTTCTCCTTTACCCAAATCCAGATAGCAGTTGTTCTGAAAGAGCTGCAAAACCTGGACCCGTACAAATCAGCTGGGCTTGACAATCTGGACCCTCTATTTCTGAAACTATCTGCCACCATTGTCGCAACCCCTATTACCAGCCTGTTCAACCTCTCTTTCATCTCGTCTGAGATCCCCAAGGATTGGAAAGCTGCCGCAGTCATCCCCCTCTTCAAAGGGGGAGACACCCTGGACCCAAACTGTTACAGACCTATATCCATCCTGCCCTGCCTATCTAAGGTCTTCGAAAGCCAAGTCAACAAACAGGTCACTGACCATCTCGAATCCCACCGTACCTTCTCCGCTGTGCAATCTGGTTTCCGAGCCGGTCATGGGTGCACCTCAGCCACACTCAAGGTACTAAACGACATCATAACCGCCATCGATAAAAGACAGTACTGTGCAGCCGTCTTCATCGACCTTGCCAAGGCTTTCGACTCTGTCAATCACCATATTCTTATCGGCAGACTCAGTAGCCTCGGTTTTTCGGATGACTGCCTTGCCTGGTTCACCAATTACTTTGCAGACAGAGTTCAGTGTGTCAAATCGGAGGGCATGCTGTCCGGTCCTCTGGCAGTCTCTATGGGGGTGCCACAGGGTTCAATTCTCGGGCCGACTCTTTTCTCTGTGTATATCAATGATGTTGCTCTTGCTGCGGGCGATTCCCTGATCCACCTCTACGCAGACGACACCATTCTATATACTTTCGGCCCGTCTTTGGACACTGTGCTATCTAACCTCCAAACAAGCTTCAATGCCATACAACACTCCTTCCGTGGCCTCCAACTGCTCTTAAACGCTAGTAAAACCAAATGCATGCTTTTCAACCGGTCGCTGCCTGCACCTGCATGCCCGACTAGCATCACCACCCTGGATGGTTCCGACCTAGAATATGTGGACGTCTATAAGTACCTAGGTGTCTGGCTAGACTGCAAACTCTCCTTCCAGACTCATATCAAACATCTCCAATCGAAAATCAAATCAAGAGTCGGCTTTCTATTCCGCAACAAAGCCTCCTTCACTCAAGCCGCCAAGCTTACCCTAGTAAAACTGACTATCCTACCGATCCTCGACTTCGGCGATGTCATCTACAAAATGGCTTCCAACACTCTACTCAGCAAACTGGATGCAGTCTATCACAGTGCCATCCGTTTTGTCACTAAAGCACCTTATACTACCCACCACTGCGACTTGTATGCTCTAGTCGGCTGGCCCTCGCTACATATTCGTCGCCAGACCCACTGGCTCCAGGTCATCTACAAGTCTATGCTAGGTAAAGCTCCGCCTTATCTCAGCTCACTGGTCACGATGGCAACACCCATCCGTAGCACGCGCTCCAGCAGGTGTATCTCACTGATCATCCCTAAAGCCAACACCTCATTTGGCCGCCTTTCGTTCCAGTACTCTGCTGCCTGTGACTGGAACGAATTGCAAAAATCGCTGAAGTTGGAGACTTTTATCTCCCTCACCAACTTCAAACATCAGCTATCTGAGCAGCTAACCGATCGCTGCAGCTGTACATAGTCTATTGGTAAATAGCCCACCCTTTTCACCTACCTCATCCCCGTACTGTTTTTATTTATTTACTTTTCTGCTCTTCTGCACACCAATATCTCTACCTGTACATGACCATCTGATCTTTTATCACTCCAGTGTTAATCTGCAAAATTGTAATTATTTGCCTACCTCCTCATGCCTTTTGCACACATTGTATATAGACCCCCCCTTCGTTTTCTACTGTGTTATTGACTTGTTAATTGTTTACTCCATGTGTAACTCTTTGTTGTATGCTCACACTGGTATGCTTTATCTTGGCCAGGTCGCAGTTGCAAATGAGAACTTGTTCTCAACTAGCCTACCTGGTTAAATAAAGGTGAAATAAATAAAAAATAAATAAAAATAAGAACATCCAATAGTCAAAGGTTAATGAAATACAAATGGTATAGAGAGAAATAGTCCTATAATTCCTATAATAACTACAACGTAAAACTTCCTAACTGGGAATATTGAAGAATCATGTTAAAAGGAATCACCAGCTTTCATATGTTCTCATATTCTGAGCAAGGAACTTAAACGTTAGCTTTCTTACATGGCACATATTGCATATTACCTTGTTTTTGCATTATTTAAACCAAATTGAACATGTTTCATTATTTATTTGCGGCTGAATTTATTTTATTGATGTATTATATTAAGTTAAAATAAGTGTTCATTCAGTATTGTTGTAATTGTCATTATTACGAATACATAAAAAACGGCCAATTAATCGGTATCGGCTTTTTTGGTCCTCCAATAATCGGTATCGGTGTTGAAAAATCATAATCGGTCGACCTCTACTATCCATTTATGCTTTGAAAAGAACTGCCTATGCTTATTGAAACTCAGCATTTAGATAGTTAGAAATACAATGTAGCCAGTGTTTAAAAGAAAACTATTTGAAATATATATTTTTATCTATATGGATATCGATCATGTGCCTCCACAAGATAGACTCACCGCTGCACTACAGTCTGAGCCACCTGTCAGGTGAGAAATAGAGAAGAATATGTAGACTAAGTCTGTAAATAGTGTCCAGCAGAGGTCAATATTTTGGAAGCCATAGCAGGAGCCACTGAATGAGGGATCAAATAAAGCTTTGTATGTCATTTATCAAGTGGTAACTGCTTCTTACATTTGCTTTGAATTAAACTATCACTATCGTTTGTAAACTAAAGATAACTTAAGCAGCTAAAGAGCTGCTTAGCTGAAATACACAACTTCATGGGAAAGCAGGCTGGTATATATATTGTAATGACCTGACTAGATCATAAAGGAACAATTGTCCAGACAGAGGATTAAGTTTAAGAATTGACGGTTTATTAACCCAACTTTACACAGGCTACTGTTTGGCCGTAGCCCACGCCAAATAAATGTAAGATACCCCACAAGCCAACCGTGACCTTCTCTTGTGAAGGCCAGATGTAAGAGAGAGAACAAAGGCTAAACCTGGTCTTAACTTCCAATGCTCCATCCCTCTGCCCAACCCCCCTATACGCCACTCCCGGAACATTCCAGGCATTCCCGTGATTGGCAGATAGCAGGTTTATTGGCATGTCGGACCCCGCGAACACTTGGTACTGGTAAGTACAACACAACCACCTACTAGCCTAACACATAACACACAGCTGTCTGTGCGGGTCGCTACAATATACTATAATATGATTGGGCACTAGAAAATTGTTTGCTATGGTTGATTGGCTCAGATCAAGTGTGCATTCAGCCAGACAAACACCGGTTCGTAGCCCTCGTTGATTGGATGTAGGCTACCGCTGCACAACTTAGGTTCTGCCTGATTAAAATGTAACCAAAGTTGAATATTATGCAATGTAATAACTGTCAGGTTATGCCATTGGAATTTGGTGAGTAAATCATTATGCATTGATTAAAATAGGTCGACCTGTATATTAGTGTATCATAACCTAGCCTGCAGCCAATGTTGACAGTCAGCACTGACTAACTTGGTGATCATGTAACACAGTCCTAAATTGCAAATAGGCCTATAGATGTTCCTATTTCATTTTTCCATGAGAGTCAGTGCTGAAAAAAGTCCTCTACCAGTTTTAGACGGTGGATAATTGACAAAACTACACACTTGCCGGAGCAACGAGAAGGGTCCAACTGCAGACATCATCTTTCAGGCCCATCATCTTCCAGACTCTCACATGCTGACCAAACCGGACACCTGCCGTGTACGCCATCAAGTGCACGTTGATTTTGTTTACCCACACCAGAAGTGATCAGGACAAGCAGGTTGAAAAAATAAATACAACTCTGAACCAGAGTCAAAATTTATTTGGGGACAGGTCAAAAAGCATGAAACATTTATGGCAATTTAGCTAGCTAGCTTGCTGTTGCTAGCTAATTTGTCCTGGTATATAAACATTGGGTTGTTATTTTACCTGAAATGCACAAAGTCCTCTACTCCGAACAATTAATCCACAGATAAAATGGTAAAACCGAATTTGTTTCTCGTTATCTCTCCTCATCCCTTCCGGCATCTTTTTCTTCTTTGGACTTTATATGGCTTTTCTTCTTTGGACTTTATTTGGCTTTTCTTCTTTAGACTTTATAACCAACTTTACAGCACTACTACAACTGACCGTTTATTCAACCATTTTCATTCAACGCCAAATACTCGTACCACCAGTAGGTGGCAGTATACTTATATCATTGAGGTGTCCTGGCGTTGGAGAGCGGCCTGATAGATGATGTCTGCAGTTAGATGATTGGGAGAATCAGCAATCTTTCAAAGGGGTTGTCTTTCACAGAAGACAACTGTTGGCGAAGACATCCTTGCCCCCAGAACATTTATCTCCTGATTAATTATACAGTGCCTTGCAAAAGTATTCATCCCCTTTGGGGTTTTTCCTATTTTGTTGCATTACAACCTGTAATTTATATTGGTTTTTATTTGGATTTCATGTCATGGACATACACAAAATAGTTAAAATTGGTAAAGTGAAATGAAAAAAACAACTTGTTTCAAAAAAAGAAGAAGAGGTAATAAGAATAACAGGTCTGGCAATAAGAATAGGCTATAGATAGTCTTGACCATTCGGGACCCCTTGGCTATTTCGCTAAGGACAGGTTATAGCCAATACTTATTTTGTTTTGTCTCCTTCATTGATATGGATACAGTCTGTGCGTGATGGGGTTGTGCAATTCAAATGGATATAACAAGCCTGCATACAGAGGGGAATTTACTAATACAACAGTCAAGATGCCTAAGAAAGCCTACAGTCCGTGCACAGTCCGTGCTCCCAAATACTAGAAAAAGTGTTATTCATTAGGTTACATGAATACCACAGCAGCCCCACGCGGCTATAAAAATACATTTTGCATTTATATGGCCATTAAATAACACACAACAGCACGGCATATTTAGATGGCGGAATAGACCTAGTCTAAATTATATTTACTTTCTATTTTGCAGCTCAAGCTCAGGCAGTTATTCTAGAATCTAGACAAGACTGTGTCTAAGTCATTTGCTGAAGGCCCAAGCCTATACTACGCCATCTAATGGTATAACGTTGTTATTGAATGCAGTTATAAAACAAGCTCTAGACTTTTATTTTGGAAATGAAACCGGAAGCTGCAAAGCAACTCTAACTTCTGGGCTAGAGTTGCTTGATTGACTAGCAAACTTCGACTAGCTACGTTCGGTTCATGTCCTTTGCAGATGTCACAATACTGACAAATGTTTGTACCTATAAAAAATATCGGTAACCGAGTTAAGTGAAACGTAAAGTAAGAATTTAACATACACTGCTCTAAAAAATAAAGGGAACACTAAAACAACACAATGTAACTCCAAGTGAATCACACTTCTGTGAAATCAAACTGTCCACTTAGGAAGCAACACTGATTGACAATAAATGTCACATGCTGTTGTGCAAATGGAATAGACAACAGGTGGAAATTATAGGCAATTAGCAAGACACCCCCAATAAAGGAGTTGTTCTGCAGGTGGTGACTACAGACCACTTCTCAGTTCCTATGCTTCCTGGCTGATGTTTTGGTCACTTTTGAATGCTGGCGGTGCTTTCACTCTAGTGGTAGCATGAGATGGAGTCTACAACCCACACAAGTGGCTCAGGTAGTGCAGCTCATCCAGGATGGCACATCAATGCGAACTGTGGCAAGAAGGTTTGCTGTGTCTGTTAGCGTAGTGTCCAGAGCATGGAGGCGCTACCAGGAGACAGGCCAGTACATCAGGAGACGTGGAGGAGGCCGTATGAGGGCAACAACCCAGCAGCAGGACCACTACCTCCGCCTTTGTGCAAGGAGGAGCAGGAGGAGCACTGCCAGAGCCCTGCAAGATGACCTCCAGCAGGCCACAAATGTGCATGTGTCTGCTCAAATGGTCAGAAACAGACTCCATGAGGGTCGTATGAGGGCCCAACGTTCACAGGTGGGGGTTGTGCTTACAGCCCAACACCGTGCAGGACGTTTGGCATTTGCCAGAGAACACCAAGATTGGCAAATTCGCCACTGGCGCCCTGTGCTCTTCACAGATGAAAGCGGGTTCACACTGAGCACATGTGACAGACGTGACAGTCTGGAGACGCCGTGGAGAACGTTCTGCTGCCTGCAACATCCTCCAGCATGACCGGTTTGGCGGTGGGTCAGTCATGGTGTGGGGTGGCATTTCTTTGGGGGGCTGCACAGCCCTCCATGTGCTTGCCAGAGGTAGCCTGACTGCCTTTAGGTACCGAGATGAGATCCTCAGACCCCTTGTGAGACCATATGCTGGAGCGGTTGGCCCTGGGTTCCTCCTAATGCAAGACAATGCTAGACCTCATGTGGCTGGAGTGTGTCAGCACTCCTGCAAGAGGAAGGCATTGATGCTATGGACTGGCCCACCTGTTCCCCAGACCTGAATCCAATTGAGCACATTTGGGACATCATGTCTCGCTCCATCCACCAACACCACGTTGCACCACAGACTGTCCAGGAGTTGGGGGATGCTTTAGTCCAGGTCTTGGAGGAGATCCCTCAGGAGACCATCCGCCACCTCATCAGGAGCATGCCCAGGCATTGTAGGGAGGTCATACAGGCACGTGGAGGCCACACACACTACCAAGCCTCATTTTGACTTGTTTAAAGGACATTACATCAAAGTTGGATCAGCCTGTAGTGTGGACTCCAAATCCAGACATCCATGGGTTGATAAATTTGATTTCCATTGATCATTTTTGTGTGATTTTGTTGTCAGCACATTCAACTATGTAAAGAACAAAGTATTTGATCAAAATATTTCATTCATTCAGATCTAGGATGTGTTATTTTAGTGTTCCCTTTATTTTTTTGAGCAGTGTATAAATGTTCATTCATAGTCGTAACATAGGGTTTGTACATTTCATGTTTCACGCATGGTTTTAATTACGATCCTAACAATTTACGTATGGATTTTTTCAGTTGTGGCAACACACAGTTTCATCAGCTGTCCATCTGGCTGGTCTCAGACGATCCCCGCAGGTGAAGAACCCGGATTTGATGTTCCGTCCTGTCGGAATCTGCCTGGCAAGTACATCCTGTACTCAGCTAACTGTCTTATCGTTTGTACTGTGTCCAGTTCATCTGATGCTACGTGAGATCAGGTACCACTGTTCCTCTACGACCCGCGCCTACCCAGAGAGACCTGCAGCCTGTCGCCGCTAACCCAGCTGTTCTCCTCTGCTGCTAAGAAGGGGGCTCTTTTGTAATTATCAGAAGGACTTTTTGTTTCATCTGTCGCCCTCTCTGCGGGTTGTCTATTTTTTCATTATCTACATCTGAAGAGGATCTATGTCTTCCCTGTGTTTACATTAAAGGACTCTGTTTTTGTTAAACCGCTTTTGGGTCCTCACTCAAGTGCACAACAGAAGAATCTGACCAAGATGGACCCAGCGACTCCGGATCCTTTCCACTCAGCCGTCGAGATCCAGGGAGCGATGCTAGGCAGACACGAGGAGGAATTGTCTGCTGCTCGACATGCCGTTGAGACCCTGGCCGCCCAAGTCTCCGACCTCACAAGACAGATTCACCATCTCCGCCTCGATCCACCGGCCACTTCCAGGGCTTCCGAATCTCCGGAGCCCAGAATCAATAACCCGCCGTGTTACTCTGGGGAGCCCACTGAATGCCGCTCGTTCCTCACTCAGTGTGATGTTGTGTTTTCTCTCCAGCCCAACACTTACTCCAGGAGCACAGCTCGTATCGCCTACGTCATATCTCTCCTTACTGGACGGGCTCGTGAGTGGGGCACGGCAATCTGGGAGGCGAGGGCTGAGTGTACTAACCAGTATCAGGACTTTAAGGAGGAGATGATACGGGTTTTTGACCGTTCTGTTTTTGGGGAGGAAGCTTCCAGGGTCCTGTCTTCCCTATGTCAAGGTAATCGATCCATAACAGATTACTCTATTGAGTTTCGCACTCTTGCTGCCTCCAGTGACTGGAACGAGCCGGCTTTGCTCGCTCGTTTTCTGGAGGGTCTCCGCGCTGAGGTTAAGGATGAGATTCTCTCCCGGGAGGTTCCTTCCAGCGTGGATTCCTTGATTGAACTCGCTATTCGCATAGAGCGACGGTTTGATCTTCGTCGCCGAGCTCGTGGAAAGGAGCTCGCGTTCTCCGTTGCCCCCCTCTCCGCATCACTACGATCTTCCTCCGCCGGCTCGAGTTCTGAGCCTATGCAGCTGGGGGGTATCCGCATCTCGGGTAAGGAGAAGGAACGGAGAATCACCAACCGCCTCTGTCTCTATTGCGGTTCCGCTGGTCATTTTGTCACTTCATGCCCAGTAAAAGCCAGAGCTCATCAGTAAGAGGAGGGCTACTGGTGAGCGCTACAACTCTGGTCTCTCCTTCAAGATCCTGCACTACCTTTTTGGTCCACCTTTAACCCTCACTGTCTCTGGTAATCATAGCGAAACCATTTCTTTTTAAATTTTTCGTTCACCTTTTACACCTGTTGTTTTGGGCCATCCCTGGCTAGTTCGTCATAATCCTTCTATTAATTGGTCTAGTAATTCTATCCTCTCCTGGAACGTCTCTTGTCATGTGAAATGTTTAATGTCTGCTATCCCTCCTGTTTCCTCTGTCTCTTCTTCACAGGAGGAGCCTGGTGATTTGACGGGGGTTGCGGAGGAGTATCACGATCTGCGCACGGTGTTCAGTCGGTCCAGGGCCACCTCTCTTCCTCCGCACCGGTCGTATGATTGTAGTATTGATCTCCTTCCGGGAACCACTCCCCCCCGGGGTAGACTATACTCTCTGTCGGCTCCCGAACGTAAGGCTCTCGAAGATTATTTGTCTGTAGCTCTCGACGCCGGTACCATAGTCCCCTCCTCCTCTCCCGCCGGAGCGGGTTTTTTTTTTGTTCAGAAGAAGGACGGGTCCCTGCGCCCCTGCATAGATTATCGAGGGCTGAATGACATAACAGTTAAGAATCGTTATCCGCTCCCTCTTATGTCTTCAGCCTTCGAGATCCTGCAGGGAGCCAGGTTTTTCACTAAGTTGGACCTTCGTAACGCTTACCATCTCGTGCGCATCAGGGAGGGGGACGAGTGGAAAACGGCGTTTAACACTCCGTTAGTGCACTTTGAGTACCGGGTTCTTCCTTTCGGCCTTGTAAACGCTCCAGCTGTCTTTCAGGCATTAGTAAATGACGTCCTGAGAGACATGCTGAACATCTTTGTTTTCGTTTACATTGACGATATCCTGATTTTTTTCACCGTCACTCCAGATTCATGTTCAGCACGTTCGACGCGTCCTCCAGCGCCTTTTAGAGAATTGTCTTTATGTGAAGGCTGAGAAGTGCACTTTTCATGCCTCCTCCGTCACATTTCTCGGTTCTGTTATTTCCGCTGAAGGCATTAAGATGGATCCCGCTAAGGTCCAAGCTGTCATTAATTGGCCCGTTCCTAAATCACGCGTCGAGCTGCAGCGCTTTCTCGGCTTCGCGAATTTCTATCGTCGTTTCATCCGTAATTTCGGTCAGGTGGCAGCTCCCCCCACAGCCCTTACTTCTGTCAAGAAGTGCTTTAAGTGGTCCGTTTCCGCCCAGGGAGCTTTTGATCTTCTCAAGAATCATTTTACATCCGCACCTATCCTTGTTACACCTGACATCTCTAGACAGTTCGTTGTCGAGGTTGACGCGTCAGAGGAGGGCTTGGGAGCCATTCTTTCTCAGCGCTCCCTCTCTGACGACAAGGTCCACCCTTGCGCGTATTTTTCTCTTCGCCTGTCGCCGTCGGAACATAACTATGATGTGGGAAACCGCGAACTGCTCGCCATCCGCTTAGCCCTAGGCGAATGGCGACAGTGGTTGGAGGGGGCGACCGTTCCTTTTGTCGTTTGGACTGACCATAGGAACCTTGAGTACATCCGTTCTGCCAAACGACTTAATGCGCGTCAGGCTCGTTGGGCTCTATTTTTCGCTCGTTTCGAGTTCGTAATTTTTTATCGTCCGGGCTCTAAGAACACCAAGCCTGATGCTTTATCTCGTCTCTTCAGTTCTTCAGTAGTCTCCACCGACCCCGAGGGGATTCTCCCTGAGGGGCGTGTTGTCGGGTTGACTGTCTGGGGAATTGAGAGGCAGGTAAAGCGAGCACTCACTCAGACTCCGTCGCCGCGCGCTTGCCCTAGGAACCTTCTTTTCGTTCCCGTTCCTACTCGTCTGGCCGTTCTTCAGTGGGCTCACTCTGCCAAGTTAGCCGGCCACTCCGGCGTTCGGGGTACGCTTGCTTCCATTCGCCAGCGTTTTTGGTGGCCCACTCGGGAACGTGACACGCGTCGTTTCGTGGCTGCTTGTTCGGTCTGCGCGCAGACTAAGTCCGGGAACTCCCCTCCTGCCGGCTGTCTCAGACCGCTTCCCATTCCCTCTCGACCGTGGTCTCACATCGCCTTAGATTTTATCACCGGACTGCCTTCGTCAGCGAGGAAGACAGTTATTCTTATGGTTGTCGATAGGTTCTCTAAGGCGGCTCATTTTATTCCCCTCGCTAAGCTCCCTTCTGCTAAAGAAACGGCACAAATCATCATCGAGAATGTTTTCAGAATTCATGGCCTTCCGTCAGACGTCGTTTCGGACAGAGGCCCGCAGTTCACGTCTCAATTTTGGAGGGAGTTTTGCCGTTTGATTGGGGCTTCCGTCAGTCTCTCGTCCGGCTTCCACCCTCAGTCTAACGGTCAAGCCGAACGGGCCAATCAGACTGTTGGTCGCATCTTACGCAGTCTTTCTTTTCGTAACCCTGCGTCTTGGTCAGAACAGCTCCCCTGGGCAGAATACGCCCACAACTCGCTTCCTTCGTCTGCGACCGGTCTATCTCCTTTTCAGAGTAGCCTCGGGTACCAACCTCCGCTGTTCTCGTCTCAGCTCGCCGAGTCCTGCGTCCCCTCCGCTCAGGCTTTTGTTCAACGTTGTGAGCGCACCTGGAAGGGGGTCAGGTCTGCACTTTGCCGTTATAGGGCGCAGACTGTGAGAGCCGCTAGAACTAAGAGTCCTAGATATTGTCGCGGTCAGAGAGTATGGCTCTCCACTCAAAACCTTCCCCTTAAGACAGCTTCTCGCAAGTTGACCCCGCGCTTCATTGGTCCGTTCCGTATTTCTCAGATCATTAATCCTGTCGCAGTGCGACTTCTTCTCCCGCGATATCTTCGTCGCGTCCACCCGGTCTTCCATGTCTCCTGTGTTAAGCCCGTTCTTCGCGCCCCCGCTCGTCCCCCCCCCATCCTTGTCGAGGGCGCACCTATCTACAGGGTCCGTAAGATTTTGGACATGCGTCCTCGGGGCCGTGGTCATCAGTTCCTAGTGGATTGGGAGGGGTACGGTCCTGAGGAAAGGAGTTGGGTTCCCTCTCGGGACGTGCTGGACCGTTCGCTGATCGATGATTTCCTCCGTTGCCGCCAGGTTTCCTCCTCGAGTGCGCCAGGGGGCGCTTGGTGAGTGGGGGGTACTGCCATGTCTTGTCATATTATGTCTTGTTCCTGTTCTTTCTCTTCACTCTGTCTCCCTCTGCTGGTCGTATTAGGCTACCTTCTCTTTCTCTCCTCCTCCAGCTGTTCCTCATCTCCTCTAACTACCTCGTTCACCCTTTTCCCACCTGTTCCCTTTTTCCCTCTGATTAGGTCTCTATTTCTCTCTCTGTTCCTGCTTCTTTCTTTGTCAGATTCTCATTTGAGTTTCTCATGCCAGAAACAAACTATCGTCTCGTTTGCTTCACCCTTGTCCCGTCCCGTCCTGTCGGAATCTGCCTGGCAAGTACATCCTGTACTCAGCTAACTGTCTTATCGTTTGTACTGTGTCCAGTTCATCTGATGCTACGTGAGATCAGGTACCACTGTTCCTCTACGACCCGCGCCTACCCAGAGAGACCTGCAGCCTGTCGCCGCTAACCCAGCTGTTCTCCTCTGCTGCTAAGAAGGGGGCTCTTTTGTAATTATCAGAAGGACTTTTTGTTTCATTTCTCGCCCTCTCTGCGGGTTGTCTATTTTTTCATTATCTACATCTGAAGAGGATCTATGTCTTCCCTGTGTTTACATTAAAGGACTCTGTTTTTGTTAAACCGCTTTTGGGTCCTCACTCAAGTGCACAACAGGGTATGCTTGTTTTGTATTGTCTAGGGTTTTTGTATGTCTAGGGGTGTTTGTAAGTCTAGGCATATGTAGGTTTATGGTGGCCTGAATTGGTTCCCAACCAGAGGCAGCTGTTTATCGTTGTCTCTGATTGGGGACCATATTTAGGTAGCCATATTCGCTTGGGTATTTTGTGGGTTCTTGTCTATGTGTAGTTTCCTGTTCAGCACTCTTTGTATAGCGTCACAGTTAGTTATGTTCAGTGTTCATTCTTATAATAAAGAGAATGTACTCATAACACGCTGCGCCTTGGTCTCCTCCCTACAACGGCCGTGACAGGTGGACGGTTTATCTTGGCAGAGGAGAAATGCTCACTAACAAATATGTATAAAATGTGAGCACAAATTTTGAGGGAACTTCTGTTTTTGACTGTCCAAACAGCAAGTTACAGGTGACCAAATTGAATGTGTGTGTTCAGACAGCAGTCATTTGCTGATATGGCTACGCTAATTGCCATAGTAACGATAGGTGCATGCGCAGTGGTGTAGGCTGATTGGTGGTGGTTCTCGTGCTTCCTATCACTCAAGAACATGCTGACCAGACGCGTGTGCGAGCTTCGCAAAATAAATTTAGAAATCCATGTTATTCAATTATTGCACGCACACTGCTCGCGCGCGCCAACGAGCATCTGCAATGCCAAGGGCTAAAATAGAACTCCTTTCTATTCTGACACAGATCGCGCAGCAAGTCCTGCCTCTCCCATCTCCTCATTGGTTTATAGAAGCAGGTACCCACGTGCCATCTCCTCATTGTTATACCCACATGGGTGATAGAAAGACGAACTGTTTTGGCGGTTGTCATGGTAATAATATGAAAGTGTAGATGGATCACCATATAAGTTCAAAGATGAAAAAGCCTGGAAGGAGGCGAGATGACTAGAAACGATTTGATTGGCTGTTTTATGTGTGGATTAATTGTTGGAGTAGAGGACCTTGTGCATTTCAGATAAAATAACAACTCAATGTTTATATCCCAGGACAAATTAGCTAGCAACAGCAAGTTAGCTAGCAAGTGCAAGCTAACTAGCTAAATTGCCATACATGTTTAATGCTTTTCGACCTGTCCCCAAATTAATGTCATTGGTTCAGAGTTTGTTTTGATATTTTAACCTGCGTGTCATGATCGCGTTTGGTATAGTTGGACAAAATGTGGGTTCCGTGTTATGTAGCAAGCTAAAGTGACAGCAATGCCTGCAATGGATGTTTCAAAGTTGCTTTGAATGTTCAAAATCATAGTATAAGAACACTTTTAAAGGATAAGATGACCCAACTTTCAAAACAAGTATTTTTTGGCTAGCCACAGCAATCAACTAGCTAGTGTTAGAGTTGCGTCAATTTGAATCTGGTATCAGGATAAATATGACACTGAGTCACCGATTGTATACTATGTATTTTTTATTAGCTAAGCAATAAGTGGTAAATGCACCTCGCAGGGCAAAACAGAGAACTGACTTGTTCCTGACAAAGATATTATAAATATACTCTGACAGTAATAGTTCCACTTCCGAGCCGGCCTGTCAGAGTAGAGACTGGGCGTGGTTTAGACTCACCCAGCCTATCGTTGATTGTTGGCGCAGAGGCTGGTCCCAACCCCCTAAGCGCTTCAGTTGATAGATGCAACTGTTGCTGTGAAGAACATCCATGCGCTCATGCTCGATACTGTTATCTCGCACCTGGCTCCTGTTGTCTAACAAAAGACTGCTTGTTCTCGCAACCCCACGCTCTGAATATGCCCCCCCCAACTCATTGCACAGTTCTCGTCTTCATGCTACTCTGTATTTTTCCATCACGAGAAAGGCCCATGGCCCTGAAACTGTTAACAATGTTTCAAGTCAGCTATGTTGCATAACACATACATACATCCACACAAGCCAACAGCAGATAATATTAAATCACATATATGGTAACGGGCTATAGTGCATAACACAGAAACCTCATACTAGATAGCTGTTTAGCTTTCTAGCTCATTCACTACTTTGTTTGTAAACAATTAACTAGTTATGTCACGACTTCCACCGAAGTCGGCTCCTCTCCTTGTTTGGGCAGCGTTCGGCGATCGTCGTCATCGGCTTTCTTGCCATTGCCGCTCCATTTCTCATATTCCATTGGTTTTGTCTTGTTCCGTTACACACCTGATTTTCATTCCATAATTACTGCATGTATTTAGTCCTCTGTTTCCCCTCCATGTCTTTGTGTGTAATTGTTTGTTTGTGATGTGGATTATTATCGGGCGCTTTCCTTTTGCCATGTTCTGTGTTTTTTGGCATGTTATTGTTTTTATGTGCTGTATTTTGTGGAACGGAATTAAAGTGCACCTGTTCACTACACTCTGCTCTCCTGCACCTGACTTCGCCTCCCGTACACACCCTTGACAGAATTACACACCAAACTATGTAGTCAGCAGGAGCAGGGACCCCGGTTAGAGGAGTCGAGGAGCGTCCAGGAACATTCTGCTATGTTACATCATCTTGGTACCATGATGGATCGCGTTGTCCAGACTATGGACCGCTGGGAGAGACAGGAAGTCTCCCCAGTGCCTCGACCAGGGCAACCGGGGTTACCTCTACCCGTCCCGCCCGGACCCAGTCCCAGTCGGATGCGTCTCTCCCTTCCCAGGGAATATGATGGGACGGCAGCACAATGCCAGGGATTCCTGCTACAACTGGACCTCTACCTGGCCACTGTGCACCCAGCTCCCTCGGAAAGGGAGAGAGTTTCTGCCCTCGTCTCATGCCTCGGGGAGAGGTGTGGAGTGGGCAAAAGCCGTGTGGGGAGAAGACGCGGTGTTGGCCCCCTTCGGGGAGTTCACCCGTCGCTTCCGGGCCGTCTTTGACCATCCACCCGAAGGTAGAGCAGCGGGGGAACGGCTCTTTCATTTGAGGCAGTGCCATGGAATTCTCCCTGGAATTCCGGACCTTGGCCGCTGGAGCAGGCTGGAACGACAGGGCCCTCATCGACCACTATCGGTGCAGCCTACGCGAGGACGTCCGACGTGAACTGGCCTGCAGGGATGCCACCATCTCCTTCGACCAACTGGTGGATTTGTCCATCCGGTTTGATAACCTGCTGGTCACCCGCGGACGTCCAGAGGGGGCTCTGTCGGTGCCATCTTCCAGCACCCACGCTCCGGTGCCCATGGAGTTGGGAGGGCCTGCGCGTAGAGAGACTGGAGGAGGAGCCATCACGTGCCCCATCTGTGGCCGCAGAGGGCACACTGCTGGTCGGTGCCGTGTCGGTTCCTCTGGCAGTAGAGGCAACAGGCAGGGCACTCTGGCGTCACCCCAGGTGAGTCTGCACCACACTCATCCAGAGTCCTCTGTTGACCACCTGTTTGTACCTGTTTGTTTCCCAGATTTTTCCACGCATTCCCAGCATAAGGCGCCTGTCGATTCAGGCGCAGCTGGGAATTTTATCTACAGAGCGTTAGCCCTTAGTTTAGGGATCCCTATTATTCCTGTAGTTAGACCTTTCCTGGTAAATGCTCTAGATTGTCGACCATTAGGGTTCGGGCTAATCAGGGAAGTCACCATCTCCTTGGGCATGGTGACGCAGGTGGGTCACGAGGAGAAAATCTGTCTCTTCCTCATTGACTCTCCTGCGTTTCCCGTGGTACTAGGCCTTCTATGGTTAGCTCAGCATTACCCCACTATCTCCTGGCAACAGAGGGCTCTCACAGGGTGGTCTTGAGAGTGCTCGGGGAGGTGTGTAGAGGTTTCTGTTGGTGCTACCACGGTGGAAAGTCCAGACCAGGTCACCACCATGCGCATCCCCCCAGAATATGCCGATTTGGCTCTCACCTTCTGTAAAAAGAATGCGACTCAATTACCACCTCATCGACGGGGAGATTGTGCGATAAATCTCTTGGTAGAAGCTGCGCTTCCCAGGAGTCACGTGTATCCCCTGTCGCAAGCGGAGGCTGTGGCTATGGAGACATATGTCTCTGAATCCCTGCGTCAGGGGTACATTCGGTCATCCACTTCACCCACCTCCTCAAGTTTATTTTTTGTGAAGAAGAAGGATGGAGGTCTACGCCCGTGCATTGATTATAGAGGTCTAAATCAAATCACAGTGAGGTACAGTTACCCGCTACCTCTTATCGCCATGGCGATTGAATCAATGCATGGGGCGTGCTTCTTCAACAAACTAGATCTCAGGAGTACGTATAACCTGGTGTGTATCCGGGAGGGGGACGAGTGGAAGACAGCGTTTAGTACCACCTCAGGGCATTATGAGTACTTAGTCATGCCGTATGGGTTGATGAATGCTCCATCAGTTTTCCAATCCTTTGTAAACAAGATTTTCAGGGACCTGCACGGGCAGGGTGTAGTGGTGTATATCGATGACATTCTGATATACTCCGCTACACGCGCCGAGCATGTTTCTTTGGTACGCAAGGTACTTGGACGACTGTTGGAGCATGACCTGTACGTCAAGGCCGAGAAATGCCTGTTCTTTCAGCAGGTTGTCTCCTTTCTAGGGTATCGCATTTCCACATCAGGGGTGGAGATGGAGAGTGACCGCATTGCAGCCGTGCGTAATTGGCCGACTCCCACCACGGTAAAGGAGGTGCAGTGATTTTTAGGGTTTGCCAATTACTACTGGAGATTTATCCGGGGTTTTGGCCAGGTGGCTGCTCCCATTACCTCACTGCTGAAGGGGGGTCCCGTACGGTTGCAGTGGTCGGCTGAGGCGGACAGGGCTTTTGGGCAGCCAAGAGCTCTGTTTACTTCGGCTCCCGTGCTGGCCCATCCGGATCCCTCTTTGGCGTTCATAGTGGAGCTGGACGCGTCCGAGGCTGGGATAGGAGCCGTGCTCTCACAGAGCTCGGTTACGCCACCAAAACTCAGCCCCTGTGCTTTCTTCTCGAGGAAGCTCAGCCCAGTGGAGCGTAACTATGATGTGGGGGACCGGGAGCTGTTGGCTGTGGTTAAAGCGTTGAAGGCGTGGAGACATTGGCTTGAGAGGCCTAAACACCCTTTTCTCATCTGGACTGACCATCGCAACCTGGAGTACATCCAGGCAGCGAGGAGGCAAGGTGGACCATGTCCTTTACTCATTTTGTGTTTACCCTGTCTTACAGACCAGGTTCCCAGAATACGAAGGCAGGCGCACTATCCCGGGTGTATGACATAGAGGAGCGACCCATGGATCAGACTCCCATACTCCCGGCCTCTTGCCTGGTACCGCCGGTCGTGTGGGAGCTGGACGCGGACATAGAGCAGGCATTGCGTACAGAGCCTGCTCCCCTCCAGTGTCCTGTCGGGCGTATGTACGTTCCGTCTGCTGTCCGTGACCAGTTGATCTATTGGGCCCACACATCACCCTCCTCTGGTCATCCGGGGATCGGCCTGACTGGGAAGTACTGGTGGCCCACCTTTTCTAAGGACATGAGGGTTTATGTTTCCTCCTGCTCGGTGTGTGCCCAGTGTAAGGCTCAGAGACACCTGCCCAGTGGTAATCTACACCCCTTACCCGTTCCACAACGACCTTGGTCACACCTATCTGTGGATTTTTTAAACCGATCTACCTCTTTCACAGGGAAACACTACTATCTTGGTCGTTGTGGATCGTTTCTCTCACTCCTGTCGTCTCCTCACTCTGCCCGGCCTTCCTACGGCCTTACAGACTGCGGAAACCCTGTTTACTCACGTCTTCTGGCACTACAGAAGTGCCTGAGGATATAGTGTCTGATCGGGGTCCCCAATTCACATCGAGAGTTTTGAAGGCGTTCATGGAACGTCTGGGGGTCTCGATCAGCCTTACCTCAGGTTTTCACCCCGAGAGTAACGGGCAGGTAGAGAGAGTCAACCAGGATGTGGGCAGGTTTCTGCGGTCCTATTTCCAGGACCGGCCGGGGGAGTGGGCGGCGTTTGCGCCCTGGGCCGAGATGACACAGAACTCGCTTCGCCACTCCTCCACTAACCTCTCCCCCTTTCAGTGCGTATTGGGGTACAAGCCGGTTCTGGCGCCATGGCATCAGGGTCAGACCGAGGCTCCTGCAGTTGATGACTGGTTCAGTCGCGAGGAGGAGACATGGAAGGCTGCCCATGTTCAGCTCCAGCGAGCTGCACTTCGCCAGAAGGACAGCGCGGACCGTCACCGCAGTGAGACACCGGTTTGTGGGGCCCATCAAAGTCCTGAGGAGGGTGAACGAGGTGTGTTACAGATTACAGCTTCCCTCTGATTACCGTATTAACTCCTCATTCCATGTGTCTCTCCTCAGGCCGGGGGTGGCTGGTCCGCTCCAGGAATCTGAGGTGCGGGAGGTCCCGCCGCCCCCTCTGGACATCGAGGGGCCCCCGGTGTACTCTGTTCGTTCCATCCTGGATTCGAGGCGTCGGGCAGGGGACCTTCAGTACCTCGTGAAGTGGGAGGGGTACGGTCCGGAGGAGAGTTGTTGGGTTCCGGTTTCGGATGTCTTGGACCCCGAACTGCTGCGGGAGTTTCACCATCGCCGGCCGGATCACCGGAAGACATTTGAAAAAAGAGTAGCAAGGCTATATACAGACACCTGTTAGTCAGGCTTATTGAGGTAGTATGTACATGTAGGTATCGTTAAAGTGACTATGCATATATGATGAACAGTGATTAGCAGAAGCGTCAAAAGAGGGGTTGGCAGATGGTGGGACACAATGCAGATAGCCCGGTAAGCCAATATGCGGGAGCGCTGGTTGGTCGGACCATTTAGGTAGTATGTACAGGAATGTATAATTATAGTGACTATGCATATAAGATAAACAGAGAGTAGCAGCAGCGTAAAAGAGGGGTTGGGGGGAGGCACACAATGCAAATAGTCAGCGTAACCATTTGGTTACCTGTTCAAGAGTCTTATGGCTTGGGGGTGCTGTTGAGAGGCCTTTTGTCCTAGACTTGGCACTCCGGTACGCTTGCCATGCGGAAGTAGAGAGAACAGTCTATGACTGGGGTGGCTGGGGTATTTGACCATTTTTAGGGCCTTCCTCTGACACCGCCTGGTGTAGAGGTCCTGGATGGCAGGCAGCTTTGCCCCAGTGATGTACTGGGCCGTACGCACTACCCTCTGAAGTGCCTTGCGGTCGGTGGCCGAGCAATTGCCGTACCAGGCAGTGATGCAACCGGTCAGGATGCTCTCGATGTTGCAGCTGTAGAACCTTTTGAGGATCTCAGGACCCATGCCAAATCTTTTTAGTTTCCTGAGGGGGAAAATGCTTTGTTGTGCCTCCTTCACGACTGTCTTCGTGTGTTTGTACCATTCTAGTTTGTTGTTCATGTGGCATGCAGACACCAGGGAATTTGAAGCTCTCAACCTGCTACACTTACAGCCCCGTCGATGAGAATGGGGACGTGCTCGGTGCTCCTTTTCCTGTAGTCCACAATCATCTCCTTAGTCTTGGTTATGTTGAGGGATAGGTTGTTATTCTGGCACCACCCGGCCAGGTCTCTGACCTCCTCCCTATAGGCTGTCGTGAGGTGTTTAGTCCCAGGATCCTTAGCTTGGTGATTAGCTTTGAGGGTACTATGGTGTTGAACGCTGAGCTGTAGTCAATTAACAGCCTTTCAAAGCACTTCATGGCTATGGATGTGAGTGCTATGGGTCTGTAGTCATTTAGGCAGGTTGCCTTTGTGTTCTTGGGCACAGGGACTATGGTGGTCTGCTTGAAGCATGTTGGTATTACAGACTCAATCAGGGACATGTTTAAAATGTCAGTGAAGACACCTGCCAGTTGGTCAGCACATGCCCGGAGCACACGTCCTGGTAATCCATCTGGCCCCGCAGCCTTTTGACCTTTTTAAAAGTCTTACTCACGTCGGCTACGGAGAGCATGATCACACAGTCTTCCAGAACAGCTGATGCTCTCATGCATGTCTCAGTGTTGCTTGCCTCGAAGCGAGCATAGAAGTGATTTAGCTCACTGGTAGGCTTGTGTCACTGGGCAGCTCGCGGCTGTGCTTCCCTTTATAGTCTGTAAGCCCTGTTTGCAAGTCCTGCCACATTGTGGTCGGATTTACCAAATGGAGCGCGAAGGAGAGCTTTGTATGCATGTCTGTGTGTGGAGTACAGGTGATCTAGAATTGCTTTCCCCTCTGGTTGCACATTTAACATGCTGATAGAGATTTGGTAGAACTGATTTAAGTTTCCCTGCATTAACATCTCCGGACACTAGGAGCGCTGCCTCTGTGTGAGTGGTTTCCTGTTTGCTTATTTCCTTATTCCTTATGGTCTTAGTGCCAGCATCTGTCGGTGGTGGTAAATAAACAGCCACGAAAAGTATAGCTGAGAACTCTAGGCAAGTAGTGTGGCCTGCAGTTTATCACAATATACTCTACTTCAGGCAAGCAAAATCTAGAGACTTCCTTAGATTTCGTGCACCAGCTGTTGTTTACAAATATGCACAGACCGCCCCCCCCCCTCATCTTACAGGAGGTTGGTGGCACCTTATTTGGGAAGGACTGGTTCGTAGTAATGGCTCGCGCCGGAGAAGTTGTTGTTGACGGCCCGGAGAAGATGACTGACATTTTACTTGCTCCTAACGATTGTGTTTTTATATTTGTTTTTTTGCATTGTTTGTAAATGTTGCTGCTTACTGTCTCTTATGACTGAAAATAACTTCTGGGCATCAGAACAGCGGTTACTCACCACGAATTGGCAGAAGCTTTTTTTCCATTCACTTTTTAAGGTATAGGGGGCAGCATTTTCACTTTTAGAAAAATAGCGTGCCCAATTTCAACTTCCTGCTACTCATGCCAAGAATATAAGATATGCATATTATTAGTAGATTTGGATAGAAAACACTCTGAAGTTGATAAAACTGTTTGAATCATGTCTGTGAGTAGTCTTGCGCAAAACCCCGAGGACTAACCGTTCAGAATAAAACATTTTTGAGATCTCTGTTCAGTGACTTCTCATTGGCAAACAATATTACTTAGGAACTTGTTTTCAGTTCCTACTGCTTCCACTGGATGTCCCCAGTCTTTGGAATTTGGTTGAGGTTATTCATTTGTGCAATGAAGAAGTACGGCCATCTAGGAACTGCGTAACACTGTTGAGAGTTGCGCAAGACTTGAAAAGTAGCTTAGTTTGTTGTGTTCCTGTATTGAACACAGATAGACCCGTCTTCAATTTGATCGATTATTAACGTTTAAAAATACCTAAAGTTGTATTACAAAAGTAGTTTGAAATATTTTGGCAAAGTGACGTTAGTGACGTTGCGCATTTTGGAAGCTGATTTTTCTCTGGATCAAAGGCGCCAAATATTTTTGGGATATACAGTGGGAGAACAAGTATTTGATACACTGCCGATTTTGCAGGTTTTCCTACTTACAAAGCATGTAGAAGTCTGTAATTTTTCAACTGTGAGAGAGGGATACTGATACAAAAATACAGAAAATCACATTGTATGATTTTTAAGTAATTAATTAGCATTTTATTGCATGACATAAGTATTTGATCACCTACCAACCAGTATGAATTCCGGCTCTCACAGACCTGTTAGTTTTTCTTTAAGAAGCCCTCCTGTTCTCCACTCATTACCTATATCAACTGCACCTGTTTGAACTCGTTACCTGTATAAAAGACACCTGTCCACACACTTAATCAAACAGACTCCAACCTCTCCACAATGGCCAAGACCAGAGAGCTGTGTAAGGACATCAGGGATAAAATTGTAGACCTGCACAAGGCTGGGATGGGCTACAGGACAATAGGCAAGCAGCTTGGTGAGAAGGCAACAACTGTTGGTGCAATTATTAGAGAATGGAAGAAGTTCAAGATGACGGTCAATCACCCTCGGTCTGGGGCTCCATGCAAGATCTCACCTCGTGGGGCATCAATGATCATGAGGAAGGTGAGGGATCAGCCCAGAACTACACGGCAGGACCTGGTCAATGACTTGAATAGAGCTGTGACCACAATCTCAAAGAAAACCATTAGTAACACACTACACCATCATGGATTAAAATCCTGCAGCGCATGCAAGGTCCCCCTGCTCAAGCCAGCGCATGTCCAGGCCCGTCTGAAGTTTGCCAATGACCATCTGGATGATCCAGAGGAGGAATGGGAGAAGGTCATGTGGTCTGATGTGACAAAAAGTGTATTAATACTTGTTCTCCCCACTGTATGTGGACGGAATTAATCGAACAAAAGGACCAATGGTGATGTTTATGGGACATATTGTAGTGCCAACAAAAGAAGCTCGTCAAAGGTAAGGCATGTTTTATATTTTATTTCTGCGTTTTGTGTAGCGCCTGCAGGGTTGAAATATGCTACCCTCTTTGTTTACTGTTGTGCTATCATCAGATAATAGCTTCTTATGCTTTCGCCGAAAAGCCTTTTTAAAATCTGACATGTTGGCTGGATTCACGAGTGTAGCATTAATTGAGTATCTTACATGTGTGATTTAATGAAAGTTTGATTTTTATATCATTTTAAAAAAATGTGCAGCGCTTCATTTTCCCTGGATTTTGCCAAAGTGGGACAAAGCGTCCCCTATATAAGAAGTTAATGAGTCCGACAAGCCCGACGTGAATGACATACTGCTTTCCCGGGAACAGGCCCAAATCCCCGTAATTTGCCTGAAGAGACGGCGGAGAAAAAGAGGACAGAGAATTTGTAGGCGATCGAATTAACCCCCCCCCCCCCACCTTCCATTCTACTATCTAACGTGCAATCATTGAAAAAGCAAATCGACGACCTACGAGGAAGATTAAACTACCAACGGGACGTTAACTGTAATATCTTATGCTTCCTTGAGTTGTGGCTGAACATTATCAACATACAGCTGGCTGGTTATAAGCTGTGTCGGCGGGATAGAACAGCTGCGTCTGGTAAGACAAGGGGTGGCGGACTATGCATATATGTAAACAACAGCTGATGCGCGATAATAAGGAAGTCTTGAGGTTTTGCTCGCCTGAGGTAAAGTATCTCATGGTAAGCTGTAGACCACACTATCTACCTAGAGAGTTTTCATCAGTATTTTTCTTAGCTGTCTACATACAACCACAGACAAATGCTGACACTAAGACCGCACTCAATGAGCTGTATAGGGCCATAAGCAAACAGGAAAATGCTCATCCAGAGGCGCTTCCAGTGGTCGGGGACCTTAATGCAGGGAAACTTAAATCTGTTTCAAAAAAATTCTATCAGCGTGTTAAATGTGCAACCAGAGGGAAAGAAATTCTAGACCACCTTTACTCTACACACAGAGATCATAATTCTATCCTCCTGATTCCTGCTTACAAGCTACAATTAAAGCAAGAAGCACCAGTGACTCAGTTAAAATCCATCTCTAGCCGCACTGAGCTAACGGCTAGAGCTGCAGCTTTCAAGGAGCGGGACTCTAACCCAGAAGCTTATAAGAAATCCCGCTATGCCCTCCGACAAACCATCAAACAGGCAAAGTGTCAATACAGGACTAAGATTGACTCATACTACACCGGCTCCGACGCTCGCCGGATATGGCAGGGCTTGCAAACCCTAACTGACTACAAAGGAAGCACAGCCAAGAGCTGCCCAGTGAAACAAGCCTACCAGACTCGCTAAACTACTTCTATGTCCGCTTCAAAGCAAATAACACTGAAACATGCATGAGAACACCAGCTGTTCCAGATGACTGTGTGATCACAATCTCCGCAGCCAATGTGAGTAAGACCTTTAAACAGGTCAACATTCACAAGGTCGCAGGGCCAGACGGATTACCAGGACGTGTACTCAGAGCATGCGCTGACCAACTGGCAAGTGTCTTCACTAACTTCACTCCCTGTCCTTGTCTGTAGTACCAACATGTTTTAAGCAGACCACCATAGTCCCTGTGCCCAAGAACACTAAGGTAACTTGCCTAAATGACTACCGACCCATAGCACTCATGTCTGTAGCCATGAAGTGCTTTGAAAGGCTGGTCATGGCTCACATCAATACCATTATCCTAGAAACGCTAGACCCACTCCAATATGCATTGGACAGCCTAAGAGACAGCCTATAGGAAGTAGGTCAGAGACCGGGCCATGTGGTGCCAGTGTAACAGATGATTGTGGACTACAGGAAAAGGAGGACCGAGCACACACCCATTTTCATCGACGGGGCTGTAGTGGAGCAGGTTGAGAGCTTCAAGTTCCTTGGTGCCCACATCACCAACAAACTAACATGGTCCAAGCACACCAGGACAGTCTTGAAGAGGGCACGACAAAACCTAAACCTAATATTTGGCAATGATCCTTAGGTCCTCAAAAGGTTCAACAGATGTACCAGTGAGAGCATCCTGACTGGTTGCATCACTGCCTAGTATGGCAACTGTTCGGCCTCCGACCGCAAGGCACTACAGGGGGTAATGCATACAGCCCAGTACATCACTGGGGCCAAGCTTCCATCCAGGACCTCTATACCAGGCGGTGTCAGAGGAATGCCCTAAAAATTGTCAAAGACTCCAGCCTGCTACCGCACGGCAAGCGGTACCAGAGCGCCAAGTCTAGGTTTAAGAGGCTTCTAAACAGCTTCCACACCCAAGCCATAAGACTCCTGAATATCTAATCAAATGGCTTCCCAGACAATTTGCATTGCTCCCCCTCTTTTACGTCGCTACTACTCTCTGTTATTATCAATGCATAGTCACTTTAATAACTCTACCTACATGTACATATCACCTCAATTACCTCGACTAACCGGTGCCCCCGCACATTGACTCTGTACAGGTACCCCCTGTATATAGTCTCACTATTGTTATTTTACTGCTGCTCTTTAACTACTTAAAGTAACTACTTAGTTACTTTTATTTCTTAGATTTTTTAAACTGCATTGTTGGTTGTAAGTAAGTATTTCACTGTAAGGTCTGTTGTATTCGGTGCATGTGACTAATACAATCTGATTTAATTTGATTTGGAGCGGAATTCGTGGAATGGTATCAAATACATAAAACATGTGCTTCCATGTGTTGGATGCCATTCCATTCGCTCCGTTCCAGCCATTATTATGAGCCGTCCTCCCCCCATCAGCCTCCACTGATGCATACATAAGTACACCCACCCGCATACATACACACACTCTTCCCAAAGGGCTTAGGCCTGCGCTAAAGCTGCAGCTGTCTTCTTCCTCTGCGGTGCCCAGGGAAAAGTGTGATTTATAGCATGAGAGAACTCTACTCTGCAACCTTAAGCAGTTCTAGTGGCCAAGTGTATTTACTGTACAGGCCCCATCCTGCACTTTCAATTGAATGGGGGTGGAGGTGTAGACTACACACAACAGTGGCCTTTTAAATTTTTTTATTTCACCTTTATTTAACCAACACCTCCACCCCCATCCACACCTTTATTCAACAACAGTGGCCTTGGCCGTGGCAGTGTCCAAATAGCCATGCCTGCGTCCTAAATAGTAGGCAGCTGATCTTTTAGATATGGGTATGTGCTACCGAAATCAAGAAATTGTCACGCATGCTCCCGCTCTTCCTCCCCCTCGCGCTAAGGGGCGCCAGGAACCCCAGCATTACGCACTCATGCCACCATCAGTACTGCACACCTGCCTTCCCCCTGTCACACGCATAAGCGATCATTGAACACACGTGGACTCAATTACTTGTGTCATTACCTTCTTTATATCTGTCTGTTCCCAAGCTCTGTTCCCTGCATCGGGATTAATTGTCTCATGTTTGTGTTACCCGTGTTCTGACGCTGCTCCTGTCTTCTTTCCTTGTCTGTTCCCGAATAAATGTCTGACTCCCTGTACCTGCTTCTCCAGCATCACTCCTCGGAAAACAACGCAATCTTAGTATGCCTATGCGAAAATAGAATGTTTTATAGTATGTGAATTTTCGAAAGTCGAGTATGGTTTAAATGCCAGGATGTTTGACTAATTTCTGCTTTTCATCCACTAGAATTTGATGCACACTTTTCGACAATGCATTGGAAGAGGTGGGCTGCGAGTGATAGGCCCTAGTTCTCTTCATGTAGCCAAACAACAAAAACTAAACTACTTATGCCTAATTTGGGAAGACACCGAATAGCGAAGTTTATGCTGTGGTGTTCAAATGTAGCCTAGGTAGTTTTGTTCTCCTTAAAATGAACATGAGTATTGCATTGTACTGTAGGCTACATCTTTGAAAACATATGACATTTTTATTAAATTTTTACCCAAAGTGGATTTCTGTTTTCTCATTGAAAAATGTTTCTTGTTCTCTTGGCCTTTGTCAGAGCTTCTAAAATAAATACTAAACATTTGATTTCTGAGTGTGTCGGCACCGGGGACTTGAGATGTGGCCTGCATTATAGATGTCATGTTAATCAGGCCTTTTGACTTGAGCACATGGATTGTTTGAGTTTTGTAGGCTAGGCTACCTATTTAATTTATGGATCAAGCCTTAGCAGTCATTCTGATCTCATTCCAATGATCAATGCTTTAGTTTAGTATGTTGCTCTCCAGCGGTTCTGAATTTGCGATGCACCTGACTGTCCATGTTTTTCTGTGCAATAGCTTTTCAAAATTCAATTGGTTTCATTAATAAATATGTTGAATTGGAACCAAATGATCTGTTTCTGTCTTCAGTTCCTGTTAAATAGGATAGATGGGCTATTTTTATCTAATTTATTTTTTACCTTTATTTAACTAGGCAAGTCAGTTAAGAACATTCTTATTTACAATGACGGTATACAATGTAGGTCGAATGTGGTAGTCTGCCTATAACCAGCCTGAGTAGACCTATAACACCATTCCTTATCCTTAACCATCCTTATTGTAGCAACACACTTTTAGAGGGAAGGCAATCCTGCGCTGCGTTAGCTAAGTTTTCATGTCATCGGGTGTAGTTCATAAAGGTTGAAGAGTGTATGTTAGGATGAAGTGTGAATTCATGCCAGGAATAATAAGTGTGAAGTTTGATTTCCTCCCTTCTGTAATAAGCAGCCAATAAGGTATTTTTTCCTTTATTCATGTGTTTAATCTGAACCCGTTATAACGCCGGTTAAACTGTTATGTATGCAAGCACTTCAGAGTTATACCAAGCTAATAAGTCACTCGTAAGATAAGGTTGTAAGAGTGTGCTTAACTGTATTTTTCATTTACTTTATAGTTCTCACGGAAGGTGATAATTCTGACTAAAACTACAGAATAAAGCCGCCAGTTAAAATCAAGGAACGGTTGTGCTCGTGGTTACTGAAGGGAGCTACAGCTACTGCGTTGCGTGGCATACTGCATACTACTAAATGGCGGTGAGTAGATAGTAGGCAGTACGCTAGTATGGGTATTGAGTAATTTAGTGAAGGAGAGTGAGAGAGAAATAGAGCGTGTAATCCTTGGGAGAACTTTAATCAAAATGTTGCAAATCATTACATCTCCCGGCTGTAGGGAAATGTAATGCTGTTAAACTGTTAATGAAAAAAATCCCCCCTTTGCCCCCACATACTGTACATACAGCCGGGTAAAACCAGCCAGTCCTTCAGTATATACAATTCTCTCTTCACCAGGCCACATATATGATTACAGGTGTGCCTTGGAGGAAAAGGCCTTCCATAATTCATGAAACATGCCAAGGCCTTATATTGCTGGCCCATGGTTAACATACTGTATATTCGGGAAAGAAAAAAACAACAACCCCAAAGGCTCATCCTATGATGCGATGATTCAAAGCTTTTATTCCTTCATCTAAAGAAATGTCAGAGGGAAAAGAGTGGTGTTTCTGCACCAGTGGCTGTCGGTGCCGTTTAAGATGAGGGAGGATGTTTATTTATTTTTTATGAGCATGGCCTTATTTCTGTTGCGGCATATTGGATGACCGTCATTCATATTCCATTTATCCAGTTCAATGTAACATAAATAGGTTTAGGCTAGCAATACCCATCATGAGGTTGCTACATCATGAGGTTGCTACAACCTAGCCTATGAATTAAAGTTTACAACGTAGGTGCACACAGTAGGAGAGAAAAAATTGAGGTGACAGACGGTGACACATTCAATAACGCCTTGCACACTCTTGCCTGCATCTAGCTAATCTAGGGTGCAGTTGCAAAAAAACATTTCTATTGGACAAATTCAGGCATGTTTATCCACGTTTCGTTTCCTTTTGCTTCCGTTTAAGAAACGTTTTTAAACAGAATCGGTGGCATGAATAAACCCCTGATCACACATAAACACAGTTCACTTTCATAGCAGCCACGTTGTATTCCTTCTCGCATCTATGCGCTCTCCTCCTCTCACCTTTTCTCTTAGTTTGTGGACTTCAATGCATAACACATCAGCTGTATGTGACCAGGTGAAAAAAAACTTTTCAATCCAAACCATATCATAACTGTTACACACAGCCTACATCATTGTCACCATATTAGCTAAAGTAATGTCATAGTCAACATAGCTAATAGAACTAACTCCTTAGTAAACCCGCTACAATCATGCAGTAATGTTAGTGTACAGTCAGTAAACAGTTTAGCAGTTACACCGGCGGGCCCAGTGGGAATACATTTGTAAAACCAAACGCTTACCTTGACTTTTTCCAGTTTTGTGTTGGATAGTCATAGCCAGCTAGCTAACATAGCATCCCTCTGTTTGAGCCGGATGTTTGAGTAGGCTAAAATAACTAGCTAAGTACATTACCGTTCAAAGGTTTGGGGTCACTTAGAAATGACCTTGTTTTTGAAAGAAAAACACAAAATTACATCAAATTGATCTTACGGGCGCTACCCCACTACATGAAGAGGGCAGCGAGTTTATGCACGCCCCAGACCCTGGAGTGTCTCCTGGAAGCACTGGAGACGCATCAGAACACTCAGTAGGAGCCGGGACGAGTCGGCGACCCATTCGAGGGGACGGAAGGACAGCCCCACCGCTGTATCCCCCGAACCGACAGTCGGCAGGGCCAACGACCCCAGGTAGATGGAGACCAAAGGAGGTGTTTTGAGTATGTCTTGAGTGTGGCGCCCGGGGTCACATTGCCTGGGATTGCCCAGCTCGAGAGGAGTCGATTCCATCAGCTAGCCCCCAGAGGCGAGCTGGGTCACGCCGTGAACTATGTCACCTCCTGTTGGGCGCACCACGAACTGCACCCATAGTCCCGGTGAAGGTTGACGGACACGACACAGAAGCTCTATTAGACTCCGTAAGTATGGTTTTGCTCATAACCATGAGCCTGCTGAACCAGGAGACCAAACAGGGTAGGGAGATCACGAGTTGAGGAAAAAGATACGAGCCGGCTGAAGAAGAGAGCGGGGACGACCCATCGCCTGTGTGGCCTGTAAGGAACCAGTTAACCAACCTGTATCTACGGGTCCGGAGTCGGAGTAGGAGGGAGCGCCGGAACCCGACTCCCCTGGGGAACCACTGGAGGAGGAGCCCAGCCTCCCCCTCCACTGGGGGCCAACTGAGGGGACAATTGGGGACGGACCAGTGGGAGGATCCGAACTTGAAAGCCGCCACATCCCAAGTGATAGCGGTGGATGGACAGCTACTTCCAGGGGTGAGTAACTGGCGATACCCCATTTCCAAATCAAAAATAACCTTTTGTATCAGGTGTCGCGCCAACAGGGGGAACTTCGAGAGATATTGTTGCTGCCCCGACAGTACGTGGGAACCATTCTTCAGCTGGCCCACACCCACCTGTTGGGGGCACACCTGGGAATGGAGAAGACCCGGGAACGGATCGCCGCCCGGTTCCACTGGCCCGGGATGAGGAGGGCTACTGTCGCAGCTGCCCAGAGTGTCAACTCACTGCCCCGAAAGCCCACTTCTGAAACCCCATTGGTCCCCCTACCGATCATCGGGGTGCCCTTTGAATGCATCGCCATGGACATAGTGGGACCCCTGGTAAAAACAGCACGAGGACACTGGTACATCCTGGTGATAGTAGATTATGCTACCTGGTATCCGGAGGCCATTCCCCTACGGGCGGCGGTATCCAAGGGAATCGCCTGGGAGCTGTTCCACCTTTTTAGCTGGTTGGGCATCCCGAATGAGATCCTGACAGACCAAGGTACTGAGTTTATGTCCTGCCTAATGAAAGAGTTGTGTGCTCTCCTGCAGATCAAGCAGATCCGGACCTCCATCTTTCACCCACAGATGGATGGGCTCGTCGAGCGCTTCAATAAAAGGTCATCGAGCAGGACGGGAAGAACTACTACCCCACCAAATGTTCTCAATCCGAGAAGGACCAGTTCTCCACTGGGTTTTCCCCGTTCGAACTCCTCTATGGGAGGAGGCCACGCGGCCTACTGGACCTCGCCAAGGAGGTGTGGGAAGCCCAACCGACCCCATTACGCAGCATGGTAGAGCACGTGGAGAGGATGAGGGAGCGGATGACAGCCATATTGCCAGTCGTCAGGGAACATATGGAGAAGGCCCAACGCGCCCAAGCCCAGGTTTACAATCAGGAAGCCCAGCCCTGAGAATTCCAGGTTTTTGGTCTTAATCCCCAGGGCCGAAAGTAAGTTCCTGGTGACATGGCACGGGCTATACGAGGTGATCGAGAAGTTGGGACCTGACAATTAATGTGTACGGCAACCGGGGAGACGAAAACCCCAACAGATCTACCACGTGAACCTGTTGAAGAAGTGGCACGAGAGGACAGCCTTGGCCATGTTATGGTCGGAACCCAGGACGCCAACGGTACTAGTGGTGGTCCCGAGCAATGAGGACCTCGACCCGGCCCAGAAGCAAGAGCTCAGGGAGCTCATCGATTGGAACACATCGGTGTTATACGAGAAGCCGGGCCACACGACCCTCATTGAACACCACATCCGTACCCGGCCCGGGGAAACGGTATGAAAGATGCCATATCGGATTTCGGACGCCCGAAGGAAGGCCTTGAAACAAAAAGTGGAGGTTATGCTGAGGATGGGGGTCATTGAAGAGTCCCACAGTGCATGGTGCAGCCCCATCGTGTTGGTGCCCAAACCGGATGGTAGCCTCCGCTTCTGTAATGATTTCCGGGGTGTGAACTACATAAGCTTATTCGACGCCTACCCCAAGCCGAGGGTGGACGAGCTCATCGACCGATTAGGAAAGGCCCGGTACTGGCCGATACCGTTGACAGCCTCCTCCTGGGAGAAGACGGCGTTCTCGACACCAGACGGTGTTCTCGACACCAGACGGTTTGTATCAGTACCGGGTGCTGCCTTTCGGTCTCCATGGAGCCCCACCCACCTTCCAGCGACTGATGAACAGAGTGCTTCGACCCCATCAGCAGTTCAGAGCGGCCTATCTAGATGATATCCTCATCCACAGCCAAGGTTGGGAAGAGCACCTGACACGCCTGTTCCACTCACTGGCAGGATACTATAGCAGGTTTATGCCCAACTTTGCGGCTATAGCTTCCCCCCTCACCGATCTAACCAGGGCCCGCCTCCCGAAAACGGACGGATGAGACACAAGCGGCATTCAGCCGTCAGAAGGAAGCACTGTGCTCCCATCTGATTTTCAGGTGCCGATGGTGGTCCAGACGGATGCATGTGATACGGGACTAGGGACCGTTCTGTCCCAGATACACGATGGGGAGGAGCACCCCATCATGTACATCAGCCGAAAGCTGATACCTAGAGAAAAAAAGTATTGTTGAGAAAGAGTGTCTAGCGGTGAAGTGGGCACTAGACACTCAAGTATAACCTGTTTAGGTACCCACTTCACCCTGGTCCCGGACCATGCTCCCCTGGTCTGTATGGCCAGGGGAAAGGACACAAACGATCGGGTCACTTCTCTTTTTCTGTTGTGCACAGGTCAGGGGCGAAGCATGGAAACGCGGATGCCCTACTGAGAAGGGAGACACGTCGCACCGGAGACAGTCCCCTGCCCGACAGATCTAAGGGGGGGGGGGGGGGTTGTACAGCAGGTCAGCCACCAGGGGGAGACTCGTTGAGGCCTGGTGACAGACGGTGTATACATCACGAGGCGATGGACGTGCCAGTTCTCGACGGGTTCTCCGGCCAGGACTAATTGGGGCTGATTGGGAGTTTGTGAGTAATCAAGGGCTAATTGCTCACCAGCTGTGCAAGGCCTATTCATTAGGAAATGTGTTTATGTTGTACCCACAATAACAATCCAGACATACCCCAACCAAAAACCCTTGATGAAAGGAGATATCTGTACCACGCTGAGAGCCTGCACTGCAGCATTCAATGTCAGCAGAATGAACCCTGATGACTCTGTGGTAAAATGCGTACAAGGCAAGCAGGTTCGAGCTCCACAAACCCATTAGGGATGCAAAAAGACAATACAGACTCAAACTTGAATTGATGTTCGACAACTCATACTCGCAACGAATGTGGCAAGGACAACAAACTATCACGGACTACGAAGGCAAATCCAGCTTTGTCGTGCCCACCAACGCCTTCCTCCCAGATCAGCTTAACACATTCAATGCTTGAGGCAGACAATACCGAGCATTCCAGGAAGACTCTCGCTGCTCCGGAAGACCAGGTGGTTTCGCTTTCCAAGGCTGATGTGAAGAAAACTCTCAAAAGAGGGAATACTCACAAAGCCACCGGCCCAGATAGCACCCCTGGCCACGTCCTCAGAGTGTGTGCTGACCAGCTGGAGGGTGTCTTCTCAGACACCTCCAAATAGTCCCTGTACCAGGCTGTAGTCCCCACCTGCTTCAAGGAGACCGCCATTGTCCCAGTGCCCAAGAGAAACAACAGATGACATGCCCAAATGACTATCGCCCCATTGCTCCCCGGTCAGCATGAAGTACATTGAGAGTCTGGTCATGGCCCACATTCCAGGCACACTGGACCCACTCCAATTTGCCTACCGCTCCAACAGATGTCAATTTGCCTACCGCTCCACTGAAGATACCATTTATTCACATGACCCAAACACATTTGGACAAGAGGAAAGCCCTATGTGAAAATGCTGTTCATTGACTACAGTTCAGCATTCAACCCTATTGTTTCCTCCAAGCTTGACACTAAGCTCAGAGCCCTGGGTCTGGACACCATCCTCTGCAACTGGATCCTGGACTTCCCGATGGGCAGACCACTGACTCTGAGGATTGGCAACAGCACCTCCTCAACACTGGCTCTTAACACAGGGGCCTCCTAGGGGTGTGTCCTCAGCCAACTCTATCATCAAGTTTGCTTACGACACCACGGTTGTAGGCCTGTTAACCAACAACGACAAGTCAGCTTATAGGGAGGAGGTACAGTAAGTGAACTGGTATTGCGGTACCAAGACAATAACCTTTCCCTCAATGTCAGCAAAACAAGGTAGTTGATTGTTGACTTCAGGAAGCAGAGGAGGGAGCATGCCCCGATCTACATAAATGGGACTGCAGTTTTTAGTTTCTTATCGTCCACTTCACCGAGGACTTGACATGGACCAGTGGTGGCCCGTCATTTTGAGCCCCACCTGTTTAACTAAAAAACTACATGTTTTGCAAGTTATTTTGGCATTACTACGTGTCAGATATCAGTTTGGAAACAATGTAAAAACATTTTTATTGAGTTAATAAAGCTGCATACAAACATGGTCTCTTTTTTGCTTTCTTGAGTAAGGCAGCTCCAAAATGCAGGTGTTTCAGCAGAGCTCAGTGCTTTCTGGCTGCCCCAGTGGAGGGGCAGCCAGTGAAAAAATACAGAGCGTAGGGGCTGGTAATATTTTCTAGCTGTGCCGAGATTGGCTCATTGTTCTGTCACTCATGGGGACACTATGGCACTGCAAAATCTACGGGGAGAGCTAGAAAGTTCAATTCCCTTGGGTGCTGCCGTAGATTTACATTAGAGGTACCCATCCAAGAAGGCTCAAGGTCATTGGCCACAGATAAAATGACGTCAAATAACGTTATATCTACTGGAGCTTTGACTGGACTGATCATGTCAACGTCATACTTTAAAAATCTTAGCTAGAAAGCTAGACAAGCAGTCATCTTCATGAATCACGTCGACAATCTGCTGCCAAATCCTTTTCAATCCTTTTCATATGAAAAGAAATTATAGATAACACGTATTGGTGCTCATCAGCCATTGGACATAAACTTTACTCCACTGAAGGAATCAGTGGCTAACTGCAAGCATTGCAAAGCAATTCATAATCATGAAGCACCTTATGTCGCAGATTTTAGATAAACAAGAAATGTCGGTACATATAAGTGTCTTATATCGGCTGAAAGCTTTAATTCTTGTTAATATAACTGCACTGTCCAATTTACAGTAGCTATTACTGCGCAAAAAATGCCATGCGACTGTTTGAGTGATAGGTTTGATAAATTCACCTCTGAAGGTGAAATGTGTACTTACATTCTGAAATCTTGCTCTGATTTATCATCCAAAGGGTCCCAGAAATAACATGAAGTGTCGTTTTGTTAGATAAAATCATTTTTCATATCCTAAAAAGGTCCATATAGCATGCACTATCGATTTTGTTTTTCAACTCGTTCAATTTGCAAAGAAAGGAATCTGTGAAAATCTAACCCTAAACGTTGTTTCAACCAGTCAATTTACGTTCATATGTATTCCTCAGAGATCCTACAACGTAACAAGACTTCACTATATCATTAGGGGTGTCAAATATCCTATAGGACACCAAATTTGGTCAGAGAGCAACGCCTTGATGATGCCTTGACACGCGATGATGCGGCCGTTTTTCATTTCATCGACTGTATCTTTGTCAAATAAACACCAATCAGGGTCAAACAAAGCTAGCTAGATAGCCAATGAGCTGGGTTTTACGGGAGTATCTGGAAACCCTGTCTCTGTTGCAAAATGTAGGCGCTAACCTTTTGCGACAGCATGCCTTTTCCTTTTAGACAGAAAGTATTTGAATATTCAGAGTTATGAAGTTATGAAAACTGGTTGTTTTGCAAATGTTGAACTTATAATATGGCTACTAATACTGGAAAAGCTCAATCAAAGTCCAAGTATACAGATTTGACAATATTCTTGCAGAAAAATGTAATATGAATGCCTATGTCTCCTTCATGATTTGCCCAAATGTACCTGGGTGTCTTCACACTGAATGTCATGTAGTTCGCTCATTCTTGAAGTTATTCCTCTGAACGCCATCAGAATTACAACCAGAGTGATGGCTTGAACTGGGACCTTTCTCTTGCATTTCAAAGATGGTGGTAGAAAAAAAGGTTGTTTTTTCTTTTCTTTTCTTCTATAAGATCTATTGTGTTATATTCTCCTACATTCAAGTCACATTTTCACAAACTTCAAAGTGTTTCCTTTCAAATGGTATCAAGAATATACATATCCTTGCTTCAGGGCCTGAGCTACAGGCAGTTTGATTTGGGTATGTAATTTTAGGCAAAAATTGAAAAATCCCTAAGTTTGAATATTTTGATTCTCCTGCCTGCTATTCGGTGGATAGGGTGTGTGCTCCAAGTGTGGGTTAAAGAGCCTCTTTTCCAAGCTTAAAAGGATAAACATTCAAATGCAACACCATGGGCCAGAAAAGGTTGAATACATTGGCAATGCTGTCAATCCAACATGACTTCTGCCGTGTTCAAAACAACTGGAAACTCGGAACTGGGAAATCTCAGACTTCTGTTAACTCAAGACAACTGGGAACTTGGATAAAAATAAGCTCAGACTGGAAAAATACGTTTTGAGCGACGTTTTGAGCGACTTTGATGACAAAGTTTGATGACAAGAAATTTGTCCACCTGTTCAATTGAGCACAGCAACACGGTGAGTCCAAAAACATCTTGTATGCTGCTGCATAAATGATGTAATATGCCAGGGAGATATGTATACTGTAGCTAAGAAAGTCATTTGTGTGTATTGTTGTGAATTGTTAGATACTACTGCACTGTTGGAGCTAGGAACATCCGCAATAACATCTGGTAAATATGTGTATGTGACCATTTTTTTTTTTTTTGATTCAGTTGAAAATAAATAATAATTGAAAGGGAAGTAATGAGCAAAGGCTGAGGGAATCATGAAGTTATGAGATGGATGACCCTCGGGTCATACAAATGTGGGCTAATTCTGTGTCCATCTGGCATATGCTCATATGAGCTGAAACCTCTCAGCTGCAAGAATAGAGAAAAAATGTGGGTGAAGTGATGAAATCACTGATGAATGCTAATTCAGAGCACTTAGTGCAGATGCAATTAAATGCTTCATGTCACTTTGGCATCATTATAAAAATAACACAGTCTTACAAAAACAGGTTTGGCATCTGTTATCTGGGACAGATTCATGTTCTGTTATCTACCAGATCATTGGTACCAAGTGATTGCTGTGCGTTATGCATGAACAACAGGCCAACGGTGCGAGACAGGCATTCATTACCTGCATCATTCAACGAAAAGAGTACATTTTGGGTAGTGCGCATTTGTCCAACATTTTTTATTTATTTTACAAAATGTTTACAATCTGTAATAAAGAACAGATGTTCAACTTCATAGAAAAACATGTTTCCCCATCTCTTGGGTAAAAAAAATAAAGAAAAAAATAAGATAGTATGTACCAATAAAGTGCCATTAAAGTAAAAGACCGTAACATGGTTGAGGTTTTCATCTTAATTCAGCCAGAAATCCTCTTGTGACAGGGGGGATGAAAGCTTGTTGTGTACAACAGGGAGTGGCATTTGAAAACAAGCTTTTTAAAAAAAAGGAAATTGTTAAAACATTGCTTGTCTATCTATCTATGGGTAACACTGTTGACGTGTTATACATGACACAATAATTTTTCCTCTACAAAACACCAGCAAATGGCCAAAAAGAGTAGGACCAGCTTACTTGCTTTTACACTATGATTTGACTATTCTATGTACAATGTTTATTTTATATTTTCATTTTTTTAAAGGAATAGTTTCACCATATTAAAACGAGAGTTCAGTTCAAGTGCATAACAGGATTAACCTTAAAATTAGGTACAGATGTAAATTAATCACTAATCACATGAAGTACATAATAATCTTCAGAAAGGATTTTGTCAAAGAAAGAACATAACTAGGGCTTTACAATGTTGGTGAGAACTTGAAGAAATGTTGGGGTTAAGTGGGTTGAAATCTTCCTAGAAGTAGGAAAAACAAGGCACATTTCAAAAATCAGATTTTTGGCACATTAGCAAGTCTTTTCATATACAAAGTCTGATTTATTGAATTTTCTATGTGGTCTATATTAAAGGACACTTCATTTAATATAACATGCTTTTAAAATTAAATATTGGTGAACGACTTCAACTTAAAATATCAGTGGAATATTTTTATTTAACCTTTATTTAACTAGGCAAGTCAGTTCAGAACAAATTCTTATTTACAATGACGGCCTGGCAAAAGGCCTCCTGCAGGGACGCGGGCCTGGGATTTAAAAAATTAAATAAACACAATATAAATATAGGACAAAACACACATCAGATAGGGGGGAGTGAGGCCGAAGAGGGTTTTTATAAATAAGCATCAACCAGTGGGTCTTGCGACTGGTATACAGAGATGACCAGTTTACAGAGGAGTATAGAGTGCACTGGTGTCCTATAAGGAGCATTGGTAGCAAATATGATGGCCGAATGGTAAAGAACATCCAGCCGCTTGAGAGCACCCTTACCTGGGTACTCCTTTGGTGACAGGCAGTGGCTGAGACAGCAGATTTTCTCACTTTGTACACTGCACTCTTTGAGAGAGGGAGTTAGCAAACCAGGCCAAAGACCCCTCAGAGACACCAATACTCCTTAGCCGGCACACAAGAATGGAATGGTCTACTGTATTAAAAGCTTTTATACATACTGCAGGTACGAGGGTTTATGTAATCTGCATAGGGATGAATCAGATATGTAATACCTGCAGTTAGTGCTCCATTACAGACAATTAAAAAACACACCTGTCTCAGGGTCACTTTCAGGGTTTATCAAGAGATAAAAATCCATCCACCCACCTGGAGAGAGAAAAGAGATACATGTCAGGCCCAGTGAACAAATCTCCCTGGCACAGACACATACACTCTCTCTTAATCGCTCTCTGTCTCTCTCAGTCCCTCTCTTTGTCCCCCTCTCCGCAGACTCTCTCTCCCTGGCCCACCTTAAAAGAGCCGTGCACCTGTCTGCGGATAGGCTTTGTTCTGGGTGACAGAGCTGAGTGTTACAGATAGAGGGATCTCCTTAAACCGTCAGAGGGAGAGAGAGAGAGAGGGGAGAGATATGGAGGAATGGCCACTTTCTTTTCACTCTGTATGGAGTATGGATGGCTCAAAGTGCAGGGAATTGGGTGAAAAATGGATGACTGTGTGGCTGCAAGATGTACTGGAGGGAGAGAAGTCCTCCCTGATGTACTCTTTAGAAGACTGAGTCATTTCAGTGTCCAACTTTAAATCTCAGTCAAACAATCATCACAAAATATCATTTAGTATCACACTCTTTATATAGTTTTATGTAACAATCAATAACATAGATGTTTTCTGTCATATAACCTAATGTAGGCTAGCCACAGGTGGCAGTCTCCTGTGGTGTGGTAGCTGTTCCTCTCAGCTAATTGGGTACTAGTGGGCTCCAGCAATGCCACAAGGTGAACAGTTGATGACGTGGTGTGTGGGCTACAGCACTGTGCAGAGAGAAAGTAGATAGAAGTAGCCCAGAACAGAAGTCTCAGACCTCTGCTGTAGGGCAGCCACTACCAGCTACCACTGTTTCACTTATCAATGAGCATCCCCATCTGCATTCCCCAGCTCAGCTCAGGGGGAGCGGGTGGACAAGCCACTACCTCAGCACAATAGCACCCTATTACCTTGTTAGTGCACTACTTTACTACCATAGGGCTCTGGTCCAAAGTAGTGCGCCATAAAGGGAAAAGGGTGCCATTTAATATGCAGCCCAGGAGTCAGATACTTTCAGAGACATGTCTCAGTACACAGAGATGGTTCAGCTTCTGTGGGTGGCAGGATGATCTTGGGTGGCAACATGATCTTGTCATACACACAGAGCGGATGCGAGGTGGTTGTCTGGTGGGTTGACTTGATTGGTTGTTATGACATTGTTTTGAAGTAAAGTACTTGCTTGAAGTTGACTAGAAACGACATATTACAAATAACAGTATGGGTGAAAATATGAAATGCAATTTCCTTTGTTAAACAGCTGTTACTGGATGATTTCCAGCTTCCTGAATACTCATTGCTTGTACTACTATAAGTAGATTCTGAGGGGCTTGTTCACCTGCAGTGGGGTAAAACAAAAACTCAGGAAGTGAAGGGACACTAATCTCAAATAGTCTCCCTGTAACATTACAAATTATAATAAGCATTACTGTCATAATGGGGTACTGATATGCCATTATATGCACCATGAGATACATCTGCTGCACCCTTATTTCCTGTCCAGTATTTTTCCTGTGCCTATATTGTTCCTGTCCAGTTTTTTTTATCTGTCTATGAGTGGTCAGGGAAGTGAATCGAGTTGTCGTAATACATGCATCAGATGTAATGTTTTCCTCAAACATAAAGATGAATGTATATCAAATCATCTGAATAAGCTGCCAGCAGGTGGGGGATTAGGGGGGCTAGGGGCACCAATGGCATCAACATCAGATTAATCATCACAGTCCCATAAGGTGGTTAAGCATGAAGCTCCCATCTGGCAATATGCTCCTTGTAACATCGCTAGTGAGAACTATCAAAACAAACAGCCACTGTCCAGTCCTTCAAGCACCACATATGCACCACATATGCAAGGCCTGTGTGTAGTTAGCACACTGAAACCCCCAGAACCAGGGTGCCAAATCTTCAGCAGCATATGAAAGTTCTGTCTGCTTCAAAGGAAATTGGCCTTGGCCCAACTGCCCCACAGGCCTGTATGACTTAAAATAAGACAGGGAACAGTTTTTGTTGTTGGGTGTGTGGGTATTGATCTGGACCACTGGTGCTTGATGTCAATCAGAGGACATTGCTGAGTAAGTACACTAAGTGAAAAAAAATATGAAATATAGCTTTCTCTCCATCTCTTTCTATGTCTCTCTTGCATCTCCATTTTTGTAGAAATTAATTGGTTCAAAACTGTTCACATATGGTATGTTTTCAGTACTTGATGCATTCTCTGATCCTTTGATTGGGTGGACAACATGTCAATTCATGCTGCCAGCACTCTGATAGATTGGAGGACATCCTCCGGAAGTTATCATAACTACTGTGTAAGTCCATGGAAGGGGGTGAGAACCATGAGCCTCCTAGATTTTGTATTGAAGTCAATGAACCCAGGGAGGAGGATGGAAGCTAGCTGTCCTCCGGCTACACCATGGTGCTACCCTACAGAGTGCTGTTGAGCCTACTGTAGACCTTCATTGCAAAACAGTGTGTTTTGTGATGTGAATATATTTATATATTTAGTATGATATTTTAATGGACAAAATGCCTTTCTTTCAAAAACAAGGACATTTCTAGGTGACCCCAAACTTTTGAACGGTAGTGTAAGAGGATTCAATGTACGTATTATGTACAGATAGGATATGAACTGAATGAATGAACCCACTATGGACTTTAGTGTGAGAACAATAACTTGAACCCAAAGCACATCATTCAATGTCTCTATTAGAGATTAACTTAAAAATCACGTCTAAAGAAAAAAGGGTGATATTCTGCTTTTCTTAACGGCACATTTCCATGTCTCTTCTGAGTGGGTTGTGGAGAATGTGCTGAGACTGTGGAAGGTGTAGAAAACTCTCCTGTGAGGGGCATCTGCTGTGAGGAAGCATCTCGCCTGCTTTAATTCATGAGCTGTTTTCACCCTGGTCACGCACAGACTGTTCGTTAGAAGCACAACCAATGAATGGAGGATACACATAATTAGAGTAGGGTGAAATAACAGCCGCCACAGTATGCAAAGGATACTGTCACACCCTGATCTGTTTCACCTATCTTGTGCTTGTCTCCACCCCCCTCCAGGTGTCCCCCATTTTTCCCATTATCCCCTGTGCATTTATACCTGTGTTTTCTGTTTGTCTGTTGCCAGTTTGTCTTGTCTCGTCAAGCCTACCAGCGGTTTTCCTGTACTCCTGTTTCGCTCTTGTCCCTGTTTTCTAGTTTTTCCGATTTGGACTATTCTGCCTGCCCTGAGCCTGCCTGCCGTTCTGTACCTGTCTGACACTGCCCTGGACTGCTGACCTCTGCCTGCCCTGACCCTGAGCCTGCCGTTCTGTACCTTACTGATACTGCCCTGGATTACCGACCTCTGCCTGCCCTTGACCTATTGTCTGCCTTCCCCCTGTTTTGTTAATTAACATCTGTGATTCGAACTGTCTGCATCTGGGTCTTATCCTGAGTTCTGATCGTACTAACTGGCCATGACTGACCCAGCAGACTCAGACCAGCTCTGCAACGCCGTCTCCTCCTAAGGAGCCACCATTGGATGGCACGAGGAGTTACTTCGAGGTCTTATGGAAGGATTCCAGACCTTGGCGGAATGCCATGACTGTGTTTTGAATATATTGCTGGAGCAATTCCAAGAATGTTCTGTTAGACAGACGGCCACGACAGTAACCTCCCAGCCCCTCAGTAACCCCGCTGTCAGCAGAACATCTCTCCAAGCCACTCTGGCTTCCCGAGAACCCTTCTTTCCTCCCCCCGGAACGCTTCGCTGGAGAGTCGGAAACCTGTCGGGCGTCTCTCCCAGTGTTCCCTCATCTTCGAGCTGCAGCCCTTGTCCTTCCCTTCGGACCGCTTGAAGGTAGCGTATCTTATAACGCTGATGTCCGGGAGGGCTCCCGCCTGGGCACCGGCAGTGTGGGAACAACAATCTACCGTGTGCTTCTGTCTGGAGGAGTTCGTGGCGGAGCCGATGCAACTCTGCAGAGTTAGGCTTTCTCCAGCCGAACGTTTACGCAGACTTAACACCAAGAGTTGTCTGTATTGCAGGACTGCCGGTCATTACATGTTTACCTGTCCATTAAAAGACCAGGTAATCAGTAGGTACGAGTACTCAAGTGGGCCATACGGATCATTTCTCTTCTCCCCTTACTCGCACCCCTCTCCATGCCATCCTGCTGTGGGGTGACCAGTCAAAATCTCTCCTGGTTCTCATTGACTCTGGGGCCGATGAGCGTTCCATGGACGCTACCCTGGTGTCAGAGCTGTTCATCCCCACTCAGCCCCTCTCCATTCCCATGGACGCTAGAGCACTGAATGGGCGCTCTATAGGCAGTCACCCACAATACTACTCCTATCAACCTGCAAGTGTCAGGGAACTCCAGCGGCTGTATTCACTGTCGGGTCTGGAGACCAAGGCTATGGGGACGTACATCGAGGACTCCCTGGCTGCAGGGTGTATCCGTCATTCTACCTCCACGCCTGTGCATTTACTACCGGGGCCTCAATGACATCTTGGTTAAGGACACCTACCCACTACCACTCATTGCCTTGGCATGCGAGACACTCCAGGGGGACACTATTTTCTCTAAGTTGGACCTGCGGAATGCCTACCACCTAGTGCGGATATGGGATGGTGATGAGTGGAAGACATGCTTCAACACTGCTAGTGGACATTCGATCTGACCAACGCTCCTGCTGTGTTCCAGGCCCTGGTTAACGATGTTCTCCGTGACATGTTGAACCGGTTTGTGTTCGTCTACCTCGACGACATCCTTGTTTTTATCCCGCTTAGTTCAAGAAAACGTTCTCCACGTCTAACTAGTCCTCCCGCTTCTCCTGGAGAACCAGCTTTTTGTCAAAGCAGAAACATGCGAATTCCATCACTCCACCATCTCATTCCTTGGATACATCATCGTTGCTGGTAATGTGCAGATGGATCCCGGAAAGGTGAGAGCGGTGGTGGATTGGCCACAACACATGTCCAGAGTGCAGCTGCAACGCTTCTTAGGATTTGCCCATTTCTATCGCCGTGTTATCCGGTTACAGCACCCTGGCCTCACCCCTTTCAGCACTCACCTCTCACAAGGTCCCATTCACATGGTTCCCAGCTGATGACCGGGCATTCCTGGACATTAAGCACCGCTTCACCACAGCTCCCACATTAATCCATCCGGACCCGTCCCATCAGTTCGTGGTGGAGGTAGATGCTTCGGATGTCGGAGTGGGGGCCGTCCTGTACCAGCATTCTGCCCTGGACCCTTAAGATGCATCCCTGCGCCGCCTTCTCTCATCATCTTAACGCTATGGAGAGGAATTATGATGTGAGGAATCAAGAACTACTTGCAGTGAAGATGGCATTGGAGGAGCGGAGGCACTGGTTAGAGGAGGTGGAACGTCCATTCATTGTGTGGACAGATCACAAGAACCTGGAATATCTCCACCGCCAAGCATCTGAACTCCAGGTAAGCTCAATGGGCCCTGCAGTTCACCCGGTTCAACATTACTATCTACTACCTCCAGGGGTCCAAGAATGTTAAGCCAGATTTGCTTTCACACCGAAATATAACCCTGCTGCTACACCCTAAAAACCCGAGAACATCCTTCCTACCTTGTGTCTGGCAGCTACACTCATCTGGGGAATAGAGAACCAGGTCTGTGAAGCGCAGTGTTCCCAGCTGCGCCTCACTTCCCAGGGGGCCCAGCTAACTGGATGTTTGTCCCAGACTCTTCCCGCTCCCAGGTCCTGGGATGGGCTCATTCCTCCAGGCTTGCCTGGCTCCCTGGCCTTTGTGTGACAATGCTTTTGGTGGCCCACCATGGTCCCTGACGTCTCCGCGTTCATCGCGGACTGCACTGTCTGTGCTCAGAATAAGACTCGTCAGCAAGCTCTGGCTGGCCTCCTTCAACCTCTTCCTGTCCCTCACTGTCCCTGGTCACATATATCCCTGGACTTCGTCCCTGGTCTTCCTCCATCTGATGGCAACACCACTATCCTCACAGTGGTGGACAAGTTTCCAATGCCGCCCATTTCATTTCCCTCCCCAAGCTACTCTCTGCCAAGAAGACGCCCAGCTCATGGTGCAGCACGTCTTCCGGATCCATGGACTTCCGTTGGACATGGTCTCCGACCATTCTCGTCCCGGTTCTGGAAGGCATTCTGCACACTCATTGGGTCGTCGGCCAGCCTGTCCTCTGGGTTTCACTACCAGTCTAAAGGCCAGTCAGAGCAAGCCAATCAGGACCTGGAGACGCAACACCCTCCCCCGCAAGCAACACCCTACCCTGCTCAGCCACTGGTCTCTCGCCTTTTGAGTGTTCGATGGGTTGTCAGTCCCCGCTCTTCCCTGAGAAAGATGTTATTCCGCCGTACCTGGAACAGATCCCGGTCCGTCTACGACGACAGGCGGATCGCCACCGGACGCCGGCTCCCTTTTATCATATCGGGCATGTTTATGGCTGTCCTCTTTAAAAAATATATATATATTATACCCCGTTTTCTCTCCAATTTTGTGGTATTGTGGCGAAGGTTAAGAGGTCAACCCGGCCAGCCACAGGAGTCGCTAGTGCGCGGTGGGACAAGGACATCCCTGCCGGCCAAACCTTCCCCTAACCGGGACAACGCGGGGGCAATTGTGCACCGCCCCATGGTTCTTCAGGCTATGACAGAGCCTGGACTCAAACCCAAAATCTCTAGTGGCACAGCTAGCACTGCGATGCAGTGCCTTAGACCACTGCACCACTCGGGAGGCCCTTTGGCTGTTCACTTGGGATCTGCCCCTCCTGGTGGAGTCCCGCAAACTTTCCCCCTGTTTTATCTGCCCTTTCCCCATCTCTAAGATTCTTAGCACCTCTGCTGTTCGTCTTCTGTTGCCCCGCGCCCTCCGTATACATCCCACTTTTCATGTATCAAGGATTTAACCTCTTGTCTCCTTTTCCCCGTACTCCTGTTTCTCTCTTGCCCCTGTATTTTTTACTACTTTGCCAGCCCAGACGCTGTGCCTGCCTGTACTCCTGTCTGTACCTGTCTGACACTGCCCTGGATTACTGACCTCTGCCTGCCCTTGACCTGTTGTCTGCCTGCCCCCTGTTTTGTTAACTAACTAAAAAAGGAACCTAAAACTGTCTTGGTTTGTGTGGAGCCACAGAGCAAATATCATAATGTAAACAGCAAACAATCCCCAGCAGGGTGGGACTACTGGGATAACAGGATCACACTGTGATGACATGCAGAAATCCCCTGAGCCCAGCCAGGTCTGTCTGGACAGCTGTGGCACTAATTGACCTCTTACAGTGTCATCAGATGTTTCTGATGACAATAACAGAATTTATGGCCAAAGCAAATAGAGATGTCCTCAGAACCATAGTGGATTATCATTTCATTCAGCGTTTTATTGGTTTAATTTCATTAATCCAAATGCCAGAATGCTTTTCTGTCCGTTTCAACGCAGACTGTCCAACTTGCTTGTTGAGACGAGATCGAGTGTAGATCAGAGATTGCCTTCTTAATACTCTATGATATTGATAATGGCCAATGTATGCCTCTTTTGTACCTTATCATTGGGAATTCAGAGAGCAGCATCTGTAATCACCACTTGGATCACTTGAGTAGCAGGGTCGCTACATCAGACATCCTACCAGTGTGGTAAGCAAGAGAACAGTGAGACCTGTTATTATGGTAAAGGACTCTTTTTTTTCAAATCTGTTTTTCTATTTGTATTTCATTGCTGAGCAAGGGGCCAAAATGTGCAAACAAAATGTTTACTACCTCAGATTAAAGATTTCGGCTTTACATTCCCAAAATGGAAAGGTGAAATTCTAATCCCTTGCTAAGTGTCCTGTTCCAGACAAATCTGCTATGAAATATCCTACAAACACCTGTAAAATAGTCTCCAGTCTTCTTGCCAATCTGGCCATAATTAGAGTCAATGTTCTTAGCCAATTCCATTTAAGTTCTTTCCAGTCATGTCCCGAGTCTTATTCAATTACCTTCTCACTTCTCTTCTCCCGACTATCCTAACGTCTCCTCTCCTCTGCTCTCTTTACACATCCTATCTCTCTCTGCTCAGATGGGGATACAGGAACAGTGACCGTGCTGCCAGGTTAAACCAGGTCAGGCCACTGAACCAGACTGCTGAACCATGCTTAATTTCCAGTCTGACAAGCCCCAGGCATTCCAAAGGCCTCCGTTCCAAGTGACTTCCCCCTGGCTAATGCGTGACCTGCACACCACAGAGTTGGTTCGTACATCACTAAAGTAATTTGGCTGGAGGCCTCTCTGCCTCTCAGCTCTGTCTCAAGCATCACCATCACTCTGTGTCTAATATCTGGGCTTATTATCTCTCAGCAATGTAGAGAGAACACCTTATTTCTAGTGGACATATATCTGTGAATACATTTTCTCAGCCTGCTCAATGAATTTCAATCAGTGATTTCTATAGCCAATACATATTTTGAGGATCCTCATATTTGGAATAAAAATCAAAGTGGTAGCATAGCAAGGCTTGGGGTTATAGGCAAAAATATTTAATGTGAAAAATACTGGTCATGCAAACAAAACTGTATAGCATAAATAACTATAGACTGTTGATCATTATGAAACAGTAGTTGGGTGAAGATTCGGTCATAGTATAGTGGTCAGATTATGAACTGGAGAATAAGGGTTGGAGAGTCCTACTGCTCACACTAGTGTAAGGGGGAAAAAAGAGCCATGTTTTTCCTGGCCTTCCTCCCTTCCCTCCCTGTCCATGTGGATAAAGCCTGTTAATGTAAAGATTTACCACAGAGCCATGCTGGCCCATCTGTGCTTTTGACTGCCGGCACACTGCCATCTGTAATCCTCCAGGGTGTTAACCGGGAAGCTGTGCGCATTAGCGTGTGTGTGTGTGCGAGAGACTATGTGCATACCAAATACACTGAGTGTACAAAACATTAAGAACACCATCCAAATATTGAGTTGCATCCCTCTTTTGCCCTCAGAACAGTTGGAAGCATTGGACTCTACAGGGTGTCAAAAGCATTCCACATGGATGCTGGCCCATGTGGACTCCAAAGCTTCCCACAGTTGTGTCAAGTTGTCTGGATGTCCTTTACACAAATCAGTGTACCTGGCACCTACTACCATACCCTGTTCAAATGCACTTAAATCTTTTGTCTTGCCCAAATACCCTCTGAATGGCACACATACACAATCCATGTCTCAATTGTTTCAAGGCTTAACATCCTTTAACCTTTCCTCTCCCCTTCATCTACACTGATTTTGAAGTGACATCATTAAGGGATCATAGCTTTCACCTGGATTCACCAGGTCAGCACAATAAGTTGGGATTGATTTGCACTTTTCGCATCAACGTACGTTCATCTCTAGGAGACAGAACGCGTCTCCTTCCTGAGCGGTATGACGGCTGCGTGGTCCCATGGTGTTTATACTTGCGTACTATTGTTTGTACAGATAAACGTGGTACCTTCAGGCATTTGGGAATTTCTCCCAAGGATGAACCAGACTTGTTGAGGTCTACAATTTTTTTCTGTGGTCTTGGCTGATTTCTTTTCATTTTCCCATGATGTCAAACAAAGAGGCACTGAGTTTGAAGGTAGGCCTTGAAATACATCCACAGGTACACCCCCAATTGACTCAAATGATGTCAATTAGCCTATCAGAAGTTTCTGAAGCCGTGACATAATTTTCTGGAATTTTCCAAGCTGTTTAAATGCAGTCAACTTAGTGTATGTAAACTTCTGACCCACTGGAATTGTGATACAGTGAAACAATCTGTCTCTAAACAATTGTTGGAAAAATTACTTGTGTCATTCACAAAGTAGATGTCCTAACCGACTTGCCAAAACTATAGTTTGTTAACAAGAAATTTGTGGAGTGGTTGAAAAACAAGTTTTAATGACTCCAACCTAAGTGTATATAAATTTCCGACTTCAACTAAACTTTTTCTTGCCACTGTATGACCTAAGGCTAATAAATTAATGTGTGGGTGAATAGAGAGAGTTGGAGCAAACAATGTTTTATCTGCAATGAGGGTGTTATGTGACAATATTATAGTTGGTTTGGGTGATACAATTGTACAGCGTTGACATGAGGTTATTTTTTCAAGAGGGTTTAAGTAAAGGACAGCAAAAAAGGACCAGGACAAAAATTGTGTATCAGTGTACCTATGCACATTTAGTCTTATCCAGTTGATAAAACTATCTGCTATTTAATCCTACTTTTTAACAGTAAGATTAAGGGACAAATGGTTGTCTTATAAGAATCATGCCATTTCTGTGCCCCAAAGGTTATGACTATACTCTACCACTATTAAGAATGAATAATGAAATTGGACCACAAAAAGACAGCTGATTTCTTTGAATGGTTCTGGTGAGTTGACAAAACGAGCACAGATAGTCCTTTCAGATATCATCTCAGTAGATGGCAGTATTTGTTCTAATGCCCCAGTCCAGCGCAGTATAAGGCAACACCATCAACCACCAACTGAGTGTCCAAATATGAACTGTAGTAAAGCAAAAGTGCATTCAATCATGCTGAGTGACAAATTGTATTTTTTAGATGAATGCATTTTCTGTGCGCTAAAGGTTACCGCTACACATAATGACCATCTACGTATTACCCCTTATTTCCAATATCCTCTCATTTAATCTGCATTGTTTGGCTGGATTTCAGGCAAACAGATTTCCGCAAGGAAGCATATAGCCTAATGCATTTATCTCTCAATTTAATCTATATAATGGCGCTGAGGCTGTGCACTTTCCAGTATGATTTTATGCATGGGGAGAACACTATAACATCCAACTTACTATAAAAGACAATCCAAACGGCATGCTACTTGACAGGACCAGAATCTGATGTGGATTTCAGGGCAGAGTAGGAAAGCCAGACAAGGGCAGAGCACACATCCACGCCAGTGGAGAGAAACACGCCCTGATTCTGCTCTGTGATTTAAATGTATAACTCGGCTCTGGCTAGACGATAGACTGCTTGACTGCATGAAAGAGAGAGCATGTAGGCAGGGTGGCTGACAGGTACTGAGGGGAGAGAAGTGTTAACGCTGGGGAAATTAGGTCACATCCTGGTGAATCGATGGTTCCTCATTTAAACCCTCAGTGTTGTCAGTTTTGATGTTGTGGAGGAAATTCAGTGCAACATTGGCCTCAAAGTAACAACAAATAAAGAAACAAATCATCCAACTGCAAAATGATAGGGCCTATAATAGCCTTTCATTTTTATTTTATTTAACTAGGCAAGTCAGTTAAGAACAAATCCTTATTTTCAATGACGGCCTAGGAACAGTGGGTTAACTGCCTGTTCGGGGGCAGAACGACAGATTTGTACCTTGTCAGCTCGGGGATTTGAACTTGCAACCTTTCGATTACTAGTCCAACACTCTAACCACTAGGCTACCCTGCCGCCCCATTCTCTATACACTCTTAGAAAAATTGTGCTGTCTAGAACCTAAAATGGTTCTTTGGCTGTCCCCATAGAGAACCCTTTTGAAGAACCCTTTTTTTCCAATTAGAAACCTTTTGATTCCAGGTAAAACCTTTCTGGGTTCCATGTAGAACTCTTTCCACAGAGGGTTTGGTAACACTTCACTTGAAGGGGTCTTTATTATAGTGTAAATGCACTGTAACTGTCACGATCATCATGGGAAGAAGTGGACCAAAGCGCAGCGTGGTACATGTTCATTCTATTTATTTTATAATGAACACCAACAACAACAAAACAAATACGAACGTGAAGTTCTACAGGGCAAAATAACAACCAATGCAAAAATAAGATCCCACAAATGAAAGAGGGAAAAAGGACTGCCTAAGTATGATTCCCAATCAGAGACAATGATAGACAGCTGTCCCTGATTGAGAATCATACCCGGCCAAAACAAATAAATAGAAAGCATAGACTTCCCACACGAGTCACACCCTGACCTAACAAACATAGAGAAAAAATGATCTCTAAGGTCATGCCTTGACAGTAACAAGCATTGTAGTTAATTGTAATGACTCAATAATTACAGTCTGTAATTACAGAGGGGTAACAATGAATACTTGTTACCATGCTTGTTACAAATGGGCAAGTTTTCACTAAATTCACCAATTTAGTATTTTGTTTCTACTCAGCTGCATCCGATCCAGTAATAACTATAACAAGGTTCTAATCTCTTGTGGACAGATGCACTGGGTGTCCTGAGATTACTTGGGCTCTTATTACCTACCTGTGAACGCACATGTCAAAAACTTCCACTCAATGTTGTTGCTAGCACTTGCCCCCAAAAACTGTACCATCTGGGTTAACTTGTTTGAGTTTACAAAACAGATCAGATAAAGGACGATCTCACTGACTAGTATCATCCTCAAGTGGGAGGATAAACACACAAGTACACAACAGAGTACATGTAAAATCTGCATAAGTACAATGTAATTACGAGGTGTTACACAGGATTTATCAAGTTATATATATATATATATATCAGAAATCTTGAATATGCAAAATAGTAGCTGCTATTTTAATTTGTTTCATTGTAATGTTTAGTACTGTGGTATCATGTAGTCAATAAGTACAATAGACTAACTGTTCTAATCATTAGTGACTGCTAACTTGTTTATACAAGTGTTATAAATCAGGAAGTGGAAGTATTGTTCTGTTTTAGATATCCACCACATTGTTGACACTTTACTTCAGACTCATTATCAGCAAGTGTGCCACGTTGTTCTTTAAAACAAATAGGTCAATGTAAATGTTTTTCCGAGGTGTTTGTTTGTAAGACTGTAATATGCAATTAATGGCTGTAGTATAATGAAGCCTTGGTTAAATGCTGCAGTACATTGCATTGTACAACGCAGCTGTGAAAAAAAAAATGGATGCTGGTTGTGCCCTATGCCCAGTCTTAATATTGGGCAACATCAGTACCTGTAAGGGAGTGATTAATGTGGCTCTACTCTACTTCACCTTCCTGTACACATAGCAGGGATTCATTACTTGTGCTCTATGTTCTTATAAGAGAGCTTATTTTATATCTATTCATTTTATTGATTCCTCCTGGATGCAGCACTACTGAGGTGTTTTTCTCTTTCTATTTCACTCATTCCCTTTCTGTCTCCCTCACTTGCTCTTTTTTTGTGCATGTGTGTGTGATACTCAAGTAATAGTTATGTTTGTGCACAATTCCCCCCTCTGAAGGCTAGCTTCCACGGCTTCATCTCTGTCCTATACCAAGCAGGATATTGCTTGAGGGAAGCAGCGCTCCATAATTCGCTTGATCTACCAATTTTTTAAGAAACCACATTCCCTCTATGGGTAGACTTTCAGGTCTTCTGCGTCAAATCTAAACCAAGAGACCTGGAGTTGAGAACAAGAGGATTTGGCAGGAGCAAGCACTGAAGCCCATTGGCCAATGACAAATCAGCTGACCCAGCTCTACAGTGGGCTCAGCTCACAGGAAGTGTAACAGATTATGGGGAAGTCAAAGTTAAGGATCCACCACACTCAGTGGTAATCTATTTTTATTTAACCTTTATTTAACTAGGCAAGTCAGTTAAGAACAAATTCTTATTTACAATGACGGCCAAACAAAACACAAAAGACCTCCTGCGGGGACAGGGGCTGGGATTAAAATAAATAACATAAATATAATACAAAACACACATCACGACAATAGAGACAACACAACATTACATAAAGAGAGACCTAAGACAACAACATAGCAAGGCAGCAACACATAACAACACAGCATGGTAGCAACACAACAACATGACAACATGGTAGCAACACAACATGGTAGCAGCACAACACATGGTACAAACATTATTGGGGACAGACAACAGCACAAAGGTAAAGAAGGTAGAGACAACAATACATCACGCAAAGCAGCCACAACTGTCAGGAAGAGTGTCCATGTTTGAGTCTTTGAATGAGATAACTATCCAGTTTGAGTGTTTGTTGCAGCTCTTTCCAGTCGCAAGCTGCAGCGAACTGTAAAGACGAGCGATCTAGGGATGTGTGAGCTTTGGGGACCTTTAACAGAATGTGACTGGCAGAATGGGTGTTGTGGAAATGAGGGCTGCAGTAGAGAAGGTAAGAAGAGGTTCCAGATAATTATTTGACTGACTGCATAGAGGTCTGGGCCTGTGTCCACAAAGCTTCTCAGAGTGGGAAATTGGTCAAAAGTGCTGAGAATAGAGATAGTTTACTCCTATTCTTAAGGGTAAAAATAAAAGCTATGCATGATGCCTCTTTCACACCTAGTCGACAGATAATGAATAATGGAAAATGCTCTGTTATTCAAATAAATAAATAAAGTATCTTGTCTATTGTCATCTTATCTATTTCAAATCTTCTCTCATTGATTGAGAGGTGGATCCACACCAAAGTGCCGCATGTCATGATGACACTCACCTGTCTTGATTCATGTGAGAAGATTTGAAGAAGATAAGATGGTGGCGTACACATTATTGGATTGGAGCAACAACATGGAGCAACAACATTTATTTATTGTTATAACGGAGAATAATGGAGCATTTTCTAAATTAAAACTCACGATCTGCAACTGGACACAGACATTTTCAAAGATACACATTTGGCCGGATCGAGAGTGGAGATAATATCACCAAGTTAACGTTGGTCAGAAATTCTCTGTGCTACACCAAACAGTACACTGTTTGACTTTTCTGTCATTTCAATAGTAAAACACTGTAGGATGTACAGTATAATACCATAAATGTGTTTTACAGCATTCATGCTCTGATTGCACTGCATTTTGGAGATAAAATGCTGAAAAATAATGTTATTAACTGTAATTCGGGAAGCCTGTAAAATGTTTTCTAACTTACTGTATTTTTTTACAGTAATAGCTTATTCCTACTTAGATTCAAATGATCCATTTCAGGCGGCAACCTCATGCTGTCGGGTGAGACGTAGCTCAGACTATTTTTAGTAAATATCTTCTTGAAGCGGCTGTGAAGTGGACGAATATCTTTAGCAGCTGCTGGGTAGGTACCTTGCCTTGTTTATAAGTACAGTGTATTCGGAAAGTACTCAGACCCCTTTTTCCTCATTTTGTTACGTTACAGTCTTATTCTAAAAATGGATTACAAAACATATCCCTCATCAATCTACACACAATACCCCTTAATGACAAAGCTAAAACTGAAATATCACGTTTACATAAGTATTCAAACTCTTTACTCAGTACTTTGAAGCACTTTTGGCAGCGGTTACAGCCATGAGTCTTGGGTATGACGCTACAAGCTTGCCACGTCTGTATTTGGGGAGTTTCTTCCATTCTTCTCTGCAGATCCTCTCAAGCTCTGTCAGGTTGGATGGGCAGCATCTCTGCACAGCTATTTTCAGGTCTCTCCAGAGATGTTAGATCAGGTTCAAGTCCGAGCTCTGGCAAGGCCACTCAAGGACATTCAGAGACTTGTATCGAATCCACTCCTGCGTTGTCTTGGCTGTGTGCTTAGGGTCGTTTTCCTGTTGGAAGGTGAACCTCCACCCCAGTCTGAGGTCCTGAGTGCTCTGGAGCAGGTTTTAATCAAGAATCTCTCTGTACTTTGCTCCGTTCATCTATCCCTCGATCCTGACTAGTCTCCCAGTCCCTGCCTCTGAAGAACATCCCCACAGCATGATGCCGCCACCACCATGCTTCACAGTAGGAATGGTGCCAGGTTTCGTCCATACGTGCAGGCCAAAGAGTTCAATGTTGGATTCATCAGACCAGAGAATCTTGTTTCTCATGGTCTGAGAGTCTTCATATGCCTTTTGGCAAACTCCAAGCGGGCTGTCATGTGCCTTCTACAGAGGAATGGCTTCTGTCGGGCCACTCTGCCATAAAGGCCTGATTGGTGGAGTGCTGCAGAGATGGTTGTCCTTATGGAAGGTTCTCCCATCTCCACAGAGGAACTCTGGAGCTCTCTCAGAGTGACCACCGGGTTCTTGGTCACCTTCCTGACCAAGGCCTTTCTCCCCCGATTTCTCAGTTTGCCCGGGCGGCCAGCTCTAGGAAGAGTCTTGGTGGTTCCAAACTTCTTCCATTTGAGAATGATGGTGGCCACTGTGTTCTTGGAAACCTTCCCCAGATCTGTGCCTAGACACAAACCTGTCTCAGAGCTCTACGGACAATTCCTTCGACCTCAAGGCTTGGTTTTTGCACTGTTATGCACTGTTAACTGTGGGACCTTATATGCAGGTGTGTGCCTTTCCACTTTCCAATCAATTGAATTTACCGCAGGTGGACTCCAATCAAGTTGTAGAAACATCTCAAGGATCATCAATGGAGACAGGATGCAAGCTCAATTTCGAGTCTCATAGCAAAGGGTCTGAATACTTATGTAAATAAGGTATTTTTTATACATTTGCAAATATTTCTCAACCTGGTTTCACTTTGTCATTGTGGGTTATTGTGCATAGATTGATGATTTTTAAAGTTTAATCCATGTGAGAATAAGGCTGTAACATAACAATGTTGAAAATGTCATGGGGTCTGAATACTTTCCGAATACACTGTATGCTTAAATCATTAGTCATTTTTGTGCACTGTAGAAAACAACACATACTTCATTTTACCCACATTCAATACTAATTTTAAATCAATAAATGTTTTCTGTCAAACAATGAAAGCAGACTGTAGTTCAGATAGAGCCTGGCCAACAGTGGGGACAATAGCATACAGGTGCAGTTATTATTATTTATTTTACAGACAAACCAGTATTGTTAATGTAAACAGTACTGGACCCAAAATCAATACATGCGGGAACCCTTTCGTAATTTTAAGGAAACCTGATACCATCAGAAAATACAGTGTCCTGTCTGTCAGGTCGTTTGTAAACCAATTACACGCAGCCTGGTCCAGGCCAATTACGGACAACCTTTGAATTAGTAATGCATAATCAATAGTGCCAAAGTCCTTTGACAGGTCATTGAAAAGGGCAGCACAATGTTGCCAGTTGTCCATACATTTAACTACATAATTTATAACCAGTGATGCAGCAGAGATTGTCTTTAGACCTGGTCATAGCACTGACTTCAGAATACATTACATAGTCCAGAGAGTTGAGAGTTGATCGATTGCTAGGTTTCCATCCAATTATAATCTTCTAAAATCTGCTTAAAAAATGTGTGCATTTTCCCACCAGAGATGTGTTTCCATCAAACTGACTTAACGCTGACAAAAAGCTGTGCGTGATGTAGTACACACAACTTTTGCCGTTAAATTCCCCAAAAATACAAGTTAATTGGATTTACATCCAATTACAGCTCAAAGATACAGAGCAGGAAGGCTACCTACATGATGAGATTATTCTGGATAAGAGTGAGATTATTTTTTATTTGCCAACTGGCAGCCAAGGATTGATCATCATATCACCAGAATAAGAACCTTGAAATGTATTGTAAAGGAGCATCAAGCTCATCACCGTGCACTTTCACCACCCTGTGAAGTTCCTCATCATTTATTGAATCTGTTGCCTAATAAACTGCGTGCTTTCCCGAGTCATAGTGGGAGGACAACACAACATTCACTACATGGCCCAAAGTATGTGGACACACCTTCAAATGAGTGGATTTGGCTATTTCAGCAACACCCATTGCTGACAGGTTTATAAAATTGTGCACACAGCCATGTAATGGGCAATAGTTATTTAGGTCACAAGGGTATAACGAACTGTTCCCGAGACACCAAGACTACCCCATGTCTATTCGAAATAATACAAAGTTCCCATAGCGGAGTCAAATAATGGAACACCCAATACTATCCATGGTAAGGTTTGTAATAAAAAAGGGAAAACATTAAAAATACAACAATTGATAAAGAAATCAAATACAAATACACTATTCCATTCAAGATAGGGAATGTCGTAAAATAATCTGTATTCGACTTTCTATTTATAGTATCTATAAATAGATAAAAGACAGCATTAGAAGAAAGCACAATTATTGAAATAATACATCTTCAAATATAAGGTACTGCAACACAAAAGTACTCAAAAGCCTGAAATTATGTAGGAATCAACATGGTAGGGATAAAAACACAGCAAGCAGAGGACATAAAAGGTACAGTGTGAGACCATTTTTGGGGTGAGGAAAGACAACGCATATTGACATGAAATACAGTATGGCAAGCCCTCGACTTGTTTGGCATGTTTCGCAGACTATTCCCTCAAGAACAAGCAGTTCAAGACTAACCAGGAAGTTGAACCTGAATCCCCACCCCACTTTTCCCTGGGAGAGACCGCATGATGACTTTTCTCTATGAGAAAACCAAGCCATTATTGTGTCTGTATGCACTGTTTCATTATTTATAGCTAGACCTTCATTAGGAAATCTAATATGCAGGGTACATGAGCGGGCCTCCATGTACTCCGAGGTGAAAGTGACTTTGCTGAAGTGCGTCAAAGTGGGTCAGATAGGCTGTTCCATGCGGGGGCAGTGCTGCTGTACTGAAATATTTACCTACTTGGCAAGCACACAGCTACTGCCCCAGGTTTAGGTCAATTGCATTGGAGAGACTGTTCCCATGAAACATCTGTTAACAACATAGTGTAGAGGGAAAGAGATGTGAAAGTTTTCAAAAGAGAAAAAGAACATTGTATTAATATTACACAATTAGGTAATATTCTTAGGCAGGCATTACATAAATTGCAGAAATGGCTTTGACATACGTGTGGTCGACTCTATTACTTAAAAACAGTGTCAACAGGGAAATCTTCTGAAAGACATCTGGGATTTTTTAAAGTGTTTTTATTCTGTTCCCAGGTTCTGCAGACCTTCAATACTCTGGAGAGCAGTAGCTCTCTTTATCTCAATAGAAATACTGCATAATCTGTATTCAACTTTCTATTTATAGTATCTATAAATAGATAAAAGACAGCATTAGAAGAAAGCACAATTATTGAAAGAATACATCTTCAAATATAAGGTACTGCAACACAAAAGTACTCAAAAGCCTGAAATTAGGTAGGTATCAACATGGTAGGGATAAAAACACAGCAAGCAGAGGACATAAAAGGTACAGTATGTGGCTATGTGCAGGTATATATGTGGGGGGAGTGTAGTTGTGATGGGGTGGGTGTATTTGTGATTGTAAAAGTGTGGTGAGTTAAGTGAGTGAATAAGAAAAATGGTTGCAAATGCCAGAGCCCATGTGTGTCTCTGAGCAGAAGTTGTGACAGAGAGAGTTTTCAATTTTGTGCAGATATGGGATATACTTTTTTCAATAAATTACAAATATACTTTATTTATTTATCGTCCTATCATGACTTGTTTGAAGGGCCATACAGCAGCTAGTTTGTCCACTTGCTGATGAAGTTGTACGGCACCAAAGTTATGGGACTGTTCTCAGAAATCAGCATGTATCTGACTCTGACAGCTGGTACTGTGTCTTGCTATTTTATAACATTTAGCCAAAGCGATAACGTCAAAGAGCGCAGTTAGCTTTGCTATAGAATTCGGCGCACTAATCACGGCAGAAGAACAGATATTATGACAATTCATTTGTGCATTAGCTAGAACTTCAATACATTAGCTAGCTAGCTAGCTACAGAGGGTATTCAGCATTGAGTGTGTGAATTGGCGTTGTTGGCATCCATTCCTTTCGTTTCATATGGATTGAAAAAGATTGGCTTTAGAATTTATGGTGGAAGTTCATGAAAATGGAATAATAGCGTCTGTAGAAAAACAAAACAAATGGGTAGATATTTTCACTGAGTGTACAAAACATTAGGAACACCTGTTAATTACAGGTGAAAGCTATGATCCCTTATTGATGTCACCTGTTAAATTCACTTAAATCAGTGAGGGGAGGAGACAGGTTAAAGAAGGATTTTTAAGCCTTGAGACAATTGAGACATGGAATGTGTATGTCTGCTATTCAGAGGGTGAATGGGCAAGACAAAATAATTAAGTTCCTTTGAATGGTAGTAGATGTCAGGCGCATCTGTGTCAAGAACTGAATGTCCCAAGAACTGCAATGCTGCTGGGTTTTTGATGACTTTTCTCTATGAGAAAACCAAGCCATTATTGTGTCTGTATGCACTGTTTCATTATTTATAGCTAGACCTTCATTAGGAAATCTAATCTGCAGGGTACATGAGCGGGCCTCCATGTACTCCGAGGTGAAAGTGACTTTGCTGAAGTGCGTCAAAGTGGGTCAGATAGGCTGTTCCATGCGGGGGGCAGTGCTGCTGTACTGAAATATTTACATACTTGGCAAGCACACAGCTACTGCCCCAGGTTTAGGTCAATGATTTACATGCATTGGAGAGACTGTTCCCATGAAACATCTGTTAACAACATAGTGTAGAGGGAAAGAGATGTGAAAGTTTTCAAAAGAGAAAAAGAACATTGTATTAATATTACACAATTAGGTATAATTCTTAGGCAGGCATTACATCAATTGCAGAAATGGCTTTGACATATGTGTGGTCGACTCTATTACTTAAAAACAGTGTCAACAGGGAAATCTTCTGAAAGACATCTGGGATTTTAGTTAACATCCCTGTAGTGGTAGGTAGGCTAAATTAAAGTTAATAGATATTACAACCAAACTAAACCATGTATAATGACCCTGGCACATGTATAATGTATAATGACCCCAAGACAACAGGTTTTCAAGCCCCAAAAGAGAAACATTAGGTATAATTCTTAGGCAGGCATTACATCAATTGCAGATATGGCTTTGACATATGTGTGGTCTACTCTATTACTTAAAAACAGTGTCAACAGGGAAATCTTCTGAAAGACATCTGGGATTTTAGTTAACAGTGTTTTTATTCTGTTCCCAGGCTCTGCAGACCTTCAATACTCTGGAGAGCAGTAGCTCTCTTTATCTCAATAGAAATACTGCATACAATAAAGGAAGGGTTGGCAACGAAAACATGTGGATAATTGGGTCATTGTGAATATGTACCTTTCAGCTATGCCCAAATGATTGCAGTGTCATTGAGATGATGTTCTATGGGACATGTTGAACATTAGAGCCAGTACCCGCGTTCTGTTGAAACATGTTCATTCTGTACCACAACGTGAGTCGAATTCATGCAAAATTACTCTGAATATTTTTCATTCCCATAGTATAAAGGGCTGTTATGTCTTTATCCAGGGTTTGAGGATAAAATCATGCATTCACACAATGTACAGTAAATAGATCCCTATTTCTGAGGTCTGGTCAACCAACCACCTGAAAATGTAACTAGCCTTTGTATATTGTGCTCAATCTATTATATAGTACAGTATGATTTTAGTATAGTTGTTATTTGAATACATATTTTCTGTGTATTTGAGTATTTTCAAATACTGAGGCCCGAATCAAAATACACATGCATACATACACACACACATGATAACAAACGCAGTATACACACATGCACACATGGATTTTGTGTTGTAGATATGCGGTAATAGAGTAGTGGCCTGAGGGCACACACTTAATGTGTTGTGAAATCTGTTGTGAAATGTTTTGTAATGTTTTTCAAATGGCATAATTGTCTTCATTTTGCTGGACCCCAGGGAAAGTAAGGAAGCAGCAAATCCATAATAAATACTAATACAAACAACTGTTGTCTGATTCTCGATTATAATGATATAGGAATAATAATGCATTTGATTCAGTTAAATGTTTTTTTGCATCAAACAAACCAAACATGTTCAGTCACCTCCTTGTCTGAAGGAAAGGTGAATGAACAGGTTTATGTCAAGTCCTGCATGTCTCATGGAATGTAGGCTTACATTGAACACCACACATTGGCTGATACTGTAGGCTAAATGATAGAACAGCTATTGCCATGTATAAATGTTACGGAATACATTTTCTCCATTATGTTTGATGGTAGGCCATTCTGGTAAGCCTACATTATGATTAAATAGCCACAGTAGCCTGCTTGACCACTGTCTGAAACTGTAACTAAGAGTGGCTACAGCCTCAGTGTTCACAGTAAACGAGTGCTGGAAGTTGCACAGAATTTGAACAACATTCAAGTTTGCTCTCAGCAGACGTGAAATTTTCTCAATGCCGAAGAAAATTAGAGGGAACATTGCCCATGACTGCATGGCCACGCAAGTCTCCAACTCAGTCATCAAGTTTGCAGATGACACAACAGTGATAGGACTGATTACCTGGTGAGAACCCTGGCGTAGTGGTGCCAGGAAAATAACCTATCCCTCAGCTAGGATGTCTCCAGCTGAACGCGTACGCAGACTTGAGACCCAGTTGTCTGTATTGCAGTACTGCCGTTCATTATGTGTCTACCTGTCCCTTCAAGAGAACTAGCTTATTTGTCGGAATAAGTACTCTGGAGGGTCCTAAGGACAATTTTGCTTCTCCCCCTACTTGCCCTCCTCTCCATGCCACTCTGCTGTGGGGCAACCAGTCCAAGTCTCTTCAGGTATTCATCGATTCGGGGGCCGATGTAAGTCTCATGGACGTTACGCTGGCGTCCGAGCTGGGCATCCCCACTCAACCCCTTTCCATTCCCATGGGTGTTAGAGCGCTGGACGGGCGCTCTATAGGCCGGGTCACCCACCAGACCACCCCCGTCAACCTACGAGTGTCGGGAAACCACAGCGAGACTATCCAATTCCTGCTGGTTGAGTCTCTGCAGGTTCCCGTGGTATTAGGATTCTGTTGGCTCCAGCGACACAATCCCTCCATTGACTGGGCTACTGGTGCCATCATAGGCTGGAGCCTGTCCTGCCACATTCATTGTCTGAAGTCATCTCTGCCTGCCCCAGGACATCTTCCTGGGGGCTTGGAAATTGCCCCGGACCTCTCCGCCAGCTCCGCAGAGTACCAGGACCTCCTGGAAGGGTTCAGTAAGGGCCGGGCCACTTCGCTTCCGCAGCACCGACTGGTATCCAAGAAGGTCAAGCCCGAGGCACTGGCACGGCACTATAGTGCCGCAGCTACACCCCTGGAAGCCGAGACCTTTCCCCCCGCTCCAAGATCGTTATCCCCTCTGCTGTTCATCCTCTGTTACCCTGTACCCTTCGTATTTTTCCTACCTTTTCTGTGTCTAGAGTCAAAACCATGTCTGACTGCCCCTTGTCTTCTGTTTCTAGGCCCACTCCTCCCCTCGTGTCATCGATGGCCAGCCAGCGTACACGGTGAGACGCCTCCTGAGGGTTCGACCACGTGGCAGGGGTTTGTCTTGACCTGTCGTTTGCCTGCCCCAGTTGTTACAATAAACATGGTTACATCACCCAGTCTGCACTTGGGTCTTACCTTGATCCCTGATAGGCACACTTAACCAGCATGGCTACCACTGCATTCTGCAGCGATACGCCACCCCATCTGGGTTGCGCTTAGTCCCATTTGTTTTTCAACAGGACAATGACCCAAAACACACCTCCAGGCTGTGTAAGGGCTATTTGACCAAGAAGAGAGTGATGGAGTGCTGCATCAGATGGCCTGGCCTCCACAATTTCCAACCTCAACCCAACTGAGATTGTTTGGGATGAGTTGGACCACAGAGTGAAGGAAAAGCAGCCAACAAATGCTCAGCATAAGTGGAACTCCTTTCAAGACTGTTGGCAAAGCATTCCTCAGGAAGCTGGTTGAGAGAATGTCAAGAGTGTGCAAGTTGTCATCAAGGCAAAGGGTGGCTACTTTGAAGAATCTCAAATTAACATATATTTAGATTTGTTTAACAAGAGCGCAGTCAGCTTTGCTATAGAACTTGGCGCACTAATCACGGCAGAAGAACAGATATTATGACAATTCATTTGTGCATTAGCTAGAACTTCAATACATTAGCTAGCTAGCTAGCTACAGAGGTTATTCAGCATTGAGTGTGTGAATTGGCGTTGTTAGCATCCATTCCTTTCGTTTCATATGGATTGAAAAAGATTGGCTTTAGAATTTATGGTGGAAGTTCATGAAAACTGTAGAAAAGTGTCTGTAGAAAAACAAAACAAATGGGTAGATATTTTCACTGAGTGTACAAAACATTAGGAACACCTGTTCATTCCAGGTGAAAGATATGATCCCTTATTGATGTTACTTGTTAAATGAACTTAAATCAGTGAGGAGAGGAGACAGGTTAAAGAAGGATTTTTAAGCCTTGAGACAATTGAGACATGGATTGTGTATGTCTGCTATTCAGAGGGTGAATGGGCAAGACAAAATAATTATGTTCCTTTGAATGGGGTATAGTAGTAGATGTCAGGCGCATCTGTGTCAAGAACTGAGTGTGCTAAGAACTGCAATGCTGCTGGGTTTTTCACACCCAACAGTTTCCCATGTGTATCAAGAATGGTCCAACATCCAAAGAACTTTCAGCCAACTTGACACAACTATGGGACACATTGGAGTCAACATCCTTGTGGAATAATTTTGACACCTTGTAGAGTTCATACCCGACAAATTGAGACGGCTCTGAGGGGCAAAAGGGTTTGCAACTCAATATTAGGCAGGTGTTTCTAGTGCTTTGTACACTCAGTAAATGAGGGGATTTTATGTTTATTCTTGTGAATTCAGTCATCCCTGTAGTGGTAGGTAGGCTAAATTAAAGTTAATAGATATTACAACCAAACTAAACCATGTATAATGACCCTGGCACATGTATAATGTATAATGTATAATGTATAATGACCCCAAGACAACAGGTTTTCAAGCCCCAAAAGAGAAACATTAGGTATAATTCTTAGGCAGGCATTACATCAATTGCAGATATGGCTTTGACATATGTGTGGTCGACTCTATTACTTAAAAACAGTGTCAACAGGGAAATCTTCTGAAAGACATCTGGGATTTTAGTTAACAGTGTTTTTATTCTGTTCCCAGGCTCTGCAGACCTTCAATACTCTGGAGAGCAGTAGCTCTCTTTATCTCAATAGAAATACTGCGTACAATAAAGGAAGGTTTAGCAACGAAAACATGTGGATAATTGGGTCATTGTGAATATGTACCTTTCAGCTATGCCCAAATGATTGCAGTGTCATTGAGATGATGTTCTATGGGACATGTTGAACATTAGAGCCAGTACCCGCGTTCTGTTGAAACATGTTCATTCTGTACCACAACGTGAGTCAAATTCATGCAAAATGACTCTGAATATTTTTAATTCCTATAGTATAAAGGGCTGTTATATCTTTATCCAGGGTTTGAGGATAAAATCATGCATTCACACAATGTACAGTAAATAGATCCCTATTTCTGAGGTCTGGTCAACCAACCACCTGAAAATGTAACTAGCCTTTGTATATTGTGCTCAATCTATTATATAGTACAGTATGATTTTAGTATAGTTGTTATTTGAATACATATTTTCTGTGTATTTGAGTATTTTCAAATACTGAGGCCCGAATCAAAATACACATGCATACATACACACACACATGATAACAAACGCAGTATACACACATGCACACATGGATTTTGTGTTGTTGATATGCGGTAACAGAGTAGTGGCCTGAGGGCACACACTTAATGTGTTGTGAAATCTGTTGTGAAATGTTTTGTAATGTTTTTCAAATGGCATAATTGTCTTCATTTTGCTGGACCCCAGGGAAAGTAAGGAAGCAGCAAATCCATAATAAATACTAATACAAACAACTGTTGTCTGATTCTCGATTATAATGATATAGGAATAATAATGCATTTTATTCAGTAAAATGGTTTCTTGCATCAAACAAACCAAACATGTTCAGTCACCTCCTTGCCTGAAGGACAAGTGAATGAACAGCTTTATGTCAAGCCCTGCATGTCTCATGGAATGTAGGCTTACATTGAACACCACACATTGGCTGCTACTGTAGGCTAAATGATAGAACAACTATTGCCATGTATAAATGTTACGGAATACATTTTCTCATATACATTATACATTATGTTTGATGGTAGGCCATTCTGGTAAGCCTACATTATGATTAAATAGCCACAGTAGCCTGCTTGACCACTGTCTGAAACTGTAACTAAGAGTGGCTACAGCCTCAGTGTTCACAGTAAACGAGTGCTGGAAGTTGCACAGAATTTGAACAACATTCAAGTTTGCTCTCAGCAGACGTGAAATTTTCTCAATGCCGAAGAAAATTAGAGGGAACATTGCCCATGACTGCATGGCCACGCAAGTCTCCAACTCAGTCATCAAGTTTGCAGATGACACAACAGTGATAGGACTGATTACCTGGTGAGAACCCTGGCGTAGTGGTGCCAGGAAAATAACCTATCCCTCAGCTAGGATGTCTCCAGCCGAACGCGTACGCAGACTTGAGACCCAGTTGTCTGTATTGCAGTACTGCCGTTCATTATGTGTCTACCTGTCCCTTCAAGAGAACTAGCTTATTTGTCGGAATAAGTACTCTGGTGGGTCCTAAGGACAATTTTGCTTCTCCCCCTACTTGCCCTCCTCTCCATGCCACTCTGCTGTGGGGCGACCAGTCCAAGTCTCTTCAGGTATTCATCGATTCGGGGGCCGATGTAAGTCTCATGGACGTTACACTGGCGTCCGAGCTGGGCATCCCCACTCAACCCCTTTCCATTCCCATGGGTGTTAGAGCGCTGGACGGGCGCTCTATAGGCCGGGTCACCCACTAGACCACCCCCGTCAACCTACGAGTGTCGGGAAACCACAGCGAGACTATCCAATTCCTGCTGGTTGAGTCTCTGCAGGTTCCCGTGGTATTAGGATTCTGTTGGCTCCAGCGACACAATCCCTCCATTGACTGGGCTACTGGTGCCATCATAGGCTGGAGCCTGTCCTGCCACATTCATTGTCTGAAGTCAACTCTGCCTGCCCCAGGACATCTTCCTGGGGGCTTGGAAATTGCCCCGGACCTCTCCGCCAGCTCCGCAGAGTACCAGGACCTCCTGGAAGGGTTCAGTAAGGGCCGGGCCACTTCGCTTCCGCAGCACCGACCGGTATCCAAGAAGGTCAAGCCCGAGGCACTGGCACGGCACTATAGTGCCGCAGCTACACCCCTGGAAGCCGAGACCTTTCCCCCCGCTCCAAGATCGTTATCCCCTCTGCTGTTCATCCTCTGTTACCCTGTACCCTTCGTATTTTTCCTACCTTTTCTGTGTCTAGAGTCAAAACCATGTCTGACTGCCCCTTGTCTTCTGTTTCTAGGCCCACTCCTCCCCTCGTGTCATCGATGGCCAGCCAGCGTACACGGTGAGACGCCTCCTGAGGGTTCGACCACGTGGCACGGATTTGTCTTGACCTGTCGTTTGCCTGCCCCAGTTGTTACAATAAACATGGTTACATCACCCAGTCTGCACTTGGGTCTTACCTTGATCCCTGATAGGCATCTGGTTTGCGCTTAGCCCCATTTGTTTTTCAACAAACACACCTCGAGGTTGTGTAAGGGCTATTTGACCAAGAAGAGAGTGATGGAGTGCTGCATCAGATGGCCTGGCCTCCACAATTTCCAACCTCAACCCAACTGAGATGGTTTGGGATGAGTTGGACCACAGAGTGAAGGAAAAGCAGCCAACAAATGCTCAGCATAAGTGGAACTCCTTTCAAGACTGTTGGCAAAGCATTCCTCAGGAAGCTGGTTGAGAGAATGTCAAGAGTGTGCAAGTTGTCATCAAGGCAAAGGGTGGCTACTTTGAAGAATCTCAAATTAACATATTTTTAGATTTGTTTAACACTTTTTTTGTTATTACATGATTCCACATGTGTTATTTCATAGTTTTGATGTCTTCACTATTATTCTATAATGTAGAAAATAGTCAGAAAAAATAAAAACCCTTGAATGACTGGTACTGTGTTTGTAAACTTACCATTCAAAGTACCAGGATGATTTAGTGTCCATATAGCTGTACCATGATAATTGCACTGCTACTGAATAAACCTCTGATTGTTGTCCACTATTCCACTCCCACTGTGTATACTGTATATTTTTAAAATAATATATATATTTACCAAAAAAAGTATATAAATGGCGGATTGGAAATAATGTAGATAATTACGTTGATAGTAGCCACAATACATCTCTCAAGGTTCTAAACGTCATCATAACCGCCATCAATAAGAGGCTACTGTGCAGCCGTATTCATCGACCTGGCTAAGGCTTTCGACTCTGTCAATCACAACATTCTTATTGGCAGACTCGACAGCCTTGATTGCCTCGCCTGGCTTACCAACTACTTATCTGATAGAGTTCAGTGTGTCAAATCAGAGGGCCTGTTGTCTGGACCTCTGACAGTCTCTATGGGTGTGCCACAGGGTTCAATTCTCGGGCCGACTCTCTTTTCTGTATACATCAATGATGTTGCTCTTGCTGCTGGTGATTCTCTGATCCACCTCTACGCAGACGACACCATTTTGTATACTTCTGGCCCCTACTTGGACACTGTGTTAACTAACCTCCAGACGAGCTTCAATGCCATACAACTCTCCTTCCGTGGCCTCCAACTGCTCTTAAACGCAAGTAAAACTAAATGCATGCTTTTCAATCGATCGCTGCCCGCACCTGCTCGCCCGTCCAGCATCACTACTCTGGACGGCTCTGACTTAGAATACGTGGACAACTACAAATACCTGGGTGTCTGGTTAGACTGTAAACTCTCCTTCCAGAATCACATTAAGCATCTCCAATCCAAAATTAAATCTAGAATCGGCTTCCTATATCGCAACAAAGCATCCTTCACTCATGCTGCCAAACATACCCTCGTAAAACTGACCATCCTACCAATCCTCGACTTCGGTGATGTCATTTATAAAATAGCCTCCAACACTCTACTCAACAAACTGGATGCAGTCTATCACAATGCCATCTGTTTTGTAACCAAAGCCCCATACACTACCCACCATTGCGACCTGTACGCTCTCGTTGGTTGGCCCTCGCTTCATACTCGTCGCCAAACCCACTGGCTACAGGTTATCTACAAGTCTCTGCTAGGTAAAGATCACTGCACCTGTACTTAGCCTATCTGTAAACAGCCCATCTATCTACCTACCTCATCCCCATACTGGTATTTATTTATGTATTTATTTTGCTCCTTTGCACCCCAGTATCTCTACCTGCACATTCATCTTCTGCCGATCTACCATTCCAGTGTTTAATTGCTATATTGTCATTACTTCGCCACCAAGGCCTATTTATTTCCTTAACTTACCTCATTTGCACTCACTGTATATAGACTTTTTGTTTTCTTTTGTTCTACTGTATTATTGACTGTATGTTTTGTTTATTCCATGTGTAACTCTGTGTTGTTGTACAGTGGGGCAAAAAAGTATTTAGTCAGCCACCAATTGTACATGTTCTCCCACTTAAAAAGATGAGAGAGGCCTGTAATTTTCATCATAGGAACACTTCAACTATGACAGACAAAATGAGAAAAAGAAATCCAGAAAATCACATTGTAGGAATTTTAATGAATTTATTTGTATATTATGGTGTAGACCTCCACAAGTCTGGTTCATCCTTGGGAGAAATTTCCAAATGCCTGAAGGTACCATGTTCATCTGTACAAACAATAGTACTCAAGTCTAAAAACCATGGGACCACACAGCCGTCATACCACTCAGGAAGGAGATGTGTTCTATCTCCTAGAGATGAACGTACTTTGGTGCGAAAAGTGCAAATCAATCTCAGAACAACAGCAAAGGACCTTGTGAAGATGCTGGAGGAAACAGATACAAAGTATCTATATCCACAGTAAAACGAATCCTGCATCGACATAGGCCGCTCAGCAAGGAAGAAGCCACTGCTCCAAAACCACCATAAAAAAGCCAGACTACGGTTTGCAATTGAACATGGGGACAAAGATCGTACTTTTTGGAGAAATGTCCTCTGATCTGATGAAGCAAAAATAGAACTGAATGGCCATAATGACCATTGTTATGTTAGGGGGGAAAAGGGGGTCGCTTGCAAGCTGAAGAATACCATCCCAACCGTGAAGCATGGGGGTGGCAGCATCATGTTGTGGGGGTGATTTGCTGCAGCAGGCACTGGTGCACTTCACAAAATAGGTGGCATCATGAGGGAGGAAAATTATGTGGATATATTGAGGCAACATCTCAAGACATCAGTCAGGAAGTTAAAGCTTGGTCACAAATGGGTCTTCCAAATGGACAATGACCCCAAGCATACTTCCAAAGTTGTGGCAAAATGGCTTAAGGACAACAAAGTCAAGGAATTGGAGTGGTCATAAGAAAGCCCTGACCTCACCCCTATAGAAAATGTGTGCAGAACTGAAAAAGCTTGTGCGAGCAAGGAGACCTACAAACCTGACTCAGTTACACCAGCTCTGTCAGGAGGAATGGGCCAAAAATCACCCAACTTATTGTGGGAAGCTTGTGGAAAGCTACCCGAAATGTTTGACCCAAGTTAAACCACTTTAAGGCAATGTTACCAAATACTAATTGAGTGTATGTAAACTTCTGACCCACTGGGAATGTGATGAAATAAAAGCTGAAATAAATAATTCTCTCTACTATTATTCTGACATTTCACATTCTTAAAATAAAGTGGCAATCCTAACTGACCTAAGACAGGGAATATTTACTAGGATTGAATGTTAGGAATTGTGAAAAACTGAGTTTAAATGTATTTGGCTAAGGTGTATGTAAACCTCCGACTTCAACTGTATTAATATATACTGAAAATATAAACATACATGCAACAATTTTAGAAAGATTTTACTGAGTTACAATTCATATAAGGAAATCAGTCAATTGAAATAAATTCATTAGGCCCTAACTATGGATTTCAGATGACTGGGAATACAGATATGCATCCGGTCACAGATACCTTAAAAAAAAGGTAACGCTGTGGATCAGAACACCAGTCAGTATCTGGTGTGACCACCAATTTCCTCATGCAGCGCGACACATCTCTTCTCATTGATTTACTAAGGATGTGGATTGTGGCCTGTGGAATGTTTTCCCACTTCTCTTCAATGGCTGTTCAAAGTTGCTGGATATTGGCGGAAACTGGAACACGTTGTTGTACACGTTGATCCAGAGCTCAGTGGGTGACATGTCTGGTGAGTATGCAAGACACGAAGAACTGGGACTATTTCAGCTTCCAGGAATTGCGTACAGGTCCTTGCGACATGGGGCCATGCATTATCATCCTGAAATATGAGGTTATGGCGGCGAATTAATGGCACGACAATGGGACTCAGGATTTCGTCACGGTATCTCTATGCATTCAAATTTACATCGATAAAATGCAATTGTGTTTGTTGTCCGTAGCTTATGTCTGCCCACATCATAACCCCACTGCCAACGTTGGACACTCTGTTCACAGCATTGACATCAGCAAACTGCTCGCCCACACAACGCCACCCATGTGGTCTGAGGATGTGAGGCCAGTTGGACGTGCTGACAAATGATCCTCGACGATGTTGGAGACGGCTTATGGTAGAGAAATTAAAATTCAATTACCTGGCAACAAATCTGGTGGACATTCCTGCCGTCAGCATGCCAATTGTACACTCCCTCAAAACTTGAGACATCTGTGGCATAGTGTTGTGTGACAAAACTTCACATTTTAGAGTGGCCTTTTATTGTCCCCCAGCACAAGGTACACCTGTGTAATGATTATGCATTTTAATCAGCTTCTTGATATGCCACACCTGTCAGGTGTATGGATTATCTTGGAAATGGAGAAATGCTCACTACCAGGGATGTAAACAAATTTGTTCTGTATTTTATCATGTTTAATGTTTTGTGTGGACCCCTGGAAGAGTAGCTGCTGCATTCGCAACAGCTGATGGGGGATCCTAATAAATTACCAATAAATACCAATAGTTCACTTACAGTGCATTTGGAAAGTATTCAGACTCCCTTGACTTTTTCCACATTTTGTTATGTTACAGCCTTATTCTAAAGTGGATTAAATTGTTTTTTCCCCCTCATCAATCTACACACAATACCCTATAATGACAAAGCAAAATCAGGTTTTTAGAAATGATCAGACCCTTTACTCAGTATTTTGTTGAAGTACCTTTGGCAGCGATTATAGCCAAGTACCTTTGGCAGCGTCTACAAGCTTGCCACACCTGTATTTGGGGAGTTTCTCCAATTCTTCTCTGCAGATCCTCTCAAGCTCTGTCAGGTTGGATGGGGAGCGTAGCTGCATAGCTATTTTCTAGGCTCTATCAGAGATATTCGATCAGATTCAAGTCCGGGCTCTGGTTGGGCCCCTCAAGGACATTCAGAGACTCGTCACGAAGCCACTCCTGCATTGTCTTGGCTGTGTGCTTAGGGTCATTGTCCAATTGGAAAGTGAACCTTCGCCCCAGTCTGAGGTCCTAAGCGGTCTGGAGCAGGTTTTCATAAAGGATCTCTCTGTACTTTGCTCCGTTCATCTTTCCCTTGATACTGACTAGTCTCCCAGTCGCTGCCTCTCAAGAACATCCCCACAGCATGATGCTGCCACCACCATGCTTCACTGTAGGGATGGTGCAAAGTTTCCTCCAGACGTGACGCTTGGTATTCAGGCAAAATTTTTCAATCTTGGCTTCATCAGACCAGAGAATCTTGTTTCTCATGGTCTGAGAGTCTTTAGGTGGCTTCTGACAAACTCCAAGCGGGCTGTCTTGTGCCTTCTACTGAGGAGTGGCTTCTTCTGGCCACTCTACCATAAAGGCCTGATTGGTGGAATGCTGCAGAGATGGTTGTCCTTCTGGAAGGTTCTCCCATCTCCACAGAGGAACACCGAAGCTCTGTCAGAGTGACCATCAGGTTCTTGGGCACCTCCCTGACCAGGCCCTTCTCCCCCGATTGCTCAGTTTGACCTGGCGGCCAGCTGTAGGAAGAGTCTTGGTGTTTCCAAACTTCTTTAATTTAAGAATGATGGAGACCACTGTGTTCTTGGGGACCTTCAACGTTGCAGAAATGTTTTGGCACCCTTCCCCAGATCTGTGCCTTGACACAATCCTGTCTCGGAGCTGTACAGACAATTCCTTCGACCTCATGGCTTGGTTTTGGCTTTGACATGCACTGTCAACTGTGGGACCTTATATAGACAGGTGTATGCCTTTCCAAATAATGGCAAATCAATTGACTTTACCACAGGTGTACTACGATCCATTTGTAGAAACATCTCAAGGTTGATCAATGGAAACAGGATAAACCTGAGCTCAATTTCGAGTCTCAGAGCAAAGAGTCTGAATAGTTTTTTTTAAAATGGCAACATTATGGGGTATTGTGTGTAGACTGATGAGAAAATATATATATTTAATCAATTTTAGAATAAGGCTGCAACATAACAAAATGTGGAAAAAGTCAAGGGTTCTGAATACTTTCTGAAGGTACTGTATTCATGGACTGTGACCAACATTATGGGAAGTTGTTCATGAGGAAAACAGCACCTCTTCAACCTCAGGAGGCTGAAGAAATGTGGCTTGTCACCAAAATTCCTCTCAAACTTTTACAGATGCACAATTGAGAGCATCCTGTCGTGCTGTATCAACGCCTGGTATGGCAACTGCTCCGCCCACAACCGCAAGGCTCTCCAGAGGGTGGTGCGGTCTGCACAACGCATCACCGGTGGCAAACTACCTGTCCTCAAGGACACCGACAACACCCGATGTTACAGGAAGGTCAAAAAGATCATCAAGGACAACAACCACCCGAGCCCCTGCCTGTTCACCCCGCTACCATCCAGATGGCGAGTTCAGTACAGGTGCATCAAAGCTGTGACCAAATGAAAAACAGCTTTTATCTCAAGGCCATCAGACTGTTAAACAGCCTTCACTAACACAGAGAGGCTGCTGCCTACATATAGACTTGAAATTATTGGCCACTTTAATAAATGGGGTTTACATATTTTGCATTACTTATCTCATATGTATATACTGTATTTTATACCATCTATTGCATCTTGCCTATGCCGCTCTGTCATTGCTCATCCATATCTTTATATGTTGCCAGCAGCATACCACCCTGCATACCACTGCTGCCTTGCTTCTGAAGCTAAGCAGGGTTGGTCCTGGTTAGTCCCTGGATTGGAGACCAGATGCTGCAGGAAGTGGTGTTGGAGGGCCAGTAGGAGGCACTCTTTCCTCTGGTCTAAAAATTATCCCAATACCCCAGGGTGGTGATTGGGGACACTGCCCTGTGTAGGGTGCTGTCTTTCAGATGGAATGTTAAACAGGTGTCCTGACTCTCTGTGGTCACTAAAGATCCCATGGCACTTATTGTAAGAGTAGGGGTGTTAACCCTGGTGTCCTGGCTAAATTCCCAATCTGGCCCTCAAACCATCACGGTCACCTAATTATCCCCAGTTTACAATTGGCTCATTCATCCCTCTCCCCTGTAACTATTCCCCAGGTAGTTGCTGTAAATGAGAATGTGTTCTCAGTCAACTTACATGGAAAAACAAAATATATTCTTATTCCATTCATCTACTTAGATTTGTGTGTATTAGGTAGTTGTGGAATTGTTAGATAACATGTTAGATATTGCTGCACTGTCAGAACTAGAAGCACAAGCATTTCGCTACACTCGCAATAACATCTGCTAAACATGTGTATGTGACCAATACAATTTGATTTGATTTGATTTGATGAAAAGTCCCCATTCGCTACTGGGTTCTTAACTAGTCCTTCTTTCATTCATGAAATGTCGACGAGTCTCTTCATGTTTGTTCAAAATTCCTGAAAGAGCTCAATGATAACAACACATTCCTATGCTATTTGGAAGCTGCTTTTTTCTCAACTTAATATTCTAAATCTTTTTCATAAGGTAAGGTTAACTTCCGTGGGAATCTTTACACCAACAGCATGTGTTTGTCTATGTCCTGTAAAATGCAACCATTTTCTGGTGTGTTCCTTTTAACTCCTAACTTTCTCACAGTCTGAACTGTCAGCCGTTTGCTTCCAGAAATTAGGACCATTCGTATTGTCACTGTTAGGCTACAAACAACTTGTTTCATGGAATGGCTTTTTAGTTAGTATAACATTTTCTTAAACGCATTGTTTGGTTCTAGGTTATGAATTTAGTAGGTGAAGTTAAATTGATGTACAGTGCCTTCAGAAAGTATTCACACCCCTTGACTTTTCTCAAATGTTGTTGTGTTACAAGTTGATTTTAAATGGATTTCATTGTAATTTTGGGGGGGAAACAATCTTCACAAAATACTCAAAATAATAGTAATGTCAAAGTGGAAGAAAAATTCAAACATTAGTCCCAAAAAATATATAAAACTAAAACACTAATATATATTGATTAGAGAAGTACTCAGCCCCTTGGTACTCAGTTCATTTCTTTGCCACATTTTTTGCAGTTTTTCTTTAGTGCCTTATTGCAAACAGGATTCATGTTTTGGAATAATTTGATTCTCTACAGACATCCTTCTTTTCACTCTGAGGATGGATCAACAACAACAATGTTCTCCTATCACAGCCATTAAACTCTATAACTGTTTTAAAGTCACCTGGTGAAATCCCTGAGCAGTGTGCTTCCTCTCCGGCAACTGAGTTAGGAAGGACACCTGTATCTTTGTAGTGACTGGGTGTATTGATGCACCATCCAAAGTGTAGTTAATAACTTCACCATGCTCAAAGGGATATTCAATGTCTATTTTTTATTTTTTACCCATCTACCATTAGGTGACTTTTATTGCGAGTCACTGGAAAACCTGCCTGGTCTTTGTGGTTGAATATGTGTTTGAAATTCACTGCTCAACTGACCATACAGATAATTGTATGTGTGGGGTCCAGCACAGGAGATTGGTGGCACCTTAATTGGGGAGGACGGGCTTGTGATAATGGTTGGAGCGGAATAAGTGGAATGGCATCAAATATATCAAACACATGGTTTCTATGGTTTCCATGTGTTTGATGCCATTCCATTAGCTCCGTTCCAGCCATTATTATGAGCTGTCTTCCCCTCAGCGGCCTCCACTGTGGTACAAATACGAGGTAGTCATGCATTTTTTAAATGTTAAACACTATTATTGCACACAGGGTGAGTCCATGCAACTTATTACAGTATTTGACTTGTTAAGCACATTTATACTCCTGAACTTATTTAGTCTTGTCATAACAAAGGGGTTGAATACTTATTGACTCAAGATATTTCAGCTTTTCATTTGCAATTAATCTGTAAAAATGTCCATAAAACGTAATTCCACTTTGACATAATGGGGTATTGTGTGTAGGTGACACAAAATCTACATTTATTCCATTTCAAATTCAGGCTATAACACAACAAAATGTGCCCGACCACCTCGATTCAGTCTTATGTTGCAAAATTTTGAATGGTGTTTTTTTTTTACATTGGATAAAAGTATAAACTCAGAGCTGCAAAACAATGGGAATGTAATTCTGCTTATAAAGTTGATAAACTGGTAAACCTAGTGGCCCTTTAATTTTTTGGCACATCTACTGGAGAGCTCTTTGTTGTCTACACCTATTTAGCATCGTTCACAACCTCTTAAGCCTGAGCCCCACTGATCTCTTTAAGGATTCACATGTGATGCCATGTGCTAAGCAGAGTGAGTAAGGTAGTGTATTTTAAACAACCAAAGAATACTAAAAGGGGTGAAAGTATTAATCTACAATAGGAAAAATTCCAGGTAAAAATAAACTTTAGTCCTTGGTCTGTTTCCTGATCTGACATTGGTGCAGGTCATGTTTTTCTTCACATTACCGTCTCTGGTAAACACACACTATATCAAATCAAAGTGTATTTGTCACATGCACAGGATACAGAAGTTGTAAACGCTACAGTCAAATGGTTACTGGCATATTTGCATAGTAGCAATATCAAAAATACAATGTGTCCCCCCCACCCCCCAATAGATGGCCATAATCACCCCCAGAGACACCTGGCTAACTTGATGGGTCATGTAATCATCTGTAAAAGTGGACTTTTGTTTAAACATGTAGCTAGCTAGTTAAACAATGAACCATAATCCCAACCCATACTACTAGCAATACAAACGGACTGTCATAGCTAGCCACCATCCCTGAAATGCTGTAGTATGCATCTGCAGGTAGCTAAAGCTAACCAACTAGGTTCAATGTTAGCTAGCTAGCTAACATTAGGCTATAACTAGCAATGCAAATGGATTTCTGAGATATTAATAATATTACTACACATATCATACACGTAAGGTTATCTAGCGAGTCAGCAAGCTATTGTTTGCTAGCTAGCTAACAGTACACTTTAATTTGCAATGGAAACAACTTTCTGACTAAATTAAAAATGTATAATATCTGAAAATGTACCTAGACTCTTACCTGTATACATGGATGAATGCTTCACGGCAGACTGGACCTCGTTTAACTCCCTTTTGTTTGGACAACTTGTTTGGCCCGTGTTGTGTCAAGTCATTTTTCACACTGATCTTTGTCTATAGCATTGCTGCCCTGCTAAATTCAGGGCAGCAATATTGTTGAGAGTAGTAGCAACCCTTTTGCAGTTCTCCATGGCAAACGTTATATCGTTCTAAAAAGCCGCGGTAGCAAGGATTATCTACACATACTGAGCAGCTCATGTTATAGACAAAAGTATGCTAAATGGCAGACCAATCCGAACTAATCTCTCGGCGTGTCCAGCCCATCCATTATCTCAGCCAATCATGGCTAGCAGGAAGGTTCCTGTCTTTTTCCGTTGCTAAACCATTTAGGCTCGTCATTTAACAATAGTATTTGTATTTACAGATGGCATACACATTTGTTATTAAGGCACATGAAATTTCACATGTTCCAGAAGGTATTTCAGCCAAAAAATGTATTTTGAAAATATTAATGTTTTCATGCTTCAAATGCCTCTCCTGTGAAGTAGTGACATGCAACATATGTCTAGCTCATACACCTAGCTTCCTGAAACGGGTCGCAAATGTGGAAAAAGTCAAGGGGTGTGAATACTTTTTGAAGGCACTGTATGTGCTGCAGCATTGAATACATCCAGTCTTACGAAAAAGTTGTAGTGGTCAAGTACAACTTGAACAAGTTGTAGTATGGGCCTACCTACAGTACAAGATGCATGTTTTTATTTTATTAAATATTATTTACTGATATTTTAGTTTGCATGCAGATGCAGTCATTACAGACAGAACCTGTTCTGACTGAATCATTGTATTCCTTTTATTTAGGCAAAAAAAACAACAGAAATCATGGATGCCTCATCCAACACATCAGTCTATGATGACTACGATGATTCAGTGGTAATACCTTCCCAGTCCCCAGTCATCTATGAGATGTATCAGATGAAGGCTGGCTTTAGATACATGTATGTGTTAGTGTACTCAGCCAACATTCTGCTGGGTCTGCTGTTCAACTCTGCTGTCATCTTCAGGACTGTAAAATGCAGGTCCAAGAAGAAACTGAGTCAACAGATGTTAATCCTTGGCTTGGCTGTCACCCACCTCGTCTTCTGCCTCTTTGCCCCACTTTACCTGATTACTGCCTGGAACTACTTCTCCTGGACATTTGGGAAGGTTGTCTGCAAGCTGGGGTCCTACGTGATGTTTATGAACATGTTTTCTGTCTCACTGATGATCACCTTCTGGAATGTGTGCTGGAGTGTCCCTGGATGCTTTGATCACCGCATGTCCACCAACATGGTCCTGCTGTCCTGGTTCACTGGGGCCATACTGAGTACCCCCTCTCTACTGTCCAGGGATGTTCAGTACACTGTCGATGGACATGTCTGCATTGACGACTATGGCTATACTGGAAGCTCCCAGATGTCTAAAGAAGGAAGGGAGAGAATGATGGCAGTGTTGATCTGTCGCTTCATTGTCGGGATGCTGCTCCCTTTGGGTGCGAGATGTGTCAGCTGTTTCTGCATGAACAGCATGGGAAACAACCAGCTGAGGCTACAGGTTATTCGACCTGTGACTATTGCCCATTTCCTATGCTGGACTCCTGTCATTAGTCTCTCTGTGCTGCAAGTCACAATGGGGACAGGCAGCAGGTTGTTCACATACGCATTGCCCCCGGCCACTGCCCTGTCAGTCTTAAACAGCTGCATCTCCCCTATCATCTGCATATGGCAGGAGAAGAAGGAACAAAGCCTGAGAGGACCCCCTCGGGTGGAGGACAACAGAGATGAGGATGAGGAGATGACATCCCTGACACGCTAACCATAAGGAGGATAATATCCTTAAGCAGTAATGGGAAAACAACATACTGTAAACACCATTTGCAATTTATGAACAGCTTGAAATGTAGTTAGAAATAGTGATATCATGCAAAATCTAAAATATTTGTTTATGAATTGTAATAAATACTTTATAAAATTGTCTTGTTAACAACTCACTGTATGTATAATGAATTACACATGGTACATAAAGACCTCTTGAGGTCATACATTACTTCTTGTTTTTAACCTGTGTTTATTTTCAATTCAAATGCTTGTCAAGTAAAGATTTGATGAAACACATAATTATTAACATTTCTGAAAATACCTCTTTTCAATTAAATTTGCCAATTTGCCATAGTAAAAATGTGACACCAACAGTGTGGCATAATGTGACACAATACTTACAACAAGGGGCTACCAAGCCAAAATAGAGTACTGAAAGTAGTGGAGTGGAATGGACATGTTTGGGAAACTGCACAGTCAGCCAGTGCTGTTGTATTGGTCAAAAACTGAGAGGAGTGCTAGGATATCACAAGTGACAATCAATTGAGAAGCACCACTGGACAGTGACATGTCAGCACCATCAATTGGTCTGTAAGGTAGGCTATTGTATTTTCCTTCATTTCGGAACCATTGTTTTAGATCATCTAATGTTATGTTTGTGCTATAGATTACATATTAAGTTAATTGTTTGGATTGTCAAGTACTGATTTAATGAATATAGGAAATATCTAATACATCTCTAATTGAGGATGTTTTCACCGCTTGCAAAACATATCTTACATTTTCACGTAGGCCTATAGACATCAGTATTTTATAGAGGAGAGGGAGAAATTGATGAAGGCTATTGACGAAAGCCAAAATGTGAAGTTTTTAACTTTGCTAAAAATACATTAAAACTTCTTCAGGATCAGTGTCCCGTCCGTGGGACGGTTTAGCTAACGTAGGCTAATGTGATTAGCATGAGGTTGTAAGAAACAACAAACAATTCCCAGGACATAGACCTACTGTATCTATCTGATATGGGCAGAAAGCTTACATTTTTGTTAATCTAACTGCACTGTCCAATTTATAGTAGCTATTGGAGTGAAAGAATTCCATGCTGTTGTTTGAGGAGAGTGCACAATTATGAACTTGAAAATGTATCAATAAACCAGTTAGGCACATTTGGGCAGTCTTGATACAACATTTTGAATAGACATGCAATATTTCACTGGATCACTCTTAAACTTTGCACATACAGTGTTGCCATCTAGTGGCCAGTCTAAATTGCGCCTGGGCTAGAAAAATTAATTTAGCCCTTTCTCTTGCGTTTCAAAAATGATGGTACAAAAAAATATTTGTATTATCTCTTACCAGATCTAATATGTTATATTCTCCTGCATTCCTTTCACATTTACACAAACTTCAAAGTGTTTCCTTTCAAATGGTATCAAGAATATGCATATCCCTGCTTCAGGGACTGAGCTACAGGCAGCTAAGACTTAAGACTTGGGTATGTCATTTTAGGCGAACATTTTTTAAAGAAGGGGCGGATCCTTAAGATACGTTTTTCATGGTGAGCAAGCGTCCAGCCTTTTCCTTTTCAATTTTCATTGAAGAGAGGGAGGACACGGTAGTAGGAGAATAGTGAGGAGAGAGTTTGTGACAAACTAGTGATGGCCCTGGAACTCCAACCCACGTGATCACGAGCACATACAGTCAGGTCCAAAAGTATTGGCACCCTTGATAAAGATAGGCAAAAAAATACGATTAAAAAAATGATGCAAATACTGAGCTCTTTGGTATGCTATATTTTTTGTAGAAAATTACATTATTTTACACTTATACATTTGCTCATTTTATGTTTAGATTTGACATTTTAGTCATTTAGTAGACACTCATAACCAGAGTGACAATTAATGTATTCATCTGAAGATAGCTAGGTGAGACAACAAAATATCACAATCATAGCAAGTACATTTGCCCTCAAAGTATTTATCAGCAAAGTTAGTGGTAGTAGGAAAAGACAAGTAAAAAAATACAAAATAATAAACAGAGGACCAGTGGAAACTAAATTGCCCCATAACATCAAAGATCCACCACCATATTTTACAGTAGGTATGAGGTACTTTCTGCATATGCTTATATTTTTTTTATACCAAACCCACTACTGGTGTGTGTGGCCAAAGAACTCTATCTTCAAATCATCTGACCATAGCACCGCCTGGAGTTTGATAAACGGCATTGGAACCGGTGCTATGGTCAGATGCCATGAAGATAGAGCTCTTTGGCGTCGAAAAAACGGAAGTGTACCAGGACATTTTAGCCAAAAACTTGGTTGCCTCTGCTAGGCCACAAGAAATGGTTAATTAACCACAAAATCAACATTTTGCAATGGCCATCTCAATCTCCGGACTTGAACCCCTTTGAAAACCTTTGGTTTAAATTGAAGAGGGCAGTCCATAAGAGCAGACAAAGGCTATCAAAGATCTAAAAATATTCTGTATGGAGGAATGGTCTAAGATCCCTCCCAATGTGTTCTTCAATCTCATAAAATACTTTAGAAAATGGCTCAGTGTAGTTATCTTTGCAAGGAAGGGTGCTGGAGTACTGAAAACAAGGGTGCCAATAATTTTGTCCCCTACCATGTTCAGATGTCTTTTGTTACTTCTAAACAAAATCCTCCTTCTCTGAGCAATTGTATTGAGCATGCAATATAGCTCAGTGTTTGTATTATTTATTTTACACAGTCTTTTTAAAATCTTTATCCAGGGTGCCAATAATTTTGGACCTAACGGTCGGTATAAGGCGGTGCGCTTTACCAAATAGACCACCTCAGATTTGTTTGAAGTGGACATGTTCAGAAAGAGACATGTAAATTACCCATGGCTAGAAGACAGACTTTGAAGTAAAGGGTTGAGAACAAGGGTTGATCAAAACCATTTCCTAACGACAATATCTTATCTTCACAGGGATTGCAAGCCAAATAACTGCAACACAATGGAGGATTATACATATGAATATGATTATAGCAATTACACCTATGACAATGTTACTCCTCCCGAGGATTTAGATTTCAAAACTCACAAGACATGCTTCACAGAAGTTTCATGCGCCTCCCTCCTGGTGGTCAATGTAGTTATCTTCCTGCTGGGGGTTTGTGGGAATGGGGTGGTCATCTGGATCGCTGGTCTCAAGATGAAGAAGACAGTCAACACCACCTGGTACCTGAGCCTGGCCGTCTCCGACTTCATATTCTGTGCCTGTCTCCCCTTCAACATCATCAACACGGTGACAAAGGACTGGATCTTTGGGCTCTTCATGTGCAAGTTCACCTCTTTTGTGATGTTCCTCAACATGTTCTGCAGCATCTTCCTCCTGGTCGTCATCAGTGTTGACCGCTGTGTGTCAGTGATGTTTCCAGTGTGGGCTCAGAACCACCGCACCATGGGCAAGGCCTCTGTAGTGGTGGTTCTGGCCTGGGTTGCCTCTGTCGCCCTCAGCATCCCTTCCATAGTGTTCAGAGACGTCAAAACCCATTTAGGGATGAGAAAGTGTTTCAATAACTACAGAGACCAACACAGCCACAAGATGATCGCAGTGAGTCGGTTCATTGGTGGGTTTGTGCTGCCATTCTTCATCATCATCTTTTGTTACTCTGTCATCATCCTGCGACTGAGAACCAACCGAATGATGAGCAAGTCCTCCAAGCCCTTCAAAGTTATGACTGCCCTGATAGCCACATTCTTCATCTGCTGGCTGCCCTACCATGTCTTTGTACTGCTTGAGCTGAACCACCAAAGCTACGACCTGGAGGTTATAAGAGCTGGGCTTATGGTGGGCACTACTGTAGCCATAGCTAACAGTTTCCTCAACCCAATGCTATATGTTTTCATGGGCAATGACTTCCTGCAGAAATTCAAGAGCTCCATACTGTCTAAGATGGCGAATGCCATCGGAGAGGAGGGCCGCACCACCAGCCGCTACCTCTCCAGGTCCAGCTCCATGGAGGGCAGCCGCAGAACCTCCACACACATCTAAATCTCTATGATGATGGTAAGGCCTCAGTGGCTGCAGAGGCTTTGTCTTGTAGAAATGTCATGTAAGGTGTATTTTCACTTTATGATCTAATGGGCTAGTTATATTTGTCATATATTTGTATAATCACAAGTAGTGCTCTTTGTCTCATGTTAAAACATCTATCTGTTTGATATGTTTCTCCCATGAGCTCCAGTATATTTTCCTACCTTAACTTTTTCCAACCAATTTGAATGTCATTATCTCACACACAGAATGCGATGGAGGCCTTGCTGTGGAGTGATCTTTTGTAGTGATGTGACCTAACATAGGGTTATAACCTATTTACTAGACATATTGAAATAACAACCTAATAACCTAATAATAATAACCTCTGTATAATGTGTGTCCTTGTAGATGTTAATCTTACAAGCAGAAGTCCATTTGTTTCAGTGAGTGACCAAACTCAAAGTTCAACGACATCAGTGAAAACAGGAAATGCTCCTGTTTGACAGCCATGTCTCTTGAGGGGAAATGTTTTTTGTGGGGAAATCATTGTGACCTCTTTGTGGTAATTTGTGTAAATTAAGCTGAAACGTATCCCTACCGCTGAAAAAAAAGCTACCTTCTAAAAGGAAATGAACATCACACTGCTTACAGTACGAAGAGCAGAAAGACTATTCACACACTTTGAAGTGTACACTGGGTGTACATAACAATATAAACACCTTCCTAATATTTGACATCAGAACAGCCTCAAATCGTCTGGGCATGGACTCCAGAAGGTGTCGAAAGCATTCCACATGGACGCTGGCCTATGTTGACTCCAATGCTTCCCACAGCTGTGTCAAGTTGGCTGGATGTCCTTTGGGTGGTGGATCATTCTTGATAAACATGAGAAATTGTTGAGTGTGAAAAACCCAGCAGCATTGCCGTTCTTGACACAAACCAGTGCACCTGGCACCTACTACCATACCCTGTTCAAATGCACCTAAACATTTTGACCTGCCCATTCACCCTCTGACTGGCACACACACACAATCTGTGTCTTAATTGTCTCAAGGCTTAAAAATATTTCTTTAACCTTTTATCTATACTGATTGAAGTGGATTTAACAAGTTAATTTAATAACGGAGCATAGCTTTCAACTGGATTCACCTGGTCAGTCTATGTCATGGAAAGAGCAGATGTTCATAATGTTTTGTGCACTCAGTGTATATACAGTGCATTTGGAAAGTATTCAGACCCCTTGACTTTTTTCCACATGTTGTTACGTTACAGGCTTATTCTAAAATGGATTGAATACATTTTGGGGAGCATGGGAGCATCGCTGCACAACTATTTTCAGGTCTCTCCAGAGATGTTTGATCGGGTTCAAGTCCGGGCTCTGGCTGTGCTACTCAAGGATATTCAGAGACTTGCACCGAAGTCACTACTGCGTTGTCTTGGCTGTGTGCCTACGGTCGTTGTCCTGTTGGAAGGTTAACCTTCACCCCAGTCTGAGGTCCTGAGCGCTCTGAAGCAGGATTTCATAAAGGATCTATCTGTGCTTTGCTACGTTCATCTTTCTCTCAATCCTGACTTGTCTCCCAGTCCCTGCCACTGAAAAACATCCCCACAGCATGATGCTGCCATCACCATGCTTCACCGTAGGGATAGTGCAGGTTTCCTACAGACGTGACGCTTTGCATTCAGGCCAAGGAGTTCAATCTTGATTTCATCAGACCAGAGAATCTTGTTTCTCATGGTCTGAGAGTCCTTTAGGTCCCCATTGGCAAACTCCAAGCGGGCTGTCATGTGCCTTTTACTAAGGGATAACTTCCATCTGGCCACTCTACCATAAAGGACTGATTGGTGAAGTGCTGCAGAAATGATTGTCCTTCTGGAAGGTTCTCCCATCTCCACAGAGGAACTTTGTGACCATCAGGTTCTTGGGCACCTCCCTGACCAAGACCCTTCTTCCCCATTTGCTCTGTTGGCCTGGCGGCCAGCTCTAGGAAGAGTATTGGTGGTTCCAAACTTCTTCCATCTAAGAATGATGGTGGCCACTGTGTTCATTTCAGCAGAAATGTTTTGGTACCCTTCCCCAATCTGTGCCTTGACACAATCCTGTCTCGGAGCTGTACGGACAATTCCTTCGACCTCAAGGCTTGGTTTTTGCTCTGCCATGCACTGGCAACTGTGGGACCTTATATAGACAAGTGTGTGCCTTTCCAAATCATGTCCAATCAATTGAATTTACCACAGGTGGACTCCAATCAAGTTGTAGAAACATCTCAAGGAAGTTGATCAATGGAAACAGGATGCGCCTGAGCTCAATTTCGAGTCTCATAGCAAAGGGTCTGAATACTTAAGTAAATAAGTTTGACATTTTTTTTTATACATTTGCAAACAATTCTAAAAACCGGATTTTGCTTTTAAAAATGAACTTAATTCATTTTAGTGTAATGCTGTAACGTAACAAAATGTGGAAAAAGTCAAGGGGCCTGAATACTTTCAGTCAAGGGGTCTGAATACTTCCCGAATGCACTGTATACATCTGCCTCAGCTATTGCAAACATCCATACACAACATAACGTCCAGCCCTATCCAAAACAAAACATTTGTGGTCGTCTGGATCCCTGGATATTGTGTTTTGGAACAAAACTCTTCATTTATATTTCCTGCCATATATCACCCAGCTTGTGGACAGGTTTCTATGCAATCAGATTTGTACCATGACATGTAATTCATCCCACCTCACCAACTGTCAGATCATCTGCTGTGACACTGAAAGTCAAGTGTTATTAAATACCCTAGCTGAGAATCATATTGGAGAGTCCTGTGTTTACGTGTGAACAACACATGGACAACACATTTCACACAACCATTGTGTGACTTGATTAATGTGAACTCATTGGAAGTTAGAATTGTTAATGTATTTGTAAAAACACAACCATTGTTCTGTTCAATCTACCTCTTTAATTTGTTTATCTGATGAATAAGATGAATCGGCTAGGATCTTGTGTTGCAGGGGTAGGCAGCCCAGTTGATCAGGTGTGGTGCCTAGTTGTAACAACATCCTGTTATATGTGTGGCACTCCAGGAACAGGGCTGCCTACCCCTGTTGTCTGTATATTGGACCATGTTTGTAATTATTTATGGTAAACCACAGAAAGAGAAGCTGCTTGTTAAAAGGAACTTAACTGGGAAGCGGAAAGAGCATTGTCACATTCTAACTGAATTGCATTTGTAATTCTGCAGCAGACTGTTTCTGCCTTTTTCTGATTAAATCCAATGTTTTAAGAAATAGAAAGTTAATTGATGTACACTTGTTTTAATGTATTTAATAATTAAAAGTCATGTGACATAAACAAACTCCTGTGTCCAACCATCTTTATGTTTATGCCATGAACAGTTTATTGAAAAAGTGCATGTAATTACATTAGTCACCCAGCAGTTGCAAAACAGCATGCATCATAGAGTGGGGAGGTTTTCCTACTTACAAAGCATGTAGAGGTCTGTAATTTTTATCATAGGTACACTTCAACTGTGAGAGACGGAATCTAAACAAAAATCCAGAAAATCACATTGTATGATTTTTAAGTAATTAATTTGCATTTTATTGCATGTGACATAAGTATTTGATACATCAGAAAAGCAGAACTTAATATTTGGTACAGAAACCTTTGTTTGTAATTACAGAGATCATACGTTTCCTGTAGTTCTTGACCAGGTTTGCACACACTGCAGCAGGGATTTTGGCCCACTCCTCCATACAGGCCTTCTCTAGATCCTTCAGGTTTCGGGCTGTTGCTGGGCAAAACGGACTTTCAGCTCCCTCCAAAGATTTTCTATTTGGTTCAGGTCTGGAGACTGGCTAGGCCACTCCAGGACCTTGAGATGCTTCTTACGGAGCCACTCCTCAGTTGCCCTGGCTGTGTGTTTCGGGTTGTTGTCATGCTGGAAGACCCAGCCATGACCCATCTTCAATGTTCTTACTGAGGGAAGACGGTTGTTGGCCAAGAACTCACGATACATGGCCCCATCCAGCCTCCCCTCAATACGGCGCAGTCGTCCTGTCCCCTTTGCAGAAAAGCATCCCCAAAGAATGATGTTTCCACCTCCATGCTTCACGGTTGGGATGGTGTTCTTGGGGTTGTACTCATCCTTCTTCTTCCTCCAAACACGGCGAGTGGAGTTTAGACCAAAAAGCTCTATTTTTGTCTCATCAGACCACATGACCTTCTCCCATTCCTCATCTGGATCATCCAGATGGTCATTGGCAAACTTCAGATGGGCCTGGACATGCGCTGGCTTGAACAGGGGGACCTTGCGTGCGCTGCAGGATTTTAATCCATTACCCTGTAGTGTGTTACTAATGGTTTTCTTTGAGACTGTGGTCCCAGCTCTCTTCAGGTCATTGACCAGGTCCTGCCGTGTAGTTCTGGGCTGATCCTTCACCTTTCTCATGATCATTGATGCCCCACGAGGTGAGATCTTGGAGCCCCAGACCGAAGATGATTGACCGTCATCTTGAACTTCTTTCATTTTCTAATAATTGCGCCAACAGTTGTTGCCTTCTCACAAAGCTGCTTGCCTATTGTCCTGTAGCCCATCCCAGCCTTGTGCAGGTCTACAATTTTATCCCTGATGTCCTTACACAGCTCTCTGGTCTTGGCCATTGTGGAGAGGTTGGAGTCTGTTTGATTGAGTCTGTGGACAGGTGTCTTTTATACAGGTAATGAGTTCAAACAGGTGCAGTTAATACAGGTAATGAGTGGAGAACAGGGGGGCTTCTTAAAGAAAACCTAACAGGTCTGTGAGAGCCGGAATTCTTACTGGTTGGTAGGTGATCAAATACTTATGTCATGCAATAAAATGCAAATGAATTACTTCAAAATCAGAAGTTTCATGCGCCTCCCTCCTGGTGGTCAATGTAGTTATCTTCCTGCTGGGGGTTTGTGGGAATGGGGTGGTCATCTGGATCGCTGGTCTCAAGATGAAGAAGACAGTCAACACCACCTGGTACCTCGGCCTGGCCGTCTCCGACTTCATATTCTGTGTCTGTCTCCCCTTCAACATCATCTACATGGTAACAATGGACTGGATCTTTGTGCTGTTCATGTGCATGTTTACCTCTTTCACAATGTTCCTTAACATGTTCAGCAGCATCTTCCTCCTGGTCATCATGAGTGTTGACCGTTATGTAATGGTCGTATATCCAGTTTGGGCCCAAAACCAGTGTACCGTGAGGATGGCCTCTGCAGTTTTGGTCCTTGCCTGGGTCATCTCTGTTGCACTCAGCATGGCCTCCATAATGTTTTGTCGTGTCACCACAGACTACACAACAACATGCTTTAACAACTTCCCATCCCAAAATATCCATCTAACTGTAGTTGTGAGTCGATTTGTCAGCGACATTGTGCTCCCGCTCCTCCTAATCATCTTCTGCTACTCTGTCATCACCCTGCAACTGAGGACCAACAGGATGACCAGGTCCTCCAAGTCCTTCAGAGTCATGACTGCCCTGATATCCATGTTCCTCATCGGCTGGCTGCCCTGCCATGTCTTCATTATACTGCAATCCGGAGCCAGGGATAAAGCTTATCTAACTGTTATTCCTGAAGGTCTGAAGATATGATGGACTAAATACATACTAACCAACGTCTGGTGTACTTTTACTACCATACAACATTTATTTCAGATTGCATGTTTATTTGGAATCGCAGTCCTTTACTTCCATTCTATTACCTTATTTATAATCACATTACATTCATTCCATACAAAATACATTCAAATGTGACACCCCTTTTGAGATAGTGCTAGGCTGTCAATGAAAGCAAAAAACACTCAAAGTTAAGGTCCTATGTCAAAAATAGAAGAGATAGCTCCCATTTACTTGTTGCATTATAAATATATTTGTAATTTTGTTGCACGTACTATAAAAATATATGTGTATATTTTGGAAGGAAATTTTTCTTTCATTGCACTCTTTCTACATGTGACCAATAGACACGCGCACATTATACATCAGTCAACATAAAATGGTGGGTGTACAAAATCAAATGCTTTACTTACAGATTATTTTGATGTATATTAGCTTTCTATTCTCTGTTGCACATTACCTATGGCTGGGACTATTATATACCTGTACATGTAGCTTGTTTTGCGATACCAAAGCAATCGAGAAAATGGGGTCTCTTTCAGCATTACTCACCTTCAACAAAAATGATCAGGGATCGTATATCAAGAAAAAAAAGCATTGAGGGGAAAACTCTCATCTCAAATAATCTATAACTTGAATAAATGCATTTTGGGCCTTTGGGGTAGTAAGCGTTCAGCTACAGTACATGCTACAGCTGTATTAACCTTACAGTGAAACACTTTTTGGATCATATTCAAGTTAAATAAATGAAGACAAATATTTAAATAATGAACCTTCGTTATCTCTTAGTTATGAAGTCACTCAAACAGAGACACAATATTAATTTGGATTGATTTTGGTGTGTTTGAGTCATTATAGGCAGGCAAATTTGACTGCCCCCCCATAAAAATGTATAATTTGAAGTGTTAAACTATCAGGGTATGCTTGATAACTCCACAGTCTTGATCTAACGTGCCTCAGCCACACAGTGAGGTGGCATACAATTATTGATTGTTAACCCTGACTCTTCCCAGCCTGTATTGAGTTATGAGCCAAATGGAAATCTCAAACATTCGATCAGTGCATTGCACTGACACAATATTTGCAATAATTGCATAACAACATCCTTGGTATTTTGTTTCATAAGCTAGAACACTCTCGACACTAGTGTGTCTGATGATGCATTAAGCGGACAGTTTAATATCAAATATCATCAATAATGTATTCACATTACCAATAATATTTGATATTAGTAATCATTTTATTTTCCCTACATTTCAACTTAAAGCCAACAGTCAGCTGACAGAAAAGGCACCACATTGTAATTTTGCTTCTAACCACCATTATAAGGAAAGCAACAAGTTCTGCAGAGTGATTTAGCAGAAGTGGTAGTTTCAAAATAGCGCTTTTTGCAGAAAACTCCATTCAATAAATCCACAATAAATGTATCATGCGCAGTGTGTCTGGCTGGCCACATCTGAGGAGTCCAAGGACGAACAAGCTGTCGATGAGTCGAGGCTAGTTGTTGAAAGGGCTGTCTTGACAAGAGTCAGGAGTGTTCCATAGAGCCTGATGGTCAAAATAAACTATGGAGAGTTAATTATTTAGTGTTCCAGAGCTGTTGCCAGTAACCAAAAGGACAGCTGTAATGCACAGATGTAATGACTCAGTAGGACTGATACAGCACCGTTTTAAGAGAGGCCACTGCTTCAGAGAAGTGTTGTATTACCTCTTCTTGTTCGAATACTGCTGAAGTATGAGGAGAAGAGTGAAGATCTAGCCTCATGGTGGGTCCACCGGGGGTAGACGGAGAGATGAGTGTTCAGTCCCATTCATTACCTCTTTTAGATGGACACGGGTTTTCGCCAACCAAATCCAAGTCCAGTAGTACGGTTTTGACCACCTCCTAATTTTAAATCTAGTGGCTCTCAAACATAAGTGGAGGTATAGATTTTTCATCTCTAACAAAACAAAACATTTAGTTGAAAATGACAGATCATAAAAAGGTTTTGTGACATTTCAAACCATTTCATGAAAGAGTATTTGTTCTCCTAATCAATACGGTTGTGAGCCTGTCAGTCTAAGAAATAAAGGAAAGGGATGTGAGAAAGAAGGAGACAGAAGTGGTGGGGAACAGAGAAGTATATTCAATAAAAACATATTTCCTACACATAGATTTTCACTTCATGTGACTTTTATATTTGAAGCCATTTGGACATGGTTGACATGAATTAATCACAAAACGAAGGGAAGGGATAGAAGAACAGAGTGAGAAATGGATAGAGAGAGAGGGAAAGGAGAGGAGATATTATCTCGGAGTGGGTCGGTACTCCTTCGGCACCCCGGCCATGTTCCTCTTCTTTAGGGAAGCGTCCACAGTCATGACCAGTTCGTCAATGCTAGTGCGCATCTCAGGTGTGTACGGGTCATAATCCAGTTTACGCAGGCCGGAGCGCTTGAATTTACCGTCCTTCTGTCCCTCTACACAGAGCAGGCGGTCCTCGGCCACCTCCAGGTCCAGAAACAGGACCATGTCCTTGAGCTTAGAGAACAGCTCCCTCTTCAGCTCCTCAAAGTGGACCACATGGACGTTCCTCCCATAACGTAGCCAATCCAGTGTGTGGGACGCCCACCAAGGAGCATAGTTCTTCACAAACTCAGGCCACTCTGCAAAACAACACAGAACACCAGAAGCAGATGAAAAATAATCGAGTTGTGTGAGAAGGCCTAAAATCTTAGTTAAGGGTACACAATTGATCTCCAGCATATATCAGTTATATTCAATGTAAATAATTATAATCCAAAATTGGAAGAAAACACCTATAAATGGGGCACTATTGGCTGTATGAGCAGCCCAGCAAAGAGCAGGAAAAAATCTAATTTGAATATAATTTTAGAATACAATCTCTGCAGCTCTCTACATCCCCAGGGAACGCAAGGTTTGTGGATCCATTCTCCCCGCAGAAGAATCATCAAACACTGATATTATTTCATTTAAGAGGTCTGGTGCAATTCACCAAGTGTAATCACAGCACATAATGCCTTATCTGAGACCCGGGCTTCCTTGGGGGGATTAAATGAATGACACAGAACAGAGCAAGTTTTTGTCCTTTTAACAGATAGACCTTCTGCAGTCTGGGAGACTCAGGATTTACCACCAGGGTCAATGGAGAGCTGCAGGGGCGGGACATACTGCAGAGCAGGTGACAGCTAGGATAGGGATCTACTGTTGTGGCACCAGTAGGTCTACCAGCACCCTACAGTATACATTGTCCTTCAGTTGACTGCTAAGACAGTTCAGTGCACCATACCCTTTTGGAATACTTTACTGCAGAAACCTTTCAATCTTTTATAAGCCACAGTCCATAAAGGAGTTGGTAGGCGAAACCAGGGCTGTTTTAGCATGTACCTTTATTAGGAGGAGAGGAATGGTTGTTAAAGTGTAAGTCTGCTGAGTTAGCAGTGCAGGCTTGGGGATTCAGATGATATGAGAGTGGAAGTTATACTGCCATAGTGAACTTCAGAAGAACATTGCACGTTAAAGGGCAGCAGTGAAGCAGAGAAACAGTTCTCTTATCAGATAGCGAAACCAAATCTGGAGAGCCAAAACACGACAGCTATTGAATCCCTCTTGACAAACCTCATGCATTGTATGCCATGAAGCATTGGTAAATACAGTAGGCAGTCCTAATCCGAGTAGGATGGTACAATTCAACTATTTTAATGTAGTATGTGAATGGATAGAGGTTTGTTTGTTTGTCAGTCAGTTGGAGTTCAGTTACAGTGGCCATGGACCAAGGTTGTTGAGACCCTCTGGACATCAGGAAGTACAGAATGTTAGCCTATAAGGGGGGCAAAAAGCTAATACAGTACACTGAAAGGAGCTGTGTGAATAACTTAATTATGTAGCTAAGGGACATTTGTTGGTTTAGGGATTGTAAGATAATATTTTTGACAAATTCAATAATTTGCCGTAATCATCCAGAGACCTCTTCCGAATATGACACATAGCCTACCGATACTTATGCATGTGTAACATTCAAATACTATCGCCAAAATCATTTGTTTTGGATTCAAGGTAATTGTGAGGCTGCAGTGCATTAAAAGGCGTCAGCAACTCTAACAGTAACTCTAACGTCATCATAACAACCTACAGTACAGCCCCCCTCTAAGGCCTGGGGCCGGTGATCACACAGCTGGGGCCGGCTCTTACACAATGTCCTGCTGAGTCAGAGGTTCCATCTCGAATGGCACCATGTTCCCTATTTTGTGCAATATACAGTATAGGGAATATGGCAGGGTTCCCCAATAGACAGCGAACGGGCCAAATTTGTCCCGTGGGTAAATTTATTTGGGCCCCCAAGTTGTTGGACATAAAAGACTGTAAAATCACCAGGAAATCAGCTCAAACTCATTTTTATTTAGAAAATATCTTCCCAAACTTACAAGGGATTTCAGATAGGAGCTGGTTGCCATGGTTACCGACACACTCTGAAATGTGTGGAGGGAAACATTTATAATATGAGAACATACCAAAAACAATTCTGCCCATTGGAGGAGCTGAAAATGAGAAAATCTTACAACATGAGGCCAAAACCCCATGATATCATTCAGATATTGAAAGCCTCTGTGGTTGACCACATTAGTTAATAAAAAATACATTATAAGGAATAAGGTTTTGAAGTGTCTGTCCTATATCTAAGAGTTCTAAGAAAGCTCAGGAAATATATTTGTTTTGTTTTTACACACATTTAACCCCTTATTTCGGTTGGCACAAAACTACATCCATTCATTTGTATGGGTCATGTGACACATGTGTCTCCCTTTCTATAGAATGGGCTTATTAGTTTATAGGCCAAACCGTTTGGATGCTACAGACGTTTTTGTGAGAAGAACGATTTTCGGGATGTCTCCTGGTCTGACAAACAACGCAGTAGCTTTTGCCACTTTCCACCGCAGATGTTACTTAGATTAAAGCACAGGTGCATCAGTAAATTCTAGGGGGTTTTAATAAAGAGAGAGCCACTGAAAATGGGCATTCAGTAGCATGATGGGGAAAAGGCATATCCACAGTATGCCAAGCCTGTTCATATCTGTTGATTTCACTTAGTCATGACTCATCAATAATTTACATCACATACCCATTACTGTGTAATTATACTAATGTAATTACTGTTACAAGTATTGTAATTACTAATGATTGTACTTACACTGTACTTACAGCAGTAACCCTATTAATCTTAGCTCTAACCCAAACTCTAGCTTCATGTCAACACCTTGGCTCAACCCCAACCCTAACCCTAAGTAAAGTATAAGTACAGTGTATTAAAGACCACTGTAATATAAAGTGTAACTGACATTAGATGAATAATTTTCATTGCAAGACAGAGGAAGGACACAATGCACAAATACATTAGGTCGAAAAAAGTACAAAAAATAAGCATGGGTATTCGCTGAGGACGAGAGACTGAATTGTGGACACAGTGACAACATGTTGTCATCATTGGCTAAATTCTCACCTTTCCCTCTCCAGTGGGCCTGAGAGGCGAATCCAATATGGCCGCCGTACTTGCGGTTGAACTCAGCCATGAGGGCTTTGTAAGGGTTGCGGATCATGACGATGCTGGCGTCAAAGGCTTCAATCTCCTTCTTGCCACTCTCATGTGTTTTAATGCAGATGGTCCTACCACTCCGCCAATGGTCTCGCTCACCTTTGAAGCCTTAGAAAAAAGTATATATATACAGTACCAGTCAAAAGTTTGGACACACCGACTCATTCAAGGGTTTTTCTTTATTTTGACTATTTTCTACATTGTAGAATAATAGTGAAGACAACAAAACTATGAAATAACACATATGGAGTCATGTAGTAACAAAAAAAGTATTTTAAAAAAATCAAAATATATTTTATATTTGAGATTCTTCAAAGTAGCCTCCCTTTGCCTTAATGACAGCTTTGCACACTCTTGGCATTCTCTCAACCAGCTTCATTAGGTATTCACCTGAAATTCATTTCAATTAACAGCTGTGCCTTGTTAAAAGCTAAAATAATGTATTTCCTTCTTAATGCGTTTGAGACAATCAGTTGTGTTGTGAAAAGGTAGGGGTGGTATACAGAAGATAGCCCTATTTGGTAAAAGTCCAAGTCCATATTTTGGCAAGAACAGCTCAAATAAGCAATGTGAAATGACAGTCCATCGTTACTTTAGGACATCAAGGTCAGTCAATGTAGAAAATTCCAAGAACTTTGAAAGTTTCTTCATGTTCAGTCGCAAAAACCATCAAGCACTATGATGAAACTGGCTCTCATGAGGACCGCCATAGGAAAGGAAGACCTAAAGTTACCTCTGTTGCAGAGGATGTGTTATTTCATAGTTGTGATGTCTTCAGTATTATTCTACAATGTAGAAAATAGTAAAAATAAAGAAAAACCCTTGAATGAGTAGGAGTTCTAAAACATTGGACCGGTAGTGTACATATATATGGAAATGCTTAAAGTGTATTTTTTTACTGTGTAAGTGACTGCATGACTTCCCAATGTATGACTGGCCAGTACCCATGTCATCTTTTACGTCTAAGTGAGGCCTACAGTACCTTTGTTGTAGAGGGAGCCATCAAAGTAGTAGCTGCCTGTGTAGAAGCCTGTGGCCAGCTCTATGAGGTGGCGGGCCCAGGTGTTGCCAGCCCCGGGGAAGCTGGCCAGAGCAATCAGCTGCTTGGAACGCGTGGGCAGGAAGCGCCGGTCCATGCAGCGGTTGTCTGAGGGAACACAGGATAGAACACAGGTCACACATGTGATACACAATAATGAATGAGAAAATTAAATACACAGACTTATTTGTGTTCCTTACTAAAAATAGTCTTATTAACCTGCCACAGAATTGAAATTGCTGGACAGTGAGGGAGAATGTCAAAGGGTCTCTGTACTTTAGCTTGACAGTAGGAATCTCAAATGGCTTCTGTAAGCCCCTGAAGGACTGGTGAACATAGACATCTCTTTCAGGTTCATACATCCTAGACCTAGAGCAGACATGTGTTTCTACTATAGAGGAAAAAATATGGCAAATGTCATGTATAATGCCTTTGAAATCCAGTCACTGCTTCAAATGTCCTGCACTGTAAACACAAATCAATAACTTACTTGTAACAGATGACATTCACATTCTGACTATCTCTGAAACTCGCTTGGATAATACCTTTGATGATTCAGTGGTAGCAATACATGGTTATAACATCTACCGTAAAGACAGAAATGCCAATGGGGGTGGTGTTGCGGTCTATATTCAAAACAGTTCCTGTATAGCTTAGAGAGGATCTCATGTTAAATACTGTTAAAGTAATATGGCTACAGGTTCATCTGCCTCACCTAAAGAACATTCTTGTGGGAAGCTGCTATAGACCACCAAGTGCTAATAGTCAGTATCTGGATAATATGTGTGAAATGCTTGATAATGTATGTGATTTCAACAGAGATGTATATTTTCTGGGTGATTTAAATATTGACTGGCTTTCATCAAGAAAAAACTTCAAACTGTAACCAGTGCCTGCAACCTGGTTCAGGTTACAGCCAACCGACCAGGGTAGTTACAAACAGCACAGGAATGAAATCCTCAACATGTATTGATCACATCTTTACCAATGCTGCAGAAATGTGCTTTAGAGCAGTATACAAATCCATAGGATGTATTGATAACAATATAGTAGCCATATCTAGGAAAACCAAAGTTCCAAAGGCTGGGCATAATATAGTGTATAAGAGTTCATACAAAAAGTGTTGAAATTATTCTTATGTTGATGATGTAATTAATATTTTCTGGTCTGTGGTGTGTAATAAGGAGCAACCAGACGATGCACTTGACACATTTATGAAATTAATTATTCCAGTTACTAATAAGCATACACCCATTAAGAAAATGACTGAAAAACAGTTCAATCCTGTTGGATTAATGAGGAATTTAAATGTTTTATGGTTGTGACAGATGAGGTAAAAGATATGGCAAATAAGTCTGGCAGCACAACCGATTGGCAAACGTACTGCAAATTGAGAAATCATGTGACTCAGCTAAATAAAAACACAAATAAACTGTACTGTGAAAAAAATGATATAAAGAATGATGGTAAAAAGCTTTGGAGCACCTTAAATGAAATTTTTGCCAAAAAGGCAAACCCGGCTCCATCATTCATTGAATCTCATTCATCACAAAACTCACTGATATTGCCAACTACTTTAATGATTTTTTCATTGGCAAGACTAGCAAACGTAGGCATGACATGCCAGCAACAAACGCTGACACTGCACATCCAAGTATATCTGACCAAATTATGAAAGACAAACATTGTATTTTTGAATTCCGTAGTGTGGAGTGTGGAAGATGTGAAAAAAGTATTGTTGTCTATCAACAATGACAAGCCACCAGGGTGTTGACAATCTGGATAATAATAGTAGACAATATTGCAAAATCTTCAATTTAAGCCTTCTAGAAAGTGTGTGCCCTCAGGCCTGGAGGGAAGCAAAAATAATTCCACTACCCAAGAATAGTAAAGCCTCCTTTACTGGCTCAAATAGCCAACCAATCAGCCTGTTACCAACCCTTAAACTTTTGGAAAAAGTTGTGTTTGACCAGAAACAATGCTATTTTACAGTAAACAAATTGACAACAGACTTTCAGCATGCTTATAGGGAAGGACATTCAACAGCACTTACACAAATGACTGGCTGGGAGAAATTGATGATAAAAAGATTATGGGGGCTGTTTTTTTCAACTTCAGTGTGGCTTTTGACATTATCGATCAGAGTCTGCTGCTGGAAAAACGTATGTGTTATGGCTTTACACCCCATGCTATATTGTGGATAAAGAGTTAGCTGTCTAACAGAACACAGACGGTGTTGTTAAATGGAAGCCTCACCAACATAATCCAGGTAGAATCAGGAATTCCCCAGGGCAGCTGTTTAGGCCACTAACTTTGTTCAATCTTTCCTAACGACATGCCACTGGTTTGAGTAAAGCCAGTGTGTCTACTGCATGTATGGGGATGACTCAACACTGTACACGTCAGCTACTACAGCGACTGAAATGACAGCAGTTAGTTTCAGAATGGGTGGCAAGGAATAAGTTAGTTCTAAATATTTCAAAAACTAAAAGCATTGTAATTTGGGACAAATCATTCACTAAATGCTAAACCTCAACTAAATCTTGTAATGAATAATGGGAAAATTTAGCAATTTGAGGTGACTAAACTGCTTGGAGTAACCCTGGATTTGAAACTAACATGGTCCAAACATATTGATACAACAGTAGCTAAGATGGGGAGAAGTCTGTCTATAATAAAGCGCTGTTAACAACAGTATCAACAAGGCAGGTCCTACAGGCCCTAGTTTTGTCACACCTGGACTACTGTTCAGCCATGTGGTCATTAATAATATGCATGTCAATCTCTCATGGCTCAAAGTAGAGGAGAGATTGACTTCATCACTACTTGCTTTGTTAAGAAGTATTGACACCCATGCATACCCCACAAGACATGCCACCAGAGGTCTCTTCACAATCCCCAAGTCCAGAACAGACTATGGGAGGCGCACAGTACTACATAGAGCCATGACTACATGGAACTCTATTCCACATAAGGTAACTGGTACAAGCAGTAGAATCAGATTTTAAAAACTAGTAGAAGTACACCTTATGGAACAGCGGGTAGCAGGGACTGTGAAGAGACACACACAAAGGTACAGACACATGCATACACACACAAGTGCTAGCACACGCACTCTACACACATACTGTACATTGTACTATTGTTGTATGGTGGTAGTATATATTTTGTATTGTAGATACAGTGCATTCATTATTCAGACCCATCTACACCCAATTCCCCATAATGACAAAGCAAAAACGGTTTTTTATTTTATTTTTGCAAATGTATTACAAATAAAAACTGAAATATTACATTTACATAAGTATTCAGACCCTTTACTCAGTACTCTGTTGAAGCACCTTTGACAGCGATTACAGCCTCGAGTCTTCTTGCTTATGACGTTACAAGCTTGGCACACCTGTATTTGGGGAGTTTCTCCCATTCTTCTCTGCAGATCCTCTCAAGCTCTGTCAGGTTGGATGGGGAGCGTCGCTGCCTAGCTATTTTCAGGTCTCTCCAGAGATGTTCGATCCAGGCTCTGGCTGGGCCACTCAAGGACATTCAGAGACTTGTCCCGAAGCCACTACTGCGTTGTCTTGGCTGTGCTCTTAGGGTCGTTGTCTTGTTGGAAGGTAAACCTTCACCCGAGTATGAGGTCCTGAGTGGTCTGGAGCAGGTTTTCATCAAGGATCTCTCTGTACTTTGCTCCATTCATCTTTCACTCGAGCCTGACTAGTCTCCCAGTCCCTGCCGTTGAAAAACTTCCCCACAGCATGATGCTGCCACCACCATGCTTCACTGTAGGGATGGTGCAAAGTTTCCTCCAGATGTGACGCTTGGCATTCAGGCCAAATAGTTCAATCTTGGTTTCATCAGAACAGAGAATCTTGTTTCTCATGGTCTGAAAGTCCTTTAGGTACTGTTTGGCAAACTCCAAGCGTGCTGTCATGTGCCTTTTACTGAGGAGTGGCTTCCGTCTGGCCACTCTACTATAAAGGCCTGATTGGTGGAGTGCTGCAGAGATGGTTGTCCTTCTGGAAGGTTCTCCCATCCCCACAGAGGAACTCTGGAGCTCTGTCAGAGTGACCATCTGGTCCTTGCTCACCTCCCTGACCAAGGCCCTTCTGCCCCGATTGCTCAGTTTGGCCAGCCGGCCAGCTCTAGGTAGAGTATTGGTGGTTCCAAACTTCTTCCATTTAAGATTGATGGAGGCCAATGTTTTCTTGGGGACCTTCAAAGCTGCAGACATGTTTTGGTACCCTTCCCCAGAGCTGTGCCTCGACACAATCCTGTCTCAGAGCTCTTCGTACAATTTCTTCGACCTCTAGGCTTGGTTTTTGCTCTAACATGCACTGTCAGCTGAAGGACCCTTCCAAGTCATGTCCAATACATTTCATTTACCACAGGTGGACTACAATCAAGTTGTAGAAACATCTCAAGGATGATCAATGGAAACAGGATTCACCTGTTTAAAATATATATATATATGCAAAAAAATCTAAAAACCTGTTTTTGCTCTGTCATTATGGGGTATTGTATGTAGATTTAAGAGGGGAAAAAATATTTTATCCACTTCAGAATAAGGGTTGGAACGTAACAATATGTAGAAGGTCAAGGGGTCTGAATACTTTCCGAATGCACTGTATGTAGTGGTGTAATAATGTTATATGATGTAATGTTTTATATTTAGTTTTATATGTAATGTAAGTGCCTTAATGTATTTGGACGTCAGGAAGAGTCACTGCTGCTTTGGCTAATGGGGATCCCTAACAAATACAAATACAATGACACTCTTGAACTAGAGATTGCTTCATATATGTGTAAGCTAAGTCACCCTTGATACAAATTCCTGCTTAGCAACAGTGTAATGTGATGTACTACAAGGCAAAGGCCTGTGAGTAACATCACTGCGGTGGTGTAAAGTGCTTAAGTAAAAATATATTAAAGTACTAGTTAAGTAGTTTGTTGGACTTTACTATTCATATTTTTTGACTACTTTTACTTTTACTTCACTACATTACTAAAGAAAATAATGTATTTTTTACTCCATACATTTTCCCTAACAGCCCAACTCAGTTACATTTTCAATGCTTAGCAGGACAGGATTTTTTTTCAAATTCACACACTTGTGTGCTGTCTGGTTTGCTTAATATAAGGAATTTTACATTAATTATATTTTTACTTTTACTGTTGATACTTAAGTATATTTTAGCAATTACATTTACTTGTAAAACCAAATACTTTTAGATTTTACTCAAGTAGTAATTTACTGGATGACTCACTTTTACTTGAGTCATTTTCTATTAAGGTATCTTTACTCTTACTCAAGTATGACATTTGAGTACTTTTTCCACCACTGTGTGACTGCAGGACTTGGTTGGTGTGAGAGCAGCCCTGTGGTGGTTACGATGTTGCAACTCCGAAGTCTGTTTAAGGAAGCAAGAGATGGTACAATACGTCAGTTTGTGTTCTGGGACAGCTGTTGATGCACAGGCTTTCGCCATACTGGAGATTAAAATAAATGTCACATGAAACATGGCCAGTGATTAAGAAACAAATAATTGTACAATTTACATAGCCAATGTGTATACTACAGAATGTTTACGTTTTAAAATGTATTTGACTGTTTTTTTTAATGTATCCTTATATAATGTGACTGGTCCAGAACAGTATGTTGTTGTATATTGTTTATTAGAGCCTGTATTTCCAGTTCTGAATGTAAGAAGTGCTGTTGCAGCATTAGGGCAGCATTGCTCACAGCCTCTCTGGGCATCCATCCACTGAGGTGAGAGAAAACAGCAGCAGTAGCATCCATGGTGATGGTAAAGTGTAGTGTATCGCAGGGCAGCTCTCTAGGCCCTCTACTCTTTTTTTATTTTTACCAAGGACCTGCCATGTGTGTCCATGTATGCTCATGATTTAACCATATGTGCATCAGCGACCACAGCTAATGAGTCACTGAAACCCTTAACAAAGAGTTGCAGTCAGTTTTGGAATGGGTGGATAGTAATAAACTAGCCCTGAAAATCTCTAAAACTAAGAGCATTGTATTTGGTACAAATCATTCCTTAAGTTCAAAACCTCAGCTGAATCTGGTGATGAATGGTGTGACTGTTGAACAAGTTGAGGAGATTAAATAACTTAGTGTTACTTTAGATTGTAAACAGTCATGGTAAAAACATATAGATTCAATGATTGTAAAGATAAGGAGATATCTGTCTGTAATAAAGAATTGCTCTGCTTTTTTGACACCACACTCCACAAAGCAAGTCCTGCAGTCTCTAGTTTTATCTGATCTTGATTATTGTCCAGTCATGTGGTCAAGTGCTGCAAAGAAAGACCTAGTTAAGCTGCAGCTGGCCCAGAACAGAGCAGCATGTCTTGCTCTTCATTGTAATCAGAGGGCTAATATTAATACTATGCATTCTAGTCACTCTTGGCTAAGAGTGGAGGAAATTCCAGATTGTTTGCATAGTTAATTTACACACAGCACTGACACACACACTTACCCCACCAGACATGCCAACAGGAGTCTTTTCACAGTCCCCAGGTCCAGAACAAATTCAAGGAAATGTACAGTATTATACAGAGCCATGAGTGCATGGAACTCCCTTCCATCTTATATAGCGCAAGTGAACATCAAACCTGGTTTCAAAAAACAAATAAAGCAACACTCACGGTACAACGCCTCTCCCTATGTGACCTACTTGTTGTGTGTATGTGCTTATAGATGCACACACACTACATGTTAATGTTTTTAAATGTAAATTGTAATGTATTTTATCTGCAATGTATTTTTCGTTATTTGTCGGACCCCAGTAAGACTAGCTGTCACCATTGGTGTCGGCGAATGGGAATCGTAATAAATCAAATCAACTGGTGATGGTGTGAAAGCAGTGGGCTAGCTGTTTCACAAGAACACTCTCACCCATGCTCAGAAACACTGTACACAAATGGTTTCCTGTACCACTTCCAGCACTCTGCCATTCTCTTCTACTTAAAGAGCATCAAAACAAATCTATGGGAATCCATCCTTTAATATGAATAACATTGGTAATGGTAATTGATGTAGTTATATCCAGTCACTACAACTAGAGAGGGCTTAGAAGGATGAGGTCAGTGGTAGATAGTGGCTTGTTTACCTTGGACCTGTGTCTGGTACACCACAAAGTACTCGTCATTCCCACAGCTCTCAAACTCCTCGCCATGGCAGCGGTGCAGGCACAGGTCCTCATCCTCCATCTCATGGAGGGAGAAGTGGGGGGTGGGGAACCCACAGAGACACCTGTCTCCAGCTAGGACAGCTAGGGACAGCTCCTGGAGGACAGGAAGGAGGGAGCCCAGGGACATCAGAGAGATAAAGATGATGAATAGGCATATGATACACACACTCACACACTGTAAAAAATAATCTAGTTGTTTCAACAAATTATTATTAAGTAAATAGTTCTACAGCCTTTTTTGTTTACTCAACTTTTCGGTCCATGTGCTACCTGAACTTAAAATGTTTAGCTCTAACTTGAGAAAACATAGGCAAAAACTCAGTAAATGTAAAATGATGTGTTTGCTCAACTTTTCTCACATGTTCATTCAACTATAAGGCTGTGGAACTGGTTGCACACACACACACACACACACACACACACACACACACACACACACACACACACACACACACACACACACACACACACACACACACACACACACACACACACACACACAGTGCTTTTAACATACAATGTTTTCAACTTACATATGTGACACACATTGACATCACATTGACGTCTTACATCAGCAGTTACTTAATAATAAATAGTTGAAACAACTATTTAATTCAATTTTTTTACAGTGGAAGCATTTGCAGGCACACATACACATGACATGTACGCACCCTCACATAACAAATACACCTGCTCTCACTCAAACAGTACCAAGCAAACAGACATCACAATCTCACACATCACAATATGTACATTTCCCTCACCTTCTCCGTACACATGTCCACACACTTCTCCACTGACATGTTCTGGATGACAGCGCTGATGGGCAGGGCCAGGGTGACGTTGTCAGGCCTGTGGAAGCACCCCTTAAAGATGGCACTCCCATCTGAACCAAGGACAAACACAATATACTAGATTAGTATCAACACATTTTCATGTGTGTTCTGACTGGACAAAGCTTTCAGTTTGACCCCTATAGTATAAACTGACCCCTCCCTTGGCCTCACTAGGAACCTAACACAAAGCATGAGGCCCTGACCCAGCAGTGGCCTGCCCTGAGCAGTTACCATCACATCAGGGACTGCCTGGCTCTCCTACACTGGCTGTCTCAACACCCTTTAGCCCCAAGCTGTCCCTATGGGCTACCACACTGCACACACTGTAGAACAGCAAATAACAAGCCCAGCCATACTGTAGAACAGCAAATAACAGGCCCAGCCATACTGTAGAACAGCAAATAACAGGCCCAGACATACTGTAGAACAGTAAATAACAGGCCCAGCCATACTGTAGAACAGTAAATAACAGGCCCAGCCATACTGTAGAACAGTAAATAACAGGCCCAGGCATACTGTAGAACAGTAAATAACAGGCCCAGCAAAACTGTAGAACAGTAAATAACAGGCCCAGCAATACTGTAGAAGAGTAAATAACAGGCCCAGCCATACTGTAGAAGAGTAAATAACAGGCCCAGCCATACTGTAGAAGAGTAAATAACAGGCCCAGCCATACTGTAGAAGAGTAAATAACAGGCCCAGCCATACTGTAGAACAGTAAATAACAGGCCCAACCATACTGTAGAACAGTAAATAACAGGCCCAGCCATACTGTAGAACAGTAAATAACAGGCCCAACCAAACTGTAGAACAGTAAATAACAGGCCCAGCCATACTGTAGAACAGTAAATAACAGGCCCAGCCATACTGTAGAACAGTAAATAACAGGCCCAGCCATACTGTAGAACAGTAAATAACAGGCCCAGCCATACTGTAGAACAGTAAATAACAGGCCCAGCCATACTGTAGAACAGTAAATAACAGGCCCAACCATACTGTAGAACAGTAAATAACAGGCCCAGCCATACTGTAGAACAGTAAATAACAGGCCCAACCATACTGTAGAACAGTAAATAACAGGCCCAACCATACTGTAGAACAATAAATAACAGGCCCAGCCATACTGTAGAACAGTAAATAACAGGCACATTGACACTCTCGCTCTCTCTGTCTCTCAGTTCAGCTATTCTCTGTTAAGTCCATCTTCCTCTATCTCCTCCGCCTGCCGTCTCACAAAAGACACCCTTTCCTTTTTTGGTAATGAAATGCTTCATTGGAGCTTCCTCGGCTAGCGTGTCACTAAACTATAAATGATCAGCCCAGGGCCCCGAGAACTAGAGCACCTTTCTAACTGTATTAGGTCTGTGTGTCTTACTCATCATGGTAACATATCATAGATGCAAATATTAAGCTGCATGAGTGCATGTATGTTAGCCTAGATCTAATGTGTGTGGAGACTACACATGATCTTTCTGATTCAGTATTACAAATAGGTATATAGAGATAGGGGAAAGGGACATTATAACTGGAAAGGAAAGGGTGAAAGAGAGGTAGGAGTTTTTACTCAGAAAATTGGGTCTTATGTCTCTACAAACGTTCTGCTGCTGATCAGAGGGGAAAATGGGAGGCTGCACTGTTTCCCAGACAACCGGATGATAACAGTCTGCAGTGCAGAGGACAACAGAGGGTAAAACATCCTCCTGTTCATTTCCTCTTTTGAAGAATGCAGCAGGGTTCTTGTCACATGATTACTGAGATCAGGGTCAGAGGTGTCAGAGCATGCTCAAACACATTTGAAAAAGAGCAATGCTCAGCCATCTGGAATATGCATGCTTCAGCAAACAGGAAAAAAGGAGAAATAACAACAATTACAGAACAGTGTTGTTATTTTAACCCTGAATATAAACAAGCTTGGAGCCACTTCCAAAAGATATACTACCATAGATTGTGGATTGGTGTCTATGTGCTTATCGTTTAAGAGACCTAGGAGATAGTAGAAGTGGGGGAGGAGGAAGGGTTTGAGAGGGAGTAAAAGGAGAGGGAGGAGGTGCACCCTACCCTGTTGCCTCTGAACATCCTATCACACTTAACTACCCGTCCCACCCATAGACATTAATATCAGTACATAGCGATAACCCGGACATCATCCATGTATTCCTGTGGAAAACTCCTGATGGCGTATGAAGCCGGAAGTACTTGAATTTGAAGTTTGCCATATTGCTGAATCATCCTGCCTGAGAGAGTCAATCGGAAGCCTCCTCGTAGCCTGCCAGCCCGTGATTGGTCTACGTCAGCACGTGGTCCTGTGTGTCGATAAATTTAGTAGTATTTAATGAAATATCTAGATTTGTATTGAACTTTAAAATAATTCACTGTGGGGATCAAACTTGATAATTTTAGAGACCAACACGGCTGTCTCAATTTTTTTATTTAGCCCTTTGGCGATCATAGGCTTTCTAGGGTAGACCAGGGTTTTTGTTCTCACAAAACGAGAGCCGTGTCAAAGTGAAAAACACGGCTAGCTGGGCTAGGTAGCACAGCTCTTTGGGGGAAAAGTAAACAACTAAACCGGGTTGCACCAGACCCTGGAAAAAGTATTCACCGTCAAACCACCAAAAACGAAATATTTTATGAGCATCATTTATTAGCATTGATTGCAAAACAGTGCCAGGGACTGTGTAGAATCCTTTCAAGTATCTACTTTGCAGTTAGTTAACCTATAATGTTTTTTGTGCATTTTAGCCTATAATATGAGGTAGAAGTCAGTCATGTTGAAAGAGAACAGCACTGTGGTATGATTGCCTGGCTGCTCCTATCAGTACCCCTCTGTTTGTCATTGTGTGGGGTGCACCATGCCCCCTAAGTGGAGTACCCATGCCCAGGTGGAGTGTGGTGATAGGTGGTTAAAGCTCACAGTGGCGCGCTGACTCCTGGCTCAGCTCCAGTCTGTAGATGGACAGGCGATTGGCCCCTCCACACAGGTTGCCCTTGTCGCCCTTACACTGCATGATGCATTCACTCTCAGAGGCGTTGGGGGCCTGGATCTTGTGGCCACAGTAGCACTCCGCTCCAAACTCTAGGCCTGAATACAGGTATCCCCTGGTGAAAGGAAAACAGAGGGGGTTAACATGTTAATATCATCAATAATGGGGGGGGGGGGGGGGGATCACGTGACCCTTGAACGAGGTGGCCGCATGAACTGACAGCTCCGCACATGTAATTTCCAATTCTTATTCTTAAGTTAAACCCCATTAGCTTTAGTAAAAAAAGCCATGGTGGTTACAAAAGTCGACATTACATGTGACATTTTGGCTGTATGGCTGGGCCTGTTATTTGCTGTTCTACAGACTCGAGCAATAGCAGCGGGAAAAGCCTCAGAGAAACAACTAGCTTCAGAAAAAGCTAGCGCCATTAGCCAGGAGCATGACGACCATCCCTTCCCGAGGCCCAACAACTGCCAACATACTCCTCTGTCGAAGACATCCTTTCTGAGCTGAGATCCAAACATACAGAACTCAACATCAAACTCAGCTCAGTGTGATAGGGGACAAAGTGACAACACTGGAAAATGCCTTGCCTGACGTCAACAACAAGATAGCCATCAATGTAGGGTGCCTGGATTAGCCAGATTTGGGAATACAATCATTGGAAAACTCAATGGCAGATGCAGTGAAAACAATAGCATATGCTGAAAAGGAAACAGAGCATCTGGAAGAGAAAATCAGAGGATCTGGAAAATAGGGGGTGAAGGAATAACTGTTCTAATAACCCTGTCCGAAAAAGAAGAGGGAAACATGTCCCTGATCCGCTACCTACAACACAACCCCCCAGAATGGCTCCACCAAACCACCGACAGGCCCATAGAACTGGAGAGAGCTCACTAACGTTTAGCTCACTAACTGAGCTAAACGACTATCGCCCCGTAGCACTCACTTCCATCATCATGACTCGTCAAGGATCATATCACCTGCACCCTATCTGACACCCTACACCCACTCCAACTTGCTTACCACCCCAATAGGTCCACAGACGACGCAATCGCAACCACACTGCACACAGCCCTAACCCATCTGGACAAGAGGAATACCTATATAAGAATGCTGTTCATCGATAACAGCTCAGAATTGAACACCATTGTACCCTCCAAACTCGTCATCAAGCTCGAGACCCTGGGTCTCGACCCCGCCCTGTGCAACTGGGTCCTGGACTTCCTGACGGGTCGCCCCTAGGTGGTGAGGGTGGGAAACAACATCTCCACCCCGCTGATCCTCAACACTGGGGCCCCACAAGGGTGTGTTCTCAGCCCTCTCCTGTACTCCCTGTTCACCCAAGACTGCGTGGCCATGCACGCCTCCAACTCAATCTTCAAGTTTACAGACAACACTACAGTGGAAGGCTTGATTACCAACAACGACGAGACGGCCTACAGGAAGGAGGTGAGGGCCCTTGGCGTGTGGTGTCAACAAAACAAAGGAGATGATCGTGGACTTCAGGAAGCAGCAGAGGGAGCACCCCCCTATCCACATCGACGGGACAGTAGTGGAGAAGGTGGAAAGTTTTAAGTTCCTCGGTGTACACATCACGGACAAACTGAATTAGTCCACCCACACAGACAGCGTGGTGAAGAAGGCGCAACATCACCTCTTCAACCTCAGTAGGCTGAAGAAATTTGGCTTGTCACCAAAAACAAACTTTTACAGATGCACAATCGAGAGCATCCTGTTGGGATGTATCACTGCCTGGTATGGCAACTGTACCACCCACAACCGTAAGGCTCTCCAGAGGGTAGTGAGGTCTGCACAACGCATCGCCGGGGGCAAACTACCTGCCCTCCAGGACACCTACACCACCCGATGTCACAGGAAGGCCAAAAAGGACAATAACCACCCGAGCCACTGCCTGTTCACCCCGCTATCATCCAGAAGGCGAGGTCAGTACAGGTGCATCAAAGCTGGGACCGAGAGACTGAAAAACAGCTTCTCTCTCAAGGCCATCAGACTGTTAAACAGCCATCCATCATTAACATTGAGTGGTTTCTGCCAACAGACTCAATCTCTAGCCACTTTAATAATTGGATGTAATAAATGTATCACTCCTCACTTAAACAATGTCACTTATGTGTTTACATACCCTACATTACTCATCTCATATGTATTTTCTGTACACTGTACCATCTACTGCATCTGCCTATGCCGTTCGGGCATTGCTCATCCATATATTTACATGTACATATTCTTAATCATTCCTTTACACAACATTTTTAGATTACTTGTTAGATATTGCTGTACGGTCGGAACTAGAGGCACAAGCATTTACCTACACTCGCATTAACATCTGCTAACCATGTGTATGCGACCAATAAAACCCATAGCACTTTCGAGTGGCTAGATGTTCTTTACCATTCGGCCATCAGATTTGCCACCAATGCTCCTTATAGGACACATCACTGCACTCTATACTCCTCTGTAAATTGGTCATCTCTGTATACCCATCGCAAGAACTACTGCTTTCTTTTTTTTGAACCCTCATAGGCCTCACTCCCCCCTATCTGAGATACCTACTGCAGCCCTCATCCTCCACATACAACATCCGTTCTGCCAGTCACATTCTGTTAAAGGTCCCCAAAGCACTCACATCCCTGGGTCGCTCCTCTTTTCAGTTCACTGCAGATAGCGACTGGAACGAGCTGCAAAAAACACTCAAACTGGACCTTTTTATCCACATCTCTTCATTCAAAGAGTCAATCATGGACACTCTTACTGACTGTGGTGGCTGCTTTGCGTGATGTATTGTTCTCTACCCTCTTGCCCTTTGTGCTGTTGTCTGTACCCAATAATGTTTGTACCATGTGTCACAGGCCGGCTCATAGCCTGTGGCAAAAAGGAGGGGACACGAACAACAGGTATAGGCCAATCAAAAAGGTTCTTTATTATAAACCAAAAACTATTAACTTTAAACAAAGAAAATGGAATGAGGTGTGAAAGTATCATAATGTAGGGTGTATGTAAAGTGCAGGAATGCGTGAATCTGTGTGTGTGAATATGACTGGGTGAAAACTACGTAAAACTACAAAGGAACAAACAAAACAGGATCATAACTGGAGGAGCAGAGAGAGAGAGACAAGAGTGGTTAGTGAAGCAGTTTAAATACCCTGAGCCCAGGTGACTCCAATCACTAACGACCCACCTCTGCCTGCAGGAGGAACCGCCCATGCAATACAGAGGAGGGGCAGTGACACATGTTTTGTTCTGCTACCATGTTGTGCTGCTGCCATGTTGTGTTGCTACCATGTTGTTGTCATGTTGTGTTGCTACCATGCTGTGTTTTCATGTGTTGCTGCCATGCTATGTTGTTGTCTAAGGTCTCTCTTTATGTAGTGATGTGTGTTTTATCCTATATTTTTGTCCTATATTGTTTATTTTTTTAATCCCTCGTCCCCGCAGGAGGCCTTTTGCCTTCTGGAAGGCCATCATTGTAAATAAAATGTTTTTCTTAGCTGACTTACCTAGTTAAATAAAGGTTTGTCCGTCTTCGCTTTGACCTCTGTAAAACATCCCGAGGTCAAAGACCAGGAAATTCAACACCTCCATGTTATGAAACAAAGCATTCCATTCATTGGTCACTAAATGGATAGACAACTACTGTACTCACAAGACAAGAAAGACTCTCCTGTTTCTCCGGCCACAATGTGGGATGCTGCCAAAGCCACATTAAGAGGTCATCTAATTGCATATGTTTCCTCCTCGAAAAAGCAATGGAAGCACACATGTTAGATCTTGAGAGGGAGCTGGAATGTTGCGAAAAAGTACATGAACAACCAGACAGTGCCACCTGGAGTCAACCGTCCTACCGGCCCATAAGCTTGCTGGATTTCGACTACAACATAATTACCAAATTGCTCGCCAAAGACTAAACACTCCTCTTTCCAAAATAACAAAAACGTACCAAACTAGATTTACTAGAGACAGGTACTCTTCTGATTACTTTCGCCGTCTTTTTGATATTATAGATCAAGTAAACGCACAGAAGACCCTGTCCTGCTGGCTTCACTGGATGCTGAGAAGGCGTTCAACAGGATGGACTGGAGCTTTCTGTTCTCAGTCTTAGAAAGGTTCAATATGGACCCAAACTTTATTAAAGGATGCTCGCTGTCCCCTCTGCTCTACTTATTGGGGGCGGAGCCTTTAGTAGAGTTGATAAGGAGCAATCCAAGTATTATGGATGTTTATGTAGGCGGCCTTCAGCACAAGATTTCACTCCACGCGGAAGATGTCTTGCTCTACATATCCCACATCCTGAGAAATCAAGAGGACAAGTGCATTAGAGTGTCTAGTTTGAGAAACAGACGCCTCACAAGTCCTCAACTGGAAGCTTCATTAAATAGTACCTGCAAAACACCAGTCTCAACGTCAACAGTGAAGAGGCAATTCCGGGATGCTGGCCTTCTAGGCAGAGTTCCTCTGTCTAGTGTCTGTGTTTTTTTGCCCATCTTAATCTTTTCTTTTTATTGGCCTGTCTGAGATATGGCATTTTCTTTGCAACAGCATCCCGGAGTCATCTCTTCACTGTTGACATTGAGACTGGTGTTTTGTTGGTACTATTTAATGAAGCTGCCAGTTGAGGACTTGTGAGGCGTCTGTTTCTCAAACTAGACACTCTAATGTACTTGTCCTCTTGCTCAGTCGTGCACCAGTGCCTCCCACTCCTCTTTCTATTCTGGTTAGAGCCCGTTTGCGCTGTTCTGTGAAGGGAGTAGTACACAGCCTTGTGCAAGATCTTCAGTTTCCTGGCAATTTCTCGCATGGAATAGCCTTCATTTCTCAGAACAAAAATAGACTGACGAGTTTCAGAAGAAAATGTGTTTCTTGCCATTTTGAGCCTGTAATCGAACCCACAAATGCTGACGCTCCAGATACTCAACTAGTCTAAAGATGGCCAGTTTTATTGATTCTTTAATTAGCACAACAGTTTTCAGCTGTGCTAACATAATTGCAAAAGGGTTTTCTAATGATCAATTAGCCTTTTAAAATGATAAACTTGGATTAGCTAACACAACGTGCCATTGGAACACGGGTGTGATGGTTGCTGGTAATGGGCAATGACATTTAGGAAGATATTCCATATAACATCTGCCGTTTCCAGCTACAACAGTCATTTACATTTACATTAACAATGTCTACACTGTATTTCTGATCAACTTGTTATGTTATTTTAATGGACAAAAAACGTGCTTTTCTTTTAAAAAACAAGGCCATTTCGAAGTGACGACAGGCCTTTGAACGGTAGTGTAATGTATATGCATGTGTTTTGGAGTTGTAGAGAGTACTGTACTTCTGCACACAAAATATTAGATTACAGTTTGATATGACCCTGTGTCTCTATCTTCAGAATGCTCAGCAGGAATTTGTTCTTGATCCAGACATAGAAAATGTGTTTATGACTATCACATACTTTGCTAAAAAATGTATTATCTAGTGTGAGCTTCTAATTCCTCCCCTACATTTAAAATGTGGATTTTAAAAGCTCACTTATGACCTCAGCAAGAGACAGCCCAGGTCTAATGGACTCTGGTCTCCACTATTCAACTATATTTTAAACTGGACAGAGTGAATGGGGTGATTAAGGAAATGTGTGTATATAAAGTACATGCTATGTAAGATGCTGTAAAACTAATTATCTGCTTGTTGTCTCAGCAAAAGCTGGAAATAGCTAACATGATCACAGATAGTGTTGCTGCAAATGTGATGTTGTTTTTTTTAAGTAAAAAAAGATTTATGTCTGCTACATATGTTTGTTTGTTGATTGAAAAATAAGAAAACTTAATAAAACTATATCATCAATAATAACAGAGAGGCTCTGTCTCACACAATAATATTCTGCATTGGTTGCAACATGATAAGAAATAAAAATGTCCCTACAGCAGCAATACTCTCAGTGCTTCTAGTACTGCCTGACATCTCGTCTCACCTACTGCAGTCTGCAATGTCTGACCAGAGGTAAGTGGTCTTGTATTTCAGAACTCGATTATGCATGCAGTAGCAAGACGCACATCAGCCTCTCTCTCAGCAGCTCTCTCTGCAGTCAGTCCAGGAATAGGGTGATTGACTCATAGACAGTCAGCTGGGTAACTAGCAGTAACCTCACTCGCCCTCTTCAAGATGAAGAGAGCCCTCTGGGTGGACAAGGGTGGGACCAGAGAGAGATTGCATGCATTAATACTGCACCAAGACACCAGAGCTTTTTAAAGAAATACATTTTCCAGGGTGATGCTGATTACGAAGTCCATGCAGAGTACAATATTCTGGAAGGCTCTATCCATCAAACACACATGGCCTGTATACTCCTTGGGGTACAGTAACCTGGCAGTGGCACATGAGAGATGCATACTTGATTCCTCTGAGTTCTTTAGAATGCCAATAGATGGCCAACACTACACAGCCTTTACACAAAAAATGCTGGGTTTGTTAGGATGACCCAACTGCTGGGTTGCAGACATTGGGTCACTTAATTTGATTGTTTTATTTTAAATCAGCAAAGTTGTGTTGTGGATGCTGGAGTATTGTTACTGAGTTATTGAGATATGGCCGAGCGGGTTAGATCAGAAGACCAGAGGCGTGGCTTAGTAGGGGCGTGGCTTTCAGATAGTTATTTTTGGCCACCAGTGAGAGTAAATGCAATTCTGTTCTGTTGTATTGTTATCACATGTTAAGGTTGAACACTGAAACTTTTATAGCTTTGTCACGCCTTGGTCTTAGTATTTTGTGTTTTCTTTAATTATTTGTTCAGGCCAGGGTGTGACATGGGTTTATTGTGTTGTCGTATTGGGGTTTTGTAGGCATTGGGATTGTGGCTGATTAGGGGTGTGTCTAGCATAGGCTTGGCTGCCTGAGGCGGTTCTCAATCAGAGTCAGGTGATTCTCGTTGTCTCTGATTGGGAACCATATTTAGGTAGCCTGGGTTTCACTGTGTATTTTGTGGGTGATTGTTCCTGTCTTTGTGTTAGTTAGCACCAGACAGGCTGTATAGGTTTTCACGTTTCGTTTGTTGTTTTTTGTATTTAAGTTATTTCGTGTATCGCTATATCTTCATTAAAAGACATGAGTAACCACCACGCTGCATTTCGGTCCGACTCTCCTTCAACAGACGAACGCCGTTACAAGCTTTAATGAAGCTTACACACGTGTATGAGTTCCTTAAGAGCCTATGCATTTCCCAGTGTTGGGATAGTTAGCACTTTGTTACAATATGTTAATACTATGTTATTAAGTTTTTATTGGAATATGTAATGTGAAAAAACATTAAAGGAAAACAAAAATTTGCACTGTACAAACTTAACATGATGACATTTACGCTCACTGGTGGCCAAAAATAACTATATAAAAGCCACGGACCCTGATAGTGCATGACTCCTGAAAATAACCTATGGATTACATAAAAAAGACCCAGCTGCTCGGTCAACCCAGCATGAAAATGAATACAAATCCAATTCATGGTTAAATTAATGAACTATTAAAGGCCCAGTGCATTAATTTTGTGTGAGGAGAATTAGTTTTTTTGTATTCAATAATACCCTGAACAAAAACATAAATGCAACATGCAAAGTGTTGGTCCCATGTTTAAAAGATCACAGAAATGTTCCATATGCACACAAAGCTTATTTATCTCAAATTTTGTTAACAAATTTGTTTACATCCCTGTTGTCATGACGTTGCTCTGTTCTCTCTCTACTCTACAGATTGGACTCTTGGAAAGCCCTTTGTTAACATAGAGAAAGTCTGGTAACATCAAAAGGTTGGGAACGGAACCATATTTCAGTAATCCAACCAGATGAAAATATTCATTGGTACTTAAAGAGTATGATGTCAGATCAGTTGTCATCGGAGACATTATTACTGATGATAGGACGACATAAACTGTATCTTGGAAAGTCAGATTCACATGGAATTGTTGTGCAATTTAAATGTTTAAATATGAAACAATTTGTGAAAAGATTCAATGTAATTCTACCTTCTAAATGAGAGAATTGTTTTCAAAAGTGAACTATGCTCACTCAGTGTCCCTGCCCAAGTGAACAGGCATTGGTTGTGAACTATGAAGCACACCCTTCTCTCCCCCACTACAAAAGCCCATTGACGAAAGTCAACCTAGTGTTCCCGATGACGTGAGGACTGCTGTCCATACGTTTAAAAGGGCTAATATCAACTACAGAACTAAGCCAACCTCAGCATGAGCTCTGGTTGCAAATGGTTGAACGACTACAACCTAACGAAATTAACACTGTGTTCCCGATGACGTGAGGACAGCTGTCCATACGTTTAAAAGGGCTAATTTCAACGTGGAGGTGACGATCAACACGCTGGAAGCATGACCTTCGACTATACCAGCCAGAATATAGCATGAGCTTATAGTATGGCAACTTGGTATGAACTTTGAACTCTTATTCACCAAAGAAGTGATACATCCTAGATGTCGAGTTATCAGCAGCAGCTGTAAACGTGGGCTATGAAAGGACAAACAATCTCTTCAGAAAGACAGGGTACTGCAACGTATACGTTCTACCACGCAACGACGGTACTACAACGTATCCGTTCTACCACAAGACATATTCTTCAAAGGACAAGGGAGATCTCTGCTGGGCAACCCAGCCTTCCATCTTCGACCAATCTATCGAAGCGCAGATCAGAGTAAATATTTCTTGCATTTTCCATTTCCAAATGGGCGGTTATTTAGAATGCATAAGATTCTGTATTTATGATAGCATAGCTTCATAAGTTCCGATAGAGACCCAATCCTTTTGTTCCTCAGTCTTCCCACGCTTCATTCAAACCCAACCCCCTTTCTTTGTGTAACCAGCTGTCATATCGGTTCAGTTCGCTAGGGACGTTTTCTTGTAAGACATAATTAGTAATCAATGTATGATCCATCCTGTGTACAGTCTATGTAATTCTGTGTGATTATTTAGGTATTTAGTAAATAAATAGTTAAACCAAATTTGTATTGCTGATTCAACTGGTTAGCCAGGTTTTGTGAAGATAACTAAGAATTTTACGATGTTCAGATGAGACTGAATAAGTTAACGATTGATAATTGACTGCTATTGATATAAAATATTACCAGGTCTTTAAGAGTTTATTCGAAAGACAACAGCTCTATAAACCTCCTTCCGTGGTGCCCCGACTTCCAAGTTAATTACATTTACATGATTAGTTTAATCAGGTAATATTAATTACAGAGAATTGATTTGATAAAATAGAATGTCATATATCACTTAATCCATAGTAAAGACACGACACTGTTAGTGAGCGTTTCTCCTTTGTCAAGATAATCCATCCACCTGACAGGTGTGGCATATCTAGGAGCTGATTAAACAGCATGATCATTACACATGTGCACCTTATGCTGGGGACAATAAAAGGCCACTCTAAAATGTGCAGTTTTGTCACACAAAACCATTTGGAATTTGGCAGTACATCCAACTGACCTCCCAAACGCAGACCACGTGTAACCATGCCAGCCCAGGACCTCCACATCTGGCATCTTCACCTGTGGGGTCGTCTGAGACCAGCGCAACCAAAGAATTTCTGCACAAACTGTCAGAAACCATCTTAGAGAAGCACATCTGCGTGCTCGTCGTCCTCACCAGGGTCTTGCCCTGACTGCAGTTGGGCGTCGTAACCAACGTCAGTGATCGCAGTCAGCGTGTATGGTGTCGTGTGGGCAAGAAGTTTGCTGATGTCAACATTGTGAACAGAGTGCCCCATGGTGAAGGTGGGGTTATGGTATGGGCCGGCATAAGCTACGGACAATAAATGCAATTACATTTTATTGATGGCAATTTGAATGCACAGAGATACCAAGGTGAGATCCTAAGGCCCATTGTTGTGCCATTCATCCACCGCCATCACCTTATGTTTCAGCATAATAATGCACGTCCCCATGTCGCAAGGATCTGTACACAATTCCTGGAACTGAACATGTCCCAGTTCTTCCATGGCCTGCATACTCACCAGACATGTCACCAATTGAGCATGTTTGGGATGCTCTGGATTGTATAACAGCATGTTACAGTTCCCACCAATAACTATCAACTTCGCACAGCCATTGATGAGGAGTGGGACAACATTCCACTGGCCACAATAAAGAGCCTGATCAACTGTATGCGAAGGAGATGTGTCACACGGCAGGAATGGTGGTCACGCCAGATACCGACTGGTTGTCTGACCCACGCCCCTACCTTTCTTTTTAAGGTATCTGTGACCAAAAGCTGCATATCTGTATTCCGAGTCATGTGAAATACATAGGTTAGGGCCTAATGAATTAATTTTAATTGACTGATTTCCTCATAAGAACTGTAACTCAGTAAAATCTTTGAATTTGTTACATGTTGTGTTTATATATTTTTTCAGTGTAAATAATATTTTTTTTTTATTCTGATTTTTCAGAGGGTGCCGCAGCATCCTTAGCACCTCTACTTCCCACAGCTATGGATTTGTCTGCATATGAGCAGCCTGCTCTGGGAGGGGTTGGAGTACAGGGCGATTCCCTGATCCACCTCTACGCAGACGACACCATTCTATATACTTTCGGCCCGTCTTTGGACACTGTGCTATCTAACCTCCAAACAAGCTTCAATGCCATACAACACTCCTTCCGTGGCCTCCAACTGCTCTTAAACGCTAGTAAAACCAAATACATGCTTTTCAACCGGTCGCTGCCTGCACCTGCATGCCCGACTAGCATCACCACCCTGGATGGTTCCGACCTAGAATATGTGGACGTCTATAAGTACCTAGGTGTCTGGCTAGACTGCAAACTCTCCTTCCAGACTCATATCAAACATCTCCAATCGAAAATCAAATCAAGAGTCGGCTTTCTATTCCGCAACAAAGCCTCCTTCACTCAAGCCGCCAAGCTTACCCTAGTAAAACTGACTATCCTACCGATCCTCGACTTCGGCGATGTCATCTACAAAATGGCTTCCAACACTCTACTCAGCAAACTGGATGCAGTCTATCACAGTGCCATCCGTTTTGTCACTAAAGCACCTTATACCACCCACCACTGCGACTTGTATGCTCTAGTCGGCTGGCCCTCGCTACATATTCGTCGCCAGACCCACTGGCTCCAGGTCATCTACAAGTCTATGCTAGGTAAAGCTCCGCCTTATCTCAGCTCACTGGTCACGATGGCAACACCCATCCGTAGCACGCGCTCCAGCAGGTGTATCTCACTGATCATCCCTAAAGCCAACACCTCATTTGGCCGCCTTTCGTTCCAGTACTCTGCTGCCTGTGACTGGAACGAATTGCAAAAATCGCTGAAGTTGGAGACTTTTATCTCCCTCACCAACTTCAAACATCAGCTATCTGAGCAGCTAACCGATCGCTGCAGCTGTACATAGTCTATTGGTAAATAGCCCACCCTTTTCACCTACCCCATCCCCATACTGTTTTTATTTATTTACTTTTCTGCTCTTCTGCACACCAATATCTCTACCTGTACATGACCATCTGATCTTTTATCACTCCAGTGTTAATCTGCAAAATTGTAATTATTTGCCTACCTCCTCATGCCTTTTGCACACATTGTATATAGACCCCCCCTTTGTTTTCTACTGTGTTATTGACTTGTTAATTGTTTACTCCATGTGTAACTCTGTGTTGTCTGTTCACACTGCTATGCTTTATCTTGGCCAGGTCGCAGTTGCAAATGAGAACTTGTTCTCAACTAGCCTACCTGGTTAAATAAAGGTGTTCTCAACTAGCCTACCTGGTTAAATAAAGGTGTTCTCAACTAGCCTACCTGGTTAAATAAAGGTGAAATTTAAAAAAATTAAAAAAACAGAGAAAGAGAGAGGAGCAGAAGAGGAAGATGAAAACATGCTCTCTACTTCTCCTCTCTCTCTTCTCTTGTTGTCCTCCTCTCGCTGTCCTCCTCTCTTTCTCTTGTAATGGAATGCATTGGGCTGAGCCATTGGGAGAATGAGAGGGACAGTAGAAGGCAAGGTGGACCGGGAGAAATAGATGATTTGAAGAAGAGATGATAAGAGGAGGCAAAGAGAGAGAGAAAGAGAGAAAGAGAGAGAAATCGAGAAAGAGAGAGAAAGCGAAAGAGAGAGACAGAGAAAGAGAGAGAGAGAGAAATAATATGAAAAAAGTATAGAAACTACGGGTATAGAGAGCTAATGTGAAGGAGAAGGAGAGAGGGAGAGGGTGAGAGAGTATGATAGCTGGCACAAGGCCCTATATCCATTAGACAGGACTCATTTCATTCTGCCAGACATGTTAATCTACTACACACTGATCAGGTACACAACCTTTACTCCTCACTCCCACCCTGTGACTGTGTGTGTTTGTATATGTGTATATGCGTGCCTGCGTGAGTGTGTGTTTGTATATGTGTATATGCATGCCTGCGTGAGTGTGTGTGTTTGTATATGTGTAAACATAAGCATTTTTTATCCTGTCATTCCTCAGCCAAACAGTTCCAGTAGTAACCACCAATGAATTTAGAAGTAGCAAGGACAGTAAGCACACTAGAGGACATTTGATTGCTTGTTATGTCTTTGTACTGAATCGTCGTGTTTGTGAGTTTTTATATTCCCAGGCCTACCTTTCAGCACAGTTGTCCTGGCAACGGAAGACCGTCATTTTCTTGTAGTCGAAAAAGGACACTCCCCTTAGTGCTCTTTTCGCTGTGTTGTCGATATAGCAGCCGATGTACTTCGCTGTAAGAGAGAAAAATATAAAATTTCTGATAATAAATCAAATATGCACAATTCAAGCAGACCAATGAATATTATAGGAGACAAGGGAGAGAGGCAATAATACTGTTTGAAATAGCACATGTTTTGTTTAGCATGGAATTCCATAGTTTATGTGAGTAAAACATGCACATTTAGTACATTTCCAAAGGTAATTGCTTATTACTACAGCCATGGTCAATTCTGTAGAGACATTCTATAAATCAGTAAAACAACTTTTAAGTAAAATCACAAATCATCAATTTGATCCATACAGTGAAGACATATTGAAGGGCAATGTTTCTGCTCAAGGAATCAACACCAGACTAGCATGTTGATTTATTTATAAAGACACACAACTCCTTCTAGTGGCCTGCTACTGCAATGGCACTCAGTACACTTCCTCCCTGACTTATTTGAAGTGAGTATTGAGGGAGGGAGGGAGGGATGTCCTTCTGCAGTGGGACTGGTTGATCCTTCCACACTTCCTTCCTGCTCTGTCTGTGAGGTAGCATGCTGGGTAGACCAATCCAAAACCCTCACCATCTGTCCCCTGGGGGGTTGAACAATGCACATCCTAACCCACCACATTACTGTAATTGTAATGGTCTAAAAGGCAGTAGAGCGGCAGCATGTGGTGCTCTGTAGGACCTTGCAGTAATCTTCCTCCCAGACATAGCAGCAGAGTGGACTGATCACTAATCTGCTTTATGACAAAGGGAAGCAGTGATTTAGCTCAACTGAACTGCACTTCAGTGGGGCTGCCCTTCCACCTTCCGTTTTTGTGCTGAGTTTATTAAATTAAATAATCCGATCAGCAGCCACACAAGGAAGCAGAGATACTATATCTATCTGCAAGTTGTGATGTAAGCACAGTCATGTGGCAAGAAGATTAACAACAGACACAAATGTGAAGTCTATACTGTACGAACAAATACTGTGTGTACACAGATGTATGGCAGGAGTGTAGGGAGTGTAGGGACATAACTCAGCCACCTGTATAGAGTTTTATTCAGGGCTGATAGTTAAAGTAGGCATCTCTCTAAATCAGAAGATCTGGTGTTGACAGGTGATGGATAGTGGTTCCATTTCAAACAGCTTTGTTTTTTCCTCTTGATTTCCCAAACAAATAACAGACATGTCAGAAACAATCTGCCTCTCTGAGTTTGTCACCATAGTATGAGCTTATTGTCTCCCCTCTCGTATCATGTTATTATCTTATCATAATCTTATTATAATCTTATTATAATCTTCTATAATAATCTTATTATTATATACTATACAGTAATGTTCTCGCCTCATGAGGGATGTCAACAGATAAAATGAATCTGTACTGGATAACAACGATACCCTTGCTGGATTACTCCTTGAAACAGGGTAGATGAGGTGGTTGGATACAGGGGAAGACAGTATTTGGTTAATGTTTCTTTCAGACAGTGTGTGTGCTTGCGTGCGTGTGCTTACATGTGCACACGGGTGCGTACCCTTGTGTGAATGGTGGGGAGCGGGTTGGGTGTGGCTGCTCTTGACGAGAACATGACAGGGGCCTGGAGTGTGATGAGGTGGTGGTGGGGGTGGTGGAGTACTGTGGCACATAGGAGTTGTGGATGAAGTGGAGCAGTGTCACTTTGAAAGCACTAATTACTCTTTCAGCTAGCGCTCTGCCGTGGTCCTGTGGGGGTTACCACTTCACAGAGAAAGAACAGAGGGAGAGGAAGACAGGAAGAGAGAGAAAGAGAAAGAGAGAGAGAGAGAGAGAGAGCAAGGACATCCTAGACAGAGAGGACATACTACATGGAGACAAACTGAGGTCCTCTCGTATGATCTGATAATCCGTAGCAATGTACTATATAAAGCCTGTTTGTGTTTCTCTCAATCAGAAAGATGGAAAACAATCATGTACCATATGAATACCACATGAATGTAATAAAAACAATCCCTGTGCAAATCAATTCCACCCAGGAACTGCTTGTGCTTGTAATACCTATTTCTCTCATTCAAAGGCTAATATGTAGGTATATATGTAGGTATCCTTGTACTACAAACGTAATAACCATAGAGATTCTATCTCTATTATTATACTGCTGTCATCTGGTACAACTCCTACTATATACTTTAAAGTCCAGTATGGAGAGTGTAAAGATCATTGAAAAGGATCATATGATTAGGGCGGTGCGCTATGCTGTGCACTTCTGGCACTTCCAGTCTGCTACCAGCTGCTCACAGCAGCCAGCTTAGTGGAGTCCCATTCTAAATGAATCTACATCACTTCACAGGAGCTCAATCTAGCTCTTTTTGGGAAAGGTTAATTGCCATGGACATGCTACATATGGCCCATGAAAATGAGCCGTGAAGGATTTTACCAAAGATTGGAGATCTATGCCTATGAGTGTGAGACTTTCAGTGATAGAGACATACCTTCAATTAGCTTATTTTTTCAATTATATTTTGTGGTTTGGTTCCAAGTCATTTGTCTGTGGCTTCACAGTATCTAGGTAATATTTACAATGTCACACCAGATGTTGCTAAGGATAGCTCCATTATGTAGGTAAACATACATAATAAAATATAGGGAAAACCTGCTATCACTGTAAAGCAGTGCGTTCTGAATATCCCCCTCAATGGGTGTTGACTGACTGTGGGCAAGGAGGACCAGGGTGGGTGGCATCACAGAGCTAACTGAGCCCCTGGTTCCAGATCTCCCTGGGAGAGAGGTCTTCATCTCCCTGGAGCTACAAGCTCTCACAGTCTTAATCGTCACATTTTTAAGTGTTTATGGTTAAGTTTAGGAATTAACTCCACATTTGTACGGTTAGGGTTAAATTTAGACATTAACTCTGAATGGTTAATGTAAGGGTTAAGGTTTGGGATAGGTTTAAAATAAAAAAGATTAAAAACAACTTTCTTTCGCTGGATTCAAACATGCATCCTTTGGAATCAGAGGTAGAAGCTTAAGCCCATCCATCATCCCCATCCACAATGTCCTTGCAAAACCAAAATCTACTTGAAGGTAACAGTGCTCACTGTTGCCCCTTAATAGACAGTTTCCACATCATCTCCCAACGTCTTCAGAAATGCATGAACGTCAAATACTGGCTTGTTTTACAGGTGACCTGCCTGTCCTGGAGAGGCATCACCTGAAGGGCTAATTACTTGTTAAATATCCAGTCACTTAAATGCTGCAGCAAATGTAAATGGCTGTCATTTTGCCAAGGCCTCCAGCACAATAATATCCACATTAACCTTGAGCAACACTCTGAGGGTGAATGTGTATTTGCCTATCCACAAATGACTGTGTGTCTGTACATGTGGAATACTGTGTATTTCATAATGAACAGTGAATACTCAAGGGGCCATTTAAGTTTGATAGTCACTTAAACGGATAGTATATTTCTTCAGGCTGTTGCAGTGAAATAATAAATTACTCTGTTGTCTATAAACCTGTCATTTTTTATACAACATAAACAACTGGAGCTACAGATGTAGGATCGTAATTTGAGCCAGCAACAGGACATATGAATGATGTGGATAAACAATTAATGGACATTTTTTGTAGGGGTTGAAACATTATTCGTAAGTGGAAATGTCAAACTTCAGAAGCATTTTAAACCTTGAATACCCTACAGGTTTTACATTTACTGCATTGCAGGAAAGGTCTCCTGCAACAGGGTGATCAAATTAAGATCATAAATCTGTAAGTCAGAGGTGACTTTATGAGACAATGATTCTTATGTATAAAACCAAGCAGAGGGTGTCTAGTTAAGTACACTACAGGACCAAAAGTATGTGGACACCTGCTCGTCGAACATCTAATTCCAAAATCATGGGCATTAATATGGAGTTGGTCCCCCCCTTTCTGCTGTAACAGCCTCCACTCTTCTGGGAAGACTTTCCACTAGATGTTGGAACATTGCTGCGGGGACGTGCTTCCATTCAGAGTATTAGTGATGTTGGGCTATTAGGTCTGGCTCGCAGTCGGCGTTCCAATTCATCCCAAAGTTCTCGATGGGGTTGAGGTCAGGGTTCTGTGCAGGCCAGTCAAGTTCTTCCACACCGATCTCGACAAACCATTTCTGTGTGGACCTCGCTTTGTGCACGGGGGCGTTGTCATGTTGCCACAAAGTTGGAAGCACAGAATTGTCTAGAATGTCATTATATGCTGTAGTGTTAATATTTCCCCTCACTGGCACTAAGGGGCCTAGCCCGAACCATGAAAAACAGCCCCAGACCATCATTCTTCCTCCACCAAACTTTACAGTTGGCACTATGCATTTGGGCAGGTAGTGTTTTCCTGGCATCCGCCAAACTCAGATTAGTCCATCGGACTGCCAAATGGTGAAGCATGATTAATCACTCCAGAGAACAGTTTCCACTGTTCTAGAGTCCAATGGGGGCGAGCTTTACACTACTCCAGCCGATGCTTGGCATTGCGCATGGTGATCTGAGGCTTGTATGTGGCTGCTCGGCCATGGAAACCCATTTCATGAAGCTCCAGGCGAACAGTTCTTGTGCTGACGTTGCTTCCTGAGGCAGTTTGGAACTCGGTAGTGAGTGCTGCAACCGAGGACAGACGATTTTAACGTGCTATGCGCTTCAACACTTGGCGGTCCCGTTCTGTTTCCACTTCACAATAACAGCACTTACAGTTGACCGGGGCAGCTCTAGTAGGGCAGAAACTTTAAGAAATGACTTGTTGGAAAGGTGGCATCCTATGATGGTGCCATATTGAAGGTCACTGAGCTCTTCAATAAGGCCATTCTACTGCCAATGTTTTTCTATGGAGATTGCATGGCTGTGTGCTCAATTTTATACACCTGTCGGCAACGGGTGTGTCTGAAATAGCCAAATCCACATACTTTTGTGTATATAGTGTATACCAAACATGTACTGTAGGTACTGTACAACTAGCAATGTATCAACATAAACTTTTGACTCACCCCGTCCGTCGTCCAGATCTTTGGCATTGCGTCCCTTGAGGGCGCGGTTCCAGCTGCTGGTGTAGTCTACTCCCCTACCCTCCCAGTCCTTCCCACCAGCCCCTTTCATCCAGGGAGGGCCGTACCTCCGCGGGGTGGGTCTGCGTGTATCTTTCAACACCCTCCCCATCATTCCTACCCCCCGGCTGTCTGAGGAGGCCACCCTGTTCCCTATCCCAGATGCTACCATGGGGTCCCGGCCCCCATTTTCCCCCGTGGAGCTGTCCCCTACAAAGCCAGAGTGCAGGAACACCAGGCTCCCAGCTGTCAGGTAAAGGAGGATGAAGGAGAAGAAGCGCACAGGTTTCCTGCGAAAGTAGCGTTGGATTTTCAGCAGAGGCCTGGCCATGCTGGCTCCCCCTGCTCAGTCACAACGTCCCAGGGACACCCAACCATAAAGCAGCAGAGCAGGACAACACCCCCCTAAAGCTACTAAGAGGTTCAATCACACAGGACAGAGAGTCCAAATCCAATTCTGGTTGGGGACAAATAATTGCCTACCAGGTAAAAAAACACACACAACAAAGGTATCTTGAGCTAAGGAGTGTGTGTGTATGGGATCTCTGCATGAAGGGGCGTGTGTGTAGTGCTGGAGAGTGTGTCTCCAGTGTGTGTCTCTCTACATTCCCTCTGAGAAAGCATCAGGAGGGCAGAGAGCTGATGGTGGGGCCATGGCAAGAAAGGTGATTTGCTGAGACTGAAAGACGACCACAGCTCCACAGAGGCCCTTTCCACCGCCACGCAGATGGAAGACGCTTGTATTCCCTCCAGCCATTTACCGTGACGGTCTGTGACGGAGGTTGTGGCTCACCATCTGAAAGTAAAATAAGCCGCATTAAATCAAATCAAAATCGAATTGTATTTGTAACATGCTTCATAAACAACATGTGTAGTCTAACAGTGAAATGCTTCCTTTCGGGCCGTTCCAAACAATGCAGAGAAAAAACATTGAAATAGAAGAGAAAAAAAAGAAAAATAATAACACAAAGAATAAATAGAAAAAATTATAAGACACGATAACTTGGCTATGTACATGAGGTACCAATATCGAGTCAAGGGGTACAAGGTAGTTGAGGTAGATACTGTATGTACATATCGGTAGGGATAAAGTGACTAGGCAACAGAATATATATAATAAATAGTAACAACAGAGTATTTGAGTCAAAAGAGATTAGTGGAAAAAGGATCAATGCAGATATTCCGGGTAGCTATTGGTTAACTATTTAACAAACTATTTTACCAGTCTTATAGCTTTGGGGGTAGTGCCCACCACACACACCATCTCCCCACCTCCTCAGCAACACTCAACCATCATGCACCAGGTTGCAAAGAAATAAACTAACACAAATAAATAAAAAACCTAACCCGAAAAAATCAGAAGCAGTGGCAAGCAGCACATTAGGGTTAGATATGGCCAAAAGATACATCAAAATGAATCTCACAAATACATACAAGAGACTATTATTAAGACAAATGCATCAAACTAAAATACAAAATACTTTTGCAACGTAAAGTATTTACATAAATACACTTGCAAGTACACGGCTTCACTACAACAGCATTCCCCAGTAGCTCTAACAAAAAGTGTTTTACTTGCTATGGCTGTGAAATGTGGTTGTTTATCTAATTGAAATACATATTTCTAATATATCTCTGATTAGAGTGGATGAAAAGCTTTGGGCTGTGGTGGTTGTTGCCTTCAGTTCATACTAAACCCAACTGTGGGTGGTCCTCTCTGTTCCAACTAACTCTGAGCTCTACAGGCTTCATTATATCTTCTAAATGAGATTGGAATGGAAACACTGGATGGGGAGGGGAAACATAGGAGTTCCACCCCACAGCAGTCTAGTTAACCTAAATCAGGGTCACACAGAGTGTTTCTTGGTAGTACTAAACAAATCTACTTTGAAACAAAAGTATACACCTCACACAGCTTAAAAAAAGAAGACACCTATATACCATGTCAGGTATAGAGTTGAAATGTATTCAGTTTAGCGTTTGCATCCCAATATTACACTTTATATACATCATAGAACACCGGATTTTCAGCAGGTTTAAAAAAATAATGTTTATTCATTATGAAATTATGAAAAATATGAATACATTCTACCCATGAGGTCACTATGTCATTTGATTGCAGGAAATGGCTACAATCCTCTCCATCACGGATGGTATGAGTTGCTGAATTGAAAAATAAATAAAAAATCCCATTCTGTTTCAGTGGTCCCAGATCAGGATCTGGTAACATTCTTTATATTAAGAGCACTACAGATGTAGGATCTTAATTTGAGCCAGTTTGCTACAGCAGGAAAATAATCCTGCAGCAACGGGAAATGTGAAATATCATGCGGAATATAATTAATGGACATTTGTCTGGATATCTCAAGTAAGACGGGCGTTCTTCATTCATTAAAAAATTCCGTGAAAAAAAAAGAATATATATATAAATTATTTTTTTTACGTTTAAAAAAATTGATATATGTGCCTAATAGCAAACTCTTTGGTGATCTGTAAACATTTTAAATGATGAGCCTAGTTTATTTCTTATGGAGAAAAAAAGGATTCTTCCTGGCTAGCCTTGATTGGCTGAGATAATGGAGGGGCTGGTCATGCTGAGAGATGATTCCTGATTGGTCTACCATGCCACAGGCTACTGTCTATAACATAATGGGGTTTTCCTGATCAGTAGTATACCGCAGATTCTTTTTTTAAAGATAATATCAATGGACAACTGCAAACGTGTTGCTACAGCTCTCAACGTCATCACTGCCCTGAATTGAACTGTCGCTATTAACAAAGCTCAGTAGGAGAATGTTATGATGGGCTACTCTCTGGAGGTTGACAGCCTGACTCGCTCTTGAATCTGAAAGTGAATCAGATGACGAAGCAATCCTTGACTTGGGTAAAAACAACATTGTCATTTCTGATGATTTCTAATGACAGTGGTGAGGAAGAAATGAAGATCAACAGTATTGTTGTGGCAGAATAAGTGGACCAAGTTTTGAACTCAGTGGAATGCCCAGTAGAAGCAGAGTATGAGGAGATGAACAAAACTCTGAAGTTCGATTGCAAATAAGGAGAGAGTCGAAAAAAGAACTCAGAAGGCTCTTGTATAAAACAACTCTCACTGCGTTAAATCTTTAAGCAAAGGGCAAACTCAGCATCCATGACAGAGACAAACAAAGATGATTCTTGGAATATTGAACACTGTCAATGTGAACTGGAGCGACATGACACAACATAACAAGAATGCTGAGCAGACGAAAAGCAAATGACAGAGAACCTTTTACTTAACCATTAGAAACCCAGACCCGGTTTTCCTTGCATAAAAACATCAGTAGTGATTGAACTGCTCAAGGAGACCCCAATTAACATATTTCTGAAGACAAAATAAAAATGTTGGTTGACAAAAAATGCATGCAAATGTATGGTTTGCATCACTTAATGCCCTTTGTTACACAACACACTTTCAAGTATGTATAAAAATGTATATTTTTAGTTGAAAATATACTCAGGCATCTCTGGACATCACATGAACTATGCTGAATGAGCATACAAAACAATGCCTCTTCAGCAAGTGTGTAAAACCTTCTGGAGCTTGTCTATAAGTTGGAATAACAAGTTAGCACATTTCAAACAAGCATTACTTTCCCATGTTTCCCCCATGAGTCTGTACTTTTATAAAACATACAAAAAAGCCAATATCGATTTGATGGAATAGGAAAAAACTCTGCCACTCTTTCAGAGTACCACCTTAGCGGGTGGTGAAAAAAGAGTGTCCTTATCTGTCCTCTGAGTCACGCTATGGCCATTATAAGGCTTGTGTTTATACCCGATGCCTTGGGAGATTAAGGTGTTGAGGTCAGAGCATTCAGAGGGGAGGGGGGGGGGGTAACCTTGACTTAGAGGCAGACCTTCATAAAAGGTACTACAGTACATATAAAGGTACTCAAAGTATTTCCCCTCATGTGCTCTTCCTCCTTATTTTCACTTTCTAACCATGGCATGCAGACACAGACAATTATATCTGCCTAGCATTCTTTTACATACTGGGATTGGCATGTAGGCCAGGGGCAAAAAACTCCTGGGCAGATTTTGGGCATGGTCGGGGAGAAAGATAAAGGGCACACAACTGGTGGCAGATGGCAGCATGTTACAGTATACACACATGCATACGCACACATGCACACACACGCTTGCAATCACCCTATTAATTATTTATAAGCACACAATGGAAAAAATGAAATTGAACTACAAACTCCACCTGAGAAGAGCATTTCTAATTTACAGGTTCAAATGACCGTAATAAGAGTGGATGCAGAGGTCACTGACTTCAAACAAGACATTGAAACACAGACAGGTTTTGTATGTAGGGGGGCAGAGAGTGACAGGTGTCCTTACATTCTCTAATTGCCGATTGGGGTTCTATGACTTGCCGTGAGTTTACAAGGTTTAAATGACCTATAAGAGGCCCTTGAAGTGAGAACCTCCTCGAGTATTGTGGTTGGATTGTGTTCATATCTGGCTGACCACTTCAGAAGGTGGTCAGGGCAACATTTCTCCTCAGTCTGGATGCAATCAGGCTACCAAAAGCACATTTTTGGGATGACATCATCAGCACTCTGGCACAAGTCTCCAGAAAACTTGTGTTTTGGAAGTGAGGCACCATTTTTCATTAAACGTTAGAGGAAATATGTTCCTAGTGTGTGAGGAACGTGTTTATTGGCTTCAAAATGGCTAGCCAGCTAGCTTATTTACAAAAAATATATTTTTGTGTGGCTAGAGTTATGCTAACCTGTTTGCAATCCCTTTAACTTTGCTAGCTAACTTGCTGGCTAGCTACAGAGTTTCACTGGCTAGATAGCTACAGTAAATGGCTCCTGCCATCAAGTTATTGTTTTGTTCTTATCAGATGTATCCTGTTCCACCGTTTGCAGAATGCATACTGGCATTTCAATACATAAAAAAAGGGAATCCAGACACAACATGGAAATTTAAATGTAGGCGTATACACATGACGTGTTCGAAATTTCATGATCTCCATGATCAGAATACAAAAGCTGCATGAACTGTCAAGTCTAGACACGGCGTGATTGACCATTAATTCACATTCATATTAAATGAGCCAGCAAATATTTAATCCGAGTGGATTCTGGCGGGAGAAATGTCAGAGTTAATCGTTACCGGGCAGTCGGGCAGCTCAGTGCGTGCTGTGGGCCATGGCTCTGCAGGACACTCCATAAATATACTTCATATCTGCCCTGTGACTTATTGAGCACTAGGCAAGGGGCTCTCCTGCAGAGTGGATGCTGTCACCTCACTGATACCCTTTACAGAAAGCCTTTACTGTAAAACAAAATCAGGCCATGTTTTTTAGAGCCCAATTCATAGAGTCCCATTTTAACCACATTCTTGCCAGAATAAACCATTTATATCTCCCGTGCACATGCTGGGAAGTGTGGGAGTAGATGTGGATCAATGTGGGTGGACATCTATTTGAATAAATCTATTGAATATACACCATTATAAAGGAATCCGCGATTTTTTTTTAGGCAGGTCCTAAGTGTCACGGCCGTCCTCCTCTTCATCTGAAGAGGAGAGGCGAGAAGGATCGGACCAAAATGCGGCGTCGTAAGTGTCCATGGTAAATCTTTAATAAAGCAAGTACTGACACTGTATACAAAACAATAAACAAATGACGACCGTGAAGCTACAACATAGACAATCACCCACAAACACACAGTGACACCCAGGCTACCTAAGTATGATTCTCAATCAGAGACAACTAATGACACCTGCCTCTGATTGAGAACCATACTAGGCCGAAACATAGAAATACCCAAATCATAGAAAAACAAACATAGACTGACCACCCAACTCACGCCCTGACCATACTAAATAAATACAAAACAAAGGAAATAAAGGTCAGAACGTGACACTAAGAAACATTTTAAGACAAATTGTTTCTTTTTACGAATAGAATGCCATATTTTTTGTTTAATTATGTTACTGGTCTGTGCAGCCAAAATTCTGCGGCATGTGCATGAAATCACAACCTGGTCTCAGAGCATTCCATATTATTATATAAATTAAATACACTCCATTTAGTATGATACGTTACATTTTAAACTGTATTAATTAATTTGTGGATGTCCATCACCGATTTCGTATGATTATAAGTACAAATTTGCAAAATGTACAATATGTTACGAATTTGCAAAATGTATAATATGTTGCGAATTTGTAAAACGTATGATATGTTATGAAAACTAGCTAGGTGGCTAATATTAGCTAGCTGAATAACGTTAGCTTGGCTAGGGGTTAGGGTTAAGGTTAGGGTTAAGTTTAGGAGTTAGGTTAAAGGGTTGCGGTTAGGGTTAGGGGAAGAGTTAGCTTACATGCTAAGTAGTTGCAAAGCAGCTAAAAAGTAGTTAGCAGTTGAAAAGTTGCTAATTAGCTAAAATGCTAAAGTTGTCCATGATGAGATTCGAACTAGCAACCTTGCTACACATTTGCGTTATATGCCCACCGATCCACCCCAACCAACCACCCTACTTACATTATTACCAATCAGGCTGTTACGGTAGAGTGGTCAGATGGAAGCCACTCCTTATTAAAAGGCACATGACAGTTTCGAGTTTGCCAAAAGGCACATAAAGACTCTCAGACCATGAGAAACAAGATTCTCTCGTCTGATGAAACCAAGATTGAACCTGGCACTATCCCTATGGTGAAGCATGGTGGTGGCAGCATCATGGTGTGGGGGTGTTTTTCAGCAGCAGGGACTGGGAGATTAGTCAGGATCAAGGCAAAGATTAATGGAGCAAAGTACAGAGAGATCCTTGGTGAAAACCTGCTCCAGAGCACTCAGGACCTCAGACTGGGGTGAAGGTTCACCTTCCAACAGGACAACTACCCTAAGCACACAGCCAAGACAAAGCAGGAGTGGCTTCAGGACAAGTCTCTGAATGCCCTTGAGTGGCCCAGCCAGAACTCAGACTTGAACTCGATCGAACATCTTTGGGAGACCTGAAAATAGCTGTGCAGCAACGCTCCCCTTCCAACCTGTCAGATCTTGAGTGGATCTGCAGAGAAGAATTGGTGAAGCACCTCAAATACAGGTGTGACAAGCTTGTAACGTCACACCCAAGAAGACTCAAGGCTGTAATCGCTGCCAAAGATGCTTCAGCAAAGTACTGAATAAATGATCTTAATACTTATGTAAATGTCATATTTCATTTTTCTTTTTATAGAAATGAGCAAACATGTCTCAAAACCAATTTTTACATTATGGGGTGTTGTGTGTAGATTGATGAGGGAAAAAAAAAATGTAATCAATTTTAGAATAAGACTGTAACCTAACAAAATGTCCAAAAAGTCAAGGTGTCTGAATACTTTCCAAAGGCACTGTCTATCCAGATGATGCTGCATACCATTTTGCGCAATGAAGATGTAGACATGTTCGAGGTGTAAGAGCGTAGTGTGTGCCAATGCAATACGGCTACATTTCATACTAAGCTGTAGGCAGAACTTTACGCAATCATGACGAACACCTTGATCACACAGACAGCGTCAATGGCAAAATGGTATGCAGAATCATCTGGATATGTGTGCAACAAAAGTTCAACATTCCCCTTCTGCTACCATTTCTGTCAAGCTGTTTACATATACAGTTTGACGCATATGTTAGATAAATCCAATGTATGCACCATATACTGTAGAATGCACTGCAACTGCCTCTAACGCGATGCTGCAAGGCAAACGTAGCGTTCCATTGGAAATGAATGTACTTCTGGTGTACCAAAATGCAATGATGCTGTGGGTGTGATCGAGGCGTAAGTCGGTTGGCGGAAATAAAAGTATAGGTATTTGTTGCTGGCAATATCTTTTATATATGAAGAAAAGTCGGCAAAAAGTTGTCGGGATGCTAAAGTTGGTGGAAAAACGTCTTGGTTTAAAAAATGGTTCTATCCGACCTAGCTCAGGGAACAGGTCTACTGAGACCACCTTATGTGACCACCAGCCTTTCTGTCCTACACTGTCCTACCCAGTCCTGCCTTGCTGGCTCTCTGACAGTTGTCACAGCCTCTGTCACTCAGAGCCTTCTTATATCCACTGAGTGTACAAAACATTAAGAACATGACACATCCATGACATAGCTTTCAACTGGATTCACCTGGTCAGTCTATGATCCCTTATTGATGTCACTTGTTAAATCCACTTCAATCAGTGTAGATGAAGGGGAGGAGACAGGTTAAGGAATGATTTTTAAGCCTTGAGACAATTGAGACATGGATTGTGTATGTGTGCCATTCAAAGGGTGAATGGACAAGACAAAATATTTAAGTGCCTTTGAACGGGGTATGGGTTTTTCACGCTCAACAGTTTCCCGTGTGTATCAAGAATGGTCCACCACCCAAAGGACATCCAGCCAACTTGACACAACTATGGGAAGCATTGGAGTCAACATAGGCCAGCATCTTGTAGAGTCCACGCCCCGATGAACCGTTCTGATGGTAAAGGGCATTCAGTGTAGCTTCCCCATATGGCACTCAGTTACCAACTTCATATAGTTTCACTACATTACAGATGCACAATGGATCAGATTGAATGGATGGATTCAGCTTGTTTCCACTGGGTTTTAGAGAAAGTATTCGGTTTCAGAGACAGTTTCCATGAGTGGCAATGTGAGCATTATTTGTAGAGGAGTGGAGTGTACAGTATTTGTGGTAAACGCTGTTAAAGGAGGTGAGGGTGAGAGAACATCAGTAGCAGTCTAAAAAGTGTGTGTCTTTTGGAGGGGTGGCTGAGTTAGTCGTGTTTATATGCCTTGTGTTTGGCTCCAGATGAGGATAATACAGACCACTTTTGTAACATTGAATAAAAAAACAGATAATTTGATTAAATATAATTATCTCCTTATCTGTTTTCATTCATTATCGTTTGTGATGTTATTGGATTACCTTGTATAAACCACTATAGCAGGCTCAAGGGTGTGGGGTTTCCACGTCACCAAGTTCAATAACAAACAGGCACCAGTAGCACAATTAGAATGCAATTGGGAAGTTTATTAAGGGTTTTGGTACACTGGGGAAATGCACCAATCACCTCACAGTCCACAAGCTGTTCTCATTGTCCGTTCCATTTTCCAGGGGTACTCCTCACACTGGGGTCATCAGCCAATCCGGTCCGGTACACAAGGGGGGGTAATCCGACAGTCCAGGTCACCACAGGTAATCACAGCTATCGCTCTTACAGCTATCGCTCCTCCTCTACCCCTTTGTGCAGGCTGATGCCTCCTTTATCCCCAAGCACTCCTTGGCTTAACCATGTCACGTTCTGACCTTAGTTCCTTTGTGATGTCTTTGTTTTAGTATGGTCAGGGCGTGAGTTGGGTGGGCAGACTATGTTCTTTTTTCTATGATTTGGTATTTCTGTGTTTGGTATGGTATGGTTCTCAATCATGGGCAGCTGTCAATCATTGTCCCTGATTGAGAACCATACTTAGGCAGCCTGTTTTCACCCTTGAGTGGTGGGTGATTATTTTCTGTTGAGTGTTTGTATTCTGCACCAGACAGAACTGTTTCGGTTTCGTTCATTCACTTTGTTGTTTTTGTTCAGTGTTCAATTGCTTTATTAAAAATATGGACACTTACCACGCTGCGCATTGGTCCTCACCTTCCAACAACAACGGCCTTTACAAACCACCTACAGCCTCCCCTCGTTGGGGCAGGAAGTTCATATAAGGCTCGGCGGTGGAGCCAGCAACCTGCAAGATATCTCCCCTCAATTACAACTCGCCTTACCTCTCCCTGCCGTCTGCCACACCAAATAAAAATAAAGATTTCTCTAGATATTATTGTCATGAATGGGACAATCTCAAATTGTTTCCATAAATGTCTAACATTTTTATGTTCTTATGCCAAGAAAATAAATTGGGTGCAATGGTAATGACATTCTGTTGAGAGAGCAAACAGGAGAACTATGTTGTGCAGAACATCAATAAATGAAAACAAATCAGTCCCAGAAAATAATATTTTCCAATGGTCAAATAACTAAGACATAAAACATACGGTTTGTGGTTTGGCTTGGCCCTTACATACTGTATGTATCCAATTTCTTTTATTTTGTATTTTATTTGCCAAATGAACCCTATTCCACTCCTGAATTATTGGGAAAAAGGGCGACAAAGAGCTCTGAAACAGAGTTGACCACAGCTGGTTTAAATTTTATTTTAATCAATCCTCTCCTCTGATTTGTGTTGGGCTTGGCTGTGACTGGCTTCCTCCCTGATGATATTGCATTCTACAACAGTGATAACAGCATCACAACATGGCTGAACAAGGGCCAGTGTGGGGGGAGAGAGAGAGAGAGAGAGAGAGAGAAGTGCGTGGGACTGATGAGAGGCCAGTGTGGGGCCGGAGAGAGGAGTGTGTGGTTTTTCTGAAATCCTGGTTGAAGGATTCCGGATTTCCTGCATATTCCCTCCTGGTTCTGGTAAGCCTCCAACCGGGATTTTGGGAAAACCAGGGAAGTTATTGAAAGTCTCAGGAATTTTGCAACCCTAATCCCAAGGCAATGCTTTAACTGAGGTCTGTGAATTGAAGCTAAAATCCTCAGAAGATGAAACAGTGCGATGCATTTGTAATAGTTTTTTGTTTTGTTTATGAAAGAAGGAAAGGAGCATCCAGCATCTTGGTTAAATAAGTAGTAGTACATGCTCTGCAGTTCTATGCACATGTAATGATGTCTGAGGGGGAAAAAACTGTGTTTGTTGTTTGAAGTAAAGTCTTTGTTGTTGTAATATCGCAAATGGACGTGGCAGTTTCACCGCTACGGATTCCAGCTTTAAGATCTATTCCAGGCGTAGCTCCTAAGTGACACAGCTCTTTATAAGATTAGCTCAGATGGTGCCTGTGAGTGTTGCTGGAGCCATGAAAACGGTTGTGCTCAGGAGGTCCTGGCAATAAGTATTGAGGGGCAGTGGGTAAAGAGCACAGGAGCAGCTCTGTTTGCTCTGTGTCTGGCAGTGTACAGTAGTAGCCAGCCACACAGTGCAGGGGTTTCACATCTTCATGCCAACCATTTTGATTAGACCCATGTTTGATCCTGGAGTGTGCCGGCTGGTATCAGTGATTGGCTCAATTCCCAATTAAATGAATTAGTGGTAGCCACTCAGAGGCTGTGGAAGCTCGTCAGTGGGGCTGTGTGGAAACTTCCCAGATATATCCTGTCTTTCGTAAGATTCGTCCTCTGAAGCTAACATAGCACTTTGAAAACAGCTGTCATAGCCCTTCACTGGGTGCCCAAAATAGACTTTTATCACTGGTGAACAGTTTTGGGGAGTACATGTAGTTTAACTTGTAATTTAACTAAATTTTGCAGTAGCTTGGCAATAGTTGACCTAAATTCTAATCTGGGTAGTGTTTTCAGAAGTGAATTACTTTTCTGCCATGTAGCGGTGTAGCTAACTACTAGAACTACACACTACTTTATTTGCAATAATAAAATAAAATATGGGAGAAATTCAGTTGTTGTGTTTAATAGACTAACTAACACATTCTGCAATTCTGTCAATATGACTATAAAGTTCTTGCAATTTCTTATCTTATCTTCTTGCAATTTCTTATCTATGACATTTCAGATTTAGTAGTTTGGACGTAGTTTGGATGTAGTGAACAACTTTTTAAGTGTAGCTTTCATGTAGATTAACTTATTTCAGTGTAATTGGTAGCTTGGTAAACTATATTTTCAAAGTTGCTTCCCCAACACTGCTGGTTAGACAAGGTTTATTACAGTTAGTGACATGATTCTTTGGCACAGAAGATGTATAGATGCTGTAGTTAGGTAAAGTGTCTCACACGAGCCGTAGTTGGGTACAGTATCTAATACTAGCTGTAGTTGGGTACAGTATCTAACACTAGCTGTAGTTGGGTATAGTGTCTCACATTAGCAGTAGTAGAGTACAGTATCTAACACTAGCTGTAGTTGGGTACAGTATCTAACACTAGCTGTAGTTGGGTAAAGTGTCTCACACTAGCCGTAGTTGGGTACAGTATCTAACACTAGATGTAGTTGGGTAAAGTCTAACGCTAGCTGTAGTTGGGTAAAGTCTAACACTAGCTGTAGTTGGGTAAAGTGTCTCACACTAGCTGTAGTTGGGTACAGTATCTAACACTAGCTGTAGTTGGGTCCAGTATCTAACACTAGCTGTAGTTGGGTACAGTATCTAACACTAGCTGTAGTTTGGAACAATATCTAACACTAGCTGTGGATGGGTAAGGTGTGTAACACTAACTGTAGTTGGGTAAAGTATCTAACACTAGCTGTAGTAGGGTACAGTATCTAACACTAACTGTAGATGGGTACGGTGTCTAAAACGAGCTGTAGTAGGGTACATTATCTAACACTAGCTGTACTTGGGTACAGTATCTAACGCTAGCTGTAGTAGGGTACAGTATCTAACAATAGCTGTACTTGGGTACATTATCTAACACTAGCTGTACTTGGGTACAGTATCTAACGCTAGCTGTAGTAGGGTACAGTATCTAACAATAGCTGTACTTGGGTACAGTATCTAACACTAGCTGTAGTTGGGTACAGTATCTAACACTAGCTGTAGTTGGGTACAGTATCTAACACTATCTGAAGTAGGGTACAGTATCTAACACTAGCTGTAGTAGGGTAGAGTATCTAACACTAGCTGTAGTAGGGTACAGTATCTAACACTAGCTGTAGTTGGGTACAGTATCTTACACTAGCTGTAGTTGGGTACAGTATCTTACACTAGCTGTAGTTGGGTAGGGTGTCTAACACTAGCTGTCGTTGGGTACAGTATCTAACACTAGCTGTAGTTGGGTACAGTATCTAACACTAGCTGTAGTTGGGTAAAGTGTCTCACACTAGCCGTAGTTGGGTACAGTATCTAACACTAGATGTAGTTGGGTAAAGTCTAACGCTAGCTGTAGTTGGGTAAAGTGTCTCACACTAGCTGTAGTTGGGTACAGTATCTAACACTAGCTGTAGTTGGGTACAGTATCTAACACTAGCTGTAGTTTGGAACAATATCTAACACGAGCTGTGGATGGGTAAGGTGTGTAACACTAACTGTAGTTGGGTACAGTATCTAACACTAACTGTAGATGGGTACGGTGTATAAAACGAGCTGTAGTAGGGTACAGTATCTAACACTAGCTATACTTGGGTACAGTATCTAACGCTAGCTGTAGTAGGGTACAGCATCTAACACTAACTGTAGATGGGTACGGTGTCTAAAACGAGCTGTAGTAGGGTACAGTATCTAACACTAGCTGTACTTGGGTACAGTATCTAACGCTAGCTGTAGTAGGGTGCAGTATCTAACACTAGCTGTAGTTGGGTACAGTATCTTACACTAGCTGAAGTTGGGTACAGTATCTTACAATAGCTGTAGTTGGGTAGGGTGTCTAACACTAGCTGTCGTTGGGTATAGTGTCTCACATTAGCAGTAGTTGGGTACAGTATCTAACACTAGCTGTAGTTGGGTACAGTATCTAACACTAGCTGTAGTTGGGTAAAGTGTCTCACACTAGCCGTAGTTGGGTACAGTATCTAACACTAGATGTAGTTGGGTAAAGTCTAACACTAGCTGTAGTTGGGTAAAGTGTCTCACACTAGCTGTAGTTGGGTCCAGTATCTAACACTAGCTGTAGTTGGGTCCAGTATCTAACACTAGCTGTAGTTGGGTACAGTATCTAACACTAGCTGTAGTTTGGAACAATATCTAACACTAGCTGTGGATGGGTAAGGTGTGTAACACTAACTGTAGTTGGGTAAAGTATCTAACACTAGCTGTAGTAGGGTACAGTATCTAACACTAACTGTAGATGGGTACGGTGTCTAAAACGAGCTGTAGTAGGGTACATTATCTAACACTAGCTGTACTTGGGTACAGTATCTAACGCTAGCTGTAGTAGGGTACAGTATCTAACAATAGCTGTACTTGGGTACATTATCTAACACTAGCTGTACTTGGGTACAGTATCTAACGCTAGCTGTAGTAGGGTACAGTATCTAACACTAGCTGTAGTTGGGTACAGTATCTAACACTATCTGAAGTAGGGTACAGTATCTAACACTAGCTGTAGTAGGGTAGAGTATCTAACACTAGCTGTAGTAGGGTACAGTATCTAACACTAGCTGTAGTTGGGTACAGTATCTTACACTAGCTGTAGTTGGGTACAGTATCTTACACTAGCTGTAGTTGGGTAGGGTGTCTAACACTAGCTGTCGTTGGGTACAGTTCTAACACTAGCTGTAGTTGGGTACAGTATCTAACACTAGCTGTAGTTGGGTAAAGTGTCTCACACTAGCCGTAGTTGGGTACAGTATCTAACACTAGATGTAGTTGGGTACAGTATCTAACACTAGCTGTAGTTGGGTATAGTGTCTCACATTAGCAGTAGTAGAGTACAGTATCTAACACTAGCTGTAGTTGGGTACAGTATCTAACACTAGCTGTAGTTGGGTAAAGTGTCTCACACTAGCCGTAGTTGGGTACAGTATCTAACACTAGATGTAGTTGGGTAAAGTCTAACGCTAGCTGTAGTTGGGTAAAGTCTAACACTAGCTGTAGTTGGGTAAAGTGTCTCACACTAGCTGTAGTTGGGTACAGTATCTAACACTAGCTGTAGTTGGGTCCAGTATCTAACACTAGCTGTAGTTGGGTACAGTATCTAACACTAGCTGTAGTTTGGAACAATATCTAACACTAGCTGTGGATGGGTAAGGTGTGTAACACTAACTGTAGTTGGGTAAAGTATCTAACACTAGCTGTAGTAGGGTACAGTATCTAACACTAACTGTAGATGGGTACGGTGTCTAAAACGAGCTGTAGTAGGGTACATTATCTAACACTAGCTGTACTTGGGTACAGTATCTAACGCTAGCTGTAGTAGGGTACAGTATCTAACAATAGCTGTACTTGGGTACATTATCTAACACTAGCTGTACTTGGGTACAGTATCTAACGCTAGCTGTAGTAGGGTACAGTATCTAACAATAGCTGTACTTGGGTACAGTATCTAACACTAGCTGTAGTTGGGTACAGTATCTAACACTAGCTGTAGTTGGGTACAGTATCTAACACTATCTGAAGTAGGGTACAGTATCTAACACTAGCTGTAGTAGGGTAGAGTATCTAACACTAGCTGTAGTAGGGTACAGTATCTAACACTAGCTGTAGTTGGGTACAGTATCTTACACTAGCTGTAGTTGGGTACAGTATCTTACACTAGCTGTAGTTGGGTAGGGTGTCTAACACTAGCTGTCGTTGGGTACAGTATCTAACACTAGCTGTAGTTGGGTACAGTATCTAACACTAGCTGTAGTTGGGTAAAGTGTCTCACACTAGCCGTAGTTGGGTACAGTATCTAACACTAGATGTAGTTGGGTAAAGTCTAACGCTAGCTGTAGTTGGGTAAAGTGTCTCACACTAGCTGTAGTTGGGTACAGTATCTAACACTAGCTGTAGTTGGGTACAGTATCTAACACTAGCTGTAGTTTGGAACAATATCTAACACGAGCTGTGGATGGGTAAGGTGTGTAACACTAACTGTAGTTGGGTACAGTATCTAACACTAACTGTAGATGGGTACGGTGTATAAAACGAGCTGTAGTAGGGTACAGTATCTAACACTAGCTATACTTGGGTACAGTATCTAACGCTAGCTGTAGTAGGGTACAGCATCTAACACTAACTGTAGATGGGTACGGTGTCTAAAACGAGCTGTAGTAGGGTACAGTATCTAACACTAGCTGTACTTGGGTACAGTATCTAACGCTAGCTGTAGTAGGGTGCAGTATCTAACACTAGCTGTAGTTGGGTACAGTATCTTACACTAGCTGAAGTTGGGTACAGTATCTTACAATAGCTGTAGTTGGGTAGGGTGTCTAACACTAGCTGTCGTTGGGTATAGTGTCTCACATTAGCAGTAGTTGGGTACAGTATCTAACACTAGCTGTAGTTGGGTACAGTATCTAACACTAGCTGTAGTTGGGTAAAGTGTCTCACACTAGCCGTAGTTGGGTACAGTATCTAACACTAGATGTAGTTGGGTAAAGTCTAACACTAGCTGTAGTTGGGTAAAGTGTCTCACACTAGCTGTAGTTGGGTCCAGTATCTAACACTAGCTGTAGTTGGGTCCAGTATCTAACACTAGCTGTAGTTGGGTACAGTATCTAACACTAGCTGTAGTTTGGAACAATATCTAACACTAGCTGTGGATGGGTAAGGTGTGTAACACTAACTGTAGTTGGGTAAAGTATCTAACACTAGCTGTAGTAGGGTACAGTATCTAACACTAACTGTAGATGGGTACGGTGTCTAAAACGAGCTGTAGTAGGGTACATTATCTAACACTAGCTGTACTTGGGTACAGTATCTAACGCTAGCTGTAGTAGGGTACAGTATCTAACAATAGCTGTACTTGGGTACATTATCTAACACTAGCTGTACTTGGGTACAGTATCTAACGCTAGCTGTAGTAGGGTACAGTATCTAACACTAGCTGTAGTTGGGTACAGTATCTAACACTATCTGAAGTAGGGTACAGTATCTAACACTAGCTGTAGTAGGGTAGAGTATCTAACACTAGCTGTAGTAGGGTACAGTATCTAACACTAGCTGTAGTTGGGTACAGTATCTTACACTAGCTGTAGTTGGGTACAGTATCTTACACTAGCTGTAGTTGGGTAGGGTGTCTAACACTAGCTGTCGTTGGGTACAGTTCTAACACTAGCTGTAGTTGGGTACAGTATCTAACACTAGCTGTAGTTGGGTAAAGTGTCTCACACTAGCCGTAGTTGGGTACAGTATCTAACACTAGATGTAGTTGGGTAAAGTCTAACGCTAGCTGTAGTTGGGTAAAGTGTCTCACACTAGCTGTAGTTGGGTACAGTATCTAACACTAGCTGTAGTTGGGTACAGTATCTAACACTAGCTGTAGTTTGGAACAATATCTAACACGAGCTGTGGATGGGTAAGGTGTGTAACACTAACTGTAGTTGGGTACAGTATCTAACACTAACTGTAGATGGGTACGGTGTATAAAACGAGCTGTAGTAGGGTACAGTATCTAACACTAGCTGTACTTGGGTACAGTATCTAACGCTAGCTGTAGTAGGGTACAGCATCTAACACTAACTGTAGATGGGTACGGTGTCTAAAACGAGCTGTAGTAGGGTACAGTATCTAACACTAGCTGTACTTGGGTACAGTATCTAACGCTAGCTGTAGTAGGGTGCAGTATCTAACACTAGCTGTAGTTGGGTACAGTATCTTACACTAGCTGAAGTTGGGTACAGTATCTTACAATAGCTGTAGTTGGGTAGGGTGTCTAACACTAGCTGTCGTTGGGTACAGTATCTAACACTAGCTGTAGTTGGGTACAGTATCTAACACTAGCTGTAGTTGGGTACAGTATCTAACACTAGCTGTAGTTGGGTAAAGTGTCTCACACTAGCCGTAGTTGGGTACAGTATCTAACACTAGATGTAGTTGGGTAAAGTCTAACGCTAGCTGTAGTTGGGTAAAGTGTCTCACACTAGCTGTAGTTGGGTACAGTATCTAACACTAGCTGTAGTTGGGTACAGTATCTAACACTAGCTGTAGTTTGGAACAATATCTAACACGAGCTGTGGATGGGTAAGGTGTGTAACACTAACTGTAGTTGGTACAGTATCTAACACTAACTGTAGATGGGTACGGTGTATAAAACGAGCTGTAGTAGGGTACAGTATCTAACACTAGCTGTACTTGGGTACAGTATCTAACGCTAGCTGTAGTAGGGTACAGCATCTAACACTAACTGTAGATGGGTACGGTGTCTAAAACGAGCTGTAGTAGGGTACAGTATCTAACACTAGCTGTAGTTGGGTACAGTATCTAACACTAGCTGTAGTTGGGTACAGTATCTAACACTAGCTGTAGTTGGTAAGTGTCTCACACTAGCCGTAGTTGGGTACAGTATCTAACACTAGATGTAGTTGGGTAAAGTCTAACGCTAGCTGTAGTTGGGTAAAGTGTCTCACACTAGCTGTAGTTGGGTACAGTATCTAACACTAGCTGTAGTTGGGTACAGTATCTAACACTAGCTGTAGTTTGGACCAATATCTAACACGAGCTGTGGATGGGTAAGGTGTGTAACACTAACTTAGTTGGGTACAGTATCTAACACTAACTGTAGTAGGGTACAGTATCTAACACTATCTGTAGTTGGGTACAGTGTCTAACACTGGCTGTACTTGGGTACAGTATCTAACACTAGCTGTAGTTGGGTACAGTATCTAACACTATCTGAAGTAGGGTACAGTATCTAACACTAGCTGTAGTAGGGTAGAGTATCTAACACTAGCTGTAGTAGGGTACAGTATCTAACACTAGCTGTAGTTGGGTACAGTATCTAACACTAGCTGTAGTTGGGTACGGTGTCTAACGTTGGCTGTAGTACGATACAGTATCCAACACTAGCTGTAGTTGGGTACAGTATCTTACACTAGCTGTAGTTGGGTAGGGTGTCTAACACTAGCTGTCGTTGGGTACAGTATCTAACACTAGCTGTAGTTGGGTACAGTATCTAACGCTAGCTGTAGTAGGGTACAGTATCTAACAATAGCTGTAGTTGGGTAGGGTGTCTAACACTAGCTGTCGTTGGGTACAGTATCTAACACTAGCTGTTGTTGGGTACAGTATCTAACACTAGCTGTAGTAGGGTACAGTATCCTACACTAGCTGAAGTAGGGTACAGTATCTAACACTAGCTGTAGTTGGGTACAGTATCTAACACTAGCTGTAGTTGGGTACAGTATCTAACACTAGCTGTAGTTGGGTACAGTGTCTAACACTAGCTGTAGTTGGGTACAGTATCTAACACTAGCTGTAGTTGGGTACAGTGTCTAACACTAGCTGTAGTAGGGTACAGTATCCTACACTAGCTGAAGTAGGGTACAGTATCTAACACTAGCTGTAGTTGGGTACAGTATCTAACACTAGCTGTAGTTGGGTACAGTATCTAACACTAGCTGTAGTTGGGTACAGTATCTAACACTAGCTGAAGTAGGGTACGGTGTCTAACACTAGCTGTAGTTGGGTACAGTATCTAACACTAGCTGTAGTTGGGTACAGTATCTAACACTAGCTGTAGTTGGGTACAGTATCTAACACTAGCTGAAGTAGGGTACGGTGTCTAACACTAGCTGTAGTTGGGTACAGTGTCTAACACTAGCTGTAGTAGGGTACAGTATCCTACACTAGCTGAAGTAGGGCACAGTATCTAACACTAGCTGTAGTTGGGCACAGTATCTAACACTAGCTGTAGTTTTGTACAGTACCTAACACTAACTGTAGTTGGGTACAGTGTCTAACACTAGCTGTAGTAGGGTACAGTATCTAACACTAACTGTAGTAGGGTACAGTATCTAATACTAGCTGTAGTAGGGTACAGTATCCTACACTCGCTGAAGTAGGGTACAGTATCTAACACTAGCTGTAGTTGGGTACAGTATCTTACACTAGCTGTAGTTGGGTACAGTATCTAACACTAGCTGTAGTTGGGTACAGTATCTTACACTAGCTGTAGTTGGGTACGGTGTGTAACACTAGCTCTAGTTGGGTACAGTATCTTACACTAGCTGTAGTAGGGTACAGTATCTAACACTAGCTGTAGTTGGGTACAGTATCTAACACTAGCTGTAGTTGGGTACAGTATCTAACACTAGCTGTAGTTGGGTATAGTATCTAACACTAGCTGTAGTTGGGTACAGTATCTAACACTAGTTGTCGTTGGGTACAGTATCTAACACTAGCTGCAGTTGGGTACAGTATCTAACACTAGCTGTAGTTGGGTAAAGTGTCTCACACTAGCCTAGTTGGGTACAGTATCTAACACTAGATGTAGTTGGGTAAAGTCTAACGCTAGCTGTAGTTGGGTAAAGTGTCTCACACTAGCTGTAGTTGGGTACAGTATCTAACACTAGCTGTAGTTGGGTACAGTATCTAACACTAGCTGTAGTTTGGAACAATATCTAACACGAGCTGTGGATGGGTAAGGTGTGTAACACTAACTGTAGTTGGGTACAGTATCTAACACTAACTGTAGATGGGTACGGTGTATAAAACGAGCTGTAGTAGGGTACAGTATCTAACACTAGCTGTACTTGGGTACAGTATCTAACGCTAGCTGTAGTAGGGTACAGCATCTAACACTAACTGTAGATGGGTACGGTGTCTAAAACGAGCTGTAGTAGGGTACAGTATCTAACACTAGCTGTACTTGGGTACAGTATCTAACACTAGCTGTAGTTGGGTACAGTATCAAAACACTAGCTGTAGTTGGGTACATTATCTAACACTAGCTGATGTAGGGTACAGTATCTAACACACGCTGTAGTTGGGTACAGTATCTTACACTTGCTGTAGTAGGGTACAGTATCTAACACTAGCTGTAGTTGGGTACAGTGTCTAACACTAGCTGTACTTGGGTACAGTATCTAACACTAGCTGTAGTTGGGTACAGTATCTAACACTATCTGAAGTAGGGTACAGTATCTAACACTAGCTGTAGTAGGGTAGAGTATCTAACACTAGCTGTAGTAGGGTACAGTATCTAACACTAGCTGTAGTTGGGTACAGTATCTAACACTAGCTGTAGTTGGGTACGGTGTCTAACGTTGGCTGTAGTACGATACAGTATCCAACACTAGCTGTAGTTGGGTACAGTATCTTACACTAGCTGTAGTTGGGTAGGGTGTCTAACACTAGCTGTCGTTGGGTACAGTATCTAACACTAGCTGTAGTTGGGTACAGTATCTAACGCTAGCTGTAGTAGGGTACAGTATCTAACAATAGCTGTACTTGGGTACAGTATCTAACACTAGCTGTAGTTGGGTACAGTATCTAACACTAGCTGTAGTTGGGTACAGTATCTAACACTAGCTGTAGTAGGATACAGTATCTAACACTAGCTGTAGTTGGGTACGGTGTCTAACGTTGGCTGTAGTACGATACAGTATTCAACACTAGCTGTAGTTGGGTACAGTATCTTACACTAGCTGTAGTTGGGTACGGTGTGTAACACTAGCTGTAGTTGGGTACAGTATCTAACACTAGCTGTAGTTGGGTACAGTATCTAACACTAGCTGTAGTTGGGTATAGTATCTAACACTAGCTGTAGTTGGGTACAGTATCTAACACTAGCTGTAGTTGGGTACAGTATCTAACACTAGTTGTCGTTGGGTACAGTATCTAACACTAGCTGTAGTTGGGTACAGTATCTAACACTAGCTGTAGTTGGGTAAAGTGTCTCACACTAGCCGTAGTTGGGTACAGTATCTAACACTAGATGTAGTTGGGTAAGTCTAACGCTAGCTGTAGTTGGGTAAAGTGTCTCACACTAGCTGTAGTTGGGTACAGTATCTAACACTAGCTGTAGTTGGGTACAGTATCTAACACTAGCTGTAGTTGGGTACAGTATCTTACACTAGCTGTAGTTGGGTACGGTGTGTAACACTAGCTCTAGTTGGGTACAGTATCTTACACTAGCTGTAGTAGGGTACAGTATCTAACACTAGCTGTAGTTGGGTAAAGTGTCTCACACTAGCCTAGTTGGGTACAGTATCTAACACTAGATGTAGTTGGGTAAAGTCTAACGCTAGCTGTAGTTGGGTAAAGTGTCTCACACTAGCTGTAGTTGGGTACAGTATCTAACACTAGCTGTAGTTGGGTACAGTATCTAACACTAGCTGTAGTTTGGAACAATATCTAACACGAGCTGTGGATGGGTAAGGTGTGTAACACTAACTGTAGTTGGGTACAGTATCTAACACTAACTGTAGATGGGTACGGTGTATAAAACGAGCTGTAGTAGGGTACAGTATCTAACACTAGCTGTACTTGGGTACAGTATCTAACGCTAGCTGTAGTAGGGTACAGCATCTAACACTAACTGTAGATGGGTACGGTGTCTAAAACGAGCTGTAGTAGGGTACAGTATCTAACACTAGCTGTACTTGGGTACAGTATCTAACACTAGCTGTAGTTGGGTACAGTATCAAAACACTAGCTGTAGTTGGGTACATTATCTAACACTAGCTGATGTAGGGTACAGTATCTAACACACGCTGTAGTTGGGTACAGTATCTTACACTTGCTGTAGTAGGGTACAGTATCTAACACTAGCTGTAGTTGGGTACAGTGTCTAACACTAGCTGTACTTGGGTACAGTATCTAACACTAGCTGTAGTTGGGTACAGTATCTAACACTATCTGAAGTAGGGTACAGTATCTAACACTAGCTGTAGTAGGGTAGAGTATCTAACACTAGCTGTAGTAGGGTACAGTATCTAACACTAGCTGTAGTTGGGTACAGTATCTAACACTAGCTGTAGTTGGGTACGGTGTCTAACGTTGGCTGTAGTACGCTACAGTATCCAACACTAGCTGTAGTTGGGTACAGTATCTTACACTAGCTGTAGTTGGGTAGGGTGTCTAACACTAGCTGTCGTTGGGTACAGTATCTAACACTAGCTGTAGTTGGGTACAGTATCTAACGCTAGCTGTAGTAGGGTACAGTATCTAACAATAGCTGTACTTGGGTACAGTATCTAACACTAGCTGTAGTTGGGTACAGTATCTAACACTAGCTGTAGTTGGGTACAGTATCTAACACTAGCTGTAGTAGGATACAGTATCTAACACTAGCTGTAGTTGGGTACGGTGTCTAACGTTGGCTGTAGTACGATACAGTATTCAACACTAGCTGTAGTTGGGTACAGTATCTTACACTAGCTGTAGTTGGGTACGGTGTGTAACACTAGCTTTAGTTGGGTACAGTATCTAACACTAGTTGTCGTTGGGTACAGTATCTAACACTAGCTGTAGTTGGGTACAGTATCTAACACTAGCTGTACTTGGGTAAAGTGTCTCAAACTAGCCGTAGTTGGGTACAGTATCTAACACTAGATGTAGTTGGGTAAAGTCTAACGCTAGCTGTAGCTGGGTAAAGTGTCTCACACTAGCTGTAGTTGGGTACAGTATCTAACACTAGCTGTAGTTGGGTACAGTATCTAACACTAGCTGTAGTTGGGTACAGTATCTTACACTAGCTGTAGTTGGGTACGGTGTGTAACACTAGCTCTAGTTGGGTACAGTATCTTACACTAGCTGTAGTAGGGTACAGTATCTAACACTAGCTGTAGTTGGGTACAGTATCTAACACTAGCTGTAGTTGGGTACAGTATCTAACACTAGCTGTAGTTGGGTATAGTATCTAACACTAGCTGTAGTTGGGTACAGTAACTAACACTAGCTGTAGTTGGGTACAGTATCTAACACTAGTTGTCGTTGGGTACAGTATCTAACACTAGCTGTAGTTGGGTACAGTATCTAACACTAGCTGTAGTTGGGTAAAGTGTCTCACACTAGCCTAGTTGGGTACAGTATCTAACACTAGATGTAGTTGGGTACAGTATCAAAACACTAGCTGTAGTTGGGTACATTATCTAACACTAGCTGATGTAGGGTACAGTATCTAACACACGCTGTAGTTGGGTACAGTATCTTACACTTGCTGTAGTAGGGTACAGTATCTAACACTAGCTGTAGTTGGGTACAGTGTCTAACACTAGCTGTACTTGGGTACAGTATCTAACACTAGCTGTAGTTGGGTACAGTATCTAACACTATCTGAAGTAGGGTACAGTATCTAACACTAGCTGTAGTAGGGTAGAGTATCTAACACTAGCTGTAGTAGGGTACAGTATCTAACACTAGCTGTAGTTGGGTACAGTATCTAACACTAGCTGTAGTTGGGTACGGTGTCTAACGTTGGCTGTAGTACGCTACAGTATCCAACACTAGCTGTAGTTGGGTACAGTATCTTACACTAGCTGTAGTTGGGTAGGGTGTCTAACACTAGCTGTCGTTGGGTACAGTATTTAACACTAGCTGTAGTTGGGTACAGTATCTAACGCTAGCTGTAGTAGGGTACAGTATCTAACAATAGCTGTACTTGGGTACAGTATCTAACACTAGCTGTAGTTGGGTACAGTATCTAACACTAGCTGTAGTTGGGTACAGTATCTAACACTAGCTGTAGTAGGATACAGTATCTAACACTAGCTGTAGTTGGGTACGGTGTCTAACGTTGGCTGTAGTACGATACAGTATTCAACACTAGCTGTAGTTGGGTACAGTATCTTACACTAGCTGTAGTTGGGTACGGTGTGTAACACTAGCTGTAGTTGGGTACAGTATCTAACACTAGCTGTAGTTGGGTACAGTATCTAACACTAGCTGTAGTTGGGTATAGTATCTAACACTAGCTGTAGTTGGGTACAGTATCTAACACTAGCTGTAGTTGGGTACAGTATCTAACACTAGTTGTCGTTGGGTACAGTATCTAACACTAGCTGTAGTTGGGTACAGTATCTAACACTAGCTGTAGTTGGGTAAAGTGTCTCACACTAGCCGTAGTTGGGTACAGTATCTAACACTAGATGTAGTTGGGTAAGTCTAACGCTAGCTGTAGTTGGGTAAAGTGTCTCACACTAGCTGTAGTTGGGTACAGTATCTAACACTAGATGTAGTTGGGTAAGTCTAACGCTAGCTGTAGTTGGGTAAAGTGTCTCACACTAGCTGTAGTTGGGTACAGTATCTAACACTAGCTGTAGTTGGGTACAATATCTAACACTAGCTGTAGTTTGGAACAATATCTAACACGAGCTGTGGATGGGTAAGGTGTGTAACACTAACTGTAGTTGGGTACAGTATCTAACACTAACTGTAGATGGGTACGGTGTATAAAACGAGCTGTAGTAGGGTACAGTATCTAACACTAGCTGTACTTGGGTACAGTATCTAACGCTAGCTGTAGTAGGGTACAGCATCTAACACTAACTGTAGATGGGTACGGTGTCTAAAACGAGCTGTAGTAGGGTACAGTATCTAACACTAGCTGTACTTGGGTACAGTATCTAACACTAGCTGTAGTTGGGTACAGTATCAAAACACTAGCTGTAGTTGGGTACATTATCTAACACTAGCTGATGTAGGGTACAGTATCTAACACACGCTGTAGTTGGGTACAGTATCTTACACTTGCTGTAGTAGGGTACAGTATCTAACACTAGCTGTAGTTGGGTACAGTGTCTAACACTAGCTGTACTTGGGTACAGTATCTAACACTAGCTGTAGTTGGGTACAGTATCTAACACTATCTGAAGTAGGGTACAGTATCTAACACTAGCTGTAGTAGGGTAGAGTATCTAACACTAGCTGTAGTAGGGTACAGTATCTAACACTAGCTGTAGTTGGGTACAGTATCTAACACTAGCTGTAGTTGGGTACGGTGTCTAACGTTGGCTGTAGTACGATACAGTATCCAACACTAGCTGTAGTTGGGTACAGTATCTTACACTAGCTGTAGTTGGGTAGGGTGTCTAACACTAGCTGTCGTTGGGTACAGTATCTAACACTAGCTGTAGTTGGGTACAGTATCTAACGCTAGCTGTAGTAGGGTACAGTATCTAACAATAGCTGTACTTGGGTACAGTATCTAACACTAGCTGTAGTTGGGTACAGTATCTAACACTAGCTGTAGTTGGGTACAGTATCTAACACTAGCTGTAGTAGGATACAGTATCTAACACTAGCTGTAGTTGGGTACGGTGTCTAACGTTGGCTGTAGTACGATACAGTATTCAACACTAGCTGTAGTTGGGTACAGTATCTTACACTAGCTGTAGTTGGGTACGGTGTGTAACACTAGCTGTAGTTGGGTACAGTATCTAACACTAGCTGTAGTTGGGTACAGTATCTAACACTAGCTGTAGTTGGGTATAGTATCTAACACTAGCTGTAGTTGGGTACAGTATCTAACACTAGCTGTAGTTGGGTACAGTATCTAACACTAGTTGTCGTTGGGTACAGTATCTAACACTAGCTGTAGTTGGGTACAGTATCTAACACTAGCTGTAGTTGGGTAAAGTGTCTCACACTAGCCGTAGTTGGGTACAGTATCTAACACTAGATGTAGTTGGGTAAGTCTAACGCTAGCTGTAGTTGGGTAAAGTGTCTCACACTAGCTGTAGTTGGGTACAGTATCTAACACTAGCTGTAGTTGGGTACAGTATCTAACACTAGCTGTAGTTGGGTACAGTATCTTACACTAGCTGTAGTTGGGTACGGTGTGTAACACTAGCTCTAGTTGGGTACAGTATCTTACACTAGCTGTAGTAGGGTACAGTATCTAACACTAGCTGTAGTTGGGTAAAGTGTCTCACACTAGCCTAGTTGGGTACAGTATCTAACACTAGATGTAGTTGGGTAAAGTCTAACGCTAGCTGTAGTTGGGTAAAGTGTCTCACACTAGCTGTAGTTGGGTACAGTATCTAACACTAGCTGTAGTTGGGTACAGTATCTAACACTAGCTGTAGTTTGGAACAATATCTAACACGAGCTGTGGATGGGTAAGGTGTGTAACACTAACTGTAGTTGGGTACAGTATCTAACACTAACTGTAGATGGGTACGGTGTATAAAACGAGCTGTAGTAGGGTACAGTATCTAACACTAGCTGTACTTGGGTACAGTATCTAACGCTAGCTGTAGTAGGGTACAGCATCTAACACTAACTGTAGATGGGTACGGTGTCTAAAACGAGCTGTAGTAGGGTACAGTATCTAACACTAGCTGTACTTGGGTACAGTATCTAACACTAGCTGTAGTTGGGTACAGTATCAAAACACTAGCTGTAGTTGGGTACATTATCTAACACTAGCTGATGTAGGGTACAGTATCTAACACACGCTGTAGTTGGGTACAGTATCTTACACTTGCTGTAGTAGGGTACAGTATCTAACACTAGCTGTAGTTGGGTACAGTGTCTAACACTAGCTGTACTTGGGTACAGTATCTAACACTAGCTGTAGTTGGGTACAGTATCTAACACTATCTGAAGTAGGGTACAGTATCTAACACTAGCTGTAGTAGGGTAGAGTATCTAACACTAGCTGTAGTAGGGTACAGTATCTAACACTAGCTGTAGTTGGGTACAGTATCTAACACTAGCTGTAGTTGGGTACGGTGTCTAACGTTGGCTGTAGTACGCTACAGTATCCAACACTAGCTGTAGTTGGGTACAGTATCTTACACTAGCTGTAGTTGGGTAGGGTGTCTAACACTAGCTGTCGTTGGGTACAGTATCTAACACTAGCTGTAGTTGGGTACAGTATCTAACGCTAGCTGTAGTAGGGTACAGTATCTAACAATAGCTGTACTTGGGTACAGTATCTAACACTAGCTGTAGTTGGGTACAGTATCTAACACTAGCTGTAGTTGGGTACAGTATCTAACACTAGCTGTAGTAGGATACAGTATCTAACACTAGCTGTAGTTGGGTACGGTGTCTAACGTTGGCTGTAGTACGATACAGTATTCAACACTAGCTGTAGTTGGGTACAGTATCTTACACTAGCTGTAGTTGGGTACGGTGTGTAACACTAGCTTTAGTTGGGTACAGTATCTAACACTAGTTGTCGTTGGGTACAGTATCTAACACTAGCTGTAGTTGGGTACAGTATCTAACACTAGCTGTACTTGGGTAAAGTGTCTCAAACTAGCCGTAGTTGGGTACAGTATCTAACACTAGATGTAGTTGGGTAAAGTCTAACGCTAGCTGTAGCTGGGTAAAGTGTCTCACACTAGCTGTAGTTGGGTACAGTATCTAACACTAGCTGTAGTTGGGTACAGTATCTAACACTAGCTGTAGTTGGGTACAGTATCTTACACTAGCTGTAGTTGGGTACGGTGTGTAACACTAGCTCTAGTTGGGTACAGTATCTTACACTAGCTGTAGTAGGGTACAGTATCTAACACTAGCTGTAGTTGGGTACAGTATCTAACACTAGCTGTAGTTGGGTACAGTATCTAACACTAGCTGTAGTTGGGTATAGTATCTAACACTAGCTGTAGTTGGGTACAGTAACTAACACTAGCTGTAGTTGGGTACAGTATCTAACACTAGTTGTCGTTGGGTAAAGTGTCTCACACTAGCCTAGTTGGGTACAGTATCTAACACTAGATGTAGTTGGGTACAGTATCAAAACACTAGCTGTAGTTGGGTACATTATCTAACACTAGCTGATGTAGGGTACAGTATCTAACACACGCTGTAGTTGGGTACAGTATCTTACACTTGCTGTAGTAGGGTACAGTATCTAACACTAGCTGTAGTTGGGTACAGTGTCTAACACTAGCTGTACTTGGGTACAGTATCTAACACTAGCTGTAGTTGGGTACAGTATCTAACACTATCTGAAGTAGGGTACAGTATCTAACACTAGCTGTAGTAGGGTAGAGTATCTAACACTAGCTGTAGTAGGGTACAGTATCTAACACTAGCTGTAGTTGGGTACAGTATCTAACACTAGCTGTAGTTGGGTACGGTGTCTAACGTTGGCTGTAGTACGCTACAGTATCCAACACTAGCTGTAGTTGGGTACAGTATCTTACACTAGCTGTAGTTGGGTAGGGTGTCTAACACTAGCTGTCGTTGGGTACAGTATTTAACACTAGCTGTAGTTGGGTACAGTATCTAACGCTAGCTGTAGTAGGGTACAGTATCTAACAATAGCTGTACTTGGGTACAGTATCTAACACTAGCTGTAGTTGGGTACAGTATCTAACACTAGCTGTAGTTGGGTACAGTATCTAACACTAGCTGTAGTAGGATACAGTATCTAACACTAGCTGTAGTTGGGTACGGTGTCTAACGTTGGCTGTAGTACGATACAGTATTCAACACTAGCTGTAGTTGGGTACAGTATCTTACACTAGCTGTAGTTGGGTACGGTGTGTAACACTAGCTGTAGTTGGGTACAGTATCTAACACTAGCTGTAGTTGGGTACAGTATCTAACACTAGCTGTAGTTGGGTATAGTATCTAACACTAGCTGTAGTTGGGTACAGTATCTAACACTAGCTGTAGTTGGGTACAGTATCTAACACTAGTTGTCGTTGGGTACAGTATCTAACACTAGCTGTAGTTGGGTACAGTATCTAACACTAGCTGTAGTTGGGTAAAGTGTCTCACACTAGCCGTAGTTGGGTACAGTATCTAACACTAGATGTAGTTGGGTAAGTCTAACGCTAGCTGTAGTTGGGTAAAGTGTCTCACACTAGCTGTAGTTGGGTACAGTATCTAACACTAGATGTAGTTGGGTAAGTCTAACGCTAGCTGTAGTTGGGTAAAGTGTCTCACACTAGCTGTAGTTGGGTACAGTATCTAACACTAGCTGTAGTTGGGTACAATATCTAACACTAGCTGTAGTTTGGAACAATATCTAACACGAGCTGTGGATGGGTAAGGTGTGTAACACTAACTGTAGTTGGGTACAGTATCTAACACTAACTGTAGATGGGTACGGTGTATAAAACGAGCTGTAGTAGGGTACAGTATCTAACACTAGCTGTACTTGGGTACAGTATCTAACGCTAGCTGTAGTAGGGTACAGCATCTAACACTAACTGTAGATGGGTACGGTGTCTAAAACGAGCTGTAGTAGGGTACAGTATCTAACACTAGCTGTACTTGGGTACAGTATCTAACACTAGCTGTAGTTGGGTACAGTATCAAAACACTAGCTGTAGTTGGGTACATTATCTAACACTAGCTGATGTAGGGTACAGTATCTAACACACGCTGTAGTTGGGTACAGTATCTTACACTTGCTGTAGTAGGGTACAGTATCTAACACTAGCTGTAGTTGGGTACAGTGTCTAACACTAGCTGTACTTGGGTACAGTATCTAACACTAGCTGTAGTTGGGTACAGTATCTAACACTATCTGAAGTAGGGTACAGTATCTAACACTAGCTGTAGTAGGGTAGAGTATCTAACACTAGCTGTAGTAGGGTACAGTATCTAACACTAGCTGTAGTTGGGTACAGTATCTAACACTAGCTGTAGTTGGGTACGGTGTCTAACGTTGGCTGTAGTACGCTACAGTATCCAACACTAGCTGTAGTTGGGTACAGTATCTTACACTAGCTGTAGTTGGGTAGGGTGTCTAACACTAGCTGTCGTTGGGTACAGTATCTAACACTAGCTGTAGTTGGGTACAGTATCTAACGCTAGCTGTAGTAGGGTACAGTATCTAACAATAGCTGTACTTGGGTACAGTATCTAACACTAGCTGTAGTTGGGTACAGTATCTAACACTAGCTGTAGTTGGGTACAGTATCTAACACTAGCTGTAGTAGGATACAGTATCTAACACTAGCTGTAGTTGGGTACGGTGTCTAACGTTGGCTGTAGTACGATACAGTATTCAACACTAGCTGTAGTTGGGTACAGTATCTTACACTAGCTGTAGTTGGGTATGGTGTGTAACACTAGCTTTAGTTGGGTACAGTATCTAACACTAGTTGTCGTTGGGTACAGTATCTAACACTAGCTGTAGTTGGGTACAGTATCTAACACTAGCTGTAGTTGGGTAAAGTGTCTCAAACTAGCCGTAGTTGGGTACAGTATCTAACACTAGATGTAGTTGGGTAAAGTCTAACGCTAGCTGTAGCTGGGTAAAGTGTCTCACACTAGCTGTAGTTGGGTACAGTATCTAACACTAGCTGTAGTTGGGTACAGTATCTAACACTAGCTGTAGTTGGGTACAGTATCTTACACTAGCTGTAGTTGGGTACGGTGTGTAACACTAGCTCTAGTTGGGTACAGTATCTTACACTAGCTGTAGTAGGGTACAGTATCTAACACTAGCTGTAGTTGGGTACAGTATCTAACACTAGCTGTAGTTGGGTACAGTATCTAACACTAGCTGTAGTTGGGTATAGTATCTAACACTAGCTGTAGTTGGGTACAGTAACTAACACTAGCTGTAGTTGGGTACAGTATCTAACACTAGTTGTCGTTGGGTACAGTATCTAACACTAGCTGTAGTTGGGTACAGTATCTAACACTAGCTGTAGTTGGGTAAAGTGTCTCACACTAGCCTAGTTGGGTACAGTATCTAACACTAGATGTAGTTGGGTACAGTATCAAAACACTAGCTGTTGTTGGGTACATTATCTAACACTAGCTGATGTAGGGTACAGTATCTAACACACGCTGTAGTTGGGTACAGTATCTTACACTTGCTGTAGTAGGGTACAGTATCTAACACTAGCTGTAGTTGGGTACAGTGTCTAACACTAGCTGTACTTGGGTACAGTATCTAACACTAGCTGTAGTTGGGTACAGTATCTAACACTATCTGAAGTAGGGTACAGTATCTAACACTAGCTGTAGTAGGGTAGAGTATCTAACACTAGCTGTAGTAGGGTACAGTATCTAACACTAGCTGTACTTGGGTACAGTATCTAACACTAGCTGTAGTTGGGTACGGTGTCTAACGTTGGCTGTAGTACGCTACAGTATCCAACACTAGCTGTAGTTGGGTACAGTATCTTACACTAGCTGTAGTTGGGTAGGGTGTCTAACACTAGCTGTCGTTGGGTACAGTATTTAACACTAGCTGTAGTTGGGTACAGTATCTAACGCTAGCTGTAGTAGGGTACAGTATCTAACAATAGCTGTACTTGGGTACAGTATCTAACACTAGCTGTAGTTGGGTACAGTATCTAACACTAGCTGTAGTTGGGTACAGTATCTAACACTAGCTGTAGTAGGATACAGTATCTAACACTAGCTGTAGTTGGGTACGGTGTCTAACGTTGGCTGTAGTACGATACAGTATTCAACACTAGCTGTAGTTGGGTACAGTATCTTACACTAGCTGTAGTTGGGTACGGTGTGTAACACTAGCTGTAGTTGGGTACAGTATCTAACACTAGCTGTAGTTGGGTACAGTATCTAACACTAGCTGTAGTTGGGTATAGTATCTAACACTAGCTGTAGTTGGGTACAGTATCTAACACTAGCTGTCGTTGGGTACAGTATCTAACACTAGCTGTCGTTGGGTACAGTATCTAACACTAGCTGTAGTTGGGTACAGTATCTAACACTAGCTGTAGTTGGGTAAAGTGTCTCACACTAGCCGTAGTTGGGTACAGTATCTAACACTAGATGTAGTTGGGTAAAGTCTAACGCTAGCTGTAGTTGGGTAAAGTGTCTCACACTAGCTGTAGTTGGGTACAGTATCTAACACTAGCTGTAGTTGGGTACAGTATCTAACACTAGCTGTAGTTGGGTACAGTATCTAACACTAGCTGTATTTGGGTACAGTATCTAACACTAGCTGTAGTTGGGTACAGTATCTAACACTAGCTGTAGTTGGGTACAGTATCTAACACTAGCTGTAGTTGGGTACAGTATCTAGCACTAGCTGTAGTTGGGTACGGTGTGTAACACTAGCTGTAGTTGGGTACAGTATCTAACACTAGCTGTAGTTGGGTACAGTATCTAACACTAGCTGTAGTTGGGTACAGTATCTGACACTAGCTGTAGTTGGGTACAGTATCTGACACTAGCTGTAGTAGGGTACAGTATCTAACACTAGCTGTAGTAGGGTACAGTATCTAACACTAGCTGTAGTTGGGTACAGTATCTAACGCTAGCTGTAGTTGGGTACAGTATCTAACACTAGCTGTAGTTGGGTACAGTATCTAACACTAGCTGTAGTTGGGTACAGTATCTAACACTAGCTGTAGTTGGGTACAGTATCTAACACTAGCTGTAGTTGGGTACGGTGTGTAACACTAGCTGTAGTTGGGTACAGTATCTAACACTAGCTGTAGTTGGGTATGGTGTGTAACACTAGCTGTAGTTGGGTACAGTATCTAACACTAGCTGTAGTTGGGTACGGTGTGTAACACTAGCTGTAGTTGGGTACAGTATCTAACACTAGCTGTAGTTGGGTACGGTGTGTAACACTAGCTGTAGTTGGGTACAGTATCTAACACTAGCTGTAGTTGGGTACGGTGTGTAACACTAGCTGTAGTTGGGTACAGTATCTAACACTAGCTGTAGTTGGGTACAGTATCTAACACTAGCTGTAGTAGGATACAGTATCTAACACTAGCTGTAGTTGGGTACAGTATCTTACACTAGCTGTAGTTGGGTAGGGTGTCTAACACTAGCTGTTGTTGGGTACAGTATCTAACACTAGCTGTAGTTGGGTACGGTGTGTAACACTAGCTGTAGTTGGGTACAGTATCTAACACTAGCTGTAGTAGGGTACAGTATCTAACACTAGCTGTAGTAGGGTACAGTATCTAACACTAGCTGTAGTTGGTCACAGTATCTAACACTAGCTGTAGTTTGGTACAGTACCTACCACTAACTGTAGTTGGGTACAGTGTCTAACACTAGCTGTAGTAGGGTACAGTATCTAACACTAGCTGTAGTAGGGTACGGTATCTAACACTAGCTGTAGTTTGGTACAGTATCTAACACTAGCTGTAGTAGGGTACAGTATCTAACACTAGCTGTAGTTGGGTACAGTATCTTACAATAGCTGAAGTAGGGTACAGTATCTAACACTAGCTGTAGTTGGGTACAGTATCTAACACTAGCTGTAGTTGTGTACAGTATCTAACACTAGCTGTAGTAGGGTACAGTATCCAACACTAGCTGTAGTTGGGTACAGTATCTTACACTAGCTGTAGTTGGGTAGGGTGTCTAACACTAGCTGTTGTTGGGTACAGTATCTAACACTAGCTGTAGTTGGGTACGGTGTGTAACACTAGCTGTAGTTGGGTACAGTATCTAACACTAGCTGTAGTAGGGTACAGTATCTAACACTAGCTGTAGTAGGGTACAGTATCTAACACTAGCTGTAGTTGGGCACAGTATCTAACACTAGCTGTAGTTTGGTAGAGTACCTAACACTAACTGTAGTTGGGTACAGTGTCTAACACTAGCTGTAGTAGGGTACGGTATCTAACACTAGCTGTAGTTTGGTACAGTATCTAACACTAGCTGTAGTAGGGTACAGTATCTAACACTAGCTTTAGTTGGGTACTGTGTCTAACACTAGCTGTAGTTTGGTACAGTATCTAACAATAGCTGTAGTTGCATCTCGCATACTATCCAAAGGCAGCTCTGCAATTACCACAAGATAGTGAACATCAGCCAGACAGTAGATATCTTGAACACCAGTAATAGTTTGAATACCTCCAATCCATAATTGTCATCATCTGTCTTTTGGAGAGAGATACCGTCTATAGCCTATAGAGATATGGTGGAAGATACAGTGCTGTTCTAATTGGGATAGGGTGGAAGATACAGTGCTGTTCTAATTGGGATAGGGTGGAAGATACAGTGCTGTTCTAATTGGGGTAGGGTGGAAGATACAGTGCTGTTCTAATTGGGATAGGGTGGAAGATACAGTGCTGTTCTAATTGGGATAGGGTGGAAGATACAGTGCTGTTCTAATTGGGGTAGGGTGGAAGATACAGTGCTGTTCTAATTGGGATAGGGTGGAAGATACAGTGCTGTTCTAATTGGGATAGGGTGGAAGATACAGGGCTGTTCTAATTGGGGTAGGGTGGAAGATACAGTGCTGTTCTAATTGGGGTAGGGTGGAAGATACAGTGCTGTTCTAATTGGGATAGGGTGGAAGATACAGTGCTGTTCTAATTGGGGTAGGGTGGAAGATACAGTGCTGTTCTAATTGGGGTAGGGTGGAAGATACAGTGCTGTTCTAATTGGGATAGGGTGGAAGATACAGTGCTGTTCTAATTGGGATAGGGTGGAAGATACAGTGCTGTTCTAATTGGGGTAGGGTGGAAGATACAGTTCTGTTCTAATTGGGATAGGGTGGAAGATACAGTGCTGTTCTAATTGGGATAGGGTGGAAGATACAGTGCTGTTCTAATTGGGGTAGGGTGGAAAATACAGTGCTGTTCTATTTGGGGTAGGGTGGAAGATTCAGTGTTGTTCTAATTTAACACCTCGCCTGGTGAGGTAAGCACAGAAATTATATTTTATGCTACCAAGGGAAAGAGTAATGTCAAAGGAGAAACATAAGAAACTGAAGGATGTGAGGAAATGGTAGTACAGTGTTGAGAAAGACATAAAGAGGTACTTTATGCAAGGGTAGCCTAGTGGTTAGAGCGTTGGACTAGTAACCGGAAGGTTGCAAGTTCAAACCCCCGAGCTGACAAGGTACAAATCTGTCGTTCTGCCCCTGAACAGGCAGTTAACCCACTGTTCCTAGGCCGTCGTTGAAAATAAGAATTTGTTCTTAACTGACTTGCCTAGTTAAATAAAGGTCAAATTTAAAAAATGCAATAGTACATTTCTAATGTTTGTAAACAAGTGAATTCGTACACAGTGGCACGCAATGAAGTGCCAGATGCCAATAATGCCCATGCATTTGGCACAAAAAGGATCCAACAGACCAATCACAGGATGGGGTTTTAGGTGAGCCATTTAAAGCTGAGAAATTAAGCCCATGGGTGGCAGGGAAAAGGCTCATTGTAATCCTTATAATACTCAATGGACCATTAAGCTCACTGGTGTCCTTTTTACAGTGAAAGAGGTAAATAAAAGTCTCTAAAAATAATGTTATCCTATACAGTAGCAACTGGCCCTGTACAGTAGTAGCCTTAGCTGAGTGTGGTGTAATGGAGTAACTACATCGGTGTTGAGAAACATTTTCTGAGCATAATCAAAGGAAAGACTATTGTTTCCACCCATTTGTTTCTACTCTGTTGTTTCCATGGCACCATATCGGTGCCTATTGGTGCCATGGAAACTGAAGAGTAAAAATAAACGGGTGGTAGTGATAATAGCTTCCTTTGATTATAGAACATGCCCAAAAGCACTGAAGTGTGATTAAGCAAATCAAAACTGGACTGTGCAGGTTCCACCTGCCATTTCCACAAAATCCGAGTCAGCTTTCTTTTGTTCCACAGGACACTAGGCTGTGTGAAAACACAATATATTCATGAAGCTTTTCAATTTAGGGAGGTAGGGGGAGGGAGGAAGGAAGGAGGGAGAGAGATAGAGAAAGAGAGGGAGTGAGAGAGAATGAATAAAACAGTGCAGCAACCTTTACAGCATCACAGACTCAGAATTAACCAACACAGAGAAGGAGCCATTACATTCCAAAAGGAGAAATTGATGGGCACAACCGAAGAGGTACTTTCATCCTGTCCTCCTTACCCAGGTGTCACCCTACAGTCTAAAATCTGAGAAAATACCTCAGATTCTTCCACTCGTCTGAGCCTCTGCCCCCCCCCCCCCCCCCACGCTGTCTCTCCACCTAGCCAGCCCAGCACCCTGCCCGTCGGCCCTAGACGGACATTTGAAAATCAACTGAGTGAATTGGCCCTCTGACGGCTCCTGTAAAGAAGTCATTATTTGCAGTGATGCTGAATGGGGAAGCTCTGTCAAAGGGAGATCAAATAATGTCTTCCACTCACCAGCCTGAACAAAGCGTTTATTCAGGGCCCACAGAATATCTGTATTTTTCCCCCGGAGTGAAGCGTTTCCCCTTGCTTCCAGCTTTCCCACTGGCAGGATTGATTGGCTTTAATTAAAAAATAAATCTCATAGCTATGTTATTCTCTGAAATTCAGTCCACTGTGGTTGAAGGAGAGAATTTTTTAAAGACACACTTTCATGTTTTAAACACCCTTTAAAAACAGTCTGAACATCGAATTACATATCTGAATACAAGACGAGTTCAGGGTTCCCAACAAATTACTAACTTTACAGTAGTTACTAAATTTACAAGGGGTGGACAGAAACCTAGCTTAAATCAACACAAATCACATGCCGACAAACACACACACACACACACACACACACACACACACACACACACACACACACACACACACACACACACACACACACACACACACACACACAGACACACCACAGTTACTTGGAGTCATTCATTAACTGAAAGGAAGGCTCTTAGTTTTTCCATGTTGACAGAACAGGAAGCCACTTAACTGAGCTTGCTAGAGGGGAGGAAGCAGCTCCTACTCTTTCCCAGCTTCTACGTTACACCTTATCTTACATCAGCCTTCCTGCCGTTTGTCTTAGTAATAGAGCAGCTCAGAACCTTTTCCAGGGATTTTCTTTGTATCTAAGCCACACGTGTATGTCCAAATCCAATATCCTGGTTACTCATTACTCCACACCACTGCTCAGTGGCCTGTGTTCTTAAACACAGTCTGGATTTAATGATCCAACAAACATGGGCAAAGTTATCTGGATGTTGCTGTCATACGCTTTGGCATAGAGAGTAGACACTGAGCGAGAGAAAGAGAGAGAGAAAGAGATGGTGGTGCATTTACAAGCAAACCAATTTTAGTAGTTTGAAAGAGTAAAAGAGCTTGTGTTGTACTTATATGGTGTTTTTTTCTTCTTAATTTGGCTATATTGTGTCTTCTGACATATTCTTTTGAATGTAGATTTCAGATTTCAGACAATGACAGAATGCACTTATGAATGAAATTCAAATGTGGAAACTTGAACGTCAAACATAACTTGACTTCAACAGCAGCCAATGATCCCCTAAAGCCCAAACTCAGCTAAAGAGCCAAGCACCTCACCTGGGCTCACCTGACCTGTCTGCTTACTTGTGAACAGAACTAATCACCAAATCCCCTATCCTGTTCTGTCCATAGACACGCACAAACGCACACACACGAACACGCACATACACACACACACACACACACACACACACACACACACACACACACACACACACACACACACACACACACACACACACACACACACACACACACAGTGTAGATAATGTCAAGACGTAGCAGGAGCAGGCAAGAGCAGTTGAATCTGGATTGTGTAAAGCGTTAACCAGCCTTCCACCCCCAACCCGTCCGTCAACCCCGTCCCCTATCCCCCTTTGGCAAAGCCATCTCCTCCTTTTAGCATCAACACCTCAGCTACTGTGAGCATAATGACATTTCACACTAACAAAACAGGCATTCTGAGTTGCCGCACCAGCATTATTGTGATTTTTTTTGGTACCCTTCCCCAAATAATGTCCAATCAATTGAGTTGATCAATGGAAACAGGATTCACCTCAGCTCAATTTCGAGTCTCATATCAAAGGGTTTGAATACTTATGTAAATATGGTATTGCTGTTTTTTATTTTTAATACATTTGAAAAAAATTCTAAAATCCTGTTTTCGCTTTGTCATTATGGGTATTGTGTGTAGATTGATGAGAGAAAATGGTATGTAATCAATTTTAGAACAAGGCTGTAAGGTAACAAAATTTGGAAAAAGTGAGGGGGTCTGAATACTTTCCAAACGCACTCTATGCTTCCGTAAAAAAAATTACGTGGTACCATGATGTTTTTATTATGCTAATTAGATTTCCGTGGGCACTGACATCGACTCTAGGCGGTTTAAACTATGAGGGTCACAAGGAACAACCTATTTTAAAATCCTGGGAGTCTAATGAAACCAAAAGGCACATCACACATATAATGTTTAAAGTTGCAGCAGAAAATGGCCGCTTGAACAAAAAATGACTTGGCACAATGTGAGCTAAATACAGTAATACTTTAGTATTTCATACAGTACTGTACATAAATCAGCTGCAAGAGCAGATATTTACTGAGCTACATTTCAGCTTTCAAAATCGTCCTTCATTGTGGACTGCTTGAAATGCACAATGTATAGAAAGCACACATCCTCACAATGTTCATGGACTCTATACTCTGTCTAAAGATCTCCTCAAGGATAACCTGACCAGCCTGATGACTATTTTGAGCAATAGAAATTGAGCAGACTGCAGAGGCCATGGCCTAAACCTTAGCACACAAAAATAGTAAATGATGAGAATGGGAAGCTTGCAAACCTGCCTCTCACCCTGATGAACACTGCTTTATCTCTGCAGTGGATAACCTCCAAAGGCTCAGGCTATTTTGGCTTTTAATATGAGCTCTGCAACGGTGAGCAGTCATGTCAGGCAGTGGCCAGGACCCACTGGGCTGGATGCACTTGTTTGGGGGGAGAGAGGGGGATGGGGGTAGGGTTGGGGTTGAAGGTTCTATGAACATGCCTCCTCTTGCGGAACAGTCACTGAACCATGGGCCTCCTCATCAAGCCAATCTGCCTGAAAAGGCAGAGTAGTGCCGGCAGGCAGATATCATCACAGCCACATTAATTAAAGAGGGGCCATCATTAGAGTGAGTCCCTGTTGCTCACTGCTGTTTCTATTTCTGGACAGACTGTTGTTATTGTTATTGTTGTAGCTCTTTTTGCCTCTTCACTCAGACAGGAAGGAAGATGCTAACAGGTTGCTTAATAATGAAGAGGAGCATAGTGACATCTAGTGTAACCTCAATCTCCACTCCAATACGGGTAGTTAAGAATTGGTATCCAAAAAAGTGCATTCCTGTTACACACCACTAATTTAGTGTAGGTGCTGCCCTTTAGTAAACTGATTCAACATAAAGAAAAGGCACAACTCTATACTAATCATTTAAGAATCATTATCATTGCTTTTCAGGTCTCAGAATGCACCACCCATTTCTGTCCATGCAACAAAATATCACATGACATGGGATTGAGAAAAAGGAAGTTAAGAAACTGCAGTTTTTGCATTTTACTTATGATACAGTGGTTATCATAAGTATCCACCCCCCTTGGATTTCTTCACATTTTATTGTGTTACAAAGTGGGATTCAAATGGATTTGACATTTTTGTAAACAATCTATGCAAAATGTCGCAAAAATTATAACAGGTCTTAAAACTGTATAAAAATGTAACACTAACATACGTTGATAGGATAAGTATTCACCCCCCTGAGTCAATACATGTTAGAAACAGCTTTGGCAGCGACTACAGCTGTGAGTCTTCTTGGGTAAGTCTCTAAGAGCTTTTCACACCTGGATTGTACAATATTTGTCCATTATTTCTTCAAGCTCTTTTAATGTTAAGGTGTGGGGGTCATGGCTAGACAGCAATGTTCAAGTCTTGCCATACATTTTCAAGCAGATTAAAGGGTAAGAAGCATGGGGTTTTTCTCACCATATTTACATGTTTACTACTGGCACATGTTTTGCTTTACACTCAGATTGCAATTCAATAACAAACATTTGGCAAAACACAACACACAATTCTCTACCTTTGGCACAACCTTCACAACTAAAATGTCTTATGTGCAAATGAAAAGCAACACTGTTCAACAAGCTAAGCTCAATTACCAATTGATAAATTTCAATCTTCACATGTGCAAACACCAATTGTATAAATGTTCACTTTGCAATCAGACCTTTGGTATGGATAAAAAGGCCACAGGTGAGTACTCCTGTGTTTGGAGAACAATGGAAGCAAACTTGGTAGAGGTGGAGGTGGGGGTAGAGATGGGGGTAGAGGTAGAGGTGGAGGAAGACCAAGAACAAGGAGAGTAATCTCTGATGAAATTCGGGCAACTGTGGTGGACCATATGGTCAACCATGGTTTGACCTTGAGAGATGCTGTGTGCAGCCCAATCTGAGCCGCTTCACCGTAGCATCCATCATCCAGACGTTCCAAAATGAGAATAGGTATGCACTGCAGACATTGAACCTATCTACTACTTCTCCTACTTGTCAGTAGTACAACATAAAGCACAGTATGGGGAAACAGAGTAAATGTTTCAGGTATTACTGTATGTATACATTTGGGAGCTATACTACTTTGTAACATGTTTATCTTGTATACTGTACTACTGCAGTGCTTACTGTACTGTATGCTATTTTGTTTTTGTACAACTGAAAGACGGTAACCACATGGTGGTAGAACGCGTCTATTTACAGACAAACAGGAGACTGCCATTGTGCAAATGATTGAAAACCCTACCATCTTCCATGATTTCGATTGCTGTGTTTAATTTTGCAAGATATCTGTGGGGTTTGGGGGAATTGGCAAACGGTTTAGTGTTTTGTGTTTAAAGTATAGGGTACCTGAAATGTAGTTTCAGGAAACGTGTGTTAACAATTGGGAAAACTGTAACTTATTTCCGGATATCTTCGGACCTACCCACAATTAACCTTTTCTCAACATCATATGGAGGATCTACTCTGTGCTACTGAATTCGTAGCTAGGTCAAGCTGGCTAAGGTTAACTACACCTCATGCTCTTCACAGACTTTGTGGTCGTGTTATCTAGTGGGAACCCGTTAGCACTGCAGACTCTGGTGCCTTCTTGCTGTGGGCTCAAAACAAAAGAGAAAATGGTGTCCTTTTTGTTCTGTCAACTGCTCAGCATGTTCTTTGTGAAGTAGGCTATGGGAATTTTGTAACTTTTTCCACCTTGTCTTAGCGCCCTAGCTGACAGACATCTGGAATCTATCTATTTTGGATAAGAGCAACTGTTATTTGGATAAATAGCTTACATTAGCTGGCTGGCTAGCTTGATAAGTTAAATGCATGTAGCTAACATTATTTTATGTTTGGTTAGATGGCGTTATGTACACTACCAGTCAAAAGTTTTAGACATCCTTCTCATTCAATGTTTTTTCTTTATTTTTTATATTTTCTACATTGTAGAATAATAGTGACGACATCAAAACTATGAAATAACACATATGGAATCAAGTAGTAACCAAAAAAGTGTCAAACAAATCAAAATGTATTTTATATTTGTATTTTATATATTTCTTCAAATAGCCACCCTTTGCCTTGGATGACAGTTTTTCACACTCTTGGCATTCTCTCAACCAGATTCACCTGGAATGCTTTTCCAACAGTCGTGAAGGAGTTCCCACATATGCTCACCACTTGTTAGCTGCTTTCCTTCACTCTGCGGTCCAACTCATCCCAAACCATCTAATTTGCTTGAGGTCGGGGGATTGTGGAGGCCAGGTCATCTGATGCAGCACTCCATCACTCTCCTTTTCGGTAAAATAGCCCTTATATAGACAGTAGGTGTGTTTTGGGTCATTGTTCTGCTGAAAAACAAATGATAGTCCCACTAAACCCAAACTAGATGGGATGGCGTATCACTGCAGAATGCTGTGGTAGCCATGCTGGTTAAGTGTGCCTTGAATTCTAAATAAATTACAGACAGTGTCACCAGCAAAGCACCCCAACACCATAACACCTCCTCCTCCATTCTTTGCGGTGGGAAGTACACATGTGGAGATCATCTGTTCACCCACACCGCTTCTCACAAAGACACGGCGGTTGAAACCAAAAACTCTCCAATTTGGACTCATCAGACCAAAGGACAAATTTACTCGTGTTTCTTGGCCCAAACAAGTCTCTTCTTTATTATTGGTGTCCTTTAGTAGTGGTTTCTTTGCAGCAATTAGACCACGAAGAACTACAAAAATCTCTGAAACAGAAAACACTTATCTCCCTCACTAGCTTTAAGCACCAGCTGTCAGAGCAGCTCACAGATTACTGCACCTGTACATAGCCCATCTATAATTTAGCCCAAACAACTACCTCTTCCCCTACTGTATTTATTTATTTTGCTCCTTTGCACCCCATTATTTCTATTCATACTTTGCACATTCTTCCACTGCAAATCGACCATTCTAGTGTTTTACTTGCTATATTGTATTTACTTCGCCACCATGGCCTTTTTTAGTCTTTACCTCCCTTATCTCACCTCATTTGCTCACATTGTATATAGACTTATTTTTATACTGTATTATTGATTGTATGTTTGTTTTACTCCATTTGTAACTCTGTGTTGTTGTATGTGTCGAACTGCTTTGCTTTATCTTGGTCAGGTCGCAATTGTAAATGAGAACTTGTTCTCAACTTGCCGACTTGGTTAAATAAAGGGGAAATTTTAAACATTTAAAAAATTCACACAGTCACCTCTGAACAGTTGATGTTGAGATGTGTCTGTTACTTGAACTCTGAAGCATTTATTTGGGCTGCAATTTCTGAGGCTGGTAACTAATGAACTTATCCTCTGAAGCAGAGATAACTCTGGATCTTCCATTCCTGTGGCGATCCTCATGAGAGCCAGTTTCATTATAGCGCTTGATGGTTTTTGTGCACTTGAAGAAACTTTCAATGTTCTTCAATTTTCAATTTTCCAAATTGACTGACCTTCATGTCTTAAAGTAATGATGGACTGTAGTTTCTCTTTGCTTATTTGAGCTGGTCTTCACATAATATGGACTTGGTCTTTTACCAAATATGGCTATCTTCTGTATACCTTCTACCTTCTCACAACAGAACTGATTGGCTCAAACACATTGAGGAGGATAGAATTAACTTTGAAAAAGGCACACCTGTTAATTGAAAAACATTCCAGGTGACTAACTCATGAAGCTGGTTGAGAGAATTCTAATTCATGAAAGCAAAGGGTGGCTATTTGGAGAATCTCAAATCTAACATATATTTAGATTTGTTTAACACTTTTTTGGATACTACATGATTCCATATGTGTTATTTCATAGTTTTGATGTCATCACTATTATTCTACAATGTAGAAAATAGTAAAAATAAAGAAAAACCCTTGAATGAGTAGGTGTTCTAAAACTTTTGACCGGTAGTGTATGTCCAAAACTTGGTTTATTTTAGGGTAGCTGCAAGCTAGGTGTTGATAGCAACTCGCTGACCAATGTAACGTTAGCAGGCTGGTAGGGCTAGTGTTGGCAGGTTAGTAGGGATAACTTTAGCAGGCTAGTTGGTTAGCAACCCTGCAAGTTGATTTGTAACAAAACATTAATAAAGTATTTGCTTGTAGGTTGGCTGAAAATTGAACTGAAACCAGTAGTCATGAGTGCAAACGATTTGGTTTAATTTGAAATTACGCATTTTAAGTTATTTTTTGGGGAGTTTACATTATAAGGACTTTTGTATTCTTCGGAATTTTGATTGGCTTCATGGATTAACTCCAAAAATAGAAATGTGAGGTGTAACTTTGTATCGGGACTTTTGATGTGCATACTAATGCCAATCCATATGTTACATTTGGTTACGTTTATGCTAACAACCCTTTAAGTCAAACCTGTAACTTGGCCACTCAGGAACATACACTGTCTTCTTGGTAAGCAACTCCAGTGTATATTTGATGCAACCACCACCATGCTTGAAAATAAGAATGAAATATGGCGCTGGAATGTATAGCAGATGTTTTAGGGATTCCTGACCATTTCTGCTATTCTTTTTAATTGTTTTGCTTTTGGACATCATAGCAGGGATAACTAGCCTCGATTTGGATAAAGATTTCTATTTTAATGAGAAGGAGACACAGGACATACAGCTCACCCCGGACCAGGCCCTAATCCCTGTCACTCGGAAGAGAAAGAGATACCCTGATGAAGCTACTGCAGATAGTAAATAATCTGCCTCTCCCCTTTGTTCTATTGAAGAATGTACAATCACTGGAGAACAAACTGGATGAACTCCGTTTGAGACTATCCTATCAATGGGACCTGAAGAACAATGACATGGATAATATTCTAGCTGGTTTTTATATGCATCGGCAGGACTGAATGGCAGCATTGGGTAAACTCAAGGGGGGTGGTGTGTGTCTCTTTGTAAAAAACAGCTGGTCTGCAATCTCTAATATTAAGGAAGTCTAGTTATTCTGCTCTCCTAAATTAGAATACCTCATGATAAGCTGTAGACCACACTATTTATCAAGAGTTTTCATCTACATTTCTTGTAGCTGTCTATTTACCCCCACAAACCGATGGCATTAAGACCATACTCAACGAGCTGTATAGGCCCATAAGAAAACAACAAAATGCTCATCCAGTGTTGGCGCTCCTAACTTCCGATGATTTTAATGCAGGAAAACTAATTTCTGATGCTCGTCGGATGTGGCAGGGCTTGCAAACTATCACGGATTACAAAGGGAAACCCAGCCGCGAGCTGCCCAGTGTGGTGAGCCTACCAGGCAAATGAAATTCCATCTATGCTCGCTTCGAAGCAAGCAACACTGAACCATGCATGAGCGCACCAATTGTTCTGAACGACTGTGTGATCACACTCTCCGTAGCCGATGTGAGTAAGACCTTTAAAACAGGTTAACATTCAGAATACCAGTTTGCATACCTCCCCAACAAATCCAATCTCTATTGCATCCCACACTGCCCTTTCCCACTTGGACAAAAGGAACACCTAACTGGGAATGCTGTTCATTGACTGCAGATCAGTGTTCAACACCATAGCTTAGCACTAAGCTAAAGACCCTGGGACTGAACACCTCCCTCTGCAGCTGAATCCTGGACTTCCTGAAAGGAAGCCCCCAGGTGGTGAGAATAGGCAACAACACAGCAGACCGTAAGGTGCTACAGAGGGTAGTGCATACAGCCCTGAACATCACTGAGGCCAAGCTTCCTGCCATCCAGGACCTATAGTTGAAGTCGGAAGTTTACATACACTTAGGTTGGAGTCATTAAAACTCATTCTTCAACCACTCCACAAATTTCTTGTAAACAAACTATAGTCTTGGCAAGTTGGTTAGGACATCTACTTTGTGCATGACACAAGTAATTTTTCCAACAATTGTTTACAGACAGATTATTTAACTTATAATTCACTGTATCACAATTCCAGTGGGTTAGAAGTTTACATACACTAAGTTGACTGTGCCTTTAAACAGCTTGTAAAATTCCAGAAAATTATGTCATGGCTTTAGAAGCTTCTGGTAGGCTAATTGACATAATTTGAGTCAATTGGAGGTGTACATGTGGATGTATTTCAAGGCCTACCTTCAAACTCAGTGTCTCTTTGCTTGACATCATGGGAAAATCAAAAGAAATCAGCCAAGACCTCAGAAAACAATTGTAGACCTCCACAAGTCTGGTTCATCATTGGAAGCAATTTCCAAATGCCTGAAGGTACCATGTTCATCTGTACAAACAATAGTACGCAAGTATAAACACCATGGGACCACGCAGCCGTCATACCGCTCAGGAAGGAGACGCGTTCTGTCTCCTAGTGATGAACGTACTTTGGTGCGAAAAGTGCAAATCAATCCCATAACCACACCAAAGGACCTTGTGAAGATGCTGGAGAAAACAGGTAGAAAAGTATCTATATCCACAGTAAAACGAGTCCTTTATTGACATAACCTGAAAGGCAGCTGGGCAAGGAAGAAGCCACTGCTCCAAAACCACCATAAAAAAGTCAGACTACGGTTCGCAACTGCACATGGGGACAAAGATCATACTTTTTGGAGAAATGTCCTCTGGTCTAATGAAACAAAAATGGAACTGTTTGGCCATAATGACCATCGTTACGTTTGGAGGTAAAGGAGAGGCTTGTAAGCCGTAGAACAACATCCCAACCGTGAAGTACGGGAGTGGCAGCATCATGTTGTGGGGGTGATTTGCTGCAGGAGGGACTGGTGCACTTTACAAAATAGATGGCATCATGAGGAAAGAAAATTATGTGGATAAATTGAAGCAACATCGCAAGACATCAGTCAGGATGTCACGCCCTGGCCATAGAGAGGCTTTTAATTTTTTATTTTGGTTAGGCCAGGGTGTAACTAGGGTGGGCGTTCTATGTTCTTTTTTCTGTGTTTTTGTATTTCCTTTTTTTTGGCCCGGGTATGGTTCTCAATCAGGGACAGCTGTCTGTCGTTGACTCTGATTGAGAACCATACTTAGGTAGCCTGTTTTCCCACTATGGGGTTGTGGGTAGTTATTTTCTGTTTAGTGTTTTTGTTGCACCTTGCAGAACTGTTCGTTTGTTGATTTGTTGTTTTTGTTCCAGTATTCATCTTTATTAAAAGTATTATGAATACCTACCACGCTGCACTTTGGTCCTCTTCTCCTTCTCCCAACGACAATCGTTACAGAACTACCCACCACCAAAGGACCAAGCAGCATGGTAAGGAGGAGCAGCGCTAAAGGAGGAATGGACATGGGAGGACATTCTGGATGGCAAGGGATCCTATACATGGGAGGAGTTCCTGGCTGAAGGGATCGCCTCCCATGGGAACAGGTGGAGGCAGCCAGGAGAGTGGAGGCAGCAGGAAAAGGGAGCCAGCGATTTGAGGGAACACGGCTGGCAAGGAAGCCCGAGAGGCAGCCCCAAATATTTATTGGGGAGCTGCCAGAGTCGCTCTTCACTCCGGAGCTGCCAGAGTCGCCCTTCACTCCAGAGCTGCAGTATTATTATGAATATGTACCACGCTGCACTTTGGTCCTCTTCTCCTTCTTCCAATGACAGTTGTTACACAGGAAGTTAAAGCTTGGTCGCAAATGGGTCTTCCAAATGGACAAAGACCCCAAGATTACTTCCAAAGTTGTGGCAAAATGGTTTAAGGACAACAATGTCAAGGTATTGGAGTGGCCACCACAAAGCCCTGACCTCAATCCTATAGAAAATGTGTGGGCAGAACTGAAAATGCGTGTGCGAGCAAGGAGGCCTCCGAACCTGACTCAGTTACACCAGCTCTGTCAGGAGGAATGGGCAAAAATTCACCCAACTTATTGTGGGAAGCTTGTGGAAGGCTCCCAGAAACATTTGACCCAAGTTAAACAATTTATAGGCAATGCTACCAAATACTAATTGAGTGTATGTAAACCTCTGACCCACTGGGAATGTGATGATAAAAGCTTAAATAAATCATTCCCTTGTCACGGCTGTTGAAGGATGAGGACCAAGGTGCGGCGTGGTGAGCGTACATTTTCTTTATTTTAATCAAAATGATGCCAAACAAAACAATAAACACTACAAACACCAACCGTGAAGCTCAAAAGCAAAGTGCTCTAAACAAAGTCAACCTCTCACAAACCCAGGTGGGAAAAAGGGTACCTAAGTATGGTTCCCAATCAGAGACAAAAATAGACAGCTGTCCCTGATTGAAAACCATACCCGGCCAAACACAAAGAAATAGAAAACATAGAACACAAAACATAGAATGCCCACTCCAACTCACGCCCTGATCAAACCAAAATAGAGACATAAAAAGGATCTCTAAGGTCAGGGCGTGACATCCCTCTACTATTATTCTGATATTTCACATTCTGAAAATAAAGTGGTGATGCTAACTGACCTGAGACAGGGAATCTTTACTAGGATTAAATGTCAGGAATTGTGAAAAACAGTTTAAATGTATTTGGCCTAGCTGTATGTAAACTTCTGACTTCAACTGTTTATACTACGCGGTGTCAGAGGAAGGCCCAACAAATTGTCAAAGACTCTGCTACCGCACGGCAAGCGGTACCGGGCCGACAAGTCTAGGTCCAAAAGGCTCCTTTAACAGCTTCTACCCCCAATCCGTAAGACTGCTGAACAATTAATCAAATGGCTACCCAGACTATTTGCATTGACACCCCCCGCCCTTTGTTATTACCCTGCTGCTACTCACTGTTTATTGTCTATGAATAGTCATTTTACCCCTGCCTACACGTACAAATTACCTCGACTAACCTGTACCCCCGCACATTGACTTTAGTTAAAACTGCATTGTTGGTTAAGGGCTTGTAAGTAAGCATTTCACGGTAAGGTCTACACCTTTTGTATTCAGCACGTGACAAATCAAATTTGATTTGATTTGCCATAGAATTTCTGTTAATTACCAACATTACTGAAGATTCCGGTAACTTTGGTAAATTACCGGTAGCTTTGCAACCCTTATAGCAATATCACACTCCCAGCCCTGGCCTCAGTCTAACCTTGCAGCGAGGTCTGTGTGAATGGGTGAATGTTTCCGGGAGGGAATCAGTGAGGCCCTGAATGAGCTGAGTCATCCTCAGAGCACATCTATAAGATACCTGTTACTGACACATGCACAGTCACCACATAGTAGAGTAGACACAGGAACTGATGGGAGCCATCATGGCCTGGGCCCTGGCTGCCACATGGCCGACCAGGCACTGTGTAATAATGTGACACTCCCACACATCTCACCAGACTTGTGTGACTTCACTGCCAGATGGATAATGAATATAGGCCTTGTGAATGGAACCTGCATGAGCGTGCTTACTGATCCCCACCAGACCGGAAACTAGGCTAATACTTAAGACATGCTTAGAGCCTTATCCTATTTGATGCTTCTAGTGCAGGAGCCAACTCTTTGTATTAGAACAATGTGGAATGGTAGCAAGGCAGGTCTTATTGTAAATAGACAGAGCTTGGCTACTGCATTACATTACATTACAAAAACTTAGTCATGAAGAGCATAAAACATATTGTAAGAACATTTAAGGTTCACCACACCCTTCATGTACTTGTTCCCAACGGTGCATACACATTTAACTACTTATCCCATGATAATTACACAGCAGTAACAGGCTTGCTGTATGTAGAGAATCTTAGCAGGAACAGTGGGATGCACCCCGGGATTTTGCCAGGAGTTTCACTTCACAGCATTTGGACAAAGCTGCATGGAAGCTGTGACAGCCCAATTAGGGCCCAGTGGGCAGAGAGGAGAGGAGATCTGCTGCCTCTCCCTGTACAAGCTGAAATACAGATCAACAGGGGATCTCTTCTCTTCTCCTGTGTGACTCAGTTGGTGGAGCATGGCGCTTGCAATGCCAGGGTTGTGGGTTTGATTCCCACGGGGGACCAGAACAAGGGAAAAAAGTATGAAAATGTATGCACTCACTGCTCTGCTCTGGAGCTGCTCTGGATAAGAGCGTCTGCTAAATGACTCAAATGTATATCCTTTATCGGACCAACCACTGGTGCTGCATTGGAGGGAGGAGGGGAGTATTATGAGGAGAGGCTCTTCCTTTTCTTCTTTTAAGTGAAGAACGTCTGATTTTTCACAGAGTTTTCTGAATGTGGATTTAGCTCTGCTGTGCCAGTCCGTTTCCTACTGTCCAGATATCTATGGGTGGAGTTGCAGATTCACCATGATTCTCTACTTAATTAGGCCTTAAATTGGTAAAAATAGATTATTGGGCATGAATATTATTGTGAAGATGAGGTATGTGAAATTTACTACATACCATACTATAGTTGCATTCTTTTAACAGCAAGGGGCAACAGCAACAACATAGCTCAGGCAGTAGGAAGCTCTCTCCTCCATTTATATGCAAATGAAGCTGCTAGATATTCTTTACCATCTCGGCCATCAGATTTGCCACCAATGCTCCTTATAGGACACATCACTGCACTCTATACTCATCTGTAAACTGTCGCAAGGCCCACTGGTTGATGCTTATTTATAAAACCCTCTTAGGCCTCACTCCCCCATCTGAGATATCTACTGCAGGCCTCATCCTCCACATACAACACCCATTCTGCCAGTCACATTCTTTTAAAGGTCCCCAAAGCACACAAATCCCTGAGCCGCTCCTCTTTTCAGTTCACTGCAGCTAGCGACTGGAAAGAGCTGCAACAAACACTCAAACTGGACAGTTTTATCTCAATCTCTTCATTCAAAGACTCAATCATGGACACTCTTACTGACAGTTGTGGCTGCTTTGCGTGATGTACTGTTGTCTCTACCTTCTTGCCCTTTGTGCTGTTGTCTGTGCCCAATGATGTATGTACCATGTTTTGTGCTGCTACCATGACGTGTTACTACCATGTTGTTGTCATGTTGTGTTGCTACTATGCTGTGTTTTCATGTGTTGCTGCCTTGCTATGTAGTTGTATGCTATGTTGTTGCCTTAGGTCTCTCTTCATGTGGTGTTGTGTTGTCCTATATTTACATTTGATTCATTATAACTTTTTAAAATCCCAGCCCCTGTCCCCGCAGGAGGCCTTTTGCCTTTAGGTATGCCGTCATTGTAAATAATAATTTGTTCTTAACTGACTTGCCTAGTTAAATAAAGGTTAAATAAATAAATAAAATAAAAACATCTGGGTAATATCCGCAACTTGTTACCAAACAGAGCCCGAATTCATTAGGCAGAAACTGTAGCTCAAAACAAAAAGATAAATTGTTTAACAAATGCAGTGTTTATCTTTCCTCCCACATGATCCAGCCTAAGGAAGCATTCATTACTTTAATATGTGAATTAATTTGCAGAATGTAATATAATAGTGCGGAAATCGCCAGGCTTTGGTAGTTGTGTGTTAAATATCATTGGGGCTTTGGCTCAGCATTAGCCCAAGATAAATGGCTCACTGAGTTAAACACTGGCGCCAGTAACTACGATACATTTCCCTTCTCCAAGATGCAATGAAAGTGGACCCAGAGAACTAAAAGTCTGTGTTTTAGGAGGATGGGTGTTGGCAGGTGGCACCCTCTTGATAAGCCAGGTAGAAAAACAGGTTCCAGTACTTTCAAGCAGACTAAGGCTTGTTTGTGTGTCAGCAAGTTCAAGAATGAACAAGAGGGTCTGTTATTGTAGGTCAGCAATTACAATTGGCTGATGTTGTAATCTCTATGACTGGCCACATCTCAAGGTCAGCCATTCATTGACTACATAATGGACTATTCTTTCTCTCTTTTTCCTCACTCTATTTCTCTCATCTCCCCACTCGTTCTTCTTCTCGGTCTCTCTCTCTGTCACACGCACGCACACATACACGCCTTAATGTCGAACCCTCTAACTCCCCTTGGCAGTTAGTGTTGGTCATTTACAATGATATGAGAGTCAGCCTGAATGACACTTTAGAGGACAGGATGATGGAGGATGGAGGATGGATCAGAGAGTTGGCGAGACTACAAGGAGACAGTGCAAACGCCACGTCTGGGACCTGATTCCTAATCAACCCTGAAAACTCGGAAACACTTTACTTGACACCTAGCGTCATAACAAGTTATGACACAGTCATAACCATGTCATAATATGTCATAACAGTTGACATAACTTGTAATAACCTGTCATAATATGGTCATAACACTACACATATATTTAGACCTCTTGTAACATATATTGCATTATTTTACGGTTGGTTATGACACCTACATAAGAGTGTCAAAACCCACAAAACCGACCATACAAGGCCAAATATTCAATTAAACCATAGTCTACAGTATGTTTGTTGTATAACATTTTATGAAATTAAATTATCATTGTAATTGCGCACAAATTGATGTCAGACACGCACCTACCCCAATGCTCTGTTGCTGATGTATGGGATGAATGCAGGAGCAGATTTCAGGAGCAGGAAAAGACACCCTCTTTTTGACTGATGACTGACATAAGGGCATGTACGTGATAGGCCTATCTGGATTATATGATTATGGTGGTCATAATGCTTTTTGACAGTGTCATAAAGTGGATTTTCTTAGTCCAAGTAAAGTGACACGTGATGGTCATAATGCTTCATGACAGTGTCATAAATGGTATTTTCTGCAAGTTATTTAAAATGAAAAAATGTCTGTAAACAGAATTCATTACAACAACAACAAACGACTTAAGGAACAAACTTTCAAATGAAAGGAAACTTCTTGGCAGGGAAAAAATACATTTGAATAAACGTGAGTTTTGACACTCTTATGTAACCAGCTATAACATAACGCAATATATGTCACCACATGTGTAAATATATGTGTCATGCCAGTGTTATGACCATATTATGACAAGTTATGTCAGCTATTATGACATATTATGACATGGATATGACTGTGTAAAGTTTCACATGACAAGGCTTGAAATAGCGGCTTTGGGAAAGTCCTTCTACATTGACTATCGGACCTAATCAACCATTTTGGGTTAATAAGCATGTGTGTGTCAGGAAAGAGCTTAATTACATATTCATTATCTATTTCAACTCTGCCAACTGAGAAGACCTGGCATTATTAACCTCACATAACCAGTTGATTGATGGATGATGTGAATGCTGGGTATAGATGACTGACAACGTCATATGAACAAATTTAAATAATCAAAACAAAATACCAATTCAAGTTCAACGATCCAAATAGGAATGGAGAGTATGAGCCTGCTGAACCACATTATAGTATATACTGTAAACAAGCCTGTAAACACCACCGTCCTTATAGAGTGGATTCATTGCATCTCCACACACCGACTAGCAGTGTTAGAGTAACGACCTTGGTTAATGACGGTAATGATGACAAATCATCTCCTTGTTTCTGTGACAGTGCATGTTTCCCTGCCCTTTCTACGGCGTTCCGCAGTCATCCATCACCATGGGAGGCCTCTAACGCTGCTGATCCATCGTCCTTCCTCCTCGGCCCGGTAGACACAGTTAGAGATGTTAACAAAGTAGAATGACAGAGTCCCCATCGCGCAGGGAAAAACACTTGTGATTCACTGACGTCTATATCCCTGCATACTGGACCCCCAACCACACACCAGCCCCACCCACCACCACAACCCCCTTCCTAAAACCAAACAATAGTCACGGGCAGGTGGGCTAAACAACATCCTCTCCCTCAGTGCCCTGCTGTATCTGCGTCTGCTGGAGGATGCCCAGCGGAGAAACAAATGTTACTTTGATTGGACAGGCCTGGGTTCACATCCTTCAAAGAGGGGGGAGAGGAACATCTATCCACACACTGGCTCTTGATACCCCTCATAGAGCATCAACATTAGCATAACCAAAAAATGTAAGCGTTTGATGAGGATGAAATGAGTGAAATGTATAAAGGAGAAACATGTAAGTATGCACACACACACAATGTCATACTTCATTAGGACATTATCTTGTTACCTAAATCTTGTTTTTTTCCCCCCACCACCCAGAATGGCCTTTCCTCACTCAAGGTTACCTTATCACCTGTCCAGGCAGCTATTACTTGAGTATTATTTACTGAAAAAGCCCACGGTTGCGGATAATCCCTGTCAAGACAAAAAAATCTGCCAAAATATGTATGCAGCAAGGCTAGCCCTCCTCAGGCCTTCCTTTAACTGATCAAAGAGTCTTGCAGATAATCCCCACTCCAAAATAATCTTGACATTTGAGGAAACATTAGTAGGGAAATGACGAAAGGCTCGGCACACGCATACTCAGGCTTGGCACACGCATACTCAGGCTGACTGGCTATCGTTCAGGCAAATGAGAAATAAGGGCAGTCAGGCTATCCAGAAGGCCAAAGTTAGTTACTTTAAGGAGCATTTCTCTCTCTGTGGGTCTAAGCCCAAGAGGTTCTGGAAAACGGTTAAAGTCCTGGAGAATAAATCCTCCTCCTCACAGCTGCCCATGTCCCTTAATGTTGATGATGTGGTTGTTACTGACAAGAAGAACATGGCTAAGCTCTTTAATCACCACTTCATTAAGTTAGGATTCCTATTTGACTCAGCCATGCCTCCTTGTCCATCCAACATTTCCTCATCTCCCACCCCTTCTAATGCAACTATCCATGATGCTACTCCCTCTTTTTCCCCTGCCCAAAGTTTCTCCCATTAGGCAGTCACTGAGTCTGAGGTGCTAAAGGAGCTCTTTAAACTTGACCACAAAAAAACATCTAAGTCAGATGGTTTAGACCCTTTCTTCATTAAGGTTGCTGCCCCTATCATCGCCAAGACTATCTCCAACCTTTTTAACCTGTCTCTCCTTTCTGGGGAGGTTCCCATTGCTTGGAAGGCAGCCACGGTTCATCCTTTATTAAAATGGGGAGATCAAGCTGATCCTAACTGTTATAGGCCTATTTCTATTTTGCCCTGCTTATCAAAATTGTTGGAAAAACTTGTCAATAATCAACTGACTGGCTTTCTTGATGTCTATAGTATTCTCTCGGTTATGCAATCTGGTTTCCGCTCAGATTATGGATGTGTCACAGCAACCTTAAAGGTTCTCAATGATGTCACCATTGCTCTTGATTCTAAGCAATATTGTGTGGCTATTTTTATTGACTTGTCCAAGGCTTTTGATACGGTAGACCATTCCATTCTTGTGGGCCGGCTAAGGAGTATTGGTGTCTCTGAGGGGCTTTGGCCTGGTTTGCTAACTACCTCGCTCAAAGAGTGAAGTGTATGAAGTCAGAAAATCTGCTTGTCTCAGCCACTGCCTGTCACCAAGGGAGTACCCTAAGGCTCGATCCTAGGTCCCACGCTCTTTTCAATTTACATCAATAACATAGCTCAGGCAGTAGGAAGCTCTCTCAGCCATTTATATGCAGATGATACAGTCTTATAGTCAGCTGGCCCCTCCCAGGATTCTGTGTTAAATGCTCTACAACAAAGCTTTCTTAGTGTCCAACAAGCTTTCGCTACCCTTAACCTTGATGTGAACACCTCCAAAACAAAGGTCATGTGGTTTGGTAAGAAAAATGCCTCTCTTCCCACAGGTGTTATTAAATCCTCTGAAGGTTTAGAGTTTGAGTTAGTCACCTCATACAAATACTTGGGAGTATGGCTAGACGGTACACTGTCCTTCTCTCAGCACATATCAAAGCTGGCTAAAGTGAAATCTAGGTTTCCTCTATCGTAATCACTCCTCTTTCACACCACCTGCCAAACTATCCCTGATTCAGATGACCATCCTACCCATGCTAGATTACGGAAACATAATTTATAGATCGGCAGGTAAGGGTGCTCTCGAGCGGCTAGATGTTCTTTACCATTCGGCCATCAGATTTGCCACCAATGCTCCTTATAGAACACATCACTGCACTATATACTCCACCGTAAACTGGTCATATCTGTATACCCGTCGCAAGACCCACTGGTTGATGCTTATTTATAAAACCCTCTTAGGCCTCACTCCCCCTATCTTAGATATCTACTGCAGCCCCCATCCTCCACATACAACACCCGTTCTGCCAGTCACATTCTTTTAAAGGTCTCCAAAGCACACACATCCTTGGGCCGCTCCTCTTTTCAGTTCGCTGCAGCTAGTGACTGGAACGAGCTGCAACAAACACTCAAACTGAACAGTTTTATCTCATTCTCTTCATTCAAAGACTCAATCATGTACACTTTTACTGACAGTTGTGGCTGCTTTATGTGATGTATTATTGTCTCTACTTTCTTGCCCTTTGTGCTGTTGTCTGTGCCCAATGATGTTTGTATCATGTTTTGTGCTGCCACCATGACATGTTGCTACCATGTTGTTGTCAAGTTGTGTTGCTGCCATGCTATGTTGTTGTTTTGCGTCTCTCTTTATGTAGTGTTGTCTCTCTTGTTGTGATGTTTGTTTTGTCCTATATTTATATTGCATTTATTTATTTATTTTAATCCCAGTCCCCCGTCCCTGCAGAAGGCCTTTTTCCTTTTGGTAGGCCGTCATTGTAATTAAGAATTTGTTCTTAACTGACTTGCCTAGTTAAATAAAGGTTGAATAAAAATATATAAATAAATAAATACTGGGTGTGCAAGTTTCTGTTCAAGCCCAGCCCTGACATTATTTGTATTAGACACTATTCATTTAACTATTCAATCATCTCTTGTTTTGGAGAAAGATGGATGTCTAAATCTACTAACCATTTATATGGGCATTGAAATAAAGCATTGATTCTTTGAATTAAGTATAGTGTATTTTCTGGGTCATTGAACATTCCCTGTTTGTCTCTTTTATTTGGGTGTCACTCACTCTCATTTTGTCTGATGATATTGCACAGATTTGCAGTTGAAGTGAATGTCCTTGATCATTGGTGTGGGTGTAACAATCCCTTTATGGCTGACCTAGGAGGCAAACCCTGTCCACAACAGGACTTCATACCCACAAAGCAAAGTACATTATCCATCAAAAACCATGATCTTGGTTGGGCTAGGATATCAGTACTTTAGGTCTCAGGGCCGGTGACATCACCTCATGATGGCTACTAGGGCTTTGTCTCACTGTTTTTCCTTGATTATTCGCATCCTATTTCCTCACCTGTATTGTATCGCAACTGTATTGGAGGAGAAGGTACAAGGTCCCTCCCATCTGACCTTCTTCTCCAATGGGTTTTGAGAAGGATGTTAGGAGAGGAATCGAGGAAGGATGATTTGAGAAAGTGCTTAGCTCGCATGTTCTACACACTCATCCCTCTGCTGCACTCACTGACCTCCTCCTTCTCCGCATCAACCTCAGCAGCCAGCTGAGCAGACTGTGTGAACTGAGTCAATCTAGCACCCACAGAATACATTTTATGGATATCTAATTCTGCTACATTGACTCAGATCACACAGGCGGCGGATGAGTTATACTGTCGGTTGCGTAGGAGAAGGTGAGAGGGGCGTGACTGTAGCAGAGGTGAGCTGCAGGTGAGTTCTAAACTGAACAAAAATGTAAACACAACATGGAAAGTGTTGCTCCATGTTTCATGACCTGAAATTAAATGAAAGATTCCAGACATGTTCCATACGCACAAAAAGCTTATTGCTCAAATGTTGTGCACAAATGTTTACATCCCTGTGTCTGAGCCTTCCATCAACCTGACAGGTGTGGTATATCAAGAAGCTAATTAAACAGCATGATCATAGAGTGCCTAGAGGTCAAACAGCGAAATGGTTCCAATTGTTTTTCCACCATTCATTTTTCCCAAAGGGGATTTTGGAAACACTTAAAGGGCTGTTTTGTGTAGGTTTACCCTGGCGTGACGTTTTGATAGCCGTGTAAATCTCCCTAGGACAAGGTGACTATTATCGATATATTTGCCTGTATTTACCCCCCCAAAATGAAATGCTAATTAGCCTCTAATGTGACTATCATAAAGAACTACAAATGCCATGTTGATCTGGACGAGACTGCCATATTGAGGAATAGGTAAGAAACTCTGGATGAACTATCTAATGTTAGCTAAATGTAGTAATGAATAAATAGACGACATTGACAATTCTGTGAACTGTCTTGTGCAAGTTAACACTGTTAGCAAAGGTGCCAGCTAGAGATAAGGTTTAAGCGCTTGCAGGGATTTGTAGTTTTGTATGATGTCTACATTGATTCTAATTAGCATTTTCAAATCTGAGAGTAAATAGAGCCGAATATATTGATGAATGTAACCTTATCCACGAGAGATTTACATGGTTATCAAAACGTCACGCCAAGGTAGACGTGCAAGAAACATATCCCTTATTGTAAGTGTTTCTAAAATCCCCCATGGGAAAAATGAATGGTGGAAAAATGTAATGTCCACCAGAGCTGTTACCAGATAATTGAATGTTCATTTCGCTACCATAAGCCACCTCCAACATCAGAAATGTACAGATATACAGAATTTGGCAGTACATCCAACCAGCCTCACAACTGCAGACCATGTGTAACCACACCAGTCTTCACCTGCGGGGATCGTCTGAGACCAGCCACCCAGACAGCTGATGAAACTCTGGGTTGCAAAACTGAATAATCATCTGTGTGCTCGTCGTCCTCACCAGGGTCTTGACCTGACTGCAGTTTGGCATCATACCTAACTTCAGTGAGCATTCGATGGCCACTGGCACTCTGGAGAAGTGTTCTATTCACAAATTAATCTCAATTTCAACTGTGGGTTATGGTATGGGCAGGCATAAGATATGGGGGGAGCCCCTTAGCGCCTGATGGCCCTTAGCGACCACTTATATCGCTTATGCATGGAGCCAGCACTGGTTATATTAGAACCAATCACAAAGATGTCATTGTACATACTGTAGATGTTTCTGTCATGTCCCTCTGACATGACATGACTAAGCCATCACTATATGAGTCCTACATCTCTACTTATAGAGATCATAGATGAGACAATGCGTAATTTACCTGTCAGAATTTGGAGTCATTAAACTGTTTTCATTGAGATGATGGACGTGTCTTATTCACTGTTCTTTCCTTCAACCACTGATTAACCTCTTTATAACTGACAGGCCATAGATCTGCTGTTCTGTCTTTCTATGATTCTTATTCTCAGTGGTGTAAAGTACTTAAGTAAAAATAATTGAAACTATTACTTAAGTAGTTTACTTTACTTTACATTCATATTTTTGACAACTTTTACTTTTACTTCACTATATTCCTAAAGAAAATGATGTACTTTTCTATACATTTTCCCTGACACCAAAAAGTACTTGTTACATTTTGAATGCTTAGCAGGACAGGTCATCCCTACTGCCTATGATTTGGCGGATTCACTAAACACATGCTTGGTTTGTAAATGATGTCTGAGTGTTGGAGCGTACCACTGGCTATCCGTAAATGATGTCTGAGTGTTGGAGCGTACCACTGGCTATCTGTAAATGATGTCTGAGTGTTGGAGCGTACCACTGGCTATCCGTAAATGATGTCTGAGTGTTGGAGCGTACCACTGGCTATCTGTAAATGATGTCTGAGTGTTGGAGCGTACCACTGGCTATCTGTAAATGATGTCTGAGTGTTGGAGCGTACCACTGGCTATCTGTAAATGATGTCTGAGTGTTGGAGCGTACCACTGGCTATCTGTAAATGATGTCTGAGTGTTGGAGCGTACCACTGGCTATCTGTAAATGATGTCTGAGTGTTGGAGCGTACCACTGGCTATCTGTAAATGATGTCTGAGTGTTGGAGCGTACCACTGGCTATCTGTAAATGATGTCTGAGTGTTGGAGCGTACCACTGGCTATCTGTAAATGATGTCTGAGTGTTGGAGCGTACCACTGGCTATCCGTAAATGTAAAAAACAAGAAAACGGTGCCGTCTGGTTTGCTTAATAGAAATTATTTGAAATTATTTATACTTTTGCTTTTACTTTTGATACTTAAGTATATTTTAGCAGTTACATTTACTTTTGATACTTAAGTATATGTCAAATCAAATACTTTTAGACTTTTACTCAAGTAGTATTTCACTGGATGACTTTCACTTTTACTTGAGTCATTTCTATTAAGGTATCTGTAATTTTACTCAAGTATGACAATTGAGTCTCTTTTTCCAACACTGCTTATTCTGCACCAAAACAGTATTTGACAACGAGTACAGAGAAAACCATCAACTCCCTCTGTCTAATGTGCCACTTCCCTGAGACACCGCACTGACGAAACCATGAGAACAGTGAGGAGCGATTGTCCACATGCCAGAGCTTAAGCACTCAACACTGAAGCTCCGTTTTTATATCCAGGCTACTTCTGTATACACCCTAATGAGAATCTTGGCATCCGTTCATGATAATGAAATATCAATAGAGAGAGAGAGCACATCATCAAACATACATACAATACAGGACAGTACAGTGCCTTTCCATAACACAGCAGGGTTCAGAAGGTTTCATTGCTATGACCAGCTCAGCCATGGATGTTCTCTTTATGTCAGCTCCTCTGGTTATATTCACAGACCAGAGCCACTTATTCTGATCCATGAGGAGTCACTGAGAGTTCACCAAGAGGATAAAGAAGGAAGCCATATAAACTCTGAAGGTATTCAAAGGCTTCTTCACTATGCTGCTGTTGCTGCTATCTGGTCATGGCTCTACAGAGAGGTGCATATCTGAGGGGCTTTAAAGTGCTCTATTGGGCTGGGTACTAAGCCTGCTAGAATTTGAAATTCTAAATGAAATACTACCTACATACTAGATTTTTTTTTAACTTAAAAAAAAGATTATTGGAAGGTTGAAAGGAATGAGTACTCACAACTGTTTGAATGTGTCAGCTGGCCTGGTGAGTAATTGGAATGAATGAATATATATAATGGGCAATACTAGAAAATACTGTACCATGCATCTGTTATTACCATGGTTAGTTACCATGTAGGGCGACCCAGTCCCCAAAGTGACTATTTACATTGAATGCAAGGATTCCTCTGTTTTGTCTTAGGAATTCAACATTCTCTGTGTTGATCTCACAAACCCCCATTGTCACACCTCTTAGAAGCAGAGGTTCTGTTGTCTTTAAAGGTCTGTAGGTCTTATATCTGATTGGAGATTAACCAGTAATGCTGTTGGTCAACAACTCAGATTTTGAATCCAAACAACTGAGGCTTAAAGAAGGTCTTAGATTCATTGTCTCGCTCTCCTTTTTGTTCCTGATCTGCACTGGTGAGACAGTCTCTCCTTCTCTTTCATTCTCTCCCTCTCCCATGAGCTATGGGCTCCCTCTCTGATCATGCTTAAAATAATGCCTTGTAATGCTTGTTAATGCTTTGTAACTTAAGCTGTATGTCTTGTATGGCATAAGGCTCCCGAGTGGTGCAGTGATCTAAGGCACTGCATCTCAATGCTAGAGGCATCACTACAGACCCTGGTTTGATCCCGGGCTGTATCAAAATTAGCTGTGATCGGGAGTCCCATAGAGCGGCGCACAATTGGCCCAGCATCGTCCGGGTTAGGGGAGGGTTTGGCCGTGGTAAGCCGTCATTGTAAAATAAGAATTTGTTCTTAACTGACTTGCCTAGTTAAATAAAGATAAAACAAATGTTTCAGTATGTTATTTCATTCATTTTACAAAGTAATTAAATACACTTGTATTTAGAATTCCATTTTCAGACATTTATTGATTCCCTATTACTGTAACTCAACTTTAGTCTCTTGCATACTGCTAAATCATCTTTGTGGAGTCAAATAATTCATTTAATGGGCCAATTGCTTAGTCTTATTATGAGTGGCATGTGAGGTATATATAATACGCACATCAAATATTACTTCACTACAACCATTCCAATAACAGTCATTGAGTGTGTCATTGTAACAGTCATTGAGAGCACCTGAATGTCTCTTTTTCCTATCTAATTGCAAAGGGGCGAGAGGAACGTTATTCAGATATACTGTTGCTGTTTGGCACAGCATCACTCAGAATCCAAACCCCTTTGAGCATTCTTATCTTTAGCCTGTCGCCCCACTTTCTCAGCCCCAGGCTAGTAGATGGCTGCAGGGTGGGACGGCTACTGCCAGCTACACTTAAGCTGGATAATGGTTTCATTTGTCAAAATGAGTGACTTGTAATTCATCAACCTCTTTTAAAAGTACAAGGTGTTGACACATATAATATATACACAACTTGTCAGTAATAGTGGGTGCCCGGTTTTATACTTACTTTCTCCAGAGGGTAATTACTATAGCCTACTGTACTGTACTATGGCAGCAGTCTGAACAATTCCCAGCATTAATAACTGGGTAGTTCAGCAGCCTTGTGGTCATTTTTAAAGACTTAACATATTGCTATTATATTATTCTGACCCAAGAATGTTAGGGTTAAATGTGGGAATGTTTGCTCATTTCCAGTACTGAATAACTGTGCCTCTGGAGAGCACCTGCTGACAGATGATGCTTCATTATGAATACCACCGAATATCAATTCAGTTAATTTCCCCATTACTGAGCTCCCACAAAGAAGAATACATCTAACACATCTCTAACCCTGTCATTAGCCTCAGTAACAGAATAACAGAGGGTTTCGGAAGGGAAGGCAGGAAGTCAGGAAGGCAGAAAGGCAGGCCGGTTTCCTCTGCTATCTGAGGTGGATCTGCAAGTCATTCTGCTAGTTAAACATTAGCAGGAGGGCTCTAATGAAAGTCCAGCTGCCTCACACTTTGGTTAAAGTGAGAGTTTCGATGTGTTGATTCTCACGGCCAAACAATATTTACATAGAGCAAGCCCTCCAGAACAGGCAGGGAAATAATGGCATGCAGCCTGGCAGAGCCACTGACTGGGCCTGATTACACACACTGAGATGAGTTGGCTACTGGTGCAGAGGGCACTCTCACATTTCCATTAGCACAACTAACTAATCCAAATAAACCCTGCATGTATCAGGTGTTGTGAGATTCAGGGGAGCTGATCATTTTACACAAACACACACACACACACACACACAGAAAATCAAACAACCTCTTCCTGACTTGACTTTGTCTAATTGATTACAGACTATAGAGAGCTCCACTTGGTTTGTGGGAATATACGCATGGTTTGAATTAGAATTTTTTGGGCAATGATTTACACAAAATACTCTGTAATGTCAAAGTGGAAGAAAAATCTTAACATTTGTGAAGAAATTATAAAAAATAAACTAACATATCTTGATTTCATAAGTAGTCAACCTTCTGAGTCAATACATGTTAGAATCACCTTTGGCAGCGATTACAGCCCTCCTGCTGTGAATCGTTCTGGGTAAGTCTCTAAGAGATTTGCACACCTGGACTGTACAATATTTGAACATGATTATTTTTCAAATTCTTCAAGTCCTGTGAAGTTGGTTGTTGATCATTGCTACGCAGCCATGATGATGTCTGGTCATAGATTCTCAAGACAATTTAAGTCAAAACTGTAACTCGGCCACTCAGGAACATTAAATGTTGTCTTGGTAAGCAACTCCAGTATATCTTTGGCCTTGTGTTCTAGGTTATTGCCCTGTTGAAAGGTGAATTTGTCTCCCAGTGTCTGTTGGAAAGCAGACTGAACCAGGTTTTCCTCTATGCTTTTGTGTGTGCTTAGCTCTATTCTGTTTCTTTTAGTCCTAAACAACTCCCCAACTCTTGCCAATAACAAGCATACCCATAACATGATGCAGCCACCACTATGCTTGAAAATATGAAGAGTGGTACTCAGTGATCTGTTGTGATGGATTTGGCCCAAACATATCACTTTGTTTTCAGGATATAAAGTTCTTTCTTTGGCACATTTTTTGTAGTTTTACTTTATTGCCTTATTGCAAACAAGATGCATGTTTTGGAATATTTTTTATTCTGTACAGGCTTTCTTCTTTCCACTCTGTCATTTAGGTTAGTATTTGGTGAGTAACTACAATGTTGTTGATCCATCGTCAGTTTCTCCTATCACTGCCATTAAACTCTGTAACTGTTTTAAAGTCAGCATTGGCCTTATGGTGAAATCCCTGAGCGGTTTCCTTCCTCTCCGGCAACTGAGTTAGGAAGGATGCCTGTATCTTTGTAGTGACTGCGTGTATTGATACACCATCCAAAGTGTAATTAATAACTTCACCATCCCCAAAGGGATATTCAATGTCTGTTTTTTTACCCATCACACTTCTTTGTGAGGCATTGGAAAACCTCCCTGGTCTTTGTGGTTGAATCTATGTTTGAAATTCGCTGCTCAACTGAGGGACCTTACAGATAATTGTATGTGTGGGGTACAGAGTTGAGGTAGTCATTCAAAAATCATGTTAAACACTATTAGTCCAAGCAACTTATTTGACTTGTCAAGCACATTTTTACTCCTGAACTTATGTAGACTTGTCAAAACAAATGGCCTCTATTCTTACGGACTCAAGATATTTCAGCTTTTCATTTTTGTAAGAAATTCCAACAACATAATTTCACTTTAGCATTATGGGGTATTGTGTATTGTGTAAATCTACATTTATTCCATTGTAGATTCAGGCTGTAACACAACCAAATGTGGAAAAAGTCAAGGGGTGTGAATACTTTCTGAAGGAACTGTATATGAGAGTCTGTGGTGGTAATGGTAGGCCAATTAATAGGCCCTCAGGGAAATCTTGAAATGTCTGTTGAAATTTTCAGCTCAATGGCAATGACTCTCTCCACCATTATCAGTGGTAATGGTCTCTCACCACCACCACCTTCAGTAGGCTTGGAAAATAATAAACTATAGGCTACTGTAGGCTACATTAATATATTTGTATGACTTAAATTCATGTCAGTGGCCCAGTGGCCCGGCATACATAAAGATCCGAAGGGAGAGTGGGTTTGCTGGTTTGCTGAAATTACCCTGCACTGTCTGATCGTCAAAACAATTGTGATGGGGGCACTTATCAATGTCTCAGATGCTATACAGTAGAAACCAGCTGATAGAAACAGACGTTATCCAGTAGAAATCTGCTGGTAGATGTTAAATCATTCGATAGAAATCTGCTGGTAGATGTTAAATCATACGATAGAAATCTGCCCATAGAAAATGCATATAACAGCCTAGTAAAATTCTATATCTGGTAAAACATTTTTTGAATCAATGTTTGACAACTTTCATTGAACTGAATATAATATGATACGGTCTGTAACCTACCTCAAATAGTCATGAGTTATGAGAGAGACATCCAAAGGTGAGTACAATCCATTACCGCATATTCGGGAAAGCTTTGGTTGAACCTAATGCGCGGGTAACAGAAAGATGCAACTCTGAAATAAGAATGGTTCTGAAAACAGCTCTCATGCACAATCTTGGTCCTCGCTTGGAGAAAATTCCTCACAATGTCAAGAAAATAGATCCAGTGGTAGTCTAAATGTTGAGATAGGGTAACTCATTTATGAATTCGCCATAACGTCCATGCGTGGGTGTTCTGTCACTGAGTTTCTCAATCCCGTTACAAACCAATCTGGGTCCAGTTCTATAAAACATTCATTGGATGCTGCCACACGTTTATTTACAATGAGAGACGAACGTGGAATATGGTCCTTGAAGCAAACCAAATGAAATTGAACACGGTAGGCGGGAGACTATCCTTTCTGTACACCGCTGTCATATATTTGGGTCAATGTCGGTATGATGCCGCCAGCGTGTCGCGGTGAGACGACCTGTCTATTCTCTTCGTGTCCAGACCGCCTGTCAAACAGCCCTGTGGATCGCGCACACCACAGCGGTAACCGCGCTCTGCGCTCCACACAGACCGATTGCACTGCCTACTGTATTTAAAGAGACACAGCAGAAAATACACGCAACTAAGGGCGCGGTGACTGTGCATTTCACTGTGCATTTTGCAGTAACTACTTTTCTATTGCATATATTATAAACCATACAGGCCACCCTACACCATAAAACAAATAATTCCTCCTTGAGTATTCATGTATGATCCATGTCTTTAATTAATTATATGGGTATTTATATATGATTCTTGTCTTGAATTAATTATATGGGGCAGGTAATGGTCACCTTGACATTATTTATTTGATTTATGTATTTTTATTTAACATTTATTTAACTAGGTAAGTCAGTTAATAAGAACAAATTCTTCAGATGCAGTGCATTAGACCGCTGAGCCACTCGAGATTTGTTTCTACTGTGTAATGTCACAACAGTGCAATACACCAAAACATCATACATCTAATTCTGTTTTCGTGAAAACATATAACTGTGATAGCTTTCTCCAACATGGAATCTCTACAGTTTACAGCAGTTGGCTTGAGAATCATACTAGCCTAATGAAAGTCAATGGTAGAGCAGCCATCTAAACTTATCCTTACTGCTTTCATGACTGTATGAATCTAAGAGCTGTGACTGAGAAACGTTCTGGCACTGCAGTGGGCAAGGGAAGAGACATGGCTGTGACCCTTTATTCTCCCCAAAAATGTACATAATTTTTTTCTATTCAATTTAAGGCCTCTATTGGCATGGCAAACATATGTTTACATTTCCAAAGCAAGTGAAATAGATCATAAACAAAAGTGAAATAAACTTTTTAATATTGCTGCTGTGATATTTCACCCAATAGATATGGGAGTTTATCAAAATTGGATTTGTTTTCAAATTATTTGTGAGTTTGTGTAATCTGAGAGAAATGTGTGTCTATAATATGGTCATACATTTGGCAGGAGGTTAGGAAGTGCAGCTCAGTTTCCATCTCATTTTGTGGGCAGTGTGATCATAGCCTGTCTTCTCTTGAAAGCTCTTTCTCAATAGCAAGGCTATGCTCACTGACTCTGTACATAGTATCACGTTTTAGTGAAGACCCAGATGCAGACAGCGTCGAGGTAACAAAAGTTTATTACTAGAACAGGGTCAGACAAAACAACAGGTCAAGGGCAGGCAGAGGTCGGTAATCCAGATCAGAGTCAAGAGGTACAGAACAGCAGGCAGTCTCAGGGTCAGGGCAGGCACACAAAGACAGGTGAAACAGATCAGGGTATGACACACAGTCAAAGATTTCCTTAATTTTGAGTCAGTCATGTGGTCAGGTATTCTGCCCCTGTGTACTCTCTGTTTAGAGCCAAATAGCATTCGAGTTTGCTCAGTTTTTTTGTAAATTCTTTCCAATGTGTCAAGTGAATATGTTTTTAACGGCTCTTTTCTGGATTTGGATAATTAGCGGGTATCGGCCTAATTCTGCTCTGCATGCATTATTTGGTGTTTTACGTTGTACATTGAGGAAATTATTGCAGAATTCTGCATGCAGAGTCTCAATTTGTTTTGTATCCCATTTTGTGAATTCTTGGTTGGTGAGCGGACCCCAGACCTCACAACCATAAAAGGCAATGGGTTCTATAACTGATTCAAGTATTTTAAGCCAGATCCTAATTGTTATGTCGAATGTTATGTTCCTTTAGATGGCACAGAAGGCCCTTCTTGCCTTGTCTCTCAGATCGTTCACAGCTTTGTGGAAGTTACCTGTGGCGCTGATGTATAGTTTTTTGTGTGCTCTAGAGCAATTGTGTCTAGATGGAATTTGTATTTGTGGTCCTGGGAACTTGACTTTTTTTTGTCTTACTGAGATTTACTGTCAGGGCCCAAGTCTGACAGAATCTGTGCAGAAGATCTAGGTGCTGCTATAAACATTTGATTCTAGTAGGGTGAGGCCGGGTGCTGCAGACTGTTCTAGTGCCCTCTTCAATTCGTTGATATACAATGCCTTGCAAAATGATTCATCCCCAATGGTGTTTTTCCTATTTTGTTGCATTACAACATGTTTTTTACATTTATTTTTATTTAGATTTCATGTAATGGACATACACAAAATAGTTCAAAATTCAAAAAAATTCTAACGGAAAAGTGGTGCATGCATATGTATTCATCCCCCTTTGCTATGAAGCCCCTAAAAAAGATCTGGTGCAACCAATTACCTTCAGAAGTCAGAAGTCACATAATTCGTTAAATAAAGTCCACCTGTGTGCAATCTAAGTTCCACATGATTGTCACATGATCTCAATATATATACACCTGTTCTGAAAAGCCACAGTGTAAGGCGTCCAGGTGTAGCAGGTAAGGCGGAGTCAGGCGCAGGACACAGAGATTAGTAATTCACGTAACTACGTAAATATTCCAAGAAGGAAAATAATCAAGCTCACATACACAGACCAACTTACAATGAACAAACACGCACAAAACCATGGGGGAACCAGAGGGTTAAATAAGGAACATATAATTATGGGAATGGAAACCAGGTGTGTACAATGAAGACAAAACAAATGGAAAATGAAAAGTGGATCGGTGGCGGCTAGAAAACCGGTGACGTCGACCGCCGAACGCCGCCCAAACAAGGAGAGGGACCAACTTCAGCGGTAGTCGAGACACCCAGAGTCTGCAACACCACTAAGCAAGGGGCACCACCAATCAAGCGGCACCATGAAGACCAACGAGCTCTTTAAACAGGTCAGGGACAAAGTTGTGGAGTAGTACAGATCAGGCTGGAGTTATAAAAAACATCAGAAACTTTGAACATCCCACGGAGCACCATTAAATCCATTATTAAAAAACTGAGAGAATATGGCACCACAACTAACCTGCCAAGAGAGGGCCGCCCACCAAAAGTCACGGACCAGGTCATTAGGGCATTAACCAGAGAGGCAACAAAGAAACTAAAGACAACCCTGACGGAGCTGCAAAGCTCCACAGCGGAGATCCATAGGACCACTTTAAGCCGTACACTCCACAGAGCTGGGCTTTACGGATGAGTGACCAGAAAAAACGCCTTGCTTAAAACCTCTCTGGGATATGTGGGACAGTAGTGTCCCACCTCGCCAACGGCCAGTGAAAGTGCAGGGCGCCAAATTCAAAACAACAAAAATCTCATAATTAAAATTCCATACAAGTATTTTACACCATTTTAAAGATAACAATCTCATTAATCCAGCCACAGTGTTTGATTTCAAAAAGGCTTTACAGCGAAAGCACCACAAACGATTATGTTAGGTCACCACCAAGTCACAGAAAAACACAGCCATTTTTACAGCCAAAGAGAGGAGTAACAAAAACCACAAATAGAGATCAAATGAATCACTAATAGGACATGTATGTTTTGTTTGCTAAAGTGCATATTTATATTTAAAAAATCGAATTTTGCCGCGTTACGTTCAGTAGTTCTAAAACATGCAGTGATTTTGCAGAGAGCCACATCAATTCACATAAATACTCATCATTAATGTTGATGAAAATACAAGTGTTATACATGGAATTAGAGATATACTTCTCCTTATTAATGCAACTGCTATGTCAGATTTCAAAAACACTTTACGGAAAAAGCAAACCATGCAATAATCTGAGTACAGTGTTCAGACAACAAAGCAGCCAAAAAGATATCCGCCATATTCTGTAGTCAACATTAGTTAGAAATATCATAATAAATATTCACTTACCTTGATGATCTTCATAAGGATGTAGTCCCGGGAATCCCAGTTCCACAATAAATGTTTGATTTGTTCGATAAAGTTAATAATTTATGTCCAAATAGCTTCTTTTGTTAGGGCGTTTGGTAAACAAATCCAAACGCGTGTTCAGGTCCAGCCGAGCGTCGGATGAAAAGTTAAAAAAGTTATATTACACGTCGTAGAAACTTTTCAAACTAAGTATAGAATCAGTCTTTAGGATGTTTTTAACATAAATCTTCAATAATGTTCCAACCGGAGAATTCCATTGTCCATTGTTCCATTGTAGAAAAGCAATGGAACGAGAGCTAACTCTCTCGTGACTGCGCCTCACGAGCGTGTGGCACTCTGCCAGACACCTGACCCAATCTCCTCTCATTCGCCCTCACTTCACAGTAGAAGCCTCAAACAAAGTTCTAAAGACTGTTGACATCTAGTGGAAGCCTTAGGAAGTGCAATATGACCCCATTTACACTGTATATTGGAATGGCAAAGAGTTGAAAAACTACAAACCTCAGATTTCCCACTTCCTGGTTGGATTTTTCTCAGGTTTTCGCCTGCCATATGAGTTCTGTTATACTCACAGACATCATTCAAACAGTTTTAGAAACTTCAGAGTGTTTTCTATCCAATACTACTAATAATATGCATATATTAGCATCTGGGACAGAGTAGCAGGCAGTTTACTCTGGGCACCTTATTCATCCAAGCAACTGTCACCAAGAAGTTAAAGAACAAAATAAGGTGTTCGCCAAAAGGCATGTGGGAGACTCTCCAAACATATGGAAGAAGGTACTCTGGTTAGATGAGACTAAAATTGAGCTTTTTGACCATCAAGGAAAACGCTATGTCTGGCGCAAACCCAACACCTCCCATCACTCCGAGAACACCATCCCCACAGTGAAGCATGTTTTTCATTGCAGGGACTGGGAAACTGGTCAGAATTGAAGGAATGATGGATGGCACTAAATACAGGGAAATTCTTGAGGGAAACCTATTTCAGTCTTTCAGAGATTTGAGACTGGGATGGAGGTTCACCTTCCAGCAGGACAATGACCCTAAGCATACTACTAAAGCAACACTTGAGTGGTTTAGGGGGAAACATTTAAATGTCTTGGAATGGCCTAGTCAAAGCCTTGACCTCAATCCAATTGAGAATCTGTGGTATGACTTACAGATTGTTGTTCACCAGTGGAACCCATCCAACTTGAAGGAGCTGGACCAGTTTTGCCTTGAAGAACGGGCAAAAATGCCATGGGCTAGATGTGCCAAGCTTATAAAGACATACCCCGAGAGACTTGCAGCTGTAATTGCTGCAAAAGGTGTCTCTACAAAGTATTGACTTTGGGGGGTGAATAGTTATGCATGATTAAGTTTTCAGTTTTTTTGCTATATTTCTTGTTTGTTTCACAATAAAAAAATATTTTGCATCTTCAAAGTGGTAGGCATGTTGTGTAAATCAAATGATACAAACCCCCCAAAAATCCATTTTAATTCCAGGTTGTAAGGCATCAAAATAGGAAAAATGCCAAGGGGGGTGAATACTTTCGCAAGCCACTGTATATGTTGAAGAGGGTAAAGAGAGGGTGAAAAGCCAATTTGACATTTGCTCATTACATTGTTTTCACTGAGGAAATGTACGAGTCTGCTGTTAATGATAATGTAGAGGATTTTCCCAAGGTTGCTGTTGACGCATATCCCACGGTAGTTATTGAGGTCAAATTCTTCAACACTTTTGTGGATTAGGGTGATCAGTCCTTTGTTCCAAATATTGGGGAATATGCCAGAGCTGAAGATGATATTAAAGAGTTTAAGTATAGCCAATTGGAATTTTTGGTCTGTATATTTGATCATTTAATTCAAGATACCATAAACCCCGTAGGCCTTGGAGGGTTTGTATTTTGTCCTGTAGTTTATTCAATGTAATTAGAGAATCCAGTGGGTTCTGGTAGTATTTAGTAGTTGATTCTAAGAATTGTATTTGATCATGTATATGTTTTTGCTGTTTGTTCTTTGTTATAGAGCCAAACGATTGTAGAAGTGGTTCATCTATACAACTCCAATTTGGTTAGATAACCGTGTTGTTGTTTGTTTATAATAAATATCAGAGACTCGAACCATCTGCCTCCCGTGTCTGCATCTGGGTCTAACCTTGTACCATTATAGTACGAACTGGCCATGACAGACCGAGCAGACTTGGACCAGCTCCGCCACGCTGTCTCCCTGCAGGGAGCCTCCATTGGGAGGCGTGAGGATCTACTAAAGGACTTTTTGGAAGGGCTTCGTCCCCTGATGGAAAGCCACGAGCAAGGGTTTAAGGCAATCATGGAGCAAATCAGGGAGTTACCTCATTGGCAGCCTGCCACCTCTGAGATCCCTCAACCACCCAGTAACCTTTTATCTATTAGTGGTGAGTTTGTACAGCCTACCCTGGCTCCCCGAGAACCCCGCTTACCTCCTCCGGAGCGATATCCTGGGGATCCTGGAGCCTGCCGGGGTTTTCTTTCGAAATGCGGCGTTATTTTTGAGCTACAGCTGTTCCTTTCGGACCGATCGAAGATAGCGTATATTATTACGCTAATGTCGGAAAGGGCGCTCTCCTGGGCTACGGCAGTTTGGGAGAAACAATCTGCCATTTGTCGTCATCTGGAGGATTTCTTGGCAGAGGTGAGGAAGGTGTTCGATTCTCCGGTATCTGGGAGAGAGGCGACCCGAAAACTACTTGAAGACTCTCGTAGTGTGGCAGACTACTCTGTAGACTTTTGCACGTTGGCAGCCGAGAGTGCCTGGAATCCGGAGTCCCCTTTCGAGACCTTCCCCCATGGTTTATCAGAGGTAATAAAAGATGAGCTAGCTGCTCGGGAATTACCGGTTGACCTCGATTCCCTCATCTCTCTCACCATTAGGATTGATGGACGTCTACGGGAGCAGCCTCGGATCTGTCTGCTGTTCCTCCTGGAGGTTTCCAGCAAGGCTCGCGCTACCTCCCTTCCTCCAAATCGTCCTTACGATTGTGCTATTGACCTCCTCCCGGGCAGCACACCGCCTCGAGGCCAGCTATATTCCCTGTCTGGCCCTGAGACCAAGGCCATGGAAGAGTACATTGAGGATTCTCTGGCTGCTAGCAGCATTCACCGTTCTGCCTCTCATGCCGGCGCAGGGTTCTTCTTTGTGGGAAAGAAGGACAAGACCCTGTGTCCATGTACTGATTACCGGGGCCTCAATGACATCACAATCAAGAATCGGTACCTACTACCACTCCTCTCCTCGACTTTCAAACCTCTCCAGGGGGCTACCATTTTAACTAAACTGGACCTCTGGAATCCATACCACCTTGTTCGGATACGCAAAGGAGACGAGTGGAAGACGACTTTCAACACGGCCAGTGGACACTATGATTACCTGGTCATACCGTTTGGACTCACCAACGCTCCCGCTGTCTTCCAGGCCCTGGTCAACGATCTGCTCCGGGACATGTTGAATCGTTTTTTTTGTCTACCTCGACGACATCCTTGTTTTCTCCTGTTTTGCCCAAGAACACATTCTCCATGTTAGACAACTCCTGCAGCGCCTCCTGGACAATCAGTTATTTGTAAAAGCGGAGAAGTGCAAGTTCCACCGCTCCACTATCTGTTTTCTGGGATACATCATCATGGAAGGGAATGTTCAGATGGATCTGGAAAAAGTGAGAGCCGGGGTGGCCACAACCCACGTCCAGGGTGCAGCTACAACGGTCTCTGGGGTTTGCACATTTTTACCGCCCTTTCATTTGGGGCTACAGAAACCTGGCGGCTCTCCTCTCTGCTCTCACCTCTCCCAAGGTACTGTTCACATGGTCCCCAGCAGCAGACAAGGCTTTTGTAGATCTGAAGCAACGATTCACCACTGCTCCCGTCTTCATCCATCCGGATCCGACCCGTCAGTTTGTGGTGGAGGTTGATGCTTCTGACGTGGGAGTAGGGGCCGTACTTTCCCAGTGATCCGTCCAGGACCAAAAGCTTCATCCCTGTGCCTTCATGTCCCATCGTCTCAACTCTGTGGAGAGGAACTATGACATTGGCAACCGGAAACTCCTAGCGGTTAAGATGGCTCTGGAGGAGTGGAGGCATTGGCTGGACGGGGTGGAACATCCATTTTTAGTTTGGACTGACCATAAGAATTTAGAATACCTCCGCACTGCCAAGCACCTTAACTCAAGGCAAGCCCGTTGTGCCCTGTTATTTACCAGGTACCATCTCCTACCACCCAGGGTCCAAAAATGTGAAGCCGGACACCCTTTCCTGCCTGTACAGTTACGCTGCCACAACCTCGGAATCAGAGACCATCCTCCCTGTCTCATGTTTTGGTTGTCTGGGGGGTATTGAGGCTCGGGTCCGTAAGCATAACGTTCCCAGTCGGACCCTGGGGGGGTGGAGCCTCAAGTCTCAAGTCAGCCTCAAGTCCTGGAATGGGCTCACTCAGGCCCACTCAGGCTTCCTCCATCAGATGGCAACTCCAGCATCCTGATGGTGGTTGACAGGTTCTACAAGGCTGCCCATTTCATCCCTCTTCCTAAGTTACCTTCAGCCAAGGAGATGGCCCAGCTCATGGTGCAGCACGTCTTCCGAATCCATAGACTGGGGGGGTCCTCAGTTATCGTTCTGATTCCGGAAGGCACTTATCAGACGACTATCCTCGTCTGCAGGACAGTTTGAAGAGGTATGATCAGACTGACTCAGGATGGGGGAGTCATCACAAAGAGAGAACCTTTCCTGCTGTGCTCTTGCTTTGATCCCATAAAAGTCCAGCTGCAACTGCACGAGAATGCCCTGCACCATTACTGTCCCAGACTTGTAGACGTTGACAGAGGTTGTTTAAATGACCCCATATCTGCTGCTCCAGTTTCAACTTCCACCTGACTGTGCTGCTGCTCCAGTTTCAACTGTTCTACCTTATTATTATTCGACTATGCTGGTCATTTATGAACATTTGAACATCTTGGCCATGTTCTGTTATAATCTCCACCCGGCACAGCCAGAAGAGGACTGGCCACCCCACATAGCCTGGTTCCTCTCTAGGTTTCTTCCTAGATATTGGCCTTTCTAGGGAGTTTTTCCTAGCCACCGTGCTTCTACACCTGCATTGCTTGCTGTTTGGGGTTTTAGGCTGGGTTTCTGTACAGCACTTTGAGATATCAGCTGATGTACGAAGGGCTATATAAATACATTTGATTTGATTTGATTTGATACCCTATTTCTTGACATAGGGGGTAGTGTGCTCTTATAGCACTGTGCCATGCCAGGGGTTGGTCTGTGTGGAAAATGAAGTTGCTTACGTTCCCATCGTTGTAGCAGTCAGCAAATAGTCTCTTGGGATTGTCCTTGAGGAGCTTTTTTAAAAACGTATTCTGTGTAGTGTTATTTTTAATATCCATGGGGTACTGTATCGTAATAACCTCTGGACAGGGATAAGCCATGGGGGCTTCAAAGGCCTCTACATTTGGGTGGATGAGGGGCTGTGGAACTCTCTTGCCATTGTTAGGCTCAAGAGTTTTCACACCTCTCACTTCACACTTCAGTGCTAATTGATCAGGTCAGTTTCTTTCCTATCCTCTTGGTAGCTTAGTAGCCTTATTTATTAAGCTTTATAAAACAAAATTACCTAGAGATTATTGTATTGAATTTTTTGCCTTCAGAAGTAGGTTCCTACTAAACATCACTGACTTACAGTAGTTTTGTGTTGGATGGTATTTCCAGGTTCTGCTGTGTTTCCTCTGAGGCTTTGGTTTGTTAGAACATTTTGTTGTTGATAGTCCTTGGTACAGTAGTAATAGTCCATTCCGGTAATTTTGTCCAAAATCAACGCTTTAGGAATTGGTCTCTCTCTATCTCTCTCTCTGTACCAGCCTCAGAAATTGCAGCCCAAATAAATGAGAGACTGTGTGAGTCAGGCCTTTATGGTCAAATTGCTGCAAAGAAACCATTACCAAACGACACCAATAATAAGAAGAGACTTGCTTGGGACAAGAAACACGAGCAATTTTGGTTCCAACCAATATGTCTTTGTAAGACGCAGAGTAGGTGACTGGATGAACCCCACATGTGTGGTTCCCACCATGAAGCATGGAGGAGGAGGTGTGGGGGTGCCTTTTTAGAATTCAAGGCATACTTAACCAGTATGGCTACCACAGCATTCTGCAGCGATATGCCATCCCATCTGGTTTGCGCTTAGTGGGATTATCATTTGTTTTCAAGACCGGTGGGAAAGCATTCCAGGTGAATCTGGTTGAGAGAATGCCAAGAGTGTGCAAAGCTGCCATCAAGGCAAATGGTGGCTACTTTGAAGAATCTCAAATATAAAACACTTATTTGGTTACTACATGATTCCGTATGTGTTATTTCATAGTTTTGATGTCTTCACTATTATTCTACAATGTAGAAAATAGTCAAAAAATAAAGAAAAACTCTAGAATGAGTAGGCGTTTCCAAACTTTTGACTGGTACTGTGAGGCGTGTTGCTGACTTTATATTGTATAGAGCAGAGACCGTCACTGCTGCTCATATCATTTGCAGAAGCCTAGACAGAGCAGCATACAATCCTTGTCTCAGCCTTCTCAAATTCAAGTCCTGCTGTTCAGCTGCTGCATCCTTAACAGGCACATTATTTATTTATTTATTTATTTAACCTTTATTTAACCAGGTAGGCAAGTTGAGAACAAGTTCTCATTTACAATTGCAACCTGGCCAAGATAAAGCAAAGCAGTTCGACAGATAAAACGACACAGAGTTACACATGGAGTAAAAACAAACATACAGTCAATAATGCAGTATAAACAAGTCTATATACAATGTGAGCAAATGAGGTGAGAAGGGAGGTAAAGGCAAAAAAGGCCATGATGGCAAAGTAAATACAATATAGCAAGTAAAATACTGGAATGGTAGTTTTGCAATGGAAGAATGTGCAAAGTAGAAATAAAAAATAATGGGGTGCAAAGGAGCAAAATAAATTAATTAATTAAAATTAAATACAGTTGGGAAAGAGGTAGTTGTTTGGGCTAAATTATAGGTGGGCTATGTACAGGTGCAGTAATCTGTGAGCTGCTCTGACAGTTGGTGCTTAAAGCTAGTGAGGGAGATAAGTGTTTCCAGTTTCAGAGATTTTTGTAGTTCGTTCCAGTCATTGGCAGCAGAGAACTGGAAGGAGAGGCGGCCAAAGAAAGAATTGGTTTTGGGGGTGACTAGAGAGATATACCTGCTGGAGCGTGTGCTACAGGTGGGAGATGCTATGGTGACCAGCGAGCTGAGATAAGGGGGGACTTTACCTAGCAGGGTCTTGTAGATGACATGGAGCCAGTGGGTTTGGCGACGAGTATGAAGCGAGGGCCAGCCAACGAGAGCGTACAGGTCGCAATGGTGGGTAGTATATGGGGCTTTGGTGATAAAACGGATTGCACTGTGATAGACTGCATCCAATTTGTTGAGTAGGGTATTGGAGGCTATTTTGTAAATGACATCGCCAAAGTCGAGGATTGGTAGGATGGTCCGTTTTACAAGGGTATGTTTGGCAGCATGAGTGAAGGATGCTTTGTTGCGAAATAGGAAGCCAATTCTAGATTTAACTTTGGATTGGAGATGTTTGATATGGGTCTGGAAGGAGAGTTTACAGTCTAACCAGACACCTAAGTATTTGTAGTTGTCCACGTATTCTAAGTCAGAGCCGTCCAGAGTAGTGATGTTGGACAGGCGGGTAGGTGCAGGTAGCGATCGGTTGAAGAGCATGCATTTAGTTTTACTTGTATTTAAGAGCAATTGGAGGCCACGGAAGGAGAGTTGTATGGCATTGAAGCTTGCCTGGAGGGTTGTTAACACAGTGTCCAAAGAAGGGCCGGAAGTATACAGAATGGTGTCGTCTGCGTAGAGGTGGATCAGGGACTCACCAGCAGCAAGAGCGACCTCATTGATGTATACAGAGAAGAGAGTCGGACCAAGAATTGAACCCTGTGGCACCCCCATAGAGACTGCCAGAGGTCCGGACAGCAGACCCTCCGATTTGACACACTGAACTCTATCAGAGAAGTAGTTGGTGAACCAGGCGAGGCAATCATTTGAGAAACCAAGGCTGTCGAGTCTGCCGATGAGGATATGGTGATTGACAGAGTCGAAAGCCTTGGCCAGATCAATGAATACGGCTGCACAGTAATGTTTCTTATCGATGGCGGTTAAGATATCGTTTAGGACCTTGAGCGTGGCTGAGGTGCACCCATGACCAGCTCTGAAACCGGATTGCATAGCAGAGAAGGTATGGTGAGATTCGAAATGGTCGGTAATCTGTTTGTTGACTTGGCTTTCGAAGACCTTAGAAAGGCACGGTAGGATAGATATAGGTCTGTAGCAGTTTGGGTCAAGAGTGTCCCCCCCTTTGAAGAGGGGGATGACCGCAGCTGCTTTCCAATCTTTGGGAATCTCAGACAACACGAAAGAGAGGTTGAACAGGCTAGTAATAGGGGTGGCAACAATTTCGGCAGATAATTTTAGAAAGAAAGGGTCCAGATTGTCTAGCCCGGCTGATTTGTAGGGGTCCAGATTTTGCAGCTCTTTCAGAACATCAGCTGAATGGATTTGGGAGAAGGAGAAATGGGGAAGGCTTGGGCGAGTTGCTGTTGGGGGTGCAGTGCTGTTGTCCGGGGTAGGAGTAGCCAGGTGGAAAGCATGGCCAGCCGTAGAAAAATGCTTATTGAAATTCTCAATTATGGTGGATTTATCAGTGGTGACAGTGTTTCCTATCTTCAGTGCAGTGGGCAGCTGGGAGGAGGTGTTCTTATTCTCCATGGACTTTACAGTGTCCCAGAACTTTTTTGAGTTAGTGTTGCAGGAAGCAAATTTCTGCTTGAAAAAGCTAGCCTTGGCTTTTCTAACTGCCTGTGTATAATGATTTCTAGCTTCCCTGAACAGCTGCATATCACGGGGGCTGTTCGATGCTAATGCAGAACGCCATAGGATGTTTTTGTGTTGGTTAAGGGCAGTCAGGTCTGGGGAGAACCAAGGGCTATATCTGTTCCTGGTTCTAAATTTCTTAAATGGGGCATGTTTATTTAAGATGGTTAGGAAGGCATTTAAAAAAAATATCCAGGCATCCTCTACTGACGGGATGAGATCAATATCCTTCCAGGATACCCCGGCCAGGTCGATTAGAAAGGCCTGCTCGCAGAAGTGTTTCAGGGAGCGTTTTACAGTGATGAGTGGAGGTCGTTTGACCGCTGACCCATTACGGATGCAGGCAATGAGGCAGTGATCGCTGAGATCTTGGTTGAAGACAGCAGAGGTGTATTTAGAGGGGAAGTTGGTTAGGATGATATCTATGAGGGTGCCCGTGTTTAAGGTTTTGGGGAGGTACCTGGTAGGTTCATTGATTATTTGTGTGAGATTGAGGGCATCAAGTTTAGATTGTAGGATGGCTGGGGTGTTAAGCATGTTCCAGTTTAGGTCGCCTAGCAGCACGAACTCTGAAGATAGATGGGGGGCAATCAGTTCACATATGGTGTCCAGAGCACAGCTGGGGGCAGAGGGTGGTCTATAGCAGGCGGCAACGGTGAGAGACTTGTTTTTAGAGAGGTGGATTTTTAAAAGTAGAAGTTCAAATTGTTTGGGTACAGACCTGGATAGTAGGACAGAACTCTGCAGGCTATCTTTGCAGTAGATTGCAACACCGCCCCCTTTGGCAGTTCTATCTTGTCTGAAAATTTTGTAGTTTGGAATTAAAATGTCTGAGTTTTTGGTGGTCTTCCTAAGCCAGGATTCAGACACAGCTAGAACATCCGGGTTGGCAGAGTGTGCTAAAGCAGTGAATAGAACAAACTTAGGGAGGAGGCTTCTAATGTTAACATGCATGAAACCAAGGCTATTACGGTTACAGAAGTCGTCAAAAGAGAGCGCCTGGGGAATAGGAGTGGAGCTAGGCACTGCAGGGCCTGGATTCACCTCTACATCGCCAGAGGAACATAGGAGGAGTAGAATAAGGGTACGGCTAAAAGCTATGAGAATTGGTCGTCTAGAACGTCTGGAACATAGAGTAAAAGGAGGTTTCTGGGGGCGATAAAATAGCATCAAGGTATAATGTACAGACAAATGTATGGTAGGATGTGAATACAGTGGAGGTAAACCTAGGTATTGAGTGATGAAGAGAGAGATATTGTCTCTAGAAACATCGTTGAAACCAGGAGATGTCATTGCATGTGTGGGTGGTGGAACTAATAGGTTGGATAAGGTATAGTGAGCAGGACTAGAGGCTCTACAGTGAAATAAGCCAATAAACACTAACCAGAACAGAAATGGACAAGACATATTGACATTAAGGAGAGGCATGCTTAGTCGAGTGATCAAAAGGGTCCGGTGAGTGGAGAGGTTGGTTGGTGATTTAGACAGCTAGCCAGGGCATCGGTAGCAAGCTAGCATAGGATGGAGGTCTGTTGTTAGCCACCTCCTGCGCTCCGTCAGTAGATTAGTGGGGTTCCGTGTGGTAGAGGGGATCAATCCAAATCACACAACAACAACAAAAATAAAAACAATAGATATAGTTATAGAGGCCCAAGAAGAAAACATAATAATAATAATAAAAAAATAGAAAAATTGTCCGATTGTCTATTCAGATAGCAGCCGGTAAGACAGCTAACGGTTAGCAGGCCGCAGATGGGCGATTAGGTAACGTCGCGACGGAGGAGCCAGCCGAATAACTCCTTCGGGTAGATAACGTCGGCAGTCCAGTTGTGAAGGCCCGGTGGGGCTCCGCGAAGGCAGCAAAACGGGTCCGGATAGGCGACTGCAGCCCAGGTGCGATTGATGGAACTCAGGAGTGATTGACGGAGCTTGCTAGCTCCGGAACAATTGATGTTTGCTCCGGAATCGACGAAGGCCGATAGTCACACGGTAAACAGCTAGCTAGCTGTGAGATCCGGGCATGAATGCCCAGAGAGCAGTCGAAATCCAGGGACATGGAGAGAAAAATTGGTCCGGTATGCTCCGCTCCGAGCCGCGCTGCGCCGTACAGAACTGGCGATAGACTTTCGAGCCAAAGGATAGCCGATGACCACAAACCGTGGTTAGCTGAACACCAACGACTTGCCAGTAAAGGAGCCAACTAGCTTCTGAACTAGCTTCTAGATTAGCTTCTGGCTAGTTTCAGGCCAGCCTCCTGGAGTTTCTGGCTAGCTTCTTGGAGGATTACAGATCTGAGGTAAATAATACTTTTTTATAAATATACATTGGTGAGGCGGGTTGCAGGAGAGTGTTTTGAAGATGAGTTGATGGAAAATAAAAATAAAATGTATGTGAAAAAGTTGTAAATATATATATATACAGGACACGACAAGACGAGGACAAAAGACGTCTGAACTGCTATGCCACCTTGGAGAATGTGACTTAACTTAACTTAGTGACTAGAGCCCTCATAGCTCTGCTTACAGACAAATCTTCCTTGTGTGTAAAACACTCTCTCTGATCAAAGTTTGACCACTCTCGACCTGCAAATGATGACATTGCAATCAATAGCACAGCAACAGCATTAAGCAGGCCTTTAAAGGCCAGCATGCACCCACTCTCTCTCAAATACAATATGTCAACACATTGCATTATTATTCATCCATCTACAAGGGGCAGCCAGTCTACTGACACTACATAACAGACATGACAGTGCACATTCCAAGCAGCAGCATAATCATCTCAGGGTGAGCAGGGGAGTGATGCTTTCTCCCTGCACAGTGGCCCCTGGCACTGTTACCTCCCATTAATAACTTCACTTAGCTCCGTGGTGACCAGGAGGACTGGGGTCAACCTACAAATAGATGCTTGACCTGGCCACTGAGTTCCAGTGAGACTACTCATGCTGAAGCAGTCAGGGTCATGCCTCTGTCTCATCTACTGTATGGCAACCGCCTCTGGGACTCGTGAGTAAAAAGACCACACAGCATCTTGCATTTATGTTAATGCTTGTTTGATATACCAAAAGGTAAGGTTTCTTTCTGTAAACGTTTTAGCCATCAACAATACAGTAAACCTGGGTTGATCTGCAAAAAGTTGTGAAATGTCATTCTGTCAGTTTAAGACATATCACCTCCATTTATGTACACATCACATCCATGCCCTCCTGTACCTTTCAGGAGATGACCGAGGCTGTATCCCAAATTGCACCATAGTCCATATAGAGCCCTTACCTATGGGCCCTGGCCAAAGTAGTGCACTTTATAGGGAACAGTGCCATTTGGGATGCAGACCAACAATGAAATAAGGGGTCTGTGTCTGTTGTCCTCTCCCAGAACCCATCTTCTATATGGATGTCATATAGAGCCATTGGGAGTGGGCTGTCTGGCCAGATATAAGGAGCCAGGTCAGTTGTCAGAGATCCTTTTCATTATTCAAAAGGATTTGAATCAAGATCCACACATGTGGAATAATACATTTGTATTATACACGACAGGGCACGTACTAGGAACCCAATGATATAATCTGTGATTTACAAGAAAACTCATTGAACAGTTCATGGCATTTTCATTGGATCACATTATTTATTTAACCTTTAGTTAACTAGGCAAGTCAGTTAACACATTCTTATTCACAACGATGGCCTACCCGGGCCAAAGCCGGATGACGCTGGGCTATTGTGGGACGCCCTACGGGACTCCCAATCACGGACTGTTTTGAGACAGCCTGGAATCAAACTAGGGTCTGTAATGAGGCCTCTTGCACTGAGATGCAGTGCCTTAGACCGCCGGGCAACTCGGGAACCCCACATGAATATCTAAAGATTGAGCCATACTTACTGTTTTTTCTTGGCAATGTTCTGGCAATGTTCTTCTGTTAGAGATGATGTGAAACTAAAGAGAATATATAACTTCATAACTCATTATTTGAAGTATAAAGGATATAATGAATTCAGGATCATATTTTACTTGGAAGACACATTCATACTCTATTTGTATGGCATCATTTTTTCCACATTTTCCACTGCTCAAACACAATACAAATAACAGGCCTTGAAGGCCAATAGAACGAATGTCAAACTCTGCCATGGGAAAATGTGTGATTTTATATCCCATTAGTATTCATTGAGCGTTTCCCATCAAGAACCTAACTCTGCTTTTATCCTGTAAACACAGGTCTCAGGGGAAATTTAAGGCTACAGCCATGGTGTTACTCTACATACAGCATGACTCTCTGCTTCGCAATGGGGAAGAGAAAGGGCACTTCATCTGTCGTCATATAACTCTAGAACAATAAACACATCTCTTTGGGCACACCACATCATTTCAACATGGATAATTGGGTCATATTTGGTTGAGGCGTTGATAAATTAAAGAGTACAACCTATATTCACCCATTCAAAAATCCAGCCAAAAGATAGTTGAATTTCCAATGTGTTGTCACTATGCTTTTAATTTAACCATATAAAACCACAACCAAATTTCAAATGGGAATACAATGCCAGATATTTATTTATTTATACAACAGATGAATGTGTTATCCCTGTGCTTACTCTAATAGCAGAACCAAATGGCCTGGATTGCAGTTGAGGTTTCAAGTACATGGTGCAAGTGACCAATGTCGTTCGAGATTCTGCACATAAATTGTGAAGATCTCCACAGACCTGCGGCGGCCTATGCATGCTATCTTGAACATGCACACTTTATATGATAACATAAGAAGACATTTATAGTTACAGTAAAATCTAAATGTGGCCATGGATGTGTTACTTATTTTAAGTTTGAATGTTACATTAGTTTGTAAAGTAGCTTTAACTTCAGGCGATTTACTGTATTACAAAATTAATATTGAATTGTGTTTGGTGGACAACGCAACCAAATATAAACATTTGAAGAAGATGTAGGAATATCTACTGCTTGGATAGTTCCATCTGAGCTATAGGCTTAATCCTATTCTTTAACTTTTATTTTATATGTTAACTTGTAGACAAATGGGCAAAAACTGGGCAAAAACTGGTTGAATCAACATTGTTTCAATGTAATTTGTCAACGTATTGTGATGTGGAATCTATGTGGAAATTACACTGGATTTGAAAGAAGTCATCAATGTAAATTGTTGTTTTAAGGGTGAAGTATCAATCACAGGAATATGTCATCATGGTACCAACATATTTTATACAAACCTTTGAATTTGTACCTTTAAAACAATGTCAGAATTTCAACGTTATATCCACTATCAGAAGAACAAAAATATATACTGGGTAGTACCTCCTACTGGAGAATTGATCTATCTACAACTACCTCTTGGTCTCCCATCCAATAGCTGTTGATGACTTTGCAAATGTTATATACTGTAGGCCTAAATAGCATCATTGATGAAAGGAGCTATAAAGTATGGTCACATTTAATTTGCTCTGTTAAATCTATCCCTTGGAATGACTTCGATAGCAACAATGAATCTATTTAGTTTTTAAATGGAGATCTCTCAACAATCATTCTTGCGATAGCACATTGGTAATAATCACTGAAAATAGGAATAGGAAACCAAAAGGTGCGGTAGCACACTGGTAATAATCACTGAAAATAGGAATAGGAAACCAAAAGGTGCGGTAGCACACTGGTAATAATCACTGAAAATAGGAATAGGAAACCAAAAGGTGTGGTAGCACACTGGTAATAATCACTGAAAATAGGAATAGGAAACCAAAAGGTGAGGTAGCACACTGGTAATAATCACTGAAAATAGGAATAGGAAACCAAAAGGTGAGGTAGCACACTCGTAATAATCACTGAAAATAGGAATAGGAAACCAAAAGGTGCGGTAGCACACTGGTAATAATCACTGAAACTAGGAATAGGAAACCAAAAGGTGCGGTAGCACACTGGTAATAATCACTGAAAATAGGAATAGGAAACCAAAAGGTGTGGTAGCACATTGGTAATAATCATTGAAAATAGTAATAGGAAACCAAAAGGTGCGGTAGCACATAGGTAATAATCACTGAAAATAGGAATAGGAAACCAAAAGGTGAGGTAGCAGTAGATAGATCAACTTCCAGTAGGTGCTGCCCAGCCTATTTTCTTACATTTTTAAAGATACAAATTCAACATATTTTATACAAGGTTTGTCTGTGTTGAAATGTGGATACTATGATGATATACATTGCCTTCAGAAAGTATTCAGACCCCTTGACTTTTTCCACATTTTGTTATGTTACAGCATTATTCTCAAATGGATTAACTAAAAACATTTCCTCAGCAATCTACATACAATACCTCATAATAAAAAAGCAAAAACAGGTTTTCAGCATTTATATAAAAAATAAAAAACAAATACCTTATTTACATAAGTATTCAGCATGCATACGTACTGCTAGGAGACTCAGGTGCATTCTGTTTCCATTGATCATCCTTGAGAAGTTTCTCCAACTTAATTGGAGTCCACCTGTGGTAAATTCAACTGATTGGACATGATTTGGAAAGGCACACACCTGTCTATATAAGGTCCCACAGTTGACAGTGCATGTCAGAGCAAAACCCACGAGGTCAAAGGAATTGCCCGTAGAGCTCCGAGACAGGATTGCGTCGAGGCACAGATCTAGGGTACCAAAAAATGTCTGCAGCATTGAAGGTCCCCAAGAACACAGTGGCCTCCATCATTCTTAAATAGAAGAAGTTTGGAACCACCAAAACTCATCCTAGAGCTGGCTCCCCGGCCCAAAACTGAACAATCGGGGGAGAAGGTCCTTGGTCAGGGAGGTGCCCAAGAACCCGATGGTCACTCTGACAGAGCCTTAGAGTTCCTCTGTGGAGAAGGGAGAACCTTCCAGAAGGACAACCATCTCTGCAGCCCTCCACCAATCAGGCTTTTATGGTAGAGTGGCCAAACGGAAGCCACTCTTCAGTAAAAGGTACATGACAGCCCGTTTGGAGTTTGCCAAAAGGAACCTAAAGGACTCTCAGACCATGAGAAAATAGATTCTCTGGTCTGATGAAGCCAAGATTGAACTATTTGGCCTGAATGTCAAGCGTCACGTCTGGAGGAAACCTGTCACCATCAGTGAAGCATGGTGGTGATAGCATCATGCTGTGGGGATGTTTTTCAGCGGCAAGGACTGGGAGACTAGTCAGGATCGAGGCAAAAAGGAACTGAGCAAAGTACAGAGAGATTCTTAATTAAAACCTGCTCCAGAGCACTCAGGACCTCAGACTGGGGTGAAGGTTCACCTTCCAACAGGACAACAACCCTAAGCACACAGCCAAGACAACACAGAAGTGGCTTCGTGACAAGTCTCTGAATGTCCTTGAGAAGACCAGCCAGAGCCCGGACTTGAAACTGATCGAACATCTCTGGAGAGACCTGAAAATAGCTGTGCAGCAACGCTACCCATCCAACTTGACAGAGTTTGAGAGGATCTGCAAAGAAAAATGGGAGAAACACCCCAAATACAGGTGTGCCAAGCTTGTAGCGTCATACCCAAGAAGACTTGAGGCTGTAATCGCTGCCAACGGTGCTTCAACAAAGTACTGAATAAAGGGTCTGAATACTATTGTATTTTTTTTTTTTTTATGTATTAACTTGTTCTTGCTTTGTCATTATGGATTATTGTGTGTAGATTGATGAGGGAAAAAAAGATTTAATCAATTTTAGAACAAGGCTGTAACGTAACAAAAAGTGGAAAAAGTCAAGGGTTCTGAATACTTTCAGAATAGACTGTAATCTTGTTGTTGAAATTTGACCCTCAAAACAACAATTTACTTTTTCAAATCCAATGTTTTTTCCATGTAGATTCCGTATCACAATACGTTGACATATTACGATGAAACAACGTGTATTCAACCAGTTTGTGCCCAGTATGACATTTCACACGACCATATTGCACCAGAACACTGGGTAATTTCTCATCGTGAGAAATAGTCCTATGGTTTAGATGTCAACATTCAATGCATGGTGCGAGAGACCTGATATTGATGCGAACAACCATCCTCTTAATGGTAGCTCTCCTCTAAATGGTAGCTCTAACAGAATGAAAATCAAAACCAGCCCATTTACCCTATTCTCATTGTAAGCAGTGAAATAGTGCAAGCCATTGTGTCTGTTCTTGATGCATGTTTATGAAGAGTTACACCTGTATAAATCGCCACGTGAGATCCTGTTACGGTAAATGCACTATGGTCCTGGATGGGAACTCCACTGTAGCGTCCAGCGATGTAGTAACAATGGCATCTAAATAACTCTACCTCCTCTTATGAAACGTGTATATGATTTGCATAGAAACTTCAAAGCTACATCTCTCCTTGGACAAGTTACTTAAACATCACATAAATATTACTCCCAGGAGTCTCTATTTAACAAATAGGGTACTTTAAATGAAACAAGTTTGACCTCCCACACACGAGAACGTTTTTACTGACAGTGGCTGGAACAGAGACAGCAACGTGTCCTTATAATGCTTTGCCAAAACAACACCTTGTCATTGTCATCCGAACACCATATCCTCTGCCCTTTAACACCACTAAGTTCTGTTCTGGAACCCATTCCTAGCATCATATTCTATAAAACACTTACTTACATATCACGTTCAACTCTTACTCCATTGTCCATTCCTATAACCAGTACAGTAGTTATGGTATTCTGTTTGAGAGGGGGAGAGGAGAATAGCAGTGGGCATTGATGCCTCTTTTCACATAAGTCACACTATTCCCCTATATTAAGAGAGAGAGAGAGAGAGAGAGAGAGAGAGAGAGAGAGAGAGAGAGAGAGAGAGAGAGAGAGAGTATATTGAGTGGAATGTGGTGGCAGTGAAAATGCTGGAAGGTCTACAGGGATGATTTAATTGAAAATGTGTTGTTTGGGTGTGGGTCTCCCAGCTATCCGTGTCGTCAAACTGACTGGAATGATTTAAAATAGGGTTCCAAGAGGTGCAATCTTCTAATGGATTCCTGGAGCCCATGGCTGTAAGACTGTAATTTCCTATCCATAACCCCCCTTCTCTTCCCACGTACACTCATCCAGCACAAATAAACAGATGCAGACATCAGCAAAAATGATTTACTTGTCACAATACATGTCATACAATACAATAAACTGGCCTGAATGCCAAGCGTCACATCTGGAAGAAACCTAGCACCATCCTTATGGTGAAGCATGGTGGTGGCAGCATCATGCTGTGGGATTTTCAGTGGCAGTGATTGGGAGACTAGTCAGGATCGAGGGAATGATGAACGGAGCAAAGTACAGAGATCCTTGATGAAAACCTGCTCCAGAGCTCTCAGGACCTCAAACTGGGGGTGAAGGTTCACCTTCCAATAGGACAATGTTGGACAGGACCCTAAGCCCACAGCCAAGACAACGCAGGAGTGGCTTCGGGACAAGTCTCTGAATGTCCTTGACTGGCCCAGCCAGAGCCTGGACTTAAACCAGATTGAACATCTCTGGAGAGACCTGAAAATAGCTGTGCAGCGACACTTCCCATCCAAGCTGACAGAGCTAGCAAGGATCTGCAGAGAAGAAGGGGAGAAACTCACCAAATACAGGTGTGCCAAGCTTGTAGCGTCATACGCAAGAAGACTCAAGGCTGTAATTGCTGCCAAAGGTGCTTCAACAAAGTACTGAGTAAAGGGTCTGAATACTTAAGCAAATATGATATTTCAGTTTTTTGTTTTTTATAAATTTGCAACAATTTCTAAAAACCTGTTTTTGTTTTGTCATTATGGGGTATTGTGTTGATGAGGGAAAAAGAAGATTTAATCCATCCAGAACAAGGCTTTAACGTAACAAAATGTGGAAACGTCAAGGGATCTGAATATGTTCCGAATGCACTGTACATAAACTGATGTCCTGAATTAATCAACCTTTTTTCATTCTCCATGATGATGTTGTTGAAACTGATCATTGGTCTTGTCAGTTCCAGCTAATAATCAATCAAATTCAATCCCCCAAAAAATTGATTTTCTTTACATCGGCAGTTGTCACAAAGTGATTTATGTAATCATGTGTCATGTTTATTGATTATCTGTATCGCCATGTGTCTGTTGGCCCAATCAGTGTCCCTCACTGGGACTTGCTGTGTACTAGCTAACGTCTAGTAAGGTCTAAAAGGATGTGGATGGATAGTGATGTTTATGGTTTTGTCCCAAATGGCATCTTATTTCCTATATATGGAACAAGGTGCCATTTGCCACAGACACTATGAGTTTTAATGAGTCAGAGGAAAGAAGAGAAAGTCTCTAGAGGGGGAAACTGTTTCACCATGTTTTCCCTCCAGCATTGCCTAGAGAGGATGTGGTAACCTTATATAGAGTACTGAGATGGGTTGCATTCGTTCAGCGGATATCTTATTTCCCCTAGTTCCTTCCTCTTCCAGAATAGCATGCATTGACTCAAAACAAGTAAATTAGCAGTTGTGGAAAAAACTCAATCATCTGGTTGTCAGCTTCAGTGTGATTTGACCTTTGGGGAATGGCATTGCACTGACAACACCATTGTGAAACCGTCAGGACCATAATAGTTCACCTCTATGAAATGCTTTAGATCCTCTCCAATTATTTTGGTGGCACAATTACTAGAGAGCTGTGCTCAGGGCATTCTACTCTGCAGCCTCCACAGCCTTCCTTATTGGAATGCTATAAAATGGATTATATCTGGGATAATCTGTCACTGTTACGCAGTGCATATCACTCAGTCGGCTTGTTCATGCGAAGAAGTAGAGATTATTATCAACCTACAGGTATGAAGAAAGAGAACAACACAAATGGAAAGTGAAAACCCCTAAATGTGTCTTTCAAGCATGGCTGTCTGGGTTGGCATACATCAGGAAACAGTTGTAGACCGCTCAGCTATGTGTTGTGTTCATAAATGCCTGAGGAGACTTTGTAAATCAACTACCCCTTGACTCTAAGCTTTGATGCACTATAAAGACAATTTCATCATGATACGCAGGTTTTGGCATTGTCCTCATTAAAAGCAGCTCCTCTCCAGGCTACTTCAGTTCACTTTAAACGTCTTAGCTGATGTCACAAGACTAGCAGCAGCAGCAGTGTGCCTCTCTTTCTCCCCATAGTTCTTCTTTGTTTACATCAGCCATTACTGGTGTGTAGAGTGGGATAGTTCTGTTTGACAGTAATCTGAGGACTGACTCAATGCTCCTCAGACAACATTGTGATGGTGATACATGTCTATGTTGGTTCATTATGTTCTCTCAGTCTGCCCCTCTCTGTACCCCTGCAGGGGGCAGTGTCACGGTGAAAGTGATGAGAAGCTTTAATATGCAGCCACCAGGGGTAAATTGGCTTTTATATTTTGCACCTTGCCCTGTTAAGATTCAGATGCCCAGTCGACTAAATTAGGCTTAATATTCAACAGTGTGTGCGTTCCAAATGGCACCCTATTCCCTATTGGGGCAGCAGGTAGCCTAGTGGTTAGAGCATTGGGCCAGTAACCGAAATTTGCTAGATTGAATCCCTGAGCTGACTAGATAAAAATCTGTCATTCAGCCCCTGAACAAGGCAGTTAACCCACTGTTCCTTGGACGTTATTGTAAATAAGAATTTGTTCTCCGCTGACTTGCTTGGTTAAATCAAATATCAAAAATCCCATTATAGTTAACTACTTTTGAAGGAGCCTGTTGTTATGCATGGACTACAGACCTCTCACGCCCAAGAGCTGGAGAATGGAAGAAAGGGTTTCAACTGGGAATATGGTGGTGGCATTATGTCACCAAAAGTATTCACATGACCACTCTGTGCACACTCTCATGAAACAGTTTTTCTTGGGAGAATATTTACTTTTTACATTTTGAAGTCATTAATATAGGCTGGTAGTAATTGTGCCACCAAAATAATTGCAGCGGATCTACTCTCAAATTTCAAAGTTCATTTGTCACGTGCACAGGATACAACAGGTGTAAAAACAATACAGTGAAATTCTTGTCTTGAGAGCTCTTTCCCAACAATGCAGTAATAGTAATAATTATATAGATAATAAACACAATAAGCACGAAATAGGTTGATGAAATGAGAATACATGTATATACACTACTGTTCAAAAGTTTGGGGTCACTTAGAAATGTCCTTGTTTTTGAAAGAAAAGCTAATTTTTTTGTCCATTAATTAAACTTCTTAAGGTATAGGGGGCAGCATTTTCACTTTTGAATAAATAGCGTGCCCAATTTCATCTTCCTGCTACTCATGCCAAGAATATAAGATATGCATATTATTAGTAGATTTGGATAGAAAACACTCTGAAGTTTCTAAAACTGTTTGAATCATGTCTGTGAGTATAACAGAACTTATGTAGCAGGCAAAAACCCGAGGACTAACAGTTCAGAATTGTTGTTTTTTGAGGTCTCTGTCTGTTCAGTGGGTTCTCATTGGGAAACAATATTTCTTAGGCACTTGTTTTCAGTTCCTACCGCTTCGACTGGATGTCACCAGTCTTTGGAATATGGTAGAGGTTATTCCTTTGTGCAATGAAGAAGGACGGCCATCTAGGAACTGGGTAACACTATTGAGAGTTGCGCAAGACTTGAAAAGTAGCGTTGGTTTTGATTGATTATTAACGTTTAAAAATACCTAAAGTTGTATTACAAAAGTAGTTTGAAATGTTTTGGCAAAGTTTACAGGCAACTTTTGAAATATTGCGTAAGTTGGAACCAGTGTTTTTCTGGATCAAATGCGCCAAAAATAAAAAAAGTTTTAAGGGTGCCATTAATTGTGAAACCTTGATTTAGAGGACATTGATTTTTAATTAAATCAATAAATGATTTTGGTGGGTTCCATTGAAACATTAATAAAGTACAGTATTTCTCACATTGGTATTTTGAGTTCATCTCTATAATTATATTGTTTATATATTTTTTTAAGTATTGTTTGTGCATTGCCAGTCAGGGGTGCCAATAATATTGGAGCCCACTGTACAGTGCATGTAAACTCCACTAAGCTGCTCTTGTCTCCTGAAGCACAAACAAAAGCTCATGTGTTTAGTTGCATTCAATTATTTATCTTAATCGACATCAACTGTTAGAGGCCATGCACGCATGTCACTACTTCAGCAGAAGCTCCTCTCCTTGTTCGGGCGGAGTTCGGCGTCACCGGCTTTCCAGCCATCGGCGCTCCATTTTTCATGTATCCATTTGTTTTGTCTTGTTCCCTGCACACCTGGATTTCATTCCCCAATCAATTCATATGTTTTTATTCCTCTGTTCCCCATCATGTCTTTGTGTAGGATTTTTTGTGTTACGTGTATTTTGATATTGTTGATATTGTTAGGCGCATTACTTTTTGACTATGTTCCGTGTTTTGATCACATTTTAAGTATTTTGTGCTGTCATTTTGACTGGAATAAAAAGTGCACCTGTTCACTACACTCTGCTCTCCTGCACCTGACTTCGCCCCCAATACACACTCCTAACAGAATCCTACACTAACCATGGAGTCAGCAGGAGCAGGTACCCTGGTCAGAGGAGTCAAGGAACACGTCCAGGAACACGCGGCTATGCTACATCATCTCTTTACCATGATGGATCGCATTGTCCAGACCATGGACCGCTGGGAGAGACAGGAAGTCTCGACCAGCTTACCCGGGTTTATCTCTACCCGTCCCATCCGGATCCAGCTCCAGTGGAATACGTCTCTCCCTTCCCAGGGAGTATGATGGAACGGTCGCACAGTGCCAGGGGTTACTTTTTCAACTGGACCTATACCTGGCCACTGTTCACCCAGCTCCCTCAGGAAGGGAGAGAGTATCCGCCCTCGTCTCATGCCTCTCGGGAGTGCTCTGGAGTGGGCAAACGCCGTGTGGGGAGAGGAAGACGCAGCATTGGACCATTTCGAGGAGTTCACCCGCCGTTTCCGGGCCGTCTATGACCATCCGCCCGAAGGTAAAGCGGCGGGTCAACGACTCTTCCACTTAAGGCAGGGGACGAGGAGCGCACAGGATTTTGCGCTGGAGTTCCGGACCTTGGCCGCCAGAGCAGGATGGAATGACAGGGCCCTCATCGACCACTATCGATGCAGCTTACGTGAGGACGTAACCTGGTCTGTGCCGGGTTGGTCCCTCTGGGAGTCAAGGCAGCAGGCAGGGCACTCTGTCGTCACCCAAGGTGAGTATGCACCACTCTCATCCAGAGTCCTTTGTTGTCCACCTGTTTGTACCTGTTTGTTTCCCTGAGTTCTCCCCGCATTCCCAGCATAAGGCACTCGTCGATTTTATCGACAGAGCGTTAGCACTTAGTTTAGGGATCCCCATTATTCCTGTTGATAGACCTTTTCCGGTTCACGCTCTGGATAGTCAACCATTAGGGTCCGGGCTAATTAGTGAGGCCACCATCTCCCTGGCCATGGAGACAGGGGGGTCAAGATAAGAGAATCAGTCTCTTTCTCATTGACTCTCCTGCATTTCCTGTGGTACTAGGCCTTCCCTGGTTGGCTCGTCATAACCCAACCATTTCCTGGCAACAGAGGGCTCTCATGGGGTGGTAGCGAGAGTGTGTAGGGGTTTCCGTTGGTGCTACCACGGCTACCACGGAAAGTCTAGACCAGTTCTTCACCATACGCATTACCCCAGAATATTCACATTTGGCTCTCGCCTTCTGTAAGAAGAAGGCGACTCAATTACCACTCCTTCGACGGGGGGATTGTGCAATAAATCTCCTGGTAGACGCTGCACTTCCCAGGAGTCACGTGTATCCCCTGTCGCAAGCAGAGACGGTGGCTATAGAGACATATGTCTCCGAATCCCTGCATCAGGGATGACACTTCACCCGCCTCCTCGAGTTTCTTTTTTTGTGAAGATGAAGGATGGAGGTCTGCACCCGTGCATTGATTATAGAGGTCTCAATCAAATCACGATGAGGTACAGTTACCCGCTACCTCTTATCTCCAGGGCGATTGAGTCAATGCACGGGGCGCGCTTCTTCACTAAACTGGATCTCAGGAGTGCGTACAATCTGGTGTGTATCCGAGAGGGAGACGAGTGGAAGACGGCGTTTAATACCACCTCAGGGCATTATGAGTACCTTGTCTTGCCGTACGGGTTGATTAATGCTCCATCAGTCTTCCAATCCTTCGTAGACAAGATTTACAGGGACCTGCACGGGCAGGGTATAGTGGTGTATATCGATGGCATTCTGATATACTCCGCTACACGCCCCGAGCATGTGTCCTTGGTGCGCAAGGTACATGGACGACTGTTGGAGCATGACCTGTACGTCAAGGCTGAGAAATGCCTGTTCTTTCAACAGTCTGTCTCCTTCCTAGGGTATCGCATTTCCACATCAGTCACGACTTGTCCTGATGTTGTCCTCTCCTTGTTCGGGCGGCGTTCGGCGGTCGACGTCATCGGCTTTCTAGCCAATGTCAAAATTGAAAATTGAAATGACAACCTCAGGAGGTTGAAGAAATTCGGGTTGTCACCAAAAACACTCACAAACTTTTACAGATGCACAATCGAGAGCATCCTGTTGGGCTGTATCACCGTCTGGTACGGCAATTGCTCCGCCCAAGGCTCTCCAAGGTCCAAGTGAGGTCTGCACAACGCATCACCGGGGGCAAACTACCTGCCCTCCAGGACACCTACACCACCCGATGTCACAGGGAGGCCAAAAAGATCATCAAGGACAACAACCACCCGAGCCACTGCCTGTTCACCCCGCTATCATCCAGAAGGCGAGGTCAGTACAGGTATATCAAAGCGGGGACCGAGAGACTGAAAAACAGCTTCTATCTCAAGGCCATCAGACTGTTAAACAGCCATCATTAACATTGAGTGGCTGCTGCCAACATACTGACTCAAATCTCTAGCCACTTTAAAAATGTAAACGTGTTAACCCTCGCAAGGCTGCAGGCCCAGACGGCATTCCCAGCCGCGCCCTCAGAGCATGCGCAGACCAGCTGGCTGGTGTGTTTACGGACATATTCAATCGATCCCTATACCAGTCTGCTGTTCCCACATGCTTCAAGAGGGCCACCATTGTTCCTGTTCCCAAGAAAGCTAAGGTAACTGAGCTAAACGACTACTGCCCCGTAGCACTCACCTCCGTCATCATGAAGTGCTTTGAGAGACTAGTCAAGGACCATATCACCTCCACCCTACCTGACACCCTAGACCCACTCCAATTTGCTTACCGCCCAAATAGGTCCACAGACGATGCAATCTCAACCACACTGCACACTGCCCTAACCCATCTGGACAAGAGGAATACCTATGTGAGAATGCTGTTCATCGACTACAGCTCAGCATTTAACACCATAGTACCCTCCAAACTCGTCATCAAGCTCGAGACCCTGGGTCTCGACCCCGCCCTGTGCAACTGGGTACTGGACTTCCTGACGGGCCGCCCCCAGGTGGTGAGGGTAGGTAACAACTTCTCCACCCCGCTGATCCTCAACACTGGGGCCCCACAAGGGTGCGTTTTGAGCCCTCTCCTGTACTCCCTGTTCACCCACGACTGCGTGGCCACGCACGCCTCCAACTCAATCATCAAGTTTGCGGACGACACAACAGTGGTAGGCTTGATTACCAACAACGACGAGACGGCCTACAGGGAGGAGGTGAGGGCCCTCGGAGTGTGGTGTCAGGAAAATAACCTCACACCTTACACTCAACGTCAACAAAACTAAGGAGATGATTGTGGACTTCAGGAAACAGCAGAGGGAACACCCCCCTATCCACATCGATGGAACAGTAGTGGAGAGGGTAGTAAGTTTTAAGTTCCTCGACGTACACATCACAGACAAACTGAATTGGTCCACCCACACAGACAGCATCGTGAAGAAGGCGCAGCAGCGCCTCTTCAACCTCAGGAGGCTGAAGAAATTCGGCTTGTCACCAAAAGCACTCACAAACTTCCACAGATGCACAATCAAGAGCATCCTGTGCGGCTGTATCACCGCCTGGTACGGCAACTGCTCCGCCCTCAACCATAAGGCTCTCCAGAGGGTAGTGAGGTCTGCGCAACGCATCACCGGGGGCAAACTACCTGCCCTCCAGGACACCTACACCACCCGATGTTACAGGAAGGCCATAAAGATCATCAAGGACAACAACCACCCGAGCCACTGCCTGTTCACCCCGCTATCATCCAGAAGGCGAGGTCAGTACAGGTGCATCAAAGCTGGGACCGAGAGACTGAAAAACAGCTTCTATCTCAAGGCTATCAGACTGTTAAACAGCCACCACTAACATTGAGTGGCTGCTGCCAACACACTGACTCAACTCCAGCCACTTTAATAATGGGAATTGATGGGAATTGATGTAAAATATATCACTAGCCACTTTAAACAATGCTACTTAATATAATGTTTACATACCCTACATTATTTATCTCATATGTATACGTATATACTGTACTCTATATCATCTACTGCATGTTTATGTAATACATGTATCACTAGCCACTTTAAACTATGCCACTTTGTTTACATACTCATCTCATATGTATATACTGTACTCGATACCATCTACTGCATCTTGCCTATGCCGCTCTGTACCATCACTCATTCATATATCTTTATGTACATATTCCTTATCCCTTTACACTTGTGTGTGTATAAGGTAGTAGTTTTGGAATTGTTAGCTAGATTACTTGTTGGTTATTACTGCATTGTCGGAACTAGAAGCACAAGCATTTCGCTACACTAGCATTAACATCTGCTAACCATGTGTATGTGACAAATAAGATTTGATTTGATTTGTAATAAAAAATTGGATGTAATAAATGTACCACTAGCCACTTTAAACAATGCCACTTTATATCATGTTTACATACCCTACATTACTCATCTCATATGTATACACTGTATTTGTCACGCCCTGACCATAGAGAGGCTTTTATTCTCGATTTTGGTTCGGCCAGGGTGTGACTAGGGTGGGCATTCTAGTTTCTTTACTTCTATGTTTCTGTTTCTATGTTTTGGCCTGGTATGGTTCTCAATCAGGGACAGCTGTCTATTGTTGTTTCTGATTGGGAATCATACTTAGGCAGCCTGTTTTGCCACCTTAGTTGTGGGTAGTTGACTTTGTTAGTGGCCTGTATAGCCCTAGTAAGCTTCATGGTCGTTTTTTGTTGTTTCTTGTTTTTGATGGCGACGTTTTTAATAAAAAGAAATGTACGCTAACCACGCTCAGCCTTGGTCTGGTCATTTCCCTGACGACGTTCGTGACAGTACTCTATACCATCTACTGCATCTTGCCTATGCCATTCGGCCATCACTCATTCATATATTTTTATGTACATATTCGTATTCATTCCTTTACACTTGTGTGTATAAGGTAGTTGTTGTGAAATTGTTAGGTTAGATTACTTGTTAGATATTACTGTATGGTCAGAACTAGAAGCACAAGCATTTCACTACACTCACATTAACATCTGATAACCATGTGTATGTGACAAATACATTTGATTTAATTTGATTTGAAGCTAGGCAGTTGACAGTGAGTATGTCATGACTGGCGCAGGAGGAGAAGGCCGGGGCTAAACTGAAATCGCAATCTACATTTATTAGACCTGGTGAAGGCTGTTAACATCAATAATTCACAAGCCTCTCTCTGAAAACCATGAAAAATAGACCCTGCATTATTAAAGGGACATGCAGATTTAATTAGCAGGGTTATGAATGAATAATGAGATTATCCTAAGTGCTCAACTATAATCGCTAGCTATAACACTCGGGAAATCAACAGACCAAAGATCAGGCATTGATTTTACTTGGTGAAAAAGGGTTGATGCAGTATGAAGAGTAAAGTAGGGCTGTTTGTGTTCTCATACGGGGAGTGTCTCTCGGGAATGCAACCTGAGCTAACAATACTGTACATCTAGGTCGTGTGAAGATCACCGAAAAATTATAATTATTGTAGTTAAATTAATATTTGCTTTTTCATCTCCTTTTCTTTGGTATCTCGTCCACATTGTCTAACATCAGTCAGTAGCCCCATTTCCTAGGCATTGTAGACATTCTTCTTTTTTTTACCTTTATTTAACCAGGCAAGTCAGTTAAGAACAAATTCTTATTTTCAATGAAGGCCTAGGAACAGTGGGTTAACTGCCTGTTCAGGGGCAGAACGACAGATTTGTACCTTGTCAGTTTGAACTTGCAACCTTCCGGTTACTAGTCCAACACTCTTACCACTAGGCTACCCTGCCACCCCATTGTCCTGTAGCCCTCGCTGCTAAATTTACACTCATTGGGTTCACTCTCATGGGAGGGGGCACAGGCAGTGTACAGCATGATGTTGTCTAATTTCATCATCCTTGTTCTATGAGTGCTGCTAGCTCTTGTGTCTGATGTATGAACCTGAGAAGGACTGGCTGTCTATTGAAGTCCAGATGAGTCTTGCTGTTCAGGCTGCTCAAGATGGGAGCAGGGTCCGTGTCCCAAATGCACAACAACACTTGAGCAGAGAGCACCCTAGGAAGATTGTATCAGCCATAAGCATCAGCCTTGGAGGGAGCCATAATTTCTCAGATCAGTTTCTATCTACAGTACCAACGTTTAAAAATTTTCCTGCAAAGATGTGTTCTTTAAATCAAATCAAATCAAAGTTTATTTGTCACGTTCGCCGAATACAACAGGTGTAGTAGACCTTACAGTGAAATGCTTACTTACAGGCTCTAACCAATGGTGCGAAAAGAAAAAAAAGGTACGTGTGTGTGTGTGTATATATATATATAAGGTTAGTAAAAAAATAAAACAACAGTAAAAAGACATTTGAAAAAAGAGTAGCAAGGCTATATACACCTGTTAGTCAGGCTTATTGAGGTAGTATGTACATGTAGGTATCGTTAAAGTGACTAAGACCAAGCCAGTTAAGAAGATGGAGGAATTTAAGGAGAAGGTCATGATAACTGCATTTGGAGCTCCCTGTTTCAACCCTTCTCATCTGCTCTCCCCTCATAACCCTGACTCTAAATATTGATCCGCCATTGCCACTGTAATAACCTTTAGGTTAGCCTATCACAACATAGGATGGAAAAATGTAAGGATAAAAGAGTGAGGGAGAACGGGTATTCAGACAAACATCATTTAATGCTCTCTGCTCCCCGCAGGTTATGTCAAGACTTTGAATGCAATAAACATTTGAAATTGGCAAAAAGCTTAAATTCTTGTTCATCTAACTGCATTGTCCAATTTACAGTAGCTATTACAGCTATTACAGTTTGAGGAGAGTGCACAGTTTTGAACTGGAACAGTTATTAATAAACAAATTGGCACATATGCGCAGTCTTGAAACAACATTTTGAACATAAATACAATGGTTCATTGGATCAGTCTAAAATGTTGCACATACACTGCCAGAATCTGAAGTGCACCTGGGCTGGAATAATACATTATGGCCTCTCTCTTGCATTTCAAAGATGGTACAAAACAAATACAAAACAATGGTTGTTTTATTCTTTGTATTATCTTTTATCAGATCTAATGTGTTATCTCTTACATTCCTTTCGCATTTCCACAAACTTCAAAGTGTTTCTTTTCAAATGGTACCTGAGCTAGGGCCTGAGCTACAGGCAGTTAGATTTGGGTATGTCATTTTAGGTGAAAATTGGAGAAAAAAAGGGCCAATCCAGAAGGTAATATCTTAACAACTGCATTTGGTCATCTTCCTTACCTCCTCAACACATCGCAGCAACGTAATTTCCAAAAGAAGCAAGCTAACTTTCCCGTGTCATTCATTCATCCCATTTTAAAGATTTGTAATATATAGAAGAATATTTTCATCTTTGAAATCTTCAGATAACATGTTCAACATAACTTTGATGAGTTTGGGTGTCATTTAGACTTGTATTGTTCAATTGTTATGACTGCATGAATATTGAAAGGATTTTTCCATTCAAAGAAAATGAAGCGAGTATAGCTAGATAGTTGTGTATACAATTCTGTGAGACAAAATGGCAGCCACAATGATTTTTATTTAGTCTATGAATGTTTTAAGCTGTTTTAAGATAATGGTTTTGTTTGAACAAATTAAGTCTCAAATGATTTCTATTGTTATGTGTACATATGAGACGCCAATTATATGTACTTCAACCCATTATAATGCATGCAATTTGTTAGTTAAGCTAAACGCGAACTACTTAGTATTCTATTTCACTCAAGCTATTTTTAGATTCTGTTATTAGCTGTCAATGGCCTCTTCTATATTTAATTTGACTGTTAGCCTGTATAAAGGGAACATTTAATGTAATACAAAAATCTTTCATAAAAGGGTGTTTTTTAGTGGTTTTGAACACCACCATATTTTAGTGTCATGTCATCAGTAATTACATGAATAGCTGAGAGCTATATCAAATTTTGAAGTATGTTATTGAGGTAAATAGTTTAATGTATTTGTGATAAATAGATGGTTACTGTAGGTAGTCAAATTTATGTTTTTAGATTTTCTTTCATGCAAATTTACTGAAAATGAAGTATTCACACCCCTGAAATCAATGAAAGCAGACTGAACCAGGTTTTTCTTTAGGGTAAAGCCTTTTTTATTTGGAAAACTCCCCAGTCCTTAAAGATTAAAAGCATACCCATAACATGATGCAGCCCCCATTATGCTTAAAAATATGGAGAGTGATACTCAGTATTGCGTTGTACTGGATTTGCCTCAAACATAATGCTTTGTATTCTGGGAAAAAAAGTGAATTGCTTTGCCTCATCTTTTGTAGTATTACTTTAGTGACTTGTTGTAAACAGGATGCATGTTTTGGAATATTTTTTATTCTGTACAGGCTTCCTTCGTTTCACTCTGTCAATTAGGTTAGTATTGTAGGGTAACTAAAACGTTGTTGATCCATCCTCAGTTTTCTCCTATCACAACAATGAAACTCTGCAACTGTTTTAAAGTCACCATTGGCCTCATGGTGAAATCCCTGTGCGGTTTCCTTCCTCACAGCAACTGAGTTAGGAAGCACACCTGTTTCTTTGTAGTTACTCTGTGTATTGACACACCATCCAAAGTGTAATTAATAACTTCACCATTCTCAAAAGATATTCAAGGTCTGATTTTTGTATTTTTATCCATATACCAATATGTACCCTTCTTTGCAAGGCATTTTGAAACCTCCCTGGTCTATGTGGTTGAAACTTAATTTAAAATGCACTGCCTGACTGTGGAACCTTACAGATACAGTGCGTTCGGAAAGTAATCAGACCCCTTCACTTTTTCCACATTTTGTTATTGTTACAGTCTTGTTCTAAAATTGATTACATTTATTTTTCCCCTCATCAATCAACACACAATACCCAATAATGGCAAAGCGAAAACAGGTTTTTAGATTTTGTGGGGCAAATGTATGAAAAATACAAAAACAGAAATACCTTATTTTTAGATAAGTATCAAGGCACAAGGCGAGACCCAGATGCAGACACAGGAGGCAGATGGTTGGAGTCTTAAAATATTTATTAATCCAATATAGTAAGGAAAGAGAGTGGTCGTGGACAGGAAAAAGGGTCAAAACCAGTTCAGAGTCCAAAAGGTACCGAAGGCAGAATCAAGGTCAGGGCAGGCAGGATGATCAGGCAGGCGGGAAAGTAGTCCAGAGTCAGGCAGGGGTCAAAACCGGGAAGACAATCAAAAAGAGAATAGCAAAAGGAAAATGGGAAAAACACTCTGGTTGACTTGACGAACATACAAGACGAACTGGCACAAAGTGAAAGGAAAGGAAAGGAAAATAAGCGATACCTGGAAGGGGTGGAGACAATCACAGGAACAGGTGAAACAGATCAGGGCGTGACACATAAGTATTCAGACCAGCTCAGGTGCATCCTGTTTCCATTGATCATCCTTGGGATGTTTCTTGGTAAATTCAATTGATTGAACATGATTTGGAAAGGCACACACCTGTCTATTTAAGGTCCCACAGTTGAAAGTGCACGTCAGAGCAAAAAACAAGCCATGAGGTTGAAGGAATTGTCCGTAGTGCTCCGAGACAGGATTGTGTTGAGAAACAGATCTGAGGAATGGTACCAAAACATTTCTGCAGCATTGAAGGTCCCCAAGAATGCAGTTGACTACATCATTCTTAAATGGGGCGGCAGATGAGGCGCAGGTAGCCTAGTGGTTAGAGTGATGGACTAGTAACCGAAAGGTTGCAAGATCCAATCCCCGAGCTGACAAGGTAAAAATCTGTTGTTCTGCCTCTGAACAAGGCAGTTAACCTGCTGTTCCTAGGCCATCATTGAAAATAAGAATTTGTTCTTAACTGACTTGCCTAGTTAATTTAAGGTAAAAAATATCTACATTTCTTTTTTAAAGGAACAAGTTTGGAAGCACCGAGACTATTCCTAGAGCTGGCCGCCTGGCCAAACTGAGCAATCAGGGGAGAAGGGCCTTGGTCAAGGAGGTGACCAAGAACCCGATGGTCACTCTGACAGAGCTCCAGAGTTCCTCTGTGGAGATGGGAGAACCTTCCAGAAAGACCAATCAGGCCTTTATGGTAGAGTGGCCTGCTGGATGTCACTCCTCAGTAAAAGTCACATGACAGCCCACTTGGAGTTTGCCTAAAGGCACCTAAAAAATTCTCAGAGAAACTAGATTCTCTGGTCTGATGAAAACAAGATTGAACTCTTTGGCCTGAATGCCAAGCATCATGTCTGGAGGAAAACTGTCACCATCCCGACGGTGAAGCATTAGCGTGGCAGCATCATGCTGTGGAGATGTTTTTCAGCAGCAGGGACTGTGAGACAAGTCAGGATTGAGGGAAAGATGAACGGAGCAAAGTACAGAGAGATCATTGATGGAAACCTGCTCCAGAGTGCTCAGGACCTCAGACTGGAGCGAAGGTTCACCTTCCAACAGGACAACGACCCTAAGCACACAGCCAAGACAACGCAGGAGTGGCTTTGGGACATGTCTCTAAATGTCCTTGAGTGGCCCAGCCAGAGCCCAGCCAGTCTAAAGGGTTTGGGAAATAACGTCTCAGACAAAGATTGGGGCATATCCACTTTTGGTAAAGGTATGGGACCTGACTTACCCCTAACCAATAAAACTATAAACGATTATGGGATTTCCTCCACCCCTGTAATACATTTTCAAATAAAACCCATGCCCTGTTGAAAGCAAACAATGAATGTTGAACATGATTTTCTGTATTCACCTACTCAAATGTTTAACTTTCTAGGTATAGACTTATTATGGACATAGCACGCCATCTATGGGGGACTGATAGACAGTGCCAGACCTGTTATAGTTCAAGTTGATCCCAGAAAGAGACTCTAGTCTCGAGGGCTACCTTAAAAAAGGAAGCTTCCTCCAAAGTTTCTCTTCCATTTGAATTGGCTGATGTATTTTATAAATTCATCACATTACATGTCAATCTTAAAATAATAGACATTTAATAAGTGTGAAGCAGAAAGTGAATATCCAACAGAAATTGGTTAAAAATATATATAGAGTAACATTGTTAGGGTAAACTAAAAGTAGAACAATGCCTTCCAATAAGGAGAAAGTTATAATGCTTGTTTTGTTTTTTAAACCTTACAATAGGGGTAAAAGCAGAACATTTGAGAGTGATCCATTTGTATTAGAAGTAGTGATTGGGAAAGTCTTGAGAGTCCTAGTTGAAGGAAACAGATATGGAGACTAGTGAAAGTAGCACAATGAATGGTAATATCAGTAGCATTCAGATTGCACTCTAATAATGCAATGTCTTAGTAACTTGAAGATGTAAATGTTTCAATACAAGGTCACATGACGAACAGAGGGATTGAGAATTGGGACTGATATTAAATCAGAAGCATCTGTTGTTTGGGTTAGAAATAAGATCCCTTTTACTCACTGAACTCAAATAGGGTGTAAGAGAAAATTTGTTATGAGTAATTGAATAAGACATGTTTTTGACCATTTCCATTATTATTTCTCAATTCAGTAGTTTTAATATACCAGTGATTTAAGTAAGTAAGAAGGTAATTTCATCTAAAACAATAATCTGGTTCCATTACGTGGAACTGTGTCCAGAACTGAAGTAAATCCAAGTAAATGTTTTTCGTTCTGAATATTGAGCTGATAAGTCAGCACCAACTTTTTGAAGGACCTATTAGATTTGTTAAACAACAAGTTTCATATTTTGACTAGTTGATGTCACAGGGACATATGTCAATGCAACAGGTCAAAATGATAAGATTACAAGAAAGGGGTTCTGGAATTGTTTACTTTAGAATGTGCCTATTCCGCTTGACGGGACACTATCATCTGATGTGTCTAAAGTGTAATTCTGTATACGCATGGTTTTATCAAATCTTCCTGCCCAAGATGCAGTAAACGCAAATCAAATCCAATTTCACATGGGCCGAATACAGTAAAATTCTTACTTACGAGCACCTGACCAACAATGCAGTTTAAAAAGTATGGATGAGTATAAGAAATAAAAGTAACAAGTAATTAAAGAGCAGCAGTAAAATAACAACAGCGAGACTATATACAGGGGGTACTGGTACTGAGTCAATGTGAGGGGTCACCGGTTAGTTGAGGTAATATGTACATGTAGGTAGAGTTATTAAAGTGACTATGCATAGATGGTGACAACAGAGAATAGCAGCGGTAGGAAAGAGGGGGGGGGGGGGCAATGCAAATAGTCTGGGTAGCCATTTGATTAGATGTTCAGGAGTCTTAAGGCTTCGGGGTAGAAGCTGTTTAGAAGCCTCTTGGAACTAGACTTGGAGCTCCGGTACCGCTTGTCGTGCGGTAGCAGAGAGAACAGTCTATGACTAGGGTGGCTGGAGTCTTTGACAACTTTTGGGGCCTTCCTCTGACACCGCCTGGTATTGAGTTCCTGGATGGCAGGAAGCTTGGTCTCAGTGATGTACTGACTACGCTCAATGAATAGTCAATGAATATCATTCTCATATAGAGATTGAGGGAAAGGGCAGTGTGGAGTGCAATAGAGATTGCATCATCTGTGGATCTGTTGGGGCGGGATGCACATTGGAGTGGGTCTAGGGTTTCTGGGATAATGGTGTAGATGTGAGCCATGACCAGCCTTTCAAAGCACTTCATGACTACAGACTTGAGTGCTACAGGTTGGTAGTCATTTAGGCAGGTTACCTTCGTGTTCTTGGACACAAACACTATGGTGGTGTGCTTAAAACATGTTGGTATTACAGACTCGGACAGGGGGAGGTCGAAAATGTCAGTGACGACACTTTCCAGTTGGTAAGCACATGCTCGCAGTCCACGTCCTGGTAATCTGTCTGGCCCAGCGGCCTTGTGAATGTTGACCTGCTTATTGATGAAGCCAATGACAGATGTGGTGTAGTCCTCAATGCCATCGGAGGAATCCATATTCCAGTCTGTGCTAGCAAAACAGTCCTGTAGCTTAGCATCTGCTTCCTTTGACCACTTTTTTATTGATCTAGTCACTGGTGCTTCCTGCTTTAATTTTTGCTTGTAAGCAGGAATCAGGAGGATAGAATTATGGTCAGATTTGCCAAATGAAGGGTGAGGTTTGTATGCATCTCTGTGTGTGGAGAAAAGTTGGTCTTGAGTTTTTTCCCTCTAATTGCACATTTAACATGCTGATAGAAATGTGGTAAAACGGATTTAAGTTTCCCTGCATTAAAGTTCCCGGCTACAAGGACTGCCGCCTCTGGGTGAGCATTTTCTTGTTTGCTTATGGCAGAATTGTCACGTTCTGACCTTTATTTCCTTTGTTTTGTATTTATTTAGTATGGTCAGGGCGTGAGTTGGGTGGGCAGTCTATGTTTGTTTTTCTATGATTTGGGTATTTCTATGTTTCGGCCTAGTATGGTTCTCAATCAGAGGCAGGTGTCATTAGTTGTCTCTGATTGAGAATCATACTTAGGTAGCCTGGGTTGCACTGTTTGTTTGTGGGTGATTGTCTATGTTGTAGCTTCACGGTCGTCATTTGTTTATTGTTTTGTATGCAGTGTCAGTACGTTCTTTATTAAAGATTTACCATGGACACTTACCACGCCGCATTTTGGTCCGACTCTCCTTTTCGCCTCTCCTCTTCAGAAGAAGAGGAGGAACGCCGTGACAAGAATACAGCTAATTTAATGCTTAGTGCCAGCCTCAGTCTGTGGTGGTATGTAAACAGCTAAGAAACATACAGATGAAAACTCTCTAGGTAGATAGTGTGGTCTACAGCTTGTCATGAGATACTCTACCTCAGGCGAGCAATAGCTCAAGACTTCCTTAGATATCGTTCACCAGCTGTTATTTACAAAAACACATAGTCTGACATACCTTGTCTTACCAGACGCCGCTGTTCCATCTTGCCAGTACAGCGTGTATGTTGATAGGGTCATCATTCAGCCACGACTCCGTGAAGTGTAAAATATCTTCTTTGGGCTCATTGGGATGCTAGCATCCCACCTCGACAACATCCGGAGAAATTGCAGAGCGCAAAATTCAAATTACAAAAATAGTAACAATAAACATTCATGAAAATACAAGTGTTATACATCGGTTAAAAGATTAACTTCTTGTTAATCCAGCCGCTTCGTCAGATTTCAAAAAGGCTTTACATCGAAAGCACACCATACGATTATCTGAGGACAGCGCATTCTAAAACATACAAACATTTTCCAACCAAGCAGAGGCGTCACGAAAGTCAGAAATAGCGATAAAATATATCACTTACCTTTGAAGATCTTCCTCTGTTGGCAATCCAAAGGGTCCCAGCTACACAAATGGTTGTTTTGTTTGATAAAGACCCTCTTTATATCCCAAAAACTCTGTTTGTTGTTTTGTTCATTAATCCACTGGCTCAAAGGCGGTCAAAACATGCAGACGAATACATCCTAATAGTACTGGTAAAGTTTGTCGAAACATGTCAAACGATGTTTATAGTTAATCCTCAGGTTGTCAATTATCTAAATAATCAATAATATTTCAACCGGACAATAGCGTATTCAATAGAAAGGAAGAAGAACGAAGAGCGCGCACACAGTCACGCGCGCAAACCAGTACTGCATTTTTTAGGACTGATTAAAGTGTAGCATAGTGATAACTAAGTACATGTTTATTTTCTTTCTTCCAGGACTGATGGAATGTCCGCTACCAAGTTTTTTTACATGTTTACCAATGATTCTGTAGCTCTCCCTTTGAAAGGCTTCCAGAGGCAGGTGATTTGGAAGAGCAGTTATTAAGAATGTGTACTGTACAGTATAAAGGTACCCAAATCCGGCTGTTAAGGTAGCTCTCAAATTAAGTAAGGCCTGGCCATTTTGTTTGTTTTTACCATACGTTTTACCACACACGGCTGGCCCTCGCTACATATTCGTCGCCAGGCCCACTGGCTCCAGGTCATCTACAAGTCCATGCTAGGTAAAGCTCCGCCTTATCTCAGCTCACTGGTCACGATGGCAACACCCATCCGTAGCACGCGCTCCAGCAGGTGTATCTCACTGATCATCCCTAAAGCCAACACCTCATTTGGCCGCCTTTCGTTCCAGTACTCTGCTGCCTGTGACTGGAACGAATTGCAAAAATCGCTGAAGTTGGAGACTTTTATCTCCCTCACCAACTTCAAACATCAGCTATCTGAGCAGCTAACCGATCGCTGCAGCTGTACATAGTCTATTGGTAAATAGCCCACCCTTTTTCACCTACCTCATCCCCATACTGTTTTTATTTATTTACTTTTCTGCTCTTTTGCACACCAATATCTCTACCTGTACATGACCATCTGATCATTCATCACTCCAGTGTTAATCTGCAAAATTGTAATTATTTGCCTACCTCATGCCTTTTGCACACATTGTATATAGACTCCCCCTTTGTTTTCTACTGTGTTATTGACTTGTTAATTGTTTACTCCATGTGTAACTCTTTGTTGTCTGCTCACACTGCTATGCTTTATCTTGGCCAGGTCGCAGTTGCAAATGAGAACTTGTTCTCAACTAGCCTACCTGGTTAAATAAAGGTGAAATAAACACGCCAGCACCCACACACAACCCACTTTTTATGAATATTTGTTAGTGGTGTTAATACAGTGTTTGATTTATTGTGTGGAGTCTTTTTGGGGTGTTGTAGTGGGTTTTTCCACGGCTTGGAAAGGATGCATCTTAAAGGGCACACAAACTACATTTTCTGAAGTATCTATTGTCTGAGTTTTGGTTGCACACATGTAAATTATCTTGATATGAAATGTCCCGAAAAACCCAATATAAACTTAATACACAAAATGTTTGAAATGGTTGAAATATCGTTAAATAATGAGTATGAGGTACAGGGAAAGAAACACTCACTTAATGGAATGGAATGACCTCTGACCTCTGTTCTGACTTTCTGGTTTGAGACATTGGGTGAGATTTAAATGTAATATGTAAACACTGATATTAGGAAGAAGTTTATAATTTATCAATAGTCCTATGTGTGATTCAGACTATGAGAAGGAGAGAGAGAGCACTGACCCTGAATAAAGGGACACCTGTCTCTAGTCTAGTCCTTTACTATTGCCTTATGGGATACAATTATTTCCTTATGGAGTTATCAAGAGTTGTCATTATAATTTGATTTGTTATTCTTAATTTTTTTTTTTTATGTTGCTGTTTTTGGGACGAATGAATCACAGCGTGAGTCATCTGTCCAAAGAAGGATAAGGAGTTTCATATGAAGAAGTGTAGTGTATGTTTGTTTTCTTTTTGTCTTGCTTCAATACAAATCTCACCAGATTGGGTCTGCTGGATGGTCGGGATTTCTCCCTAAGGATTAGCCCTATAACTCCCTGACCCTGTAACTCTGTGGTGAGATCGCCAAGATGATAAGGGAGTATAAACCCCCAAATGGTCAGGTGAGAGATTCGTCTGCTTGGGAAAATCTGATTATTCCCCAGATATTAGAATCGGGACATTATCAAGGGCCATCCACTTTGAACATATGTGCCATTGAGAGGACGAACTGTAAAGCTATCTGAAGAAGAAACTGAAGAAACACCAGAAGAATGAATGCCGTAAAGGAGGGGGTGGTCAACCATGCCCATATTTGATTTAGGCTTGTCCAAGAGGTCTGCACACTGCAGAATTTATATTAATTTAGACTAAGAATGCATTGAGATACCAATCTGTCATTACCACAAATGGGGGCCATGATGAGAAAAGTTCATGCTAGAAATATAAGATGAATATACTGTATGTCAATGTAAATGTACATTCTTCCAGTGTCTGTGTGTTGAGAGTCTTAAATTTGAGTGATAGAACCAATGTGAAGCACTAAGGACTGTCATTCTAAATTTAGGTTGGATAATTTATCAATAGTTCTAACTATGATTTGGAAAGGCGAGGCTTCTAGAGACAGAGCGATGCCACTAATATGCGAGGAGAGCTGCTAGATTGTAGCTTGGGTTAACCCCAAACTCATTCTTATCAAGGTTGGTGTGAAACTGGTATAATGTGTTCTCTCTCTTCCCCGTGAAAGTCAATATGGTTCCTAGGTGGTGTGGAACATGTGAGGGATCATTGTTCTAGGTGAGTGACTGTTGGAAACAGACACATTTTTTGTAACAGACTAATTGACTTGAGCAAGTTTTTAGTACGTTTATAACTATATAAGTGGAGCAATTAATGTGTTATTGGTGACATGGAATGATTTATGTGCAAATGTATTTGTGGCCGGAGACAAAGTACAAAGGGGGCCTGATTCTGAGACAGAATGTTTCTATAAGGGTGAGGTAAGTCCCGAGCCAAAGGGACCAACACAGGCCCGGAGTAGTGGCACAGAAGATGGTAATCGTAGAAAGAGTCATGAGCCAAAGGGACCATTGCAGGCCTGGAGTGGCCCAGAAGTTAGGGTGGTGAACTTTACTATTGCATTGGCAGGAAAAATGCCTTTTATTAAGACTATGACCAACAATGTACTATGAATCTTATGGATCAAATGCTTGCACTATTGGGTTTGTGGTGACAGCTATGAGAACCGTTCCAAACAATAAGAAAGATTTGAAGGCTCTGTTTAAAAGACTACAATCCTCCTGGAATGAGGAGATAAGAGGTCTCTGGCTGACATCACTCAAACACAGGCACTTGTCTCCAGGTTCTTTGGTGTGTTTTTCCCTGGGTATGGAGTTGAATGTGTCCTAGACCAAACTCTAGACATGTAGAGAAAAATGGCAATGCTACTCAAAATGCCCTGGAATAATTGAATGAGGAACTAAAATAATTGCATATTTTGGCTCTGCAAAACAGACTATTTTGGCAGATCAAGGGGACACTTGTGCAATCATTGGCGATGAACGTTATACTTTTGTCCCAGATCACTCTTCTAATATGACTGATCTCACCAAATACATTGCCACTGTTGCTAAAAATAATTCCCCACAACCAAAGTGGGCACTTGCAACTTGGTTGGAATCCCTGTTTAGAAGTTGGGGATCCCAAATAGCCAAATGGGCTGCAGCGTGTGTTTTTTGCTTAGTTTCTCTAATTGTGTTATTAACATGTGTATGTGTGTGATTTTTTTAATAAATTCAGTCCCGCTAATATAGGTAAAGCCTTTATTATGATGATACATTTACTATACTAATTAGACTGTATAACCCAGAATGAAGGGTTTGGATGTGTCTATCTCATAAAAAATGTAACTATTATTATCACAGAAGTAATAAAAGTAGGGAATGTGGAGGAAGAATGTAGTCTGGAGACAGCCTTGAATTGTACATATTGTCTCATACAGTCATTGGTTCCTGTAGGTGCTGGGTAGAGATATGAGGGAGAGACGGTCATGACACCCTCCTCAGACCTTTTGGCAGAGCGCCCAGAATATGTTCTATAAATTAAGATAGGAGATGGGGCCAGACACATATAGGAACCAACCCTATGAACCAGGCCTATGTAGCTTGTCTGTGTAAGAGGTGTATAAGAGAACTAACTGGACTGTCCTGGCAGAGCTCACGTCAGACCGGTGCTTTATGCATCTAAGTTTGACTGTGACCTTTCCAGCTTGCTGTCAATGAAGAGATTCATTTAAGATTAACTTCAGGTGTTGCTGGTGAAAATTTCCACAACAGTGCTTTAACAAATTATTGAGTAAAGGCTCTGAATACATATGTAAATGTTATTTTTCAGTTATAAAACATTTTTTAAAACTGTTTTTGCAACAAAATGTGGATAAAGTCAAGGGGTCTGAAATCTTTCTGAATGCACTGTAGCCTCGTTATTGTTATATTAGGGTGTTACTTTTATTTACTTTAGGTTATTTATTTAGTCAATATTTTCTTAATTCTTATTTTCTTTCAACTGCATTGTTGGTTAAGGGCTTTTAAGTAAGCATTTCACGGTTGTGAACAACACCTGTTGTATTCAGTGCATGTGACAAATACAATATTGACTCAAGACATTTCAACTTTTCATTTTTTAAAATTTGTACAAAAAATAAAATAAAAAAATAAAAACATCATTCCACTTTGACATTTTGGGGTATTGTGTGTAGGCCAGTGGGAAAAAAAATCTAAATTTAAACAATTTTATATTCAAACTGTAACAACAAAAGGTGGAAAATGTCAAGGGGTGTGAATACCTTCTAAAGGCACTGTATATTTCTAAAAGACACATCTGGATTCAGAATTTCTCAGGATATTGTGCATATCCACAAAACTCTAAATATGCATTGGAAATATGCACTGTACTCTCTAGAATATATAGAAACATGTAATCTAAAGATATCCCCTAATATGGACCCTGTTTGCGCACACACGCTCCCATTAGACCTACAGAAATAAATGCCTATAAAAACGGACAGTAGTTACATTCCTTGCCAAATGACTTCAGTTTTATCACAAATTCAAAATGGACTGGTTGACTGAAGTAGGGAAATATGTGTTCGAGCTGCAGTTTTGGAATAATTGTGCCACGTCTATTTTCCTGCAAACTGCTAGTGCCATTTAGAATGTGTTAGCCTAGGCTATAACCCTCCTAAACATAGACAGGTTCCACACTGAAAATATGCAATAAACGTTTGATACAGACTAAACCTACTCCCCAAACTGATGTTCACCAAACTAATTCATTACCATGCAGTGTTCAATGTGGAATTGTTCATCCATTTAGAAAATTACAAAGAACATCTGTATTCATTTAACTAGGAAAGTCAGTCAAGGACAAATTCTTATTTTCAATGACAGTCTAGGGAAAGTGGGTTAACAGCCTTGTTCAGGGGCAGAGCAACTGATATTTACCTTGTCAGCTCAGGGATTTGATCCTGCAACCTTTTGGTTACTAGTCCAACACTCTAACCACTACTCTACCTGCCGTATAGCATAAAGAAGATCTTGTTATGTAACCCTTAATTATTTTTCTTTCGACTCACCAAATTGAGCCATGTTTCAAATGATCACTCATTGAGAATATGTATACTGCATATATTGTCTATTTCTTGTTGAAACCTGGGTTGAATTTAGCTCTTGATGACTTCGCAACTGCTATAAAGGTGTAAATAGTACTATTGATGGATAAAGTATGGTTACATTTCATTTGCTCTGTTAAACCTACACTTTGGAATGACTTCGATAGCAACAGTGAATCTATTTAGTTATTAAGAGATCTCTCAGTAATCATTCTCACGATAGTACATTGGTATTTGTCAGTGACAAATATCAGAGCCAAGTAGGGCTGGGCTTTGTTAAAACCCTGGATGGGAGACAAATGGAAAGCTGTAGATAGAGTAACTCTCCAGTAGGAGGTGCTACCCAGCCTATAGTTTTTTTTCTGATTGTAGATATAACATTGAAGATCTGACATTGTTTCAAGGTTTGCCTATGTTGGAAAATGGTTACCATGATGACATAATCCTGTGGTTGAAATTTCACCCTCAAAACAACACTTGATTACTTTTTTCAAATCCAAAGTATTTTCCATATAGATTTCACGTCACAATATGTTGACAAATTACATTGAAACAATGTTGATTCAACATGTTTGTTTGTTCCAGTGGGAGTCTACACCACTGCTGTAATCCTTACTGCCAAGTGTTCATTCAAATTGGATCATCTTTGGATGCCGACAGCAGTTGCACCATTGGAAGACAGCTTGAACTGTAGCCTACAAAAGGCTATTCCTCCTCTTTTACCGCAATCCATCAAATGCAGTTGGTGCGTCATCATAGTGGTCTCTGACTTGTGGTCAGACTCACACAGGCGGAATAAACTTGACACTTTCATCTTTTTTCAATGCTGATTTAAATGTCACTGAGGAAACAGAAAGGTGTTAAATAGTCCATGGCTCACTCCGTCAGAAACAGGGAAGGTGACAAATAGTCCATGGCTCACTCCGTCAGAAACAGGGAAGGTGACAAATATGTCTAAATGAGGCAACATTCAGCTTCTGTTCTCTGTCTGTTTTGATCTTTGAATTTAGAAGCGTCTTACTTTCTCAAAATATTTGTTCATATTCCCAAGCTATCTGCATTTTCTTTCTCAAAGAAATCAATACAGAACCTACCTGTCACAGAAAATGATTAAGAATAAATAAATCTACATGAAATTAAAGGAATTTACACTAAGGAACCAAAACCTTGATCGAAGTAAACTTTTTGAAAATCAAGACTTTAAAAACAACAACAATAAACAATAACATGAATATAAAACATAGCCTTGATATAAACAACCTTTTTTTTTTGTTGATCAAAATAAATACACCACAATGATTTAGATTAGGGTCAGTATAGGTCAAACTTACCCAAAAAATCAGAAAGGGAGGCTTCCCCTCCTGAGTCTGGTTCCTCTTGAGGTTTCAAGGTTTACCTTGCTCAGCTTTGTAATTAGTGTAGTAAGATATAGTATAAAAAAAGTTTTTTTTAAAGATCTGACTCCTGTCATTTTACACAATCAATCTTAACTGATGCAATCAATATTCACTCTCTATCTTAACATCCAGTGTCACCTTTAGGAAATGTTAACTGACTGGATAACACTGTGGGAATTCGTTGTGGCTCTACATGTACGTCCTACAGTAGAATCATGACCTGAACACATGACACTTGTGTCTTGACCTACTGAAACACAGGACACTTGTGTCTTTGTTTTGGCTCCTGCAGTGTAACTGAAACCCATCCTGCTTGTTGGGGTTTGTTTCCCTACAGGAAATTGCACTCTGTCAGTTTGTTTAGCATTGTCTGGGACACTGGTGAATTTATTTGATGCTAAGAATTCTGTGGAAATCCAAGAGGCATCTCCTAATGCTGCTGTGTAATGTAAACAAGCACACATCTCTTCCTTCTGGCTCAGAAGCACTGCGGATTAACACTGAATTGCTTCCGACTGACCTGACCACGCTAGAAGTTACACTTCCCCCCCATCATAGCTCTGCAATAGTATCAGCTGAGTGGAAAACATTTTCACTCTTCAGTATCTGATGCAGTATCAGTCAAATTCAAAGAATTCTGATTCTTTCCCACAACTTCAATGTCAAAGATAATAAAACAAACACACATTAGATAATACTACAGTAATGTCCCCAAAAACACAACAGTAAATACTACAGTGTATTTACTACAGTGTACTAGAGTGTACAGTCAGCAAAAACACTACAGTAAAAACTATAATATACAACAGTCAGCAAAAACACTACAGTAAAAACTATAATATACAACAGTCAGCAAAAACACTACAGTTAATACTATAATATACTACAGTCAGCAAAAAAACTACAGTAAATACTACAGTCCTACAGTACTGTAAATACTACAATCCTCAAAAACACTACAGTAATTACTATAGTATATACACTACTTGATTTTTACCTCAGAATTTATACTATAGTAAACTGTAAATACTACAGTTTTTGACTGTATACTACAATTAATACTACAGAAAAGTCTGCTAATAAAAAAACAAAGGGAATACAATAGTATTCCTACCAAAGTATACACTATAGTATTTTTTCATGTGGGAAAACAGTTCTCTGATTGGCCACTCTTGTCCTGTCTAGTGTGTCCCAAATGGCACCCTATTCTCTATATAGTGCACTACCTTTGACCAGAGCCCTATGAAACAGGGGGTGAGCTGGCTCATGTCACCTCCCGTCTCCTCCTTCTACATTCATATCTGTCATCCTGTGAAGAAGAAGGCAAAAGGTCACTGGAGTTTACCTGACCAAACTACCCAATCACAAGGAAGCTTAGATGAAACAAAGTAGAAAGTGTCATAAAGTAGAAAGGGTAGTAGTAATCAACCTACCCACACCAACCAAACACATCACCACAGCTATGTCTACCCACACCAACCAAACACATCACACAGCTATGTCTACCCACACCAGCCAAACACATAACAGCTATGGCTACTCACACCTACCAAACACCTCACAACTATGTCATCATTATGTTATTCCATCATCCTACACCTCCACATAATTTTCTCTGTTTTCTTGTGAACAAACCAACCTTCTTTGAGTGGTCCTTTGAGGATGGCTGGTAGATTCACGCCCCCACTTCACCAAAGTTCTCATTATTTGGAGATAATCAATCGGGCTCCTCCAGAGTTCAGGCATATTCCACTGCTGCCGCCTGCCTCCAGGCTTCAGATAGAACCCCTGCTTCCCACTCAATCAGGGGGAACATGAAAAACACATTAATCTAGTGGCCCTAAGAGCACTCAGTCACTAAGGACTGTTAGCAGCAAACAGACAATTTGCCATCTCAAGGATGCATGGAGAGGACTGGAGAGGACACCTCCCATCACCACATAGCAAATAGGAAAATATGGGTACTCTGGGTGAACAAGCTTGAAATGTTAAATGCAACATTGATTTTCAGATAAGGAGAACTTCAGTCTGTAAAAGCCCATGTAAAACGTTGATATATGCACATGTAAATTGGGCTTAGCCATACACTGAAATGAGAGTAGTTACCTTACTTTTTGTATCTCTCACATACAGTCCACAGTTCTCAGAATTTACTTGGGCATACACACAACAGCATCCTCAGCAGGGAGTCATGGAAATTCAGAGTACAAAATAACCTGAAGACCATGTATTTCTTGTAAAAGGAAGGAAGCCCTAGTGAAGCGTTGAGCTGTGGCCTCATCATCAGGAAGTGAGTTCTATTTTAGGCCCGGCTCGTTATGTACAGTGCATTCGGAAAGTATTCAGACCCGTTGACTTTTTCCAACATTTGTTACGTTACAACATTATTCTAAAATTGATTCCATTGTTTTTTCCCCCTCATCAATCTACACACAATACCCCATAATAACAAAGCAAAAACTGTTTTTAAGACATTTTTGCACATTTATATAAAAATTATACTCAAATACTACATTTACATAAGTATTCAGACCCTTTACTCAGTACTTTGTTGAAGCACCTTTGGCAGCGATTGCTGCCTCGAGTCTTCTTGGGTATGACGATACAGTGGCTTGTGAATGTATTCACTCCCCTTGGCATTTTTCCTATTTTTTTTCTTTACGCCCTGGAATTAAAATGGATGTTTGGGGGGTTTGTATCATTTGATTTACACAACATCCATAACACTTTGAAGATGCAAAATATTTCTAATTGTGAAACAAACTGGTAAAAAACAAACAGAAAACTGTCAATACTTTGTAGAGACACCTTTTGCAGCAGAGCCACCTTTTGGAGCAATTACAGCTGCAAGTCTCTTGGGGTATGTCTCTATAAGCTTGACACATCTAGCCACTGGGATTTTTGCCCATTCTTCAAGGCAAAACTGCTCCAGCTCCTTCAAGTTGGATGGGTTCCGCTGGTGTACAGCAATCTGTAAGTCATACCACAGATTCTCAATTGGAATGAGGTCTGGGCTTTGACTAGGCCATTCCAAGACAATTAAATGTTTCCCCTTAAACCACTCAAGTGTTGCTTTAGAAGTATGCTCAGTGTCATAGGGTCATTGTCCTTTTGGAAGGTGAACCTCCATCCCCGTCTCAAATCTCTGAAAGACAAACAGGTTTCCCTTAAGAATTTCCCTGTATTTAGCGCCATCCATCATTCCTTCAATTCTGACTAATTTCCCAGTCCCTGCCGATGAAAAACATCCCCACAGCATGATGCTGACACCACCATGCGTCACTGTGGGGATGGTATTCTCGGGTTGATGTGAGGTGTTGGGTTATCTTTGGTCTCTTTGTTGCCTCTGATTATTGCCCTCCTTGCCTGGTCCGTGAGTTTTGGTGGGTGGCCCTCTCTTGGCAGTTTTGTTGTGGTGGCATATTGTTTCCATTTTTTAATAATGGATTTAATGGTGCTCCGTGGGATGTTCAAAGGTTCTGATATTATTTTATAACCCAGCCCTGATCTGTACTTCTCCAAAACTTTGTTCCTGACCTGTTTGGAGAACTCCTTGGTCTTCATAGTGCTGCTAGCTTGGAGGTGCCCCTTGCTTAGTGGTGTTGCAGACTCTGGGGCCTTTCAGAACAGGTGTATATATACTGAGGTCATGTGACACTTAAATAAAGTCCACCTGTGTGCAATCTAACTAATTCTGTAACTTCTGAAGGTAATTGGTTTCCAAATCATGCACCATATCTTATTTAGGGGCTTCATAGCAAAGGGAGTGAATACATATGCATGCAGCACTTTTCCATTTTTTTTGTAACAAGTAATTTTTTCATTTCACTTCACCAATTTGGACTATTTTGTGTTATGTCCATTACATGAAATCTAAATAAAAATCCATTTAAATTACAGGTTGTAATGCCCAAAAATACTTTAAAATGCCAAGGGGGGTGAATACTTTTGCAAGGCACTGTACAAGCTTGGCACACCTGTATTTGGGAAGTTTCTCCCATTCCTCTCTGCAGATCCTCTCATGCTCTGTCAGATTGGATGGGGAGCATTGCTGCACAGCCATTTTCAGGTCTCTCCAGAGATGTTCGAACAGGTTCAAGTTCAGGCTCTGGCTGGGCCACTCAAGGACATTCAAGAGACTTGTCCCGAAGCCACTCCTGCATTGTCTTTGCTGTGTGCTTAGGGTCGTTGTCCTGTTGGAAGGTGAACCTTTGCCTCAGTCTGAGGTCCTGAGCACTCTGGAGCAGATTTCATCAAGGATCTCTCTGTACTTTGCTCCATTCATCTTTGCCTCGATCCCTACTAGTCTCCAGTCCCTGCTGCAGAAAAACATCCTCACAGCATGATGTTGCCACCACAATGCCTCACCATAGGGATGGTGCCAGTTTTCCTCCAGACGTGAAGCTTGGCATTCAGGCCAAAGAGATCAATCTTGGTTTCATCAGACCAGAGAATCTTGTTTCATGGTTTGACAGTCTTTAGGTGCCTTTTGGCAAACCCCAAGCGGACTATCATGTGTTTTTAGTAGTAGTTTTTAGTAGTAGCTTCCGTCTGGCCAATCTACCATAAAGGCCTGATTGGTGGAGTGCTGCAGAGATGGTTATCCTTCTGGAAGGTTCTCCCATATCCACATAGGAACTCTAGAGCTCTGTCAGAGTGACCATCGGGTTTTTGGTCACCTTCCTGACCAAGGCCCTTCTCCCCCCGTTGCTCAGTTTGGCTGGGCTGCCAGCTATACAAAGAGTCTTTGTGGTTCCAAACTTCTTCCATTTAAGAATGATAGAGGCCACTGTGTTCTTGGGGACCTTCAATGCTGCAGAAATGTTTTGGTACCATTCCTCAGATCTGTGCCTCGACACAATCCTGTCTCGGAGCTCTTTGGACAATTCCTTCGACCTCATGGCTTGTTTTTTGCTCTAACACGCGCTGTCAACTGTGGGACCTTATATAGACAAGTGTGTGTGCCTTTCCAAATCATGTCCAATCAACTGAATTTTACCACAGGTGGACTCCAATCAATTTGTAGAAACATCTCAACGATGATCAATGGAAACAGGATGCACCTCAGCTCAATTTCGTGCATAATTCTAAAGGGTCTGAATACTTATGTAAATAAGGTATCTGTTTTTTAATTTTAATCGCTTTGTCATTATGGGGTAATGGGTGTAGATTGATGAGAAAAAAAACATTTAATCCATTTTAGATTAAGGCTGTAACATAACAAAATGTGGAAAAAGTCAAGGGGTCTGTATACTTTCCGAATGCACTGTATACACGTCCCAAAAGTCTAAAAGGGAACAAACAAACAGTCCGCAGTAGCGCTCTGTAGAATCTGGCCTTCTAAAGCTCATATCTGCATGTGGATAGTTGTTTATATAAATAAACTAAATATGCTTATTTAAAAATGATATATTAAAGCTGTGAGCATAAGGGATACCCGGGATTCTTTTAAAATAGGTTGAGCATATGCTGCTGGTCTACTGAATTCAGCCACTACTTGATACTACAAATAGTAAAGCACCAATACTCAATCCAGCACCTCTCCTCCTCCACGTTGTCAACCCAGGTCTCTGATGAGTGAGCACCAAGCCTTTGGTCTGGATTTTTTCTTAGATATTTGCATTGCAACTTGTACTTTTTCAAAGGTTGTTGCATTCACAAATTACATTACAACATTCCTTACCAAGAAATGTACAGTTAATTGCACATGAAAAGGATGGTGGTTATAGCATCATTATCAAGAAAATATTAACTAGCTGAGGTAAGCCATGTACTTTGACATGTACATGGTACTTTTTACAACATCTACTGTATGATACACAAATAGAAACTGCTCAAACCCAAGCAATGTTTTCCCGTAGAAACATAACGGGAAGTGATGGTAATGCAGTACATGGAAGGTCAGATGATGACATCACTTTACCACCCCCTCCATGTCCAGATGTATTTGGTTCCACAGGGTGGAGGGCTTAAATGTAACACCAGAACATTAATTCATCTGTCAGAGCCACATCAGCAGCCTCACTCACTCTGCACATAGCCACATGAAGATGTTTGGGGGGCAAGAATGTCCCTGACATTTATTTTAGCCCAGCAAATGATTTGCTGCTTTGAAGGACAAGAAAATAAATTGAGATTTATTGTAACAGAGGATAAAAGGAAGACTCTATTACAGGCAGTGCTTCTGAGAGAAAGGAGTGCTGGGCAGACACATTTCATATTCTTATCTTTATAGTTTAGCTCCAATAGGCTCTTTAAAACACAACCCACACAATGACACATCATTGTCAACACAGACCAATGCCTCATTATTATCATTAACAGTTAATCAGTTCAGCAAACCTTTTGGCTTATCACATTGTGGATATGAAGGTCATGATGATCCTCAGCCACCCCCAAATTCACATCTTAAGTGACATGTATTGTTCTGCATTCCTTTGCAGAAACACTGTTTGAAGATACTCATTCACCATAATGGCAAACATACAGTGAGTGGCAGGATATAGCAGTGCTGCCCTCCCTGTGTCCGTCTGTCACTGGGAAAGATAAGTTTTAATTTCATTTTTGCTGATCTAGTCTTCCACCGGGAGTGAACCCTGTGATTGCACACAAACACAGTACTTCTCAAATACCTGCAGTGTTGCTGTGAGCCTTAGATTGGATGGAAGGACCCAGGTGAATAAATATTACAGTTTACTTTAGAATACTATAACTATAACTAGTAACTATAGTTACTATAACATTCTGAAGTAAACTGTAGTATACTCTAGAATACTATATTACACAATGTAGTATCCATCAATCATGTACTACAGTAACGTCTGCAAAAACACCAAAAAAATTTAAAAAATGTTTAACGTTTTTTAAACTATAGTAATACTACACTATTTAATTTGCATATACCCTGCACATTCCCCTCCCCATTGTAACGGCTTTCTTCCGTCGAAGGAGAGTCGGACCAAAATGCAGCGTGGTTAGTTCGATACATGTTTAATAAATGAATAAACACGACAAATACAAAAACGGACCGTGAAAACCTATACAGCCTATCTGGTGAAATACAAACACACTGAGACAGGAACAATCACCCACAAAACACACAGTGAAACCCAGGCTACCTAAATATGGTTCCCAATCAGAGACAACGAGAATCACCTGACTCTGATTGAGAACCGCCTCAGGCAGCCATAGACTATGCTAGACACCCCTACTCAGCCACAATCCCAATACCTACTAAAACCCCAATACCACAACACAACACAAAATAAACCCATGTCACACCCTGGCCTGACCAAATAAATATATAAACACAAAATACTAAGACCGGGGCGTGACACCCATATCTCAATTTATGACACCCATAAGTGATAAACCTACTGTACATGCCAAGAATAGATCATATATTGTGTTCCCTGCAGGTTATAGAAAATAGCAGACCCAGCAAACAAAAACTGTCCATTTGTGCTGATGATTGTACAATGTTTCTACAAAACTTTGCCTGACGTAGCAAGAACATTCCCAGAACACATTTAGTCTGTTCTCAGAGAGTTTTATTATGTGGTGGGCAATGTTCCCTAAAGGACTCTCAGACCAGGAGATTCTCTGGTCTGATAAAACCAAGATTGAACTTTTTGGCCTGAATGCCAAGCGTCACGTCTGGAGAAAACCAAGCACCACTCATCACCTGACAAATACCATCCCTACGGTGAAGCATGGTGGTGGCAACATCATGCTGGATGTTTCTCAGCAGCAGGGACTGGGAGACTAGTCAGGATCGAGGCAAAGATGAACGGAGCAAAGTACAGAGAGATCCTTGATGAAAACCTGCTCCGGAGCACGCATGACATCAGACTGGGGCGAAGGTTCACCTTCCAACAGGACAACAACCCTAAGCACACAGCCAAGACAACACAGGAGTAGCTTCGTGACAGGTCTCTGATTGTCCTTGAGTGGCCCAGCCAGAATCCAGACTTGAACCCAATCGAACATCTCTGGAGAGACCTGAAAATAGCTGTGCAGCGACGCTCCCCATCCAACCTGACAGAGCTTGAGAGGATCTGCAGAGAAGAATGGGAGAAACTCCCCAAATACAGGTTTGCCAAGCTTGTAACGTCATACCCAAGCCTGAGGCTGTCAAAGGTGCTTCAACAAAGTACTGAGTAAAGGGTCTCAATACTTATGTAAATGTCATATTTAATTAGATTTTTAAAAATAAATTTGCTAAACATTTTGGGGTATTGTGTGTAGATTTTTTTGAGGGAACATTGGTTGTGGGAACAGTCTGGTGGGAACATTGTAAGGTCATCACAAAAGATACAGTATCTTGGCAAAACACAAAAATGGTCCAGTTGTGCAGATTAATATACGTTTGTTTGTTTAAAAAAAAAAGCATTGTATGCAAGGGAAGCCAGCAAGCATTTGGCATCACATTATATATTTTCATAATAATCAATCAGCATTGTGCTAAACTGAGTGAGCTCAACTGTGAATGGTAATGGCGCACCAAAAATAAAAAGTGTCAATGGAATTCAGTTTTGATTTCGCTTCACTCCAATTACATCACATCGAGAGCAATACGTCATTGACAGAAACAACTGGAATTGTAGCATCACTGATGGCTAGCCAGCTTTCGAAAGTTGTCTTTTTCCAACATTTTCTATGGATGGAGATAGGGATTTGGACTTGTAGTTTTACTTAATTCTCTGTACTGGCCAATGATTATATTGGCGATTCTGACCCAACCATAAAGTCATAGAGAATGGAAGTTCAATATGTAGCTAGATGTAGAAGGCTAATGTTAACTAGCTAACGTTGCGCATGAAAGGAAGTTAGGCTAGTGAGCAAGCATTCTTTCCAGGTAGAAAATAAAAGTGTGTACTCTATGAAAGAGAGGAGGATGGCATTGGCGTTTCTCTACATGTAGGGTGAGTTAAAAAAAATACTTGCACACACACACACGCAGTATCTGGTGTGACCACCATTTGCCTCATGCAGCGTGACATCTCCTTCGCATAAAGTTGACCAGGCTGTTGATTGTGGCCTGTGGAATGTTATCCCACTCCTCTTCAATGGCTGTGCGAAGTTTCTGTATATTGGCGGGACTGGTACATGCTATCGCACACGTCGATCCAGAACATCCCAAACATGCTCAATGGGTGACATATCTGCTGAGTATGCAGACCATGGAAGAACTGGGGCATTTTCAGCTTCCAGGAATTGTATACAGATCCTTGCAACATGGGGCCAAGCATTATCATGCTGAAACACGAAGTGATGGTTGCGGATGAATAGTATGACAATGGGCCTCAGGCTCTTTTCACGGTATCTCTGTGCATTCAAATTGCAATTGTGTTTGTTGTCTGTGGCTTATGCTTGCCCATACCATAACCCCAAAGCCACCATGGGTCACTGTTCACAACGTTGACATCAGCAAACCGCTCACCCACATAACGCCATACACGGTTTCTGCAATCTGCCCAGAAGAGTTGAAAGCGGATTTATCCGTGAAGAGCACACTTCTCTAGTGTGCCAGTGGCCATCAATGGAGAGAATTTGCCCACTGAAGTCGGTTACGAGGCCAAACTGCAATCAGGTCAAGATCCTGGTGAGGACGACGAGCATGCAGATGACCTTCTCTGAGACGATTTCTGACAGTTTATGCAGAAATTCTTTGGTTGTGCAAACCCAGTTTCATCAGCTGTTCCTCCCGGTGGCTGGTCTCAAACCAAAACGCATGTGAAGAAGCCTGATATGGACGGGCGGGCATGGTTACACATGGTCTGTGGTTATGAGACCGGTTAGACATACTGCCAAATTCTCTAACACGACCTTGGAGGTGGCTTATGGTAGAGAAACATTAAATTATCTGACAACACCTCTGATGGACATTCCTGCAGTCTGCATGCCAATTGCATGCTCCCTCAAAACTTGAGACATCTGTAGCATTGTGTTGTGTGACAAAACTGCACATTTTAGCGTTGCCTTTTAGTGTCCCCAGCACAAGGTGCACCTGTGTAATGATCATGTTGTTTAATCAGCTTCTTGATATGCCACACCTGTCAGGTGGATGGATTATCTTGGAAAATATTAATTGCTCACTCACAGGAATGTAAACAAATTTGTGAACAACATTTGAGAGAAATAAGCTTTTTGTGTTTATAGAACGTTTCTGGGATCATTTATTTCAGCTCATGAATCAGTTTACATGTTGCGTTTATATTTTTGTTCAGTGTAGCTGACGTTGATTGGACTAAATCGTTTTTGGTATCTTTTAGTTGTCAGTGCAGATGAAGCATAGGTAATTTGATGATGTTGAAATGTTGAAGTTGAAATGGTGCTGGAATTGTGGGGGCAGCTCCTGTTTTCTTTGTGACTTGCGGTAACTCTTCGTGGTTCTAAATCAATAGTTGTTTAGTAGTATGAACATTTCTGAAACATTAACTTGCTTGACCAAGCTGTAGGTCTTGTAACTATTTGTTACATGCAATATGCTTTGTGGACTTCACCGGACAGAGGTTGCGCTTCGGTTTTGTGAATAAACAAAGGTGTGGTTGAATATTTTCTGCCACTGCATGTTCTTATTGTCTCGGCCTTAGGTCTATATATCACAGTTGCAAGGCATATGAACTATCAGGTTGAAGATCAAACAACGCAATTATTACAAGTTGTAATATGGCTTTTCTTTCTGGCATGTCTTCCCCAGTGATTTTACCCATGCACCACTACTGACTTTCCACACCTGGATTGTGCATAATTTGACCATTATTATTTTCAAAATTCTTCACGCTCTGTTAAATTGGTTGTTCGTCATGGCTCGACAACCATTTTCAGGTCTTGTCATAGATTTTCAAGTAGATTTAAGTTCAAACTATAACTCGGCCACTGCTGAAAGGTGCTTTCATCTCCCAGTGCCTAGTGGAAAGCAGACTGAAGCAGGTTTTCCTTTAGGATTTTGCCTGTGCTTAGCTCCTTTCCATGTATTTTCTTTATCCTGAAAAACTCCAGCCCTTAACGTTTACAAGCACACCCATAACATGATGCAGCCACCACTATACTTGAGCTTGAAAATATGGAGAGTGGTGCTCAGTAATGCGTTATTGGATTTGCCCCAAACATAACACTGTATTCAGGAAAAAATGTTGCATTATTACTTTAGTGCCTTGTTGCAAACAGGATGCATGTTTTGGAATATTTGTAGTCTGCACAGGATTCTTACTTTTCACTCTGTCAATTAAATTAGTATTGTGGAGTAACTACAATGTTGTTCTAGCTTCAGTTTTCTCATATCACAACCATTAAACTCTGTAACTCCTTTAGCGGTTTCCTTCCTCTCCGGCAACTTAGAAAGGACTCCGGTATCTTTGTAGTGACTGGGTGTATTTATACACCATCCAAAGTGTAATGATTAACTTCATCGTGTCAAAGCCCTTATTTGCAGGTCATTGGAAAACTTCCCTGGTCTTTGTGGTTGAAACTGTGGTTGAAATTCACTGCTCGACTGATGGACCTTACAGATAATTATATGTGTGGGGTACAGAGATGAGGTAGTCATTCAAAAATCATATTAAAACACTATTATTTTGACACAGAGTGAATCTTTGCAACTTATGTGACTTGGACAGCAAATTTGTACTCCTGGACTTATTTAGGCATGCCATAACAAAAGGCTTGAATACTAATTTGTAATATTTTTAAAAACATAATTGCACTTTGACATTATGGTGAATTGTATGTAGGCCTGTGACAACAAAAATATACATTTAATCAATTTTAAATTCAGGCTGTGACACATTTTGAAAAAGTCATAGGGTGTGAAAACTTTCTAAAGGCACTGTATCTCTGTCAACATCAGCTGAATATTCCAGGAATGTTTTTAGAACCACTTCTATTACTCCAACATTTTATTACTGAGGTATGTTCAGGGAACGTTATTAGAACCATCAAGTTATAATGTTGCATTATAACTTCATGCAACCATTGTAGAAATATTCCCGGCTTATTATTATTTATGGGTGTTTTGAATAACATATTCATCAACATTAGCATAACATTTCTGTAATTTTTCCTCAGAACCACTTCTATTGCTCCCACATGTCGTTGAGGCAGTGTGTTCTAAGAACAATACCGGAACATTGTGAGAACCTTAGTGTGAGAACCTTAGTCGAATGTTCTGTGATAGTTTTTACAGATGTTGTGAACAACATTTTAGTAGAACATTCTGAGGATATTTCAAACATTTTCTTAGAAAAAAAAGTATTTGGTGAAAAGTCTTCTTGGAATGTTTGTGGGATGTTATCATCCTAATGTTCTCACACCCTGACTAGAACTTAATTGGAATGTTAGCTAATGTTCTGGGAAGGTTCCCGGTTTGCTGGAATGTTTGTTGTTATCAAAACACATCATTGGCTGGTTAGGCCTATACGGGAACTTAATCTGACTTGGGTAATTGTCTCAATATCATATAATTTCTGGGTAAAAATCAAGTACCTTACTGTAATTGTTTTCAATTAAAATTATCAAAAAGAAACAAAAATAGGTCCTTAGCAAAGAGAAATTTCTCAAGCAAGAATTTAGCTAGGACTGTTTTGAAGTGGTCTGAATGGGGAAGGGAAAACTGAGAACTAGCTGCTCGAGCTGTTTTGCAAGGAGGAATGGGAAAAAATGTCAGTCTCTCGATGTGCAAAACTGATAAGAGACATACCCCAAGCGACTTACAGCTGTAATCGCAGCAAAAGGTGGCGCTACAAAGTATTAACTTAAGGGGGCTGAATAATTTTGCACGCCCAATTTTTCAGTTTTTGATTTGTTAAAAAAGTTTGAAATATCCAATAAATGTCGTTCCACTTCATGATTGTGTCCCACTTGTTGTTGATTCTTCACAAAAAAGAGTTTTACAGTTTTATATCTTTATGTTTGAAGCCTGAAATGTGGCAAAAGGTCGCAAAGTTCAAGGGGGCCGAATACTTTCGCAAGGCACTGTAGACTCCGACTTCCACTCTTCTCTGCTCTCCCATGCATGCACAGCTGTGTCCCTGCGGAATTCCTTCAGAGTGCAATAAAAATGTCTCAAAAGAAGAATGAAAACAGATTTGTGCTTAATTGTCAAAAAAAATATTCGACCAATCAGAGAAATGAAGATTTTGTGGGTGCATAAAGCAGTTAGCCAGATACATTGTTCTGCATTCCCAATCATAACTATAGTATACAGTATTGGTCTAAAGTGTGGAAGAATTTTCCACTAGCTTCCGAGGTACGCTATACTACAGATTTACAGCTAGACATTTGTTATGGGTATAAACACTAGCTGGTAGTTATCACCTGTATACAAGAGACAAAGTGGTTGAGTGAGTTTTGCAGGACACCACAGCAACAAAAAAAAAGCTTCAAACTGATACATTTTAATGACGAATCATAGACATTTGTACTGGCCTTGGTGGCAACAAACCACTGACCTGAGCTGCATGTTACTGTCTGCACTGTGCTGCCATCTAGTGTTATGTTCTTCATAACGGACGCATTATTGATGAATTGACAGGGCTCATGAAAACCAAGCCTATTTGGCAATAATGTTCTTTATTGACACTGTGCAATAAACACTTTTCAGATTTTTTTAAGACAGTAAGAAAGAAACAAATCAAACTTCTGTAAAATTTCAAAAGGAGAGACAGCAACTGTCTCAAAAGCATAATGAGCATAAACATTTATACCATTAGATTAAAAGGCATCACCCAGAGTTAATGCAGAAATAGTGTTTGTTATTCAATAAACCATTTAGCTTGATACAAAAACAACTAAATTGTAAAATAAATGTAAATATTTGGTCTAAATGTAAGGTACATGAGAACAATTAAAAAGAATAAGCAGCAGTAACCTACAACTAAAATATTTTGAGATGCCAAAATAACAAAGATTCAACAGTTTTTCAATATTATGTCTACTAATCTCTGATGCGACACCATTGCTAGAGTATAAGGAACATAGAATCCAGGTGAAATCCTTATCTATAAAAGAAAACCACCAGAGAGAAAGTATACTTTTACATTCCCCAGAAAGAAAACCAAATAAAGTCGCTCAAACAGAAGGGGGGACTTACAAAGAGTCACTGACAACAATCAAAACGAAACAGGTGGGATTTCAGGAGTCGTTTCTGAAAGACACTCATGGGGGTGTCCACTGAGAGTTGACTAGCAACAACTGGAACCTAAAAGACACCCACCATCAGTGCCCACTAAATTTGCCCAAGAAGAGGAAAACTAAAAGAAAAACCCACATCAAACTTAAAGACAGGACGCAAACCAAAAACGTGGAGCATTTGCTCAACAATTTGTAATGAGATGTTCAATGAGAAGGTATCCACATACTTTTGGTCCTGAGCTGCCCCTCAGTCCTGAGCTACCCCTCAGTCCGGAGGAGTTTGTTTAGTGGAGTGGGGCCCTTTAGTAGGGTTGCCAGTCCTAGGTTGGCGGCGAGGGTCGCCGTTCCTAGGAGGACACTAAAGCGGACAAAGACTATGGTGGAGTGGGGTCCACGTCCTGCGCCAGAGCCGCCACCACGGACAGATGCCCACCCAGACTCTCCCCTATAGATTCAGATTTTGCGGCCGGAGTCCGCACCTTGGGAGGGGGGGGGGGGGTTCTGTCATGTTCTGACCATAGTTCTTTTGTGTTTTCTTTGTTTTAGTGTTGGCAGGACGTGAGCTGAGTGGGCATTCTATGTTGTATGTCTAGTTTGTCTATTTCTATGTTTGGCCTGATATGGTTCTCAATCAGAGGCAGGTGTTAGTCATTGTCTCTGATTGGGAACCATATTTAGGTAGCCTGTTTTGTGTTGGGTTTTGTGGGTGGTTGTCTTCTGTCTCTATGCACCAGATAGGACTGTTTTCACATTTGTTGTTTTGTAATTTGAAGTGTTCAGTTTGGATTATTATTATTAAATAAGATGAACACTAACCACGCTGCGCTTTGGTCCTCTCCTTCAACAGAAGAAAACAGTTACAATGATGAGCAGATTCGCCTTCATACATTTATTTAGCATCACCCATGTAGGGTTTTCCAAAAATGCTTCCAACTTTTATAAGCCTGTGTGTTCATGCAACTTTATCGTCAGGTGGATGTCAGTGACAGACAACTCTACCACAAAAGTGTATTTTGAACACTCATATGTCTGGGCACAGCAGAGCTTCAGAGTCGGTGACTAAAGCGACTACCATACTCATAGGAAACAAGATCCCGGATGAGCCTGTGAAGTCTGTGTGTTGTTATGATTCAGATAGCTAGCAACAATGACAAGAAGCTAGTTTTAGATCATTGTGTATTGATACCATGTCTTGTTTTGAGGTGTTTTACTCTTGTCACGTCTATGCTAATATGGCTAAAATTACAAATGTAACAATGTATTTGAGAGACAACAAGTGCTCATTGTGCAAATGTATTTCTGTTTTCAATAAAGATTTGGAGAGGAAATATAGTTACATGTTGTCATGTAACTAAGTCAACCTGACTGTTTTGCTCCACAGTTGCGCATGCATTGGTTTTGTTGCTAAACAACCCACCCGTCTATATATTTCTGTGACCCCTCAAAAGACACCCCATTGTAAATGCAGTCGTATATGGATCTTTTAATGACAAAAGGCACTCCTGGCAATGCTGAGCTCCAATTGTCATTGTTGCAAACAAACATGACATACGACAGAAAACTTCAACCAGAACCCTTAAGACTTCAATGATACCATGTGTAATAAAGTGTAATAAAGCAGAGGAATAATGACAGAACCCTGGACTTTCCCCACTAACAGATGTCATGGCCACTGTTGGAAAAGGCACACAATTGTCATACTTGAGTAAAAGTAAAGATACCTTAATAGAAAATGACTCAAGGAAAAGTCGCCTAGTGAAATCCTACTTGAGTAAACATCTAAAAGTGTTTTGTTTTAAATATACTTAAGTATCAAAAGTAAATGTAATTGTTAAAATATGCTTAAGTATCAACATTTAAACTAAAAGTATAAATAATTAATAATAATAATATATTTTTTTAAATGTATGGATAGCCAGGGGCACGCATCAACACATCATTTGCAAATGAAGCATGTGTTTAGTGAGTCCGCCAGATCAGAGGCAGTAAGGATTACCAGGGATGTTCTCTTGATAAGTGTGGGAACTAGACCATTTCCCTGTCCTGCTATGTACTGTATTCAAAATGTAACGAGAACTTTTGGGTGTCAGGGAAAATGTATGGAGTAAAAAGTACATAATTTTCTTTAGGAATGTAGTGAAGTAAAAGTAAAAGTTGTCAAAGTAACGCAAAGCACAGATACCCAAAAAACACCATAAGTATTTTTACTTAAGTACTTTACACTACTGGTCATGGCAACACTGCAGTGGTTCCCCTCCTTACAGTTATCAGTAAAAGGCACACCATATAACTGCCATACATCTAATTGCATATTAGCTTTCTAGGAGAGGAATAAATATCATATGCATGTTCCTATATTAGACCAGCCTAGTGTTTGTTCAGTCAATTGCTGAGTTCACTATTCACATGAGCCTCAAATGAACCTCAAGGTGTGAATAAAAACTTTGAAACAGCCACAAGATAGCAATGTTGGTTCAAAGAGTTACTCAGCCAAAGATCTATCTGGACCATTGAGGTCATGGAATTCACAATCAAATTGGGAGACAAAATATGTTATGTCCAGGGGGAGAGATGTTGGTTGAAGAGATTACCAGAGGGACAAGGGTAAAACACGTAAATATGCTATTTACATGAACTGTAAACTACCTAACAACCCACACCTCCCCACACCAATAGAGCACTCACAGTCACACTGACTCACGCACGCAAGCACTTAGACATACTGGCTGTGGTTACAGAGGAGTGATGATAGACAAGAAAACAGACTCCGGTGTGTCTTCGCTCTGCTCCTCTGGCAGATGGTTGACAGGATCCAACTCTATTGTAGGAGTCACAGCTGTTTTTATTCTCTGGGGGCACATAGAATATATAGAAGAACAGGTTAAGAATCACATAAATAATTTAATTTCTTATGGTGTCTGCTGATGCCCGGACTGCACTTTTGTTATTTATATGACTGTCATGTGGGATAAAACGTACAGTATCAGTACAGTGTGTGTGCGCAGTCTGGTCTCGTATACTAAACGTAACATAGAAATAGTATATCCAGGGCATTCAAATGAGTATGATATGTTACACTTGTAATGGTTACATTAGACAGATGGTTACTTAAGGCAAAAACTAAAGTAGTGTGGTTGATTGGGAGGACAGATTGGCATATAATGCAAACGTCTAGCAACCCAAAGGTTGCAAGTTCAAGTTTCATCATGGACAACTTTAGCATTTTGGATAATTTGGGACTTTTCAACTGATTAGCATGTTAGCTAACCCTAACCTCTACCTTTTATCCTAACTCCTAAACTTAAACCTACCCCTAGCCTAGCTAACTTTAGCCAGCTAGCTACGTTAGCCACCTAGCTTGAATTTCAAATCAAACTTCATTTGTCACATGCGCCGAATACAACAAGTGTCGACTTTACCGTGAAATGCTTACTTATAAGCCCTTAACCAACAGTGCAGTTCAAGAAGAGTTAAGAAAATATTTACCAAGTAGACTAAAATAAAAAGTAATAATAAAAAGTAACACAATAAGAATAACGAGGCTATATACCGGGGGCACCGGTACCGAGTCAGTGTGCGGTACAGGTTAGTTGAGGTAATTTGTACATGTAGGTAGGGGTGAAGTGACTATGCATAGATAATAAACAGCGAGTAGCAGCAATGTACAAAAGGGAGGGGGGTGTCAATGTAAATTGTCCAGTGGAGATTTGATTAATTGTTCAGCAGGCTTATGGCTTGGGGGTAGAAGCTGTTGAGGAGCCTTTTGGTCCTAGACTGGCGCTCCGGTACCGCTTGCCGTGCGCTTGCCGTGTGGTAGCAGAGAAAACAGTCTATAACTTGGGTGACTGGAGTCTCTGACAATTTCATGGGCTTTCCTCAGTGATGTACTGGGCCGTTCGCTCTACCCTCTGTAGTGCCTTACAGTCAGATGGCGAGCAGTTGCCATACCAGGTGGTGATGCAACCGGTCAGTATGCTCTCGATGGTGCAGCTGTGGAACCTTTTGAGGATCTGGGGACCCATGCCAAATCTTTTCAGTCTCCCGAGGGGGAAAGGTTTTGTTGTGCCCTCTTCACAACTGTCTTGGTTTGTAACATATTGTACGTTTTGCAAATTTGTAACATATAATACGAAATGTAATTCGTAACATATTATACGAAATTAGCTTTGGACATCGACAAATTAATACATACCATACGAAACGTAATATATCATACTAAATGGTGTGTCTCGGATTTTCGTACAGAATAATAAGAAATGGTCTGAGACCAGGATGGGGTGTTTGTGTGTAATACGAATACAATGCATGTATGTATAATACGAATACAATGCATGTATATATAATACGAATACAATTCTAATACGAATACAATTCGTATTATACATACATACATACATACATACATACATACATACGTGCGTGCGTGCGTGCGTGCGTGCGTGCGTGCGTGCGTGCGTGCGTACATACATACACACATACACACATACACACATACACACATACACACATACACACATACATACATACATACATACATACATACTAGTATATAAGCAGAGTATGTATGCATGATGCTACAACAGTATCTGTGAGCTATATTTATGTAAGTATCAGTATGTGTGTTTGTTTTGGTTTACTGAAAGAATGCTCACCTGCAGCAGTGAGCCCTTATTTCTGCAGATCTCTTGCAGGGCTCCCAGTGGGATCCACACGATGGAGACCAGGGAGATTCCCCAGCCCACCACCTCTGCCCAGACAGGGTATGTGTATGACTTCCCATAGCGAGCTGGCGTGTACTGGATGATGCTGGAGATCAGAATGCACTGCAGGGGAGGATAGGAGAGGCAAACAATCTCACTTTAACTCACATGGAGCAGGTTAGACTTGGATGAAACCTCTAAGCCTTACGACAATCACTACTATAACGACTACAAAAAGTAAAACACAACAAATAGAAAATACATTAAATCCTCATCACCATCATAATTATGCTAATTGTACTCCTCCTCATCGTCAGCCAGCCAAAGGACTCACCAGGACCAGCACAGGGGAGAAGACCATCCAGCAGGAGCGGAAATAGATGTTGGGAGCCTTTCCCAACATTCTCTTGATCATGATGGTCATCCGACGCATTCCTGTAAAAACACATTGCATTAAATACTTAAATTAACTTCGAGACATTACAGTACATACTGTATATAGAGCAAAGTGTATGTGGACACATGCTTGTCAAACATCTCATTCCAAAATCATGGGCATTAATATGGGTATCCCCTTTGCTGCTATAACAGCTTACACTCTTCTGGGAAGGCTTTCCACTAGTTGTTGGAACATTGCTTCCATTCAGTCACAAGACCATTAGTGAGGTCGGGCACTGATGTCGGGCGATTCGGCCTTGCTTGCAATCGGCATTCCAATTCATCCCAAAGGTGTTCGATGGAATTGAGGTCAGGGCCTTGTGCAGGCAGGTCAAGTTCTTCTACACTGATCAAACCTTTTTTTATGGACCTCACTTTTTGCACGGGGGTATTGTCATGCTGAAACAGGAAAGGGCCTTCCCCAAACTGTTACCACAAAATTGGAAGCACGGAATTGTCTAGAATGTCATTGTATGCTGTAGCGTTAAGATTTCCCTTCACTGGAACTAAGGGGCCATGCCCGAACCATGAAAGACAGCCCAGACCATTATTCCTCCTCCACCAAACTTTACAGTTGGCACTATGCATTGGGGCAGGTAGCATTCTCCTGGCATCCGTCAAACCCAGATTCATCCATCGGCCTGCCAGATGGTGAAGCGTGATTCATCTCTCCAGAGAATGTGTATCCACTGCTCCAACACTTGGCATTGCGTATGGTGATCTTAGGCTTGTGTGCGGCTGCTCGGCCATGGAAACCCATTTCATGAAGCTCCCAACGAACAGTTCTTGTGCTAACGTTGCTTACAGAGGCAGTTTGGAACTCGGTAATGAGTGTCGCAACCGAAGACAGATGGTTTTTACGCGCTTCAGCACTCGGCGGTCTAGTTCTGTGAGCATGTGTGTTTTCCCATTTCGTGGCTGAGACGTTGACGAACTGACTTGTTGGAAAGTTGGCATCCTATGATGGTACCACATTGAAAGTCACTGAGCTCTTCAATAAGGCCATTCTACTGCCAATATTTGTCTCTAACAATTGTATGGCTATGTGCTCGATTTTATACGCCGGTCAGCAACAGGTGTGGCTGAAATAGCAGAATCCACACATTTGAAGGGGGATCCACATACCTTTGTATATATAGTGTATTCTTCTTGTATAAATAAAGTCCTGTAAGATCTAACTCATAATCAGGATGTTACGTGTAATCAAATACTGTAAGACCAAAATCCTTTCGAGGCTGTTGAATGTCATCAATAAGGGTAGAGAAGGGGCTTGGTATTACCGAAAACCCAGCAGACAGCGATGACTTCAAAGAAGGACAGGAACATGAGCGACACCACAGCAGTGTAGTGGTCCATCAGCTGGAACACATACATGCCCCCCTGTGGAGACAGAGTCGTTTTAGTCGTGTACGGATAAAAACCTAAATACAGTGCCTTCGGAAATTATTCAGACCCCTTGACTTTTTCCACACTTTGTTACATTACAGCCTTATTCTAAAATGGATTAAATAAAAACATTTCCTCAGCAATCTAGACACAATACCCCATAATGACAACGCGAGAACAGATTTTTTGACATTTTTGCAAATGTATGAAACATAAGTAAATAAGGTATTTCTGTTTATTAAGTATTCAGACCCTTTGCTATAAGACTCGAAATTGAGCTCAGGTATTTGTATTTGTATTTATTATGGATCCCCATTAGCTGCTGCCAAAGCAGCAGCAACTCCTCCTGGGTTCCAGCAAAATTAAGGCAATTTATACCATTTTTAAAAACATTACAATACATTCACAGATTTCACAACACACCGTGTGCCCAAAGGCCCCTACTCCACCACTACCACATATCTTCAGTACTAAATCCATGTGTATGTATAGTGCGTATGTTATTGTTTGTGTGTGTGTGTGTGTGTGTGTGTGTGTGTGTGTGTGTGTGTGTGTGTGTGTGTGTGTGTGCGCGCGCCAGCGTTACTTCACAGTCCCCAATGTTCCATAAGGTGTTTTTTTAATCTGTTTTTTAAATCTTATTTTACTGTTTGCGTCAATTACTTGATGTGGAATAGAGTTCCATGTAGTCATGGCTCTATGTAGTACTGTGTGCCTCCATAGTCTGTTCTGGACTTGGGAACTGTGAAGAGACCTCGTGACATGTCTTGTGGGGTATGCATGGGTGTCCAAGCTGTGTGCCAGTTGTTAAAACAGACAGCTCAGTGCATTCAACATGTCAATACCTCTCATAAATAAAAGTAGTGATGAAGTCAATCTCTCCTCCACTTTCAGCCAGGAGAGATTGACATGCATATTATTAATATTAGCTCTCTGTGTACATCCAAGGGCCAGCTGTGCTGCCCTGTTCTGAGCCAATTGCCAATCTGAGCCAAAAAAGTGGCACCTGACCACATGACTGAATAGTAGTCAAGGTGCGACAAAACCAGGGCCTGTAGAACCTGCCTTGTTGATAGTGTTAAGAAGGCAGAGCATATCTTTATAGACAGACTTCTCCCCATCTTAGCTACTACTGCATTAATATGTTTTGACCATGATAGTTAACAATCTAGGGTTACTCCAAGCAGTTAAGCCATCTCAACTTGCTCATTTTCCACATTATTTATTACAAGATTTAGTTGAGGTTTAGGGTTTAGTGAGTGTTTTGCTCCAAATACAATGCTTTTAGTTTTAGAAATATTTAGGGATTACTTATTCCTTGCCACCCACTCTGAAACTAACTGCAGCTCTTTGTTGAGTGTTGCAGTCATTTCAGTCGCTGTAGTAGCTGACGTGTATAGTGTTGAGTCATCCGCATACATACTTTGAGTAAAGCCAGTGTCAGTGGCATGCCGTTAGTAAAAATTGAAAAAAGCAAGGGGCCTAAACAGCTACCCTGGGGAATTCCTGATTCTAACTGGATTATATCTGAGAGGCTTCCATTCAAGAACACCCTCTGTGTTCTGTTAGACAAGTAACTCATTATCCACATTATAGCAAGGGGTGTAAAGCCATAACACATACAGTGCCTTGCGAAAGTATTCGGCCCCCTTGAACTTTGCGACCTTTTGCCACATTTCAGGCTTCAAACATAAAGATATAAAACTGTATTTTTTTGTGAAGAATCAACAACAAGTGGGACACAATCATGAAGTGGAACGACATTTATTGGATATTTCAAACTTTTTTAACAAATCAAAAACTGAAAAATTGGGCGTGCAAAATTATTCAGCCCCCTTAAGTTAATACTTTGTAGCGCCACCTTTTGCTGCGATTACAGCTGTAAGTCGCTTGGGGTATGTCTCTATCAGTTTTGCACATCGAGAGACTGACATTTTTTCCCATTCCTCCTTGCAAAACAGCTCGATGGAGAGCATTTGTGAACAGCAGTTTTCAGTTCTTTCCACAGATTCTCGATTGGATTCAGGTCTGGACTTTGACTTGGCCATGCTAACACCTGGATATGTTTATTTTTGAACCATTCCATTGTAGATTTTGCTTTATGTTTTGGATCATTGTCTTGTTGGAAGACAAATCTCTGTCCCAGTCTCAGGTCTTTTGCAGACTCCATCAGGTTCTTCCAGATGACACTTTTTATGGATATCTTTAAGAAATGGCTTTCTTCTTGCCACTCTTCCATAAAGGCCAGATTTGTGCAATATACGACTGATTGTTGTCCTATGGACAGAGTCTCCCACCTCAGCTGTAGATCTCTGCAGTTCATCCAGAGTGATCATGGGCCTCTTGGCTGCATCTCTGATCAGTCTTCTCCTTGTATGAGCTGAAAGTTTAGAGGGACGGCCAGGTCTTGGTAGATTTGCAGTGGTCTGATACTCCTTCCATTTCAATATTATCGCTTGCACAGTGCTCCTTGGGATGTTTAAAGCTTGGGAAATCTTTTTGTATCCAAATCCGGCTTTAAACTTCTTCACAACAGTATCTCGGACCTGCCTGGTGTGTTCCTTGTTCTTCATGATGCTCTCTGCGCTTTTAACGGACCTCTGAGACTATCACAGTGCAGGTGCATTTATACGGAGACTTGATTACACACAGGTGGATTGTCTTTATCATCATTAGTCATTTAGGTCAACATTGGATCATTCAGAGATCCTCACTGAACTTCTGGAGAGAGTTTGCTGCACTGAAAGTAAAGGGGCTAAATAATTTTGCACGCCCAATTTTTCAGTTTTTGATTTGTTAAAAAAGTTTGAAATATCCAATAAATGTCATTCCACTTCATGATTGTGTCCCACTTGTTGTTGATTCTTCACAAAAAAATACAGTTTTATATCTTTATGTTTGAAGCCTGAAATGTGGCAAAAGGTCGCAAAGTTCAAGGGGGCCGAATACTTTCGCAAGGCACTGTACGTTTTTACAGCAGCAGACTATGATCGATAATGTCAAAAGCTGCACTGAAGTCTAACAAGCCCCCAATAATTTTATCATCAGTCATTTGTGTAATTGCTGTGCTTGTTGAGTGTCCTTCCCTATAGCATGCTGAAATGATGTTGTCAATTTGTTTACTGTGAAATAGCATTGTATCTGGTCAAACACAATTTTTTCCAAATGTTTACTAAGGTTTGCATCCTGTTTCCATTGATCATCCTTGAGATGTTCCTACAACTTGATTGGAGTCCACCTGTGGTAAATTCAATTGATTCGGCATGATTTGAAAAGGCACACACCTGTCTATATAAAGGTCCCACAGTTGACAGTGCACGTCAGAGCAAAAAGCAAGCCATGAGGTCGAAGGAATTGTCTGTAGAGCTCAGAGACAGGATTGTGTTGAGGCACAGATCTGGGGAAGGGTCCCAAGAACACAGTGGCCTCCCATCATTCTTAAATGGAAGAAGTTTGGAACCCCCAAGACTCTTCCTAGTGCTGGCCGCTCGGCCAAACTGAGCAATCGGGGGAAGAAGGGCCTTGGTCAGGGAGGTGACCAAGAACCCGGTGGTCAGAGCTCCAGAGTTCCTCTGTGAAGATGGGAGAACCTTCCAAAAGGACAAACATCTCTGCAGCACTCCACCAATCAGGCCTTTATGGTAGAGTGGCCAGACGGAAACTACTCCTCAGTAAAAGGCACATGCCAGCCCACTTGGAGTTTGCCAAAAGCCACCTAAAGACTCTCAGACCATGAGAAACAAGATTCTCTGGTCTGATGAAGCCAAGTTTGAACTCTTTGGCCTGAATGCAAAGCGTCACGTTTGGAGGAAACCTGGCACCATTCCTACGGTGAAGCATGGTGGTGGCAGCCTCATGCTGTGGGGATGTTTTTCAGTGGCAGGGACTGGGAGACTAGTCAGGATCGAGGGAAAGATGAACAAAGCAAAGTACAGAGAGATCCTGAGGTCTCCTGACCCCTCCTGACCCCTCCTGTCTCAGCCTCCAGTATTTATGCTGCAGTAGTTTATGTGTCGGGGGGCTAGGGTCAGTTTGTTATATCTGGAGTACTTCTCCTGTCCTATTCGGTGTCCTGTGTGAATCTAAGTGTGCGCTCTCTAATTCTCTCCTTCTCTCTTTCTTTCTCTCTCTCGGAGGACCTGAGCCCTAGGACCATGTCCCAGCACTACCTGACATGATGACTCCTTGCTGTCCCCAGTCCACCTGGCCATGCTGCTGCTCCAGTTTCAACTGTTCTGCCTTATTATTATTCGACCATGCTGGTCATTTATGAACATTTGAACATCTTGGCCATGTTCTGTTATAATCTCCACCCGGCACAGCCAGAAGAGGACTGGCCACCCCACATAGCCTGGTTCCTCTCTAGGTTTCTTCCTAGGTTTTGGCCTTTCTAGGGAGTTTTTCCTAGCCACCGTGCTTCTACACCTGCATTGCTTGCTGTTTGGGGTTTTAGGCTGGGTTTCTGTACAGCACTTTGAGATATCAGCTGATGTACGAAGGGCTATATAAATACATTTGATTTGATTTGATCCTTAATGAAAACCTGCTCAGGACGTCAGACTGGGGCGAAGGTTCACCTTCCAACAGGACAACGACCCTATGCGCACAGCCAACGCAGGAGTCACTTCAGGACAACTCTCTGAATGTCCTTGAGTGGCCCAGCCAGAGCCCGGACTTGAACCCAATGGAACATCTCTGGAGAGACCTGAAAATATCTGTGCAGTGACGCTTCCCTTCCAACCGGAGAGCTTGAGAGGATCTGCAGAGATGAATAGGAGAATCTACCCAAATATAGGTGTGCCAAGCTTGCAGCATCATACCGAAGAAGACTTGAGGATGTAATCGCTGCCAAAGATGCTTCAACAAAGTACTGAGTAAAGGGTCTGAATACTTATGTAAATGTGATAGTTTTTTATTTGTAATACATTTGCAAACATTTCTAAAAACCTATTTTTGCTTTGTCATTATGGGGTCTTGTGTGCAGATTGATGGGGGGGGGGGTCATTTAATCCATTTTAAAATAAGGCTGTAAAGTAGCAAAATGTGGAAAAAGTCAAGGGGTCTGAATACTTCCCGAAGGCACTGTTAACAGGTCCAATCATGTTCATACAGTCTACGTCACAGAAAGAGAGAGGAGGAGGGGTGGGGATTACCCCATGAATAGTAATTATATCTGACAGGATTACCTTACCTTAGTGATGTGAGGAATGCCTAGAAGGAAGCCCATAACACAGACGGCCAGAACGATGACCTCCTGTCTCTTCAGGACTCGCAGCACCTTAGGGCCGAAGCCATCTATTATGGACGTCACCGCCACCTCCACCATGGCAAACTGCAGGGCACAGTCCAGCACAGTGGACATTTACACGGAGATCTGGGTTTGAGACTGGGGACTGTTTTTGGGTAGTGTGATGTAAATACAGCAAATGTTGATCGCTCTCTCACTCAGTTTAGAGGTAGAATTGGTTCCTGTGGATTCTGTTCTCTATTTGCTATTAAAAAATAAATAAAAACTGCACAAGCACCGCCTGTACCAGAATTTGGTTGAGTGGTAACACTGTCAACTCCAGTTTACATGCATGGTCAGGGTTAAATTCCCTGGTCAGGCATTTCTACACTTCCTTTCTTCCCTCCTCTGTCTCGCTCTCTCCTACCATGAATCAAAATTTTAAAAAGGTATTATAATTGTTCATGAGATAAAATGTTGTATGTGTCTAACCTGGCTGTCCAGTCCCAGGCAGAGAAGCATGAAGAAGAACAGAGGAGCCCACAACTGTGGCAGAGGCATAGTAGAGAAGACCTCTGGATACACCACAAACACCAAGCCAGGACCTGTGGCACGAAAACACAAACATACCATAGAATGGTACTTTGTTGAGAACATTTTAGAGATAAATGACACCAGTGGTTATTCTCAACTTAAACAAGGAAGTCAAAGCATTCAATAATAAAACAAGGTACATGGGTCACCTTTTCCACCCTCAAAACACTTCAATAATTCATGCAGTTGACCACATCCGTAACTTGACCTAACAAAAAACATTAGAGCACAGAAGTGCTCTTCATACAATCATGAAGGGAATGAAACCGAGCCAGATCATATAGAATGTCCTGAACACCTCACAATCACCTGACTTTATACAGCCATTACTTCACAGTCACAGAACAAACTATCTAGTCAATAATTTGAGAGCTAGGGACTAAGGTTCTCTGCATTTTTGTCAAAATTGAGTTGTTGACATAGCCTTGTTCTATTCAATGTTCTTTACCTATTTAGTACTCTAAATAGCCCAATTTATGTTGTTACGTTCAAACGAATACATGATCAAAAATTGCTGACATTACTCAAACTAGTGAGGGTTTGGAATTTTAAAGCCAATTATCTCAAAATCCTCTTTTTGCAAATAGAACCTTAAAGAGTCCCAAGCTCTTGAATTTCCATACACCAGATGTCAGTCGGTGTAGAATTGTCAGTCAGCAGTGAGACAATTGTGTGTTTCAAAGCCGGTATCTGAGACCATACGTGGGACTGAGCCAAGCCTGAGCAGGTGCTCATAAGCAGTGCCTGGCAGGCACACTGGTTAATCTCTACTTTACTTTCTCCAAAGGTCCTAATTCACCGTGTGAACAATTACACGTTTTGCTGTTTCACCTGAAGTTCACCTAAGATAACCCAAGTTTAATTCACCATTCATTTCAATTAGATAGATCTATCTACAGTGAATTCGGAAAATATTCAGACACCTTCACTTTATTACGTTACAGCCTTATTCTAAAAATGTATTATATAAAAACATGTCCTCAATCTACACACAATACCCCATAATAACAAAGTGAAAACAGATTTTTAGAAAATAAGATAAATAAATTATTTACATAAGTATTCAGACCCTTTGTTATGAGACTCTAAATTGAGCTCAGGTGCATCCTGTTTCAATTTATCCTCCTTGAGATGTTTCTACAACTTGATTGGACTCCACCTGTGGTAAATTCAATTGATTGGACATAATTTGGAAAGGCACACACCTCTCTATTTAATATCCCACAGTTGAAAATGCATGTCAGTTTGGAACCACCAAGATTCTTCCTAGAGCTGGCCACCTGGCCCAAAACTGAGCAATCGGGGGAGAAGGGCCTTGGTCAGGGAGGTGACCACTCTGACAGAGCTCCAGAGTTCCTCTGTGAAGATGGGAGAACCTTCCAGAAGGACAACCATCTTTGCAGCACTCCACAAATCAGGCCTTTATGGTAGAGTAGCCAGACGGAAGCCATGACAGCTCACTTGTTTGCCAAAAGGCACCTAAAGACTCTCAGACCATGAGAAATAAGATTCTCTACAAGATTCTCTGGTCTGATGAAACCAAGATTGAACTCTTTGGCCTGAATGCCAAGGTTCACGCCTGGAGGAAACCTGAAACCACACCTACGGTGAAGCATGGTGGTGACAGCTCAATACTGTGGTGATGTTTTTCAGCGACAGGGACTGGGAGACTAGGAAAGACTGAGAAAGATGAACGGTGCAAAGTACAGAGAGATCCTTGATGAAAACCTGCTCCAGAGCGCTCAGGACCCCAGACTGGGGCGAAGGTTCACCTTCCAACAGGACAACGACCGTAAGAACACAGCCAAGACAATGCAGTGGTGGCTTCAGGACAAGTCTCTGAATGTCCTTGAGTGGCCCAGCCAGAGCCCGGACTTAAACCTGATCGCTGGAGAGACATGAAAATGTCTGTGCAGCTACACTCCCCATCCAACCTGACAGAGCTTGAGAGGATCTGCAGAGAAGAATTGGACAAACTCCCCAAGTACAGGTGTGCCAAGCTTTTGGCGTCATACCCAAGAAGACTCAAGGTAGTAATCGCTGACAACAAAGTCATGAGTAAAGGGTCTGAATAATTAGGTAAATGTTTTATTTTTAATAAACAGATACTTTCAACATGGCACCGTCAATTTGATTTGGCTTTGTCTTTATGGAGTATTGTGTGTGTGTAAAAAAAAAAATATATATATATATATATATATATATATATATATATATATATATATATATATATATATACACACACACACACACACACACACTCTCTACCGGTCAAAAGTTTTAGAACACCTACTCATTCAAGGGTTTTTCTTAATTTTTTCTATTTTCTACATTGTAGAATAATAGTGAAGACGTCAAAACTATTTGATAACACATATTGTAGTCAATATATCATGTAGTAACCATAAAAGTGTTAAATGAAATTATATTTTATATTTTAGAGTCTTCAAATTAGCCACCCTTTGCTTTGATGACAGCTTTGCACACTTGGCAATCTCTCAATTAGCTTCATGAGGTAGTCACCTGGAACGCATTTCAGTTAACAGGTGTGCCTTGTTAAAAGTTCATTTGTGGAATTTCTTTCCTTCTTAATGCGTTTGAGCCAATCAGTTGTGTTGTGACAAGGTAGGGGTGGTATACAGAAGATAGCCCTATTTGGTAAAAGTCCAAGTCCATATTATGGCAAGAATAGCTCAAATAAGCAAAGTGAAACGACAGTCCATCGTTACTTTAAGACAGTCAATTTGGAAATGTTGAAGTTTCTTTAAGTGCAGTCGCAAAAACCATCAAGCACTATGATGAAACTGACTCTCATGAGGACAGCCACAGGAAAGGAAGACCCAGAGTTACCTCTGCTGCAGAGGATACGTTCATTAGAGTTACCAGCCTCAGAAATTGCAGCCCAAATAAATGCTTCAGAGTTCAAGTAACAGACATCTCAACATCAACTATTCAGAGGAGACTTGAATCAGGCCTTCATGGTTGAATTGCTGCAAAAAAACACTACTAAAGAACACCAATAAAAGAAGAGACTTTCTTGGGCCAAGAAACAATGTACTTTAGACCAGTGGAATTCTGTCCTTTAGTCTGATGAGTCCAAATGTGACATTTTTGTTTCCAACCTCTGTCTTTGTGAGACGCAGAGTAGGTGAACGGATGATCTCTGCATGTGTGGTTCCCACCGTGAAGCATGGAAGAGGAGGTGTGATGGTGCTCTGCTGGTGACACTATCAGTGATTTATTTATAATTCAAGGCACACGTAACTAGCATGGCTACCACAGCATTCTGCAGCGATACGCCATCCCATCTGGTTTGGGCTTAGTGGGACTATCATTTGTTTTTCAACAGGACAAGGGCCCAACCCAACTCCAGGCTTTGTAAGGGCTATTTGACCAAGAAGGAGAGTGATGGTTCTGCATTAGATGACCTGGCCTCCACAATTACCCAACCTCAACCCACTTGAGATGGTTTGGGATGAGTTGGACTGCAGAGTGAAGGAAAGTTACAACAGACAGCAATAATCACTTGCAGTGAGAAAAGGAGAGAATGAAAGAGAGAACTAAAAAGGGGCAAAGCAAGACTTCAATAAGGCTAATTCCCAGACTGCGTCATGTTCTCAATTTACTAGGGAAAAAACAACCCACTCCACAAGACAGAAGTGACACTAATGTGTCTGTGTTTTGCAGATTTGTTTTATAGTTCCAAAACGTTGTGTTTATGTTTGGAGCTTCACCCAATTCCAGGTAGCCACAGCTTAGGATAGGACTGAGAATAGAAGAACTGTTCTGTTGATTTAAACAACTTTAGATGAGTCATCATGATATCAATTACTTTGGAAACCCAGGTGAAGCTTTCCCACTGGTCATAGAGGTCAATTCAATGTCTATTCCACGTTGGTTCAACGTACATTTAATTGAAATGACATGGAAACAACGTTGATTCAACCAGTGGGGTCACACTGGCATGCTAACTGGTCACCCAGGTACACTCAGTGAGTGGGTCCAAGTAATCTCTTTCTCCACAAAAAAATTAGATTGGTGTTGTCATTGGCTGGAGGGAGCGATTTCCATGTACCAGTCATTTCTTTCAAATCCACAAAGGGAAGTGAACAAGATTAGTGGGATGCAACCAGTCTGATGCTGCCTGGCCCAGGCCTCTGAGCTCTGTCCGTCTGTCTGTCCGTCTGCCTGCTGGGTAGGGAGGGAGGACTCTGTCTGCCGCTACATAAAAACCCACTCTAAACGCTGTAGTTTTCCACTCCGGCATCCCAGAGAGAAGTGCATCCTTGTGAATGAATCCCTTTGTATTCTACTCTGTGTTCTTGTTTTTCCCCATGGGATGGAGGCAACACTCAACTCCAAAGTTTTCCAGGGACTAATAAATGGAGGAAGGTGTTGGTTCTGAACTCAATTTGACTTCTATGGGTATCATTCCCAGGAGTTCACAATATATGTATACTTAAAAGTGACATGGGTCATGTTTGACCTCCTTCCATACATACCCACTAAACATCTGTCAATGATGGGAGGAGTTGTTTGGTCAATCAATACCTATTGACTATTACAAATTAACACTATTCAAGGTATTTACAAACTTAGTGCTGAAATAAATGTGATGAATCATGATGCCCTGGACCATGAGAGGAAGTTTTAGGAGATAACCCATCAATTAGACATTTAATAGCTACTCTGGAAATAAAAGTATTATAAGTTGATCAGTGGCAGTCAGTGCAGTTTTACATGAGGGAGGACTTTTTTTTTAATGAGCATGGCTTTATTTCTATTACAGCATTTGGATGATTGTCATTCATATTCCATTAACCCAGTTCAATGTAACAACGATAGGTTTAGGCTACCACATGATACTAACATTTTCCCTATACCCATCATGAGGATGCTACAACCTAGCCTATGAATGTTCAACTATTGTCTTGCTCTCTCTTTGAGTCAAATACTCACCACATTTTATGCACTGCACTGCAGTGCTAGCTGTAATGTATGCTTTCAGTACTAGATTCATTCTCTGATCCTTTGATTGGGTGGACAACATGTCAGTTCATGCTGCAAGAGCTCTGATAGGTTGGAGAATGTCCTCCGGAGGTTGTCATAATTACTGTGCAAGTCTATGGAAGGGGGTGAGAACCATGAGCCTCCTAGGTTTTGTATTGAAGTCAATGTACCCAGAGGATGGAAGCTAGCTGTCCTCTGGCTACACCATGGTGCTACCCTACAGAGTGCTGTGGAGGCTACTGTCGACCTTATTTGCAAAATAGTGTGTTTTAGTCAATTATTTGGTGACGTGATTATATTTAGTACAGTTTTATCTAAAAAGGATAACTTTTTAAATGTTTTAAAAATATATATTTTTAATGAAATTCACTGTGGAGTACGGTCCTCCCCTTCCTCCTCTGAGGAGCCTCCACTGAAGTAGATGGATGAACAGCAATCAAAGAAGTCCCACTTAAACAGGAAGTACTTACCATCTGTGGCGATGTTGTCCACTGGGAGGTTGTGGACATGAGCCATGTAGCCGATTGCTGAGAATATCACAAAGCCAGCCAGGATACTGGTGGCCGAGTTAGCTAAAGAGACAATCAATGTGTCCCTATGGGAGGACAAGAAAACAAACACAACAGTCAGACTGATGGGATTTCTCAGAGTCAAGTGGATCTCTAAGGAGAACACTTAGCTCTGAGGGCTAAAACTAGCCGTTTGGTTTGAAGAACAGTCTGTGGTGAGTAACTACAGTAACTGGCCAGGGACAAGCAACATGGTTGGTTGCTTCTGAGGAGTAACCAAGCACTTGTGTAACAACCAGTTCCACTGAGGCTTTACGCCTTCATCAAAGCTAATAGTGTTCTCAATTCTGAAATACCATTTTAGTCTGCAAAACAACATCCTCATCGCACATGCTATGTCTATTTAGCTATTCTCACAGAACTAAGATAGAATAACACTGATTTGAACTAGATATGACTTTAAAAGGAGGAGCAGCAGTGCCTCCTTTAGAAGAATGTATGGAGGGGTTTTAGACATTGATAACATTACATGCTCACACAGGGATCTTTTGTGTTTACATTTTTTATTGATACCAATCATGGGAAACAGCACTACAGTGTACAATGGCACATTTTTAAGGTCACAATTCGGGAATGTATTAACGGATCTGTGGCTGTACAAAATATGGTGGGACTTATTGAGAAGACACAGTTAACTACTCTTAGTCACCATGAGAGGCAGCAGTGGGACGTCTTCGTGGCTGCCAAGGGAAAATCAGGCTTCCCCCAAAAATGGACTTTTTTAAAAATTAAAAATAAAATAAATGTATATTTCGTCTCTGTGTTTCATAATTTTCTCTCAATTCACAAGAGGCTGAATGTATCTCACCGGAGAAAGCATCTGAGCGAGCGAAACAGCTTCCCTCGGTCTCTGTATGTGTAGCGCATCTTTCTGATGCCATCTGGTCAAAATTAGTATGATATTGATGCCGCCGTAGCATTGAATTCAAGGGAAGCCAGCGAGCATTTGGCCTCCGTTGATATTTTTCTTTATACAATAGCCATTCAGCGTTGAGCCAAACTGAGTGAGATCAACTGTGAATAGTCCTGGCGCACAAAAAAAAAGTATCAAGGGAAGGATTTGGCTTCGCGCCAAATGTAATTTGACAAAAAAAAAATTGAATTGATGCTTTACGTTGTGTTGTTGTCCTCCGGTGGCTAGCTAGCTAGGTAAAATTGTCCTTTTACTAAATTAGCCATGAACGGAGATTTGGATTTGGGTTTTACTTACGTAATTCTCCGTACTGGCCAATAATTATAACAACGATTCTGATCCAACCATAAATTCATACATTGTGCCTCTGGCTTGAGAGGATGGAAGTTCAATATGTAGCTAGATGTAGTAGGCTAATGTTAACTAGCAAGTATTTTAGCCAGGTACCTTAGGACAACACAAACTAAAAGCGTGTACTGTATGACAGCGTCAAAAACCGTTTCAGCAACATGAGAGAGGAGGATGGCATTGGCGTTTCTCTACAAGTAGGTTGAGTCAACATGTTTTTTCTACTTACGCATGCACACACACACAAATCAGTACCATGGACAGCCACATGATATTTAGCTTACGTTGAATGGACTAAATCGTTTTTGGAATCTTTTAGTTGTCACTGTATTTATTAGACTAAGCATAGGTGATTTAATGATATTGAAATGGTGCTGGAATAGTGGAGGCCGCTCCTGTTTTCTTTGTGACTTGCGGTTCTAAATGTTCTAAATCAATAGTTGTTTAGTCGTCCAAAAATGTCAGAAACATTAAGTTGATTGACCATGCTGTAGGTTATGTAACTGTTTGTTACATGCAATATGTTTTGTGGACTTCAGCAGTACAGATGTTGCTCTCCGGTTTTGTGATGAAACAAAGGTGTGGTTAAATTTATTCTGCCAATGTGTCTTCTTATTGTTTCGACCTAGGCCAAAATATCACATTGTCAAGGCATATGAACTAACATGTTATAGAGCAAACAATGCAATTATCAAAACACATAGGTTGTAATATGGCTTTTATTCCTAAAATTGGCTTCCCCAGTGATTTTACCCACGCACCACTACTGAGAGGCAGTTATTATTTTTGAACTATAGAATTACACTGTGGATCTGCAGACAATCATGGTAAAGACAAAGTGGTACTGTAGTGGTTGGTATAGGAGACTGCATGTCTAACCTAAGGATGTTATTGTTGAACTTGTTGTAACTGGCCATGGAGATCATGGAGCCAAATCCAATTCCAATGGAGTTGAATACCTGGGCTGCAGCGTTAACCCACACCTGCAGAACGGCAGAGGTGAGTGAATAAAGGTGAGAGAGGGACACAATTTCTTTACTCATACTGTAAAACAAGAACACAAATACACTTCTAGGTGGTTTCCCAGTAACAGATTAAGCCTAATCCTGGACTAAAATAATTGTTCAATGTTGTCCAAGACAATGTTGTCTTAGAAAAAAAAGTGCTATCTAGAACCTAAAAGGGTTCTTCAGCTGTCCCCATAGGAGAACCCTTTGAAGAACCCTTTTTGTTTCCACAGAGGTTTTGACATGGAACATAAATAGGTTCTCCTATGGGGAAAGCCGAAGAACCCTTTTTGTTTCCACAGAGGTTTTGAAATGGAACATAAATAGGTTCTCCTATGGGGATAGCCGAAGAACCCTTTTTGTTTCCACAGAGGTTTTGACATGGAACATAAAAAGGTTCTCCTATGGGGACAGCCGAAGAACCCTTTTAGGTTCTAGATAGCACTTTTTGTGTAGTAGGCTTAATGTGTGTCCGGGAAACCACCCCTTAATCCTCATTGATCCTCTCCTACAGTATGTCAGACCTGAACTTCAAGCAGCTTGCTCCACTTAGGCTTCAGGAAGTAGAGCATCCCATCCTTGGCCCCGGGAAGCTGGACATTGTTGATGAGCAAGGCGAACAGAATAAAGTATGGGAACGTGGCTGTGAAATAAACAACCTAAAGTACAGAGAGTGAGAAGAAAAAATATTCATTAAGTATAATATTAGATTAAATGCATTGTATTTATTTCTTATTTTATTAGGATCCACATTAGCTACAACCAAGCTGCAGCTATTCTTCCTGGGCTCCACACAAAACATATAACATGACAAAATACATAACATTAATAGACAATTACAGCTGAAGGACAGAACTACATAAAATGACAATACATAACATTAATATACAGGTAATAGATCATTTAACTATTATTGCCTTATCATACCGGAATAATAAAGCCCCAGTGCACTCAATTTGTGGAAAAAATAAATACTAAATATATCAATTCTGATTTATCAGGGGGTGCTGCAGCACCCTCAGCACTCCTACTTCCCGCGGCTATGAATGTCACTGACGACTATTTAGGTCTTCTCATACAGGAGTAATAAAACAACAATGTCAAATATACTAATCCTCCAGCTAAGGTTTTAACCACAGTTTTCACCCTAGCAACCGTTCCATTCAGTTCATAAACGAGCAACAGGTGGAGTTTCCTCCCCCCTAAGGCTTCAATCTAATCCTTCACCTCAGCAACCGTGTTAGTTTTCTGCAGCTTAACTTTCAATTGAATCCTTCTCTTTAGCTACATAAGTTCCCTTTTTAGAGATCCATCACTCCACTCCGTTCAATAAATTGACCAGAGTCATCATATCATCAGATGGGGTTCACTTACGTCCTTCGCCCTATCTTGTGCATAGAAATGAACGAAACATTTACTGTGCTACAGTCTACCACCCATAAAGGGTTAATTGAGGTAAAGTGTAATGGTTTTCAGTCTACTGCCCGTAAAGAGGTAGCTACGGTATAGTGCTTAGCCTTTGGATTTCTTCATAAAATGAATAAAGTCTCCTCGATATGGAGTTTCCTCTGGTTATGTTATGGAGTTTCCTCCGGTTATCTTATGGAGTTTCCTCCGGTTATCTTATGGAGTTTCCTCCAGTTCTCATAAACGTGTTTTGCATTTCCATTTTCAACTCCCGCACCACACTCACACCCAGCAGAACCCACCAGTCACACACAAAATAAGAATACACTTCATTAAAACTTTGCTCTACTGACTAACATCAGTAATCTGATAATAAGGAGCAGGACGCCCTTACTCTGAGGCTTTGCTTACAATTGCTTTCTCTGAGTAGGCCCTGATATCCTGATGCCAAGGGCATATCTTATCTTTAACCCAAACACCAGCTGTGCTCGGGAGGGAGATGCTACAGCTATTTAGGTCAGAGGTGTTGTGCTGTGATGTGGTGTTTTATTTGTTTTTTAAAGCTACTTTTGCAGCTTGCTTACTCAGATTTCAGATGGCAAGGAGTTCCATGCTTTGCCTTGAATTCATTTTGGCTTTAGGGGCTATGAAGAGACCTTTAGCTGCATGCCTTGTGGAATATGAATGTCTGTCAGAGCTACACTATATATACACAAAGGTATGTGGACACCCCTTCAAATTAGTGGATTCGGCTATTTCGGGCACACCAGTTGCACAACATTTTAGACAAACATTGGCAATAGAATGGCCTTACTGAAGAGCTCAGTGACTTTCAACGTGGCATCCTATGATGGTGCTACCTTTCCAACAAATCAGTTTCTCAAATTTCTGCCCTGCTAGAGCTGACCCGGTCAACTTTAAGTGCTGTTATTGTGAAGTGGAAACGTCTAGGAGCAACAACGACTCAGCCGCCAAGTGGTAGGCCACACAAGCTCACAGAACGGGACCGGCGAGTGCTTAGGTGCGTAAAAATCGTCTGTCCTCGGTTGCAACCCTCACTATCCAGTTGCAAACTGCTTCTGGAAGCAACGTCAGCACAAAAACTGTTAGTCGGGAGCTTCACAAAATGGGTTTCAATGGGCGAGCAGCCGCACACAAGCCTAAGATCACCGTGCGCGATGCCAAGCATTGGCTGGAGTGGTGTAAAGCTCGCCACCATTGGACTCTGGAGCAGTGGAAAGGCGTTCCCTGGAGTGATGAATCACGCTTCACCATCTGGCAGTCCGACTGACGAATCTGGGTTTAGCGGATGCCAGGAGATTGCTACATGCCCCAATGCATAGTGCCAACTGCAAAGTTTGGTGGAGGAGGAATAGTAGTCTGGGGCTGTTTTTCATGGTTCATGCTAGGCCCCTTAGTTCCAGTGAAGGGCAATCTTAATGCTACTGCATTCAATGACATTCTAGTCGATTCTGTGCTTCCAACTTTGTGGCAACAGTTTGGGGAAGGCCCTTTCCTATTTCAGCAGTGTGGAAGAACTTGACCGGCCTGCACAGAGCCCTGACCTAAACCCCATCGAACACCGTTGGGATGAATTGGAATGCCGACTCTGAATGGAAGCAAGTCCCCGCAGCAATGTTCCAATGTCTCATGGAATGCCTTCCCAGAAGAGTGTAGGCAGTTATAGCAGCAAAAGGTGGGACCAACTCCATAGTAATGCCCATAATTTTGGAATAAGAAGTTCCACATACTTTTGGTCATGTAGTTTATATGTTAGTTGATCGAATAGACAGTTTGGAGTTAACACACTAATATTTTTGATCAAAATGTAAAAGAAAATGTATGAAACAACAGAGGTGGAACATATTCTATCTCCTCTAAACTCCAGGAGGACAAACATGATATTTGACAACCATCAGTGCTCCTCCCACTCCCACCACAATGTAGGCCACCCAAGGTAATGGAAAACCCTTAAACATGTATAATGATTCCACACTAACGAGACAGCCTGAGAGAGTGTTCTAAACGTATACATTTAAGGACTAAGAGTATCACTGGTGAGTGGAACCATTTCAAATGAACCAACAGCTATACACTTCAGTTAACCTATACCACAAATTAATAACACGAAATAATCTACACTCTTAGAAAAAAGGGTTCCAAAAAGGTTATTCGGCTGTCCCAATAGGAGAACCCTTTGTGGTTCCGGGTAAAATCCTTTTGGGTTCCAGGTAGAACCATTTTGGATTCCATGTAGAACCCTCTGTGGAAAGGGTTCTATATGGAACCCAAAAGGGTTCCAAAAGGGTTCTACATGGAACCAACAAGGGTTATCCTATGGAAACAAACAAATAACCCTTTTAGGTTCTAGACAGCAACTTTTTTCAAAGAGTGTACTACTCTGAGGAGGACTAACAATAAACAGCTTCTGTTGTGAGGGAAGAGAATGCACTCTGACCTTGCCAGTTGATTTGACGCCTTTGAAGATGCACAAGTAGACTATGACCCAGGCCAGGATGAGGATGCCAAACAGCTCCCAGCGTAGTCCTCCTGCATCCTCAATACCATTGGTTATCTCCAGAACCCTGTGACTGAGAGAGGAAGGAAGGGTCAGGATGGGAAACAAAGCTAAAGAAACCTTCATAGCTTATCATACTGTTATCATTCAATAACACAAAATCCCTGACTTTACAGTAATCTGTCCTCCTGCTCCAATTCACATCCAACTTGGGGTTTTCATTACTTTTCTCACCATATGATTACCCAAAGAGAGTACAAACCCGCTGCGATAAAAACAAGCTATAACAATAACCACAAGAGTCCTGAGCCCTACCCATGTCTGTGACTTTCAGGTCCTACCACTACGTCAATAAAAAAATATAGATAAAACAAAAAAAAACATTAAATTAAGATTCCCAATGAGATTTCAACCTTTATTAACCAACTCAAAAAGACAGCCAGAAGTTTGTTGAATTCCCAATGTGCTTTCAACCATCTAAAAGTACAACCAAATTCCAATGGAAAAACAATGTCTGATTTTTGGTTTAGTGATCATCTAACTGTGTTATGGCTGTGCTTTCAACCATTAAAAAGCAACAACAAAGATCAAATGGGAATACAATGTCAGATATTTTGAATTAACACAATAACTTAATGTGTTATCACTGTGCTTCATCTAATATCACAACCACATGACAAAGTACATAGTGCAAGTGATCAATGCTGTTCAAGATTCTGCTATCTTTGCATGCTATCTTGAACATGCACGCTTTCTATGATCACATAAAAATACATTTATAGTTACATTAGGCTAACCTCAAAATGTGGCCATGGATGTGTTACTCAGGTTGAATAACTACTGTTACATTAGTTTGTAAGATAGCCCTAACTTGACACTATTTACTGCATTACAAAAATATGATTGAATTGTGTTTGGTCGACAATTAATCCAAATATTAACATTTAAAGAACATCTAACGCTTGAAAAGTTCTCAGTCACTGGTTTAATCTTATTCTTGAACTTTTCATTTTGGTTTAGTTGGAGAGGTAAAGTTAATAAGCAATTAACTGTATTGCAAAGGTGATATTCATTTATAGTCAGACTGGAATTTGATAATTTATATGTTGGATTCATATCTCCATCTCAAACAATAATCAAAGTTAAAGAATAGGACTAAATTACATCAAACTTTATTTAAAGTGCATTTAAAGTTATATTTAGTACTATTCTTTAACTTACATTTTTTGGGGGTTGAAATGGTGACATGAATCCAACATATCAATTATTTATTTATAGACAAACTGGAATTAAAAAGACAGACTAAGTCAGTGGCACAGATGGAACTATCCAAGCAGAAGATACATCTCCTTCAAATGTTGATATTTGGTTGTGTTGACAACCAAACACAAACCAATATCCAGTTTGTCTACAAATTAATCATTTATTTGTTGGATTCCCGTCTTCATCTCAACAACAACAAAAAACATTGAAGTTTAAGAATAGGACTAAATCTAATCAAACTTTAAATGCACTTTAAGTAAAGTTCGATTGGATTTAGTCCTATTCTTTAACTTAGGCTGTTGGTTGAGATGTGAATCCATCATATTCATGATTCACTTGAAGATTACATTTGACGTCAAGAAAAGCTTGAAACCGTAGGCCATATTTGTTTTTTCTTTGTTTAACAATAGCTGCTGATGACTTTGCAAATGCTATATAGGCTTAAATAGTATCATTGTTGATATGACTTATAAACTATGGTTCCATTTCATTTGCTCTGTTAAACCTACCCTTCTGGAATGACTGATAATAATTAAATGTATTCACTGTTGCTAAGAGGTCACTCAATAATCATTCTCACAATAGCACATTGGTAGTAGTCAGTGACAGATATAAAAGATAAGCATGGCTGGGCTGGGCTAACACCCTGGATGGGAGAGCAAATGAATAGCTGTAGATCAACTCCTCAGTAGGAGGTGCTGCCCAGCCTAATGTTTGTTTTTGATAGTGGATATAAGGTTTCAAGATCTGACGTTGTTTCAAAGGGACAAATTCAACATATTTAATACAAAGGTTTGTCAATGTTGAAAATGGGTTACCATTAGGACATAATCCTATGGTTTAAATTTTACCCTCAAAACAACAGTTAACGTTAATTACAATGTATTTTAAAACAGATTCCATGGCAATACGTTGACAAATTCCAATGAAACAACGTAAATTCAACCAGTTTGTGCCCAGTTGGTCAGTGCTTACTCAAAGTACTGCTGACTAGCTGATTGCAGGTGTGTGGCGTTTCCAGGGAAACCGCTGGAGCAGTTACCCACGGCATTCCAGGTGTTGTTGCAGGACTGCCAGGGGAAGATGGCTCGGAATGAGTTGAAGAAGTAGTAGAGTGCCCAGCTCATAAGAACGTTGTAGTAGGTGCAGAGCACAAAGGAGATCACGACTGTGGCAATGCCCACACCTGTAGAGCGACAGGGAGGGCAAAGAGGACAAAGTAAGATACCTGTCCTACAGTGGTGATGGCCAAGCAGCAGTAGCTACTTTCTCCTCTGGTGTCTCTTGTGTATGGACCTCCTTCGGCAGTGTAAATGTCAGGGATTGTGAAAATCTGAGTTTAAATGTATTTGGCTAAGGTGTATGCAAACTTCCTACTTCAACTGTACATACACACACTACATTGTGTGAGGCTGCTCGGCCATGGAAACCCATTTCATGAAGCGCCCAACGAACAGTTATTGTGCTGAAGTTTGAAGTGCTGCCGTTTGGAACTCGGTATTTAGTGTTGCAACAGAGGACAGACGGTTTTACACGTTACGCGCTTCAGTACTCATAGGTCCTGTTCTGTGAGCATTTGTGGCCTGCCACTTCGTGGCTGAGTCGTTGCTGCTCTTAGACAATTCCACTTCACAATAACAGCACTTACAGACGACTGGGGCAGCTCTAGAAGGGCAGAAATGTGACTGACTTGTTGGAAATGTGGCATCCTATGACAGTGCCACGTTGAAAGTCACTGAGCTCTTCAGACCTAATGATTAAAGCAGTTCAGGTTCACTACCCGGACTTGACCTGGGTCCCCTGCTGTGCTGGGTCAAGTGTCTCTCAGTTGAACACTGAATAACCAAACATTGTGCAATTTTTCATAAGACATCACCGAAAGCTGGGCTTAACTGTCAGAAACTGTGTTGAGTTTCTCTTCTCTGAATAGTTTTGATTTTAAAAAAGTCCTTATCGCCTAAAATATGTGGAGACAACACTTTAGCAGTAGTGTCTTAATGACTGTGTATACTGTTCATAAATCTTTCCACTGGGACTCTGCATTACAGAATATACATAAATGTACTCCAAGAAGAACTGAATCTTTACAAACAAATCTGTGAGGTTTCAAGTTTTCATGTCATGTGGACCAGTACAGTGAAATGCTCTAACCCCAAAAATGCAGTAATCAATAACAATGTAACACTAAAAATAACATAAGGTAGAACAAAAAAGCACAAAGAAAAATAAGAAAAATGTGCAAGGATACTGGAGTGATAGCGGTAGATATGTATAGGGGTAAGGCGACTAGGCATCAGGCTGATAAACAGAGTAACAACAGCGTATATGATAATTGTATGTGAGTGGGTGTGCGTGTGTAGAGCAGCGGTTCCAAAACTATGGGGTCAGGGGTCACCTGATAAGAAAATGGAGTAGAGGGAGAATTTTCCAAAATCATGAAGAATATATATATATTTTTTAATATAATATTGTCTTTGTATCTCAAAATCATTGTAATGTGGGAAAGGGCAACACTTGACCATTGCACTTGAATCATTCCCACGGTGAATGACTAGGTCCGCTACACTATGAACCCACACATTATTTCAGAGACTTTGATATTACCGGCCGAAATTGATATGGTGAAAATAAAGTGTGGGGAGGCAGGTGCACAGAAACTCCCATCAATACCTTTGTCAATACCTTTGTCAGATATCACTGTTAAATGAAGAATTGCTATAGCTAGCAATACAGAGGAAACGGACTGAAATGACTCAAACTCCCCCAGCTTACGCTCTCCAAATGGATGTTAGCTTTGAGGGCTAAGATGCCCATCTATTGCTTTTGTTTGCTATATATGTTGGGGGATGCTATTCCTGAAGATATCCTGTTCCGTTTCACGAGAATGAAAGGGAACAGAGGATGTTCAATGTGCTGTGGCTGTATTGACGAAAAAAACTGATTCCATGGGATGGAATGGTGGCACAGATGGGGATCTAGAGCATGACAATGTTCTATTTAATACCGGGGCTTGGTGGTTATCGAGGGGAGAGTGTTGGAAAGATTTTTAGCATTGAGAGGGGAACTGTTGTCATTCACAATGGATGTAAAAAAAAAAAATTAAAGACTTGGTTGACTGTGTGTAATGAATACATTATCGTGGACTACACAGAAAATGTAACAGACATATTTGGAAAACTGAACGGATGTTTGCAGTGGAAATACAAAGACATTCTACAGATGAGTGACTGAATCAGTGGATTCAGAGGAAATCATTCTTATTGGAGAGAGTCTTTCAAAAGCAAATCATGCCCGCTTCCCTCAGCTGAACACATTTCTAACAGAAAACAGCATCAGTAACTGTCCCATCGCTTGGAGGAGCACTTTGGGACCTACTTCCCAATCCATTTGACTGTGATCCTGGCTCAGTTGACATGCCAGTAAGTGATGTGACTGAATGCATTCACAGGTCACTAAAGAGGAGTTTTGATTCCTGACTCAAAGGGAATAATACCCTGCCCCCCCAAAAAAATGCAAGCTCCGAGTGGGAAAAAACGTTTTGAAAAGCTCATCCAACTCAGAATTCCGACTCGGGCCTCTTTTTAAAGCTCAGACTTTCCGACCTGAAGATCACGGACGTTACGATTTGACCTCGTATTTTTCCCAGTTGTCTTGAAAGCACCATAAAACCCATGGTAGCCTTCGTCAGCTCATATCTGTGTGAAGCTGGATTCAGAGCTCTCGTCTGCATTAAAACCAAATATCGATCCAGGTTGGATGTGACAGCAGAGATGAGGCGCGCACTGTCGACCACACCCCCTGACTTTGAGAAGCTCCGACGTGACATGCATCAAGCACACCCATCTCATTAGTGGTGGTGAGATAAGATACATTATGTCAGACTAATTTGCAATTAACGGTCAACTACTTACTTTTAATGTATATGATGGAGAAGACAACCAGAAATACTGTTAGAATGTTTTTCAATTGAATAAAAAAGTAAACATTGGCTGTTAATTACATATTCTTTTTCACATTGTTGGGGTTCCCGAGAATTTTCAGATATCAACATGGGGTCGTGGGCCCAAAAAGTTTGGGAACCCCTGGTGTAGAGTCAGTATAAATGTATGTGCATATTATGTGTGTGTGTTTGTGTGTGAGCAAATTATGAAGTGAGTGTGTTTGTGTTGGAGTGTCAGTGTGCGTAGGACCCTGTGAGTGTATGTAGGGTCCTGTGAGTGTGTATAGAGACAGTGCAAAAACATAAATCAAATAAAAAACACAAGGGTCAACTCTGATAGTCCATGTAGACATCTGGCTAGCTTTTTTAGCAGTCTTATGGCTTGGAGATAGGAACTGTTCAGGAGCCTGTTGATGTCAGACTTGATGTACCGGTATCGCTGCTGTGCGGTGGCTGGTCTATTTAACGATTTTCCCAGGCCTTCCTTTCACAACTACTGATATAGAGGTCCTGGATGTAGTGGGCTGTCCACACCACCCTCTGTAGTGACATGCAATCGAGGGCGCTGCTATTGCCATACCAAGTAGCAATGTAACCAGCCAAGAGGCTCTCAATGATATAGCTGTAGAACTTGACGATTTGAGGGCCCATGCCAAACTTCTTCAACCTCCTGAGGGGGAAGAGGCGCTGTCGCACAATTTTCATGACTGTGCGGGTGTGTGTGGACCATTAAGTCCTCAGGGATTTGGACACAGAGGAACTTGAAGCCCTCGACCCACTCCACCTCAGCCCCATCGATATGGATGGGGACATGCTCACCCCATCGTTTCCTGTAGACCATGATCAGCTCCATGGTCTTACAAACGTTGAGGGAAAGGTTGTTGTTCCGGCACACCACTGCCAGGTCACTGACCTCTTCCCTGTAGGCTGTCTCATCGCTGGTGATCAAGCCTACACTACCACCGTCAGGAAGTCCAGGATCCATGTTGCAGAGGGAAGTGTCCAGTCCCAGGGTCCTAAACTTGGTGATGAGTTTGGAGGGGACAATGGTGTTGGAACCCTGAGCTGTAGTCAATGAACAGCTTTCTCACATAGGTACAGTATTCCTATTATATGGTGGGTGAAGGCCATGTGAAGTGCAGTTGAGATTACATCATCTATGGATCTGTTGGGGCGGTATGAACATTGGAGAGGATCTAGGGTGTCTGAGATGGAGTTGATGTGTGACATAACCAGCCTCTCAAAGCACTTCATGATTACAGATTTGAGCGCTACAGGGCAGTAATCATTGTGGCATGAAGCCTGAAGAGTTCTTGGGAACTGGAATGATGGTGGTCATCTTAAAACATGTGGGGATTACAAACTGGGACAAGGAGAGTTCAAAAATTACAGTGAATATGCCTGCCAGCTGTTCTGCACATGCTCTGACGGGTGTTGACCTGATTAAAGACCTTACTCACGTCGGCGAGATCACCTAGTCCATTCGGATGGTGATGGCCCTCACACCAGATGTTGTCATTGTCAAAGCGTGCATAAAATGCATTGAGTTCGTCTGGTGGAGAGGCATATTTGGGCAGGTCAAGGCTGGGTCTTCCTTTGTAATCCGTAATGTAGCCCCTGCCACGTGGCGGGCATCAGAGCCTGTGTACTATGATTCCACTTTCCCTATATTGTCCTTTCGCTCGTTTGATGAATCTGCGGAGGTCATAGCGGTTCTTCTTGTACTTATTCCGGTCCTCAGCTGTAGCCTCACTCAGGGTTGTCTGCGATAGCGCTGTCCTTTATTTTTCCTTTATTTAACTAGGCAAGTCAGTTAAGAACAAATTCTTATTTTCAATGACGGCCTAGGAACAATGACGGCCTAGGAACAGCCCCTTGTTCAGGTGCAGAACGAGCGATTTTACCTTGTCAGCTCGGGGATTCGATCTTGCAACCTTTTGGTTCCAAGTCCAACGCTCTAACCACTAAGCTACCTGCCGCCCCAGTTTAGTGTCATCCCAGTGTTAATCCAGGGCTTTCGATTGGGGAAGCAACATGGTCGATGCATTTCCTAATGAAGCTGGTGACGGAGGTGGTTAGCTTGTTGATGCTATCTGTGGAGTCTCAAAACTCAAAACTCCAACTGGTATTCCATGACAGGTGAACAATGGGTCGACTTTTCTACCGCGCTCGAGTCAGCAAACCAGTTGTTGTTGATGAAGAGGCAAACCCCTCCCCCTCTTGATTTCCCTTACTCCACTGTCCTGTCCGCACGGTTAATGGAGAATCCATTGAGTTGGATAGCATCTTGTCCGAGAGCCATGTTTCAGAAAAGCAGAGAATATTGCAGTTTCTAGAGTCCCATTGGTTGCTAATCCGCGATCTGAGGTCATCCATTTTAGGCCAGTAAAAAAAATGCAGGGAAGAGGTGGCCGGTTTCCCCTTCGCCTTAATCTCTCCAGGATGTCTCTTGCCTCTGTAATGCCAGCATTTCCTCTTGGGTAACCCGAACATTGTGTTGGAATTACAGAAAGAGCCCAGGGCAGATGAGTCGAAGTCAAAGTTGAAACCGGAATTGAGGTATGTAACTGCCGATTTGATGTTCAAAGTTATTGAAAGAAATTATAGTGGATACATTTAGTGAAAATAAAGTCAAATTTGGGTCAGAGCTTGCAAAAAGGCGGACATCCAGTACGGCGCCATCTTGAGTAAGGTCAGGTCATGTTTGGTGCCTCACAAAAGAAAACAAAATATTTTGGCATTGTTAGCAGAGAAAGAATTATGGAATGCTGCTGACAATATGGAGGGGTGGGCTGGAAAACACCTATATCAACACAATGATGGAGCCCAATCTAACCCCACTGATCTCCCGGATCAGTTGGAACTACTACACGTGGTACACCATAAGCCTCTTCTTTTGTCATCCATCCCCGAGTTTGCTCTTTCCCTTCACGCTAATTTATTGGCTCATCCTAACACACCCAGAGTGGCGTAATGGTGTTTGCGTTCTCCCTGTCAAAATGAGTTTAATCTACAGTGTTCAATAACAACCCAGCGCCGCTATACTGCAGACGAGGAAGAATTCCGTGGGAGTGGTCAAAAGCATTGGAATATTTTAAGAAGAATTGCTTAATTGTATGTACTGCAAAACAATAATATTGTGAATTGTAAGGGATCAGGGGTTGATCTCCAAATGTACAGTTACGGTTATCATTATTTTGTCAAGAAATAACTAAGTAAAATCAGGTCAAATACATTCTCAGTTTACTAATCTAAAGCTAGGGAACCTGAAAAGCCAACACATTCTTTAGTCCAGTAGCCGATCTCTATCTTTCACTACAGCAAGATTGCAACATATTGTGGGATGACATTGCCAGCAAGGAAAACCAATTGGCTGAGTTTACGATTTGAGAAACACAAAAGCTCTTCTGATGCAATGCTACGTGTACACCTATTATTCAAATGTTAACCCTTTGTGTTAATGTTAACCTTTTCATGAGCCAAGTCTCCCTGTGTAGATTCTGCTACTGCACCTGCAAAACTGCTAAGTCTTGGTGATTTCACCTGACATGCCCAACAACAAAATAGGCACATAGGTCATCTGATTGTGTTGAAGAAGAACAGGTTCCACCAGATTGAATTAAGAGTGCATTTTTTAAATGAGCATTTACATGCCATTGTAGCGACATGTCATTTTAATGTCATATGTTGAACAATGATGAACATTTTATTTAACTAGGCAAGTCAGTTAAGACCAAATTCTTAATTACAATGACGGCCTACACCGGTCAAAGCCAGACGATGCTGGGCCAATTGTGCGCTGCCCTATGGAACTCCCAATCACGGCTGGTTGTGATACAGCCTGGATACGAACCAGGGTGTCTGTAGTGATGCTTCTAGACCTGAGATGCAGTGCCTTAGACCGCTGCACCACTCGGGAGCCCTAAACATACTTTTACTGTCTGTCTAGAATGTTGAACTGTTATGGACTACTGAGTTCCTTCCTCCAAGCGCACTCTCTGTCTAAGACAAGGGTCAGAAAAGTGGCCCTTCACACCTAGGTAAATACCATGTGACCTCACAGGACTACAAAAAAGACACTGCTGTCTCCCCCTTTTAGCCTCTTATCCTGCTGGACCTTCATCTTCAGTAGGCTGACCACAAGGAAGGACCTTCGCCTTAAAATGGCAAGAACTGGTAAACTGATAAGTTAGGAAAAGTACATTTATAGAAATTGGGACGGAACAGCCCATGCACTAAACAGTCTCAGATGGAGTTTTCATTTAAGCTAACCTTCTTCAAAGAAAGAAGGAGAAGACCATTTAGAGCACAGCCTCTGCAACTCAAAGGAAGAGCCATCAGGTAGAACAAGCAGGGACAAAACCCAAAGAGCAGTCCATGGGACCATCCAAACTCAGAGGAAAGGAGCAAGAAACCAGCACCAAGGAACCCCTCAACTCAGGACAAATGAGGACACACTGCCATCTTTCCTTTGTTAACCTCCATATGGCCTGACCAGAGCCAAGGACAACAGACTATCACATCTTTAAATATTAAGATAGAATGAAAGACAAGAGACCTCAATATATTTCCTACCTTTTCATGATCCCTCTCATTATGATTGTAAATATGTTGATTAGAGTTATTATACACTACATGACCAAAAGTATGTGGACAGCTGCTCATCGAACATCCCATTCTAAAATCATGGGCATTAATATGGAGTTGGTCCCCCCTTTTGTACTATAACAGCCTCCACTCTTCTGGGAAGGCTTTCCACTAGATGTTGGAGCATTTCTGCGGGGACTTGTTTCCATTCAGCCACAAGAGCATTATTAAGGTCGGGGCATTGATGTTGGCCGATTAGGCCTGGCTCACAGTCGGTGTTCCAATTCATCCCAAAGGTGTTCGATGGGGTTGAGGTCAGGGCTCTATGCAGGCCAGTCAAGTTCTTTCACATCGATCACAACAACCCATTTCTGTATGGACCTCATTGTCATGCTGAAACAGGAAAGGGCATTCCCCAAACTGTTGCCAAAAAGTTGGAAGCACAGAATTGTCTAGAATGTCATTGTATGCTGTAAAGTTTAGATTTCCCTTCACTGAAACTAATAACAGCACCAGACCATTATTCCTCCTCCACTAAACTTCACAGTTGGCACTATGCATTGGGGTCAGACTGCCAGATGGTGGTGTGATTCATCACTCCAGAGAACGCGCTTCTTCTGCACCAGAGTACAATGACGGTGAGCTTTACACCACTTCAGCCGACGCTTGGCATTGCGTATGGTGATTTTAGGCTTTTGTGCAGCTGCTCGGCCATGGAAACTCATTTCATGAAGCTCCTAACAAACAAGTTTTTGTGCTGACATTGCTTCAAGAGACAGTATGAAACTCTGTAGTGAGTGTTGCAACAGAGGACAGACGATTTTTACACGCCTCAGCACTCGGCGGTCCCATTCTGTGAGTTTGTGTGGCCTGCAACTTCATGGCTGAGCCGTTGTTTCTTCTAGACATTTCCACTTCACAATAACAGCACTAACAGTTGACCAGGGCAGCTGCAGTAGGACAGAAATTTGACAAACGGACTTGTTGGAAAGGTGGCATCATATGATGGTGCACGTTGAAAGTCACTGAGCTCTTTAGTAAAGGCATTCTACTGCCAATGTTTGTCTATGGAGATTGTATGGCGGTGTGATCAATAGTATACATCTATCAGCAACTGGTGTGGCTGAAACTGCCGAATCCACTCATTTGAACAGGTGTACACATACACTATATACACAAAAGTATCTAGAATGTATAAAGAACTTGTGTTTGTCTTGTTATTCTGGGAAAGAACTCAAATTAATTCTCAAAGAATTTATACCTTCAGATTCATCTATGTATTACTATTAATCTAATTTTGGTCATGCCTTCTTAGACAAACTCTCTGAGGAATTACAAGACACATCTCAGGGACGCCAGGATACCAAGGAGACAATCAGCCAAAACATACAGTACACGTGAGGCCGCTCAAAGTATAAATAAAACAAAGCAAATCTTGGTCTAACAAATAAAATACAACATGTGTGCCCAAACCAGTGGATTTTTAGACATAGGAAAGCATTTAGCAAAGGAAGAACTGTCAGCTCAGTTTGAGCTGCTGTGAAACTGGAGAGACGTAGTTGTATAGAATGTGAGAATATGAGTTTGGTGTATGATAAAATCCATAAGGTCATGTGGAATAGGATGTGGAAAAGAATCACATTAGAGGTCAACAGGAATATGCTGCATTCTGTATCCAAGCTCAACCACAAAAGTGACAAATTGTATATTACTCTATGGAATTACAAAATGACATTACAAACACAACCCACAAATAAAAGGTACAATGGTGGGTCAGGAGAGGCATGGGGTAGAGGATTTTACAATGATACATTCATATACTACTGAGTAAGTATACTGTAGGCATTAGTCCAGAGTGAAAATTGTGTTGGTTGAGCACAGGAGAAGTTTGTGGGGAACTGATTGGGAGAACTGATGACAGAAATCACAGTTACTATGTGTGGCATAGTAATATAAATTAAAAAGATATATACAGAAAGAACTACCTGCTTTTGGCCTTCGCTTAGCACAGAGCCATTACCAGGCTGAAATGAGCGATAAATCAAGGGACGGACCCAAAAGTTTTGACCGGGTAGACTATCTCTGTCTTTGAGGAGATAAAAACTATGGAGAAAAGTCTGAAGTTAGAACAGGTGACAGAATACCTCATTGATTCAAACCCAAGATAATCAATGGCTGTTGATGGCTGGGCCTTGTACATTGAGGGAGCATTAGGTGACCGCTAGTGTCCTGAAGATCCACACATTCCATGGTCAAAAATAGTGCAATCTTCCAGACTACCAGAGTCAGAGGCCATTTGGTGTTCAAAGGCATTTGTATTTAACCAATCAGAATTCTTCAGTATGATTTGAAACATATTCAACTCTCTAAATAGTGAAAGTTGTATTATCTAACAGTGTCCCTACTGGACTGCAGAACGAGATCCAGGCAGAAAGTTTGAAATCTTTAACTTAGATGGAAAGTAGTACCCTGCAATTGACACTAGAAATAGAACATCTTCTCTCAAAACACTGAGGACTTTGAAGGGATTTGTTTCGAGCCACTGATTTTGAACCTATAAGCTTATTTGATGTTTCAAAAGTAAATGTGTCAGGTTTTTTTTTCTGATAAAAACAATATGTTGTGAATCTGTGAATATCAAGAACACATGTTGAATCACCCATATTTGATTCCAAATTAAGATTAGAATTTGCTACTTTTATATGTTCAGAATGTACAACGTTTCACTCCTTTAGTAATTTTAACATGTGTCAACTCAAAAACGTAGCCCCAACTGTTTCGTAGTAGATTTTGATCAAAACAATTCTTCCAGAAAGCATGGGCCAAAGAATTTGAGAAACTAATTCAGGCACTACAATGTAAATTGTACAAGGTCTCAGCCATCAACACAGCATCTGAAATCATTTGGTTTTGTGACAGATGTTTTATTCAATACAATATACATAATTAATTAAACAAGCAGACGGCACAGGCAGTTCTCAGGATAATGTGTGTTCCTACTATCACAGTCCAGCAAAATGCCAAATGGGTGCTTTCACAGAATCAGAACCTAGGGAATCTCTGTAATTCATGTTTTGTTTACCATGATGAACAGTAGTTATTGTAGGGTGGCTTCTGACAAACTATCTTTCAAACCTTGTTGATTGATGAGGAGGCAGGACTTCCGCCATTATTTATGAGGTGGGCATGTCCAGAGGTAATCAAATTAGGTAAATGAAATGAGATAACCAAGGGGTTTCAACCATTGTATAAACATCCGGTTTGTGGGGGACGGATTTGGAAGGGGTTGGTAATTAGGTTTAGTTATGTTAATTAAGACTATAAGTTAGAGTGAATTAGGTTTGTGTGGGTGTCGTCTGTGATTGAGGTCTTTTGATGTCTTTTCATATCATATGGAATAATGTCAGGTAGAACCTGACCCGGGAGTCGTGATTTATGACCACATATGTCAAATCTGGGATTAGGAACAGATTTTTGATAGAAGGGTATTTGCACACGACTCCCAGGTCAGGTACTATTGTCATATGTAACATGTAAAATACTATTATAATAAATGTGTAAGATCATTGAAGATCTCTTGCACATATGAATATAATTATATCCACGGATGCTGCAGACAACAGTTTTCAAGAAGTTACATTGGTGATGGAAAATGTCAGATATTCAAAGACCATCACATCTTTCACATTGCCATCAGTGAAGCTTATGTTAGGAACTCAGTCCTGCCAGTGATTAATTGACAGGTCTTAATCCCACAGGGCTCCCTGTTAACCTTCAAGTGAATAGACCACTTATCCCAACAGAGGTAGGGTGAAAAATTGGAGAGACATTGGTATAAGGGAGGTTGGGGTACTTTTTGGAATGGTCTTTTCACTCACGGGATACAGTAGCACACCCCAAGAAACCTTTGCAAGGGTTAAATCTGCATAAACATTGTTGATTTACTGTTACCTTAAAATAAGACAGGCCCTCTCTAGACCCCTTTATAATTAAGGTGTGGTGTGTCTGGACTTGTAGCCTGGTTGTGAGTCTGGGTGGTAGATGAAAGTGGGTGACATGTTAAAGTGGATATTGTCGGATGGTACTAATTTGATAACCTCAAATTCTGGGTTCACATAGAATTGATATAAGGGTCTGTGTACACACATTTAACAAATTACATTTAAAATATTATTAGATCAGATTTGTGATCACAAAGGATCTCTCTCACACAACTGTATCCACTGGATGCTGCATACATCTGTTTTCATGAATTAAGGATTATTTTACATCCCATACACTAATATTAGTCATTTAAATACAGTTTGCAGTAGCTTGGTGGTAGTTGAACTAAATTCAAATTTTGGTAGTGTTTTCAGTAGTTAATGACTTTTTCCCCCACGTAGCGGTGTAGATAACTATTGAAGCTACACACAATTTTTTCTGTCGCTAAAATAAAATGTGTGAAGTAGGAAAGAATGTCCTTTATCTTTCGGCATCAGAGCTGCTTAATTTACACTGGACTCCAGAGGGATCCGTTCTTGCTATTTGTAGGCTATGACATTTCAGACTTAGATGTCATAATTTGTCAAAGTAGTTTGGATGTAGTGAACAACTTTTCAATCTAGATTTAGTTAAGTCAATTACAATACCCCATAATGATGAATCAAAAACAAGTTTTTGCTTGTTCGTAACAAATATAAATCATTGTTTAGTGTTTCTGTATCAAATCAAGTCATTTGGGGTCATTTTGACACCAACCAAAAACACCTAACTCTGTTTATAGTAATTTGAGAAAATATAATTTTCTGGAGACATGATACATGAATAATCCATACCACCAGAAGTAGAGGGGGACCTTTATCAGTGACTCTTCTAAGATTGTACTTTTCTATACCATGTATCATATGACCATGTACAACAACAAAAAATGACTTTACATATACATTTAGTTCCAGTCAAACCAGCTCATAAAAGTCTGTTAGTGCTATGAATACGTTAGAATGGTAATACAGAGAAACAATTATCTGAATGTACACATATTGGTGTGTACTCTCAGAAAAAAAAATATATTACCAGACTTCCTATAATATCCTCCAATATTCTATATGTGCAACTTGATATGGTATTTGGGTTGCTATAACATTTGACCTGAAGTGACATTGAGGATTTCAGCATGCTTTTTGAAGCATCCTGCCATTGGCCCTACCACGCTTATTGTTTCACTAGCAGCGATGCTAATGCTGGCCGAAGGTAAGTAAATAATGAAAACAGACATATTTTTGGTCATTGTCTCTCAGGATCAATGGATGAATCACTTTGTTAATAAAATTAAGTAAATGTAAAAATGTTGGTGTACCACCCCTTTAAATGGCAGTAGTTTGTACCACAAGACATAATGACATCATGAACACGTTACTCTTTTACCACATTAGCAACAACCATTTGTGTGAAGATTTAAATTTACTAGTGATGGGGATGGAAAATCTATATTGATATGTAAAAAAAAATTTGATACGATGTGGATATCATATCAGTTTTATAAATAAGTTACATAAATAACATTGCGTCAGTGTTCCTTTTCTGTTAACTTCAAAGGCTCTGTGAAATTCAGACAACTGCTTGTTGATTGTGTGAATGCCCTAGGGCTTAAATATACCCAACCAGTTTGAATAAAATTTGGGGGCCCATCAACCATCAGCAGACAATTAGGTATGTAGGTAAGTATGCTAAGTTGAGGGCCTTTGAGAAGGTCTGTAAGATAGTCATATTATATACTGTATATAGTCAGTGTTAGGAGAAAAGTACTCTGAACATATATTTTACCAAGCTAACAATTACAGTACCAGTCAAAAGTTTGGACACACCTACTCATTCAAGGTTTTTCCTCTTTATTTGTACTATTTTCTACATTGTAAAATAATAGTGAGGACATCAAAACTATGAAATAACACATATGGAATCAAGTAGTAACAACAAAAAAAAAAGTGTTAAACAAATCAAAATATATTTTATATTTGAGATTCTTCAAAGTAGAATCTTGATGACAGCTTTGCACACTCTTGGCATTCTCTCAACTAGCGTCATGAGGTAGTCAACTGGAATGCATTTCAATGAACAGGTGTGCCTTGTTAATTTAAGTTAATTTGTGGAATTTCTTTCCTCCTTAATGCATTTGAGCCAATCAGTTGTGTTGTGACAAGGTAGGGGTGGTATACAGAAGATAGCCCTATTTGGTAAAAGACCAAGTCCATATTATGGCAAGAACAGCTCAAATAAGCAAAGAGAAACAACAATCCATCTTTACTTTAAGACCTGAAGGTCAGTCAATATGGAACATTTCAAGAACTTTGAAAGTTTTTCAAGTGCAGTCACAAAAAACATCAAGCGCTATGATGAAACTGACTCTCATGAGGACCGTCACAGGAAAGGAAGACCCAGAGCATAAGTTCATAAGAGTTATTCTCCTCATAAATTGCAGCTCAAAATAATTATTCAGAGTTTAAGTAACAGACACATCTCAGGCAGGCTCAGGGTCATGGTCAGGGCAGGCAGAATAGTCAAAAACTGGGAGAACTAGAAAACAGGAACTAACAAGAAACAGGAGTACGGGGGAAAAAACAGCTGGTAGGCTTGATGAGACAAGACGAACTGGCAACAGACAAAAAGAAAACACAGGTATAAATGCACAAGGGATAATGGGGAAAATGGGCGACACCTGGAGGGGGGTGGAGACAAACAGAAGACAGGTGAAACAGCTCAGGGTTTGACAGCTACCACAGCATTCTGCAGCGATACGCCATCCCATCTGGTTTGCGATTAGTGGGACTATCATTTGTTTTTCAACAGGACAATGACCCAACACAACTCCTGGCAGTGTAAGGGCTATTTGACCAAGAAGGAGAGTGATGGAGTGATGCATCAGATGACCTGGCCTACACGATCTCTCGACCTCAACCCAATTGAGATGGTTAGGGATGAGTTGGACCGCAGAGTGAAGGAAAAGCAGACAACAAGTGCTCAGCATACAGTGGGGCAAAAAAGTATTTAGTCAGCCTCCAATTGTGCAAGTTCTCCCACTTAAAAAGATGAGAGAGGCCTGTAATTTTCATCATAGGTACACTATAACTATGACAGACAAAATTAGAATTTTTTCCCCCAGAAAATCACATTGTAGGATTTTTAATGAATGAATTTGCAAATTATGGTGGAAAATAAGTATTTGGTCCATAACAAACCTTTATCTCAATACTTTGTTATATACCCTTTGTTGGCAATGACAGAGGTCAAACGTTTTCTGTAAGTCTTCACAAGTTTTTCACACACTGTTGCTGGTATTTTGGCCCATTCCTCCATGCAGATGTCCTCTAGAGCAGTGATGTTTTGGGGCTGTTGCTGGGCAACACGGACTTTCAACTCCCTCCAAAGATTTTGAGTTGAGATCTGGAGACTAGCTAGGCCACTGCAGGACCTTGAAATGCTTCTTACGAAGCCACTCCTTCGTTGCCCGGGCGGTGTGTTTGGGATCATTGTCATGCTGAAAGACCCAGCCACGTTTCATCTTCAATGCCCTTGCTGATGGAAGGAGGTTTTCACTCAAAATCTCACGATACATGGCCCCATTCATTCTTTCCTTTACACGGATCAGTCGTCCTGGTCCCTTTGCAGAAAAACAGCCCCAAAGCATGATGTTTCTACCCCAATGCTTCACAGTAGGTATGGTGTTCTTTGGATGCAACTCAGCATTCTTTGTCCTCCAAACACGACGAGTTGAGTTTTTACCAAAAAGTTCTATTTTGGTTTCATCTGACCATATGACATTCTCCCAAATCTTCTTCTGGATCATCCAAATGCTCTCTAGCAAACTTCAGACGGGCCTGGACATGTACTGGCTTAAGCAGGGGAACACGTCTGGCACTGTAGGATTTGAGTCCCTGGCGGCGTAGTGTGTTACTGATGGTAGGCTTTGTTACTTTGGTCCCAGCTCTCTGCAGGTCATTCACTAGGTCCCCCCGTGTGGTTCTGGGATTTTTGCTCACCGTTCTTGTGATCATTTTGACCCCACGGGGTGAGATCTTGCATGGAGCCCCAGATCGAGGGAGATTATCAGTGGTCTTGTATGTCTTCTATTTCCTAATAATTGCTCCCACAGTGGATTTCTTCTAACCAAGCTGCTTACCTATTGCAGATTCAGTCTTCCCAGCCTGGTGCAGGTCTACAATTTTGTTTTTGTTGTCCTTTGACAGCTCTTTGCTCTTGGCCATAGTGGAGTTTGGATTGTGACTGTTTGAGGTTGTGGACAGGTGTCTTTTATACTGATAACAAGTTCAAACAGGTGCCATTAATACAGTTAACGAGTGGGGGACAGAGGAGCCTCTTAAAGAAGAAGTTACAGGTCTGTGAGAGCCAGAAATCTTGCTTGTTTGTAGGTGACCAAATACTTATTTTCCACCATAATCTGCAAATAAATTCATTAAAAATCCTACAATGTGATTTTCTGGAATTTGTTTTCTCATTTTGTCTGTCATAGTTGAAGTGTACCTATGATGAAAATTACAGGCCTCTCTCATCTTTTTAAGTGGGAGAACTTGCACAATTGGTGGCTGACAAAATACTTTTTTTTGTGGGAACTCCTTCAAGACTGTTGGAAAAGCATTCCTCGTGAAGCTGAGAATTCCAAGAGTGTGCAAAGCTGTCATTAAGGCAAAGGGTGGCAATTTGAAGAAATATATCAAATACAAATATTAAATACATTTTGATTTGTTTGACACTTTTTGGGTTACTACTTGATTCCATATGTGTTATTTCATATGTGTTATTTCATAGTTTTGATGTCGGCACTATTATTCTACAATGTAGAAAATAGTAAAAATAAAGAAAAACCATTGAATGAGTAGGTGTGTCCAAACTTTTGACTGGTACTGTACTTCATGCTGGAAGAAGTTAAGCTACACTAAAGCTTACCTTAACATGCTGACCATACCGCTCCCATCGCATGTTACATGTTATTCAATTATTGAATCAACACTGCTCACACGCGCCAACGAGCGTCTGCGTTGCCAAGCGCTTAAGTAGAAGTCAGTTCTATTTGTGACCCTGAAGGCGGTGCAAGTCCTGTCTCTCCCATCTCCTCATTGGTTAATAGAAGCAGATACCCACATGCCATCTCCTCATTGGTTATACCCACGTGGGTGATTGAAAGATGAACTGAGTTCGGTCAGTCGTCGTGGTAACTATGAAAGTTAGATGCCAATTGCCATATAAAGTCCAAAGAAGAAAAGCCTGGAAGGAGGAGAGTTGACTTGAAACGATTCGGTTGACCGTTTCATGTGTGGATTAATTGTCGGAGTAGAGGACCTTGTGCATTTCATGTAAAATAACAACTCAACATTTATATCCCAGAACTAATTATCTAGAAACAGCATGCTATCTTAATAGGACAAATTAGCTAGCAACTGCAAGATAGCCAACTAAATTGCCATAAATTGCCATAAATGTTTAATGCTTTTCGACCCTTCCCCAAAATAACCTGCGTGTCGTGATCGTGTTTGGTGTGTGGGGACAAAAATCAATTTGGGCACAATGGTGCGTGGCCAGTTTGGATACAGTGTTAGAACATATATTGGACTTAAGGTAAAGAGTCATGTGAACGCTTAATTACAGAGGAGGAACTTCTAGATGCAATTAAAGTCTTATAGTCCGGGAAAACTCCAGGGCTTGATGGTATACCAGTTGAGGCATAACAAATATTTTTCGATGTACTCAAACTACCATTATTAAGATGTTATTACTACTCCAATAAAAATTGTAGATTATCAGATACTCAGCAAGAAGGTCTGATTGTACTATTACTGAAACATGACCCAGGTTCTAAATATAAAGATTCAGTCCACCTAAAAACTGGGGACCCCTTACACTTAAGTGTTGTGATGCCAAAATTCTAGCAAAATGCATAGCGCAAAGAATTTAAAAAAGGTATTGTCAGATATTATTTATCCTAATCAGACAGCTTTTAACATGGACGATACATTGGAGATAATATAAGACAAGTACTAGAAACAATAGAAATCAGGTCTGGTATTCATAGCCAACCTTGACAAGGCCTTTGATAAAGTACGACTGGAATTTATATATAAACGCCTGGACAATCTCTTATACAATGGGTTAAAGTTTTGTATAGTAACCCTAGGTGTAAAATAGTAAATAATAGCTGCTTCTCAGAAAGTATTAACAACTGTCTAGTGGAGTAAAACAAGGATGTCCACTGTCAGCAAATCTATTTATTATGGCTATCGAAGTGTTAGCTATTTAAAATAAATATATACATCAAATGTATATAGTTGAAGTCGGAAGTTTACTTAAACTGAGTTTAAATGTATTTGGCTAAAATCCTTCACAATTCCTGATATTTAATCCTAGTAAAAATTCCCTGTCTTAGGTCAGTTAGGTTCACCACTTTATTTTAAGAATGTGAAATGTCAGAATAATAGTAGAGATAATTATTTATTTAAGCTTTTATTGCTTTCATCACATTCCCAGTGGGTCAGAAGTTTACATACACTCAGTAAGTATTTGGTAGCATTGCCTTTAAATGGTTTAACTTGGGTCAAACGTTTCGGGTAGCCTTCCACAAGCTTCCCACAATAAGTTGGGTGAATTTTGGCCCATTCCTCCTGACAGAGCTTGTGTAACTGAGTCAGGTTTGTAGGCCTCCTTGCTCACATACACATTTTCAGTTCTGCCCACACATTTTATATGGGATTGAGGTCAGGGCTTTGTGATGGCCACTCCAATACCTTGATTTTGTTGTCCTTAAGCCTTAAGCCAACTTTGGAAGTATGCTTTGGGTCATTGTCCATTTAGAAGACCCATTTGCGACCAAGGTTTAACTGACTGATGTCTTGAGATGTTGCTTCAACATATACACATAATTTTCTTTCCTCATGATGCCATCTATTTTGTGAAGTGCACCAGTCCCTCCTGCAGCAAAGCACCCCCACAACATGATGCTGCCACCCCCTTGCTTCACGGTTGGGATGGTGTTCTACGGCTTGCATTATGGCCAAGCAGTTCTATTTTTGTTTCATCAGACCAGAGGACATTTCTCCAAAAAGTAAAATTTTTGTCTCCATATGCAGTTGCAAATTGTAACCTGGCATTTTATGGTGGTTTTGGAGCAGTGGCTTCTTCCTTGCTGAGGGGCCTTTCAGGTTATGGCGATATAGGACTCGTTTTACTGTGGATATAGATACTTTTGCACCCATTTCCTCCAGCATCTTCACAATGTCCTTGTTGTTCTGGGATTGATTTGCACTTTTTGCACCAAAGTACGTTCATCTCTAGGAGACAGAATGCGTCTTTTTCCTGAGTGGTATGATGGCTGGGTGGTCACATGGTGTTTATACTTGCGTACTATTGTTTGTACAGATGAACGTGGTACCTTCAGGCATTTGGAAATTGCTCCCAAGGATGAACCAGACATGTGGAAGTCTACAATATTGGCTGATTTCTTGGCTGATTTATTTTCATTTTCCCATGATGTCAAGCAAAGAGGCACTGAGTTTGAAGGTAGGCCTTGAAATACATTCACAGGTACACCTCCAATTGACTCAAATGATGTCAATTAGCCTATCAGAAGCTTCTAAAGCCATGACATAATTTCCCAAGCTGTTTAAAGGCACAGTCAATTTAGTGTATGTAAATGTCTGACCTACTGGAATTGTGATACAGTGAGTTATAAGTGAAATAATCTGTCTGCAAACAATTGTTTGTCATGACAAATTAAGTGTCGTGCACAAAGTAGATGTCCTAACTGACCAAAACTATACTTTGTGAACAAGAAATTTGTGGAGTGGTTGAAAAACGAGTTAATGACTCCAACCTAAGTGTGTGTGTGTGTGTGTGTGTGTATAGCCAAAATTGTCACGCCCTGATCTTAGAGAGCCTGTTTATTTCTCTATTTGGTTAGGTCAGGGTGTGATATGGGTGGGCATTCTAGTTTTCTATTTCTTTGTTGGCCGGGTTTGGTTCCCAATCAGAGTCAGCTGTCTATTGTTGTCTTTGATTGGGAATCATATTTAGGCAGCCTGTTTTCCACCTGAGTTTGTGGGATCTTGTTTTTTTTTCGCACAGTTGCTGTATAGCCCTGCAGAACTTTACGTTCATTGAGCTTTTGTTGGTTTTGGGTGTACATCTAAAATAAAGTAAGATGTACACTTTCCACGCTGCGCATTGGTCTCATTCCGACGACGGACGTAACAACAATCTGCAAAATTAAAGCTGATCTACCCCCCCCCCTCTACTAGTATTAGTGTATGGGATGTAAAAATGTAAACCATAATTCTAGAAAATGGATGTATGCAACATCAGTGGATATAATTGTGTGTGTGAGAGATCCTTTGTCATCTTAAAAATCTGATCAAATAATATTTTAAATGTAATATGTTCATAGTACATCAATCAATTCTGTGAAACCAGACTTTAAGGTTATCAAATTGGTGCTGTCAGACAATATCCACTTTAACCTGTCACCCCGTTTCTCCCATCTACCACCCAGACTCATCTACATCTACCACCCAGAATCAACTATGTTTATGCAGATTTAACCCTCGCAAAGGCTTATGCGGGTGATCTACTGTATCCCGTGTGATGATGACGATCTTTGAACATCAGACATTTTCCATCACCAACATAACTTGTTGAAAACTGTTGTCTGCAGCGCCAGTGGATAGAATTATATTCATATGGGCATGAGATCTTCAATGATCTTACAAATGTAATAATATTTTAAATGTTACATATGTTAATATGTGTAACTATCTTTTTGTGAGTACAAACATCCTTCTATAGAAATTAGTCCCTAATCCCAGATTTGACATTTGGAGTCATAAATCATGACTCCCAGGTCAAGTTCTACCTAACATTACGTCAGATGATATAAACAGACATTAAATCACAGACAACACCCACACAAACCTAATTATAGAGTCTTAATTAAACATAACAAAACCTAATTACCAACCTCCCAAATCATGGATGAAACCACTTGCGTCTCATTTAATTACAACTGGACATGGACCCCTCAAATCATGGCGGAAGTCCCACCCCCCTATTCAATCAATCAAAGAGATGTGAAAGATAGTTTGACAGAAGCCAACCTACTATAACTACTATGAACACATACAAACACTTCACTTCAATTATCTGCTATGAAGCAAGTGTAAGAAATATGGAAAACATGGCACGTGTAGTTATCATTAATAACAGTTTGTCAGCTCATAAAATAATAATATAATAAAATAATGTTAATACACATTCAGCGATTAGGTTGGATAACATAGCGTGGATGTGTCAAGGAAACAGAAAAATGTAATTTGCCACAAACTTGCATGAACAATTCTAAATGGTCAGAAAATGCACCATGAAATGTATATCATGACAAATAGTTCAAAGTGAAATGGAACTAGAGTATAACCTGAAAATGTAGTGCTTCATTATTATTCACTATTAATAAAATTGTGTTTATTAATCTGAAACAATTTGTGGTTGGTCTTATTTGTTTGTACATTGTCACCCTAAACAGGAAACTGCTTTTGAGCGGTCTTTTGTGCAACATGTTTAAATGACTTACCCCTCTAAGAAAACCACTGCATTGTTGTTACTTCTATTGACATTGTTCTAATAAGTGATGATACTGATGCCAATGCCATAAAATGTACTGTTGATATATCAAACATGAACTTCCATCCCAACTTCTTAACCTGAATTTAAGGACAATCCATTGGGCACAATATGTAATTTCAAAGTGGATAATTGGGTAATATTTGGTTGAGACGTTGATCAATGAGATTGCAACCTAGATTACCGTTCAAAAGTTTGGGGTCACTTAGAAATGTCCTTGTTTTTGAAAGAAAATACAATTTCAGTGTCCAGTGTCTGTGTTCTTTTGCCCATCTTAATCTTTTATTTTTATTGGCGAGTCTGCGATGGCTTTTTCTTTTCAACTCTGCCTAGAAGGCCAGCATCCCGGAGTCACCTCTTCACTGTTGACATTGAGACTGGTATTTTGTGGGTACTATTTAATGAAGATGCCAGTTGAGGACTTGTGAGACGTCTGTTTCTCAAACTAGACAGACACTATAATGTACTTGTCCTCTTGCTCAGTTGTGCACCGGGGCCTCCCACTCTTTCTATTCTGGTTAGAGCCAGTTTGCGCTGTTCTGTGAAGGGAGAAGTACACAGCATTGTACGAGACCTTCAGTTTCTTGGCAATTTCTCGCATGGAATAGCCTTCATTTCTCAGAACAAGAATAGACTGAGTTTCAGAATAAAGGTCTCTGTTTCTTCCCATTTTGAGCCTGTACTCGAACCCACAAATGCTGATGCTCCAGATACTCAACTTTTTTATATCAGCACAACAGTTTTTAGCTGTGCTAACATAATTGCAAAGGGGTTTTCTAATGATCAATTAGCATTTTAATATGTTTAAGCTAATCAAGGTTTATCAACGTGCCATTAAAACACAGGAGTGATGGTTGCTGATAATGGGCGTCTGTACGCCTATGTAGATATTCCATTAAATATATATATTTTTTTAATCAGCTGTTTCCAGCTACAATAGTCATTTACAACATTCACAATGTTTACACTGTATTTATGATCAATTTGATGTTATTTTAAATGGACAAAAAAAATGTATTTTCTTTCAAAAACAAGTACATTTCTAAGTGATCCCAAACTTTTGAACGGTAGTGTATATTCACCCACTCAAAAAGACAACCAAAAGTCAGTTGAATTTCCAATGTGTTATCACTATGCTTTTAACAATCTAAAAAGCACAACCATATTCCAATGGAAAAACAATGTCTGATTTTTGGTTTAGTTGTCACCCTATCAATGCGCTTTCAACCATTTAAAAGCACAACCAGGTTAAAATTAGAATATTTTGTTTATTTATATAACAGATTGTGTTATCACTGGTCTACATTAAAAGTATATGGTGCAACCATCTCCCCAGACTTTTGCATGCTATCTTGAACATGCATGCTTTATGATTACATAAGAAATGTATACAGTTACAGTAAACTCAAAATGTGGCCGTGGATGTGTTACTCATTTTAAAAGGTTGCACGTTACATTAAGATTAACTTTAGGGTATTTACTGTATTACAAATGTAATATTGAACTGTGTTTGGTTGACAACGCAAACAAATATTAACGAAGTCACTGGCTTAATCCCATTCTTTAACTTGTATTTTTGGTTGAGTTGGAGACGTGAATCTAACATATCTAACTTGATATGGGCTATTTATTGTATTTTAAAAGTGATGTTGAATTGGGTTTGGTCGTCAACGCAACCAAATATCAACATTTGAAGGAGATGTATTTTCTGCTTGGATAGTTCCATTGACTTAATGACTTAATCTGGCTTTAATATCTTCTGCTTGGATAGTGCCACTGACTTAGTCTGGCTTTAAATTCCAGTTAGTCTACAAATTAATAACTGATATGTTGGATTCACGTCTCCATCTCAACCAAAAATCTCAACCAACGCATCATCACGCTGTAATGCTGAACTTCAGTTGATTGGAATTGAAAGGCTATGTTCCCTCGTTAGCGGAGACCACATTCACAGTAAACACTGCATTCAGGGTCTTCAGAAAGTATTCACATCCCTTTTCTTTATCCACATTTTGATGAGTTACAGCCTGAATTTAAAATTGATTACATTTAGATTTTTGGGGGTCACTGGCCTACATACAATACCTCATAATGTCAAAGTGGAATAATGTTTTTCAAAATGTATACAAATTAATTAAAAATTAAAAGCTGAAATGTCCTGAGTCAATAAGTTTTCAATCACTTTATTATGGAAAGCATAAAGTTCAGGAGTAAAAATGTGCTTAACAAGTCACGTAATAAGTGCAATAGTGTTTAACATGATTTTTAATGACTACCTCATCTCTGTACCTCACACATACAGATAATTGTAAGGTCCCTCAGTCAAGCAGTGAATGTCAAAAACTGATTCAATCATAAAGACCACAGAGGTTATCAAATTCCTTGCAGAGAAGGGCACCTATTGGTAGATGTTTTAAATTTTTGTAATTAAAAAGCAGACAATGAATATCCCTTTGAGGATGGTGAAGTTATTCATTACATTTTGGATGGCGTATCATTACACCCAGTCACTACAAAAGATACAGGCATCCTTCCTAACTCAATTGCCGGAGAGAAAGGAAACCGCTCAGGGATTTCACCATGAGGGAGAAAACTGAGGATGGATAAACATTGTAGGTACTCCTGTACATAATAAAAATATTCAAAAACAAGCATCCTGTTTGCAACAAGGCAATAATGTAATACTGCAAAAAAATGTGGCAAAGCAATTGACTTTTTGTCCTGAATGCAAAGTGTTATGTTTGGGGGCAAATCCAATACAACACATTACTGAGGACCACTCTCCATATTTTCAAGCATAGTGGTGGTTGCATCACATTATGGGCATGCTTGTAATAATTTTTCAGGATAAAAAAAGAAACCAAATACCTGGTTCCGTCTGCTTTCCACCAGACACTGGAAACCCAAAATACAAGGCCAAATCTACACAGGAGTTGCTTACCAAGAAGACAGTGAATGTTCCTGAGTGACTGAGTTACAGTTCTGACTTAAATCTACAGCAAGACCTGAAAATGGTTGTCTAGCTATGATCAATAATCAATTTGACAGAGCATGAAGAATTTGTCTGTAAGAAAAAATGTGGAATAAGTCAAGGGGTATGAATACTTTCTGAAGACACTGTAAGTAGGCTCCATTTGAAATTGAAAATTGGGAAATCTGTAATGCTTCAGTGATACCTGATATTTAGATTGAATTGAGCCCTAAATATCATTACATTTCGCTAGGCCTTTTGTTTGTTGAATTCTGCGTTGAATTCAAACAATAGCTGTTGATGACTTTGCAAAGGTTATATAGGCCTAAATGGCATCATTGATGATTAATTTGCTCTGTTAGACCTACTCCTTGTAAAAATAGCACATTGGTAATAGTCAGTGAAAAATATCATAGCTAAGCAGGGCTGGGCTTGGTTAAAACCCTTGATAGGAGACCAGAGGGTAGCTGTAGACAAATCAATTCTCCAGTACATTGTTTTAAGATACAGATTCAACATATTTTATAAAAGGTTTGTCTTTGTAGAAACTTGATTACCATGATGACATAATCCTGTGGTTAAAATGTCACCCTCAAAACAGTTGATTACTTTTTTCAAATCCAATTTATTTTCCACTTAATTTGTCAACGTATAGTGATGTTCAATCTAAGTTTGTCAACGTATAGTTTGGGCAGTTGGTGCCCAGTGGGAAGGTTAATTCTATGTTTTTTAACCTGTGCACATGGATTCCTGTTTATCAGCACATCACCTTATAATACCAAACCAAACTGGGCATAAGTACACACACACGACAGGTTTCCTTTTGAACTAATTAGGCCCACATTGTAGGATCACTCCTTTCACTGTGAAGTGAAGCCAAAATGGGGCAAACATCATGTCAGTGTACTATTTAACTAGATGGAAAGAAGACTGGCCAACAGTTAATTGTCACGGATAAAAATAAAAAAAACGGACAAATGTGGATTTTCCTCTGTATTACGTCACATTTGCACCTGTTCTTTTCAGACGGGCCTGAGACATAAAACATTGAACATGAGGTTAAGAAGGAATATGATGTTATTCACTCCAGAAAATAACAGGTGCAAACCCATCTAACCAAAATAAACTGAAAATTTAAAGAATTACTTGATACAATTCATCACATTTCTCCTTAGTTGGTCTAAGGATGGGTCTGTTACATATTACTTTGTACATTATTGGTAACGTTTCATTTCTAGTGGCATCAATAAACCTTTCAGATCAACGTTAACAACAAAAGAAAAACCTATAACATTATGATGTGTGATAAACCTCCATAACAAGTTACAACAATGATTTAGGCTTTGTCCATACTAATAATGATATTTGGAAATAGTTCATTTAAAAATAATCCATCAGGCACTACGTGTACTGGAAAGCTTATGTATGACACATGAAGTGTTACCCATGAACAGTAGGTATGAAACTGAACATGTGACAGATGAAAAAAAACACAAAAAAACAAGCACAGCTTTTAAGAAACAATCTTATTTATAAAGGACTGTTTGTACAAAGGCCATTCCTTCTATAACTTGTAGCACGTGGCCAGGAGTCTCTAACGTGGGAAGGAGAGCTTAAATTAAAGCTAAACAACAGGGTGTACCTTGTTTTTGAAAAAAAAAAGTGAATTAGTGAAGAACACTTAAGGGTGAAAGTAATGGTGCAAAATGATTGCATGGGTGGTATAGTGTAAATACTTATGAGTGGCAGTTAATTGCATAAATCCTTCTATTATTATTTATTCTGCGAACACCTAGTATAAACCCAATAGGCTATTCATGTGTAATGTCTAAATAATTAATAACATGTCAACAAAGATGTAGACTATTGTTTAAAGCCAATTTTGAGTCATATGACATTGTCGAGTAACACCGGAACCTGATAACAGTTTATTAAACCCTTCCCCTTTTGAACAAAGGAGCAACCTGAACCTCCACATGTTAATCCCTTTACCCGTGCCAAGTAGGCCTACTGTACATATGCGCTCATTAAAATATCATTGTCTCTTTGCTGGACTCTTCCAGGTTGGCTAAAACCAACAGAAAATGGTGGATAAAGGCTAAACATGTGAGGCTTGGGAACCATAGGCCTGTGGATAATACTCACCTTTGAACAAGGGGCAGATTGTGGCTAGAGCATGCACCGGTCCCAGGCGGGTGTACTGCCCAATAGCAAACTCCATGAAGAGAAGGGGGATGCCACACAGAAACAGCATGAGAAAGTAAGGAATGAGAAAGGCACCTAAACGAAGGGAGATATGGAGTCAAATAGATTAGTAACACAAGAAGTGTTCAAGATAAACAATAAATGTCTTGTTTAATTTGCAGTTTTTCTGGACCCCCGCAAGGCCGGAGTTTGTTAAGCCTAACATTTCACAAAGCTATACACAGTGTCACAAATTGCTGGCTGGTGGCAATAACATATGTTGGAAATTCAAACATTGCTGATTGTAAAATAAATGTCTGATGCAACATACAACATATAAGTCTGATGCAGCTACCAATATATATTTTTATTTGAATATACAACTGTCCTGTATAGGCTACTTGAACCTGCATGACATGAGCCGTCCTCACGCTACCTCCCAGCTTGTATAAGAAGTTGTTGTGCGTGAAACCAGTCTATTAATGTCAAATAATACAGTCAGTCCACCCTCAAATCACTAGCTTAGTGGGGATTGTTTCATTCTGCAGTGTACAATCTATAGCTATATACTGTATTTGGCTGCTATTTATACACTTTTTTTAAATGACACATGAAACACACAACCAAACAACAAGAAAAAAAAAGTAGTCGGCTTGAGGATAAATTCAGCCATTATTTATTGTTGAACTCGGCAGATTTTGTCTGGCTTATAGCCTACACAAATGGGCTGCAATATTCAAGGTAAATTCAATTAAATCAAATTAAATCCAACAAGAGAGACTCCCCAGTCTCCTGAAGTCCTCCTTTTATGTGTGCAAATGTTTCCACTTCGGCCTGTAGGTAAATTGCGCTGCACACAACTTAAACTTAGTCTTGAATGATCCGTGCCAAGATACAGCGGCTTTGGAAAGTATAAAGACCCCTTCTCTTTATCCACATTGTTACCTTACAGCCTTATTCTAAAATGGATTCAATTATTTTTTTCCCCTTATCAATGGGTCGGCAGGGTAGCCTAGTGGTTAGAGCGTTGGACTAGTAAACGGAAGGTTGCAAGTTCAAACCCCCGAGCTGACGAGGTACAAATCTGTCGTTCTGCCCCTAAACAGGCAGTTAACCCACTGTTCCTAGGCCGTCATTGAAAATAAGAATTTTTCTTAACTGACTTGCCTAGTTAAATAAAGGTTAAAAATAAATAAAAATCTGCACACAGTACCCCATAATGACAAAGTTCAAACAGGTTTAGACATTTTTGCAAATTTATACAAAAATAAAAACAAATACCTTATTAAGTATTCAGACCCTTTGCTATGAATCTCGAAATTGAGCTCAGGTACATCCTGTTTCCATTGATCATCCTTGAGATGTTTCTACAACTTGGAATCCACCTGTGGTAAATTCAATTGATTGGACATGATTTGGAAAGGCACCCATCAGTCTATATAAGGTCCCACAGTTGGCAGTGCATGTCAGAGCAAAGGAGGCCCGTGATATGCGCTTTTGAACACCTGAGTAAGCTCCACTCATTGCACTGGCGCCGTCGAAGCCTTGACCACGGCATTTCTCACTGATATCCCCTTATACTTTCAATCAGTTGAATTGTGTATTTTTCAAGGCCTGAGGCCTGAGGCCCAAGAAACAATGAACTCTCAATGTTGGTTCAATTCAATTGAAACTCGACCCAGGCAGTGCACCATCAACTATTGTCTACTACTACCACCAATACAGCATCTCCGTTTACAGAGCAGATCCACCCTATCTCAGTAACTGGATAGAGGTCTGGACTGCTAGCCCAGGAAACGGTCATATATGGTAATTACCATGACAGATAGCTTAACACCAAGGAGGATGAATAGGCAACACATGGTGTGTCTTTCTGTAATAAAATCAAGAGAGTCTTAATTCCCTAAACTACAACTAGAAATGTCCTTATACTTGTTTTAAGCTCTCGGGTGAGGGAATGAGATGCAGACCCCTTATTGTAGTTGTCACAGACAGGATTTGAACCCTGGTTCCTCACAGGAGAAACATACATCTTGACCATTAGACCAAGAGGCAATTCCCCCACAAGATTATATATCCAATTGATGTCTGCTACATAAACCAGGGATGTGAATGAATGCCAGATTAATTTAGTGCCTTCTAAGTGCCTGAGCAAACCAGTGTGATGGTATCTGTCAAGGTAGCACATTTCTGTTATACAGTGAGGTCCGTGGCAAAGCAGGAGAAGAAGTAAACTATTTGTATTTATTTTATTTAACCTGTATTTTACTAGGCAAGTCTAAACGAGGAAATACAACAGAACACATAATCATCCGTATCTGTTGTTTGGGAAGGTCTGATGTTTTTCCGAGTCACACATGCCTAGATCTCAGCTGTGCTGTAAGCCAAGGCAATGCAAAGTCATGATGATGATGCAACAATAAAGGACCAGTGCAGTCAAAAATGTAATTTTCCTATGATATATATATATATATATTTCCACCTATGTGGTTTGAATAACACTGTGAAAATGATCATATAATTTTAGTGTAAGAGCTGTTCGAAAAGAGAGAGTTTGAGATAGAGTTTTTGCCTGCCTCGTGATAATTCGTTAATAGAACAATACAAACAACAGTTCAAAACCTCTGCCAGTTTTCCCCTCCCCACTTAGCCCACTCCAAGACAGTCCCAGCAAAACTAGTGGTGTGGCTCCTGGCTCCTTCAAGAAGTCCAGTTTATATTCATAACATCTTGACGTTAATCTCAACCTGAAAGTCTTCCTTTGTGGTGTATTTCAGAGGATGTGGCAGACAGAATCCCTGAGATCCAAGTTTCAACATTTTATTAAAAACAGAATCCATATGGCATCATTTGGCTCAATCCTATATTCTATAAAAGGCATGCAAGTAAGATTAAAATCAGCAAGTAAGATCAAAATCAGCAAGTAAGATTAAAATCAGCAAGTAAGCAAAATGTCATATATCTTCAAGAAACAAACATCCAACATAAGTGAACACATTATCTTTATTCTGAAAGCAACCTTGTTATTGCAGAGTGAAAAGGCTTCTCCTTTTTTAATTAGTAAGGCTATTGTTCAACCAAAAGGCACATACACCACAAGTAAAGTTTATGTAGACTACATCACAGACTGATCATACCTGTTGGCAGGTAGACTAGCAGTTAGAATGTTGGTCCAGTAACCGAAAGGTCGCCAGTTTGAAAGCCCGAGCCTACAAAGTGAAAAGTCTGTTGATGTGCCCTTGAGCAAGGCACTTAACCGTAATTTGCTCCAGGGGTTCTATACTACTATGGCTGACACCGTAAAACAACACATTTTACTGCACTTATCATGTGTATGTTGCAATAAAAAAAATGCAACAAACAGGATTGCAAACTTCATGTGACTGTGCTCAGGAATTACATTCGTTTCTAAATTAAACAAACCGAAAAATCTTTCTGGATGTATACTTCCACATATACATGCTTACCTCCACCGCTCCTGTAGCAGAGGTATGGAAAGCGCCACACGTTCCCAAGTCCCACCGCGTACCCCACTGACGCGAGGACGAACTCAAGGCGGCGACCCCAGGTGGCTCTTTCTGCTGTCGCGTGCCCCACTTTCTTTGATAACATAGCATTCACGTTTAAAGGTGCTTTCAAAGCAATATCAGTCTCCTCTTTGTAGACTCCCTTGGTGGTGGATGATGTCTTTTCGGACCCCACTCCCATTGTAAAAGTGTAATAGTCTTGACTCTCACCAACAATTTCAATTAAGTCATGGGCTACTATGCCACTTACTAACAGATAACAGTCGAAGTTTCAGCTTAATCAATAGGCTAAATGTGACGAGAACCTTTATAATATAATAAATCAGTAGGATAATACTGAATATTATGAACAAAGCCTATAGCAGGAAATATATAATAGGCGCACGAGTAAAATGTCTAAACCAAATAGGCTACAGACAATCTGGACAACTCAATTCCCTTATGAAACACAATTATATTGGTATACTAGCTTTAGCCTACAACGTGCGCTATTTTACTGTAGGCATCAGATGATACCTCATTCGACGACTGCCTGACATATCACAACTAATGCCCCGATTTACCATCAATTCACATGCAGGATAATATGCACTAAACTCCCGGTAACCTACCCGTTCTTATTATTTCTCAATGAACCCACCGAAACATTGACCTAAAAATGTTCATTCTACCTGCTTATGTAGTGTCATAAAAAAAATAGGGAACCCGCCCCTACGTGCCGTAGTTTCCTAGCGATGCCCTTGTTGTGGGGTTTCCACTAGTTACCACAGCCACAAACTACAAATTGGCAGTCAAAATGAATGAACACAAAAATGGTCTTAATTTAAGGTTAGGGTTAGGCATAAGGTTAGCAGTGTGGTTAAGGTTAATATTTGGTTTGAGTCGAGTGTGATGCAATTATGTATATAATCCCTGGATTGCCGATGCTATGCATTGGCCATTGACAGGCTCTGAGGCCACCGGTCGGCCATATTGGCTCTACCCTGTAGGCGCAGTCCTCCTAAGAATGAATGAAATTCCACAGTATTTCAATTAAGTGTCACATGTATTTACAAAATTACATAAAGTTTTTATTTTGTTGTAGTGGGGACGACCGTAACATTAGTAGTCTCTAATAATTATACTTTAGGGAAAAGGTTTTTATATATTTTTTCAGGTTTTATTTTTATGTTTAGCTCACATTATATAATTTAAAAGTATGCATTAAGGGGTCTTTAATACGTGGCAGAAACGAATTGAGACATTAATAAATACATTTCTATAGCTCCACAATGTGTTTTACGACAGTGAGGGAGTGCCAAGATGGAGGCGCAGGGGCTTCAAAACAGTGCCCCTTATAAATCATCAAGTGTAAATATAAATCATTGGTGCGATGTCTGACGTCACTGTTTTAAAGGCTGCGTTCATACAGGCAGACCCATTTTTTCACTAATTGGTCTTTTAACAAATAAGATCATCTCTGAAAAGCGCAGACGTGAAAAGATTGCATGTGTTTGGTCAAAAGACCAATTAGTGAAAAAAAATATCAGAATTGGGCTGCTTGTGTAAACACTCAAATCAAACCTTTTCAGTTGATTATCTTTCATTATCACTTGACTTGTAAAGGATTTAGATGCGATTCTTAATTATTTTATTTGGAGGAACAAGCGTCACTATCTAAGGAAATCAATTATCAGTAGTACCCAGAAACAAAGAGATCTTGTGGTTTTAGATTTCAATATAGGGTGAATTCAGAAAGAGTGGGACATATAAACGGGGAGAGTTTAAACGCCCACAACATTAGAAATCCACTTTTTCGAGTTGAAAGATGGCCAGAGCTTACCCATGATGTTGCACAATGATGTAAGTCAATAAGGTAGCGTTTTAGTCAAAGTATGATATGGCAAAACCGAACTACCTGCTTCATGCAAAATTGTGCCAATGACGTGTCTTATGAAATTACGTATAACATTTTTTTTCGCCTATGTTTAATTGAAGGCTGGGTTTTATTTGATTGGTACCACCCACCAGCATGGCTTTGTTTATTAATCAGAAACATCTGCAAAGTTTGAGTCGCTGCTGAGCAATATTAAAGTCCGCCACAGCGGACGCGTCATAATACCTATAAAACTTCTACAGATGCACAATCGAGAGCATCCTGTCAGGCTGTATCACCGCCTGGTACGGCAACTGCTCCGCCCACAACCGTAGGCTCTCCAGAGGATAGTGAGGTCTGCACAACGCATCACCGGGGGCAAACTACCTGCCCTCCAGGACACCTACACTACCCGGTGTCACAGAAAGGCCAAAAAGATCACCAAGGACAACAACCACCCGAGCCACTGCCTGTTCACTCCGCTATCATCCAGAAGACGAGGTCAGTACAGGTGCATGAAAGCTGGGACCGAGAGACTGAAAAACAGCTTATATCTCAAGGCCATCAGACTGTCAAACAGCCATCACTAACATTGAGTGGCTGCTGCCGACATACTGATTCAAATATCTAGCCACTTTAATAATAAAAAATGGGATGTAATAAATGTATCACTAGTCACTTTAAACAATGCCACTTTATATCATGTTTACATACTTTACATTACTCATCTCATATGTATATACTGTACTCTATACCATCTACTGCATCTTGACTATGCCGTTCGGCCATCGCTCATTCATATATTTGTATGTACATATTCTTATTAATTCCTTTACACTTGTGTATAAGGTAGGTGTTGCGAAATTGTTCGATTACTTGTTAGATATTACTGCATGGTCGGAACTAGAAGCACAAGCATTTCACTACACTCGCATTAACATCTGCTAACCATGTGTATGTGACAAATCAAATTTGATGTGCTTTGAAAACCTAGTGGTCAAACATGGAAATGGTTCCAATCGTCTTTCCACCATTCATTTTTCACAGAGCATTTTACAAACACTTCAAATTATCTTTGAACCTGAACCAGAAAAACCGCTACCCTCTCTGTCATCCCTGTCTGTACCAGACATTGTTAAAAAACAAGGGCACCTGGAGTATGCAGGCATCCTGGCTGGGATAGCGCTGTTGGTGGAGCACAGAAGGCTATACGGCAGGCAACAGTTGGACCGCGCACCAACCCCCAACTGGCACACCATGAGAAGAGGGAGGTTGACGGCCAGCAATTATGGAGCAGTGGTTAGGGCCAAGCGCGTTACTCCTTCGTTGCTAAAAAGGGTCCTCAGATCAGTCGTTGGATGGGGTGTCTGTATAGTGGGGCACAGATAATGACGAGGAGAGCACCAGACCATCCAGTGAGGCATCAAGGCAAATGGCTACAGGGATGGGTGTGCAGGAGTTAGGGCTTTGGGTCACGAGATCTGGGATCCTGGGTGCCTCACTGGACGGTCTGGTGGGCACCACAGCCGTGGTGGAGGTCAAGTATCCCTATGTTGTAAGGGACCTTACCATTTGAAGAGGCAGTCAAGTCGAAGAATTTCTATTTCAAGGAGAAAGGGTCTTACAGCCTCCGTGAAGATGATTTTTACTGGTCGAAAGTCAGTTCCACATCACTGAACGGGACACCCGCTTCTTCATTGTGTGGACCACCAAAGCCAACATCAGCATGACGACCTCTGACAGACTCGTATTGCTCCTCTTGTCAGTACCTGTTTTCAGGGTGGCCAATGGTCCAAAATTATTCCACATAGTTCATACACACACTAGGCTCCCAGAATAGGTTATATTAGATACAGGTTTTTGCTCAAATCAGCCAACTAAAGTAATGTAGGTAATGTAAGTTAAATCACAAAGGCTGGTCTGAGTGCATCTCCTCAGTTTCATTCAGTAGTACATCACAATTCACATTGCATTTTATCATGGTCACAGTGGAAATGTATACCTGTGATGTTTAAATGATTTCTTACCCTGTGTCTTACCCCATTCATCCCTGCCTGTACCTGACATGGTTGAAAAACAAGTGAACAATACATAAAAATCATACACAAACAATAGGATTCTAGAATAGGTTAGATTATATTCAAGTTATGCTCAAAGCAGTCAACTAAAGTAACGTAAGTTACTTTAACGTAAGTTAAATCACAAAGTTTGAGTGCATCTCCTTAGTTTCATTCAGTAATAAACGCAATTAGAAACGCAAGCAATTCGCTGCACCTGAAATAGCATCTGCAAATCTGTGTACTGTATGTGACCAAAACTTTGATTTGAATAATGAATTAACTAGTAAAATTAACTAATAGAAATGTTGATAAGACCTTAATTAATTGAAACAAACATCACTTGGGTAGCGGTAGATTGATTTTTATTGTCATATAGCGATCTACCAAAAAGTGCCACAGACTCACAATGGCTTCTTCTAGCGGCTTGGTTTGGAGTTACAAGGTATTCAGTGTGATGGTTGAAACCATTTTGGTTGACTAGTGTCAGTCGTGTTTTGGCACAGTTTTTCAAAAGTTATGTCTATCTAGAGGAATAAATGCATTAAGAAAATGATGAACAGAACAAACAAATAATTTACTTGAATGGGGACTCCTGTTCTATTCATTCTATTTCTATGCCTTTAATCCTATCTGATAGGTGAAATCCAGATATACTGAACAAAAATATAAACGCAACATGTAAAGTGTTGGTCCCATGTTTCATGAACTGAAATAAAATATCCCAGAAATGTTCTTTATGCATAAAAAGCGTATTTTTCTCAAATGTTTACATCCCTGTTAGTGAGCATTTCTCCTTTGCCAGGATAATCCATCCACCGGACAGGTGTGGCATATCAAGAAGCTGATTAAACAGCATGATCATTGCACAGTTGCACCTTATGCCGGGGATAATAAAAGACCACTTTAAAATGTGCAGTTTGTCACACAACACAATACCACACAGATCTCAAGTTTTGAGGGAGTGTGCAATTGGCATGCTGACTGCAGGAATGTCCACCAGAGCTGTTGCCAAAGAATTTAATGTTTGTTTCTCTGTCGTTTTAGAGAATTTGGCAGTGCATCAAACCTGCCTCACAACCGCAGCCCCAGGACCCCCACATCCAGCTTCTTCACCTCCGGGATCGTCTGAGGGGGAGCTGAGGCATATTTCTGTCTGTAATAAGGCTCTTTTGTGGGGGGAAAAAAAACAAATTATGATTGGCTGGGCCTGGTTCCCAAGTGTGTGGGACTAGGCCCACCTATGGCTGCGCCCTTGCCCAGTCATGAAATCCATAGATTAGGGCCTAACTTAAGATAACTTATGAAAAGCTGGGCACAGGTATACTGCCGGTCAAAAGTTTTAGAACACCTACTCTTTCAAGGGGTTTTCTATGTTTGTACTATATACCGACATTGTATGAAATAACACATATGGAATCATGTAGAGACTTGCTTGGGTTGAGAGAATGCCAAGAGTGTGCAAAGCTGTCATCAAAGCAAAGTGTGGCTATTTGAAGAATATACATATATTTTGATTTGTTCAACACTTTTTTGTTTACTAAATAATTCCATATGTTATTTCATAGTTGTGATGTCTTCACTATCATTTCTACAATGTAGAAAATAGTAAAAATAAAGAAAACCCATTGAATGAGTAGGTGTTCTAAAACTTTTGACAGGTATCCACTCCACCAAACCGTAGAATAGTAGCTATCCTGTGTGGAGAAATAAAGTGAGATCCCTACTTTTTGACAGTAGATGGTGCTCCCGTTTTAGTGCAGTAGTGGATATTGGCCTGTGGGCTCTCCAATTATTTTCTCCTGTTCCAGGTGTTGCTGTTTGATTCCTTCCGGTCTCCGTACAGGAATTTCAACTGCATGACGTCATTTATCCTACTAACAAAGTTAGGCTACTGCAAAACTGAGCTGGGATATTAACCTTCCTTGGAAAATGTGACGGGATTTAGCGGACAATTTCCCTAGAACTGGATTTTAAGATTTTTGGATGTGTAGAATGAAAACACCCCATTGTAACTCATGCTGGATCACGATGAGAACTTTCTGAGAAGAAGAAAAAATCGACGACACACAGAAATTAGCTATATGGAGGAACTGGAAGGTGAGCGGTCTAAACTTTTTTTCCCCCATTAAATTGTTAATTTGCTTAGCCTACATGTGGATAGGAATGTGGATAAAAAATATATATTGTTGTAATATATCAAAAATATTTGGTGTGTAAAGGGAAGCCCAAGTTACATCCAGTAGGGGGGACGCACAATTTTCTGGACTTGGTCAATTTTCGAGCAGATAGTGTTTATGTCAAATGATGATCATTGTGACATACATAGTTACTTTCTAACTACGGCAATGACTCTGCCATCAAAGTTCAGCTGATTATGTTGACTTATACTATGTATTCTACTGCGAGTCCAATTCACTACCCACTTTATATTTGTAAATATAGTCAATTATTACTGTGCATACTACCCCTATTACTTGTTATTTTGTACTTTACTGTTATTGATTAATGTAGGCTACTGCATTGAGGGAGCTAGAATTTTGCTGCACGTTTTATACCTGTTGTAAACTGTTGAAATATGAAGAAATAAGATTTTACTCAAACTTGAATTTAGCTTCTTGGATTCATTGGGCTTGTTTGAGTGGTAAAGCTGAAGCAACCAATAATTTACATATACACTAGAATTAATGATGGGGGCGCTGTGTTGAAGCCACCTTGCCTCCACCTTGCCTCCACCTTGGCACTCCCCCACCATTGTAAAAAATATTTTGGAATCTATAGAAATCCATTTATTAATATCTACATTTGTTTTTGCCACATTTATTCTATTAGACACCATAATGCATACTTTTAAATGATGTGAGCTAAAAATACGTAAACATTTTACTTAAAGAATATTTTTTTGAGATAACTAATGTTACTGTCAACAACAACAAACTTAAATTAATGTAATTTGTCCTTGAAGCATTTCATTGAAATACTGTATAATTCCTATGGAGTACTGCTCCTACTGGGGAGTGCCATTATTGCCAACCGGTGGCTTCAAAGTATCTCAATGGCCACTACATAGCATCGGCAATCCATGTTTTATATACCTAATTGGAAGCAACCTACTTCAGATGAAAGTCGAGGATTGGAGTTGAGGTATGTACATCTGTGACAGCCAAAAGTCGGCCACTGATTGGTTTATCAACAGCAAGGCTCAGGGCAACATGGCGGTGTTGCCATTGTTGATTAATCTTTTCTTGGTAATGTTGAAATAAACATGTCTCCAAACCCCATATCACACACTATAAATATGTGTGTACATTGTACTGTCAATTAGGGAGAGAGGGACTCAAATATCAATCATTTGTACACTGTATACATTGCGGCAAAGTTGCTTCCTGTTTCAGTCACGTCCTGTTCGCGTGGGTCAAACAAAAACACTTTAATGATTGGTTGACAGTTATTGCCTCCCACAATGCAGGTGATGGCTGCAAGTTGCAGCTGGTGAGGGGCAACTGCAGAAAATTGAAGTCGGCTTCATGACCATTGATCACATGGTTGTTGTAAAGTTCATGCAGTCGACATTTAGGCGCAAGTCAGACAATTTTCATCCCCATAATGCAACATACTTTGAAAGGTCACCGACTTGACAAAAGTGAGCTGCTCGAACACGCCCACTCAATTCTAAATCCCCCAGTTTTCACACCATATTCATTGCATAGAGCTTGCTAGGGGTGTATTCATTACAGAAACATTTTTAAGAAGCAAACAGAGGAAACAGGGAGGGACCTACCTGAATTTGTCCAAGAGAAACTCTTGTTTGCGTTTTACATTTGGAGTAGGTCCCGTGTGGCTCGGTTGGTAGAGCATGGCACTTGCAACGCCAGGGTTATGGGTTTGATTCCCATGGGGGACCAGTATGAAAAAGTATGACAATGTATGCACTCACAACCCTGGCGTTGCAAGCGCCATGGTAAGTCGCTCTGGATAAGCGCATCTGCTAAATTCGATTAAAACATTTGAACAAACTTTTTGTGGCTGCAGGGGCAGTATTGAGTAGCTTGGATGAAAAGGTGCCCATTGTAAACGGCCAGCTCCTCAGTCTCAGTTGCTAATATATGCATATTATTATTAGTATTGGATAGAAAACACTAAAGTTTCCAAAACTGTCAAAATATTGTCTGAGTATAACAGAACTGATATTGCAGGCGAAACCCTGAGGAAAATCAAAGCAGGAAGTGGCTTCTATTTTGAAAACTCCATGTTCCATAGCCTCCCATTGCTCCATTTAAAGGCATATGAACCAGATTCCTTTTCCTATCGCTTCCTCAAGGTGTCAACAGTCTTCAGACATAGTTTCAGGCTTTTATTTTGAAAAATGAGCCAGACCGATAACATCGCGTCACGTGAGTTTTGCTCGCGCAACAGAGTTTGGATAGGTATTGCTTTTCACTCTCCTACTGTGAAAGACATTTGCAGTTGATATACACTGCTCAAAAAAATAAAGGGAACACTAAAATAACACATCCTAGATCTGAATGAATGAAATATTCTTATTAAATACTTTTTTCTTTACATAGTTGAATGTGCTGACAACAAAATCACACATTATCAATGGAAATCAAATTTATCAACCCATGGAGGTCTGGATTTGGAGTGACACTCAAAATTAAAGTGGAAAACCACACTACAGGCTGATACAACTTTGATGTAATGTCCTTTAAAACAAGTCAAAATTAGGCTCAGTAGTGTGTGTGGCCTCCACGTGCCTGTATGACCTCCCTACAACGCCTGGGCATGCTCCTGATGAGTCCTGGACAGTCTGTGGTGCAACATGGTGTTGGGGGATGGAGCGAGACATGATGTCCCAGATGTGCTCAATTGGATTCAGGTCTGGGGAATGGGTGGGCCAGTCCATAGCATCAATGCCTTCCTCTTGCAGGAACTGCTGACACACTCCAGCCACATGAGGTCGAGCATTGTCTTGCATTAGGAGGAACCCAGGGCCAAACGCACCAGCATATGGTCTCACAAGGGGTCTGAGGATCTCATCTCGGTACCTAATGGCAGTCAGGCTACCTCTGGCGAGCACATGGAGGGCTGTGCGGCCCCCCAAAGAAATGCCACCCCACCCCACACCATGACTGACCCACCGCCAAACCGGTCATGCTGGAGGATGTTGCAGGCAGCAGAACGTTCTCCACGGCGTCTCCAGACTGTCACGTCTGTCACGTGCTCAGTGTCAACCTGCTTTAATCTGTGAAGAGCACAGGGCGCCAGTGGCGAATTTGCCAATCTTGTTCTCTGGCAAATGCCAAACGTCCTGCACGGTGTTGGGCTGTAAGCACAACCCCCACCTGTGGACGCCGGGCCCTCATACCACCCTCATGGAGTCTGTTTCTGACCGTTTGAGCAGACACATGCACATTTGTGGCCTGCTGGAGGTCATTTTGCAGGGCTCTGGCAGTGCTCCTCCTGCTCCTCCATGCACAAAGGCGGAGGTAGCGGTCCTGCTGCGGGATTGTTGGCCTCCTACGGTCTCCACGCCTCCTGATGTACTGGCCTGTCTCCTGGTAGCGCCTCCATGCTCGGAACACTACGCTGCCAGACACGGCAAACCTTCTTGCCACAGCTCGCATTGATGTCCCATCCTGGATGAGCTGCACTACCTGAGCCACTTGTGTGGGTTGTAGACTCCGTCTCATGCTACCACTAGAGTGAAAGCACCGCCAGCATTCATTCAACAATTATGTTCCAGCCCTCTGACCATCCGCTCAAGAAAAAAATAGGCCCACGGTTGAATCTAGTTGATGATCCCTGCTCTACATGCTTCCTTCTTTTCACTCTGTCATTTAGGTTAGTAATTGTGGAGTAACCACAATGTTGTTGATCCATTATCAGTTTTCTCCTATCACAGCCATTAAACTATTTTAAATGTTTTAAAGTCACCATTGGCCTCATGGTGAAATCCCTGAAATGTTTCCTTCCTCTCCGGCAACTGAGTTGGGAAGGACACCTGTATCTTCGTAGTGACTGGGTGTATTGATACACTATCCAAAGTTTAATAAGTTCACCATGCTCAAAGGGATATTCAATGTATGCGTTTTTATTTTTACCAATAGGGGCCCTTCTTTGCAAGGCATTGGAAAACCTCCCTGGCCTTTGTTATTGAAATTCACTGCTTGAATGAGGGACCATACAGATTAATTGTATGCGTGGGGTACAGAGATGAAGTAGTCATACAAAAAAATCATGTTAAACACTATTATTGCACAAAGAGTGAGTCCAGGCAACTTTTTATGACTTGTTAAGCAAATGTTTACTCCTGAACTTATTTAGGCTTGCCATAGCAAAGGAGTTGAATCCTTATTGACTCGACATTCCAGCTTTGTAAAAAAAAATCTAAAATAATCATTCCACTTTGACGTTATGGGGTTGTGTGTGTATGTGTGTGTGTGTGTGTGTGTGTGTGTAGGCAGGCTGTTGACACAACATCAACATTTTAATCCATTTTAAATTCAGTCTAACACAACAAAATGTGGAAAGAGTCAAGTGCTGTGAATACTTTCTGAAGGCACTTTACATAGTGGATTAGAATAACACAGCAACAAACAAAAAAAACAGTACCCCTATAACCATGATATTTGCAATTACTCAGAATTGCAGGTATTTCCCTATACTCTTATTTCCTTAAGAAAAATGTGACTATGCAAAAAGAGTAGATAAAATGTTATTTGTCACATGCTTCGTAAACAACAGGTGTGGACTAAGTGAGATGCTTACTTACAGGCCCTTCCCAACAATGCAGAGAGAAATAATAGCATGATAAATAAATACACAATGAGTACCGATAGCTTGGCTATAAACACGGGTACCAGTACGAGTCGATGTGCAAGGGTACGAGGTTATTGAGGGTGGTATGTGCAGTTGAAGTCAGAAGTTTACATACACCTTAGCCAAATACATTTAAACTCAGTTTTTCACAATTCCTGCCATTTTAATCCTAGAAAAAATTCCCTGTCTTATGTCAGTTAGGATTAAAGTTTGACCGATTAATCGGAATGGCCGATTTTTAATTAGGGCCGATTTCAAGTTTTCATAACAATCGGAAATCTGTATTTTTGGGTGCCGATTTTGCCGTTTTATTTATTATTTATTTGTATACCTTTTTTATTTAACTAGGCAAGTCAGTTAACACATTCTTATTTTCATTGATGGCCAAGGAACAGTGGGTTTAACTGCCTGTTCAGGGGCAGAATGTCAGATTGGTACCTTGTCAGCTCGGAGGATTTGAACTTGCAACCTTCCGGTTACTAGCCCAACGCTCTAACCACTAGGCTACCCTGCCGCAATCCGTAGTCTGGCTTTTTTATGGTGATTTTGGAGCAGTGGCTTCTTCCTTGCTGAGCGGCCTTTCAGGTTATGTCGATATAGGACTCATTTTACTGTGGATATACAGTGGGGCAAAAAGGTATTTAGTCAGCCATCAATTGTGCAAGTTCTCCCCCTTAAAAAGATGAGAGGCCTATAATTTTCATTATAGGCACACTTCAACTATGACAGACAAAATGAAAAAAATTATAATTGTAGGATTTTTAATGAATTTATTTGCAAATTATGGTGGAAAACTTTTGTTATTGAACAAATACTTATTTATCTCAATACTTTGTTATATACCCTTTGTTGGCAATGACAGAGGTCAAACGTTTTCTGTAAGTCTTCACAAGGTTTTCACACACTATTGCTGGTATTTTGGCCCATTCCTCCATGCAGATCTCCTCTAGAGCAGTGATGTTTTGGGGCTGTTGCTGGGCAACACGGACTTTCAACTCCCTCCAAAGATTTTCTATGGGGTTGAGATCTGGAGACTGGCTAGGCCACTCCAGGACCTTGAAATGCTTCTTACGAAGCCACTCCTTCGTTGCCCGGGCGGTGTGTTTGGGATCATTGTCATGCTGAAAGACCCAGCCACATTTCATCTTCAATGCCCTTGCTGATGGAAGGAGGTTTTCACTCAAAATCTCACGATACATGGCTCCATTCATTCTTTACTTTACACGGATCAGTCGTCCTGGTCCCTTTGCAGAAAAACAGCCCCAAAGCATGATGTTTCCACCCCCATGCTTCACAGTAGGTATGGTGTTCTTTGGATGCAACTCAGCATTCTTTGTCCTCCAAACACGACGAGTTGAGTTTTTACCAAAAAGTTTTATTTTGGTTTCATCTGACCATATGACATTCTCCCAAATCTTCTTCTGGATCATCCAAATGCTCTCTAGCAAACTTCAGACGGGCCTGGACATGTACTGGCTTAAGCAGGGGAACACGTCTGGCACTGTAGGATTTGAGTCCCTGGCGGCGTAGTGTGTTACTGATGGTAGGCTTTGTTACTTTGGTCCCAGCTCTCTGCAGGTCATTCACTAGGTCCCCCCGTGTGGTTCTGGGATTTTTGCTCACCGTTCTTGTGATCATTTTGACCCCACGGGGTGAGATCTTGCGTGGAGCCCCAGATCGAGGGAGATTATCAGTGGTCTTGTATGTCTTCCATTTCCTAATAATTGCTCCCACAGTGGATTTCTTCTAACCAAGCTGCTTACCTATTGCAGATTCAGTCTTCCCAGCCTGGTGCAGGTCTACAATTTTGTTTCTGGTGTCCTTTGACAGCTCTTTGCTCTTGGCCATAGTGGAGTTTGGATTGTGACTGTTTGAGGTTGTGGACAGGTGTCTTTTATACTGATAACAAGTTCAAACAGGTGACATTAATACAGGTAACAAGTGGAGGACAGAGGAGCCTCTTAAAGAAGAAGTTACAGGTCTGTGAGAGCCAGATATCTTGCTTGTTTGTAGGTGACCAAATACTTATTTTCCACCATAATTTGCAAATTAATTTATTAAAAATCCTACAATGTGATTTTTTTTCTTCTCATTTTGTCTGTCATAGTTCAAGTGTACCTATAATGAAAATTACAGGCCTCATCTTTTTAAGTGGGAGAACTTGCACAATTGGTGGCTGACCAAATACTTTTTTGCCCCACTGTAGATACTTTTGTACCCGTTTCTTCCAGCATCTTCACAATGTCCTTTGCTGTTGTTCTGGGATTGGTTTGCACTTTTTGCACCACAGTATGTTCATCTCTAGGTGACACGTCTCCTTCCTGAGCGGTATGACTGCTGGGTGGTCACATGGTGTTTATACTTGCATACTATTGTTTGTACAGATGAACGTGGTAACTTCAGGCATTTGGAAATTGCTCCCAATGATGAACCAGACTTGTTGAGGTCTACCTTTTTTTTCTGAGGTCTTGGCTGATTTTTCTTCTCGATTTTCCCATGATGTCAAGCAAAGAGGCACTGAGTTTGAAGGTAGGCCTTGAAATACATCCACAGGTACACCTCCAACTGACTCAAATGATGTCAATTAGCCTATCAGAAGCTTCTAAAGCCATGACATAATTTTCAGGAATTTTCCAAGCTGTTTAAAGGTACAGTCAACTTAGTGCATGTAAACTTCTGACCCACTGGAATTGTGATACAGTGAAATAACATGTCTGTAAACAATTGTTGGGAAAATTACTTGTAATGCACAAAGTAGATGTCCTAACTGACTTGCCAAAACTGTAGTTTGTGAACAAGAAATTGTGGAGTGGTTGAAAAACGAGTTTTAATTACTCCAAACTAAGTGTATGTAAACTTCTGACTTCAACTGTACATATATACTACGTGGTCAAAAGTATGTGGACCAACCTTCAAATGAGTGAATTTGGCTATTTCAGCCACACCCGTTGCTGACAGGTGTATGAAATCGAGCACACACCCATGCAATCTCAATAGACAAACACTGGCAGTAGAATGGCCGTAAATGAAGAGCTCAGTAACTTTAAACGTGGCACCTTCATAGAATGCCACCTTTCTAACTAGTCAGTTTGTCCAATTTCTGGCCTTGACTGGCCTGCACAAAGCCCTGACCTCAACCGCATCGAACACCTTTGGGATGAATTAGAATGCCGACTGCGAGCCAGGCCTAATCGGCTGACATCAGTGCCCGCCCTCATTAATGGTATTTTGGCTGAATTCAAACAAGTACCCGCAGCAATGTTCCAACATCTAGTGTCAAGCCTTCCCAGAAGAGTGGTAGCTGTTATAGCAGCAAATGGGAGATCAACTCCATATTAATGTCCATGATTTTGGAATGAGATGTTCGACAAGCAGGTGTCCACATACTTTTGGCCATGTAGCGTAGGTAGGGGTGAAGTGACTAGGCAACAGGATAGATAATTAATAGTAGCAGCAGCGTATGTGATGAGTCAAAATAGTGCAAAAATGGTCAATGCAGATAGCTACACGGACTATTTGGCTAACTATTTAAGTTTTATTGCTTGGGGGTTCAGGGGTCCTTTTGGTTCCAGACTTCATCAGTACCGCTTGCTGTGTAGTAGCAAAACAGTCTATGACTTGGTTGGCTAGAGTCTTTGACAATTTTTAAAGGCCTTCCTCTGAAACCACCTGGTATAGAGGTCCTGGATGGCAGGGAGCGCTGCCCCAGTGATGTACTGTGCCGTACGCACTACCCTCTGTAGTGCCTTGCAGTCAAATGTCAAGCAGTTGCCATACCAAGCGGTGATGCAGCCAGTCAAGATGCTCTCAATGGTGCAGCTGTAGAACTTTTTGAGGATCTAAGGGCCCATGACAATTATTTCCCTGAGGGGAAATGACTCACATGTATGAGCCACACCTTTGTTCAGTCAACAAAACATATTCAGAAATTGCTACTGTGATATGACTTTTATGGATGGATAGAGTATGCTTTTCCTTTAACGAAATCCTTGAACCCTACAGGTACACATGGACGCCACTGTGCGGGTTGCGGAGGAGTGATTCAAGATGCATTCAATGTGAAGGTTCTGCAAGGAACTTGGCACAATACCTGTTTTCAGTAAGTCATACTTTTAAATGTGGATTTCAGTTATATTCACTGTTTTATTTAATTGACAATTTATTGTAGGAATCACGTGCTGTTTGCACTACGCATTAGAACTGTTTTGACATTAAATAAGCAGCATTGACGTCAACAATGGACTGTTTTGCTGGTCAACATACAGCTTTTGACAATTTCAGGGATTCTTTGGGGTGAAACTGTATGCACATGTTTAGAAATGGACTTGTGGGTAGTCCTACAGCATTATACCTGTCCTGTGAAATGTTTCATCATTTTCGGCAGGAATGTCTCTGTTCAGTGTTCAAACTATTCTACAGTAACGCAGAACTCCATTACAGTACTTATTGAAAATCGAATCACTCAAATCCCATTTGCTGATACCACCATTCTACATGTTTTTTCTTCAAACCATTGTAATTAGAAGTTAGTACAACAAGTTAACAACTTTAAGGTGGTAGATATTTGTTATCCTTTTGCCTTCTTAAAGGTGGAAAATAATAGACATGAGGCATTACTCGCACATGAATTTGCATGGGTCACAGGGACACAGAGGATCCCACCACCTCTCTCTCCGACCTTGTGGACTTTAGCCCTGGCAGTTTCTCTTCGTCCTGTGGCTTAGTCATTGTCAGGATTGAGACTGTCTGGCATTCTCCGGTCACTGGCCCCCAGTGATAACCCTCTAGACTTGGGCTGAACAGAGGTCAATATGGTAGGACCTATGTACAGACGCTCAAATAAAAACAATTTTTAGCTCCCAAAGCTCTCTTTGTGAAATACAATCACTCAGGTTTTGTTTTCCCAGAAGAGAATGTATAGATATGATGATGGTGCTTCAGTTAGATAAGCAGTCCAAGAGTCATGGTCTAGATGATGATTCGCCCCACAGCGTTTTTGTGGAATGGAAAGTTGGGATTGAGGGCAGAGTCACAGTAGCTCTGTTCATACACTCCCTCTCCTGATTATATTTCTGACACTCACTGTGCCCATCCAGCACACAACGTGACGTAACACGAATGAAAGAATAGAACTGATGAATAGTTGAATGGAACTGAATAAAGTAGAGCTGTTTTTCTAGAGCTCTGAATTCCCCCTGAATATAATACATTAATTAGGAATAAAGCCTAAGAGGACGCCAAATTCACGTCATATAATTTCAGTAGTCTCCCTTTGGGTAGAAGGGGCTTGAAATCTGTGAGTGTTCCTTAGCCCAAGCACTCAAATGTCAAACAAAGCTTTTCAGCAACAGTGTCCTTATATAACCCAGGATTTGGGTCTCTTTCTCTATTTCTATAATGGCTCTTTTATAGAACCACGGAACCTTGTCAGTTCAAAAGCCAAGTCCTTGATACAGCTGTGCAATTCTCACTCTCTCGCTGTCAGTCTGTGTCTGGGCATTTCCATGTAAAAAGCCCCATGAGAACTTAACATGCGAAGTTCATCCAATTTGGTGAGTAATAAAAGCTAAGAGTCTAAGGCATATACATTGTTCAACCATTTTCCATACTAAAAATCTAGATTTTTTGTAAAGGCTTTGATTTCTGGTCTAAATATGGAAAAGGGGTCTAAGAAAACATCTAGCAGAAAGTCAAATTTCACATTTCTCTCCCTCATGAAAAGGGAGGATAATGGAAGTTCACAGAAGTAACAAGGTAGACCTACTAATTAGTTATTGATTTTACTGATACAATTTGGTTTATGATTTAAAATGAGTCGTTCTGTTACTAAATCGGTAACTCTCTCTCCCTCTGCCCTCTCTCTCGTTAATATCACGGACACCTACCCATGAGCCTCCTCTCTTTCCATTTACTGTAACCAGCCCTCTCACCTGCTGAGCTCTGACCGACACCAGACGTCCATGGACGTTGAGAAGTTGCAATTTGGTCGGTCCAAATTTTAACCAGGCATAGACTACTGTTTCACAAGTTTGTAAAGAAAAGTAGAGTATAGTACTGTACAGTGAAGAGTGGCGTATCGGTCAGTACAATACTGTAGAGTTTAGTACAGTAGAGCACACTAGAGTACTGTATATTTTACTGTACTGAACGATACTTTACTCTACTGTTATGTACTCTGCTGTACTGTGATGTCCAAACCTTTTAAATAGAAAAATCAGTCTCTGCGTCATTCTGTTACCGTGGAATTGCCCCTTTGTCTCTCTCTCCCCCTCCTCCTTCTCTGTTCCTGCCCAAGACCACCTCAGTCATTTTCTATGAAATTAACACTTTAGATGGAGCATCTGCTTTGGGAAAAACCGCCATCGAGCCAGACTACCGTACTGACGCCCAGCCAAGTGTGCTGGAGTTTAGCCCTCAGCAGTCTGACCCCCTGGCCCCAACTCTGCCCATTTTCTGGTACTTTGAGATGACAAAAGTCCTGTTTTTGTCAAATGTTGTATACAAATTTTGTCCATGGAGTACACAATTCCTTTCACTCTCCGTGTGGGACATTGTCTAACTTTAAAGCAACTACAGTAGTTTCCTTTTCCATGTTACCCCCTGCTCCGTTCTATTGTGCACACAGTCCTGCACCTCCCCCAAGTTGTGCAGCATTGTGAAAGGCTGACGTTATCCCTGTTCCCGTAAAGCTGACATTCAGACGAATGTATAGGTAAAGACTAGACTAGACAGTGTGTGTGCCCCGCTGCCGCATTCCTAGACAGCGATTCAGAGTCGTGGGCCAGCTGCTCCCGACACTGCACAGAGTCCTTTGTTTTTCCCAGGGAGAAACTGGATTTTGGGTTGTCCCAAAGGACTGTCCTTTATGAGTCGATGTTAGTCCTCTAAAAGAGTTGAAGCCTTCTGGCTCAAGTCATAATGATAGTACTTTCCCCTTGTTAATTGTCTGTTGGGTCCAATAATGTAACGTTGATGTGTTTGACTTGAACTTTTACTCTCTGTTCACATTGGTTGCCTTCTGAAATGAAAATGTGCTTTCACTTAGCCAATGATCTGGTGGCCACTGCTCTGGCTGGTTTGCTTTGGTTTGGTTACTCATGAGTCCCTTGATAACAGCCAGACCTGCATTGACCAATACCAACCATGATTGCAATGTGTGCTATTGTGTTCTTGTTATGCTGTTATTAAATCGGATCTTAGCCAACTAACATTGAAAGTTGTACATGCAGTCCATTAATACATATGATAAAGTTTGAGAGGTTTCGGGTTAAGTTCTGTGTTATGGCATCTTGAACTAGTGTTTCTTGTTTGCATTACTACGACACTGCTTCCCCATATGCCTAGTGCTTAGTGTCAGTTTTCATCATAGACCATACTTAAGTTTTCTATCTAGTACACTACAACAAAAGGCATTACAGTTGGCCTTCCACAGGTATAGTGGAATTGAGGAACTGGAATAAGTAATGTTTGCCCATTGGTGTTTGTTCATAGCATTGTTGGAGGACCAGTCCTTCCTCTCACCTGAGACAGATTTCTCTTCTTTCTTTCTCCCCTTATTGGATAAGAAATGGCACCCGTGTTGTTTACTCTGCAGATTGAGGTGTTTGTAAGGTCAGATAGTCTAAAGACCAAAACAACGATTATTTCTTCAGGGACATGACTGTGTAATCTTCAGTTATCTGTCATCCCCTACACTGGGATTGACAAAACCAATGTTTGTCATGAGGTTTTGGAATGACAGGGAGGGAGGACACAGTGACTCAACAGGGACCAGCCAAGGTTACTTTGTTCAGTTTTACAGTGAAAGTTGTTTTCCCTGCAGCATACCTGGAGCCCCTGTGAGACTCGTCTGTCAAGGCACCACATTCTTCACACTTGTCGCGTGCGTGTTTGTCAGTGTAGTTCGGCGTTGCCTTCTGTTTCTGTTTGTTTCCGTGACTGTTATAAAAACACTCACAATGATTGCAGAGCGGCTGCTCACAAATACTCACATACAGTGCATGCCTAGCAAACAGACAGCCATGAGTACACAGGCAATATGCAGGTAGGATTCTACTACTGACCACAGATTGGCTAGCAGACTAAACTGTTGCTCACAGAGGAGAGTATAGAGGAGGAAAAAGACTAGTGTTTTTAAAATGCAGTTCCTTTTTTTTGTCACTTGTTTAGTCTGGTTTTGTAACCGGGGCGTATCGTCTCGTCAACATTCTGTCAGAATGTTGATCTTTATCTGGACAGCCTTTCAGACCACCTCTGCTTTTCCACATAATCCCTCTGTGCACAGGAAGGTCCGGAAACCTCCTTTTCACTCTTTTCCTGCTTACCTATTCTTGCTTTCATTTCTGTGTGTGGGCTGCATTTCCTCACACAATGTACCAGAAGCTATTAACCACCTCTGTAAGGTTTACCCAGTAATAAACCTTGTGTTAAAGAATGAACCATTGTAAAAGGGAATTGATTTACCTAATCTCCAGGAGTGGATTGTCTCTCCAAAGGCTGATCAATTGGGATTAGCTCTACTGCAGGGTTCAGAGATCACTGTGATCCACAGACCCAGGCCAGCAGTGGGCAAAACTACAGCAAATCCCCAGACCGGCAAGGTGGTTGGCATATTTGTTAAGACTGTTACCTCAGTGTTTGTCTGTTGCCATATGAATATCAGTCAGTATGCAGAACTGGCAACCTCTTCTTCACAGGGAGCTGTCTGTGTAAGTGGGTTGCCAGTTTAGTGGCTTCATCTCTTTGACAGAGGTGTAGAATTGATTGTGTGCCTGACACGGCTTAACCTGGTGCCACCATTTTGCATAACCTGTGAAACTTTCGGAAGGTGCGCTGATAGCCTGAAGGTGCTCTCTCTGCAACTTCAGCATTCCTAACTCTGAACGTTTCGTGACCAAGTCCGAGTCATAGTTTTCTGCTTGAATATGCCAAGTTTCACTCCAGTCAAGGATGTGGATCAATCCGCTCTTGAGTAGTGGCATGGCAGGATAATTGGTCTAATCATTGTATTAACCACAATTTAAGTTGATACCCCTTCACCGGGCTGTAGATGGTTGTCAGGGTTTCTGTCAGAAAGGTGCTGCAGCCTCTCCAGAAACATCTGGAACACATTAAGATGCTGGAATGTGGCTGAGGGCGGTGTTGGTTGCTGGTATTTAGTACCAGGTTAATGACCATTGTTTCCCACCGTCTACTGCTTATCGATGAAACCACATCCCTCCGGTAGACACTGTGTGTGTAGTCACTAGTCACCCTGTTCTCAGTGTTGCCCACCTTGTGCTGGAGCACACCAATGAGACGTGACATGTCTCAGGAACAAGGTAGCCTACTTCTTCATCGTACCTGACGATCAGAGACGAGTACATACCGTCCTTCTAAAGAAAGGCCTGAAGCAACCGCTGCACTCCAGTGCAACATGGGAGTGGAAAGTATTATGTTCACCAGTGTAATTTCTCACACGATGAATGGCTTCTGCTGCACTGTGTCTAATGTGCCAGTTCCTCTCATTAAAGCATACTTTAATGCATACTTTCACCTCCACACTCACTTTGTTGGTTGAGGGAAAGTTTACAGACAAGTCTGGTTAACTGTTTGGGCTTTGGTTAAACTATTTCCAATGTTACCTGACTTCGATCGCACACTAAGCATATTTGTCTTTGTCAAATGCTGTTTTCTTTCAGGGTCTTTTGCAAGGTATTTCTGCTCTAGCTTTGTCTTGTTTATTTGTTTCTATATGTGTATGTCAAATCTCTCAGCTCAGTCAATACGTGAACGCTCACAGACTCCTTCATTGTTTGAGAGAGGACTCTCTGCTCAATTGGAATCTTTCAGGAATCTAACACAAGCCTTTGAGATTGTCAACTTGTCTTTGAAATTATGCACCCAGGCTTTGTAGTGAGTCTCCTTTGAATGGCCTTGAAACAGATTGCTTTACGCTTGATATGGTCTCCACTGAAAGGATTTGTCTGTCCACTCTACTCCCTTCATTTCCTGCAGAGGTCATGAAGTGTGTTTTCCCATCCACAGGTGCTCGGAATGCTGTGACCACCTGACCAACTGGTACTATGAGAAGAATGGCAAGCTGTACTGCCGTAAACACTACTGGGAGAAGTTTGGGGAGCTGTGTCACGGCTGTTCTCTGCTCATGATTGGACCTGCCATGGTAAGTTGCCCCGTGGAAAATCAAGATGAACCCTGGTTGGCCCAGGATCCAGAGTATCAAGTATTATGATGCAGTAGGCTTCTAGCTTGGTTCACTTGGATCTCATGGAACATGAAGAGGACAGTGTTGGCAAAGAACCGTTATTAACTGTGTGGTTCCAGCCCTGGTATGTCAGACCATATACCCCGGGTATGACAAAACATTTTATTACGTTGGTAACCAGTTTATAATAGCAATAAGGCACAAGGGGGTGTGGTATATGGCCAATGTAACGCAACGCAATGCTTTGTGCTTAAGGACAGCCCTTAGCCGTGGTATATTGCCACACCCCCTTGTGCCTTATTGCTTAATTATAAACTGGTGGTTCGAGCCCTGAATGCTGATTTGGCCGACAGCCGTGCTATATCAGACCGTATACCACGGGTATGACACAGCTTTTATTTTTACTGCTCTAATTACGTTGGTAACCAGTTTATAATAGCAATAAGGCACCTCAGGGGTTTGTGGTATATGGCCAATATACCACGGCTAAGGGTTGTGTCCAGGCAATGACAAAGCTGTACATTTAATATCATATTTGAATAATAATTCACTGTCAAGGTTACCATTGTATTCAGAGGTTAGATGTGTAGGGCCATACTCAAATAACACCAGTTCACAGTGAATCACTGTTCTTTTGATGTGAGTTCAGGGGGTTGTGGACTAATAGGATCTGTTTTTCCTCTATGTACACAAATGATGGAACTGTCAGCTTTACCCCTGTACCCTCATCTGTGTTGTAACAAACATCTCCTTGGTGATTGAGGTCAATACTTATGTACAGAAGAGGTCATGGGGGCTGGGCTATGGCTCAACAAGTAATCACCCACACAGAGCAGCCATACTTTGCATCCTGGTTGCTTTGAAAGATAGCCGACTGGACCTGAACCTTCTCTCTGAATCTGTGGAAGTTAGGTTCCCCATCACAATGTGTGTATTAGTTAGGTCCCCCATCATGGCCCTGCTCTGGTCTCTGTACAGTCTCCACAGTTCACTTCCTCCAGCACAATCTTTGGGGTGAAAACTGAGAACATGGAGTGATTTTGGAGCCGGTCCATCACCTGATTCGGTCCACTGCGGTGGAAAGGCAATGGATACTACGCACACTGCACCACCAGACCACCACACTGTTTATTGGGGATGGTTTTTGAAAGATCGACTATCTGTTATTAAGGGAAGGTTAGAATGGTTATGGTTGACTGCATTTGTCAAATCTATGTTTATCTTCCAGGATTAGACCATGAGCTCATGGTTATGATATGGAAGAGTCACTGAAGGCTGGATATTGGTTAGCTTTCTTGTTGTTTCATCAGTGCTATGGAATGCCCATGCCTCATGCATGGGGTTGGAGTGCTGTGGAACTTCATTTTAACAGTGTTATTGGCCCAATTTAAATCAGGTCTAAATTAAACTGCTGCTGGCACAAACAATTGCTGGTCACATAAGGATGCTTTCTCTTCAACTGGATTAAAGGGGGGTCCCAAAATTATTCTTTTTTTAGAGCAAGAAGTTTGCCAGAAAGCAAAACACACAATGGGCCTTTCTATTTGTTCTTGGCCACATTGGCTCTGAAAGCGAGATGCCAAGTATTTCTGGCAGAGTTGAATTGGCAGGCTTCTCTTAGATAGCAGCCGAACCAACACGGCGTAAAATCGTTTGGATGTTGGGTCTTTCAGGAGAGGAGAGCAGTGTGGAGCAGGCAGCTACTTATGACCGTTGTGTGTTTGATGGGCAGGTTATGGCACAAAACTGCATTCAGTTCTCCTAATTAGGAGATCGTGGCATGACATTTGTTTTCTTCAGTTTTGCTTACTGTAAAACACGTTTCACAGTTCTGACACGTTGTAAATCTGACACGTTGTAAATCTGACACGTTGTAAGATCCTTTTTTTGTTCCCTTTTATTTGGATGAGATGGGAAAATGAACTAAAGTGTGTTGTGTAAGAGACATTTCCTCTGGAGTCATGTTGGTCATACACACACACACAAACGCACACTAGCCTAGCCTCCCCTCTGAGAGAGCCTGCACACACACAGCCACCTATGGACTATGACACAGCCATGTGTGTCTAGCTGTGGCTCCTTCAGGCTGTTTCTGACTGGGGTCAGTGTGGTCATGCTCCAGCCTGGAGGGTGGGAGGCACAGCCACAGATGCACACATGGCTTACATCACCCAGCCTAATCTCACTGCTGCCTGCAACGGCAACAGTATCCTTTCCCAACAGTCTTACTCATAGCAGCATACAATGAACAGCAGGGGGGTAATGGAAAAGGTTATCCTACTTCAAAGACTACAGGTTTTCATTAATATCTTCACATTCCTTATACGTTATTCCCTGTTTGAATTCATCTGGGGAAGAGCTTGCGTCTTGGCACAACAGTCGTAAGACTCCCCTGGACGTCTTAATACTGTAGATTATCTCCCCACACTCTCCAGGCCTCATATTTAGGTTTTCCAGCTGCCTGCCCAGCCTTAAAAAGAAAGAATTGGGGGAGCGGTTGAGGTTTTATTGTCACATACACCAGAAAATTGCAGTGAAATGTGTTATTTTACAGGGTCAGCCATAGTAGCACAGTGCCCCTGGAGCAAATTAGGGATAAGTGCCTTGCATAAGGGCACATCAACAGATTTTTCACCTTGTCGACTTGGGTATTCGAACGAGCGATCTTTCAGTCACTGGCCAAACGCTACAGTGCATTTGGGAAATATTCAGACCCCTTGACTTTTTCCATGTTTTTTGTTATGTTACAGGCTTATTCTAATATGGATTCAATTGTCCCCCCCCCCCAATCTACACAAAATATGCTATAATGACAAAGCAAAAACTGGTTTTTAGAAATGTTTGTAAACATATTAAAAATGTAAAAAGGGATCATATTTACATAAGTATTCAGACCCTTAACTCAGTACTTCATTGAAGCACCTTTGGCAGCGTTTACAGCCCCAAGTCTTCTTGGGTATGACCCTACATGCTTGGCACACCTGTATTTGGGGAGTTTCTCCCATTCTTCTGCAGATCCTCTCAAGCACTTAGGTGGATGCGGAGAGTTGCTGCACAGCTATTTTCAGGAACCCCATCGAACATCTCTGGAGAGACAAGTCCGCGCTCTGGCTGGCCACTCATGGATATTCAGAGACTTATCCCGAAGCAACTCCTGCATTGTCTTGGCTGTGTGTTTTGGGTCATTGTCCTGTTGGAAGGTGAACCTTCGCACCAGTCTGAGAAGCTGCTCCGGAGTGCTCAGGACTTCATCAAGGATCTCTCTGTATTTTGCACCGTTCATCCTTCCCTCGATCCTGACTAGTCTCCCAGTCCCTGCCTCCAAAAAACATCTCCACAGCAGGATGCTGCTGCCACCACCACCTTTTGGCAAACTCCAAGCGGGCTTTCATGTGCCTTTTACTGAGGAGTGGCTTCCGTCTGGCCATTCTACCATAAAGGCCTGATAGGTGGAGTGCTGTAGAGATGGTTGTCGTTCTGGAAGGTTCTCCCATCTCCACAGAGGAACTCTGGAGCTCTGACAGAGTGACCGTCGGGTTCTTTGGCAACTCCCTGACCAAGGACCTTCTCCCCCGATTGCTCAGTTTGGCCGGTAGCCACATCTAGGAAGAGCCTTGGTGGTTTCAAACTTCTTCCATTTAAGAAAGATGGAGGCCACTGTGTTCTTGGACCTTCAATGCTGCAGAAATGTTTTGGTACCCTTCCCAGATCTGTGCCTCGACCACATTCTTGTCTCGGAGCGCTATGGACAATTCCTTCGACCTCATAGTTTGGTTTTTGCTCTGACATGGACTGTCAGCTGTGGGACCTTATATAGACAGGTGTGTGCCTTTCCAAATCATGTCCAATCAATTGAATTTACCACAGGTGGTCTCCAATCAAGTTGTAGAAACATCTCAAGGATGATCAATGAAGCAGGATGCACCTGAGCTCAATTTCGAGTCTCATAGCAAAGGGTCTGAATACTTATGTAAATAAGGTATTTCTGTTTGTTATTTGTAATACATTTGCAAAGATTTCTAAAACCCTGTTTGTGCTTTGTTATTATGGCGGGTTGTGTGTAGATTGAGGATGTTTTATTTATTTAATCCATTTTAGGCCGCAACGTAGAAAAATGTGGAAAAAATAAAGGGGTCTGAATACTTTCCGAATGCACTGTACAACCTCAGGAACCTCTGCTATGGCACAGGTCCTGTTTGTACTTGCCCCTTGCTTTAGAGGGTGGATACTGGGGATCGGGTCTAAAAAAAAAAATCAATACAGTAGAGTTTTGCAATTTTTAAAATAGGTTTTTGATGATATTATATTGATTCTCCCCTCAAAGGTAGTTTTTGCTAGGTAGTTGACGTTAGCTAGTCGGCTGTACCTGTGCTAAAACTTCAGTATTTCTCCTATAGCTTGGCCTCATTCTTCTTAAATGCTGAGGTAACACGTTTTCAGCACTTTTTTTCCCCCATGACTTATCAAAACTAGCTTTTATTATGACTCTCGATTGTCCCTCTGCAGCAGAGACATAGTGAGCAATATGTTTGGAACATTGAATCGCAATACATTTTGAATCATGAAAATTGTGAAATGTATATAAGCACAATGCATATCGTATCGTGTGGTCCCTGGAAATTCACAGCTATAGTGGATAAGTTGTTTAATTTAGCATGAGTGCAGGACCAACAGATTGGGAGTGTGTAAGTTGTAGATAAAAAGGGAATGAGTAAGCGAGGGTGTGAGGAAAGTTAGCAAGGGTGAGAGTGTCAGCAAGAGGTGTGCTGTGATTGGAAAAGGCAGGGCTTGGGAGCTGGGAGGTAGATGACATCATAGCAGATTCCAGACAGGCTGAGAGTAGAGCAGCTGTTACTGCCACAAAGAGAGGACAACACACACACACACAACACCATCTAGCACACAACACGGGACAATACAGAACATCACACAGTGTACAACACAGCTCAGTACAGCAGGATCACCCTGAATAATTCTCTGCTTGGACCTGGAACACCATGGGAAAGATCAAAGCCAGGAGACAAACTCACCTTTATCTGTTCTTCCAGGTGGCTGGAGAATACAAGTATCACCCAGAATGCTTTGTATGTCTGAGCTGCAAGGTGGTCATCGAGGACAGAGACACCTACGCCTTGGTGGAGCGATCCAAGCTGTACTGGTGAGGGTTGTTTTACTATCTACTGCTCACAGAGTTGTCGGTTTTATTTGTTTAGATTCTGTTTGTAAGTAATGGTGTTAAGTCAGATGTTGATAAAGGCAACTAGGGAATGTGATGTTTGTTATTGCAAACCGTCAACATCACTCTTTCTGATTGAATCTGGTGCGTCTGTCACACTGTAGAGTCCCCTCTATAGTCTGACTCTCTGCATACCCCTCCTTCCTGCTCTCTCCTTCTCTTCATATTTTTCTCCAATAAAACGTTATTGTTCCCCAAAGGGAAATTATTTTTCAGAAAAGTACTCAGATGGAAGTTGGAAGAAAGTAGAATAATTAGATGTTTAAACACTGATGAACACTTTTGAATACTTTAAGAACTGGTAAGAACTTAAACATAATTATCCACAACAATACCCCTTATTCCTTGTTTCTTCTCTCCTCTCTCCTCCTCTCGGTGTAGTGGGAAGTGCTATAAGCAGGTAGTCCTGGCACCCGTGTTGGAGAAGCGTTCGGCCGACTCGGCCCTGGACTCTCTGCCCCACACGGTCACCCTCATCTCCATGCCCTCTGCAACCAACAGCAAGAGGGGCTTCTCTGTCTCTGTCCTAAGAGACGTTGCCAGCGGCTCCACTAGCGTTCAAGTCAAAGAGTGAGTCGATTTAACTGTCACACACAACTAGTGAATCTGTACACCCGTCACTATCTAGGCCTGAGTGGGACAGGGGGAGTCGTGTTCTGAAACGGATTATAGGTTTGCTGAAATAACAGGGCATTAGTCCTGATGTGTGTACATTACTAATACGATTATGTAATCTGGATTTAATAGTTAAACCCCACATCTCTTTACTTTGGTGTTTATTCTAGTTTTGATCCAGGTCAGGCAAAGGAGTCTCTCATTAGCTGATGTACGAGATGTTGTGGACAGACGGACACACCCACCTCTGTATTGTCCAGGTGCTCACTGCTGATTGGTCAACAGAACCAGCTCTCCGTTGACAGACCTATATGGAGTCATAGTTCATTCTGATACTGGTGCTCCAGACTGACATGGCTATGTGCTGTATTTCTCTCAGGGTCAGAGGAATGCATATCAGCCCGGAGGTTCGGAATGCCATCCATGTTGGTGACCGGATCCTGGAGATCAACGGTCTTCCAGTGGGAACACTGATGGAGGAAGAGGTGAGTTGCAGGATCCAGCTTTTGACAGTACACTGAATAATAAAACATTGAAACTATTCAGACTATTCAGTTGTGACCCAGTGGTGTGTATAAAATGTGACTATTACATAAGTATTTGTTACTGTTACTCTAAAATAGATTTCGGAACATGTGATCTTTGCATTCCATTCATTCTGCCTTCATTTAAACATTCTTTAGCTGGGAGAGGATGGCATCTGAAAGGACTCCAACACACAATCTCACAACACACCTCACTCAACCATGTTCATTCCAATGGTGCATTCACTAATTACATTTTAGTTCCCACCATTCCTGTTTGCAACAAGGGGCAAGTCATGTAGTTAGCTCTTCGTGTCGTCAGGAATCAGGATCCTTTTCTCATTGGAACCCTGCCTAGTTCTAATTCCATCCTGTGTTCTGTATAGGCCTTATACCAATACCTCTCTCATTAGTGTTGCTTGCTCATGTTACTATGTCAGAGAGTACTTTGGCCTAGCAGATTATGTATTCTGATTGATTTATATTTCAGGTGGAGGACCTCATTCATCGGACCAGTCAGACGCTGCATCTGCTCATAGAGTATGATCCAGTCAGGCAGCGGTTGGAAAGGCTCAGACTGGGGTCCTCGCACAACCGCTTGGGGGTCCCCGCCACCTCCCGCATGCGCCTGTCTTCGCCCTCTGACAGTGTCCTGGAGAGGACAGATCTGGTGGATGATGCCACCCTAAAGAGGAGGTCTCTAAGGTACAGCTTAACCAGCCAACCTTGGGAGAGAGAGAGTCTAAGCATTGGGGCAAAAATTGAGAGATACAAAGTTATTTATTTGTTCCAGTAGAACCTGATCAATGTCTTACTGACTTTTGTTCCTCTCCGTTAATGGAAGGCGTAGCAACAGCATCTGTAAGTCCCCTGGGCCAGCCTCCCCTAAGGAACACCCTATCTTGACCCGGGACATCGGGCGCTCTGAATCCCTGCGCTCCTCCAGCAGCTGCTCTCATCGCATCTTCCGCCCCTGTGACCTCATCCATGGAGAGGTGCTGGGCAAGGGCTTCTTTGGCCAGGCTATCAAGGTCAGCTTTTCACTCAAAAATCAACATCTTTTCCACACACATCTCAATCTGTATTTCCATACCTATTTGCTATAACTTTAACCAAAGCCACTGCCTAAAAATAGTAAAGCACCCTTTGCTGCCTCAAACAGCCGCCCAATCAGTTGGCTGCCTGTTCTTAGTAAACTGATGGAGAGAATTGTTTGACCAAATACAATGCTATTTTTCAGAGAACAAGTTAACTACTGAATTTCAGCATGCTTATAGAGAAGGGCACTCAACGTGTACTGCACTGACTCTGATAACAGCTGATTGGTTAAACATAAAGCTGTCCCGACCTAAAAAAAAAAGTATTTGTCAATTGAGTCATCTGTTCTTTCGACTCAATCGATTGGTCTACATTTTTAAATGTGCATTTTTCCATACATTCACACCCTGTGTGTTTTAATAAAATCAACTATGCACTGCGCTTGTCTGATGCTTTAAGCACACTGTTTGATGAAATGATTAAGACACATGACTTGAGGGAGCCAGAGATCAGAGCCCCCACCTCACAATTGTTTCTGATCTGCGTGCCAGTTATGATTTTCATATGCAAATTTTTGTGGAACCGTTTAATTTCAGTTATAATAACGTGTTTTTGTTATTTTGACAACGAGGTAAAACCAATTTAAAAAACAATACAAATATTGCAGGTATAAAATATCCTCATATAAATAAATAAATAGCCACTTCAAATCAAATTGGCTACGCATGCAGGTTTGTTCATGTTCTTCAATCGCATTAATCTCTCTACTCTGCCTGCCTGTCTGCAATGAAAGTGAAACATGGTATCAACTATCACCTGGGTAGGGCCTCCCGCGTGGCGCAGTGGTTAAGGGTGCTGTACTGCAGAGACTCTGGGTTCGCGCCCAGGCTCTGTCGTAACCGGCCGCGACTGGGAGGTCCGTGGGGCGACGCACAATTGGCCTAGGGTTGTCCGGGTTAGGGAGGGTTTGGCCAGTAGGGAAATCCTTGTCTCATCGCGCACCAGCGACTCCTGTGGCGGGCCGGGTGCCGTGCGCGCTATCCAAGGTTGCCAGGTGCACAGTGTTTCCTCCGACACATTGGTGCGACTGGCTTCCGGGTTGGATGTGCGCTGTGTTAAGAAGCAGTGTGGCTTGGTTGGGTTGTGTATCGGAGGACTCATGACTATCAACCTTCGTCTCTCCCGAGCCCGTACGGGAGTTGTTGCGATGAGACTATATAGTAGCTACTAAACAATTGGCAGGATAGTTCAATCTGGAAGCCACACTCCCCTTCTTGACTCAACATTTGAAATTATAGGCCTACACATTATCTTCACACATACTCTAGGCCTATACTCTCACAAACGGTGTCAGGTTCAAAGGAGTAGCCAATTATGGAAAACCAATGCAATTTCACTTATTTTCTAAATTTGCTTGGTGTGCCAAGGCAAATAAATACCCTCGCGGCACGCATGCCTGTCTTAGTGATGTTCCATTCCTGTGGCCTCCGCAATGGATTCATCCACTGAGACAGGTATGCCATGATTTTGTCTTTTTGTGACTGCTCGACTAAACAAATCTCAATCAACAGCCTATCGACCAAACAATCGGCCAGTCGACTAAATGGGGTCTAGTTAAAATAAATGTAGTTAAAAGTTATTGATAGTTGGCCCTAGTTAAAAGAAATTGATAGTTGGAGCTCTGTTAGATTTCAGTGCAGCCTTTGATGTTAATGATCATAAATTGTTATTGAAGAAACTCACTTGCTATGGCTTTCCCTGCCATCCCATGGTTGGAGAGTTCTCTAATAGAACCCAGAGTGTTCTCCATTGGAAGCTCCTCTAACAGAAGATACAATGCATTTAGAAAGTATTCAGACCCCTTGACTGTTTCCACATTTTGTTACATTACAGCCTTATTCTACACACTCTAACACACACTCTAACACACACTCTAACACACACTCTAACACACTTTCTTTTCTTTCTGCTTTGTTTTTATTTTTAATTTGTGTGAATGTCCATGTCTGTCAGTGTATGTGATTTATTGTCATGTTTCATTTTTGTGGACCCTAGGAGTAGCTGCTGCTTCCACAAAACCTTATAGGGATCCAAGTAAACAAATGACTCTCTCATATCTACACAGATGTCAGTGTTTTGTTTTTCTCCATTTTAACAGGTGACCCACAAAGCCACTGGTGAGGTGATGGTGATGAAGGAGCTGATTCGCTGTGATGAGGAGACCCAGAAGACCTTTCTAAAGGAGGTCAGTAGACTAATCTGGTTATACATTGGGCCGTGATTTATTATACCCACAAATGAGAGCTTGCCAAATGTCCCTGTATTTGCTTCATAGATGGATTCCTTTAGGCCAACCTTATTATTTTTGTATGCATTTGCTCCAGTCCTCAGAGGGAAAAAATAAGCTTGTGATTTTTTTGCAAAGATAAAATATCTCCAATGTGGAAACTGATTACTGTGGTGATAAACACAATGTAATTGTGAAAATGATGATAATGCCCTTGTGTAAGAGTTGTTTGGAAGAAGAAAAAAATTGCAGTAATTATGATCTGGTGGGATGGAACTTTTGACCCACATGTCGTCACAATTTGATCTGCTTATAATAGACCAATGCCTGTACAGATGGGTAAGGGGGTGGGCTCCATCCTATCAGCCAATCAGAGATGTGTATGTAAATATCTTGACATTTCTTTCCTGTTGCCCACACGATCAGACTGAGCATTTCAAGGGCCAAAGGAGGCTCAGGGAAATAAATGAAAAATATATATTTCTGCGTTATATTCGTTAAATAAACACACCCAGTGAATTTAATAGACATACAGTGAAAATAAAATGACCAAGACTGCATGGTGGGGGCTTTAAAGGAAAACTCCACCCAAAAACTATATTTTGGTATTTGTTTCATTAGTCCATTGTTGACATGGTCCCAAAATGTTTTGCTTGTCAGCAATCAAGTTTTCAAGATATATAACTTTCAAAATACAGAAATCCTCCCAGTATGATGCATTTTGCATCATGCAAAATGTGTCATATGGGGATGATTTCTGTATTTCTGAAAGTAACATATCTTGAAAACATACCTCTTTCTTTCTCTCTTCCCAGGTTAAAGTGATGAGGAGTCTGGAACATCCCCACGTGTTGAAGTTCATCGGCGTGCTATACAAGGACAAGAGGCTTAATTTAATAACCGAGTTTATCGAGGGAGGCACACTGAAGGATTTCATTAGAGACATGGTGTGTTTCAACTAGTTAAATTCACTTCACTCTCTTTATGCTCTCCCACTCCTCCAAAATAGCATTAATGTTGGCCTTGGGTCTGCTGTTAGTGTTTTCCTTAAAGGAGAAGTAATTTTTTACAACCACATCTAAATATTTTATGTAAATGATATGTTATAGAAGGGTTAAGACACCTTTTTGGTGATTTCATTTTTTATTTACTTACCCCAAACAGCGAATCACTTCCTCATTCTTGTTGTGTGGTATAGGGGCCTGTAAAAAATGTGTAGATGGGCTCCAAAAACACCCAAATACATCCTTTTGGAAACAGCAAAGCTCTCAGTATATTGATACGGGTCTTTTAGATGTTATACACATGAAATTGTGTAATTCCCAACTTTATCCGCAACATTATATTCAAGACCTGCATCACTATACTGAGAGTTTTGCCGTTTCTTGAAGGACGTATTTCAGGGCCCCCATACTGCACAACGAGGGTGAGGAAGTGAGTCACTGTTTGGGGTAAGTAACAAGTGATATTGCAAAAAAAAGGTGTTTGGACCCTAAAATGCCATTTACATAAAAAATTGATTTGGTTGTAAAAAAAAAAATCTAACTTTTCCTTTTATGGGCCTGTGCTGTGTGGGACTGGGACTCACTGACCTCAGCTAAAGGCTGTTGGCTCAGTGGTGGGCTTGGCTGGCATGTCAACCAGCAGACCTATTCATTTAGTTCTTTCTTCTCTGGGTTGTTATAGGACCAGTTTCCATGGGAGCAGAGGGTCAGCTTCGCTAAAGGTATTGCTTCTGGAATGGTGAGTTGGTGCCTTCCAGGGATATTTACCATTAGCGGTAAACACTGTCCATATAGACACTGGCTGCTTTTTGTTCAGCTGGACTAGCCTCCAATATGTATGGTGGTAGTTTAACACAATGCATTTAAAGGTACAGTACCTGAAGTGTTTAATTCCAAAATGCTATGTATCCATTTACAGAAATGTTTGTAAACTAGCTTTTAATGTTTAAAGAAGTTATGAAAGTGTAGTCGTCGTCCCCCCCACCCCCCCATCTAATCATGGAATGAGGTTGTTAAATAACAGACATGTACAGTGCCTTCAGAAAGTATTCATACCCCTTGACCTATTCCACATTTTGTTGTTAGAGCCTAAATTCAAAATGTATTAAATCAATGTTCTTTCCTCCCCCCCACAACACCCCATAATGACAGTGTAAACATGTTTTATAAATTTTGGCAAATTTATTGTAAATTAAATACAGAAATATCTCATTTACATAAGTATTCACACGCCCTTGACCATCCGCTCAAGAACAAAAATTGTCCCGTGGCTGAATCTAGTTGATGATCCCTGTTCTACAGGCTTCCTTCTTTTCACTCTGTCATTTAGGGTAGTATTGTGGAGTAACTACAATGTTGTTGATCCAGCCTCCGTTTTCTCTGATCAGTCTTTAAACTGTAACGGAGTTTAAATGTATTATAATATAATCAAATCAAATGTATTTATATAGCCCTTCGTACATCAGCTGATATCTCAAAGTGCTGTACATATAATCTATTTCTTTTTTTTATAAAAGAATGTCTTAACATAATTCCATATGGCTTAAGGTGTCGTGTGTGTGTGTGTGTGTAGGCCAGTGACGCATCATTTCAATTTAATACTTTTAATTTATTTTTTATTTGATTTATTTTAATTTTAAAAAATTGAATTTGATCCCCTTTTTCTCCCCAATTTCGTGGTATCCAATTGTTAGTAGCTACTATCTTGTCTCATCGCTACAACTCCTGTACGGGCTCGGGAGAGACGAAGGTCGAAAGCCATGCGTCCTCCGATACACAATCCAACCCGGAAGCCAGCCGCACCAATGTGTCGGAGGAAACACCGTGCACCTGGCAACCTTGATTAGCGTGCACTGTGCCCGGCCCGCCACAGGAGTCGCTGGTGCGCGATGAGACAAGGATATCCCTACCGGCCAAACCCACCCTAACCCGGGCGACGCTAGGCCAATTGTGCGTCGCCCCACGGACCTTCTGGTCGCGGCCGGTTACGACAGAGCCTGGGCGCGAACCCAGAGTCTCTGGTGGCACACCTTAACCACTGCGCCACCCAGGAGGCCGTTCATTTAATACAATTTAAATGCGGCTGCAGCACATCAAAAGTCAGTGGGTGTGAATATTTTCTGAAGGCACTGTATTTGTTTGAAATCTAGCCTTTGACGGTTTCGTTTCAGAGACAAATAATCATGTTTTGTTGCAGAATACTATACATATCCGTTCAAAGGTTTGGGTTCAATTCGAAATGTCATTGTTTTTGAATGAAAAGCTAAACATTTTGTCCATTTGTGCTAACATAATTGCAAAGGGGTTTTCTAATGATCAATTAGCCTTTTAAAATGATAAACCTGGATTAGTTTACACAACGTGCCATTGGAACACAGGAGTGATGGTTGCTGATAATGGGCCTCTGTACGCCTATGTAGATATTCCATTAAAAATCTGCCTTTTCCAGCTACAATAGTCATTTACAACATTAACAATGTCTACACTGTATTTATGATCAATTTGATGTTCTTTTAATGGACAACAAAAAAAATAGCTTGTCCTTGAAATACAAGGACATTTCTAAGTGACCCCAAACTTTTGAACGGTAGTGTATATCCCCCCTTTACACAAGGTGATAAATAATTACATATTTAAATAAGAACTGTGCAAATTATACATTTGTGACATCAATATTTTAAAATCTGCCTACTTGAGGCAGGGATTGCCCTTGCTCATGGGTTATACTGGAGTGGTTGGGGCTGGGCAGTGACCAATCATATGCTCCAGAGACCTTACGGTCTGTCTTAGCCAACAGTGGCATGTTTCCCTGGAGACCAGCTCAATGCTGACAGTAATCCTAATTTTATTTCCTTTTCCACAGTTCCACCACAGAAACACAACTATGTGGGGCAACAAAAACACATTTATATTTTCTCACTTAAGGAATTGTCAAATGATGAGGTTTCTGTCTCTGATATGGCGTGTTTGCTTCCCTTTGTGGATGATTGGTTTGTTTGACTCATATTTTTTCTTTATTTCAGGCCTACTTGCATTCAATGAGCATCATCCATAGAGATCTTAACTCTGACAACTGCCTGGTGAAACTGGTAGGTGACCTGTCCTGAATTGTACATTGCATGCAAACTCTGAAATGGATGTATAGAGGAGCAGTGATCCCTTTCAATTTTCCTGATTTTAATTTACAGAGACACCATAAAGATACTAATCCAGACTCATTATCTCAAATGAATCATGAAGTCATTGTTTCTCTCTTATACCAAAGTGTTCCTAAACAGTTAAAGCTAGATGTACCTTGGGCGTACTTGGGTGTACCGTAGGTTCTTGTTTCTGATGAGCCTGGGGGCAGGGTGTTCTAGAGCATGTTTTGTTGTTGTGACAGGAGTCTGTTACTGAGCCAGTGCGGTCTTGTCGATACAGGCCAGGGTCCGGTAGAGCTAGGTTCTATTGTAGCAGCCAAACACAATTTACAACAACATGTTGTGTAAGTAGTAAAGTACAGGCTTATATAGATCTTCACAGATCTTTCACTGTATGGCAACACTCAATGAGGTGTAATGAGTCTTGTCTGTTATTTCCATTGAGGTGGCATCTGTATAATTGTCTCAGTTCAGTGACGTTATATACAGGAAGACAACTCATTGTTTAAATTTGATACACATTTCTGGTCATATTGCATTGTGATTTTTTTTTTAAATTTATTTGTCAATGACTTTACATACAACAAGCAAAATCCATTGAAAAATCTTATTTTATTGTTGACCCATATTGATTGAGGTATGAACAAAACACCTATTACATTGCCACTGGGGCGGCAGGGTAGCCTAGTGGTTAGAGCGTTGGACTAGTAACCGGAAGGTTGCAAGTTCAAACCCCCGAGCTGACAAGGTACAAATCTGTCATTCTGCCCCTGAACAAGGCAGTTAGCCCACTGTTCCTAGGCCGTCATTGAAAATAAGAATTTGTTCTTAACTGACTTCACAGAAGTCAGATGGTTAAATAAAGGTAAAAATAAAAAAAACTTCATATGCTCTTGACCTCTGACTTCTGACCCCTGTCCTCCCTCAGGACAACACAGTGGTGGTGGCAGACTTCGGCCTATCCCGGCTCATGGTGGAGGAGAAGGTCAAGCACCCTCCCCCAGAGAAACTGGCCAATAAGAAAAGAGTGTTCAGGCGCATTGATCGTAAGAAGCGCTACACAGTGGTGGGGAACCCCTACTGGATGGCTCCAGAGATGCTGAACGGTGAGCAGAGCAGGAGGACCCAGCGTGGAGCTGTGGATCACACGGATCAGTCACTTCAACACGTCTTTATTCACTCTATGCTGGTCTGTTAATTAAAACTTTCTATTTTGTCATCCTCAGGTAAACGCTATGATGAAAAGGTGGACATTTTCTCCTTTGGAATTGTGCTTTGTGAGGTAAGAATGCCATTTTTAAAGTCTTGCTTTTTATATTGACAGTATTAGGCTATGAGCTGTATGTTGAATTGAAGGATACATTTTGTGCTTCAAAGTTAGGCTAATATAGCTTCAGTATCATTTTCATCAGTTTGATTTGTCCAGTGTTAGTCAGATACTGTAATCTGGAGTGTGGATCCATTCTTAACTCTCTCTGTTGTAGATTATTGGGCAGGTGAATGCTGACCCAGAGTGCCTTCCAAGGACCTATGACTTTGGCCTCAATGTAGACAAGTTCATGGAGAAGTTCCTTCCTGATGACTGCCCACAAGCTTTCTTTGCATTGGCTGTGGCTTGTTGTGACCTCATCCCCGAAAACCGGTGAGTTTTATACAGTATCTTATGGCTTTTCACTCTGAGTAATGTATTACAGTTGAATCTGTTGTATTATCTAGATTATATTTGTATGCTAGTGACAACAGCTATAGTAGGCATGTTTACAAAACATTCTGTAATTGAAGGCTCAAAGGCTCAGGCTGCCTTCCCAGGGACAGTCCCTCATCCTGACCTGCCTGCCTAGCTACATTCCTGGTTGTAACCTCTAACCCCCCCCCCCCCCCGTGTCTCCCCCCACTCCCTCCCCAGGCCTGCCTCCCAGAAGCTGGAGGACTGTTTCGAAGCCCTGTACCTCAACCAGGAGATGGGCATCCCTCTGCCAGCCGAACTGGAAGAGCTGCACCAGAGACTGTGTCGACTCCACCCCCCCAAAGACAGCTCCTCTCCGTCCCAGTCCACACCCCCAACGCCAGCCCCTGCTGAGGATCCCAGCCTGGCTGACAACCGCACCTAGCCCACCTTCCAGGACCACCGTCTGGACTGCTGCACTGGATGAGGAGTGGGGAAGACGGACCTAACTCGTGCCATCTGGGAACTGGATACCCTGAGCTAGCTGGACAAAAAAAAAAACACCAGGAAATGCAGGGTACACATCTATTTTTACCATACTACCAGAACATGTTATGTGGTGCACTGTCTCTATAAAATGAGGAATCATATTGAGAGTGATCTCTCCACAGCATTTAATATCAATCCCCACGTGAAAGCTGTTGTGTTTTTCACTGGGTTGTTTTTTTGTGGTTGGTCTAAAGTTGAAGTTTGCTGAGTGTGGAATGTAGAGATGAGACCCAGTCCATGAGAAGACTCCTTCAGCAGGCAGGCAGGCAGGCAGGCAGCAGCAGAGAAAACAGAGATGTGTGACAGACTGGCTTGATTGATGACTGGCTCAGAGTTAACGCAAGGCAGGGAGTTTGGAGTGAAGTTTGTTAACCATCAGGAGGACATGTCTAAGGACAAAACAAACACTCTCTGAGGAGGCCAAGTCACATCAGTCAGAGAAATATGTGGAGCTGTGTCAAATGAATGTTATGAGCTCACCGACCAGAAAAATAGTTGTTGAACAGTGCTTCACCTTGAGGTGTGACTCTCTGAGGTCCTTGATCTTAGAGAGAACTTTCAAACTGATGGAATCAGATCCACTCTACAACCGTTAAGTGTAATCATGTGCACTCATCCTTTAGTCTTAAGGCGTCCACATGCTTTCCAGCCAAAACATTTCGGAAGAGTTTGTGCATATATATATTATGACATTTTGTGACATTCGGTGAGGTTTTTCTTCAGGTGTTCAGATGTGATTGGTCAAAGGTAGGGATTCTTCAATAAAGTCTTTGTCATTCAATGAGAGACAACGCGTTTTCATGAAAATTTTGTCATTAAGGAATACAGCTCCAAACATCTTAGTTAGATGTAAAATTGTGCAACTAAGATCTCTAAGCAAAAACATCAAAATGAATGACAGATTTCTTGAGTTAGATTCATTCTGACTACTTTGATGAAGTGTATACTGGCTACTGCGTCTCAAAATGGACAAACGGTACTATTGCCGCTTTTTTTCTTGTTTTTCAAGCGAAGGTCTTTTAAGGGAGTATGCGAGCACACTTGGTTCACCTAGCCGACTTCGACTAGCCAGCCAAGCTAAAGCATGCTGATGCCTTTGTCAGTGGAGGGTTTATGGGGCATCTACCGACTTCAAGTTACTGTAGAGTGTGGTAATGGTTGTGTATAGATTTTCTTCGCTAAATGTTTTCATTCCACTTTATTAACTACATATGACTTTGTTTATCTGTTCATTTGCAGTCATGGACAGATTTTAAATTGAATTGTGATTTGGGGATTTTTAGAGCTATTGACTGATTTGGAGTTTATAGAATGAAATTAATACGGTTGTTTTCACATGTAGCTAAGCTAGCACACTTTCAGAACCAGACCGGTACCTGGTGCTTGATGTTACAGGCCCAATGCAGCCGTTTTTATATCAATATCAAATCATTTCTGGGTAACAATTAAGTACCTTACTGTACTATAATTCCATTAAAATGGGCAAAAATAGCTTTTTAGCAAAACTATTTCTCAAGCAAGAATTTTGCTAGAACTGTCTGGGAGTGGTCTGAGTGGGGAGAGGAAAACTAGCTGTTGTTGGCAGAGGTTTAGAACTAATTTAACCAATTTACTGCATGATGTCACCATGGAAAGCTGAAACTCTCACCCATGCAAACCTGCTGATTAGAAGGTTCTGTATAGATTGTATTTTCAACCAGCAACTATCAGGAAATGATATTGATCACGTGTTCATTTCAGCAGCTGTAGGACAATTATTCAAAACACAGGAAAAACAGAATTTGGACTGCACTTGGCTTTAATGACTACTCAACACAGCTCTGTATGTGTGTCAGAATCTCAGCTGCTGTTTAGACACTGAACATGTGTAGTAAATGGAGCTCTGCTCTCAAAGGCATTGTACAACTTACTAAAAAGTGACTTGTATAAAAAAAAAAAACTGGATTTATTTGTTTTTGAAGTTTGCTGTAAGAAATGTATATATGAATCTATCTGAGAATCAAGGATTTATATATTTTGTTTAGACATTTGGTACAATATGAAGATGTAATAAACTTTGAGGTTTGTTTGATAGCATAATCTTTCTATGGTACTGACTTGTACAAATTGTAACCACTATCACTACCACCATTTATATCACCATAGTGTTGAATTAATTTAATGAATTAAACAATACCATTTTGAAAGCAGTTTCTTATTTTTGCCTATGGTGCTAACTTTACAAACAACATTATTTACTTCAGTGGCACACACCGAAATCCTCCCCTCCCCTTGTAAATGGAGGTAGATGACCACTAGAGGGTGGTTTTGTGTAACTTTGCGTCTCTAATAGTCTAATTTAATTCCCAGTGAGCATGACTCATTCTCTTAACAGGAATAGCAGGTTTCAGCTAAATCACATTTTAAATTGAGAGAATTGTGGTGAATTGGGATTGTGCAGCAGAGCATCATGGGGGATGTATGTGTTGAGATAATCACGTTCTATATAAATGTTTGAACTGCATTTCTGTCTTCCGTCTCATCATTATTGAATTGTTTTTAGACATGGTTATGAAACCCATGAGACAAAACAAAAGATCTGTACCTACAGTTTTTACAAGTTTAACATTTTCCGTGGTACAAGAATGTGTAGTGCAATTTTGTTTTAGGTGAAGGAACGGCAGTTGAAAAGTTGAATAAGCCTTTCATTATATACTGAACAAAAATATACACGCAACATGTAAAGTGTTGGTCCCATGTTTCATGAGATGAAATAAAAGATCCCAGAAGTGTTTCATATGCACAAAAAGCTTATTTCTTGAAATATTTTTGCACAAATTTGTTTACATCCCTGTTAGTGAAATTATGTCATTGTCATTTGCCAAGATAATCCATCCATCTGACAGGTGTGGCATATCAAGAAGCTGATTAAACAGCATGATCATTACACAGGTGCACCTTGTGCTGGTGGACAAAAGGCCACTCTAAAATGTGCAGTTTTGTCACACAACGCAATACCACAGATGTCTCAAGTTGAGGGAGCGTGCATTTGGCATGCTGACTGCAGAAATGTCCACACTTGCCAGAGAATTGAATGTTCATTTCTCTACTATAAGATAAATTAAAATTTTAGGAGAATTTGGCAGTACGTCCAACCGGCTTCACAACCACAGATCACATGTAACCACACCAGCCCAGGACCTCCAGCTTCTTCACTTGTAGGATGGTCTGAGACCAGCCACCCGTACAGCTAATGAAACTGGGTTTGCACAACCCAAGAATTTCTGCACAAACTGTCGTCGTTCTCACCAGTGTCTTGACCGGACTGCAGTTTAGCTTTGTAACAAACATCAGTGGGAATGGTCACTGGCACTGGCACAATGGAGAAATGTGCTCTTCACAGGATGATTCCTGGTTTCAACTGTTTCAGGCAGTGGCGTCATGTGGCCGAGTGGTTTGCTGATGTCAACGTTGTGAACAGAGTGCCCAATGGTGGTGGGGTTTGTTGTGGGCAGACATAAGTCTTTGAAAGCCAAGTTAACAAACAGATCACAGACCATTTCAAATCCCACCGTACCTTCTCCGCTATGCTATCAGGTTTCCGAGCTGGTCATGGGTGCGCCTCAGCCACGCTCAAGGTCCTAAACAATATAACCGCTATCGACAAAGACAATATTGTGCAGCCGTCTTCATCGACCTGGCCAAGGCTTTCGACTGTCAATCACCACATTCTTATCGGCAGACTTCACAGCCTTGGTTTCTCAAATGACTGCCTCTCCTGGTTCACCAACTACTTCTCAGAGTTCAGTGTGTCAAATCGGAGGGCCTGTTGTCCGGACCTCTGGCAGTCTCTATGGGGGTGCCACAAGGTTCAATTTTCGAGCCGACTATTTTCTCTGTATACATCAATGATGTTGTTCTTGCTGCTGGTGATTCTCTGATCCACCTCTACACAGACAACACCATTCTGTTTACTTCTGGCCCTTTGGACACTGTTAACAAACCTCCAGACAAGCGTCAATGCCATACAACACTCCTTCCATGGCCTCCAACTTCTCTTAAATGCAAGTAAAACTAAATGCACGCTCTTCAACTGATCGCTACCCGCCCGCCCGTCTAGCATCACTACTCGGTTCTGAATTAGAATATGTGGACAACTACAAATACCTAGGTGTCTGGTTAGACTGTAAACTCTCCTTCCAGACTCGCAGTAAGCATCTCCAATCCAAAATTAAATCTAGAATCGGCTTCCTATTTTGCAACAAAGCCTCCTTCACTCATGCTGCCAAACATTCCCTCGTAAAACTGACAATCCTACCAATCCTTGACTTCAGGGATGTCATTTACAAAATAGCCTCCAACACTCTACTCAGCAAACTGGATGTCGTCTATCACAGTGCCATTCGTTTTGTCACCAAAGCCCCATATATTACACACCACTTCGACCTGTATGCCCTAGTTGGCTGGGTCTCGCTTCAAATTCGTCGCCAAACCCACTGGCTCCAGGTCATCTATAAGTCTTTGCTAGGTAAAGCACCGCCTTATCTCAGCTCACTGGTCCCCATAGCAGCACACACCCGTAGCACGCACTCCAACAGGTATATTTCACTGGTCATCCCCAAAGTCAACTCCTCCTTTGGCCGCTGTTCCTTCCAGGTCTCTGCTGCCAATGACTGGAACGAATTGCAAAAATCACTCACTAACTTTAAGCATCAGCTGTCAGAGCAGCTTATCGATCATTGCACCTGTACACAGCCCATCTGTAAATAGCCCACCCAACTACATCATCCCCATATTGTTATTTTTTTCCGCTCCTTTGCATCCCAGTATCTCTACTTGCACATTCATCTTCTGCACATCTATCACTCCAGTGTTAATGCTAAATTGTGATTATTTCGTCACTATGGCCTATTTATTGCCTTACCTCCCTAATCTTACTACATTTGCACACACTGTATATAGATTTTTCTGTTGTGTTATTGATTGTACGTTTGTTTATCCCATGTGTAACTCTGTGTTGCTTTATCTTGGCCAGGTCGCAGTTGTAAATGAGAACTTGTTCTCAACTGGCCTACCTGGTTAATAAAGGTGAAATTAAAAATAAATAAGCCACGTACAACGATCAAAATTGCATTTTATCTATGACAATTTGAATGCACAGAGATACTGTTACGAGATCTGAGCCCATTATCGTGACATTCATCCGCTGCCATCACCTCATGTTCCAGCATGATAACGCACGTCCCCATGTCGCAATGATTTCATTATATGAACTGTAACTCAGTAAAATCTTTGAAATTGTTGCATGTTGCAATTATATTTTTGTTCAGTGTAGAATATGCATATAACGCAACCTCTGCCTATGCCCAAACGTATCATATAAATAAAATGTTCTATTTCATGGGAACATGCATTTAGATCTTCTTGAATTACTGTTTCATGAGCGTATTAGAGCAGATGGTGTTAACCAACTATTGGCCTTTCTTGTATTTTGGTTTCATTCAAGGCATACTGTATATTCTGCCTCGTGGCGCGCTCTGTTGATTTTTGACACACACAAAAAAAGCTTCAGCTAACCATCTGTCAAGAGAATTTTCAATCCCAATGATAACTAATGATCAATAAGCTTTGACCAATTCCCCCTAGGTTGTAAGCTAGGGTTAATAAGAATTAGGCAAAGACTTTGTTGTAGTTTATTCAAGAGAGCGCTCTGACGTCCATGATACAAAGACATTAATTTTATAACTTGCTCCCTACTTACGCACATACCTCCACACAAACAGTAGATATTCTACGCACATACATACACACGAACAGTAGTGAGTTCTCACCACTGTTTATCACTACCAAGCCGACAGTTCCATTCCCCCGAGATTAGAGGAACCTTGACAAGGATTCCATGTCCTATCATAAGTTTCTCAGAGTTCTAGCCAGATCGGGTCAAACACAGTTGAATTGTTCTGTATTTTCTTAGACACACACACACACACACATTTCTCTACCAAACCTTATTGGACTTACGTTTAGTACTTTAATCATTCATTATACATGCTACATAAACTAATCACTAATTAGTTACGTTTCAGGGTGGGATTCTTTAATCATTACCTTTAAGCATAATTCCCTTATCAATATCCTAAAATCTCATTAGAAATGAGGTGTTATTAACAATAATAAGTGATGAGTATGACTATAAGGGACAGGCAACAGATCTTGATGAGATCTCATTTTAAGAGATTGGAGTGCACTTTGTGCTGCTCTCACAATGATGTTAAAGAAAATGAACCAACTTCCTGAAGGTTAGCTCCGCCATTCGGCCAGTTGAGGGGGGGAAAAAACATTTGCAGTAGGCCTATAGACTAATAGGCCTATGACTACGAGGTATAGCTCTTTGTAGGCTATAGCCTAATGTTAAAACAAATACATACACACTACATGACCAAAGTATCTGGACATCTGCTCATCGAACATCTCATTCCAAAATCATGGGCATTAATATGAAGTGGTCCCCCCTTTGCTGCTATAACAGCCTCCACTCTTCTGGGAAAGCTTTCCACTAGATGTTGGAACATTGCTGCAGGGCACTTGCTTCCATTCAGCCACAGGAGCGTTAGTGAGGTTTGGCACTGATTTTGGGTGATTAGGCCTGGCTTGCAGTCGGTGTTCCAAGTCATCCCTAAGGTGTTTGATGGGGTTGAGGTCAGGGTTTTGTGCATGCCAGTCAAGTTCTCCCACACCGATCTCGACAAACCATTTCTGTATGTTCCTCACTTTGTACTTTTGTATATACAGTGCATTTGGAAAGTACTCCGGCCCCTTGACTTTTTCCAAAAATATTTAATTCACAGCCTTATTCTAAAATAATTATATTTTTTCCTAAGCAATCTACACACAATACCCCATAACGACAAAGCAAAATCAAGTTTTTTGACATTTTTGCAAATGTACTAAAAATAAAACTATTTACATAAGTATTCAGACCCTTTGCTATGAGACTTGAAATTGAGCTCCGGTGCATCCTGTTTCCATGGATAATCCTTGAGGTTTCTACACCTTGACTGGAGTCCACCTGTGGTAAATTCAATTGATTGGACATGATTTGGAAAGGCACACACCTGTCTATATAAGGTCCCACAGTTGACCGTGCATGTCGGAGAAAAAAACAAGCCACGAGGTCGACATAATTGTCCTTAGAGCGGCACAGATTTGGGGCAGTGTACCAAAAAATGGCTGCAGCATTGAAGGTCCCCAAGAACACAGTGGTCTCCATCATTCTTAAATGGATGAAGTTTGGAACCAACAAGACTCTTCCTAAAGCTGGCCGCCCGGCCAAACTGAGAAAACTCTCCAGAGTTCCTCTGTGGAGATGGGAGAACCTTTCAGATCGACAACCATTTCTGCAGCACTCCACCAATCAGGCCTTTATAGTAGAGCGGCCACATGGAAGCCACCCCTCAGTAAAATGCACGACAGCCCGTTTGGAGTTTGCCAAAAGGGACCTGAAGGACTCTGTCCATGAGAAACAAGATTATGTGGTCTGATGAAGCGAAGGTTCACCTTTCAACAGGACAACGACCCTAAGCACACAGTCAAGACAACGCAGGAGTGGCTTTGGGACAAGTGTCTGAATGGCCTTGAATGGCCCCGCCAGAGCCCGGACTTAAACCCGATCGAACATCTCTGGAGAGAGCTGAAAATAGCTGTGCAGTGACGCTCTCCATCCAATCTGACAGAGCTTGAGAGGATCTGCAGAGAAGAATGGGAGAATGGCATACAGATATTTCAGTTTTTGGTCAGAAAGGAAATTATGTCCAAAAACTGAGATTTGTGTTCACAGCAATAGGTCGCAAGCTGCACTTGGTAATGAACTTAACACTGTGCCAGCTTGTGATAGATGTGACGTTATCACTGAGTTCTTAAAGGGACAGGCTTTCTTACATATAAACTCAGCAAAAAAATAAATGTCCCTTTTTCAGGACCCTGTCTTTCAAAGATAATTTGTAAAAATCCAAATTACCTCACAGATCTTCATTGAAAGGGTTTAAACACTGTTTCCCATGCTTGTTCAATTAACCATAAACAATTAATGAACATGCACCTGTGGAACGGTCGTTAAGACAGTAACAGCTTACAGACGGAAGGCAATTAAGGTCACATTATGAAACCTTAAGACACTAAAGAGGCTTTTCTACTGACTGAAAAACACCAAAAGAAAGATGCCCAGGGTCCCTGCTCATCTGCTTGAACGTTCCTAAGGCATGCAACAAGGAGGCATGACATATGCAATAAATGGCAAAGTCCGTACTGTGAGACGCCTTAGACGCAACAGGGAGACAGGTTGGACAACTGATCACTCTCGCAGTGGCAGACCACGTGTAACAACACCTGCACAGGATCAGTACATCTGAACATCACACCTGCGGGACAGGTACAGGATGGCAACAACAACTGCCCGAGTTACACCAGGAACGCACAATCCCACCATCAGTGCTCAGACTGTCCACAATAGGCTGAGAGAGGCTGGACCGAGGGCTTGCAGGCCTGTTGTAAGGCAGGTCCTCACCAGACATCACCGGCAACAACGTCGCCTATGGGCACAAACCCACAGTCGCTGGACCAGACAGGGCTGGCAAAAAGTGCTTTTCACTGGCGAGTCGCGGTTTTGTCTCACTAGGGGTGATGGTCAGATTTGCGTTTATTGTTGAAGGAATGAGCGTTACACCGAGGCCTGTACTCTGGAGCGGAATCGACTTGGAGGTGTAGGGTCCGTCATGGTCTGGGGCGGTATGTCACAGCATCAACGGACTGAGCTTGTTGTCATTGCAGGCAATCTCAAAGCTGTACGTTACAGGGAAGACATCCTCCTCCCTCATGTGATACTCCAGCATGACAATTCCACCAGCCATACTGCTCGTTCTGTGCGTGATTTCCTGCAAGACAGGAATGTCAGTGTTCTGCCATGGGCAGAGAAGAGCCCGGATCTCAAGGGTGAGGGCTAGGGCCATTCCCCCAGAAATGTCCGGGAACTTGCAGGTGCCTAGATGGAAGAGTGGGGTAACATCTCACAGCAAGAGCTGGTAAATCTGGTGCAGTCCATGAGGAGGAGTTGCCCTGCAGTACTTAATGCAGCTGGTGGCCACACCAGATACTGTTACTTTAGATTTTGACCCCCCCCCCCCCCCATGTCAAGAACATATTATTCCATTTATGTTAGCCACATGTCTGTGGAACTTGTTCCGTTTATGTCTCAGTTGTTGAATCTTATGTTCATAGAAATATTTACACATGTTAAGTTTGCTGAAAACAAACACAGTTTTTTGCTGAGTTTATTAACCCCCACTGTACAAAACTAAATGCTAGACTGGAAGCAAGGGGAAATAAAGTGCAAGTTGAGATAAATATAAGAGATGATTTGGAAGCAACATGAACATGATATTCTTATGGAGATGCAGTGATCACTATCAGATGGAACTGTTAACAGGCATAGGTATGTCTGTGACTGCCAATACAACACAGCTTGTAACATTGCTTGTCCAATCAGCATCCAGGATCCAAACAACCAGTTTTATAATACCTTATAACAGCCTAAATACATATTTCAAATGAATGCATGTCAAGTGTCCCCCCCCCCCATATTAGGCTTACATATAATTCAATAGAAGAAAACAGAGTGAGAGAAAGAGACAGACCCTTCCTTAATGTTTTGGCTCTATAACACAGCCAATGGCTACATTTAGGAACTGGCAGTCTCTCTCTCACCCTCTCTGTTTTCTTCTATAGAATTCATATACAACTTTCTGTGCTTGTCAAAGAACAATGCCTGGACTAGTTTATGGGGATGCGAATAGATTTCCAGTGTTGTGCTTCGTTTGACAGTGTAGCGTGCATATGTGAATCTTCCTGCCAAGTAGTGACGGGCCTTTCAGTGAATGAAATAAGCGGGAGATAGGCAGGGCTATGTAAATGTAATCTGACACCAGAGTCACTTGTTTCTACAGCTCAAAAACCCACTAGCTGGGCTGAATAGACTGGGATACAGAAGCAAATAAAAAATTTGATAAAACAAGTCAAATACACAGACAGGCCCTAAATTGACAGTCCCCTTTATTGTAAAACATATTGACTTATGTTAAGTAAAAGGCACTGATTAAATGTCTAGTAGATGGCTATTGCCTGACCTATGTGTTATAAAAGCCAATCTAACAACTTGTTAGGCTATATTGCAAGTAGCCTAGTGTCTAAATGTTCCACTGAATCTCCCTTCCTAATTAGCCTACTATAATAGGTATGAAATATATTTCATACAATATACGGCCAAAATACATGATCTGTGTCAGTGTGCGTGTCTGTTTTCTTCCTACGTGAGCTGCACCACAGCATCTGACCTGTAATTTCTCACAGACACACCACTCGGACCAGCAGAAACCGAATTTTTAGCAAATAAGTTGATTATTTTCACACATTTAGCAGCGTCGGTGTCAAGCACTTTTTTTGGTCTCTAATTTTTTCGGCACCACCTTTCCGTTTTTCTGTTCTGAATGAGTGACTGACAGAGTCATGGCAGGTCTCACTCTCTTTAATGATGCTCGTTTAACTTTGAATGTGAATTTGAGCTACCTCAGCTCAGCCAATCAGAAAACTGGGCCGACCCATCTTGTTAGGGTAGCCGACAACAGAGAAATAGCACAAAAGTCCATTATTGTATTTTTATATATAATATTTTTGTTAAGTTTTGTTTTGTCAATTTCGGCCAGCCCACCCCATTAAAAGATGGTCCGATCCTTCTGGCAGAATTGCCAGACTGCCAATCCACCCATGCTGTGCAGGGAACATTCTAAGCCTTAAAGTTGAGGTCCTTCCCCTCATTAAACAGAAGGTGGTGTAGTCTAGGTTATGTTACCACACATAGGGTAACCTCTAGTTTCACAGACAAGGTTTAAGCCTAGTCCCAGACTAAAATGCATGTTTGAGCTGGCTTAACTCAAAGCGACTTGCACAGACTTATCTTAAAATAGTGGTAGATTTAGCCTGTTCTGGATTAAACAAAGCCGATTGCAAGAGGGAGGATTAGAGCTACTCTAAGACTGAATTGAAGCTTAAATGAATCCTTCAAAGAGGCAGATTTAACTTCTGCTTAGTACTGTTTGTGAGGGAGCATGGACTATTTGGAATATCTAAATGAAGTCCAACATGCACTACAGAGGCCAGCCAGATGAGTACTTGTGGATAGGAGTAATCGATTTAATTAATTTGATGAAATAGCTTTTCGAGACCGCTTTCATATGTACAAAGAAAATGCATTGGGGATAATATCTTTGCTTGAGTCTAGACTTTCCTCTCTCTCAAAGAGGAAGGCCTTTACCCAAATCTCTCCAAGTTCTGATCACCTTTAGGTTTTTGGCATCTGGAATCTTTCATTGTGAAACTGGTGATTTGTGTGGTGCCAGTGAAGCAACTGTGTGAAGAATAGTTTCCAAAGTCTGCAGGGCCATTTGTGAACTGAGGAGTCTACATCAAGTTTCCTGATGCTGCTGGCCAAGCCAACTATAGAGTGCAATTTTATGAATATGGGCACATCCCAGGAATGATTGGCTGTATAGATGGATGTCACGTTCCCATAAAGTGTCCATCAACTCCTGATGCTGAGGTGTACAGGAACCGTAAGAACTGGTTTTCCATCAATGTTCAGCGTGTATGCACTCCTAATTTAGAGTTTTCAAACATTGTTGCCCGTTGGAAAGGTGCAACTCATGATTTCAATGATTTTTCTCAACTCGTCATTGTGTGCTCAGTTTCGGAGAGGACAACATAGTGTACTACTACTTGGTGACACTGGATATGGTCAGAGTAACTTTTTATTTACTCCATACATAAATCCCACAACAGCTAAGCAGCAAAGATACAACGAGCTCATATCCGCACGAGAGGGATGGTCGAGCATATGTTTGGAGTATGTAAAAATCAATTCCAGTGTTTACGCAATACACTTCGCTTCAAGCCAAGAAGATGCTGCAAGGTGATCATTGCTACAGCTGTGCTGCACAACTACTCCTCCCATGGAAGATCAGGATCAAGCAGATGTGGCCATGGGTGGGGCAGGCAATGGCCAATGTGGCCATGGGTGGGGCAGGCAATGGCCAATGAGGACTTGCACACAAAGTTGCTTTCACATTGCAGCACAACTAGATGAGATGTATTTAAATGTGGAATTAATTCATTTTGGCTTATTTTTGCTTTGATAATGTTTGTTCTGTACAAAATGAAAATAGTTTGCAGCAAATTTGATTGAATAAACCAAGGCTGGTTTAAAATGTAGTTTGTGGTGATTAAAATACTCTCACCCGTGAATATCCAAATGACAAAACATTTATTTTTAACATATCATATTGTTCACCATGGCTGGAAATCACTATTGTCTCATTTCTGTATCTTTTTGGGGATTATACCTTTCTCTTCCAACTTCATATCCAATTCAACCTGTAGAATTCTCATTTTTATTTCATGTTCTTCCTTCAGATATTTCTTCTTTTATTTTAATTTTATGCTCATGAAATTCTCTGGCTAACTTTTCATGCATGGTCATCTTGTTTGTTCTCTGCTGAAAGGTGGTGGCAGCATCTTCTCTCAGGGATGTTATAGCAGATGTGGAGGGTACACACTCACTGTGCACTAGCTCTTCCACCCTGTTCACATTCCTTTCCTCTGGAAAAAAAAACACTGTTAGAAGCACAAATAAACTCATATGGTCCTTAGAATGAAAGAAGAATAATGATTGACACAGACAGTGGAATATATTTACCAAAGCAAGTAACCAATTTACTTTCTTTGGTATATGTACCATTTGTGCTCAGTTCTTCATCTGAACTGTCCAAATGGTCATGGTCTGGTATACCAGCCAGAGGTTGGTCATGGTCTGGTATACCAGCCAGAGGTTGGTCATGGTCTGGTATACCAGCCAGAGGTTGGTCATGGTCTGGTATACCAGCCAGAGGTTGGTCATGGTCTGGTATACCAGCCAGAGGTTGGTCATGGTCTGGTATACCAGCCAGAGGTTGGTCATGGTCTGGTATACCAGCCAGAGGTTGGTCATCATCTGGTATACCAGCCAGAGGTTGGTCATCGTCTGGTATACCAGCCAGAGATTGGTCATCGTCTGGTATACCATCCAGAGGTTGGTCATCATCTGGTATACCAGCCAGAGGTTGGTCATCGTCTGGTATACCATCCAGAGGTTGGTCATCATCTGGTATACCAGCCAGAGGTTGGTCATCGTCTGGTATACCATCCAGAGGTTGCTGGCGCTTTATTATTCCAGACAGGAAGTCACTCAATTCATTAGTCTTGCCTTTTTTTGGTGGTCCACCACCAGTAGTAAATCACTCTCTTCTGATCTCTGCATTCTCTCTTTTTAAAGCCAGTTTAAGGTTCTTCCATGGAGTCTATAAAGGCAGATATCATTCAATATAAGTGATGTCACAAAAATATGAATATGAAAAATGTGAAATACTGATAATAATGAAGATATCTCACCTGAAGTTGTTGTACTCTTCTTGTGGATACATTTTCATTTGCATTGAATTCACTGCTAATTGCAGCCCAACCCCTCTTTTTCTTTTGCTCAGTAGCAGTAGTATGGTTTTTACTTTCAATAACTGGATGGTTTGACAAAATTTGTTTTAGTAGCATTTTTTCATACTCACTAAAGTTTTTTTAACTAATTATTTTTGCCTCTGTTTTGTCTCAAAATTCACACCAGTAATTGTGTTTTCTATTCCATTCTGGGTTATTATGAGCCCCATTAGACCAACAACATGTGCTCACACTTAACACCTGGGTTAAACCTGATTAGGTTCTCATTTAGGTTTACTTACCTTACTCCAGGACTCCATAGTCTCCAACTAACTAAGCCAAATTTAAGCCACGTTCATGAAAGCTACTTAAATGTCCTAGTTTAACTAGTACACATTAAGGCCTACTCCTGGCTTAATCTAAGCCCTGTCTGTGGAAACGGCCCCAAGCTTTACGTAGCACAGCCGGCAGCTATACTGCGATAATTTCAGAATATAACAGGCTGTTAATGCAATTTCTGGTAAAAACTCAATAAAACAAGTTTCAAATATTAGGAAAATATCTATAGGGGGAATTCAGAAAGAGTGGAACATATGAACTAGGACGGCTTAATCCTGACCATTTATTTATTGGTCTGACAAGTAAAAATCTCAACTATAAAGCCCTTGCAGAGAAGTCGCATTATCAAAAATCACATCACTTCATTGGTGGGACGTCATAAAGGGGGGCAGAGCAAGCTTCAATCAGGAAGCTCACAGTAAGATCAGTGACATAGCTTTTTAATGTTTTGTTAAAGGTTATAAAACTGTCAGAAATAGTGCACTGCCAAATTGTGATGTAAATGTGCATACTATGTACCGGCAAATGCTATTTGGAGAATAGCAAAAACAAACAAAAATGTCTGCCAGACATTAACACCTCAATATTAGGTTTATATTAGGTTTAAAGGTCTGTGGAATGGCTTGAACAGTGTATTACTCAGACGAATTATGCATAAACTATACTGACTCATTTAGCCCACTTGTGGACAGTGCATACAGTGCAACATGAAATAGATGTGTAATACACGCTATCAAGGCCGAATTCAAATACCGACATCAATGAGAAAGTAACTGGAGCATAAAACAGCTGACTGCGAATGAAAACTATGCCAGATACTGTAAATCCTACACATGCATAGACATAAAAGGCACACATCAAAGGAATTACTTAGGCCTACAATCGATAAGGATGAATAAACACAAACAAACTCAACCAAGGAATAAAGAAACATCTTTATTTTATTCAGCACCGCTGAATGGACAGCGCCTCACAGGTAGGCATAGTGGAGCTCGGTGGGGTGTGGCTGAATGGACAGCGCCTCACAGGTAGGCATAGTGGAGCTCCGTGGGGTGTGGCTGAATGGACAGCGTCTGTCTATTAGCCAGGTAGAATTAGGCTATTCAGTTTGTAGGCAGTTAGACATTTTCTGGGCACAGTTGAGAAGCCTACAATGTTTATTTGAAAATAATAAGTGACACACAGATCCTTAGAAAATGTAGGATCAATTGTAAATTGTCACATATATGAAAAAGGCTGCAGACCCCCTGCTATAGGCTATATGAAGTCACCCTTGTGGAACGCGCATACAGTGTACAGTGTCATTGTCTCGTGTGCTTACCACCAAAATTGTTGCTCTGCATTCAGAAATGTTCCTTGTAATGTGTGTGCCCAGCTAGCTCATTTTTGTATTTGCATGTTCGCCAGGGAAGGGAAACGTTCTGCGAATATTGAAGCATTTCATCAACAAGGTGTTTCTGAGAATAATGAAACGTTGTATCAACGAACGAGGCGGATCGGAGAACATTGAAACCTTTTGTATCAACAAGACTGCTCCGATAATATGAATATTGCTACAGTAGCCAACGTAGAGGCGGCCAGCGACAGTTTATCCTCCGGCCAGCTTGTCTCTGTCTGATATTATTGTGTTGTCTAAGCAGTATCTGGGTGCTCATTATATCGACACTATAGCTAAATAACTTACCAATATTTAATGAAGTTTTGGCATCACGATTAATCTATTAGAATATATAATTGTAATTCAGGAAGATAGACAAGCAAGACTGATAGAGTGAGAGGTGGACATGCATTATAGCAGAGGCAGGTAGGCTACAGGTAGGGATGCAGGCAGAGGATGATTTAGGCCTACAGCAGTTAACCCAACTAGGTAATCATTCATTATTTGCATTATCTCAATTATCATCCTGTCACGTCTGTTACAGCCTACAATTGGTATTGTATTTGAAGCCAAAAACAAGACATGTATTTTGTGGAAATGCTCTAAATAGCAAGTTGTTTGTTTTCATACCATTAGGCCCACATAATTGCACTAGCCTATTGGACGAATAAATGAAAATATCAACTTGGTTTACAGCTATCACAACCAATATTTTAATAACAATAAAACAGCTTTTGGTTTCGAATGGTCACCAAAAGGGAGGGCTCCCCACCCAGGGCTCCCCACCCACCCCCCAATTAAATTAACCGCTGGCTATCATATTACAAGGTTTACAAGCCAAATATCAAATGCCAACATCAAATTCAAAGCAATCCGCGCACTGCCTATACAACTGACCGGCAAAGCAAAGCAGATAACATTCCGTTTAAACTAGGCGGTGTTCGGCGTGCGTGTGAATATGTTTCACGTGCTTGCATAGGCTACTTTGTGCATGATCTCTCTATTTGTAATGAGGTCTGTGTGTAGCTGGTGTAGAGAAGTCAAGCGCAGGACAGCAGATATGAGTAAATAAACGTACTTTACTCAACAGATACAATACAAATACAATGCAATACAAAAAAGAGCGCCCACATAAAGTGACCGTACTACATACAAACAATTACTCACAAACAAACATGGGGGATCAGAGGGTTAAATAATGAACAAGTAATTGGGGAATTGAAACCAGGTGTGTAAGACAAAACAAATGGAAAATGAAAAGTGGATCGGCGATGGCGAGAAGGCGGGAGACGTCGACCAGCGAACGCCGCCCGAACAAGAGGAGGGACTGACTTCGGTGGAAGTCGTGACACTATTGTACTATATAATTGATACGTCATATACCTCCACTACACTACTTTGATACGCATCAGTAGGGATTAAGGAGTAGAATATACACAATGCCCACCGAAAAAAAAGGGGGTATACGGTTTATACTTGCGCTTACACTCCACTACATCACTTGCCCTTTGTGTTTTACAAAAAGTGCACTACTACGAGTGCGCTGGTATAACGGTTCAGAAACACGAACCTGTCACACTGAAGGCCTATTGGTTTGCCAATGCGCAAACATGTCTATAATAGATTTAAAAAATACTTAAGGAAAGTATTGAGTAAAGGGTCTGAATACTTATGTCAATGTGATATTTCAGTTTTTTTTTACATTTAGCAAACATTTCTAAACCCGTTTTTGCTTGTTGAGGTATTGTGTGTAGATTGAGGGGAAAAAACATTTAATCCATTTTAGAATAAGGCTGTGATGTAAAATGTAGAAGTCAAAGGGTCTGAATACACTGTATGTAGTCTCGAGTACTACAACACTGCATTGCCGTCATCTGTAACCTCTTCAGACATCTATCCAACATAATTAGCCCAACAATACATTTCTGAAATGTCTTATTTCACACGATTCGTCATTTGGTTACTATTAGTACTATAATAATGATGTACCAGTTCATCTAACCTGCTGTCCCAGTCTACCAAATGCAAACTGAAAATATGGTTGACGTATTTTTATGACTCCTGGGAATACGATATCGATATTAGTTGTTTGTGATCAGGAAACAACTTGAGGATTTCAGAAATGTATCATGTGTTGCATGTCTGAAGAGCAAGGTGTCCCACTTAGTCTGAAGTCACCCTACAGATCAGCGGTTTCAAAAACGTCACTCTCCTACAGTATTACCATTTATACTGTAGGTGAAGAAAATGACTATGGGGGACTAAGTTAGGTTCAGCACTTTTGCTGCCACCATGGCATAGCCATCCAAATGCAATGAGGAATCCAGGTTTAGTGTCATTTATTATACAGCTGAACACAGGAACAAACAGAGGTACATGTGGGAGGGTTTGGAACAGATTTTGTAGGGCTCGTAAGGCTGGTAGGAAGGTTAAGGAGGATGTGGCTTGTAAAGCTTTGAGAGATTGAATGTGGTCCTCTGGAAGGGAGATCAAACATTTTAAAACGGGGGTGATTTGGGAGTGATACCAGGCGTGGGAAAAAGGTGTTGTGGGAAGGGGCGTGCCCTATACCAATTTGATGCAATTAGTTCATCTGCAGAGGAGTGGTCTTCAATACAGTAGGAGTCCAAACGGTTGTTTTGCCGGAATTGCAAAAGGTATGAACATGTAATAAGTGTGTGCCGAATGAATTTTGTTGAAGAATCTGAGGGTGTACAATGTTGTAATTGTGATGGCTACCACATTCCCAATTCTCTGGAGTGCCCGGTTAGGGTAACGAAGTATGAAGTGACAAGGGTCAGGGCTATACAGAAGGTCCCCTACACAGAGGCACGTGAAATAGTTGAAGGAGCGAGGACAGCTGGGCGGTGGATGCTCTGCAGACTGTAGAGAATTAAAGTGTTGTTCAACAGTTGAGGGGAACTGATGTGCTGATTGTGAAGGTGGATTTTAGGGTGTTTATTGCGCATGTGATTAATTGTACTGCACAAACAAACAGTCCAAGAAACTGGACATAATGGTATGTGCGGCTGAAAGGTTTTGGGGTTTCCAGGACTTCACTGCCGAAACATTGCAAAGAATACTGTCTGAAGATGCTCTTCCTTCTCAGGCCCCAGAGCCTGTAGGGATGGGCGTTGGCAGTTGAATCTCAGTAGAGGAGTACATTAAGTTTAGTTTATTTAGTTTCGTTTTTTGTTAATTATTTGGGCTGATATACATCCACAACAGTAGGTGGCGGAATGCACATATAGCATTTGTTTGCAGACCGCAGTAATATCAAAGAAGAACCCGTACAGTAGGTGGCGGCAATACACCAATAGGTGTAGTCTGCCATAAAACTTTGAAGAAGAATACAGTAGGAGCAATTCGTTTATCTGCAGAGGATCTGTGGTAGGAGTGTTGAGCTCAACAAGACATTGCCCAGCTTGGAGGGCAACTTTTGGGTGAGTGTCGTGTGCGACGTTCAGAGATAGCCTGTTAGAGCGGCAGGCTGATGAGCAATAGCTACTGTCATAGTACGGATGAAGCCTGAGCTGGAATGGGAAGCTAACTGAAGCTGGCTAGCTTTAGAAAACCTTGAGTAGATCTAGCTTGCTTCATAGCAGTGGCGACCCGTCATTCAGGGCAGGTGAGCGTCACATTTTTTGCAACAGCCCAAAAATATATTTTAAAAAAAGGGGGGGCTTGCCTGTTATGTATGTTATTTTGGCATTAATACATGTCACATATCAGTTTGCAAACAATGTAAATATATATATATATTTTTTTTGTTAATTAAGCCGCATACAAACATGGTCTCTTTTTTGTTTTCTTGAGTAAGGCAGCTCCAAAATGCAGCTGTTTCAGCCTAGCTCAGTGCTTTCTGTGGTGGTGGGGCAAGCCAGCAGAAAATACAGAGTGTTGCACCATGATTGGCTCAGTGTACTGTCACTCATGGGGACACTACATCACTGCCAAGTCTAAGGGTAGAGCTAGAAAATTCTAGCCCCTTTGGTGCTGCCATAGAGTTACATTAGAAGTGCCCATCCAAGAAGGCCACAGATAAAATTACATCAAATCACGTTATATGTACAGTAGCTTTGATTGGACTGATCATGTCAACATCATACTTTCAAAATCTTAGCAAGCAGTCATCATCATGAATCAAGTCAACAATCTACTGGCAAATCATTTTTAATCCTTGTCATATGAAGAGAAATAATGAAGAGAAATTCTAGATAAAACTTATCAGTGCTCATTGGCCATTGGACATAAACATTACACAACAAGTTCGAAATCGCAAATTCAACAATGAGTGGTTTGGAAGGAATCCGTGACAGTGGCTAACTGCAAGCATTGCAAAGCAATCACTAGCCTGCTATTCAGTGGAGTGGCTGTGTGGTCTCAAATCTGGGATTAAGGGGCTCTTTTCCAAATTTAAAATGATAAACATTCAACATTGGCAATGCTGTCAATGAAGCATGATTTGTGCCACGCTCAAAACAACTGTTAACCCGGAATTGCAAAAACTTGACTTCAGTGAGTTCAAGACAACTGGGAAGTCGGGAATAAATGAGCTCCGACTGGGAAAATATGTTTTGAACGGTCATCCAAATCGGAATTGTAAATCTTTCTAAAGCTACGACCTGAAGATCAATGACGTCATCATGATTTGACCTTGTTTTTTTTCAGAGACCCAGTTGATTTAAAAGCACCATAAATCCAGAGAATGCCAGACTTTGATGACAAAATTTGCCCATGAAGGATCGCCGCGCCACCTTCTTGTTCAAGTGGGCACAGCACAACAAGGTGACTCCAAAAATGTATTCTATTGTATGCTATTGCTGCTGCATAAATTATGTAATATGTCAGGGAGATATGTATACTGTAGCTAAGAAAGTAATACTAAGTGTATATTGTGTAGAACGATGTTAGTAGCCCATGTGCCTCACCCTAATAATCTAGTCAATTTACACCTACTGTTCTGACTTGGTGGTGCACATGTAGCCTTTAACCTGTTTTAGAGAAATGTAATCATCGAATATTGTAAGAGCTTTCATTGTCTGCTTATATGCCCTCTTTATTTATCCTACGGTTCTGACTTGGTGTACATGGAGAACACTGTAAGAACTGCCCATGTTCTGAATTCTGTCGTTGTACATTTCAAAAGTGCTAAACAAAATAGTTATAGTGACTATGTCCGTCCTACCTCGCTCATGAATGTCTTAATCAAAATTACGGATTGCCTCTTATCCGCTTGTCGTCCCTTTATTCCATAGTTTGTACATCTCCTTTGTCATTAGAAACCACATTTGTTTAAGTAAGTTAGCCATATCAGCTATGTTTTTTTAAAGACAGTAAATGAGGCTGAATGAACTGTTTCGCTGCCAGACAAGGCTCCGCTGATAGCCAGGTGTAGCAGTGGTAAGATGTTGGGACTGCTGTTGGGACAGCTTTATGTAGGCCCTAACAGTTTGTTGGCACCGTTTGTCACCGTTATAGTGCAATTAATGTGTGTTGTATTTTTTGCCCCACCAAGATTTACGTGCTGAAACCTCTGCTTCATAGTACACTCTGCTGATCTGATGCTGTAACGGTGTCAAGCGAGTCATGGGTAATTGCTTATGTGAAGTGTGTTTGAAAGTGGCGGTTGCAAAATAAGTGGGAGGATCAACATACGTGGGTGTATGGAAACCTAACAGCTAATTGGGCAAATTGGTTGCCACTCAAGACCATTTTGCATGGCTGCTTGCTGCTTTTATGTAGTGTTTTAGCTAAGCCTAACCCTTTTCCTAACCTTAACCTCATTCTCCTAACCTGCTAGTTTAGTTCTCCTAACCTGCCACGTTCATTCTCCTAACCTGCCACGTTCATTCTCCTAACCTGCCACGTTCATTTTCCTAACCTGCAACATTCATTCTCATAACCTGCCACGTTCATTCTCCTAACCTGCCACGTTCATTCTCCTAACCTGCAACGTTAATTCTCATAACCTGCCACGTTCATTCTCCTAACCTGATACATTAGTTATCCTAACCGGTTTAGCTAAAACGCTACAGGGAAGCAGCCAAACAAAACGCTCTTGAGTGGCAACCAAACTGCCCAATTAGCTCAGCTGTTATGTTTCAATAACCCCACTTATTTCGCAATGCCCACTTTCAGACACTTCACGTATGCAGTTACCCATTGTGTAAAACCAGTGTTATGATACTAATGATTTGCCTCCACAGATGGGTTGTTTATATTTCTACCGTTGTGGCGATATAGAGTAGGCCTACCGCTCCATCTATTGGTCGCCTCGGGGACAACAGTTGTTGACAACTGTAACATTGTCGCTAACCCTTTACTACCTTTAACCTAATTCTCCTAACCTGCTGCGTTAACTCACCTAACCTGCTGCGTTAATTCACCTAACCTGTTGCGTTAGCTCTCACCTATCTTTTCTTTGCATTAGTGGATACATCTCATTATTGTAATTATTTTTTAAATATTCAATTGAGGTTGTTGACGTCTACCGCCTGTATTCAATGGAGAGAGATGCCAAACTAACCCAACACAGACAACAGCCTATTGTTTTTTTAAATGTAACCAGGCAAGTCAGTTAAGAACAAATTGTTATTTACAATGACCGCCTACACCAGCCAAACCCGGACGACGCTGTGCCAATTGTGAGCCGCCTTATGGTACTCCCAATCACGGCCGGTTGTGATACAGCCTGGATTCGAACCAGGGTGTCTGTAATGACACCTCTAGCATGGAGATGCAGTGCCTTAGACCGCTGCGTCACTCAAGAGCCTTCTCTGATGTGCGCAATAGCTTAATTCACTATTGCACTCCTTAACAACAATATTTTGTCCACTCTGTTCTTAACAGATTCTAGTTTTGGAAACAAAAAACTGTATTAAAATCAAATGTTTCATCGATGAGAAAATTTGCAGAATGAATCTCATCCCGTTGCCGGCCACTGCGCTTCCTCTCACCGCCATATTTGGTAGTGGGTGGAAACGCCAAACGGATGCTTCATATATATACATCCGATGAAATATCTGTTTCATTGTTCTGTCTCGTTTTTATATCTGCTATTTACAAGCCTCATTGCATGAATATGCATCAGACAACTCTGATATAAAGTGTTTTTTCTCAAAGTTGCCGGGATGCCACGTGTCCTACTTATATCAGTACACAACTTAAGCATTGCGAAACTTGAAATTACGAAATTTGATCAAATCAACCTCACATTGCAAATAAGCCATTTATTGTTTTGTTGACCAAATTCGACACTCATTGGTCTCCTTGCTTGGTGGGCGAAGCAATGGAAAAACGCCATCTGCTGGACGGAAACAGATTTTCTGCCGAGTTGGGCCCCAGTCTCTTCCTCTTCCTCTGACAGCGGAAATGGTCATTGTCTGCCTTCAGTATTCTCACCCCAATGAAGAAACATCCTACACTATATATACCAAGGTATGTGGACACCCCTTCAAATGAGTGGATTTGGCTATTTCACCCACACCCGTTGCTGACAGGTGTATAAAATCGAGCAGACAACCATGCAATCTCCATGCAATCTCTCTCAGATAGGATGCCACCTTTCCAACAAGTAAGCTTCGTGAAATGGGTTTCCATGGCCGAGCAGCCGCACACAATCCTAAGATCACCATGTGCAATGCCAAGCGTCGGCTGGAGTGGTGTAAAGCTCGACGCCATTGGACTCTGGAGCAGTGGAAACGCGTTATGTGAAGTGATGAACCACGCTTCACCATCTAGCAGTCCCTCGGATGAATCTGGGTTTGGCAGATGCCAGGAGAACGCTACCTGCCCCAATGTTTAGTGCCAACTGTAAAGTTTGGTGATGGAGGAATAATGGTCTGGGGTGGTTTTTCATGGTTCAGGCTAGGCCCCTTAGTTCCAGTGAAGGGAAATCTTAACGCTACAGCATACAATGGCATTCTAGACAATTCTGTGCTTCCAACTTTGTGGCAACATTTTAGGAAAGGCCCTTTTCTGTTTCCCGTGCATAAATCAAGGTCCACACAGAATTGGTTTGTCGAGATCGGTGTGGAAGAACTTGACTGGAGGCTGTTATAGTAGCAAAGGGGGGACCAACTCCATATTAATGCCCATAATTTTGGATTGTGCTGTTCGACGAGCAGGTGTCCACATACTTTTGGTCATGTAGTGTATCAGGAACAACGAAATAGAAAATGAAAAAGATAAATGGGATATTGTGACATATTATAACTGAAATAATACTGGAAAATGTAGCCTGTCAATTACGATGATTATGACTGCAGAAATAAAGTTATTGAAGACCAACTTTTAATCAATTACATTGTGAATGAAAGTGATATGGATTGCAGCAACGGGTGTGATAGACAATTTAAATATAATTTTAAAACAAAGCTCTTTGCATCTGTTTCTTTGGAGAACGGCTTCCATATCTTAAGAAATGACTCTCCCTACCACATTTCAGACATTGTTTCTTCAATGAAGTAGCCTACAATATGCTACAGTAGACCTACTGGCCTAAATACTATTTCGTACAGTAGCCCTAAATGAAATTATGAAGGTTCACTATTGAGTGTTATCACATTGTTCTACACATAACTTAATTAAATTATCTGCACAATATTACAATGCAATATAATTTGATTCCAAATACAACGAAATCACAATTTAGTTTCAAATGTTAAATGTGTAGCCTTACAGTTCAGGAATATTTCCAGGCTTTTCCCTTCTTGATAAGAAATGACCATTAATGGATTACATACATTTGAAATGAAAAATGTATCCTACAACATGACTTTTCCATTCATAAAGAGTTGTTGTGGTAAATGAGGAAATTAAATACTTTATTTCAGAGTACAGAATTATTGTCAAATAGATAAATGGCACTTAGTGAGTTAAAATAGCAAGATCAAATTGTTCTGATAATACCCACCAGAGGGCGTAATTGACTTGAAAAATGTTGGTAGCAATCAGGACAAGATAACGCCGATATCCGTGTTATGAAGTGGTAAATCGGTGGTGGATGATGGTTGCAACTGAGATCAGCTGTGTGGGGGATTTTAGAGCATATTGATGGTTTAAGGAGAGATCAGCTGGCTATAATCTAGTGGCCAATCTTGGTTTCTATTGGCACATAACTTGTATATCTTGGTCGGACCTTGCATGATAGCTCTATGAATTTGAGAGTGGTTACATTTATCCAGGCACATCCCTCTGCCTTTTACTAAAACAGAGGTGGGGGGGCATCCACTTTGTTATTGTTTCAATTCCGGATTGCCCCTTTAAGGGTGAGGAATGAGAATGCAGTTAATCTTTTTCAAAATCAGTTTTATTTCAGTCACAGCAGCAAAAATCTGCCAAACATACAAGTACTAACCTCCAATGAGGAGCAACAGTACTTTGATGCATTGCAAAAGTGAAGAAAATTATATTTACAAAACATTGCACTAAAATTAAGGAACCACAAGGATTGAGAAGTAACCAATGATGCAGAATGATTTTCAACCATTTGAAAGATGAATAGTCTCATCACAAAATACCATTTTGGAGTGATGCAAGGTTGCATTAGCAGAACAATAGAGAAACCATGTAAAGCAGAAAGATATTACATTTCATCCCAACAAAAGAGATTGTGCTGAAATCAATGACTCCGATGATACGTTCTAACCAACTCTGTGGCATTACTTTCAGCATCCTATTTCAAAATGTGACAGACTACTTATTAAGCAGTTAAACCATCCTGTACATATCTAATAAGATAGGTTACCTCAAAAGGTTTGTACTTATATATCCTCTTTACACTCTTTTACTTTGCTCCACTGCTTGCCCAAACATTCGGGACACATAATTCAATGGTCTAAATTCAATCTAATGTCACAGGCGTCAACCCTTAACAAAAGACTGTTCTGTTCTGTCCAGATCATTCAACAGGATCTGTCTGGTTCTAGCCAGACAGCAGACTGAGCGGTGTTCTGTTCTGTCCAGATCATTCAACAGGATCTGTCTGGTTCTAGCCAGACAGCAGACTGAGCGGTGTTCTGTTCTGTCCAGATCATTCAACAGGATCTGTCTGGTTCTAGCCAGACAGCAGACTGAGCGGTGTTCTGTTTCACTCCAGTGCTGCTGCATTTTGTCCTGAGAACAAACTGTCTCTTCGATTTTCAAAAGAGGTTTCCCTTTTCCTGTCACTCCTTAACCTGAGGAACGATACAGTCCGTCTCATGTAAAGCCAACGAATAGGCTGATGTTTGTAGTTACTGTATATTGGCTTCTGTCACACAGACTTCAGATGAGTTAAACAGAAAGGTCACCGGGGGAACCATGCAATACATTCAGATGCATCATGCTAAGGCAACGCGTCAGCGAGCGGGAGATGTTTCCTTTTCTTTTGCAGATCTGATTTAGACCTAATATGAATTTTCTCTGAAGCTAATTCATTACTCCACACATCTGTTCCAACACTCTCTTTCAGACAGAAAAACACAGATGTCTAACAGGGCTATCCTATACATCTACTGTATACTAGATGCACTCCCATACCTGACCTAGCACAGCCAAAGGGTCAGGGGACGTGAGTAGCATTGTTTTCTCTGGTAAGCCCTTAACACCCAACTGCCGCACTTCAATATGAAAAAGAAAGCAGAAAATAAGAAAAGGCTATGAATTCCCCCTTTCCAAGCAGACTCTTACTCTATTCACCCAAAGCTCATAAAATCACCCTCTCTCATTAACGTTGATTGATACACATCCCATTGCTATAGCAGGGGGTCAGCCCATGATCATGTGTTCTTAGATATTAAATGCACTATTTCTCAATGAGCATCCCTGACATTCACATTTGTACACAACCATCACCAGATTCACCGGATGGTCTACACATGGAGTGAAATTAGTCCTCCTCCACATGTTGTGTCGTATTCTTTCCCTGTTTGTGACACGTGTGTGTGTGTGTGTGTGTGTTATAAGCAGGGCAATAAGGACACAGTTCAGTCTTTGGAGCTCATCCCTTCTCCTTGAAGGCCTTTAAAAGGGGGGTGATTTGGGGGGAGGTCAGGCTAGGGGAGTGTTTTGATCCTCTGAGGTTCGAATGTCATGATCCATTCCCAGTCTAGTGGGGTGGTCAGTGCTCAGGCTCCTGGTGTACCAGCCTGATGGCCCATCAGGGGGTCTCCCCCCTCCCCTACCATACCATCCTGGGTGGGGGTCTGCTTCTCGGCCGTGATGACGATGGTGTTTTCATCCAGCAACTCACAGGTTGGGTTGGAGAAGGCCGACAGGGGCAGGGTGATCCTCTGCATCTCCCGCTCATACACACGCTGGTCATGCTGCTGCTTCAGGTCCCGACCTCTGCAGCAAACAACACATAGAACAGGTTAGGTGGACTGTGGTACCAGGGGCGGAGCCAGAGGGGTGTCCGGGGTGGCACTGGACACCACTGACATCGGATTGGCCACCCCGGGTGCCACACCAAAATGTCATTCCCTACTGGCAGTTTGATGCTGATTGACATCTCATTTCCCCTCTTATTGAAAGAAGCAATTATTTTGACGTTTTCAAATCGAGGACGAGGAAGAGAGAATATTAACGTTGGTTGCGAGATACAGAAGAAGAAGAGAACATTTTCACAGATCCACTAGCTCTTTTTGCGATTGGTGAAAGCATCATATTTTAAGTAAGTTTTATGGTTTAGCGTCGGGTTTAGGTTTCCTGAACAACTTTTACGAAAGTTGAGTCGCTGTGTAAGTTAATGGAGCCAAAGGTCTAACGTTAACAGACAGTTCATAAGATAGGCTAAATTGGGAACCAATCTCTCTTAACATTATGTTTACATCTGTGCTAGTAATACACGCATATACAGTGTCGTAAGTTAGTATACGAATATTTAGCTAATGTGGGGTAACTAGTAGGTTACAGCTGTCAGTGTTCAGCAAGTTAACATTCAGCCATTTGAAATCCATTAACTCAGATTTTCGTACTTGAACTCAAAACGAACAATTGTTATTATCAATCTGTTAACGTTACTCAAAAGATTACCACAATTTGCAGATAGCCAGTTTGCTATCGTAAAGGTGTAAGAAATTTTAGCTAGCTAAGTTACTTACTGCAGAGTAGGGCCAGCCATAATCTAACTAGTAACTTAGGCTGGTAGTTGATTTTAATGTACAGTTATGATAAAGGGGATTTATAATTGAGATTGGACTAAAATGTGGGTAATTGGATGCTTATATGTAACCACAGACTGTCTTATTGTTGCATTGGGTCAATTAAACATGAAAAGAAAGGGAGAGATCAGACTTCTTTTTAAAGAAGCAGAAACAGGCAGATCAGGTGCAAACAGACCCCAGCCCTTACATCACCACCAAACCCCATAGCAGCTCCCTACATGAGGCTCGTCAGAGTCAGTGTGGTCAGACTTCACAAGGACCCAGTCTACCAACACCAGGTCAGAGAATCCACCAGACAGTCAGTCACATGCCCAGTTCAGAATTTAAGTTTAGCTTCAGCTTTTAATAGATGATTTTGTCAGATTAAGCCTCACTTTAAAATGTTGGTTGTTGATTCATGTGTGTTCTTGTTTGATGGCTGTGGTATTTTTATTTTTATTATACACTAATGGTTCTTGTGTTATTTTAATGCAATAGATATATCAAGGGATGACACAGAGACCTCTGGCTCTGAGCAAGACAGTGAGCCAGAGCTGCCAGGAGATGTCATCGAGCCCCTCCCAACTGCATCAAGCACCAGATATGCTGTTCCAGAAGGACCCAATGGGAGGCCAGGCCTATACTTTAAACTACACATTTTAGTTAGCAGCTGTTAGTATCTCATCTTGTGGATCCCTTAATTATACATTTCCATAGAGATATGACACATTATTTAACGTGTATTTCAGACATTTCAAGATCCAGAGAAGAGGGTCCCTCCTGTACAGCCGTGTTTGAAAACATTTCCCAGAACTCTGCATGGTACTAGGAAAGGGGCTTCAAACAGCGCCTGGTATAAGGACAATTCATGGCTTAAATATTCTGTAAGTCAAGATTCAACTTATTGTTTTACATGTAGGCATTTTTCTCTGCCCAATACACCTGAATCTGCCTTCACATCACAGTCATGTTTCTCTGCCCAATACACCTGAATCTGCCTTCACATCACAGTCATGTTTCTCTGCCCAATGCACCTGAATCTGCCTTCACATCACAGTCATGTTTCTCTGCCCAATGCACCTGAATCTGCCTTCACATCACAGTCATGTTTCTCTGCCCAATGCACCTGAATCTGCCTTCACATCACAGTCATGTTTCTCTGCCCAATGCACCTGAATCTGCCTTCACATCACAGTCATGTTTCTCTGCCCAATGCACCTGAATCTGCCTTCACATCACAGTCAGGTTTTTGTAACTGGAAAAAGGCGCTGTTTAAAGATTCTGGGTTTAAGCTCCATTCGGAGGCAGAGCATCATATCAATGCTATGTATGCTTGGAATCAGCATAAAAGGGATATTGACAGCAACTCATCAATGTTAGATGTCATAAATGAGGACTGGAAAAAGAAAGTGGAGGAAAACTACTTCCATTAAAACAATTGCAGATGTGCTCCAATTAACTGCCACTCAAAATATAGCGCAGAGAGTTCATCGGGAGTCTGATGACTCTCACAACAAGGGTCATTTTTTGACAATCTTAGAAGAAATAGCAAAGCATGACCCTCTCATGGAGAAGAGGATGAATGCATGTGGCAATGCTAAGTACACAAGCCACCAAATCCAGAACAAAGTTCTTGAGGGCTGAGCTGAGATGGTACAAAGTGAAATAATAAGAGAAGTAAAAGAAAGTGAATTTTTTAGTGTAATTGCAGATGAAACCAAAGATTTAAAGAAAAAAGAACAAAAGTCTTTAGTTGTGAGGTACTATTACAACGGGGAAAAAGATCACAAAAGATTTTCACACTTTCAGTCAGCTGAAAGATTAGATGTCTCACAAATTATAATTGATTGCCTTGATTAGGCCAATTCCCAAACTTTTCTTTGCTATTAGTTAACATAATATATATGAGCATAAATATGATACTCTAAATTTGTAATATTGATGGGCACAAATTATTTTTAAAGTCCATTTCTGCTTGATACCAGGTATGTCAAATTGCAGTGTTTTTTTGTAAATAATTTTTTTTGTAAATAAACTATGCAATTTATGTAACACACAAATGCTATCTTATTGGTGCTTGATCTTTATTTTCAGAAAATATTTTGGATGTTCAACACTTATAGACCCAGATTATATATGAATGAAAACAGAGTGATTCAAGTCTCTCCTGTGTGTGTGTGTGTGTGTGTGTGTGTGTGTGTGTGTGTGAGAGAGAGAGTGTGTGTGTGTGTGTGTGTGTGTGTGAGAGAGAGAGTGTGAGAGTGAGAGAGTGAAAGAAATTGAGCTGCAGTTCTGAGGTAGAGACACTGACTATCCATAGTATGTTATAGAATTCTAGTGAAGTAACCCTTTATATGAAGTAACCCTTTATATGAAGTAACCCTTTATATGAAGTAACCCTTTGGACCACACTATCTGCCACATTGAAGAACTCTGCGTTACGTGAATTATCACTTCTACCTCCAATCAGTAATCATACGATTAATTCATTCTCCTTAGATGCCATGTTAGGGTTACACACTCATTTTCTGTCATGGTCTATGGACCCCCTGAAGTAGCCTTGGCCACCCTATGTATAAAACTCTAATTCCGCCACTGTGTGGTACTGATCATAGTGTTGGGGCAGATTATATACACACATGGGGTTGACAGTTGCTATTTCACACTGCAGTTTGCAGAACTAATGTCTTTAACCTGAGGAAAACACAGCTTTAAATCAGAGAGGCTCATCATAGCATGCCTCAGCAACTTATTTTGGCCTGGATAATCTTTCAAAACACTTGGAGAGCCATCTTGGGTCCTGATTTCTATTCATGACAAGAACGAGAGGTAGTGTCCCATGCTCAGTCTCATATCATTGGATGAGGCTATTTTTAATTGTCCCGTGCTGAGTCTCATATCATTGGAAGAGGGTATTTTTAACAGTGTCCATTAATCTTGAGGTAGCAGAAATGACGGGCGGTTCAAGGCAGTATCTGGTCTGGTACAGGGAAGGGAATGTTTTGATGGAGACTGGGGGTAGGTGCTGGCAGGCATGCTGCAGTATGAGCTAAGCCAGTCCAGGCAGTATGAGCAAACCCAGTCCATGCAGGTGACTGGAGTTGTCTCAAATGGCACCCTATTCCCTATATAGGGCTCTGGTAAAAAGTAGTGCGCTATGTCGGGAATTGAGTGCCATTCGGGACACAATCTGAGGGTGTTGTGAGGTCTGCTATCTGCTGAGCCCCAGCCGGCACAGGGAACATGCCATACTGTTGGCCAGGAGCCTCTTCCTGCCCCCTGCTTCTATGCGACACTACAGCACTGATTCTACACATTGGGTCTGCGTTATGTCATTTTAGGAATCAGCAAATCCTCCTAACCTTCGCTATTTACTTATTGTGCGGCTATCCTTCCGAATCTTGTCTCGTTGACTCGACAAGCCTGGGTTTCAGAGGCTGTACCTTTTCCCTAAACCTGATATTACTGCATGAGAAAGGAAAAAGGCTAAAACTCTGTATGTGCATATGATTGGAAATGGATCTAATCAACACATACACATATCATTGGTGGCATGGATTCACCATCAATATGTGATGATGCATGTTTACTATACATGTAGGAGGCTAAGCAAGCATCACATTACCCCCCCCCCCCCCCCCCCCCCCCCTCTTTCAGAATCAAACGTGGGTGCCTAAAATACCCAGACCACAGGCATTCTCTTCCCCTGTTTTTCCATTCCGTTTCTTGTTTTCACGTTGTTGTTGTCTTTGTGGCAGTTGGTCTCATTACATCCGAGTGACACTGCTCTACATCCTGGTAACATTCTGTGCCCACTGCCCACACATGCCCTCCCTCACCCCACTGGCATTCCGCCAAAGAGGTTCCAAGCACTCAGAGCTGCTGCCTTCATCATGAACACGACAAGTCTAAGCTTGCCTGTGCAACGCTACATTCCAGTTTTGAATCACCACTACACCACTGTCTCTCTCGCAGTAGAACAAAGCATCTGTTGCAAATCGATGAAACATTGTGTTCCTACTCTCCGGAGAGGCACCATTTAGTCTTGTGGTGCACGACATGTGCTCTAGTTCTTATGTCACTCACACATACCACGTGATACAACCTAACAAAGTAGTGAAACATAGCTAGGGCTGTAATGTGCTGTCTCTCCAGTTGTAGCACCTAATGTAGCATAGTGGCTGATACGGACCTCTTGTAGAAGTATCCGAAGGTGATGCCCACCCCGAGGAGGATGATAATGGACATCATGAGGATGCCAACCACATAGCCTGAAAGAGACATGACAAACCGGCTCTGGTTACCAAACTGAATTCACAAAAGTTTATATACCGTATGTATTTGAAAATGTGCATATCAGTGCAGTTCACTTGCAGTGAGGTAAATAATGCTGTTATGACTATGATAATATTTTGAATCCTTTATAACTCATGACCATTTATATCCATCTCATTGTACCAAGCCGAGCTGCATCAAGCTGGCCCATTCTTTTTAATACTGTCCCTTTAGGCTCACATGTTATGGCCCTATGGCATCGCCCCTTTCCCCTATGGTCAGCAATGAGATCAGGACATACCAAGAGTGCCCAGGTCCTTCTTCTTCTTGGGTCCTGTGCGTACCCTCTGGATGATGCCCATGACTGGCTGGACCGCATTACCCCCTCCCTGGGCAAGCCCAGACTTGGCCGGCTCAAAGATCTCTGTCTGTGCTGTGGTGAGGGGGCCTGCTTCTGCCTCTGTAGGGGCTTGGTCTGTGGAGACAATATGATCAACATCCAGTCCCCAAACACTGACCAACCGCCATGTTAGTTTGCTTTCTGTTGTTTCCGATGTTGTATTTGTGTTTCTGTACTTGAGGACACATGATAGTAATAGTTTTAACTCTATTTCTTGTTTAATGATTCACATTTCCCAGGCCGGCCAGAAGAGGCTCTTTACGTGCTTTATTGTAGAATCAACATTGAGATAAAAATAAATGAGTGAATAGAGGAGGAAACTAATTTCCACTTGGTTCCATGTAGTAAAGAGCATGGTTTTTAATCACTGCCTTGTTTGACATCAATAAAGTTGACACAGAGGCTATCCTCAGATGGGCAGGAGAGCTACTGGATTAGACTAATTAGTTTACTTTGGAAGCAGTTCTATAAAGAAAATGCATAATCAAAAATGACAGCCATTTCACAGCACAATGGGGCAGAAGCGCACTACACGTGACGTGATCGTAGTCTCGGGGAAAAGGAAACTGCAGCTGCGGATGTCAACATCTGCTCTCCAAAAAAGGTGTTTACCAACTCTGCTGGAGTTAAAGAACATGAGGTCATAGCCAGCATTAGCCAATTGCCTGCTGTCTCCCATGGGAAAGGTCTCATTTCCACCAATGGGTTGAGTAAGAGTTTCAGGCTTATACCTAACTTTAGGCAGCCGCCTGCCTAACAAGTTATGGCTCTTTAAAATGTAGCATCTGCAGGTTCCTTAAGGACAGGGCCCTTGTTATTGTTTGACATGTATTGTCTTCCCAGACAATGAGAGGTCAAAGATCAAACCCCCAGGAAACAGCCTCATAGTGGATTGACTCTTCTCTCACAGCTTTTCACATGGGAGAAGAAACTTCTCCAGAGATGCCTAATCAGCAGGGTTATTAAAAATCAAATGCAGCAGTTTGTGTATAAATGCATAACCATAAAAAAATAACTACAGATATCTCTTGTCTAAAAATCTTAAGCTAAAGATCTCTAGTTTCCTTTTTTAAAATATATTCTTTATTTAACTAGGCAAGTCAGTTTAGAACTTGCCTCCTAGAACTTGAGAAGAAATACATTCTAGGTTCCCGAGAAAGAAAGACACGCCTCCCATTAGTTTGCTTGGTTCTCAAGGCCAACTCTTAGGGGGACATTCCCACCATAACACCTCTAGAGCCTCGCACCTTAATAATAACATTCACAGGGTTAGTTCGGAGAAAAACATTTACATTTCACCTCTTTAAAGTTAGCGATTTCTCAACTACAGTGATTTTCCTTTCCGAGAACTGCTTTGAGAATATATTTAGGGAAGGGCAGAGGAAGTAGCCCCCCCTCCTCATCCAATAATGTTTTTTCACCCAGCCCTGACCTACATTTCAATGTGTGTGCATAATATATATTCCCTCCGCCAGGTATATGTTTATTTCTATTAGACTGATTATTTCTTTTTTTTATGACTGGGCAGCTAAATACCTTTGCAGGTGTCAATGTCACATGACTGTCTCTGTGCCTCAGCATCTGGGCCAGTCACGTAGCACCAGGGCTTCTCAGATGAGTCTGGGTTACGGCAGTAGTTATGTTCCCCAATACCTACAGAGCATGAAGAAAAGGACATCAACATCCTCACTGTTCCTCACGGTATAATTCATTACAAGCTTGCATAATGAACACAAAGGGTATGAAATATACTGTACTACTGAAATGCATGCTCTGGCTTTGTATTTTGCCAACAATATTGAAATGCATCAACCCTGACCTTACTAATATAACCCACACAGAGAGACTAGAGCCTCGAGTTATACACTCGTGTCAGGAACATCTATAACCAAACAAAACATTTTTACCATCACAACAAATGTGCCATTGAAACCAGGGCACTTCTAGTGAACACTCCAGCAATGGTGGCTGGTGAGAACTTGTCAAATCAATTAACTATCAATTTGATGGTATATTACATGTTTGGTTGTGTCATGAAATGACAATGTAATTTACCCATTTGTGAATCTCTATACGCCATAACATCATAGTCCCGGGTTGTGTTGGTCCAGTTCAGACAGGTTAGTCCTGTGTAGGAGCTCTGTTGCTCCCCTCTGTACTCTACGCCGTTGGATTTGATGCAGTCTGGGGACACATTGATTTATGGAAAAATAAATAAATAAAAAATGTTCAGTTGAAAATAAAGAGGAGAAATTAATAGCAAATAAAACATCAATATACTGTAAGTGCAGAATCTAGAAGTAACACATTCAACAAGGAATTGCCACGAAAAGTGCTGTAGTCGTACATTCATATTAATTATCAACACAAAATGTATTCTTGAATCTTCTTGTTGTAAACAAATACATTTTAGAACTTGCATTTTCTTGGACTCAATTTCTCAGGTCCTAAGCCATAATGTAACCACACAATTCTTAACTGATAAAGGGAGCATATTGAGTATATAACGAAAACAAATAAATATTACATGTAATAATTCAATAGACTTGTGTGAACAAAGGCATTGCTTTTCAGTCGTCATAACAAGAGAATTGTGTTACCTTCAGCATTGGGTGTTCTGTCCGCTAAAGCAATGCTTAGCAAAACAAAGTGCATCAAGAAAAACATTCCGTAGACAGGATGAATAAAAACGAAAAAATGATCAGTGCACAAAAGGCAAAAGATGGGTTATTTAAAAAGAACAATATGTTTTGTTGTGGAAGAGCCTATGCTGAATAATTCAGTCAAACTGCTCTCCTCTCTGCAGACGAGCCCTTCTTCTTGTCAAAGCAAGATCTGTTTTCTTCGTAAACAGCCTCTCTCTCGCTCTCTCGGACAAGGAACGCCCCTTTGCACTGCAGTACCGGGCAAGCGACAGCTGCGGCGCGCTGCCCTTTTCAATGTCCTAGACGTAGAGCCAAAAGAGCTCAACTCAGAAACGCGCTCCATCCATTGGGACCAAATTGACATGCTCAGATTGGTTACTCGGCACTGAATAGTACACCTTTTAATATCGTATCGTCATGTAGTTATACGATTTGAATAACTCACTGTTTCTCTTGATGTTTGAGCAGCTAAAATGTAGTTTGTATAAGTAAATAATATATGGATCCTTTAGGATCTGTTGATTTGAATGAACTGTGTTAAATGAAAAGATTTTTAGATGGCCTTGTTATACTGATCACTGATCAATTGTATGATCCTTTTTTCTAATCTTCTTTTGATGGTAAGATTTAGGTGATCTCCTCCTTTGGCAGCACAGAGCAAAGCCAACCCACTGCCCCACCAACTACATTATCGGCTGCAGGAGACGTGGCAAAAGGAATTGCAGAAAATTAAACAATGAGAAGCTCCTTAGAGTAACAGCATTGAAACACTTCTCCCTTGTTTGTTCCCCATTCAACCTGCTGGCCCACTAGGCCCAATGGAACTCATCAATGATTTCCCCACTGCCCTACTTCGCCAGCGTACAAAACAACACTCTGAATATAGAGACTGCCCAGAGTCCAGACACCGTCCCACTGTATCTCTCAAAAAGCCTCTCTGCCTTCCTGAGCTGTCCAAAGAATACCCCAAAAGACTCGCACTATAATGTATGAGTGCTGGCAATAGACTTGACTTGCAACACTTTACATATTACCTCAATTATTACCCCCAAGTCATAAGACTCCTGAACATCTAATCAAATGGCTACTAATCAAATTACTATTTACATTCCCCCCCCCCCCCAGACACTGCTGCTACTCTGTTATTATCTATGCATAGTCACTTTAATAACTCTACCTACATGTACATATTACCTCAATTACCTTGACTAACCGGTGCCCCCGCACATTGACTCTGTACGGGTACCCCCTGTATATAGCCTCACTATTCCTATTTTACTGCAGATCTTTAATTATTTGTTAATTTTATTTGAAGTTTTATACTTATCTATTTTTACTTAACACTTATTTTTCTTAACTTCTTAAAACATTGTTGGTTAAGGGCTTGTAAGTAAGCATTTCACTGTAAGGTCTACCTACACCTGTTGTATTTGGCGAATGTGACAAATACAAAGCTATGCCCTTTGCTCCCTCCACTACCCACCCCCTCTCACTCCGCCATGTTCTCCCTCAGCCTCTGTCCCTGACAGGACATCAGAAGGCCATGGGGACTGGAGGGGGCCGATGTTAAATGCTGCCCCCTCTCCCTGTACAGGCAGCTGGGTGCTCAAAGGAGAGAGGCCCCTGTCATTGTTGGCTGACCCCAGCAGAAGGAGAGAGCCACAGGCCACTGGCAGAGCATGACTCATTCACTCAGCAGCCGCTTTTCAAACAAACGTCACCCTGCTTTCAAACAATTACCAATACAAACACTCTCCCTCTCTCTCGTACTCTCTATCCCATACTATAGTCACTCTGTCTTTCTTCCCCATGCCAATACAAATACTCTCTCACACCCAGTTCTCTCTCTGGTTCATCTAAACACACACACACTCTCTAATGCAGTATATTACTTTCATTGTCAGTCCTAAAAACCAATCTCACACAGACAGACTTCGTATATTTATTAACTTTACATTGAGTTGACCTAAATCAAGTTGTGTTGGTGCTGAGTAAAGTGTGAATGTTCACTCTTATTATTTCCTTAACCAGAACTGCACTGACAGAACTCTAACTGGCAGAATGTCTAACCAGACACCTAAGTATTTGTAGTTGTCCACGTCAGAGCCGTCCAGAGTAGTGATGTTGGACAGGCGGGTAGGTGCAGGTAGCGATCGGTTGAAGAGCATGCATTTAGTTTTACTTGTATTTAAGAGAAATTGGAGGCCACGGAAGGAGAGTTGTATGGCATTGAAGCTTGCCTGGAGGGTTGTTAACACAGTGTCCAAAGAAGGGCCGGAAGTATACAGAATGGTGTCGTCTGCGTAGAGGTGGATCAGAGACTCACCAGCAGCAAGAGCGACCTCATTGATGTATACAGAGAAGAGAGTCGGTCCAAGAATTGAACCCTGTGGCACCCCCATAGAGACTGCCAGAGGTCCGGACAGCAGACCCTCCGATTTGACACACTGAACTCTATCAGAGAAGTAGTTGGTGAACCAGGCGAGGCAATCATTTGAGAAACCAAGGCTGTCGAGTCTTCCGATGAAGATGTGGTGATTGACAGAGTCGAAAGCCTTGGCCAGATCAATGAATACGGCTGCACAGTAATGTTTCTTATCGATGGCGGTTAAGATATCGTTTAGGACCTTGAGCGTGGCTGAGGTGCACCCATGACCAGCTCTGAAACCAGATTGCATAGCAGAGAAGGTATGGTGAGATTCGAAATGGTCGGTAATCTGTTTGTTGACTTGGCTTTCGAAGACTTTAGAAAGTCACGGTAGAATAGATATAGGTCTGTAGCAGTTTGGGTCAAGAGTGTCCCCCCCTTTGAAGAGGGGGATGACCGCAGCTGCTTTCCAATCTTTGGGAATCTCAGACGACACGAAAGAGAGGTTGAACAGGCTAGTAATAGGGGTGGCAACAATTTCGGCAGATAATTTTAGAAAGAAAGGGTCCAGATTGTCTAGCCCGGCTGATTTGTAGGGGTCCAGATTTTGCAGCTCTTTCAGAACATCAGCTGAATGGATTTGGGAGAAGGAGAAATGGGGAAGGCTTGGGCGAGTTGCTGTTGACCGGGGTAGGAGTAGCCAGGTGGAAAGCATGGCCAGCCGTAGAAAAATGCTTATTGAAATTCTCAATTATGGTGGATTTATCAGTGGTGACAGTGTTTCCTATCTTCAGTGCAGTGGGCAGCTGGGAGGAGGTGTTCTTATTCTCCATGGCCTTTACAGTGTCCCAGAACTTTTTTGAGTTAGTGTTGCAGGAAGCAAATTTCTGCTTGAAAAAGCTAGCCTTGGCTTTTCTAACTGCCTGTGTATAATGGTTTCTAGCTTCCCTGAACAGCTGCATATCACGGGGGCTGTCCGATGCTAATGCAGAACGCCATAGGATGTTTTTGTGTTGGTTAAGGGCAGTCAGGTCTGGGGAGAACCAAGGGCTATATCTGTTCCTGGTTCAAAATTTCTTGAATGGGGCATGTTTATTTAAGATGGTTAGGAAGGCATTTAAAAAAAATATCCAGGCATCCTCTACTGACGGGATGAGATCAATATCCTTCCAGGATACCCCGGCCAGGTCGATTAGAAAGGCCTGCTCGCAGAAGTGTTTCAGGGAGCGTTTTACAGTGATGAGTGGAGGTCGTTTGACCGCTGACCCATTACGGATGCAGGCAATGAGGCAGTGATCGCTGAGATCTTGGTTGAAGACAGCAGAGGTGTATTTAGAGGGGAAGTTGGTTAGGATGATATCTATGAGGGTGCCCGTGTTTAAGGCTTTGGGGAGGTACCTGGTAGGTTCATTGATCATTTGTGTGAGATTGAGGGCATCAAGTTTAGATTGTAGGATGGCTGGGGTGTTAAGCATGTTCCAGTTTAGGTCGCCTAGCAGCACGAACTCTGAAGATAGATGGGGGGCAATGAGTTCACATATGGTGTCCAGAGCACAGCTGGGGGCAGAGGGTGGTCTATAGCAGGCGGCAATGGTGAGAGACTTGTTTTTAGAGAGGTGGATTTTTAAAAGTAGAAGTTCAAATTGTTTGGGTACAGACCTGGATAGTAGGACAGAACTCTGCAGGCTATCTTTGCAGTAGATTGCAACACCGCCCCCTTTGGCAGTTCTATCTTGTCTGAAAATGTTGTAGTTTGGAATTAAAATTTCTGAATTTTTGGTGGTCTTCCTAAGCCAAGATTCAGACACAGCTAGAACATCCGGGTTGGCAGAGTGTGCTAAAGCAGTGAATAGAATAAACTTAGGGAGGAGGCTTCTAATGTTAACATACATGAAACCAAGGCTATTACGGTTACAGAAGTCGTCAAAAGAGAGCGCCTGGGGAATAGGAGTGGAGCTAGGCACTGCAGGGCCTGGATTCACCTCTACATCGCCAGAGGAACATAGGAGGAGTAGAATAAGGGTACGGCTAAAAGCTATGAGAATTGGTCGTCTAGAACGTCTGGAACATAGAGTAAAAGGAGGTTTCTGGGGGCGATAAAATAGCATCAAGGTATAATGTACAGACAAAGGTATGGAAGTATGTGAATACAGTGGAGGTAAACCTAGGTATTGAGTGATGAAGAGAGAGATATTGTCTCTGGAAACATCATTGAAACCAGTAGATGTCATTGCATGTGTGGGTGGTGGAACTAATAGGTTGGATAAGGTATAGTGAGCAGGACTAGAGGCTCTACAGTGAAATAAGCCCATAAACACTAACCAGAACAGCAATGGACAAGACATATTGACATTAAGGAGAGGCATGCTTAGTCGAGTGATCAAAAGGGTCCAGTGAGTGGAGAGGTTGGTTGGGGGTCACGGCGATTTAGACAGCTAGCCAGGCCATCGGTAGCAAGCTAGCATAGGATGGAGGTCTGTTGTTAGCCACCTCTTGCGTTCCGTCAGTAGATTAGTGGGGTTCCGTGTGGTAGAGGGGATTAATCCAAATCACACAACAACAACAAAAATAAAAACAATAGATATAGTTAGAGGCCCAAGAAGAAAACATAATAATAATACAAATAAATAAATTGTCCGATTGTCTATTCAGATAGCAGCCGGTAAGACAGCTAACGGTTAGCAGGCCGCAGATGGGCGTTCAGGTAACGCAGGACTGGACTTAATGAAACCTCCAAGGCTGCTGTGGTTTGCTCTCAGACACATAAATCCTATAGGATTATCTCTCATTTCTAAGACGTGTCTGAGGAACACGTACTGCATAATTCCCACGTATGAGTGGTTACATAAAGTAAGTGAATAGGGAACTGGTAAAGAAACTGGCTAACATGTCACCCAGTTGCTCTTAGACCTGTATGTTAACGTTGTAATTAACACACGGGGGGGGGGGGGGGGGGGGGGGGGGAATGACCAGTTCAGAAACAGTCCTACTTTATAATGCCTGCTCCAACAGTCTACAAGGACATATTAGAAAGGTCATTCAGCCCCAATGTACACACAAACACTTCTAAAGAGCGTGAACTGTAGCCTGTCAAATATTTGCCTGCCACCAATAGAACAAAAAGGAGTGGACTGCTGTGATAATGGTGTAAGACTGTTCTAGTGTGGGGTGTTGCATGGCAACCAGCAACAGTACAGTCAATCATCTTCATCTGAGGGAGGCAGGCAGTCTGACAATGGACACTTATCCAGGCAGGAGACTGGCCACTAATGGATCGTAAAGCCTTGTATGCCCATTCTGTTCACCAACCCTCCTGTCTGTCTGCCTCTACTCCTGACGGCCGCCGGCATTACATCACTGTCTGTCTCCCACTGCTGCAGATGAAGCCCAATAAGACGTGGCTAATGCGGAAAGATGAGCAGGAGAGAAGAAAAGGCAACATAGCCTACTATAGACTAGAATGAAGGAGGGCGCCTTGCTGTGGCTACTGGTGGTATGACAGATATACCAGGAGTGGTCGGAGGCAGTTGGAACCGGACTGAGGCAGTTGGAACCGGACTGAGACAGCTGGAACCGGTCTGAGAATTCAGAGGGGCCTTGTTCAAGCACAACAGAGGGATTTAATGTTGGGCAACAGATAAAGACATCCTAAACATAAAAGCCTACAGAAAAGAGAGGACAACCCAATTTAATAGATTATTTAATCTATAAAATTAAACATTCATCCTTTAAAACCATACAAAAAACTTGCATCATGGCTGTATCATGATTACAGACATGCAAATGCATTAACATAGTAAATAAAATACACAATAGTATCAACAGAGATGTTCTAAGAGGCTCTTTGGATCAGTATAGACACTCTCAGTTCAGGCATAGTAGGTGTAAGGAGATGCTCTCTATAGCTGGTCAATACTTAGCAGGCCTCATCAGCAGCAGCAAGTAATCTGATCATTGCATTCATTTGGCTGTAGTCAGTTCTTTTCCATAACTAATTGGAGAACCTGCCTGCCAAATGCTACTGTACTGTAGTGCAGAAGCTACAGAGTACAATCAATGCCCACGTTGTTTGTAGCTGCAGTAGGCATTCATGCAGCATCCATGGATGCATTCATTCTGGACTTGGATCGTCAAAGAGGAGAACTAAGGCAATCTGTTGTCACAGTGTGGACCAGACTACTGTATCATCAAGGCAGGTCTCCAGTCAGAGCTGCAGTAAAGGCAGCGGGCATCTGGACACCGTTCTGGCGGAGCACACAGTGAACTTCCTGGATGTTCTTACGTAAACTCTCGGGATCACAGAGGGGCCGGAGGTCATCAGATATTTCTAGTAGCCGCAGGAGGAATGCTGCCCTGGCCCACAGACCACACAGGGTGCCATGGAAACTAGAATCCATGAGAAGGGCCAACCAGGCCGGGTCCAGGGTGTCACCTAGAATGGAAGAACAGTTAAAGGGATACCTCGGGATTTTGGCAAAGACGTTATTTATCTACTTCCTCAGAATCAGATGAACTTCTGGGTAACATGTTTATGTCTAATTTGTGTCTCATGCTAGTAAATACCCATAGACTTCCAATCATTGCGCTAATTCTAGTTAGCTTTGGCTTGCGTAATTACCTCTAACTTCCTTCATAAGGAGACATACAACTGGTATCCACAAGTTCATCTGACTCTGGGGAAGTCGATAAAGGGCCTCATTGTCAAAAGCCCGAAGTATCCCTTTAAGCTCACGTAATCCTGTCTGCCATGACATTTTCAGTACGTTTACATGCACACTAATAATTTGATATTAAACTGATTATGGAAGTATGCAGAGTATGGCAATAGTCAAGTAAACACTTGACTCTGTTTATCTTAAAATCGGAGTGAGGTCAAAATCAAAGTAAGCATACACTGTTTAAAACCTGGTTTTCTGAGCCACCTTTCATTGGGACATGTAAACAGCTTAAAAATCAGCATTCCAGCTGTGTATTTGATCTGCACATGTGCCAGCAGCAGTAGCGCAAGCCTCCCTCTTATGTGCGAGTATCTTAGAAATAGTTCACATACAAACTTTATGCCCGAACTCAGAATCAAATATGCTTCGCAAAAATAACGTGGTCGCTGTGGTAGAACATTTATTTTGATTGCTGATTTTCAGCATTTATTTAAGTCCCATCAGGGAGCCTGATTTCAGGTGTGTCCATGTAAACAGGATTATTAGGGAAATTGTTCTTCTTGCAAAGCATGTAAACATTTTAAAAGAAACTATTATATTAATGACTAGCCACAATAATTGTGTTATTATGTGCTTTCCGACACAATCAGTAAGTATGTGGTCCTTGGCCTGTGTTACCTGGCTGGAGGTCTTTACAGACCCGGAGGTTCTCCAGCAGGTCTGTAACATTCTCCCTGGCCCATACACCCAGGCGTTCTCCCACCACTGAGGATGCTGGGTACTTTTCAGCGAGCTGAAGCAGGTATGGAAGCAGACATGCCGACATCACAGACGGTTCTGCAAATACGTTGGCCTCATCCTGCTCATAGAGACTGGCACACCTGTGGAACAGAGAGGGATTGATGAACAATATAAACAAAACAAAAGACATGCTCTGCCTACATGCCATGAATTTGTTGACTACCTGTGTGTGTTGTGACTCACCCAGTGTCCCTGGCCTCCCTCAGGACCGAGCTCAGGTCAGACTGGGGCATGTGACACAGCAACACCTCCAGGGCACCAGGTCTATCCCAGCATTCCTCCAGCAGCAGCTCCAGCAGGAAGGGCAGAGCCTGGTTGACCTGCATCAGGTACATGCTCCTCTCCCCTCCTCCTCTCCTGGCTTGGCAGAGTGTGGAGGCAAAACCTGCCGCTTTTATCCTCACCTGCTGGCTCTCGTCCTGCAGCAGGTAAAGCCCTGTGTTGATCAGCCTGCATAGGAAGAAAGACAGAGAGGACATTATGCAGCAGATTGTGACAAAGTCAGCATGCATACTGTAATTTACTTTTTAACCTACGACCCTGCTCTAGATCTCTACCTGGTGCTGAAGACAGGGAGAGGAGTGTGGTCCCTCAGGGCCATGCTCAGTAAGGGGGCCCCAGCCAGACACAGGGCCCCGGCACAGGATCTCCTGAGAGCCTCAGGGGCCTCTGGCACCCGGTGGACCTCCAACAGACTGCACCACCGAGGGAACAGAGATGTCTGAAGACTGAGACAGAGGGAGAAGAAATGTGTGAATGTTCCGTATGTTTTTTGTGGATCTGACACCCTAATGACTTGTTGTCAAGTAAATTAAAAATCATGTCAAAACAGAGATGAGTGCAGTGTGCAGAATTCTGTATGCTGACCTTTGGGAGAGCAGCAGGCTGGCAGCACACAGGGCCTGGGATAGAAACTCTGGCCCCCCTCTGTGGCCCTCCAGGGCCCCCAGCAGCAGCTCCACACACTCCAGCAGGACTGGACCCTCCAGGGGGGGAGAAGGGGAAGGCTCCTGGGACAGAGTATGGTCAGCCCCAGGAGTCATCACGGCAATTAGAGTTGTCAGATATGTCCTGCTGTACTCCACACTCTGATCCAACAGCGCCTCCTTCAGGTTGGCCTGAGTACAGAGAGCAATGTTAAACACCATTCCCATAAAACAGCATGGTCAGGTCACCATTGTCAAATCAGGAATGTGAAGTCATTAAAGGACAGCTAATAGGTGGGAAGACTTTGCTGTCCAGAAACTGAAGGAGGTATAAAAACAGGAGCACTCGCACAGGCATATTGATTGGGTCTATGGAGTTTTATTAAAAGGCTAAATAATGTTTTCTTTAGAATGTACAATAATATATGCCATTTAGCAGATGCTTTTATCCAATGTGAATTAGTCATGGGCACATACATTTTATGTATGGGTGGTCCCGGGAATTGAACCCACATCCCTTGTGTTACAACTTACAAGTGCCATGCTCTACCCAGTGGTATGTGAAAGTACTAAAGCAAAAATACTTTCAAGTACTACTTAAGTCATTTTTTGGGATATCTGTACAAAAATATAAATAGTAAGAGTCAACTTTTACGATTACTTCACTCTTATAGAAAATAGTGTACTTTTTACGCCATACATTTTCCGTGACTTCCACGGCACAACACAGCAGAGAAAAAGGATGGATATCCTTGACTGTATTGGTCTAGTTCAGATTTACCTGACCCTGTTTAGTGAGTTGGGTGTGAGCTGATACACACCCATTCATTTTCATGAAAAAACTAAACAATTCTCAGCTTGATTTCAGCCCTATGCAGCATTGTGTTAGTCATATCTTTAGTGCCTTGAATTCCTCATGTTGTATATTGAAAACTAGTCATTGAAAACTGTTGGTAAGTTTTTGGATAGGGTGACTTTCCCAGCATTCTCTAGTCTAGACAGGGTGTTTATGTCTCACCTGCAGTGCCGTCTGCAGCACCTGTTGCATGCTGGTCCCACTCCATCGCCGCCTTTCAGCCGCCCAACTGACCAATGACAGCCTCAGGTCAGAGCTCTCTGTGGAGAAACTCCCCCACACCTGGCAAGCCCACCGGGGCTCTGCACAGAGGAAGTGGATAGCGTTCTGATGGAAGGAGGCGGACCCAACCTGTAAAATGGAATATCATAAACTTTCAGTATTGTAGGACCCAGATTATGAAAAGGATAACAAATCATTACAGTATCTCTGGATAAGAATGGTGTGTATGTGTGTGAGAGACAGGATCTGTTGGGCACCTGGAGCCTTTGGTGTGGTGAGTGGAGCTCTGACAGGAGCACATCCCTCATCTGGCGGAGGAACCCCTGAGAGCAGAACCCCCTCAGCAGGCCTGCCACACCCAGGTAGGCCCCACGCACCAGGGGACAGTGCTGAGCCCCTGTCACCAACCACAGTCTGGACTCTACACGGTCCACCACATCACACAGTGCGTCTGGGGGAGGACTGGGGAAATAACTAAACAAATGACAAAACCTGACAGTGCCTTAATCACAGAATAAATAGAACCTATATGGCCTCCATAGAATCCTTCCCTGTTTGTTTTCTACTCTGTAAACCCTCACCGTTGTGTGCATAGACCTCTGTCCAGGATGGCTCTGATCTGCAGTAGCTGTCCATGCAGACGATTGTGACAGCTGGGGTCCTGGGGCTCCGGCAGCTCTCCTGTCAACCGGAGAAGGGTGCTCACGTATTGGCAGGGGGGCGTCATGGCGACCAATGCTTTGGAGGTCATGACCCTCACACTGTAGACGGGACTGGCAGCCAGCTGGAGCAGGGGAATCAGGAAGTCTGACAGAGTGCTGCTGGGAACAAAGGTTTCATGGACCAGTTTTCATACTGCAAGGAGATGCACAGAACACTGTAAATGATTGTGTGCCTACCTGGAGAATACAGGTGTGTTATCCTTAAACAGGCCCATGGACATCATCACCTGCTTCATTGAGTAGATGCAGCTATAAAGGGATTCCTTAGCTTGACAAAATAAAATAAATGACATGAAAACAGTAATCACCCAGTTTGGTCTTGGACCCCTCGCTGGAGTTTGGCCAGGAGGGTGAGGACAGGGTATAGGGAGGGGTGCAGGCGGAGCCGGGCCTCCCCAGAGGGACCCTGCAAGTCCTCTGCCGCCCCCCTCAACTCCCCCAGGAGGAAGGGCTGCAGGGCAGGGTAGTGGGTGAAGAAGGCGGGGGGAGACATGCCATGCTGGGTGGAACCCTCCTCACCTCCAGAGCGCTGACCCAGCAACCTTGAGCACAGAGAGCCTGTTCATGGGAAAGGGTTCAGTCAGAGGGAGCACAATAACAAATGAATAATTTAACATGCATGTCTGATCGCTACATGAAAGAAATTGGAGCAGACAGCGCAAGGGAACCTAATGGATTCTCTCCCAGTCTATATGATCTAATGTTTGAGCTGGTCAGTTTCAGAGAATACAAATGACACTGAAACCTGAGCTCTGTCCTCAGTGTGAGCATTACAGTAGTGAGAGGGAGAGATTGTCTTTTTACTGTAGAGCTGCAGTGCAGCATTCCTCATGGCCCAGCAGGGTGAGCTGAGGAGGGTCAGGGACAGGATGGCCACAGCCGGGGCAAACTGCAGCACAGCCACCCCCAGCCCAGAGCCTCGTACCAGGGCCTGCAGGGTGTGGACCGCACACACCTGGGGGAGAGGAGGGGAAAAGCCAACATTAGACAGCATGCTAACTGACCTGGACTTGAGTATCCTATTGGTATGTGTGTATCTCGATGGCTGTGCATCTCATCTGTGTACGTGGTAGGTAATGTACATACATATAATGTACATGCGTATAATGCGTATAATAATAATTCAGAATCTGGCTAACTTTTGGTGAATTCATGATGTGTATTACCTGTGGCAGGTCCAGTGTCTGGTCCCAGTCCTGGGGCAGAGGGGACCTGGCTGTGTCCAGCAGGGTGTGTATGCTGTGGGCCAGGAGGGGCCGGGCCTTACTGGCCTCCTCTGCTGACACCACACACAGGATGAGCATGGGAAGCCCTGCCGCCCGCCGGGTCACTGACGTACAGCGAGACTGCAGAACCTCTAGGCCCTGGAGAGAAAACCCCATATCAGTTAGCACACACACAGTTTGACCATACTAGCTTAATATGCATGCAACATAGCTTCATTGTTGCAGGTAAAATTAGATATGAATTGGCAGAGAATGATAAGGTACATCACTGGCCTGGACCTAAAACATACTCTACAGAAACCCCTTTACCCCATGAGAACCCTGTCTGCGGTGTGGATGAGCCCCCTCAAAAAGGGCCTGGGTCAGAGGTTACCTGCTTCAGCATGTGTGCTGGGATATCCCTGAGCTCTGGGTCACTGCTGCTCAGGAGACAGGCACAGAACCTGGTAAAGCCCACACAGCAGCCCTCTACTGCCCCCTGGGGGATAGAAATGTGTATGTCAGGAAACCAGGGAGGCTTTGAGTTGTGACCCATAGATGGATGTTATGTCCTTTTTACCCAGTGGCGGCATTTGAGAAGAATGTTCTTGAACACTTTAGAGGCCCTCTTCAGGTCTTCTAAAGTTAGAAAGGGTTCTGTCTGTTTGGCCTGAGCAAGGATTCTCTCCACCAGAGAACCTAGAAAGATTCCTATTTCCTGAAAAGGAAAACATCAATAGTTATTGAAGGCCAGAATGTGTTTCTTAGTGGTGCTGATCATGGGTTTGAATGTGCAGCCGGGTGGTCAGTGCGAGTGTTGATCGGTAAGATGAAGAGTACCTTGAGGGAGACCCAGCAGCAGGTGAGGACCAGACTGTGTTCCTCAGACAGCAGCACACACTCATCCGCCTCCCCCTGGTCCTCTCCTGCCACCTGGCCTATCAGAGAGGTGATGGCATTCCCCATGTCACAGAAAGATGGGGGTATATCTGGAAAAGACAAGGGCGGGGGTGAGACAACTGTTCCATTTCAAATGTACCCTTCTCCGATCTCTTGTGTGATGTGTCTTTACTCCTTCCTGGCGATACCTTTCTCATCACCGCAGGCATCCTGGTCTCCATACAGCACACCCAGTAGGAGCAGAGTGATCCTCTCCAGGAGAACCAGGATCTCTATGGTCACTCTGTGATCGACCACATCACACAGGGTGTTAGGTACCTCTAGTATACACCTCTCTAGGGCAGTCAAAATACCTGAAACAAATACATCACTCAAATAAGGTTGCAATGTCAAATGCTTTGGAATGCAACATGTTTATATACAAGCTGTTAGACAGCTGCAAAATGTAATTTTGTGAAATAGCAATGATGCAACAGGTCTCACCGTGTATGGGTTTGGTCCTTGCAGCAAGCATCATATCATCCTTAGCAATCATGTAATGCTGCTTGAGTTCCTTGAGTAGATACCTGACCAGAGTAGAGGCCTTCGAGTCCCCAGAACTGACGTAGTTGATACGGCTGTCCAGCCAGGGCACATGAGACTGACCTCCAGACCTTCGGAGAGGGGGTCATGCAACACTGAGGTCGAGGACCAGAGCTCTGGCTACAGGTGGTTTAGAAATTAAGGTCTACTTACTTCTGGAGGAGGACCTTGATGATCAGAGCTCCCATCTGAGCCTCCGGCACACGGGGACTGCAAAGGAGCAGTTCTGCTCGGCCGAACAGCACAGGAGTAATGTCCTCCAGAAAACTAGGTGGGAAAAATCTCACCAGTAAACCTGCAGAGAGCTCCCGAATCTACATAGGAAGAAAATAGAGCAGAGAAAATACTTTATTTCACTTATCCTTTCTGTCACTTACAAATGTATTAAAAATTAAAAATGGAAGTTGTAACATAAGTATTAAGTCTACCTCATTGGTGGAATCCTCTAAACAGCCAATAAGGACCAGCTGTTTTGATCGAGAGAAGAAATCCCACCATCCTCTCAGCCTTGCCCAGTTGATCAAAGAGGCCATGTTAACTACAGAAAGGGAACAAAAACCTCTTGGAATTTTGCGTCATACAGGCTTTAAAGCCCCAGAATGAAGTCAACCATCTCATTCATACCCCCTTTACTGACCTGGGGGTTGGCCCTTCTTCTTGTCTGGGCTCCAGGTGTCTGTGCAGGTCTCTAGTACAGCAGACAGCAGCAGCAGGACAGTCTTTTTCCTCTGGTAGCTGTGTCCTGGTGCCAGATAGGACAACGTCAGCTGGGACAGCCAGTCCACAAACCCTACAATGATCAGGATGAATAGGATATTAATAAATTGCACCACACAGCTAGATGGGACAAGGAAATAAAACCATTATTTAGTGCTTCAAACTTTCACAGCTCTCACCTACTCCCTGATCAAGTGCCATCTCTGTCTCCTTTGTGAGGCTGACACCACCGTCCCTTTTTCCCTTCTGTCCTCTGAGGTGGGCCAGGCAGCTGTCTCGGATCCGGACCAGAAACCTCTTCACCCCCGCCTGAAGGTGCTGGCGGAACGGTGACGACTCACTGTTGAGGTTCTGGGGGATGAAGGTCCTCATGGTAGACAGCTCCTCCGGCGTCGGGGCCTCTTTGGTCTTTGGGCTGCAGCATAGCAGGTTGAGGGCGGCAAGGCGGACTCTATCGTCCACACATCCCAGGGCAAGACGGAGGGTCTCCAGGGCATAGCCACTCTCCAGGGCCCAGGGGGAGCCTCCATAAGTGGCTCGGCGGGCACTCATCACACAGGCCCAGGCATGGAGGTGCCCTGGAGAGGCAGGGTCTAGAGGGGCCAGCAGGGGCTCCACAGCAGCGGGGAAGACACGCAGAGTCCAGGGCAGCAAGTGGCTGGAGCTGTTGTTCTGAAGAAGGGTCACGTCAGAGGTCAAGGCCTCCAGCAGAGTGGTCCGCCAACGCCTGGCCCACTGATTGGCCAGATCCAGCTCCAAGGGAGGAGCATCCTGGGCCAGTTCCTCACACAGCTCGCACCGCTGCTTCTGGATCAGACACTTGTAAAGCTCTGAGGCACATGGGGACAGATGATTGGTGGACATGCACTTCAGGAGATGGTTGGGAAGCTCGGAGTACTGCTCCAGCACCTGAGGGGTTAACAGAAAATTAAGTATAATCAATTTCCACAACTGAACATACACTTTAAAAAGGTTAAGATGACTTTGAATACACTCACCATGTCAGTGCCAACATAAGGGAGCAGTGAACAGAGGGGGAAGTATTTGGCTTTGGCCTCCCAGGGCAGTTTGGTTATGCGGTGGAGTAAGGAAATGTGCAGGTTCTTCTGTGTGTCTCCAAAACGCTGGCAGTCCATCTCATAGATCTCCAGCAGCAGGCAGAACGCACTGCGCACAACCTCTGACACACCCTCGACCTGGGCATGTGTTAGGAGAAATGGGATGTTATTGTTACTACTATACTTTGCCCATGAGCTGTTCTTGTCTATTCATGTTCTGTATTATGTCATGTTACATGTTTTGTGTGAATCCCAGGAAGAATAGCTGCTGCTTTTGCAACAACTAATGAGGATCCTAATAAAATACCCCCCCCCAAAAAAAATATATATATATACAGTGGGGCAAAAAATGATTTAGTCAGTTGTGCAAGTTCTCCCACTTAAAAAGATGAGAGGCCTGTAATTTTCATTATAGGTACACTTCAACTATGACAAAAAAAATGAGAGAAAAAAATCCAGAAAATCACATAGGATTTTTAATGAATTTATTTGCAAATTATGGTGGAAAGTAAGTATTTGGTCACCTACAAACAAGCAAGATTTCTGGCTCTCACAGACCTGTAACTTCTTCTTTAAGAGGCTCCTCTGTCCTCCACTTGTTACCTGTATTAATGGCACCTGTTTGAACTTGTTATCAGTATAAAAGACACCTGTCCACAACCTCAAACAGTCACACTCCAAACTCCACTATGGCCAAGACCAAAGAACTGTCAAAGGACACCAGAAACAAAATTGTAGACCTGCACCAGGCTGGGAAGACTGAATCTGCAATAGGTAAGCAGCTTGGTTTGAAGAAATCAACTGTGGGAGCAATTATTAGGAAATGGAAGACATACAAGACCACTGATAATCTCCCTCGATCTGGGGCTCCACGCAAGATCTCACCCCGTGGGGTTAAAATGATCACACCAGCAACAGTGTGTGAAAACCTTGTGAAGACTTGCAGAAAACATTTGACCTCTGTCATTGCCAACAAAGGGTATATAACAAAGAATTTAGATAAACTTTTGTTATTGACCAAATACTTATTTTCCACCATAATTTGCAAATAAATTCATTAAAAATCCTACAATGTGATTTTCTGGATTTTATTTCTCATTTAGTCTGTCATAAGTTGAAGTGTACCTATGATGAAAATTACAGGCCTCTCATCTTTTTAAGTGGGAGAACTTGCACAATTGGTGGCTGACTAAATACTTTTTTGCCCCACTGTATAACACCATTTATATTAATAATGAGATGATTGGAAACTCACTGGACTCTCAGCATTGTCCCAGATGACCTGGATGAGTTGTTGTCTCAGGCTAGAGTCATCGGGCAGCAGGGGAGCGCTGGTCACCTCCCAGATCTCAGCTAGACACTCCTTAACACTCTTCAGCCACAGTGTTAACACTGCCATCAGACATAGGCTTTAATAAACATTGATTTGATACTCAGGTATTTCTTACTTTCATTACGTTTGCACTTACAGAAACACACATAGACACTGGTTTGGTTTTACAATACCTTCAAAGACATAGTAGTGACAGTCAAGCTTCTCCTCACACAAAGCAGAGACCAAAGGAAACAAACCACCCAGGAGTAGACAAGTCTGAAGCAATAGAGAGAACTTTGAATCAGAAACCACATTTTCTAGATTGGCCGAGGAGAATTCCATAAGAACGAATGAAGAAGATATATCAGTTAGCATGAGCAGTCTGTGACATACCCCTGTGGTGTCCACCTGACTGACTAGGATGCCCCTTCTACAGCAGGTCAGCAGACCCCTGCTCACAGCCAGTCTGTCCACTCCATCCTGCGAGCGGGGGATACACTGCACCTGGAGACCACCCACACACAGCTGCCAGGGCTCTGAGTAACACACATCAACCAGTGGCATATTATTATTTATTTTTAAACACTTAATCATCACAGTCCTTATATGCATAGGGTTATGGTTCAAATCCTTCATATGTGTTGTGATGATTTGTAATGTAAACAATGTAGAATGTAAACAATAAAAGTCAACATACAATGTCAACAATATGAAAGTCCTGAATGTGTACCTGAGTGAGTGACTTGTAGCAGACTCCAGGCAGCTGCTCCTCCCTCCCCTACCTCAAGTACGGTGTTAATCAGCATGGCCACTGTGGTGCCTGCCAGGAGACGGGTGTCCCTGTTGGAGCACTGCCCGCACACAGAGGAAACAAGTAATATAGTAATACAATTTTTAAAATGCTATTTAGCACACGCTTTTATCTAAAGCGACTTACAGTCATGCATGCATAATCTTTACATATGGGTGATCCCGGTAATGGAACCCACTACCCTGGTGTTACAAGGGCCATGCGCTACCAAATGAGCTACAAAGGACCATGTAGTAAGAGTAAGAGCTGGACCATGGAGCGACATCAGGGAGAACAGACTGGCAAACCTGAATCATATTTATTTAAAATAGTTTGGGATTTAACCTGAATCGATGTCAAACACAGACCTGTCCCAGGATGATGTCCATTAGAGACTGTAGGATGCTCTGCACTGCCAAACTCCCCTGTTCCTTCTCCCACACCAGAGGGGCCACCTCATCCGGCAACAGCTGAAAAACCTGCAAACACACCTGAAGGGACATGTCGCAGATCAGTAAGACACCTACTAACACAGCCAACTCACAGGTCAGTTCAGTGACAAGACGTCTTCTGAACAGTGCTTCAAATGAATGAATGAAAAATTTAAAAAGACAAGTACAATTTTGTTGACAAGTGCAAGGAAGTTAAAGGTTGATAAAGTGCATATAGAGTATTTACCTTGACAGCTTGGTAACACAGTGGTCCATTTCTCAAACCCTCCTGCTTCAGTATTACAGGGAATAACTCAGCCACTTTATCTATCAAGGAAGGGCAGGCCTCTCGCCACAGCTCACGACCAATAGAGCTGTCCTCCAGGAACATGCAAGCTGCAAACACAAACCACACACAGGAGATCACTTGTCACCTAAAATGAGGCCAAAAAGATAATAGTTAATATTGACAATGCCACTCACACTAAAACAAAGAACAATTCAAGATGATTCTAATCCACAACTAACCTATCTGGAGGTCCCCAATGGATAATGCCTGAAAAGGAAAGATGCTGAAACATTAACATTAAACATTATCACATTGCTAAAGAATACTTCTAACCATGGATTATTTTTAGAACAATACACATACCTGATCCTTTCCCACAATAGTGCACAAACAGTGTTGGATTTCTCGAAAAACCAGCAAACGATTGACTTCTGCCAGATGTTGTAACATCTGTAATGGCATGATCAAATACATATTCAGAATAGCACTTTAGTTATTCAGCATTGAAAACATAACTTCTAAAGGACAGAGCTTGTTCTGGACCTGGTCTAATTTGCGACTGGCGATGTTAAACATCTGCATCTGCATGGCGACGAGTAGCCTGATGAGTGGCAAGAGGATCCTCTCCTCTAAACACTGAAGCTGCTTCACTGGGATCTTTCTCAGCAGCTGGCCTGCCTCCTCCAGACTACGCTCTTTGCATCGCTTTATGTTGCTCCTGTTCAGAGACAGACAACATGCCATGAAGATGAGTGACACAGACGGTAAACAATGAATGTGTACTAATTGGTTGGAAATGGGAACAGTCGGAGTGGAGCAGGAACCAGCAACTCCGTGACACCGCAGGGACTATCCCACTGCTGCCACCAGTGTAGTGATGGAGATAGAACAATCGCTGCAGGGCTTGAATCAACAACCCTGTGGTTATTGTGATGTGAATGCATTACCACCTGCAAGCCCAGATTTCTTGGCAGAGGCAGTAGTACATGCATTCCCACACATGCATTGTCATACAAACATCAGGGGTGTATTCATTATGGAAACAGTTTAACGTTTTTGCACCAAACAGAAGCATCAGAGCATAACGACAGTTTCTATTGGAAAAATGCAGGTAGGCCCCTCCTGTTTCATTCTGTTTAAGAAACATTTTGCAACAGAATCAAGATTTTGCAACAGAATCAAGATTTACCTTGAGCACTCATCAAGTTTGTTCATGAAAAGCTTTAACGTAGTGCTGACATCTGGGGGTATTTTATCCTCAGTGACCACACAGTCTAGTACAGCTTTCATCTGATCTTCGACCGATCGAACAGGCACCATTGTTTGTTAATTCCCGAAAGTTTGTTTTAAAATTATCCCTGGAAAGAAAGAGAACATGCTTCCTCGTGTTTTTCTTGTCAAACTAAATCTACTGTTGGAGTTGAGTCGTTACAGAACAGTGCATTATCAATTACCGCCATCTAGTGTATAGGAGTATGCGTTCGGTTAGCAAATCATCTTTGTAACATTACATTACGCTTTTGTGTTCATGTTTTGTTGTCAATTCATTAGGGTGCATGCAGAGAGTCCATATAATAGTGCAGGTTGCAAATTTACTTCTAGAAGTTTGCTATAACAGATATATTCTTTGTCTGTTTCCGTAGTACAGAACAACCCCACGAAGGTCGCTGTTGGCTATCTCAGTAGAAGCTCGCCCATTTCTGGAGCATGAACGCAAGTAATCCCCTAAACTGTGATTGGTTAATATTTCATTGCCATCTCTCTACAACAATTTGCAAAACTGGTGACTCCCTGGTGAGGTGGAACTATTGCGTTCTCTACAGGTTGTAGGGAAGGTTCACAGATAGAACAATTCGTTATATATATATATATATATTAGGTTTATTTATAAAAATCTTTGGAAGGCTCGCAGTTCGATTCCGGGGAGGACTACGGTTCCTTCCGGTTTAAGAAAAATATGTCGGAAGCCGGTGCTGAGTTCGAAGCAAAATAAGTGAAGACGAATGTTCTGAATGGACAACAGCAGTAGCGAAAATTATAACAAAAAGGAAATTGTCTAAAATTGGAGTGGATGATACGTGTATGAATGATAATGAATCGCTTCTTGTTGGGATGCATATGTGGGAAACCCGTTTGATGTGTCAAATGGTGAGGTATGCGCTGGGAAAAGTCTCATACTGGTCTTATTTTGATTAATCGTATTTCTGAAGAACATAGGAAGATTGCAGTGAGCCTCAAAATAATCCGAATAACAGAAGTTTTGAACTTCGGAGTAGAGCACTCTCAAAGGATTTGTTGAATACCTGAAGAAGATTCCTGGTGTGGTTGGTGCCCGGCGTCTAACCCGCTGGGTGAATGGAGAAAAAGAAGAGTCTGTCGGCCCAGTTGTTTTCTGATAAATAGCAAATACCTACGCATGTGAAGCTTGGTTATGTAAGATACGCTGTACGAACTGTCGTCCCCAACACATTGCAGTGTAAGCAGTGGCGGTTTTAGCTTGTATGGCTCCCTTGGCGAACCCGCCGCCGCTCCCCCCAAAAAGCACCATTCTGTACTAACTAATTTTTATTCAGACATTTGGAACAACACAAATAAATGTAACATTTGAAAACTATATAAATCTAAAAAAAAGATATACAAAAATACTCATGAATAAAGTGACAAAGAAACAAATTGTAGTATATAAATCAAAATATTATTACACTATTACCCTACTGCTAACAAAAAACACTAATAAAACTAAATTGCACAAATCCTATACCACACAAATACACAACACACTTTTAAAGAAGAGAACCTGATTATTACACTATTGCACTTCAAACAAGAAACACACTAAATTGCACAAATAATTGCATTACTAAATGCATTAGTACTATACAAAGGTAGAGGTGCGCTATTTGATAGATTCCCCCTACCTCTGGTTTCCAGTGGGGGGACCTGAGGTCAACAACCCCCCACCCACCCACCCATTTCATACTTCTGAGTGGGAGACCTTCCCAGGCAGTAGCCTGCCTAGCTCACTGATGATCCAGGGAGTCCACTCCGACAAGGTTAATTGACCCACAGTCCCACACGATGACAAGATATCATTGATGTAACGTCCAAATTAGTGATAGATCGCACAAATGTCACCTTTCCAATTAGTTTTTTGTGCGGGCGCCTCGTGCAGCCCCCGGCAAGATGCCTCCCTGGGAGGCTGCCCATGTCGCTTATACCTACATCCGCATCATTAGAATTGATAAGCATTTGGCCATGTTTCAAGTGTGTGCAGATGGACAGGGTATTGAAGAACGACCGTGTTGCAATTGTGGTGATCATGATCCCGAGTTCCTGGAGTGCCCTGTGAGGCGATTAAAATAATTGAGGAAACAAGTGACGCTAGTGAAGATATGGTAGTAGACGCACCACAGCCTGTAGTAATTTTTTTAGAGGGGGATCAGCTTAATATTGCGGAAAGATTGTTGCTTCCATCATTGTAATTGTCTGCATAATTTCCAATCCCCCATATCTGTTTTTTGGTAAATATATATATCCATATACATACACATATGCATACACAAACATTCATAGTTCGCAACGAGCCAGGCGGCCCAAACTGCTGCATATACCCTGACTCTGTTGCAAGAGAAGTGACATATTTTCCCTAGTTAAAATAATTTCATGTTAGCAGGCAATATTAACTAAATATGCAGGTTTAAAATATATACTTGTGTATTGATTTTAAGAAAGGCATTGATGTTTATGGTTAGGTACACGTTGGAGCAACGACAGTCCTTTTTCGCGAAAGCGCACCGAATCGATTAAATGCAACGCAGAACACGCTAGATAAACTAGTGATATCATCAACCATGTGTAGTTAACTAGTGATTATGATTGATTGATTGTTTTTTATAATATAAGTTTAATGCTAGCAAGCAACTTACCTTGGCTTACTGCATTCGTGTAACAGGCAGTCTCCTCGTGGAGTGCAATGTAAAGCAGGTGGTTAGAGCGTTGGACTAGTTAACCGTAAGGTTGCAAGATTGAATCCCCGAGCTGACAAGGTCAAAATCGGCCATTCTGCCCCTGAACAAGGCAGTTAACCCCCCATTCCTAGGCCATCATTGAAATTAAGAATGTGTTCTTAACTGACTTGCCTAGTTAAATAAAGGTGTAAAAAAATTTTTTTGTCCAAATCGGTGTCCAAAAATACAGATTTCTGATTGTTTTGAAAACTTGAAATCGGCCCTAATTAATCGGCCATTACGATTAATTGGTTGACCTCTAATTCCAGGTATGCAAAGCTCTTAGACTTACCCATAAAGACTCTCAGCTGAAATCGCTGCCAAATGTGATTCAGTGGTGTAAATACTTATGTAAATGTGATACTTCTGCATTTAATTTTCAATAAATTTACAGCAATTTCTAAAAAAAAATGTTTTCACTTTGACATTATGGGGTATTGTGTGTGGATGGGTGAGAACATTTATACACCTGTTGTACACCTGTTTACAAAGCATGTGACATAACATTTGATTTGAATTTAAGAAAATGTTTTGTTTTTCTGTCTTGAATAAAAGTAATAATGGAAAAGAATAATGGCTGGGTCTTGACTTGTTTATTAAATTGTATTATGTAGTCTTGTTTGTGTAGCCGGAAGGCTGACATTTCATTTATTTTATGCAGTGACTAAATACATTTTTTTAAACAAAACCTTGAGATGATCATTAAATGTATTGCTAGAATAGGCGTACCATTGATTTTCAGGCTAATGAATGATAACGAATGTAATAAGTCAATCTTAGCTGTTATATACAGTAGAGATATACTTTTTTTAGAATATACCAAACTATAACAAACTATAGATTTGGCAAGTTGGTTAGGACATCTACTTTGTGCATGACACAAGTCATTTTTCCAACAATTGTTTACAGACAGATTATTTAACTTAGAATTCACTTTCACAATTCCAGTGGGTTAGACGTTTACATACACTAAGTTGACTGTGCCTTTAAACAGCTTGGAAAATTCCATTTCAGGGCTTTAGAAGCTTCTGATAGGCTAATTGACATCATTTGAGTCAATTGGAGGTGTACCTGTGGATGTATTTCAAGGCCTACCTTCAAACTCAGTGGTTCTTTGCTTGACATTATGGGAAAATGAAAAGAAATCATCCAAGATCTCAGAAAAAAAATTAATTGTAGACCTCCACAAGTCTGGTTCATCCTTGGGAGTAATTTCCAAATGCCTGAAAGTACCACGTTCATCTGTACAAACTGTAGTACGCAAGTATAAACACCACGCAGCCATCATACCGCTCAGGAAGGAGACGCGTACTGTCTCCTAGAGATGAACGGACTTTGGTGCAAAAAGTGCAAATCAATCCCAGAACAACAGCAAAGAACCTTGTGAAGATGCTGGAGGAAACAGGTACAAAATGATCTATATCCACAGTAAAAACAAGTCCTATATCAATATAACCTGAAAGGCCGCTCAGCAAGGAAGAAGCCACTGCCTCAAAACCGCCTTACAAAAAGCCAGACTAGTTTGCAACTGCACATGGGGACAAAGATCATACTTTTTGGAGAAATGTCCTCTGGTGTGATTAAACAAAAATAGAACTGTTTGGCCATAATGACCGTTATTATGTTTGGAGGAAAAAAGGGAGAGACTTGCAAGCCGAAGAACACCATCCCAACCATGAAGCACGGGGGTGGCAGCATCATGTTGTGGGGGTGCTTTGCTGCAGTAGGGACTGGTGCACTTCACAAAATAGATGGCATCATGAGGAGGAAAATTATGTGGATATGTTGAAGCAACATCTCAAGACATCAGTCTTCAGAAGTTAAAGCTTGGTCGCAAATGGGTCTTCCAAATGGACAATGACCCCAAGCAAAATGGCTTAAGGTCAACAAAGTCAAGGTATTCGAGTGGCCATCACAAAGCCCTGAACTCAATCCTATGGAAAATTTGTGGGCAGAACTGAAAAAGCGCGTGCGAGCCAGGCCTCCCAACCTGACTCAGTTACACCAGCTCTGTCAGGAGGAATGGGCCAAAATTCACCCAACCTATTGTGGGAAGCTTGTGGAAGGCTACCCGAAACGTTTGACCCAAGTTAAACAATTTAAAGGCAATGCTACAAATAATAATTTAGTGTATGTAAACTTCTGATCCACTGGGAATGTGATGAAAGAAATAAAAGCTGAAATAAATCATTCTCTCTACTATTATTCTGACATTTCACATTCTTAAATAAAGTGGTGATCCTAACTGACATAAAATAGGGATTTTTTTTCTTTATGTACATTTTTCTTTAGGCTAAGGCACTAGGATTGGACTATAGTGAGAACCTGACCCAATACATTCTGCTCAGGTGTAACGGCTTTCTAGGTGTGGTGAAGGAGAGTCGGACCAAACTGCAGCATGTAGATTGCGATCCATGTTTACAAAACAATAAATGTAATGAAAACCGAAACAGCCTATACTTGTCAACTAAATACAGCGACAGGAACAAAGACACTAAGGACAATCACCCACGACAAACTCAAAGAATATGGCTGCCTAAATATGGTTCCCAATCAGAGACAACGATAAGCACCTGCCTCTGATTGAGAACCACTCCAGACAGCCATAGACTTTTCTAGATAACCCCACTAGCTACAATCCCAAATACATACACACCAAAACCCCAAGACAAAACACACCACAATACAAAAACTCCATGCCACACCCTGGCCTGACCCAATACATGAAGAAAAACACAAAATACTTAGACCAGGGCGTGACAGAACCCCCCCCCCCCCTAAGGTGCGGACTCCCGAACGCACCTCAAAACAATAGGGAGGGTCCGGGTGGGCGTCTGTCCATGGTGGCGGTTCCGGCGCAGGACGTGGAACCCACTCAGTCAATGTCTTAGTCCCCTCTCCTCGCGTCCCTGGATAGACCACCCTCGCCGCCGACCATGGCCTAGTAGTCCTCACCCAGAACCCCACTGGACTGAGGAGCAGATCGGGACTGAAGGACAGCTCGGGACTGAGGCAGCTCGGGACTGAGGGGAAGCTCGGGACTGAGGGGAAGCTCGGGAGTGAGAGAAAGCTCGGGAGTGAGAAGAAGCTCAGGCAGGTTGATGGATCTAACAGATCCTGGCTGGCTGGTGGTTCCGGCAGATCCTGGCTGACTGGCGGATCCTGGCTGACTAGCAGATCCTGGCCGACTGGCAGATCCTGGCCGACTGGCACTACTGGCGGATCCTGGCCGACTGGCACTTCTGGCGGATCCTGGCCGACTGGCGGATCCTGGCTGACTGGTGGATCTAACTCATCCTGACAGACTGGCGACGCTGGGCAGACTGGCGGCGCTGGGCAGACTGGCGGCGCTGGGCAGACTGGCAGCTCCTTGCAGACTGGCAGCTCCTTGCAGACTGGCAGCTCCTTGCAGACTGGCAGCTCTGGCTGCTTCATGTAGACTGACAGCTCTGGCTGCTCCATGCAGACTGGCAGCTCCATGCAGACTGGCAGCTCCATGCAGACTGGCAGCTCCATGCAGACTGGCAGCTCCATGCAGACTGACAGCTCTGGCTGCTCCATGCGGACTGACAGCTCTGGCTGCTCCATGCGGACTGACAGCTCTGGCTGCTCCATGCGGACTGACAGCTCTGGCTGCTCCATGCGGACTGACAGCTCTGGCTGCTCCATGCGGACTGACAGCTCTGGCTGCTCCATGCGGACTGACAGCTCTGGCTGCTCCATGCGGACTGACAGCTCTGGCTGCTCCATGCGGACTGGCAGCTCTGGCTGCTCCATGCGGACTGGCAGCTCTGGCTGCTCCATGCGGACTGGCAGCTCTGGCTGCTCCATGCGGACTGACAGCTCTGGCTGCTCCATGCGGACTGACAGCTCTGGCTGCTCCATGCGGGCTGGCAGCTCTGGCTGCTCCATGCGGGCTGGCAGCTCTGGCTTCTCCATGCGGGCTGGCAGCTCTGGCTGCGCTGAACAGGCGGGAGGCTCCGGCAGCGCTGTAGAGGAAGGCTCTGGCTGCGCTGAACAGGCGGGAGGCTCCGGCAGCGCTGTAGAGGAGAAAGGCTCTGGCAGCGCTGTAGAGGAGAAAGGCTCTGGCTGCGCTAAACAGGCGGGAGACTCCAGCAGCGCAGGAGAGGAGAAAAGCGCTGGCTGCGCTGAACAGGCGAGGCGCACTGAAGGCCTGGTGCGTGGTGCTGGAACTGGTGGTACTGGATCGAGGACACGCACAGGAAGCCTGGTGCGGGGAGCTGCTACCGGAGGACTGGAGTGTGGAGGTGGCACAGGATGGGCTAGACCGTGAAGGCGTACTGGAGATCTTGAGAGCAGTGTTGGCACAGGACGTGCAAGGCTAGGGATGTGCACAGGAGGCCTGGTGCGTGAGGCTGGCACCAACTTCACCAGCCGACTAACACGCACCTCAGGACGAGTATGGAGCGCTAACCCAGGTGCCATCAAATCCCCAACACGTTCCGTCGGGCGAATTCCATGCAAAAAGCACCAACACAGCAACTCCCTCATTTCTCTCTCCTCCAATTTCCCCATTAACTCCTTCACAGTCTCTGTTTCGCTCACCTCCAACACCGGCTCTGGTTCTGGTCTCCTCCTTGGCTCCTCACGATAAACAGGGAGAGTTGGCTCAGGTCTGACTCCTGACTCTGCCACCCTCTCCCTGAGCCCCCCCCCCCCCAATAAATTTTTGGGGCTGATTCTCAGGCTTCCATCCGCTACGCCGTGCTGCCTCCTCATATCTGCGCCTCTCAGCTTTCTCCGCCTCCAGTTCTTCCTTGGGACGGCGATATTCTCCAGGCTGAGCCCAGGGTCCTTTACCGTCCAGTTCTTCCTCCCATGTCCATTTCTCCAGGTGGTGCAGCCTCTCCCACTGCAGCTGCTCCTGCTGCTGCCTCTGTTGCCTCTCCTGTGGCTCCTGCCTGTTAACACGCTGCTTGGTCCGTTGGTGGTGGGTGATTCTGTAACGGCTTTCTAGGTGTGGTGAAGGAGAGTCGGACCAAACTGCAGCATGTAGATTGCGATCCATGTTTAATGAAAACAAACGTAAATACGAATAAACACAAAACACTACAAAACAATAAATTTAATGAAAACCGAAACAGCCTATACTTGTCAACTAAATACAGCGACAGGAACTAAGGACAATCACCCACGACAAACTCAAAGAATATGGCTGCCTAAATATGGTTCCCAATCAGAGACAACGATAAGCACCTGCCTCTGATTGAGAACCACTCCAGACAGCCATAGACTTTTCTAGATAACCCCACTAGCTACAATCCCAAATACATACACACCAAAACCCCAAGACAAAACACACCACAATAAAAAACTCCATGCCACACCCTGGCCTGACCCAATACATGAAGAAAAACACAGAATACTTAGACCAGGGCGTGACATCAGGTAAGTCACTGGATACACACACTGAGAAGTTGATCAAATTGCCTTAGTGGGAGATCCAAGCAGTGGAAGTCAGATAATTGGCAAAATGGCAAAAGCCTATAACACTGTCCATTGCCATCACACCTATGTTACTTTTCTGTCTGTGCTGTCCTTCTTTTGAGACAAAAAAAAGTGTGATTGAATAAAGTCCTCCCTGTTAGGACTACTGTCTCTGATGTGAGTGTTGCCCCGACTGGGACTCAGTCTTTCCCTGTCACCTCCACCATCACCTTCACTGATATCCCCATCAACACAGGACCACCCAAAACCAGGTGACCCCTGAAATACTAAAGCCCTCAGAATTGAAATCAACAGCCTCCGTATAATGTTTTTATGACTACGTTGAAAGGTTTGGGAAGTGCTGTGAATAAAACTCTGATGTGGTTCTGCCCTGGTGTCCTGACTGCGACAGGAATGATGTGTACTGGCCCCAGCTGTCTTTCCCCCTCACCAGGTATTACACAGGTGAGACTCTGCTGTCCCAAGATGTGACAAGTGAAATATTATAAATAGATGATGGCAGTAGGATTAAAGCTTTCCCTCCACCCTTCTACCTCCAGGTGAGTTCTGGCCAAGGGCCTTATCCTGGTGTTTTTCTTCATCGCTGCCTCCATTCTTGAGACTCGATGGAAACAGATCCGACAGGCATGGAGAAGTGCTTTTCTCTAAACCCAGGTATCTGAGAAAGAGTGAGGTAATAATGAGACAAATTAACATGCACTAACTCTTGAGGCTTGAATATGCTTGATCCTGCTGTTTGTGTCTGAACATTGTTATTGATGTAATGAAGTCATGTGCAGGTGGTAAGCTTAACAGTTTCAGCAGGTTTTCATGGTTTATAAGAATGTAAATTATCAAGTTTGATTGTATTTTGATATTTTTAAAGATATTTTTTTACCGTTTAAAATCTCATTTTTGATTAACTTGAAATGTGAATCTGGCCTGGGACAAAGATTGTCTATTATATTTATGAGATATTCAAGTGACCGCTCTAAGAATGGAAGAGGTGAGATCAGGTGGGACCATTCTAACCAATGAGAGGGCAGATACAAGTGTGAACAACAGGCATAGAGATAGATAGAGGACTCGTCTTTGTATCTGTGCCATTCTAGCATCTGCGATGGCATGGACAGTGCCATTGAAGACATCTCCATTTTATAGTAGTCCATTTCCTTCTTCATTGGCTGATTACTCCCTACTCATAGCAATCCCCACCTAGTTGACTACTTTATTTTAAAGTAGTACATTTTCTTCTTCTTCTTTGGCTGATTGCTCCCAACCCATAGGAATCCCTATATAATAGACAATATTTGTCCCAGGCCAGATTCACATGTCAAGTTAATAAAAATGCTTTCCCTTACATCAGACTTTTTTGTACATGTGGTTGCTGCTACCGTCTCTTATGACCGAAAATAACTTCTGGACATCAGGACTGTGATTACTCACCACGGACGGGCAGAATCCTTTTTTTCTTTTAACGAGCCTGAACGAGCCCAACGCGTACAACATACTGCTTTCTCGGGAACAGGCACAGATCCCCGTGATTTGCGTGAAGAGGAGGTGGAAAAAAAGGTGCTAGAGGGCAGGCTGCCTTCTGAGAATTTGTAAGCGATCGAATATACCCCCACTTCCTTCCATTCTGCTAGCAAATGTGAAATCTTTGGATAATAAAATCGATGACCTACGCGGAAGAATAAACTACCAATGGGACATTCAAAACTGTAATATCTTATGCTTCACTGAGTCGTGGCTGAATGATGATATTATCAACATACAGCTGGCTGGTTATACTCTGTACCGGCAGGATAGAACAGCAGCGTCTGGTAAGACAAGGGGCGGCTGAATATGTATTTTTGTAAATAACAGCTGTTGCACGATTTGTAAGGAAGTCTCCAACTATTGCTCGTCTGAGGTAGAGTATCTCATGATAAGCTGTAGACCACTCTATCTACCTAGAGAGTTTTCATCTGTATTTTTCGTAGCTGTTTACATACCACCACAGTCAGAGGCTGGCACTAAGACAGCATTGAATGAGCTGTATTCCGCCATAAGAAAACAAGAAAACGCTCATCCAGAGGCGGCGCTCCTAGTAGCCGGGGACTTTACTGCAGGAAAACTTAAATCCGTTTTACCAAATTTCTGTCAGGATGTTAAATGTGCAACAGGAGGAAAAAAACTAAACACACAGAGAGGCATACAAAGCTCTCCCTCACCCTCCATTTGTCAAACCTAACCATAATTCTATCCTCCTGATTCCTGCTTACAAGCAAAAATTAAATCAGGAAGCACCAGTGACTAGATCAATAAAAAAGTGGTCAGATGAAGCAGAAGCTAAGCTACAGGACTGTTTTGCTAGCACAGACTGGAATATGTTCCGGGATTCCTCTGATGGCATTGAGGAGTACACCATATGTAACGGCGTTCTTCGTTTGTCGAAAGAGAGTCGGACCGAAATGCAGCGTGGTGGTTAATCATGATCTTTAATAAAGAAAACGGCGATACATGAAATAACTAAATAAATACGAAAACAACAAACGGAACCTGAAACCTAATACAGCCTATCTGGTGAACACTACACAAAGACAGGAACAATCACCCACGAAAGACAAAGCGAAACTCAGGCTACCTAAATACGGTTCCCAATCAGAGACAACAAGAAACACCTGACTGATCGAGAACCGCCTCAGGCAGCCCAAACCTAACTAGACACACCCCTAATCATAGCAATCCCAATCCTATAAAACCCCAATGCGAAACACAACACGTAAACCCATGTCACACCCTGGCCTGACCAAAATATATAACGAAAACACAAAAACCTAAGACCAAGGCGTGACAGAATCCCCCCCCCCCCCAAGGTGCGGACTCCCGGACGCACCTCAAAACCATAGGGAGGGTCCGGGTGGGCGTCTGTCATTGGTGGCAGCGCCGGCTCGGGACGTGGACCCCACTTCATTAATGTCCTCGTTCCTCCCCTTCGCGTCCTGGGATAATCCACCCTCGCCGCCGACCATGGCCTAATAGTCCTCACCCAGAACCCCACAGAACTAAGGAGCAGCTCGTGACTGAGGGGCATCTCGGGACTGAGGGACAGCTCGGGACTGAGGGGCAGCTCGGGACTGAGGGGCAGCTCGGGACTGAGGGGCAGCTCGGGACTGAGGGGCAGCTCGGGACTGAGGCAGCTCGGGACTGAGGGGCAGCTCGGGACTGAGGGGCAGCTCGGGACTGAGGGGCAGCCCGGAACTGAGGGGCAGCCCGGAACTGAGGGGAAGCCCAGTACTGAGAGGAAGCCCAGTACTGAGAGGAAGCCCAGTACTGAGAGGAAGCCCAGTACTGAGATGAAGCTCAGGTAGGTAGTAGGCTCCGGTAGATCCTGGCTGGCTGGCGGATCTGGAAGATTCAGGTTGACTAGCAGATCTAGCTGCTCTATGCAGACTGACAGCTCTGACTGCTCCATGCAGGCTGACAGCTCCTTGCAGACTGGCAGCTCTTTGCAGACTGACAGCTCTGACTGCTCCATGCAGGCTGACAGTTCCTTGCAGACTGACAGATCCTTGCAGACTGACAGCTCCATGCAGACTGACAGCTCCATGCAGACTGACAGCTCTGACTGCTCCATGCAGGCTGACAGCTCATTGCAGACTGGCAGCTCCTTGCAGACTGGCAGCTCCTTGCAGACTGGCAGCTCCTTGCAGACTGACAGCTCCTTGCAGACTGGCAGCTCCTTGCAGACTGGCAGCTCCTTGCAGACTGGCAGCTCCTTGCAGACTGGCAGCTCTGGCTGCTTCATGCAGACTGACAGCACCCTGCAGACTGGCAGCTCCTTGCAGACTGGCAGCTCTTTGCAGACTGACAGCTCCTTGCTGACTGGCAGCTCTTTGCAGACTGACAGCTCTGGCTGCTTCATGCAGACTGACAGCTCTGACTGCTCCATGCAGGCTGACAGCACCCTGCAGACTGGCAGCTCCTTGCAGACTGGCAGCTCCCTGCAGACTGGCAGCTCTTTGCAGACTGGCAGCTCCCTGCAGACTGGCAGCTCTTTGCAGACTGACAGCTCCATGCAGACTGGCTGCTCAGGCTGCTTCAAACAGGCAGGAGGCTCCGGCAGCGCTGTAGAGAGAGAAGGCTCTGATAGCGCTGAACAGGCGGGAGACTCCGACAGCGCAGGAGGGAAGGAAGGCTCTGGCTGTGCTGAACAGGCGGGAGACTCCGACAGAGCGGGAGAGGCGAGGCGCACTGTAGGCCTGATGCGTGGTGCGGGCACTGGTGATACTGGAGCGAGGACACGCACAGGAAGCCTGGTGCGGGGAGCTGCTACCGGAGGACTGGTGTGTGGAGGTGGCTCTGGATGGACCGGACCGTGCAGGCGCACTGGAGCTCTTGAGCACCGAGCCTGCCCAAGCTTACCTGGCTCGATGCCCACTCTAGCCCGGCCAATATGAAGGGCTGGTATGATCCGTACCGGGCTATGCACCCGCACTGGAGACACCGTGCGCTCACTAGCATAACACGGTGCCTGCCCGGTCTCTTTAGCCCCCCGGTAAGCACAGGGAGTTTGCGCAGGTCTCCTACCTGGCATAGCCATACTCCCTGTAAGCCCCCCCCCCCAATAAATTTGTGGGGCCGACTCTCAGGCTTCCATCCGCGTCGCCGTGCTGCCTCCTCATACCAGCGCCTCTCTGCTTTAGCCGCCTCTAGTTCTTCCTTGGGACGGCGATATTCTCCAGGCTGGGCCCAGGGTCCTTTTCCGTCCAGTTCCTCCTCCCATGTCCAATACTCCAAGTGATGCAGCCTCTCCCACTGCAACTGCTCTTCACGATTAGCAGGGAGAGTTGGCTCAGGTCTGACACCCGACTCAGCCACTCTCCCTCTGAGCCCCCCCCCAATACATTTTTGGGGCTGCTTTTCAGGTTTCCTTGCCAACCGTGTTCCCTCGTATCGTCGGCTCTTATCTCCGGCTGCCTCTGCTCTCCTAAGTGCCTCCACCTGTTCCCGTGGGAGGCGATCTCTTCCAGCCAGTATCTCCTCCCAAGTGTAACAACCTTTGCCATCCAATACGTCTTCCCATGTCCATTCCTCCTTTCGCTTTTCCTGCGGTCGCTGCCTGTAACCACGCCGCTCGGTCCGTGTGTGGTGGGTGATTCTGTAACGGCGTTCTTCGTTTGTCGAAAGAGAGTCGGACCGAAATGCAGCGTGGTGGTTAATCATGATCTTTAATAAAGAAAACGGCGATACATGAAATAACTAAATAAATACGAAAACAACAAACGGAACGTGAAACCTAATACAGCCTATCTGGTGAACACTACACAAAGACAGGAACAATCTCCCACGAAAGACAAAGCGAAACTCAGGCTACCTAAATACGGTTCCCAATCAGAGACAACAAGAAACACCTGACTGATCGAGAACCGCCTCAGGCAGCCCAAACCTAACTAGACACACCCCTAATCATAGCAATCCCAATCCTATAAAACCCCAATGCGAAACACAACACGTAAACCCATGTCACACCCTGGCCTGACCAAAATATATAACGAAAACACAAAAACCTAAGACCAAGGCGTGACACCATATCAGTCATTGGCTTCATCAATAAGTGCATTGATGACATCGTCCCCACAGTGACCGTATGTACATACCACAACCAGAAACCATAGATTACAGGCAACATTCGCACTGAGCTAAAGGCTAGAGCTGCCGCTTTCAAGGAGCGGGACTCTAACCCTTGAAGCTTATAAGAAATCCTGCTATGCCCTCCGACAAACCATCAGACAGGCAAAGCGTCAATACAGGACTAAGATCGAATCGTACTAAACGGGCTCTGACGCTCGTGGCAGGGCTTGCAAACCATTACAGACTGCAAAGGGAAGCACAGCCGAGAGCTGCCCAGTGACACAAGCCTACCAGACAAGCTAAACTACTTCTATGCTCGCTTGCACTGCATGCACTGACCAACTGACAAGTGTCTTCACTAACATTTTCAATCTCTCCCTGTCCGCGTCTGTAATACCAACATGTTTTAAGCAGGCCACCACAGTCCCTTTGCCCAAGAACACTAAGGTAACCTGCCTAAATGACTACCGACCTGTAGCACTCACGTCTGTAGCCATAAAGTGCTTTGAAAGGCTGGTCATGGCTCACATCAACAACATTATCCCAGAAACACTAGACCCACTCCAATTTGCATACCACCCCAACATAATTCGAAATAAATCACAACAGTGTCAGCAGCTAAGCACACCCACACCATCACACCTCATCCATCAAGGGATGACTGCCTTGCCTGGTTCACCAATTACTTTGCAGACAGAGTTCAGTGCGTCAAATTGGAGGGCATGCTGTCTGGTCCTCTGGCAGTCTCTATGGGGGTGCCACAGGGTTCAATTCTCGGGCCGACTCTTTTCTCTGTGTATATCAATGATGTTGCTCTTGCTGCGGGCGATTCCCTGATCCACCTCTACGCAGACGACACCATTCTATATACCTTCGGCCCGTCTTTGGACACTGTGCTATCTAACCTCCAAACAAGCTTCAATGCCATACAACACTCCTTCCGTGGCCTCCAACTGCTCTTAAACGCTAGTAAAACCAAATGCATGCTTTTCAACCGGTCGCTGCCTGCACCCGCATGCCCGACTAGCATCACCACCCTGGATGGTTCCGACCTAGAATATGTGGACGTCTATAAGTACCTAGGTGTCTGGCTAGACTGCAAACTCTCCTTCCAGACTCATATCAAACATCTCCAATCGAAAATCAAATCAAGAGTCGGCTTTCTATTCCGCAACAAAGCCTCCTTCACTCACGCCGCCAAGCTTACCCTAGTAAAACTGACTATCCTACCGATCCTCGACTTCGGCGATGTCATCTACAAAATGGCTTCCAACACTCTACTCAGCAAACTGGATGCAGTCTATCACAGTGCCATCCGTTTCGTCACTAAAGCACCTTATACCACCCACCACTGCGACTTGTATGCTCTAGTCGGCTGGCCCTCGCTACATATTCGTCGCCAGACCCACTGGCTCCAGGTCATCTACAAGTCCATGCTAGGTAAAGCTCCGCCTTATCCCAGCTCACTGGTCACGATGGCAACACCCATCCGTAGCACGCGCTCCAGCAGGTGTATCTCACTGATCATCCCTAAAGCCAACACCTCATTTGGCCGCCTTTCGTTCCAGTACTCTGCTGCCTGTGACTGGAACGAATTGCAAAAATCGCTGAAGTTGGAGACTTTTATCTCCCTCACCAACTTCAAACATCAGCTATCTGAGCGGCTAACCGATCGCTGCAGCTGTACATAGTCTATTGGTAAATAGCCCACCCTTTCTCACCTACCTCATCCCCATACTGTTTTTATTTATTTACTTTTCTGCTCTTTTGCACACCAATATCTCTACCTGTACATGACCATCTGATCATTCATCACTCCAGTGTTAATCTGCAAAATGTTAATTATTTGCCTACCTCCTCATGCCTTTTGCACACATTGTATATAGACTCCCCCTTTGGTTTCTACTGTGTTATTGACTTGTTAATTGTTTACTCCATGTGTAACTCTTTGTTGTCTGCTCACACTGCTATGCTTTATCTTGGCCAGGTCGCAGTTGCAAATGAGAACTTGTTCTCAACTAGCCTACCTGGTTAAATAAAGGTGAAATAAAAAAAGTAAAAATTTAAAAAAAAAAAAATCCTCCTTGCTTCACGGTGGGAACCACACATGCGGAGATCATCCGTTCACCTACTCTGCATCTCACAAAGACACGGCGGTTGGAACAAAAAATCTCAAAGATTTCCACCAGTCTAATGTCCATTACTCGTGTTTCTTGGCCCAACAAGTCTCTTCTCTCTTCGACCATGAAGGCCTGATTGACGCAGTCTCCTCAACAGTTGATGTGAAGATGTGTCTGTTACTTGTATACTCTTCGAAGCATTTATTTGGGCTGCAATTTTTGAGGTTGATAACTCTAATGAACTTATCCTCTGCAGCAGAGGTAACTCTGCGTCTTCCTTTCCTGTGGCGGTCCGGATTGACTGACCTTCATGTCTTAAAGTAATGGTGGACTGCCGTTTCTCTTTGCTTATTTGAGCTGTTCTTGCCATAATATGGACTTGGTCTTTTAGGGCTATCTGCTGTATACCACCCCTACCTTGTCACAACACAACTGATTGGCTCAAACACATTAAGAAGGACAGAATTTCCACAATTGAACTTTTAACAAGGCACACCTGTTAATTGAAATGCATTCCAGGTCACGACGTCATGAAGCTGGTTGAGAGAATGCCAAGAGTATTTAACCTTTATTTATCTAGGCAAGTCAGTTAAGAACAAATTCTTATCTTACAATGACTCCCTACCCCGACCAAACCCTCCCCTTACCCGGACAACGCTGGGCCAATTGTGCACCGCCCTATGGGACTCCCGATCACGGCCGGTTGTGATACAGCCCAGGATCAAACCAGGGTCTGTAGTGACACCTCTAGCACTGAGATGCAGTGCCTTAGACCGCTGCATCACTCGGGAGCTAAGACAAAGGGTGGCTACTTTGAAGAATCTCAAATATAAAATATATTTTGATTTGTTTAACACTTTTTTGGTTACTACATGATTCCATATGTTATTTTATTGTTTTGATGTCTTCACTATTATTCTACAATGTAGAAAATAATACTAATAAAGAAAAACCATTGAATGAGTAGGTGTGTCCAAACTTTTGACTGGTACTGTATGCTTCAGTAAGGTTGGCTTCTTAGCGTTCATAGCAATGGTTATCAGAGAAAATAGATGTTGTGGTGCCAGCTGCAGAGATGTATTTTGGCATACGAGAGATTTGACTTCAGAAGAGTTACAGGATGTGTTGAGTGGCGGTGTCCCGTTCTCCCAGGCCGTTGGCATGGTGCAGGTGCAGATAGGGTCAAAGTAGTGGAATGAGGTTGTGGACTTTTAATGAGTGTAGAGTTAGTTGGTAGGGTGTTTTTTAATGATATTTTTTTAGTTTAGTTTTTCCTTTTCCCATTTTGTTTCACAAAGTATAATATATTTATATTATGGTCCAGTTGAAGGCGGTAATGCAACATATTGGATGCCAACCGATGTTAAACTCAAAAGAAGAAGACTTGCGGAGTTGGATGATGGTTGGGTCAAGTCGGAGCTCCTTTTTTCCCCCCGAGTTACCAGTCGTCTTGAACGCACTGAAGTCGGAGATTTCCAAGTTGTTTTGAACGCGGCATAACTTGCATACAAGCTCCATATCAATGGGCGCATGAGTATTTAAAGCAAGTTAGTCTTATTTGAAGTTTCTAAAATGTGCTTATAGTAATAGTTATCTACCGGAATGTTTGTACTGTCAGAAGCTAGCTAACGTTACCACAACTTGATTGAGAAGAGAGTTTACTTAACCATCTAACGCTAGCTAGTGACAGAGTGGACCTTCTGGTTCGCTAAATCGATAGCCACGTTAATGTGGTTACAGCAAGATGACTTCGACGGGTCCTTTTTGAGACTCACTGGACTGGAGACGTGTCACTGATGGGCCAATGATTGACACGGTGTTGAAGTGAATGCACCGGTAGTTTGCTAGCCAGCCAGCTAGTTGCTAGCTTGCCAGCTAGCTACTTCTAAGACGCCGGAGCTCGCCGGTGAGATTGTTCGTCCGCTAAGCCTACCCAGGGAAGTGGTTTGTTCTCGTGACTAAGATTAGCTCAAACTAGCGAGCCGGTTGTCTTGTGTGAGGAGAAGCGCAGGCTGTCAAGATGGGCTCGTTGTTCCGAAGTGAAGAGATGTGTTTGACCCAGCTGTTTCTTCAGTCTGGATCAGCATACGACTGCATCAGCGAACTGGGAGAAATGGGTATGGTGGAATTCAGAGACGTAAGTATTGATCCCCAAATAAACTGTCATCTAACTAGCACAGCTGTATTGAAACAAATTGAAAAGTTATTCTCTCTTTGGTGCTGTTGTGTTGTGAGCTGTCACTGTCAGACATGAGCAGGAATGTAGAATGTTGCCCATGGGTTTCCTTAACACAAGACCTGACACAAGATGGCTTATATAACACGTCAAGTCTAACCATATTGAGTACAGTAGATTGCTTGCTTTAACAGGTTCTTGTGAGGAGTCTGGACCAGTTTCATTTCATTCGTTGCAACTTGCCCTGTAGAGCAGTGGTCACCAACCTTTCCCGAGGCAAGACCACTTTGAGGCTAAATTCAAGCAGAGATCTACTGCTCAGATTGTTTTAAACATGACTTAAAAAACGTAAGCCGAGGCAACAATAACCAATTAAAAACAGCTTTCTAGTAATGAGGTTTTTTCATTATGCTATATGCCCAATACATTATCACTGCATATTGGCTATGCTAGATTTGTACTGGTGCTGTTCTCCTCAGATAATTTTAAAATGATTTAAACAATTGAGGTATATGATCACACTGGTAATATATAATTTGTTGTATTACTTGTGAGGCACAGCTAAGTAAGCATAATGTTATTTAATTTTTTACTGGACTGATGGCCTGCATCTGAGGGTCAGTCTGAGGGGAGTGAGGGAACAGCGTAAGGCTTAACACCCTGACTCTCCAGAAAATGGGACACAGTCTTCCAGCTGATGTTGTTACTCCTATGACCAGAGAAAGTGAAATATTTCTTGGTATTTCAAAATACACAAGTCGCTAATAATAACACAAGCTTATCGGAACACTTTGCTATACTCATTCATTGCAGCTGCAATGCTGGTGGCTTATAAATGTGTTGAACAAAGTGTTGACAGTGCTGAATAACAATTTAAATATGAAATTACAAACAGTAGCTCATTTGTATTCGTTGAGTCGCCAGTCATGGTTTTGAAATCTCACAGTATCAACATTGCATGTTCCAGGCTTCTTTTTACAGTCTATTGCTCGAGGAAACTTTGCAGACGCGGTGATCTGGCCTATCTGATTGGCCAGTGGTAGGCCTATAGGTGCACTTGATTTGCTCACTGTGCCTGCCGGGTACGCAGAGTTCTACCTTCAGACACATGAAATGGTTCAAAATGGGAAAGTTGACTTCCTGTTGCTAGGGCTGCTGAATCAAGTGCACCTACCGCCAACAGCGTGAAACAAATACAAACAAATAGGACCGCAAATGGCGTTATCGTTGTGTTTTTAACAGAAATGTCTTGGAGAACGATCAGTCGATCACGATCGACCGGTTGGTGACCACTGCTGTAGAGTATAATGTGGAATGTTGACGATAATTTGCAAAATCCAGTCAATCTGCTCAGACAGGTGTGTGTTTGTGGTGAAAGTAACAATGTTGCTCTGCTCTTACTGTTTCAGCTCAACCCCAGCGTGAATCTATTCCAGCGGAAGTTTGTCACTGAGTTAAAAAGATGTGAGGAGATGGAGAGAATTTTAGGTAAGGATAAAACCGGTCGGTTTAATCTTTAATAAAAGTGATGATGGGCATGATTCACTCCTGAATAACTCAACAACATTCACACTTAGTTAGTTACTGTGTAAATCCCAGTCTCCATGGTCATGGTAAAGTTATGAGATACACTGATCTGGCCAATGAGTCTCATCCAAGGCAGCTAAACTCAGGCTTAATTTGAGGCCAATGCTTGGTGATTAAATATAGGTCCCCAAAAAAGGAAACTACAAGGAGCGTTGGGGTGAGTTTCTCAGAAATGTGAGCTCCTGAGAGGAAAGGATAAGTGTGAGGCAGAGTTCATTTGACTCGTGAGGACTTTAAACACTGCACTGTCCTTAGCCCTGGGCTGTCCTTAGCACCGGACAAAGGGTGTTTTCACATATAGTCCTCTTTAAAAAAAACAATAACTGTTCTTTGTATTCACACTGCCCTTGCATTTGAATGAGGACTCAACTATTTTGCCAGTTCACTTCACCTATTTTGTGGACAGAGTCCTCTTTGCTTTCACATTGCTAACTTCAATAAGCATTTCTAAACGGCTGGCCATGCCTTCCTCCTGGCTACTCCAACTTCGGCCTCCAACTGCTCTTAAACGCTAATAAAACCAAATGCATGCTTTTCAACCGTTCGCTGCCTGCACCCGCACGCCTGACTAGCATCACCACCCTGGATGGTTCCGACCTAGAATATGTGAACATCTATAAGTACCTAGGTGTCTGGCTAGACTGTAAACTCTCCTTCCAGACTCATATCAAACATCTCCAATCTAAAATCAAATCTAGTCGGTTTTCTATTCCGCAACAAAGCCTCCTTCACTCACGCCGCCAAACTTACCCTAGTAAAACTGACTATCCTACAGATCCTCGACTTCGGCGACGTCATCTACAAAATAGCTTCCAATACTCTACTCACCAAACTGGATGCAGTTTATCACAGTGCCATCCCTTTTGTTACTAAAGCACCTTATACCACCCACCACTGCGACCTGTATGCTCTAGTCGGCTGGTCCTCGCTACATATTCGTCGCCAGACCCACTGGCTCCAGGTCATCTACAAGTCCATGCTAGGTAAAGCTGCGCCTTATCTCAGTTCACTGGTGACGATGGCAAAACCCACCCGTAGCACGCGCTCCAGCAGGTGTATCTCACTGATCATCCCTAAAGCCAACACCTCACAATGTAATCAATTTTATAAGGCTGTAACGTAACAAGGTGTGGAAAAAGTAAAGGGGTCTGAATACTTTCCGATTGCGCTGTATACCTACTTACATTTTGGAAGCTAATAGATTGCATATAGTTAATCTGAGATATTGTAATCAGAAGATACTATTAACATGTCCATTTTATTGGTAACAGAATAAATAGCAATAGAATAACTGCAGAATAAATAATGCTGTAATTTGACAATCGTATGCCCAAGGTAGCGCTACAATGGATTATGTACCATATGTTGTGATTCTCACCAACTATATTGTCTAATCACACTATTCAAACCCCACAAGCAATAAACATCTTATGAAGTTATCTTAGTCTATATGTCACATATTGCAAACAAATAATCTAAACTAAGAACTCCACACATTTTGGAATTTCTGTGCGTCATTGACAATCGCTAATCAATATCCAAAAACGGCGCACACTTTTTTTTCTGTGAACCTGCACATCTTCTCTCATTTGTGGCACCAATGTGAGGGTTTATACCAGGGGAAACGGTGTTACAGTAGTCTAGTGTGTGGTGCGGGAATAATGACCAGCAAACCTGGGGAGCTTTGCATTCACATTGTCCTAAAAAAAGGAAACCGGACTGCGGAATTCAAGCAAACCAAACTCAGACCACCTCTCGATGGTCTCCGTTCAGTTCGCTTCGGGTGCTTTTTTGAGGGGTCTGAGTTTTCACACTACCCAAAAAATTAAGTGAACTGCTCTGAGTTCACAAAAATGTCCTGAAAGGGCCTTAAGACTGGCTCTGGGATAGCTTATCCCGTGTTCACATAAGCATTTGTTAACCTTGGGCTAAGCTTTAACCCTGGACTAAGGATTCACATTTGTATCCCAAAGCCCTGGAATAACAGACGAATGCAACACTCGACCAGAGGTGGAAAGTAACAAACTATTCTCATTATTGTAATTGAGTGGCTTTTCCAAGTACTTGTATTTTTAAAGTCCGTATTTTAAAGCTGCAATATGTTACTTTGTCTTTAAAAAAACAATTATGTTCTAAAGCTCTTAAATTGCTAGTGATCATCCAATGTGATTTCAACAGTAACAATATTGCGCTTCCAGCCTACCTGAAAAATGCTGTATTCAATTTCCCTGTCTGGAAAGATTTCCGACTGCATATAATGAATTAAGAGTTTCCGGAGGCAGTGCCAGATCAGACTGAGATATGAATGGAACTTTGATGCCCATATGGCAGATACAGGTAGCACACAACTTGTCCCAGCAGTTCAGACCCCATCTAACATAAAGAAACTAGAGTTCGACCGATTATGATTTTTCAACGCCGAATAGTTTTTTAATATTTTTTTGGAGGACTAAAAAAAGCCGGTACCGATTTTTAAATCGGCCTATTTAAAAAATATATATAAAAAAATATAAAAAATACTTTTTTTATATATATTTGTAATAATGACAATTACAACAATACTGAATTAACATTTATTTTAACTTAATATAATACATCAATTTAGTCTCATAAATAATGAAACATGTTCAATTTGGTTTAAATAATGTACCAAAAGTGTTGGAGAAGAAAGTAAAAGTGCAATATGTGCCATGTAAAAAAGCTAACGTTTAAGTTCCTTGCTTAGAACATTACAACTTATGAAAGCTGGTGGTTCCTTTTTACATGAGTCTTCAATATTCCCAGGTAAGAAGTTTTAGGTTGTAGTTATTATAGGACTATTTCTCTCTATACCATTTGTATTTCATATACCTTTTGAATTTATGTTCTAATAGGTACTTTAGTATTGCCAGTCTAATCTCAGGAGTTGATAGGCTTGAAGTCATAAACAGCGCAATGCTTGAAGCATTGTGAAGAGCTGCTGGCAAATGCAGGAAAGTGCTGTTTGAATGAATGCTTACGAGCCTGCTGCTGCCTACCACCGCTCAGTCAGACTGCGCTATCAAATCATAGGTTTAATTATAATATAATAACACACAGAAATACGAGCCAAGGTCATTAATATGGCCAAATCCAGAAACGATCATTTAAAAAACAAAACGTTTATTCTTTCAGTGAAATACGGAACCGTTTTGTATTTTATCAAACAGGTGGCATCCATAAGTCTAAATATTGCTGTTACATTGCACAACCTTCAATGTTATGTCATAATTATGTAAAACTCTGGCAGATTAGTTCGCAATGAGCCAGGTGGCCCAAACTGTTGCATACACCCTGACTCTGCGTGCAATGAACGCAAGAGAAGTGACACAATTTCCCTAGGTAATGTTGCCTGCTAACATTAATTTATTTTAACTGAATATGCAGGTTTAAAAAAATATTCTTCTGTGTATTGATTTTAAGGCATTGATGTTTAAGGTTAGGTACATTCGTGCAACGATTGTGCTTTTTTCACAAATGCGCTTTTGTTAAATCATCCCCCGTTTGGCAAAGTTGGCTGTCTTTGTTAGGAAGAAATAGTCTCGACACAGTTTGCAACGAGCCAGGCTGCCCAAACTGCTGTATATACCCTAACTCTGTTGCACAGAATGCAAGAGAAGTGACACAATTTCCCTAGTTAAAAGAAATTCATGTTAGTAGGCAATATTAACTAAATATGCAGGTTTAGAAATATATACTTGTGTTTTGATTTTAAGAAAGGTGTTGATGTTTATGGTTTGGTACACATTGGTGCAATGACAGCGCTTTTGTCGCGAATGTGCTTGTTAAATCACCCGTTTGGCGAAGTAGGCTGTGATTCAATGATAAATTAACAGGCACCACATTGATTAAATGCAACGCAGGACAAGCTAGATAACTACACATGGTTGATGATATTAGTTTAACTAGTGATTATGTAGAGTTTTTTTTTTAATAAGATAAGTTTAATGATAGCTAGCACCTTACCGTGGCTCCTTGCTGCACTCGCATAACAGGTAGTCAGCCTGCTACGCAGTCTCCTCGGAGTGCAATGTAATCGGCCATAATCGGCGCCCAAAAATGCCGATTACCGATTGTTATGAAAAATTAGGGCCGATTTCAAGTTATCAGCCATTCCGATTAATCGGTCAAACTCTAAAAGAAACAGTGAACTTAAGAGCCAACAGGCGAAAAGGGAAAAATGATTGCGCCCGGGCCAAGACGAGTCGAGACTTAACCTCCTATTTGCGTTCAAAGTGGAGAGCACTTGCTAGCGAAGGGATTCAAAACTGACCTGCTGAAAAGGTAAGACATATGTTAGCTAATGTAGCTATCTTGCTAGCTAGATATAAAGTGATGTGTTATTATGGAAGTGGGTGTTATAGCTACTATGGATTACTTGTTTGGGTTGTTGTTGTTAGCTAGCTGACTGCAACAGGCATTGGTTTGTTTCATTTTAATTTAAACTATTGCTTCGCTATTTAGTTGTAGCTAGCTATACGGTTGAAGTCGGGAGTTTACATACACCTTAGCCAAATACATTTAAACTCAGTTTTTCACAATTCCTGACATTTTAATCCAAATAAAAAATTCCCTGTCTTAGGTCAGTTAGGATAGTTCACATTCTTAAAATAAAGTGGTTGTCAGAATAATAGAAAGTGATTTATTTCAGCTTTTATTTCTTTCATCACATTCCCAGTAGGTCAGAAGTTGACATGCACTCAATTAGTATTTTTTAGCATTGCCTTTAAATTGTTTAACTTGGGTTAAATGTTTTGGGTAGCCTTCTCGAAGCTTCCCACAATAAGTTGGGTGAATTTTGGCCCATTCCTCCTGACAGAGCTGGTGTAACTGAGTCAGGTTTGTAGGCCTCCTTGATCGCACACGCTTTTTCATTTCTCCCCACAAATTTTCGATAGGATTGAGATCAGGGCTTTGTGATGGCCACTCCAATACCTTGACATTGTTGTCCTTAATTAAGCCATTTTGCCACAACTTTGGAAGTATGCTTGGGGTCAATGTCCATTTGAAAGACCTATTTGCGACCAAGCTTTAACTTCCTGACTGATGTCTTGAGAGGTTGCTTCAATATATCCACATAATTTTCCAGCCTCATGATGCCATATATTTTATGAAGTGCACCAGTCCCTCCTGCAGCAACGCACCCCCACAACATGACGCTGCCACCCCCGTGCTTCACGGTTTGGATAGTCTTCTTCGGCTTACAAGCCTCCCCCTTCTTCCTACAAATATAATGATGGTCATTATGACCAAACAGTTCTATTTTTGTTTAATCTTTTTCTCCAAAAAGTATGATCTTTTACCCCATGTGCAGTTGCAATCCGTAGTCTAGCGTTTTCATTGCTGTTTTGGAGCTGTGGCGTCTTCCTTGCTGAGCAGCCTTTCAGGTTATGTCGATATAGGACTCGTTTTACTGTGGATATAGATACTTTTGTACCTGTTTCCTCCAGCATCTTCACAAGGTCCTTTGCTGTTCTGGGATTGATTTGTACTTTTCGCATCAAAATACGTTCAACTCTAGGAGACAGAACGCGTCTCCTTCCTGAGCGGTTTGACGGCTGCGTGGTCACATGGTGTTAATACTTGCGTACTATTGTTTGTACAGATGAACGTGGTACCTTCAGGCGTTTGGAAATTGCTCCCAAGGATGAATCAGACTTGTGGAGGTCTACAATTTATTTTCTGACGTCTTTGCTGATTTTCCCATGATGTCAAGCAAAGAGGCACAGAGTTTGAAGGTAGGCTTGAAATACATCCACAGGTACACCTCCAATTTACTCAAATGATGTCAATTAGTCTATCAGAAGCTTCTAAAGCCATGACACAATTTTCTGGAATTTTCCAAGCTGTTTAAAGGCACAGTCAACTTAGTGTATGTAAACTTCTGACCCACTGGAATTGTGATACAGTGAAATAATCTGTCTGTAAACAATTGTTGGGAAAATGACTTGTCATGCACAAAGTAGATGTCCTAAACGATTACCAAAACTATAGTTTGTTAACAAGAAATTTGTGGATTGTTTGAAAAACGAGTTTTAATGACTCCAACCTAAGTGTATGTGAACTTCCGACTTCAACTGTATGTATCCTTGACCTTGTTATATTTCTGTCTGTGATCTTAACAGTGCATCTGATTGGCTAACCAGCTACTTCACAATAGTGGCACGGAATAGCCATGATTATCATTTGACGACAAAGCTATAACTAGAAAACATATTTCAACAAAAATATTGCCGCTTTTTCAGTAATAACAGGGAGCAATCGACATCAACACCTACCAAGTGTAGTGTGTTTCCAGCCCCACCATTGTCAAGTATTGAATCAGATCGGGAAGTGGGCTTTAGCAAAGTGTTTTTGGCCATGTCTGTTCCAACTTTGTATTTCCCCTAGCTGGCCAAGAACAATAATATTTCTACTAAAAATTAAGCAGACATCTGCAAATGCTAGGCATCTATGTGGCTAAGATGTTTGGGAAAATTAACTACCCAGGATTTTCTTTGAGTAATGATGGCATACTATCCCAATAGATTAGCTTAGTGCACAGAGATATGACCATGTTATTCCTCATTTGAGGTGTCTGGCTGAGATGTAGACAGTCCTAGCCCGAAAGCTACACATGTATAGGACCTTGACATTTATATTAAATGACTGGAAACATTAATTATGTTATGCCTAGTAGCCTCCTCCAATTATCATTAATCCTAAACTGGATGTATTTGCCCTGGAAATATAAGATTGCTTATCATCAAAGGCAGTTCTGTCCCAGTTGTCAAATGGTAAAATTGATTTTCAGATTGGGATTGATGGAGCATGTTAGTTTTTATTTAATTTATTATCTCTAGGTCAGGGATGGGTAACTCCAGTCCTTGAGGGCTTGATTGGTGACACACATTTGCCCCAGCTGACACCTGACTTCAATAATCAACTAATCATAGTCTTCAGGTTAGAATGCAATTAGTTTAATTAATCAGGTGTGATAGCATATTTTAATTATTTTTTTTTTAAATAAAGGGCTGGGGGAAAGTGTGGGCACCAATTAGCCCCCGGGTGCTGGAGTTGCCCATTCCTGATCTAGGTCTACATCTGAGCTGGAGTCATTCTAGAACCACATACTCATTTACATGGTTTACATTCCCTCCTCTGGAAGAACTTGTAACCATCGTCCAGCCTCATGGAATGCGGAGGGCAACTAATGTAAGTGTCAACTACAGTTCTGCACTTTATAGTAATGAAATTCTATAGACAGAACATTTTCTTTCAGCTACAGGAGACTCTACAATAACAAGTCTCGAAGGTGAAGTGTCTAAGCATTGACAACTTCAGAGGTCTACTAAACCTACATCCCAGAACTTCAGAGAGCAGTGTTAAGACTGGGCTCTCAATTGGTGCTACCAAGAAGAATGACCCTGAGATCAAATGAACCAAGACTCCATGATCTGCCTCCACCAACAACGGCTGAGCTGCTACAACTTCAAAGAGATATCACCATGCAACACAGGATGCAGTTGGCACACCTTTTGAATGGGGAAGGAGCTTTCCCTCATGTCAGACTTAGTGGTTCCTGGGAATGTGTGAAAACATTTCAGTACTCTGTTGGTTGTTGAAAGAGTGTGGCCTACAACCAAACATGAATCATATGTAAATAAGGGAAGTTTGTGTGGGCAACAAACTTGTGTATGAAACAATATTTGTGTATTCTTTATCTAGCATATTGGCATCATTATTGTGGTTTTAGAATAATTTACTAAACTGGTTTCCTTTATCTATGCTCTGGATAGTTTTCACTTCAAATTAGCATACTTACACTAGGGCACCTATTTAGAAAGATGGACTATCCTGGTGTAAATACAGTACAAAACATGTCAGATCACACAAATCATGTCAAATAAACATTTATTAGGGAGATAAAACAACCTATTCTCTAACCTCCAAAATAACAAAAGCGCAGTGTAAGAAAACATACTTTTAAAATATATATTTGAAATGCAAAACATACAAACCTCAGCGATATCACCCTGCCCAGACCCACCTGCTCACACCCACATCTCCAGTGCCTGCATCACCCTCTGCCACATGACCTCAAACTGCACCATTTTGTTTCTCTCTGATGTAAAACATTCAGATAAAGTACTGAACTGCTATCACCCAGACCTATGGGAAAAATCAAAACTATAAGAATATTTTGAAGATAAATACACAATGCAGAGACAGAAGACGAGCTGGGTTATAACCTACATCCTGTCCCTTTGTTCACTGGGGAGAACCACAGGAGAGGATCGCTGAGGGAGCATCACTGAGAACCAGGAGAATGAACATCTACCCCCAAGATTTGTCCTATTTGAATACACTTATTTTCCTCCCCCTGATTTGTTTGGGGATCTGTGTTAAAGAATAACATCAACTGCTTAACATTAAAGATAGGAAAAATATTCAATTTGGTGCTAATTGGGATCCAAGTGAAGAATAAAGTACAGTAGTCATGGAAAGTGTTCAAATCGGGTTCAGGTTCTCTACTGCAATGGATTTCCATCATTGATTCTTGAGAGGTCGTTTTTGAGATCAGTGTAGATCTGCATTCAACAACTCCAGTGGGGGTTGGAGATGACATAGCCTAATACTAACGGAAGCATGTCTTTTCAGCCACAACCGTTGATGACAGGTGTATAAAATCGACCACACAGCCATGCTATCTCCATAAACAAACATTGGCAGTAGAATGTCCCGTACTGAAAATCTCCAGTGACTTGCAACGTGGCACCGTCATAGGATGCCACCTTTTCCAACAAGTCAGTTCGTCAAATTTCTGCCCTGCTAGAGCTGCCCCGGTCAACTGTAAGTGCTGTTATTGTGAAGTGGAAACGTCTAGGAGCAACAACGACACAGCCGCAAAGTGGTGGGCTACACAAGCTCACAGAACCGTACCGCAGAGTGCTGAAGCGTGTAAAAACTGTCTTTCCTCGGTTGCAACACTCACTACCGAGTTCCAAATTGTCTCTGGAAGAAATGTCAGCACAAGTTGGAGTGGTGTAAAGCTCACCTCCGCTGGACTCAGGAGCAGTGGAAACGAGTTCTCTGGATTGAGGAATCACGCTTCACCATCTAGCAGTCCGACGGACGAATCTGGGTTTGGAGAACGATACCTGCGCGAATGCATAGTGCCAACTGTAAAGGAAGAATGGTCTTGGGGCTGTTTTTCATTGTTCGGGCTTGGCCCCTTCGTTCCAGTGAAGAACATCTTAACGCTACAGCATACAATGACATTCTAGACAATTCTGTGCTTCCAACTATGTGGCAACAATTTTCCCTTGCCTGTTTCAGCAAGACGATGACCCCGTTGTGTGGGCGAGCAGTTTGCTGATGTCACCGTTGTGAACAGAGTGCCCCATGGTGGTGGTGGGGTTACGGTATGGGCAGGCATAAGCTATGGACAACGAACAGAATTGCTGGTCACAGAATTGTGAGGAGATCCTGAGGCCCATTTCTTTTTTCTTTTAAGGTATCTGTGACCAACAGATTCATATCTGTATTCCCAGTCATGTGAAATCCATAGATTAGGAGCTAATTCATTTATTTCAAATGACTGATTTCCTCATGAACTGTAACCTAATGTGCAGCACAGTATCGCTCAACTCAGACAGCGGTGTGTAGCCTACTGTAACTGCTGGCAAAGTAATTCAAAGCCTGTACTTTATCACTCAGGATATAACTTTCCAGTGCTACTATTTTTGCCATGTAGGCCTAATGTTGTTATTAAAACAAAATCAGTCAACCCCATAGTAGAATAGTTTTTACCTATTTACCTAGTCAGCTTGTTGTGTATTTTATGCGAGATAAATATTCCTCGAGGGACATTCAAGTTGCGAGAGCCATGAGAGGGGAAACATGTCCGATTCTGATTAGCAGTCAATATACAACACTTCCATGAAAGCAGTTTTTGCAAATGTAGTTTGAAAAAAAAGGACAAGAGGAATACCTATGTAAGAATGCTGTTCATTGACTACAGCTCAGCATTCAACAACATAGTCCCTTCCAAACTCAGGACCCTGGGATTGAACACCTTGAACACGGGGGCCCCTCGGGGGTGTGTGCTTTGTGCCCTCCTGTACTCCCTGTTCACCCACGACTGAGCAGCCGCACACGACTCCAACACCAAGTTTGCTGACGACACAACGGTGGTAGGACTGATCGACAATAAAGCAGAATATAGGGAGGAAGTCCGAGACCTTGTCAGCCAGACAGAGAAGCTGATCGTAGACTACAGGAACTGGAGGGCGAGCACACCCCCGTCCACATTGATTGGGCTGTAGTGGAGCGGGTCGAGAGCTTCAAGTTCCTCTGTGTTCACATCACTAAGGAATTAACATTGTCCACACACCCACACAGTTGTGAACAGGGCACGACAGCGTCTTCCCCCCCCTCAGGAGGCAGAAAAGATTTGTCATGGGCCCTCATCCTCAAAGTTATACAGCTGCACCATTGAGAGCATCTTGACTGGCTGCATCACCGCTTGGTATGGCCACTGCAAGGCATCCGACCGCAATGCGCTACATAGGGTGGTGAGTACGGCCTAGTACATCACTGGGGCGAGCTCCCTACCAACCATGACCTCTATATACCAGGTGGCGTAAGAGGAAGGCCCAACAAATTGTGAAGACTCCAGCCACCCAAGCCATAAACTATTTTCTCTGCTTCCGCACGACAAGCGATACCAGTGCACCAAATGTGGAACCAACAGGACCCTGAACAGCTTCTACCCCCCCCCCCCCCAAGCCATAGGACTGCTAAACAAGACTGCTAAATAGCTAATCAAATGGCTCCCCAGACTACCTGCATTGACCTTTTTTTGCACTGACTCTATGCACACAAGCTGGATTCTACCCAAACACTCACATATACACTGACACCCCAACACACACTCACTTTTTTACACTCACTTTTTTTTATACACTGGCTCTATGCACACCTGACTCTACCCACACACTCACACATACTGACACCCCAATATATACACACACACATTCACACTCACCACACGATGCTGCTACTGTCTTATCTATCCTTTTGCCTAGTCACTTTACCTCTATATGTACATAGCTACCTCAATTACCTCGTATCCCTGCATATCGACTCGGTATTGGTACTCTCTGTATAGACAGCTCCTTCAGAAAGTATTCACACCCAATTTAAAACTGATTAAACTTTAGATTTTTTTTGTCACTGGCCTAGACACAATATCCCATAATGTCAAAGTGGAATAATATATTTAGAAATATTTACATATTACTACAAAATAAAAAAGCTGAAACGTCTTGTCAGTAAGTATTCAACCCCTTTGTTATGACAAGCCTAAATCACTACAAAGATACAGCCGTCCTTCCTAACTCAGTTGCCGGAGAGTAAGGAAGCCACTCAGGGATTTCATCATGATGCAAATGGTGACTTTAAAACAGTTACAGAGTTTAATGGCTGTGATAGGAGAACTGAGGATGGATCAACAACATTGTAGTTACTCCACTATACTAACCTAATTGACAGAGTGAAAAGAAGGAAGCCTGTACAGAATACAAATATTCCAAAACATGGATCCTGTTTGCAACAAGGCACTGCTGAAAATGTGGCAAAGCAATTCACTTTTTGTCCTGAATACACATTGTTATTTTTGGGGCAAATCCAATACAACACATTACTGAGTACCACTCTCCATATTTTCAATCATAGTGGTGGTTGCATCATGTTTATTCTTTCAGTGAAATACGGAACCGTTCCGTACTTTATTGACGGGTGGCATCCATAAGTCTAAATATTCCTGTTACATTGCACAACCTTCAATGTTATGTCATAATTATGTAAAATTCTGGCAAATTAGTTTGCAACGAGCCAGGCGGCCCAAACTGTTGCATATACCCTGACTCTGCGTGCAATAAACGGAAGAGAAGTGACACAATTTCACCTGGTTAATATTGCCTGCTAACCTGGATTTCTTTTAGCTAAATATGCAGGTTTAAAAATATATACTTCTGTTGTCACACCCTGACCATAGTTTACTTTGTATATTTCTATGTTTTGGTTGGTCAGGGTGTGAGCTGAGTGGGCATTCTATGTTTCATGTCTAGTTTGTCTATTTCTATGTCTGGCCTGATATGGTTCTCAATCAGAGGCAGGTGTTAGTCATTGTCTCTGATTGGGAACCATATTTAAGTAGCCTGGGTTTCACTGTGTGTTGGTGGGTGATTGTTCCTGTCTCTGTGTTTTCACCAGATAGGGCTGTTTCGGTTTTCGTTACGTTTCCACGTTTGTTGTTTTTGTAGTTTTTGTATTGATTCGTGTTTTACGTTTGTTGATTAAACATGGATCGCAATCTACACGCCGCATTTTGGTCCGACTCTCCTTCACCACAAGAGAACCGTTACATCTGTATGTAGATTTTAAGAAAGGCATTGATGTTTATGGTTAGGTACAGTCATGCAACGATTGTGCTTTTTTCACAAATGCGCTTTGTAAAATCATCCCTCGTTTGGCGAAGTTGGCTGTCTTTGTTAGGAAGAAATATGCCTCACACAGTTCGCAATGAGCCAGGCGGCCCAAACTGCTACATATACCCTGACTCTGTTGCAAGAGAAGTGACACATTTTCCCTAGTTAAAATAAATTAATGTTAGCAGGCAATATTAACTAAATATGCAGGTTTAAAATATATACTTGTGTATTGATTTTAAGAAAGGCATTGATGTTTATGGTTAGGTACACGTTGGAGCAACGACAGTCATTTTTCACGAAAGCGCACCGAATCGATTAAATGCAACGCAGAACACGCTAGATAAACTAGTAATATCATCAACCATGTGTAGTTAACTAGTGATTATGATTGATTGATTGTTTTTTATAATATAAGTTTAATGCTAGCTAGCAACTTACCTTGGCTTACTGCATTCGTGTAACAGGCATGCTCCTCGTGGAGTGCAATGTCAAATCAAATTTTATTTGTCACATACACATGGTTAGCAGATGTTAATGCGAGTGTAGCGAAATGCTTGTGCTTCTAGTTCCGACAATGCAGTAATAACCAACGAGTAATCTAGCTAACAATTCCAAAACTACTACCTTATACACACAAGTGTAAAGGGATAAAGAATATGTACATAAAGATATATGAATGAGTGATGGTACAGAGCGGCATAGGCAAGATGCAGTAGATGGTATCGAGTACAGTATATACATATGAGATGAGTATGTAAACAAAGTGGCATAGTTTAAAGTGGCTAGTGATACATGTATTACATAAAGATGCAGTACATGATATAGAGTACAGTATATACGTATACATATGAGATAAATAATGTAGGGTATGTAAAGATTATATTAAGTAGCATTGTTTTAAAGTGGCTAGTGATATATTTTACATAATTTCCCATTATTAAAGTGGCTGGAGTTGAGTCAGTGTGTTGGCAGCAGCCACTCAATGTTAGTTGTGGCTGTTTAACAGTCTGATGGCCTTGAGATAGAAGCTGTTTTTCAGTCTCTCGGTCCCAGCTTTGATGCACCTGTACTGACCTCGCCTTCTGGACGATAGCGGGGTGAACAGGCAGTGGCTCGGGTGGTTGTTGTCCTTGATGATCTTTATGGCCTTCCTGTGACATCGGGTGGTGTAGGTGTCCTGAAGGGCAGGTAGTTTGCCCCCGGTGATGCGTTGTGCAGACCTCACTACCCTCTGGAGAGCCTTACGGTTGTGGGCGGAGCAGTTGCCGTACCAGGCGGTGATACAGCCCGACAGGATGCTCTCGATTGTGCATCTGTAGAAGTTTGTGAGTGCTTTTGGTGACAAGCCGAATTTCTTCAGCCTCCTGAGGTTGAAGAGGCGCTGCTGCACCTTCTTCACGATGCTGTCTGTGTGGGTGGACCAATTCAGTTTGTCTGTGATGTGTACGCCGAGGAACTTAAAAACTTACTACCCTCTCCACTACTGTTCCATCGATGTGGATAGGGGGATGTTCCCTCTGCTGTTTCCTGAAGTCCACAATCATCTCCTTAGTTTTGTTGACGTTGAGTAAAGCAGGTGGTTAGAGCATTGGACTAGTTAACCAAGATTAAATCCCCGAGCTGACAAGATAAAAATCTGTCATTCTGCCCCTGAACAAGGCAGTTAACCCCCCGTTCCTAGGCCATCATTGAAATTAAGAATGTGTTCTTAACTGACTTGCCTAGTTAAATAATGGTGTAAAAAAAAAAACGTCCAAATCGGTGTCCAAAAATACAGATTTCCGATTGTTTTGAAAACTTGAAATCGGCCCTCTGGAGACTGGCTAGGCCACTCCAGGACCTTGAAATGCTTCTTAGGAAGCCACTCCTTAAGTGGGAGAACTTGCACAATTGGTGGCTGACTAAATACTTTTTAGCCCCACTGTATAAAATATAGCATACCTTAGAATGTCACATGATTCACGGCGGGTTTGGATTCGTGGGCAAAATATAAGCGCAACAATTTCAAAGATTTTACAGAGTTAGAGGTCATCATATAAAGAAATCAGTCAATTTAAATATATTCATTAGGCCCTACTCTATTGATTTCACATGACTGGACAGGGGTGCAGCCATCAGTCAGCCTTGGAGGGCACCCCCCAGACGATTCCACAGGTGATGAAGGGATGTGAAGGTCCTGTGCTGGCGTGGTTACACGTGGTCTGCAGTTGTGAGGCCGGTTGGACATACTGCCAAATTCTCTAAAACAATGTTGGAGCCAGCTTATGGTAGAGAAATTAACATTCAATTCTCTGGCAAACAGCTCTGGTGGACATTCCTGCAGTCAGCATGCCAATTGCATGCTCCCTCAACTTGAGACAGCTATGATGTTGTGTGACACAACTCTTTATAGTGTTTTGTTTACATTTTAGAGGCGATAAGGTGATAGTTGCATGCCGCCACCTAATAATGTATTTGGCTGTGTATCGGCTTACTATTCTGTAGTATGAATTCATTACACTTTGTGAAAAAATTGCCCTACGAACTATAACCTTACACCTATTGAAACCTCATCACTGGGAACTACTTTTAGCCCTATCTGATCCTACAGAGAGCGGGAGGTTCTGGGAAATTGCGTTAAAATCTAGAAAAAATACTGCATTCTTGCCAGAGGGGTCTCCAAAAACACTTATACACACATACAGTAGTTACGCTGTGCAGCTTTTAAAGTGGTTTTGAATGAGGTATTGTACTTCGCTACTTTTGTTTAAGCATCTGTTACATAGTGCATTTTTGTAGGCTAGATTTTGTAGTTTTTGTAGGCTACAGTAGAGGGATGACACGGAAAGGTTGTGGCAGCCCCTCAGAGTCAGAAAGAAAATTGCTCATCGTTGTTCAGAGATTCTAATTTCCTGCAAGTTTCTAAAGATGTAACGGCATGCATGGGAATGCTTGCACATTAAATATAACTTTGTAATCAGTTAGCGATGCTAATGAAAATAATTTTGGTAAACGGAAAGGCTTTCCCCAAAACCTTCTCAATTCAATGTTAACTACAAAGTAGGCTTACCTGGCAGAATGATATCATGATTATTTGTATCAATCAGGTGGGCATTTGTATAGCAAACTCTGCAATCATGTGCAGTGTAGAAACATCTCTAACCAAACACATTCCTCTCTTTCTAGATTTGCAATTAAAGGGGAATTACAATCAATCAACAACAACATAAAATTATCCCACATTTCTTCGGGTGTGATTTATGCATTAACATCCACTCAGAACATCCAATTTTGTTGCATTCTATAAATAATTGTAATTTTGATAGTGGAAAGCAAAACAAAAATGAAAAAGAATCATAAACCAGGAAAAATATAACAGAGAAAATGGAATTTGGGAAAATACTAAACCCAAATTAATCAAATGGGGTGTGTGAGTGGAAGATGGAGAAAAGTTAGTGAATGAGGGAAAGTGTGAATGGGTGAGTGAATGTCATTGCATGGAAAAGATCATGTGTAACAACGTTCAGGTAACTTTAGAGAAATTAGCTATATATCAAGGTCAATGTTTTTATTTTAAAAGTAACTTAATTACTTTGACTCTGACCATGTTTTAAATGACCTACACCCATGCCTGCGACGTTCAGGCCCTCCCCTACCCGAGCCTGATAACACAGCTTCCTCCTCAGTTTAATAGTATCAATAAGCTGCTTGTCTCTCTGTCCCCGCTCCCTGAGTGTTTCGGCTGCTCAATGATGAGATGTGAGAGAGAGCTGTTGGCTGACGTTAGCCAACTACCTTTCATCACTCTAAACCCCGACAAAATGTGTGGAACATTATTATTTTCTATCAACTCGGACAATGTTTTTGCTAGGGCTGGCACAATTACCATATAACCGTGAAACCAACGGTTATGAAGACCGTCATGAAAATAAAATAACCGCCATAACCATAATTATTTATTGAAGATTGGACGGCTGGGCATTCATGCAGTTGAGTCCGTTTCTGCGGTAATATGGTCTCTTATTACACATCACAGACAAACTGAATTGGTCCACTCACACAGACAGCATCGTGAAGAAGGCGCAGCAGCGCCTCTTCAACCTCAGGAGGCTGAAGAAATTTGGCTTGTCACCAAAAGCACTCACAAACTTCTACAGATGCACAATCGAGAGCATCCTGGCGGGCTGTATCACCGCCTGGTACGGCAACTGCTCCGCCCTCAACCGTAAGGCTCTCCAGAGGGTAGTGAGGTCTGCACAACGAATCACCGGGGGAAAACTACCTGCCCTCCAGGACACCTACACCATCCGATGTTACAGGAAGGCCATAAAGATCATCAAGGACATCAACCACCCGAGCCACTGCCTGTTCACCCCGCTATCATCCAGAAGGCGAGGTCAGTACAGGTGCATCAAAGCTGGGACCGAGAGACTGAAAAACAGCTTCTATCTCAAGGCCATCAGACTGTTAAACAGCCACCACTAACATTGAGTGGCTGCTGCCAACACACTGACACTGACACTGACTCAACTCCAGCCACTTTAATAATGGGAATTGACGGGAAATTATGTAAATATATCACTAGCCACTTTAAACAATGCTACCTTATATAATGTTACTTACCCTACATTATTCATCTCATATGCATACGTATATACTGTACTCTATATCATCTACTGCATCCTTATGTAATACATGTATCACTAGCCACTTTAACTATGCCACTTTGTTTACATACTCATCTCATATGTATATACTGTACTCGATACCATCTACTGTATCTTGCCTATGCTGCTCTGTACCATCACTCATTCATATATCCTTATGTACATATTCTTTATCCCCTTACACTGTGTATAAGACAGTAGGTTTGGAATTGTTAGTTAGATTACTTGTTGGTTATTACTGCATTGTCGGAACTAGAAGCACAAGCATTTCGCTACACTCGCATTAACATCTGCTAACCATGTGTATGTGACAAATACAATTTGATTTGATTTGATTTAACTCTTATGAAACTTTTTTGCTCCTTGCTGAAACAATCAAGGTGTTGTAGCAAACGTTCTACATTCCATGGTAATGAAGAATGTCCATTCAAATGATGTTAGATTCAGCAAAATGAAGCCACGAGCAGCACTGTAGATATTGAGATGAGCGAGATGTAAGACTTTGCTCTCTCAGTCACACACAGTGTCTGCGCAGCTTCACGCTGTTACAGCGTGGTAGCCAGGGAACCAAAACAGCTGAGAAGTGGAGGTTTGCGCTTCAAAGCTCTGTTGTTCAAGAAATTGACCCACTATGCAGTTTACTTTCTGCATCTGAGTCATATCGCTGTCTACCTTTTTAAAGGGACATTTCTAAAATGTTCAACTTCATATTCATAATCTCCAGCCGGGTTTAGAAATAATTAGGACTTTGTGACTGTGTTAACTAGTGACGACCCATATTGATGTGTATTCCTCCTGCTTTTACTTCCTGCTTTTACTTCCTGCTTTTACTTCCTGCTTTTACTTCCTGCTTTTACTTCCTGCTTTTACTTCCTGCGTTTACTTCCTGCTTTTACTTCCTGCTTTTACTTCCTGCTTTTACTTCATGCTTTGCTCCTATGGGTATACTCTCAATGGCCGCCAGTCCATCCATTATGCCATCATTGACTTGAATGAGTACGCCCGTTCCATTCATTCTATTTCTAGAGCAGCACATGCGGTCAGGAACTGAAGAGAGGAGAAAATGTGCTCCATAAAAAATACAATTTGACAGTGAATATTCTACGTGTTGTTCTTGACCCCGTAAAACACTGGATATTTTTTCACTGTGTTTCTGAGGCTAACCCCTGAAAAGTCTGTGTGAACACTCGCTTAGCCCTGGGCTAAAATCTCTTAGCCCTGGGCCTAGTGTGGGCTTGATGAAAAACACAGTGTAAATTACAACAGATTAAGCTTATTGATATACATGTATTATTTGAAACAAATGGATTGTTTGAAATGTAGTGACTCTGTGTGTTGTGTACTAAGACTTCATTGCATCTTTGACAGGGTACCTTCTAAGAGAAATCAAGAGGGCAGACATCCCACTTCCAGAGGGAGAAGTGAACCCGGTTGCACCCCTGCCCAAACACGTCCTAGTTATAATGGTTAGCGCACCCTACCTGTCTCTCTAGAACGTTATAAATCCTTTTATCATAAGAATGAAGTATTGACTTCGTCCCAAACGGCACCATATGTTCCCTAAGTAGTGCACTATATATAGGGAACATATGGTGCCATTTGGGACACTACCCGAATTGCCATTGCCATTGCTATTGACTCTCTGTATGTATGGCTGTCTCCAGGAGCAGTTGCAGAGGTTGGAGGTGGAGCTGAGCGAGGTGACCAGGAATAAGGAGAAGCTACAGAAGAACCTCCTGGAGCTGACAGAGTATACACACATGCTGCGCATTACACGCAACTTTGTGCACCGCAGCGCAGAGGTAGGTCCAACAGCTTCTCCACAAAGCAGGATCCCACCACTGTACAACACTTTGCCCCTCAGTTTGACTTAAGAGCACTTGCAATGGCTTTGATTTGCTTCATGAAGAGACTGAGCCAATTTTAGGGTCACATGATTTGGCTTTGCGCATAACATTGAGGCTTTCTTTTCTCTTTTTTTTTCTTTATAGAGGATGTTTTGGGGATACATCTGGGGCTAGCCAAAATCTTGCTGCTTGTCTTTTATTCATTCATGCATGGGAAAATTCTTGCCCTTTTTCTAACAATGTGTTATGGGGGTGTATGTGTTTTGTGTGTGTCCTCACACTGGGGTTATGTTTCACAGTGTGAGCCCCCGCAGGTCCAGTATGAGGAGTTCCCCTTCCTAGAAAAGGATTCCATGATGGACTACAGCAGCATGCAGCGACTAGGGGCCAAACTAGGGTAAAGGGCTATCAGCAGTCATATATATTTGTACACACTTGGGTATTTGTGCCTGTTTACTGTAATACCCTGTTTATCTCAACCTCACTCCTGCAGGTTTATATCAGGGCTGATTCAGAGAAGGAAAATAGAGGCCTTTGAGCGTATGCTGTGGAGAGTGTGTAAGGGCTACACCATCCTTAGCTACTCTGAGATTGACGAGTACTTGGAGGACCCTGACACGGTGGGTCAAATTTGTTATGCCTGAGAGAGATTCTTAGCCCTTTTCTAAATGGTTGAGTGTGAGATAAAATAATAAGGTACTGCTTACCACATAGCTAAATTTAACAGCATCCCTATTGGGCCTGTGAGAGGTAAAACATCTCACCTCAGCCTTACCATGTCTATATTCTAATCCGCTTCCTGTTCTCTGGTTATTGCAGGGTGAGCCAACTAAGAGTGTGGTTTTCCTCATCTCCTACTGGGGCGAGCAGATCGGACAGAAAGTCAAGAAGATCTGTGACTGGTAATTAAAACACCTCTCCAACTGACCTGTTACACTTTCAGCCTGAGGTGATTCCCTGTCAAACCATTAGGCCTGTTATCTTGCCCCCAACAAGCTCTGAAGACTGTGGCTTTAACCTATGTGATAACATCATGGAGCTTGTCTTTTTGCCCCTCAGCTACCACTGTCACGTGTATCCATACCCCAACAGCAATGAGGAGAGGAATGATGTTGTGGAGGGACTCAGGACTCGCATCCAGGACCTGCACACTGTAAGCTCTCTAAAATCCTTGTGAGCAACAACATAGTGGGTGATGTTTTTTTAGTTTGTTTTGTCTTTAAGTAATGAAAATAACTTTTTGACTCTCAAATTTGTACAGTTAAAAATACAGATGTTTTCTTTTTAATATTACACCCATGTATTCTTTAACCAGAAAAGGTTAACTCCAGAAATCTCTCCCTAACGTCACTGGCTACTTAAAATATAAGCTATCAACAGATTAAGGTGTTATTCCTGCTGAATTTAGCTGTTGAAATACAGTGCCTTCAGAAAGTATTTTAGTCCTCTTTTTTTTGTCCTGTTTTTGACCCTTCCTTTATTTCTGATGTCCATCCATCTATTTGTAACTGCTATTTCACAACATTTCTTTACCTACAGTTGAAGTCGGAAATGTACATACACTTAGGCTGGAGTCATTAAAACTCATTTTTTCAACCACTCCACAAATTTCTTGTAAACAAACTATAGTTTTGGCAAGTCGGTTAGGACATCTACATTGTGCATGACGCAAGTAATTTTTCCAACAATTGTTTACAGACAGATTATTTAACTTATAATTCACTGTATCACAATTCCAGTGGGTCAGAAGTTTACATACACTATGTTGACTGCATTTCAACAGCTTGGAAAATTCCAGAAAATTATGTCAGGGCTTTAGAAGCATCTGATAGGCTAATTGACATCATTTGAATCAATTGGAGGTGTACCTGTGGATGTATTTCAATGCCTACCTTCAAACTCAGTAGCTCTTTGCGTGACATAGGAAAATCAAAAGAAATCAGCCAAGACCTCAGAAAATAAATTGTAGACCTCAGCAAGTCTGGTTCATCCTTTGGAGCAATTTCCAAATGCCTGAAGGTACCACGTTCATCTGTACAAACAATAGTACGCAAGTATAAACACCATGGGACTACGCAGCTGTCATACTGCTCAGGAAGGAGTTCTGTCATATGTGGGAACAACATCAAAGGACCTTGTGAAGATGCTTGAGGAAACAGGGGCAAAAGTATCTATATCCACAGTAAAACGAGTCCTATATCGACATAACCTGAAAGGCCGCTCAGCAAGGAATAAGCCACTGCTCTAAAACCGCCATAAAAATGCCAGACTACGGTTTGCAACTGCACATGGGGACAAAGATCTTACTTTTTGGAGAAATGTTGTCTGGTCTGATGAAACAAAAATAGAACTGTTTGGTCATAATGACCATCGTTATGTTTGGAGGAAGAAGGGGGAGGCTTGCAAGCCGAAGAACACCATCCCAACCTTGAAGCACGGGGGTGGCAGCATCATGTTGTGGGGGTACTTTGCTGCAGGAGGGACTGGTGCACTTCACAAAATAGATAGCATCATGAGGCTAAAAAGGGTGGCTATTTGAAGAATCTCAAATATAAAATATATTTTTATTTGTTTAACACTCTTTTGGTTACTACATGATTCCATATGTGTTATTTTATAGTTTTGATTTCTTCACTATTATTCTACAATGTAGAAAATAGTACAAATAAAGAAAAACCCTTGAATGACTAGGTGTGTCTAAACTTTTGAATGGTACTGTAAGTATTCACACCCTTGAGTTAATACATGTTAGAATCACCTTTGGCATCGATTACAGCTGTAAGTCTTCCTGCATAAGTCTCTGAGAGCTTTTCACACCTTGATTGTATGATATTTGCCCATTATTCTTCCCATTATTCAAAATTCTTAGAGATCTGTCAAATTGGTTGTTGATCTTTGCCTGATCCAGCCTCAGTTTTCTGCTATCACAGCCATTAAACTCTGTAACTGTTTTAATGTCACCATTGGCCCCATGGTGAAATCCCTGAGCGGTTTCCTTTCTCTCCAGCAGCTGATTTAGGAAGGACGCCTGTATCTTTATATTGATACACCATCCAAAGTGTAATTAATAACATTACCATGCTCAAAGGGATATGCAATGTCTGCTTTAAAAATATATATATTTACCCATCTACCAATAGGTACCCTTCTTTGCGAGGCATTGGAAAACCTCATCGGTCTTTGTGGTTGTATCTGTGTTTGAAATTCACTGCTTGACTAAGGGACCTTACAGATAATTGTATGTGTGGGGTACAGAGATGAGGTAGTCATTCAGAAATCATGTAAACACTATAATTAAACACAGAGTGAGTTCATGCAACTTATTATGTGACTTGTTAAGCAAATTTCTACTCTTGAACTTATTTAGGCTTGCCATAACAAAGCGGTTGAATACTTACTGACTCAGCTTTTAATTTATTTAATCATTTGTATACCTTTCCACTTTGACATTATGGGGTATTGTGTGTAGGCTAGTGACAGAAAATCTCTCCATGCTCAAAGCAATATTCAATGTCTGCTTTTTAAAAAGTTTTATCCATCTACCGAGATATACAGTCACTACAAAGATGCAGGCCAATGGTGACATTAAAACAGTATCCCTTAAAGAATCGGCCTCGTGCTTCCGGCTACGGCAAAGATTATAACTTCTTGGAAAGAAGCAGAATGGAGTGTGAGGGGTAGAGGTTTAGGGAGAGAGGGAGAGTGCTCTCACTCAGGCGCCAGAGCGTGACCACTCTGGGGTCACTTGACTCTGCTTGTGCCTTGCAGTCTGGAAGACTGTTCAGATCAATCGTTTTGGAAGTTCTACCTCTGAAGAAAAAAGGACTAAATTAACCTCTGGTCCCAGCACATGATCTCCATGAGGTCTCAACTGAAGGCTTACTCTCCCTCCTCCCTTCCTCCCTCATGCGAACACACGCACATTCCAGAACTTAAAGCACACAGACTCACATTCCCTCCCTGGCATGTTCATTGCATTTTCTCTAGCCCTCACACAACATTCTTAGACATTCATTCATCATTTACCCAACTGTGTCTCGTGCCAAAAATACCTTTGCTTCAATACCCAAACAAGCTATGGGCCCTTGCACTCAGTGGAGGCTGCGCTCAACGAGCCTAAGTCAATTCTACACACCCTTTTGATATTCTGAATGAATGTGAAATCCCTCCCATTAGTTCAAATGTCATACTAATACCCCCCCACCCCAACCCCCGGCTTCCACCAGGTACTCCACAGGACAGAGGACTACCTGAGACAAGTCTTGAACAAGGCCTCTGAGTCCGTCTACACCTGGGTCATCCAGGTTAAGAAGATGAAGGCCATCTACCACATCCTCAACCTGTGTAGCTTTGACGTCACCAACAAGTGTCTGATAGCCGAGGTGTGGTGCCCTGTCAACGATCTGCCCATCCTGCGGAGGGCATTAGAGGAAGGCTCGGTGAGTCAGCTCCCTGTTACAATGGCTCCCTGTGTAATGTCATCGTTGGGCTTAACTATTTTATTGTTTTGGATTGTATTGTCATTGTTTGTGACCCCACCTTCTAACTATACTTTGTTCAGTATTTGGCTAAACCAACAGTCACACACCCAGTCAGCATGACCTGCTTTAATAATTGGGTTTTGGTTGTGGTAGAAAAAGGGAAATTGTTCTCATCTTGACCACCTCTGATCATTTAAGACAGATCCAGGTATTTAGAGAGTTGGGCCAACTTTTTGAATTGTGAATATTGTTATAATTCTAGACATTCAGTTACATAGCATTATTTTAATATTCCCATGTAATGTTTATACACGATAACATGGCTGCCATAGAATTTTGAAGTGTCATGTAAATGCTTCATAATGCTTATTCTAGACATTATTGTCCATGTACTGTAATGTTAATGAGGCGCTAACATGGCTGCCATAGAATGTTATAGTGTCATGTAAATGCGTAATAATGCAGAAACCTCAATTGCCCAACTCTAAATACATGGCTCTGGTTTAATTTATTAAACTAGTCTAGTCGTGGGTCCTGTTGGGCCCCAATTGAGGGCTACCAGGGCTTCTGTCCATTATTACATTACATACAATGTGACCTTATAATATGTAATGACGTACATAATATAAGGTCACATTCAGTTCAATGACAGCAGTCCATGCAAAGGTTCTGCCAGTCCCTTAAAAGGCTTAAATGAGGCTTCTAAATACGAGGCTTAAATGGTCAATGTATTTGAACAGTCTTGAATGGTCTAAAATATTTGAACTAACTGTTTGATGAGATGTTAGGATTCTGTCTCCATTTGGAGAAAACAAATGATATCTCAAATAATTGAGTTGCCATCACTCAATCTCCATGCAACCTTAATAAGCTAACATTGCAATAATCTCAGTCTGAAAAGCCACTGTCTTGACATTATTGGCTTACCTTTACAGAGGAAAAGTGGAGCCACGGTGCCTTCTTTTGTCAACCGTATTCCCAGCAATGACACTCCACCAACCCTAATAAGGACCAACAAGTTCACATCAGGCTTCCAGAACATAGTGGAGGCCTATGGAGTGGGCAACTATAGAGAGGTTAACCCAGGTACAGTACGCCCTCGCTAGCCAATAACCGCTGATTACTACATTTAGGATTAAATCACATGCTATCATTAGGCCTACTGCTTTTATGTTTTCAGTTTGTTTGCTATTTCTATGAGCCACATGCCTGTAGCCAAAGACACATGTTCACTCCTAACAAGAATGGACAATAAAGTTTTACACTTTATTGATAGTTGAATGTGTATATGGAGGAATTATGATGTATTGTCTGTTGTGTCTAACAGCTCCTTACACAATCATCACCTTCCCCTTCCTGTTTGCTGTGATGTTTGGAGACCTGGGCCATGGTGTGATCATGGCTCTGTTTGCTCTCTGGATGGTGCTGTATGAGGACAATCGCAAACTGAAATACACCAGGAATGAGGTGAGAGGGGCAGAGGAGAGGCTGTCAGTGTGTACGTCCCAAATGCCACCCTATTCCCTACGTAGTGCACTAGTTTTGACCAGGGGCCATGGGGATTTGGCCAAAAGTAGTGCACTACATAGGGAATAGGGTGCCGTTTGGGATGCTGGCCGGTTGTGTGGGGAAATTGTTTCTGGTCTAAATGAGCTAAATGAGTAATAAGCAAACAGTAAATGTTGTGGTTAGCTGGATGTTTCCCCCTACCTTGACAATGGTGTATTTGTATGCCCAGATCTGGAACACATTCTTCGAGGGCCGTTACATCATCCTTATGATGGGCTTGTTCTCGGTCTATACCGGACTCATCTACAACGACTGCTTCTCCAAGTCTCTTAACATCTTTGGCTCGGGCTGGAGCGTCAATGCCATGTTTAAATCTGGAAATTGGACTTGGTAAGTACTGTACTGTAATATGTTCTGTACTGTAAGATCTGTTCCTGAGATTACAGAGATGATTAGGTCAGGGTGAAAGGCCACATGATCACAACTCAATGCCAATATGTTTTGGTTTTTTATGTCCTATCACTGATTGGCCATACTGGTTTTTCAATTATATATTAATTACAAGTCAAATTAAGTATAACAATGGCAAAGATGTATGTGACATTAAAGATTACATCACCTGATAGCTTGCTCTTTTAATTGTTCACTTTTGTATTTTCTTTAAAAGGGATTCCACACTCCGCACCAATGCCTTTCTGACCCTTGATCCCAATGTCCCTGGGGTTTTCAATGGACCCTACCCTTTGGGCATTGACCCGGTAAGTACATGGCTTTATGATTCATGGTCACAAACTTCTTTGTCTTGTCTCTATGGTCGCTACACACACAAGTTATTCCCTGTCTCTTCTTAACCGTACACATTTGGCTCTCACCAACCAGGTCCAATAAAGTAAGTCATGGATCATTACTCATTGTAATTTCAATGTTTTGTTAACAATCGCATCAGTCTGACTGTGATGTAGTCTGTCCATACCTCAACCTGATGAGGTTATTTCCTTGTTTCTTCCAATGTGTAGATTTGGAACTTGGCGTCAAATCGTCTGACCTTTCTGAACTCCTACAAGATGAAGATGTCTGTGATCGTTGGTATCAGTCACATGAGCTTCGGGGTCATCCTAGGTATCTTCAACCACCTGTGAGTTACAGCACACTCTCCCCCCACACTTTGCAGCCTTCTGTGTGTCTATGAAAGCACTTTATAGCTCTGCTGTCTGTGTCTATCTGTGTAGGCATTTTGGGAAAAAGTTCAACCTGTACTTGGTACTCCTCCCGGAACTGCTGTTCCTGCTTTGCCTATTTGGCTACCTGGTCTTCATGATCATCTACAAGTGGCTGGCCTTCTCTGCACGCGACTCCCAGATGGCCCCCAGCATCCTCATCCACTTCATCAACATGTTCCTCATGCAGGGGGACGGGGTGCCACCCCTCTTCCCAGGACAGGTACATGTGTGTTCACACAGTGGTTGTCTCCAAAATGACATCCTATTCCCTATATGCACTATAGGGAATAGTGTGCTATTTGGGACACACCCGCTGAATATGCATATAAAACTGGGACTTCTCACTAAAACCCTTACTTGTGAAGGACCACTCGCTCAGTGAAGACATGTATACAAGCCCAACCCGCTCTGAAGCTACTTCAGTGAGACTGTAACAGACCTGTCTGTTCTTTCCCTCCTACTGTAGGTTGGGCTGCAGGTGTTCCTGGTGGTCATTGCTCTACTATCGGTGCCTGTCTTACTGCTGGGGAAACCAGTCTACCTCTACTGGCTGCACAACGGAGGAGCCAACCGCATTGGAATGTACAGGGTGAGGCTTTGAGTTTGTAGCTCTAGCTGAGCTACGAGTCATAAGCATGTGTGGGTAGTGTGTCCATATATGAGTCTGTGTTCTGGTTGTAACATAGTCTATGGTGGTGTGTGTATGTAGTCTGTTTATAGGAGTGCGCTCCGGTTTTAACATGCAGAGTGTGTGTGGTGTGTGTCAACAGGGTTATGAGCGTGTGCGGCGGCACAGCGAGGAGGAGCTCTCCCTGATGAGGGCAAATGACATGGAGGAGGGCAGTGTCCCCAGTGACCTCTCCACCAGCAGAGAGCAGCAGAAAGAGGAGGTTAGCTGATGATAGCACGGTCACCACCTCCCACTAGCCTCTCATTCAGGCATCAGTACACTATGGGTCCCGAAAGTAACAGGTTCTCCTGTCTGTGTGTTGTTTTACAGTTTGACTTTGGGGACATGTTCCTGCACCAGTCTATTCACACCATAGAGTACTGCCTGGGCTGCATCTCCAACACAGCCTCCTACCTGCGCCTCTGGGCTCTGAGTCTGGCACATGCCCGTGAGTATCAACACACCACATCAAATGTTTATTATTTGTATTGATCTTTGAAGGATAAACATTTAAAGTGCATTTTATATTGAGAGAGGATAATTATTTATGTATGTAATGTTCTCTGACTGGAGCAACCTTCTTTTAAATTATTAAATCAAATGAATCAATCAATTTGTTTGTCCCTGCTCCCCCAGAGCTGTCGGAGGTGCTGTGGTCCATGGTGATGCGGTTGGGCCTGCGGATGGACACCAGCCTGGGCATCATGTTTCTGGTGCCAGTGTTTGGGATATTCGCTGTGCTCACTGTGTCTATCCTCCTGGTTATGGAGGGACTGTCTGCCTTCCTCCATGCTCTCAGGCTGCACTGGTTAGTTACTCACTATACTTGCAGAATTGAGTGAAGGACAGGAAATATGTGTAAAAATTCAACACATCATGCCTTTATAATGCTTTTATTAATGCTTACTCTATATTCAGTGATCTCTGTTCTCTCTCCATAGGGTGGAGTTCCAAAATAAGTTCTACACTGGGACTGGAATCAAGTTTGTTCCCTTTGCCTTCTCCCTCCTGCCCTCTAGCTTTGAGCATGATGGCTTGCTGTGAATGGGACAAACAATGCTTCTGCCCTCCCAGAGGCAAACTGCCACAATGTGCCAGCAGGATCCAGTGCTATATAGCTAGCCTGGGTACTAGTCGGTTTGTGCCATCATGCCACTCCTAAATGACAAGGAGTGGCATGATGGCACAAACATATTGGTACCCAGGCTTCTATTGAGCCTCATCGACATACAGTCCAATTTCATAGTTGTTTTTTTCTACTATTTGTTGCACTGACTGATTGCCTTACGTAAGTACAACCAAATCTCAGTGTATCCTGCTCTATTTTCAATTGAATGATATTTTGGGTTACCACAACTTTGCAAGGAAAAGCCTCCTTCAGTCATGTTTGTAAATGAAAAGTATTTTGGATGAATGTGGGAGAGATGTACATTTTATTTTATAGAGTGATAAAGTTTGAATGAGAAATTAACATTTGAATGACTATGACAGGCTTAAAAAAAGTGGTGCATCACTCTTGAAAGTATGCCTACCGTGTTGTGCTGAATGCTGACAAAATGATATTAAATTAAGATATGTTTCCTATGCCTCCATCGCTTTGTGGAAGACTACTTCTTAAACTGTCCATTCCATGGATGGAAATTAAAAGTATAGCTCAAGACATCATTTAATGACACCAACAATCCCTGATTATGAATAAGGCAGGAAAAGTGGGCACTGGACCAGTGCAGAGATCAATTCTCTCCAAAGCCTTTTCCTATATTCCCATCCTGTAGCACCATAACAGGAGGATGTAGTTTATGCTGTTGGGTAATTGTACCTTCAAGATGGAAAAATAAGAAAGAGTTCTAATTTTTTATTTCGATTTTTTTGTTGATATTGGTTAAATGTCCTAATGATGGTATTAAACCCTCTGAAGAGGAGCTAATTGTTTGAATTGTGATTACCACGTAACATGGAACTTTAACATTATGGGGAGCTTGCACCATTTCATTGTAAACTCACTTGCTGTGTTATCAAACAGTAATGTGCTGTATCTTAGTGATGCTTAAAGATGCCTCTAAAGCAGGATCCTATGGGAAATGATGCTGTGAAGTTGAGACGGGGAGAATCTCAATTGCATACTCCTCGCATCCTCAAAACCCATTGGAGGAGAAGTTCAGAGCGGAAGGACCTCTGGCTTTCTCATCCAATGGGTTTTGAGGAGCGTGGACTCCAGGAGTCTGCCATTGAGAATATGTCTAGGTAATGTAAAAATAGTGGTTAGAAAATACTTTTCTATAACTATGATGACCACTAATTCTTAGATGTGAAGTCTGATTAGCTATGGCTCTAATGTCTAATCCTTGATTACACAATGTGTGTGGTTTGTTGAAGGGCTTGCTGTAAATGTTTGTACCTATTCTAATATAGTCTATTTTAATCATATTTATTTTAAAGAATGTAATCATTTGATTTATTCGCATCATTAACTCCATACTTATATTAGTGGTATGCATACATTCCTCTGTTTTGGCTTTGCTGAATTATTTTATATCAGATAATGGTGAACATGTTTTCAGTGTAACAGGTGAATAAAGCTGACTCAATAAAGTTGAATTTGACTGAAAATGTTAATGTCAGTGGCGTTACTTTTGCGCGAGACTATCAGATGTTGCGACTGGAGGGCGCCAAAGGGGGCGCATGGCTCACAGAAACAGAAAGTTGACCAGTTGCCATAGTGACATGAGGCTGTCAATTGGTTGCAAGTAGCTAGCTACATCAACAAACGACAACATTTGAAGTTAGCTAGCTAAAAGCTAACATTAGTACTTTGTTGTAACTTAATTGAGGGATAAAATGTCCCTCGACGACCCGCGGGTGGAGTGGATCCGAAACCGGGTATATTCCTGTTTTTATTTGCCGGAGCCAGGTTGTTTCGAGGAATTGCTGAGCCGCGGAGATGGAGAAGAAGAGCAGAAAATAATCCGATTTCTGAATGAAGTCACCGAGGAAGAGTCAGCATCGACGCTGCTGTTTTTCAAAGGAGTCAACGAGGAAGAGATTGAAGTTGAAATTCCGATTGGTACGTGAGTGAGGAGTAGCCACACGTATGTTGTCAATGTCGCGTTCAAGACCACTTTAAACTTGTAACTCTGAAGAACTCGGAAATCGCGTTAAGTGCGACTTCAGTGGGTTCAAGACAACAGCTGGGATTTCAAGAATAACTCATTTTAATACATTCTGAAATAAAATATAAATCAGAAACTCTGACATCATCCTTTGCTGGGTTCAAAACAACTGGGAACTCGGAAATCTTTGACTTCAGTGCGTTCAAGACAGAGAATGGTGGAGATTTCTAGTGGCCAAAAGGCTGTATTAGCATGGGCAGCACAATTGAGGTCTTCCACCATTTTAATGTTTGCAACTGGGTGGGACTTCCAACTTCATTGGCTTATCCCTCCTGGGGACCCTGTTGGAGTCATGTCCAACCGGTTCATCGGGAGGGATCAGCCAATCCTGAAGAAGAAAATTGACGACTTCAAAATAGAGATTGCCTCAATGGTGCTGCCCAGATACAAAGATGAGTCATCTGTCTATCTATCTAGTCTATTTAGCTAGTTCAAGACAACTGGGAACTCTGAAAAAAACAAGCTCAGACTAGGATTTTTTTTTGAATGGTCATCCAACTCGGAATTCCAAGTTCGAAAACGCAGACATCTTTGACTTCCCTACCTGAAGATCACTGACATCATGATTTGACCTTGTTTTTTCCCCGGTTCCCAGTTGTCTTGAAAGCAGCATAATGACTCACTCATCATCACACTGTGGCCTTTTCTCAATTGGATTTGTTCAACTCCTGCATCCTCTCACGCTTCCTTTTTGAAAAGGTCAAAGGTAATCTAGACGAGGTGGCGAGGAGAGAGAACGTGGACAAAAATGCGCTTGTATGAAACTCCTCCAGTCACGCATCATCAGGCAAATTACATTTACCAAAGCAATCGTTGCAAATAGATTGATGTAAAGTAATTTAACAACGAGTTGGGAATGGAATTTGAGAGGAATGCGAGAGCCTTCCCAATGATAAACTCACAGCTGGGGCTGCAACCTGGTCTCAGAGCATTTTGTATTATTCTGTATGTAAATCCGAGACACTCCATTTAGTATGATATTTTTCCACCTTGTCGGATCGAGGATTCAAAGCAGCGACCTTTCGACATCATAGCATTAGCTAATGGGGATCATAAATAAAAAAATTCAAGAAGGCAGGCCTTCAGTAGGCAACCTCAAGAAGGCTTCCACCCAGGCCAGAGGTTCATGGGCCAGAGGTTCCTGCTCCAGAGTTTCCTGCTCCAGACGTTCCTGGACCAGCACAGGGAAGATGTACACCTGGATGGTCAGTTTCCTGAACCAAAGGTGGGAGCAGTTCCTGGGTGTGTCCTGAGCCAGACTTACAGCTGGGGGCTGAATCAGTGCCTCTCTGGTTCTCACCTGGTTAGGCTTATTCATCCCACACTTCCAGTAAGGCCTGGTCTCTTGCTTAGTGACAGTGGCTGTTGGGACAGGTTCTTGGACCAAAGTGGGTGTTGGGACTGGTTCCTGGGCTGGAGTTTGATATGTTTCATGGGCGTCTCTGGTCCTCTGGTGGTGCGGTAGTTTATGTATGTCGACGTGTGTCAAATACACTATATATACAAAAGTATGTGGACACCCCTTCAAATTAGTGGATTAGACTATTTTAGACACAAGGTGTATAAAATCGATCAAAAATCCATGAAATCTCCATAGACAAACATTGTCAGTAGAATGACAGCTCAATGACTTTCAACAAGGCACTGTCATATGACAGTGCCATGCGGCAGGGTAGCCTAGTGGTTAGAGCGTTGGATTAGTAACCGGAAGGTTGCAAGTTCAAACCCCCGAGCTGACGAGGTACAAATCAGTCGTTCTGCCCCTGAACAGACAGTTAACCCACTGTTCCTAGGCCGTCATAGAAAATAAGAATTTGTTCTTAACTGACTTGCCTAGTTAAATAAAGGTAAAAAAATCTAATAAAAATACCACGTTTCCAACAAGTCAGTTCGTCAAGTTTCTGCCCTGCCAGAGCTGCCCCGGTCAACTGTAAGTACTGTTATTATGAAGTGGAAAGTCTAGGAGAAACAACAACTCAGCTGTGAAGACCGGCGAGTGCTGAAGCTTGTAGCGCGTAAAAATCGTTTGTCCTCGGTTGCAATTTATGCAGAACTCCAGGTAATTCCAAATGGTTCACATACTTTCTCTTGCCACTGTATGTCTGTTTGAAGTATCTGCAAATACACTGCTCAAAAGAATAAAGGCAACACTTAAAAAACACAATGTAACTCCAAGTCAATCACACTTCTGTGAAATCAAACTGTCCACTTAGGAAGCAACACTGATTGACAATACATTTCACATGCTGTTGTGCAAATGGAATAGACAACAGGTGGAAATTATAGGCAATTAGCAAGACACCCCCAATAAAGGAGTAGTTCTGCAGGTTGGGACCACAGACCACTTCTCAGTTCCTATGCTTCCTGGCTGATGTTTTGGTCACTTTTGAATGCTGGCAGTGCTTTCACTCTAGTGGTAGCATAAGACGGAGTCTACAACCCACACAAGTGGCTCAGGTAGTGCAGCTCATCCAGGATGGCACATCAATGCAAGATGTGGCAAGAAAGTTTGCTGTGTCTGTCAGCGTAGTGTCCAGAGCATGGAGGCGCTACCAGGAGACAGGCCAGTACATCAGGAGACGTGGAGGAGGCCGTAGGAGGGCATCAACCCAGCAACAGGACCGCTACCTCTGCCTTTGTGCAAGGAGGAGCAGGAGGAGCACTGCCAGAGCCCTGCAAAATGACCTCCAGCAGGCCACAAATGTGCATGTGTCTGCTCAAACGGTCAGAAACAGACTCCATGAGGGCCCGATGTCCACAGGTGGGGGTTGTGCTTACAACCCAACACCGTGCAGGACGTTTGACATTTGCCAGAGAACACCAAGATTGGCAAATTCGCCACTGGCGCCCTGTGCTCTTCACAGATGAAAGCAGGTTTACACTGAGCACGTGACAGACGTGACAGTCTGGAGACGCCGTGGAGAACGTTCTGCTGCCTGCAACATCCTCCAGAATGACTGGTTTGGCGGTGGGTCAGTCATGGTGTGGGGTGGCATTTATTTGTGCTCGCCAGAGGTAGCCTGACTGCCATTAGGTACCGAGATGAGATCTCAGACCCCTTGTGAGACCATATGCTGGTGCGGTTGGCCCTGGGTTCCTCCTAATGCAAGACAATGCTAGACCTCATGTGGCTGGAGTGTGTCAGCAGTTCCTGCAAGAGGAAGGCATTGATGCTATGGACTGGCCCGCCCGTTCCCCAGACCTGAATCCAATTGAGCACATCTGGGACATCATGTCTCGCTCCATCCACCAACGCCACGTTGCACCACAGACTGTCCAGTAGTTGGCGGATGCTTTAGTCCAGGTCTGGGAGGAAATCCCTCAGTAGACCATCCGCCACCTCATCAGGAGCATGCATGCCCAGGCGTTGTAGGGAGGTCATATAGGCACGTGGAGGCCACACACACTACTGAGACTCATTTTGACTTGTTTTAAGGACATTACATCAAAGTTGGAACAGCCTGTAGTGTGGTTTTCCACTTTAATTTTGAGTGTGACTCCAAATCCAGACCGCCATGGGTTGATAAATTTGATTTCCATTGATCATTTTTGTGTGATTTTGTTGTCAGCACATTCAACTATGTAAAGAAAAAAGTATTTAATAAGAATATTTCATTCATTCAGATCTAGGATGTGTTATTTTAGTGTTCCCTTTATTCTTTTGAGCAGTGTAAATTATACAAGTGGTTAGCCATTTTTAATACATGCATGTTTCTTAAAAAGACTAGAATAGAAGTAGTATATTTCTCCTCAACAGTGAAAGACTATCAAGTGTGTTGTTGATGTTAGTTCTGTGTGTGCAGTTAAGGGCAAGGAGTGCTGATTTGTTTTGAGCCAGCTGCAGCTTTGCTAGGTCTTTCTTTGCTTCACCTGACCATATTACCAGACAGCAATCAAGATGGGACAAGATCAAAGCCTGAACAACTAGTACAGTTGATCTTTGTGTCATAAACGCAGAATAGCTTTTTATAACAGACATACCTCTTCCCATCTTCACAACAACTTTGTCAATATGACTTGACCATGATCACTGACCATCCAATGTTACTCCTAGGAGTTCAGCTTCTTCAACTGGTTCAGTGGTTACACCCTTTATGCACAAATCCTGTTGACGTTTATGTCTAAGAGAATGCTTTGAACCAAATACAATGCTTTTGGTTTTAGATGTATTTAAGTCCAGTTTATTGTTAATTACCCATTCTGACACTGACTGTAACACCTCGCTAAGAGTCTCAGTGCGCTCACCGGATGTAGGTGCTGAGGTGTAGTGTGCAATCATCAGCATACATAGTCATTTTAGCTTCTTGTAAGACAAGTGGCAAATCATTTCTAAAAATAGAGAAGCGTAATGGCCCAAGGAAACTGCCCTGAGGGATACCACACTGTACATATCTGATGTTAGAGAAGCTTCCATTGAATATTACTCTCTGAGTTCTATTGGATAAGCAACTCTCCAACGATGTGATAGCAGGTGATGTAAAGCCATAACAAGTTAGTTTTTTCAAAAGCAAATTATGATCAATAACATCAGAGGCTACACTGAAATCTAACAATAGAGCTCCAACTACCATCTTATTATCCATTTATTTTAGCCAATCATCTGAGTCAGTGCAGTACAAGTCGAGTGCCCTTCCCTATATGCATGCTGAAAGTCAGTAGTTAACTTGTTCTTTAAAAAATAGCATTGTATTTGTTCAAACACAATTCTCTCCATCAGTTTACTAAGAACAGGCAGCAAACTGATTGGGCAGCTGTTAGATCCACCAAAGGGTGCTTTACTATTTTTAGGTAGTGCAATTACTTTAGCTTCCTTCCACGCCTGTGGGCGTACACACTCTTTTAGGCTTTGGTTAAAGACATGGTAAATATGGTGTGGCAGATTTCAAGACTCCGGAAGGATACACTCTTCCTTTCACCTACTAACTAATTGACATCTCCTCTGCCACTTATCAGTTTCCGGGTCACGGAGGAGAGAGGGTAGAATATGGACTTTTGCCCAAATGAGAAAAGACCTGTGATACTTCTGCTAGCAAAGCAGGCCCAAGCAGCCTAGCTAGCTACGTTAGCTACATTTGCTAACCAACAACAGAGGTTTCTCATTTAAACCTAGCTTCATGACCAAGAGTGACTGTGACAGCAAACAATATTTTCAATTGTTCAGCTAGTAATTACTATTATGTGTAACATTAAAATACTTTCTACCTGTTTTCTGATTAAAGGTCCCTCGGAACTAGCTGAGAATGGGGATGAAGGCAGCCTGGCAGAGTCATCCAAACCCTCCTGTGACACACCTGCTTCTGAGAGAGACAAGTCCCCTGGAGATAGTCAGTACTACTAGTGTAGTATCTGCTTAGATACAATGTGACTGGTTGTGGTGTAGTGGTACACGTAATACATACAGTAGACCTATCCTTTTTCCTCCTATTATTGGATACAAGCTTTTACTGTCATTGCATATGTTGACACTTGTTTCTGTATGGCCACAGAAAAGAAAAAGAGGAGAGACTCAGAGGCCTCACGTATGTCAGATGCCCCAAAGACAGAGTCTACACACCCTGCAGATGACTCCCAGGCCCACGAAACTGAGGGCACCTCTGACTCAGAAGATGAGCCTCCCCTCACTGTAAGATTTACCCTCTGTGTGGGACTACAGCCTCCCTTTCAAACATTATTCAAGGTGTTATAAAATGCATAGCACTTAATAGTAGTCTATTGTTTTTGAGGGCTAGGCTATAACAAGAATCTGGAAACTGGTCAAATAATATGATCCGTGTATTGGATATGAAGTGAAGGCCATATTAATTGAGCGAGATGGAAGCACATCTATCTTGTTATCTGTCTGATTTTGTGTTCTTGTCACAGAGGATTGAGGTTCAAGTTGTGTACCACATGGAGCTGCATGTAGCAGTAAATCATGTCCCAGAGAGGTTCATGAAATCAAACATCCTTTACTTTCTCAGGAACACTAAAGGTGGGTGAGAGAAGGGAACCAAAGGAAGACCGGTCTACTCACTGTGTTATTATTCGTGTGTCCCTAATTTGTCACAGAGAAAGCATTCAAGACAACCCTATTTAATGTTTCATTTATATATTTTTCTTCTGTTTTTAGAAACCATCATTGAGCCCATTGACGTGAATGAGGCCAACAATCTGATGCCCAAACTGTTGGAGATTGGCATGCTGAATGGACACTCTCTACTGATGCTGAAGGACATGCTCAACTACGTGTGTAATAGACAAGGGATTCATACTCTACTTGAGACCAAATCTTCAAACTTGATGAACAAGTTAGATAGGATATTCATGTTTATGACTCATGTATAATATGCACTCTTCTTTTTAAGTGGCCCATTAAAGCTTACTGCGTTCTGTTCTTAGTTGTTTCAGATGAGCCCTTTAAGTCTCAAGCCATTGTTACCCTACTGTTTCTTGGTGATTCCAGGTGTACATTCCAATGCTGTCTGTCAACCAGCTGAAGTTGACTGATGGAGGCTACCAGCAGGGGGCAGCTGCCTCCCAGGATAAGGAGGCAACTGGTGATGGGAAGGGGGACAAGGATGAGAGGCCTGTGGAGTCTCGTGGGGTACTTATGATTCGTGATGAGTTACTTAACAGCACTCACAAGTTCCTGGGTCACATCGAAAGGACTCTCCAGCAGCTGGAAGGTGTGTGTGTCTGTGTTTGTATATCATACCATCAAATAGTTCCTTCTCCCAGACAGGACCCAACCATCAACAGGGTCAGGACTTAGTTCAGCAGCTACCATGCTCTCTGTAAGCATGATATGTGTAAATGCATGCATGCGTCATGTAACAAGTGCACCGCTTTCTCTGGGGTTTTAAACAGTATCTGAAGGTTTATGTGGTAAATGATGATGCTGTGGCCTCTCCATTTCAGGTGAGATTAAGCTGCACATCCCTGAGTTGGACCTGGAGCCAGAGGTGGATGCGCTGCTGGCCACTCCAGAGGTGGTGGAAAAGCTGGAGCAGTGTGTGATGAACTGGCAGACTCAGATCACCATCGTCATTGAGGAGCAGCAGAAGAAGAAACCACAGGTGAGAGGGAATAGGCTACTGGGCCCATACATTTGATGTATGCAGACCTTTTATGATTCAAAATGAAAATAAATGAGTAAAATTGTTGTTGTTTTTATAAGTAAAAATGTCTGATTACTACTATTTCTCGTTGTTTTACACTCATTCCTATTCCCAGGTGCCAGGCCCCATGGCAGAGATAGATTTCTGGCGGGAGCGAACAGCCATTCTGAGTGCTCTGAGTGAGCAGCTCAAACTGCCTGTGGTGAAGAAGATCCTGGAGGTGATGACCAAAGCTGACCCGGTCACTGTCCAGAACCTGGACCTGACCGTGACCGAGCTCAGCAAGCTCCATGTGGAGTCTGTGGAGAATGTACGCTTCCTCAGCACACTGGAGCGACACTTCAAGGTGGGCTCATAGTCCTGAAAAAGATACCCTGTTCTCCCCAAACCTCACATTATGGCAGAAATGTATGTATAATTGAAAGATGTAGGTCTGACTATTCTGCTGCTGAAAGATGGAATAAGTTATTTTGATATGTCGTCCTTATATCCTTGAGGCCAAATTGTAAGCTCTTCTCCATGCCCCGACTTAGCATTTGTCTTGTGTATCCCAGAACCTGGCCACGGGGGCAGACTTTGGTGTGATCCTGGACACCATCCCTCTGATGATGAACGGCCTGCGCATGGTGTGGATAATCTCCAGCCACTACAACAAGGACGAACGCATGGTGCCCCTCATGGAGCGCATTGCCTGGGAGCTGTCTGAGCGTGTGGCTCGTGTCGTCAATGTCCGCATGCTCTTCAAGTGAGTTGACCCTGTCCTCTTACCTCTTCTCATGACTTCAACTAACTCCACACTTAGTTTTGAAATCCTAACTGCAATCTATAACCTTAAAGGTTTTTATACAAAAGTCATGTTTTCTCATCCTCTCTTTACAATGACATGTACTGTATGTCGCTGTCTTTGCTTGATTCTTATATTCTTTGTAATGGACAGAGACAAGAGGGAGGTAGCGAAGGCCAAAGCTCAGGATGGAAAGCAGGTGCTGGACCAGTGGAAGGCTTGTTACTTTGAGGTGCGGGCCAGGATTGAAACATCAGGTAGAGACCCACGCTGGGAGTTTGACCGCAAAAAGCTGTTTGAGAAGACCGACTATATGGCCTCCATCTGCCAGGACCTGTACAAAATCCTGCAGGTCAGTTCAACCTGCCTGAGTGACAAACACCTCAACATCCTCTCAATCTAACCTTAAACAGACCGATCACATACATATCCTTTATTTAGTCAATGACTAACCCACACCCTGTTTTCCCATGCGTTCTATGAATGCTCAACACTTTATGAAAACCAATTGTAAGGCATTCACTTCTAGCTAAATACAATAGGAACATACTTTTGCAGATCTTGGAGGAGTTCTATAACATCTTTGGTCCAGAGCTGAAGGCAGTGACGGGGGATCCTAAGCGTATTGACGATGTGCTGCGCTGGGTAGACAGCCTGGTGGTGCCCATCGAGGAGCTCAGCTTCGACCCCTTCAACATCCGCAAGATGGGCAGTTGGAAGATGGTCATGCAGGACTTCAAGGCCAAGGTTCAGGTGGGAGCAGCAGGACATCCTGGTAGCAATTTTGGAATCCACATTCATTCATTCATTCATCACCAAGCCATGATTCACTCCTCTCACCTTGTCTGTCTACCCAGGCTATCGAAGGAGAGGCCATCAACTTCATTGACCAGTCCTTCAAGACGCTGCGCTCTGCGTCGGCAGCCTTCGACATGCTTCTGAAGTTCAAACACATCCGCTCCAGAGAGGCCATCAACAACCAGATGATGATGAAGTTCAATGACATCCTGGCCCAGTACTGCAAAGAGGTACCTTAGGAAACAGACATCAAAAGAACAGAAAAGAACGCAAATGTGTTGATTGGATTGGTCTTGACATAGGCTCCAGGCTTATAATATATAATTGTATATTTTTCATATAATTTGTAGAGTTCAAAAGGTACTCACACTGAAATCATATAATTTGTATACACAATGTGGCATCTGGATGGAGTCATGGTAATGGTGTGAGCTTTAGGAAAGCTTGGTCACTGTTGTGTGTTGTGGGATAGGTGGACATAATCAACGGGATATTTGTGAAGTGCAAGGACAACCCTCCTCTGAATAAGAACCAACCCCCGGTGGCTGGAGCCATCTACTGGGAGCGTTCTCTCTTCCACCACATCAAACACACCATCATCCGCTTCCTGGAGGTCACAGATATGCTGGAGAGTGAGCCGGGCAAAGCGGTGAGAGCACTGAGCAACTAATTAACTAATCAGAGTAATTGCTCTGAGTAATTGTCTCCAAAATGGAAACCTATTCCCTGGTCAAAAGTAATGCACTACATAGGGAATAGGGTGCCATTTGGGATAAAAACCTTTGTCTGAAACATTTTTTTGACAGCACCATCTTCTCCTTAGGCCAAGGCCAAGTACCTGGAAGTGGGGATCCGTATGAAGGAGTATGAGCAGAAGAAGTATGAGCGCTGGCGTGACGAGACAGAACAAAGCCTGCCCCTGCTGATGAAGAGGACCCTGCTGGTCATGGTCAACAGCTCAGGGGTCGTCACTGGAGAACAGCCCCCTCTAGACATGGTACATAGTAATGCATCACCAGGCGGCTGGTGCCTAGGATGAAATACACCTTTCCTCACTAGCAAGGCTTTTATGAACAAGTCTATCCTGTAAACATCTTGTGAAGTCCCTTAACATTGTCTCTTGGGTGATATGTCCCTTATGTTTTCTCATCTCTGCATACTTTCTTTCTTTCTCAGACTGGCCCAGCAACTGAGCGTGACATGGAGAGAGGGGTGCGTTACATGATGAATTTTGCCCCGGAGCTGAAGGAGATCATTTCAGAGACCAAGTACTTGGAACAATTGGGCTATTCTGTGCCTGAGCTTGCCCGTAATGTGGCTCTGCAGGAGGACAAATTCCTCAGGTGATATTTCCACACAACCAATACTGAGTGGCAACAGATGGAAACAGCTAAACCAGTTGGTGTACTCATCACAGTTGTCTTAACCTGCTTTAACACTGTTCTACTAGATATGTGGATGGGTTGAAGAACCTGGTGAACCGCTACCACTCTCTGATGGACTGTCTGAACGATGCAGAGTTCTTCCTACTGGCCGAGCAGATCCAGGAGCTGAGGAGGGTGATGCGCTCAGGATACAAGAGGCTCAACTGGAACGCCCTGGGTACATACGCTTTGCTCTGATATAATGAAAGCAATGTGCATTTGAAGTTTTCATTGTTTTTCGTTCCCCAATGTGAGTAAACGTCACAATACTCAGAGGTATCTGTCCTTTCTGATTTAAGGCATCTCTGAGTTCATCAACCGAGGCACCCAGGCTGCGTCTAAGTTTGAGTCGCTGGTCAATCAAATTCAGAAGAATGAGAGGGACATTGATGCCAAGTTGCAGTCCATTGAGACAGCCAACTTATTCAAATTTCCAGCCCCAGACAAATCTGATGACCTTCCAGGTAAACAGAATGTCAATACTATTTAGAATGACATTGGGTAAGCTAAAATATCACATCAAGTGGGAACGAGAGTCTGATAAACTGGCATTTTCAGTATTTTAGCCCTCCCTCACTATAACTGTGGTTTTAGGAGTGAAAGAGTTCTGTGAGCTGATCGAGCGAGAGAGGGCGAAGGATTTGAATCTCCTGAGTAGGAAGTACACAGCCATTGGCCCCCTGCTCACCAAGATGGAGAGTCTGATCATGCAGACCAACAGTGGCAAAGCCAAGCGCATGGGCCAGTACTACACCTACTGGGAACGCAAGGTCTTCGACTCCCTCACCAAGATGGTGCTCAGGTGGGACATTTAGCATACCTCTTTCAGGTGGCTTTAAGTACAGGCAAATACACATTGTGGTATTGTAAGCTATGGAAAAATTGGTAATGTTTCATAATTTGAGATGAAAGGTGTGGACATAACAGTGCATTATCTCTGTTCTCTCTTGTAGGAACATCCAGACTTTTAACATGGCCATGATGGGCAACACCCCACTTTTCCAAATTGAAACCATCTTGTCTGCCCCTGAGATTGTGCTGCACCCCAAAAACAGCGAGGTGTACAAGCTCATCATGCAGTGTGTCAGAGACTGTGTAGAGAGCACCAAGGTAGGACACAACACCCTTCCCCTCCCCATACCTGTTTACCAACATATAAGAAGATATCCCTGTGTAGTGTATGACTGGTGTGACTCTCTTCCCCCACTAGCGGTTTGTGCGCTGGATGCATGGCACCTGTATAGAGTGTCCCCCTCAGCATGTTGATGGAGAGGGTGAGTCGGTGGTGTTCAGTTTCTACAGCGAGGTGTGTCAGCACCCCCAGGTCAATGAAAGGGCCATGGCCGTCTCCCAGAATATCCAGCGCCTCCTCAGCGCCGTGGGACGCTACCTCAATCGCTGGAAGCGCTACCGGCCCCTCTGGAAGCTGGATAAGGCCATTGTCATGGAGAAGTTTGCTGCAAAGAGGCCCTCCTATGTCATGTATGACGAGAAGCTGCAGTTCTATGCCCGGGTTAGCGTAGAGGTGGCACTGCAGCCACTGGTAAAGGATGAGCACATCATGAGGCTGAACCTGGAGCCTCTGGCCCGCACCGTGCAGGAGAACGCTCAGGCCTGGGTCAACTCTCTGGGCAGACTGCTCAACGAGTCAGCCCGAGAGGACCTGTTCAACCTGCGGGATGAGCTACTGGTACTGCATACTTATTATTCAGTCAATGTTCCTATCGGTCCTAGACTATGGCGACATCATCTACTGTATATGAACGCAGCTGCCACTTCATTAAAGCTGTTAGATGCAGTTTATCATAGCGCACTGCACTTTTTTACGGCAGACAGTTGTATTACTCATCACTACCAGAAAGTTGGTTGGATCTCTCTTTGATGTCACGTAGGTTGAAACATTGCTCTGTTTTCATTTATAAAGCCCCCAAAAACTGCCACTGTACTTAACATCATTACTAAACTTTTGACTTTTGACTGCAACCAAATGCTTCCTACAGATATTGATCAGTCTCACATTGCTGTGGAGTAATTTTGGCCCACTCTTGCATGCAGAACTGCTTTAACTCAGCGACATTTGTTGGTTTTCATGCATGAACTGCTTATTTTAAGTCCTGCCACAACATCCCAATTGGGATTAGGTCTGAACTTTGACTAGGCCATTACAAAACTGATCAATATCTGCAGGAAGCATTTGGTTGCAGTCATTGCAACTAAAGGTGGCACAACCCGTTATTGAGTGTAAGGGGACAATTACTTTTTCGCACAGGGGAATTGGGAGTTACATAACTTTATTTATTTAAAAGTTAAGTATCCATTTAAAAAAAATTCAACTCAAGTTCCTTTTATCTAATATTAGGTTTTGGTTGAAGATCTGATAACATTCACTATACAAAATACGCAAAAATAGAGAACATCTGAAAGGGGGCAAATACTTTTCACAGCACTGTATTTATATTTTGATGTGTGTATTTTCTGTCATTTCTGTCATTCAGGGCTCATCGGTAAAAGAGACCTTGGTCTCAGTATGATGCCCTGATAAAATAAAGGTTAAATAAAAAATAAATGCATCATACTATGAATTGCTGCTATTCTCTTAAACTCTATTCCTTACTAAGCAACCCCTCATGTTTGTGTATGATTGTATTGTTGAATAGCAACTGTCTGAGAACCTGAAGAGGAGCCCAAACACCCTGGAGGACCTGAAGTTTGTCCTGGGCACCATCTCAGACATCAGGGACATGTCTCTGGCTGTGGAAATGAGGTTCACTGACATCCAGGAGAGATACAGGACCCTGGGCATGTACAAAGTAGAGGTGAGGAACATACATTACTCGAGTGTCTGTATATTGTCTCTTCGTTATTTGTCTGTTGAGTGTAAGTCCGTATAGTTTTCCCTTTTGAGTTGATTGTGTTGCTGTCCCCTGTTTGAGTGTGGATCACTGTGTGTGTTGCAGGCCACGGAGGGGGAGCTGCAGTTGTCGGCTAGTATCGGCCGCCTGTGGAGTGATCTGTTTGAAGAATCCAGACTGGTGGACCGCAGCCTAGGACGGGTCAAGAAGACCTTCACTGAGGTGAGACAGACGCCATGACACCTCGACCAACACTAACTTTACCATCACAGTCTCGCCTAGATCTATCATTACGATCCTCATCCCAAAATGTACATCCCCTCTCCCCTGTCTCACAGATTACTAAGGAGCAGATTGAGACGTATAAGCAGGAGCTGACCGTCTTTGCAGATAGCTTCAACATGCATGGACCTGGAGCTGTGGGAGACAACCTGGAGAAAGGTAAGTGTTGACCCCCTTCCCATCAGACTGTCCTTACAGCCCCATCACTGCTCACTGGGTGATTTAATGTCTTTCCCCATTCTCTGTGTAGGAGTGACAGTGATGGGGACCTATGAGACAGAACTAGCCAAAATAGAGGCGGGACGTCAGGAGTTGGCCAATGCAGAGAAGCTCTTTGACCTGCCAATCACCATGTACACAGAGCTGCAAAATGTACAAAAGGAGATGAAGGGCCTGCGACAGATCTACGAGATCTACAAGTCTCAGAAGGTATGAGTTTGTGGGTTGAGTACAGTGTCTGTTTGTGTAGTAGAGAACACAATGGCGCCAAACATGCAAACATAAGCAAGCATTTCAAGTTAAACAGGTTCTCATGCACAAAATGTGTATCAGCCAATTAAAATGGCTGATTTACTTGCATGTGACATAAAGACTAATATATTGATAAAAGTCACCTTGTGATTTACACGGTTATCAAAACGTCACGCCAGGGTAAGCCTACACAAATCACAGCCCTTATTGTAAGTGTTTCTAAAATCCCCTATGGGAAAAATGAATGGTGGAAAAATGATTGGAACCATTTCCAGGTTTTATGGGTATTATGACTCATACTGTGGTACTCTATAGTAGCTGGTCCCATCAGATAACATGGCACATGTCAGCCCTTTTTTATTTATTTTTTATTTTACAGCTTCTGCAGCCAATAAAAATCCTAGACGTAGTTGGACATGTTCCAACACTTGTTCATGGAAGCATCTTTAACATACCTCAGTCCAACAGCACGTTCTGATCAAAGCAACTAGGCTACCACGTGTCTTTGACTGACTGGTCAAATTGCTGTCTGTGTAAAGTTCCTAGTCCATGTAATTGTCCCAGATTTTGGCAAGAGTTCGAATCTCACGAATAGTCATCCCCCGCCCCCTTTGAAATATAGATTTATATGTAGCCTATTGGGTTAGTGCGTGCATGGGTGTCAAACTCATTCCACTGTGGGCCGAGTGTCTGCAGGTTTTTGGTTTATCTTTTCAGTTGTTCCTTACTAATTAGTGATCTTAATTCATCAATCAAGTACAATTGTGGAGCGAAAACTCGCAGACACTCGACCCTCCGTGGAATGAGTTTGACACCTGTGGGTTAGTGTGTTGAAAAGGGACATTCATTCAATTTCAGCCTTGCACACAAACACACTGCTATTGCCTACAAATCTGATTGCATAGGATATCTTACATGGACGTGTACGCCTGAAAGCAGGCCGACATTTTCATGCATTTTTATAATCATCTGCTTTGTCTTAAGTGTTATTTCACTAGAGAAGGATGACCCAAAGTAGAACTACAGTCGTGGCCAAAGGTTTTGAGAATGACACAAATATGAATTTTCCCAAAGTATGCTGTCTCAGTTTGTATGATGGCAATTTGCATATAGTCCAGAATGTTATGAAGAGTGATCAGATAAATTGCAATTAATTGCAAAGTCCCTCTTTGCCATGCAAATGAACTGAATCCCCAAAAAACATGTCCACTGCATTTCAGCCCTGCCACAAAAGGACCAGCTGACATCATGTCAGTGATTCTCTCGTTAACACAGGTGTGAGTGTTGATGAGGACAAGGCTGGAGATCACTCTGTCATGTTGATTGAGTTCAAATAACAGACTGGAAGCTTCAAAAGGAGGGTGGTGCTTGAAATCATTGTTCTTCCTCTGTCAATCATGGTTACCTGCAAGGAAACACGTGCCATCATCATTGCTTTGCACAAAAAGGGCTTCACAGGCAAGGATATTGCTGCCAGTAAGATTGCACTTAAATCAACCATTTATCGGATCATCAAGAACTTCAAGGAGAGCGGTTCAATTGTGAGGCCAAGACTTTTGGAGGATGGCCTGGTGTCAAGAAGGGCAGCAAAAAAGCTAATTCTCTCCAGGAAAAACATCAGGGACAGACTGATATTCTGCAAAAGGTACAGGGATTGGACTGCTGAAGACTGGGGTAAAGTCATTTTCTCTGATGAATCCCCTTTCTGATTGTTTAGAGCATCCGGAAAGAAGCTTGTCCTGAGAAGACAAGGTGAGCGCTACCATCAGTCTTGTGTCATGCCAACAGTAAAGCATCCTGAGACCATTCACGTGTGGGGTTGCTTCTCAGCCAAGGGAGTGGGCTCACTCACAATTTTGCCTAAGAACACAGCCATGAATAAAGAATGGTACCAACACATCCTCCGAGAGCAACTTCTCCCAACCATCCAGGAACAGTTTGGTGACGAACAATACCTTTTCCAGTATGGGGGAGCACCTTGCCATAAGGAAAACGTGATAGCTAAGTGGCTTGGGGAACAAAACATCGATATTTTGGGTCCATGACCAGGAAACTCACCAGACTTTAATCCCATTGAGAACTTGTGGTCAACCCTCAAGAGGCGGGTGGACAAACAAACAAAAAACACAAATTCTGACAAACTTCAAGCATTGATTATGCCAGAATGGGCTGCCATCAGTCAGGATGTGGGAAGTTAATTGACAGCATGCCAGTGGCGGAGTGCAGAGGTCTTGAAAAAGAAGGGTCAACACTGCAAATATTGACTCTTTGCATCAACTTCATATAATTGTCAATAAAAGACTTTGACACTTATGAAATGTTTAATTATACTTCAGTATTCCATAGTAACATCTGACAAAAATATCTAAAGACACTGAAGCAGCAAACTTTGTGGAAATTAATATTTGTGTCATTCTCAACTTTTGGCCACGACTGTACAGTAGAAATAGTTTGCACTCTTGTTATCATCCTACAGGTGGCAATATTGTATCTTAAATCAACTCTTAATGTAGTAAGACACTTGGCTGTCATGAGTATGTTCTCATGTATGCTACACTTACATGCAGGCCTACAATGTTTTATAGTTTTGCACTATTATAATAACCCCCTTTGTCACATGCCTTTTGAATCGAGCATCAAGGACCAACATTGAACAGATTTTTCCTCAACAAAAATGCTTAACGCGACAATGGCTCGAACCCATTGTTAAAAAGCACTATCAATTACGAGTCAACCACTTTAGAAGTGGGTTCCACCTAGAAGTGGTGAGAACTGCGATTTGACAAATATAAGACTCTTTCTTTTTTTAACGATGTATAATAAGCTTTCTTGTAAGGACCTCATTTATCTTTTTTTCCATTGATGGATTCTGACTTCTAAACTTGAAATATTGTTAAACATCAGGTATCCTATGGCAAGGAGAAGGGCCACAGTATGGTTGTTTCACACACCAGAAGTTAATGGTTATCTGTAGGAGGAATGTATATGGTGGAGTCAATTAAGGTTGGATATGAGCGAGGGGCTTGGAATCTTACTGTGTGAGGGAAAGGCAATCACATGGTTGCGGTCCCTGATAAGGGTGGAGAGCTGTGGATTAGTGAGGAATGGGGGTCAAGGTCAGGTCAGGTCACAGTAAGGGAGAAGGAGCAGTTAATTAACCATATCACTTAACTTCCTGCCTAGCAATAAAGATGTAATGTTTAGAGAGAAGGAGGAGTTCACCTAAATTGGAGTATATATATTTGTGCTGGTGGGAACATGTCTTTGTCTGTTCAGCTGTGTGACCCTTTGGGTGAATAAACTTGGTTTGAGCTCTTTATAGTTGTCCGTCAGTTTTTACCCTGTTATTTAGAACCTAACACCATAAAATCACGTGGATGTGAGTGAAATTGTCATATATGCAAAAACAGGAAAATGTTGTCTAACGTTAGTAGTAGCTAATAGCTTAGTCAAGAATGCATCTGTGCAATTTTGGCACGCAACATTTTGTTACAGACCAATGGAACAAGTAAACCTTGAATTTGTAGGTTTAGGTCGACCCTGGCCTTCTAGTGGCCAGGGTCGACCTATTTTAAGAAATGCCATTGGTTGGTGGATAGAAAATCTAAGATATTTGATAGGCTGAAGCAGAATTTGTGCTAGGATGTAATCACTTCCACCTGGTGAAGTTAGCATAGGGCTAACTTGTACCATGTTATCTGATGGGACAAGCTACAATTTAACGTTCGGTCATATGCTAGTAAATCAACTATTTTAATTGGATGATGCGCATTTTGTACGTGAGAATCTGTTTAACTTTAAATGCGTGCTTATGTTTCAAATCAAATCAAATCAAATTTATTTATATAGCCCTTCGTACATCAGCTGATATCTCAAAGTGCTGTACAGAAACCCAGCCTAAAACCCCAAACAGCAAGCAATGCAGGTGTAGAAGCACGGTGGCTAGGAAAAACTCCCTAGAAAGGCCAATACCTAGGAAGAAACCTAGAGAGGAACCAGGCTATGTGGGGTGGCCAGTCCTCTTCTGGCTGTGCCGGGTGGAGATTATAACAGAACATGGCCAAGATGTTCAATGTTCATAAATGACCAGCATGGTCGAATAATAATAAGGCAGAACAGTTGAAACTAGAGCAGCAGCACAGTCAGGTGGAAGTTGAAACTGGAGCAGCAGCATGGCCAGGTAGACTGGGGACAGCAAGGAGTCATCATGTCAGGTAGTCCTGGGGCATGGTCCTAGGGCTCAGGTCCTCCGAGAGAGAGAAAGAAAGAGAGAAGGAGAGAATTAGAGAATGCACACTTAGATTCACACAGGACACCGAATAGGACAGGAGAAGTACTCCAGATATAACAAACTGACCCCAGCCCCCCGACACATAAACTACTGCAGCATAAATACTGGAGGCTGAGACAGGAGGGGTCAGGAGACACTGTGGCCCCATCCGAGGACACCCCCGGACAGGGCCAAACAGGAAGGATATAACCCCACCCACTTTGCCAAAGCACAGCCCCCACACCACTAGAGGGATATCTTCAACCACCAACTTACCATCCTGAGACAAGGCTGAGTATAGCCCACAAAGATCTCCGCCACGGCACAACCCAAGGGGGGGGGCGCCAACCCAGACAGGATGACCACAACAGTGAATCAACCCACTCAGGTGACGCACCCCCTCCAGGGACGGCATGAGAGAGCCCCAGCAAGCCAGTGACTCAGCCCCTGTAATAGGGTTAGAGGCAGAGAATCCCAGTGGAAAGAGGGGAACCGGCCAGGCAGAGACAGCAAGGGCGGTTCGTTGTTTGCAAGTATGGCCCCAATGTTCTCTAGAGTTCTGTGTGCATTGCCTTTATGTGTGTTGCCTTATGTGTGTCTTTCAGGCAGCTAAGACGGAGTGGTCCCAGACTCTGTGGGCGAACCTGAACATCCAGCTGCTGCAGGAGGGCGTTGAGAGCTTCATTAAGAGTCTGAGGAAGCTGCCTAAAGATGTGCGGGCCCTGCCTGTGTCCTTCTTCCTAGAGGGACGCATGAAGGAGTTCAAAGAGTCCCTGCCTCTCCTTCTGGACCTGAAGAACGAGGCCCTCAGAGACAGGTACGCCTAATCACCTATGGATGTGGACTTAGAGAGTAGGATGTTTAGGTGACAGAAACCTGATATCAACACACAGGCCCTATAACAATCACATGACTGTAGTGGGAAGTAATATTTGATATGTGTATATACAGGATATTATATATACAGTATATCACACAAGTGAGTACACCCCTCACATTGGGTAAATATTTGAGTATATCTTTTCATGTGACAACACTGAAGAAATGACACTTTGCTACAATGTAAAGTATTGAGTGTACAGCTTGTATAACGGTGTAAATTTGCTGTCCCCTCAAAATAACTCAACACACAGCCATTAATGTCTAAACCGCTGGCAACAAAAATGAGTACACCCCTAAGTGAAAATGTCCAAATCCAGATTTTTTTTTTCTTATTTTGTTTGTCATAGTTGACGTGTACCTATGATGAAAATTACAGGGCTCTCTCATCTTTTTAAGTGGGAGAACTTGCACAATTGGTGGCTGACTAAATACTTTTTTGCCCCACTGTATACTGTAGAGCCTAGGGTTAACTTATAAGACAAAGCATGAACAAAGAGATGCCTAGAAGCCTAGGAAATGAGAATTGATCATACAACCTTCCTCCATGGACTGGATACAGGAGAAGAGCAAGAACAAAGGCATTTAATTCCATTTATAATATATGAAAGTGTACATTTCAACCTAAAACCAACCACCATTGACCATTACCATTAACGTAAACACTCCCATGGCCAATCGCAACAGTGTGTCACAGAATTTAAAGGTGTGTGTGGGGGATGAGACCTATGTAAATAAAGCAGAATTCCTGAGAAGACAAAACGTTTACATAATAGAGTAATTTAGAGATAGAGATCATCATTCATATAGATAGCAGAGTTATCCTCCGTGAACACGTTTCAGATAGATACCAAACATGGATAATGTAGTATTATTCTGTCACTCATTCAATAGTCAGTCCTCTGGATACTGTAACAGAGAGATACATTTTGGCCCCTCAGAGGGAGAAGGGCTAACTAGTCTTTGAGCATTGTCCTTTGTGCTTTCCTTGTGTTCCTGGACCATTTGCCATGCAACTCCATGTGTCAGAGAGCACATAAATGAAGGCCAACAAAATACCTCCTGAAAAAACTAGAAACAAATGAAGTGAATGTGGTTTTAATGTATTTATTTATATAGAGAGTATGTGAATGTTTGTTTGTGCTTGATCCTCCTCAGACACTGGAGGGAGCTGATGCAGAGGACTAACACCAGCTTTGAGATGAATCCAGACACCTTCACTCTAGAGAACATGTTCGCCATGGAGCTGAACAAGTATGGCAATGTCATCGGTGAGATTGTCACCTCAGCTGTCAAAGAGCTCAGTATTGAGAAGGCAAGCAACCCCTTTAGGATGTTTATTTCATCACACAAAGCTGTAATTGTACAATTCTCTTTGCAGTGTGTTCAACATTGTATGGTCAGTATCAATAACTAAACATTGAGTTTATATGTCATTTACATTTAGATAATGGGTATATGTGTGTTTGTGTACAGGGAGTGACGGAGGTGGTGGAGACCTGGGAGAATATGAAGTTTAGTGTGCAGCGCTACTTCAAAGGCACCCAGGAACGTGGCTCTATCCTGGGGGTGGTGGACGAGATTCTGCAGAACCTGGATGACAACGCCATGAACCTTCAGAGTATGGCAGGCAGCCGCTTCGTAGGGCCCTTCCTGGCCACCGTACAACAGTGGGAGAAGAGCCTGTCCCTCATCAGCGAAGTCATAGAGGTCAGTCAACGTCCCAAATAGCACCCTATTCCATATATAGTGCACTACTTTTTACCAGGGCCCATAGTGCATTATGTAGGAAATAAGGTGCCCTTTGGGACACAGCCAGTGACCTTTGGGTCCTAGTTCATGGAAGTTAAAATACTGTTGCGTACAACTCTCATCACAAGCTCATTGTCCTTTGAAACCACCGTTGAGTATAATGGTAACCACCCATACAGGATCTGTCCTGAAATGATATGGCATCTCCTAAGGTTTGGATGCTGGTGCAGCGGAAGTGGATGTACCTAGAGAGCATCTTCATTGGAGGGGATATCCGCTCTCAGTTACCTGAGGAAGCCAAGAAATTTGACAACATTGACAAAATGTTCAAAAAGGTGATTGACTTGAGTCCCACTTCTATTAGAACATAATTAAACACAACACGTAATGCTTTTAGACAGTATTGTCTTACTTAGTTTTGTGTGCTTGCATGGTCTACTCTAGATTATGACAGATACAGTGAAGGACCCGGGAATTAAGAGGTGCTGTCTGGTGCCCAACCGGCTGACGGACCTGCAGAGTCTGAGTGATGGTTTGGAGCGCTGCCAGAAGAGTCTCAACGACTACCTGGATTCCAAACGTAACGCCTTCCCTCGCTTCTTCTTCATCTCCGACGACGAGCTGCTCAGCATCCTGGGCAGCAGCGACCCTGTCTGCGTCCAGGAGCACATAATAAAGGTACTGTAGCATGTCACTACAGGCCAGAGATGGTTATCTTCAGGTGATCAAAGGTGTAGTCATCTTTGTGGCTTTTGTTTCCTAAAGTGTGTGGAGTTAACGTTGCCTTTTCTCTCCCTTTTTCCTCCCACCCAGATGTATGACAACATAGCGTCTCTGCGGTTTGACGTGGGGGGTAACGGGGAGACGGTGGCTGGGGCACTGGTGTCTGCGGAGGGAGAGGTGATGGACCTGAAGCGGCCGGTGCCAGCCGAGGGCCGGGTGGAGGACTGGATGACTGGAGTACTGCTGGAGATGAGGAGGACCAACAGACTCATCACCAAGGAAGCCATCTTCCGCTACTGTGAAGACAGGGGCAGGTTAGTGTGTTTCAGAAACACACGGACCTACTCCTGTCTTCAAAGTAAAACTTTGTATGTGTGTAAGATGCCAGTGAAATATTCAGCAGCACCAGTCCATAGTGTGTGTTTCCCTCAGGATTGACTGGATGTTGCTGTACCAGGGGATGGTGGTGCTGGCTGGGAACCAGGTGTGGTGGACCTGGGAGGTGGAGGACGTCTTCCAGAAGGTGAAGAAGGGAGACAAGCAAGCGCTGAAGAACTATGCCAAGAAGATGCACCAGCAAATAGACGAGCTGGTGACACGCATCACTCAGCCCATGAAGAAGAACGACCGAAGCAAGATCAACACTGTCCTCATCATCGACGTCCATGCCAGGGACATTGTGGACAACTTTGTCCGGGACAGGTAGGGAACAACATAGTGCTTTGTTATTATACTTACTGTACTGCATGCAGTGACATATGACTTCAGATGAAAACTAGATGATGTTTCTCCTCATTTCTCTCTCATGCAGTATAATGGACGCCCGTGAGTTTGAGTGGGAGAGCCAGCTGAGGTTCTACTGGGACCGGGAGCCCGATGATCTGTTTGTGCGCCAGTGCAGCGCTGCTTTCTCCTATGGTTATGAGTACATGGGACTGAATGGTCGTCTGGTCATCACCCCTCTGACTGACCGCATCTACCTCACCCTCACACAAGTACAATACCTGAACCTCAGAAAGCTTTGTCAGTCTGTATTTATACACTGTTGAATGATGGAGGTGAATGATTTTGTCTAACTGTAACTACCACTGTGTTTGTGCTTGCCTCAGGCCCTGTCCATGTACCTGGGTGGAGCCCCCGCGGGGCCGGCTGGAACGGGGAAGACAGAGTCCACCAAGGACCTGGCCAAGGCTCTGGGCCTCCTGTGTGTGGTCACCAACTGTGGAGAGGGCATGGACTACATGGTGACGCCCCTCACACCAAAATTAAAGCTTTATTTCCTCTATTGTAGTCCACATGAATAGTTTCTTTATTTACCTTGTGTATTCATTTATCATGCTTCTCCTCTCCTCTGTCTTCCCCCTCCTCTGTGTCCAGGCTGTGGGGAAGATCTTGTCTGGCCTGGCCCAGTGTGGTGCCTGGGGCTGCTTTGATGAGTTCAACCGCATCGATGCCTCTGTGCTGTCTGTCATCTCCTCCCAGATCCAGACCATCCGCAACGCTCTCATCCTGCACCTCAAGAGGTTCCATGTAAGTTATTATGACACACAGTCATCTCTTAGATGTCTGGAGACTGCCTGGACAGTTCTGGATTGGGAGAGGGTGATACTAAAACCTTGCAATTTGAGTAGGTAAACACAAAAGATTGCTACAGAACATTATTGCAAGGTAAGTTTTGGGATGTTTTATTATTATTTTTTTACCCCCAAATTTCATGGTATCCAATTGTTAGTAGCTACTATCTTGTCTCATCGCAACAACTCCCGTACGGGCTCGGGAATGACGAAGTTTGGAAGTCGTGCGTCCTCCGATACACAACCCAACCAAGCCGCACTGCTTCTTAACACAGCGCGCATCCAACCCGGATGCCAGCCGCACCAATGTGTCGGAGGAAACGCCGAGCACCTGGCAACCTTGGTTAGCGTGCACTGCGCCCGGCCCGCCACAGGAGTCGCTGGTGCGCGATGAAACAAGGATATCCCTACCGGCCAATCCCTCCCTAACCCGAACGACGCTAGGCTAATTGTGCGTCGCCCCACGGACCTCCCGGTCGCGGCCGGTTACGACAGAGCCTGGGCGCGAACCCAGAGTCTCTGGTGGCACAGCTGGCGCTGTAATGCAGCACCCTTAACCACTGTGCCACCTGGGAGGCCAGTTTTGGGATGTTTTCCCTCAAAACTGTTGGTGACATTGACTCAGGACGATTTTAACTCAGTACTCTGTATGTGTTGTGGGTGTCAGTTTGAAGGCCAGGAGATCAGCATGGACGACCGCATGGGCATCTTCATTACTATGAACCCTGGCTACGCTGGACGCACAGAGCTGCCTGAGTCAGTCAAAGCCCTGTTCAGACCCGTGGTCGTCATCGTTCCTGACCTGCAGATGATCTGTGAGATCATGCTCTTCTCAGAGGGATTCCTCTTGGCTAAGGTGAGCAGCACATCCTCTCATCAACACACACACGCACACACACAAAAACACACATACAATATTATAGATAAGTGTTGTCTGACATTGTTAGATGCACACTCACTCAGTTAGTCATCTTCCTTTGAATGTAGATTCTGGCCAAGAAGATGACGGTGCTGTACAAGCTGGCCAGGGAGCAGCTGTCTAAGCAGTTCCACTATGACTTTGGCCTGCGGGCTCTGAAATCTGTGTTAGTGATGGCTGGAGAACTGAAGAGAGGCTCACCAGACCTCAATGAGGTAAAGACCTGTGAAATTATGCAAAGTCCACTGTGATACGATTCCTATGTGTTGTACTTATAGTAAGGAGACAAAGAGAGCATTTATAATTTTCTGGAAGTTTTGGGTGGTTTTATCTCATTGCCTTCTTTGACAATCTCTCTCTTTCTCTATCCCTCTGTCTTTTTTCATTCTCTCTCCCGTTCTCCTTCCTCACCTACTCCTCACCCTCTCTCTCCATTTTTCTCTCTCAGGATGTGGTGTTGATGCGTGCCCTGCGGGACATGAACCTGCCTAAGTTTGTGTTTGAGGATGTGCCTCTATTCCTGGGGCTGATCTCAGACCTGTTCCCGGGGCTTGACTGCCCCCGTGTGTGCTACCCCAGCTTCAATGATGCTGTGGAGCAGACCCTGATGGAGAACAAATACCTCATCCTGTCCAACCAGGTGCCCTGGCTACTCTTCTCTGTCTAAACTTTAAATCTCAGGGCATAGGCAACTTTGTGAAAATGTCCATCCGCATTGAAAGATAACTAATTATTATTTCTACACATGAAAGTGAAGATGTTGATAAGTCCCTGTTTCTAATGCTGAGTGTCTGTGGTGTTCAGGTGGATAAGGTGGTGCAGATGTATGAGACCATGATGACCAGACACACCACTATGGTGGTGGGCCCCACAGGTGGAGGCAAGTCAGTGGTCATCAGCACTCTGTGCCAGGCCCAGACCAGGTCAGTGCCTCTCAGACCATTGTGACAGCTGGCATCACAACAGCCTTGCTTCTCAAAGCGTTCAACAGAGAGTGTTTTTAGGAATAGTAGCCCTCATAATTGTGGTTGTTTTCATGCCTACAGGTTAGGCTTGGTGACCAAGCTTTACTGCCTGAACCCTAAAGCCATGAGTGTCATCGAGGTGTATGGCATTCTGGACCCTGTCACCCGTGACTGGACTGATGGGATACTGTCCAACATCTTCAGAGACATCAATAAGCCCACTGACAAAAAGGAGAGGAGGTAAGACCATGTCACTGCCATTCCCTTGTAGAGTTCAACCTGAAGTTTCTAGGTATTTTATTGTATCCAATGCTACACTCTAGACCCAAACTGTTGTAGATCTATATCCATCCTGCCCTGCCTTTCTAAAATCTTCGAAAGCCAAGTTAACAAACAGATCACTGACCTTTTCGAATCCCACCCTACCTTCTCCACTATGCAATCTGGTTTCCGAGTTTAAAATAAATTCCGAGTCCAGCAAACTTCTTACCCTACATTTCTAGTTCCATAGTCAATTTTCATGATGCCTGTCCATAACCCCTCTGTCCGCCCGCCCGTCCGTCCGTCTGTCTGTCGTGTCCAGGTGACGCAGTTGCCCATGATGCTGTATGCCCTGCTGGAGACATTTCAATTTATTGCCTTACATCCCTACTCTTCTACATTTACACACACTGTACATAGATATTTCTATTGTGTAGCTCTGTGTTGTTGTTTTTGTCGCACTGCTTTGCTTTATCTTGGTCAGGTCACAGTTGTAAATGAGAACTTGTTCTCAACTGGCCTACCTGGTTAAATAAAGGTAAAATACATTTTTTATAAAATATATATATATACAGTGCCTTCGGAAACAATTCAGACCCCTTGACGTTTTCCAGATTTTGTTATGTGACAGACAGACAACCTTATTCTGAAATGGATTAAATAAATAACAATTCCTCAGCAATCTACACACAATACCCCATATTGACAAAGCAAAAACAGTTTTTTTATAAATTTCTGCAAATGTATTAATAATAAAAAGCAGAAATACCTTATTTACATATTATTGAGACCCTTTGCTATGAGACTCGAAATTGAGCTCAGGTGCATCCTGGTTTTCCATTGATCATCCTTGAGATGTTTCTACAACTTGATCAGTGTCCACCTGTGGTAAATTCAATTGATTGGATATGATTTGGAAGGCACACACCTGTCTATATACGTTCCCACAGTTGACAATGCACGTCAGATTAAAAACCAAGCCATGAGGACAAAGGAATTATCCGTAGTGCTCTGAGACAGGATTATGTCGAGGCACAGATCTGGGGAAGGGTAGCAAAAAAATTCTGCAGCATTGAAAGTCCCCAAGAACACAGTGGCCTCCATCATTCTTAAATGGAAGACGTTTGGAACCACCAAGACTCTTCCTAGAGCTGGCCACCCGGTCAAACTGAGAAATCAGGGGAGAAGGGCCTGGGTCAGGGAGTTGACCGAGAACCCGCTGGCCACTCTGACAGAGCCCTAGAGTTCCTCTGTGGAGATGGGAGAACCTTCCAGAAGGACAACCATCTCTGCTGCACTCCACCAATCAGGCCTTTATTGTAGTGGCCTAACGGAAGCCACTCTTTAGTAAAAGGCACATGACAGCCCGCTTGGAGTTTGCCAAAAGACACCTAAAAACTCTCAGAACATGAGAAACAATATTCTCTGGTCTGATAAAACCAAGATTGAACTCTTTGGTCTGAATGCCTAGCATCACATCTGGAGGAAACGTGGCTCCATCCCTACAGTGAAGCACGGTGGTGGCAGAATCATGCTGTGGGGATGTTTTTCAGCAGCAGGGACTGGAAGACTAGTCAAGATCGAGGCAAAGATGAACGGAACAAAGTACGGAGAGATCCTTGATGAAAACCTGCTCCAGAGCACACAGGACCTCAGACTGGGGCGAAGATTCACCTTCCAACAGGACAATGAGTCTAAGCACACAGCCAAAACAACGCAGGAGTGGCTTTGGGACAACTCCCCGAATGTCTTTGAGTGGCAAAAACAGAGCACAGACTTGAACCCAATCGAACATCTCTGAAGAGACCTGAAAATAGCTGTCCAGCAATGCTCCCCATCCAACCTGACAGAGCTTGAGAGGATCTGCTGAGAAGAATGGGAGAAATTCCCCAAATACAGGTGTACCAAGCTTATAGCGTCATACCCAAGAACACTCGAGGCTGTAATCGCTGCCAAAGTTGCTTCAACAAAGTACTGAGTAAAGGATCTGGATACTTATGTAAATGTGATATTTCCATTTTTTTAAATAAATTACCAAACATTTCAAAACTGTTTTTGCTTTTGCTTTTTCATTGTATGTCAATACTTTCCAAAGGCACTGTGTATATACAGTACCAGTCAAAAGTTTGGTTACACCTACTCATTCCAGGGTTTTTCTTCATTTTAACTGTTTTCTACATTGTAGAATAATAGTGAAGACATTAACACTATGAAATAACACATATGGAATCATGTAGTAACCAAATTTTTTTTAAACAAATCAAAATATATTTTATATTTGAGATTCTTCAAAGTAGCCACCCTTTGCCTTGATGACAGCTTTGTGCACGCTTGGCATTCTCACAACCAGCTTCATGAGGTAATCACCTGGAATGCATTTCAATTAACTTCTTGACGCTACCCATCCCTGTCGCGGGATCATTTTCGTCAGCAACCGCTGAATAGCATAGTCAAATAAGTCAAAACAGTCAAATAATATTACAAAAAAATATTCATATTCATGAAATCACAAGTGCAATATTGCAAAACACAGCTTAGCCTTTTGTTAATCCACCTGTCGTCTCAGATTTTGAAATTATGCTTTACAGCGAAAGCAATCCAAGCGGTTGTGTAAGTGTAAACTTACACAATCCAAGCGGTTGTGTAAGTTTATCGATAGCCTAGCATAGCATTATGTACACTTAGCATCAAGAAGCTTGGTCACGAAAATCAGAAAAGCAATCAAATTAACCGTTTACCTTTGATCTTCGGATGTTTTCACTCATGAGACTCCCAGTTACACAACAAATGTTCCTTTTGTTCCATAAAGATAATTTTTATACCCAAAAATACCGACGTTTGTTTGTCGCGTTATGTTCAGAAATCCACAGGAAAGAGCGGTCACGACAACGCAGATGGAAATTCCAAATAGTCTTCATAATGTTCACAGAAACATGTCAAACGTTTTTTAATAATCATTCCACACGTAGTTTTTAAAATATATCAACCGGATGTGTGTAGGTTTTTCAATAACAGCGGGAGGAACAATGGCGGCTTTACTCTGTAGAGCAAAAACTCATTCTAAGAGCCCCCACCTATTCACTTACGCGATGTGATCTTTCACGCTCATTTTTCAAAATAAAAGCCTGAAACTATGTCTAAAGACTGTTGACACCTTACGGAAGCCAGAGAAAAAAGGAATCTGGTTGATATCCCTTTAAATGGAGGATAGGCATGCATAGGAACAGAAGGGTTTCAAAATAAGAGGCACTTCCTGATTGGATTTTCCTCAGGGTTTCGCCTGCAATATCAGTTCTGTTATACTCACAGACAATATTTGGACAGTTTTGGAAACTTTAGAGTGTTTTCTATCCTAATCTGTCAATTATATGCATATTCTATCATCTGGTCCTGAGAAATAGGCTGTTTACTTTGGGAACGTTATTTTTCCAAACGTAACAATAGTGCCCCCTAGCTTCAAGATGTTAACAGGTGTGCCTTGTTAATTTGTGGAATTTCTTTCCTTCTTAATGCAAGAAACGAAGACCCAAAGTTACCTCTGCTGCAGAGGATAAGTTCATGAGAGATACCAACCTCAGAAATTGCAGCCCAAATAAATGCTTCACAGATTTCAAGTAACAGTCACATCTTCACATCAACTGTTCAGAGGAGACTGCGTGAATCAGGCCTTCATGGTCGAATTGCTGCAAAGAAACCACTACTGAAGGACACCAATAATAAGAAGAGACTTGCTTCGACCAAGAAACTACGAGCAATGGACATTAGACCGATGGAAATCTGTCCTTTGGTCTGATGTGTCCAAATTTGAGATTTTGGTTCCAACCCTGTGTCTTTGTGAGATGTAGAGTAGGTAAACGGATGATCTCTGCATGTGTATGGTAAACAGATGATCTCTGTGAAGCATGGAGGAGTAGGTGTGATGTTGTGGGGGTGCTTTGCTGGTCACACTGTTATTTATTTAGAATTCGAGGCACACTTAACCAGCATGGCTACCACAGTATTCTGCAGCGATACGCCATTCCATCTGGTTTGCGCTTAGTGGGACCATCATTCGTTTTTCAACAGGACAATGACCCAAAACACATATGCAGGCTGTGTAAGGGCTACTTGACCAAGAAGGAGAGTGATGGAATTCTGCATCAGATGACCTGGCCTCCGCAATCAACCCACCTGGTTTGGGATGAGTTGGACCTCAGAGTGAAGGAAAAGCAGGAAACAAGTGCTCAGCATATGTGGGAACTCCTTCAAGATGATTGAAAAAGCATTCCAGGTGACTACCTCATGAAGCTGGTTGAGAGAATGCCAAGAGTGTTCAAAGCTATCATCAAGGCAAAGGGTGGCTACTTTGAAGAATCTCAAATATAAAATGTCTTATGATCATTTTTTTCTTTACTACATGATTCCATATGTTATTTCATCGTTTTAATGTCTTCACTATTATTCTACAGAATATATATTATTTTACACTAATACAATTGCTCTATTTTCATGTCATCTGACCATAGCACCAGTTCTAATCCAAGTGCCAATGCCATTTAGCAAACTCCAGGCATTTACATTTGTTGGAGAACATGCAAATAGAGCTCTTTGGCCACGCACACCAGTAAGGAAATAAGGATGCACAAGCCGAAAAGAACCGAATACTATTACCAACTGTAAAATATAGTGGTTTATCTTTAATTTTATGTGGCTATTTTGCATCCACTGGTCCTGGGGTCCTTATTAATGTTTATGGCAGTATGAACTTTACCCAGTACCTAGATAAAAACCTGGTTGCCTCTGCCAGTAGGCTGAAACTTGTCCGCAAGTAGATCGTCCAGCAAGACAATAACCCCAAGCACACATCAAAATCCACATATAAATGATTAATTGACCACAAAATCAGCATTTTGCAATGGCCATCTCAGTCTCTGGACTTGAACCCCTTTGAAAACTTGTGGTTTGAATTGAAGAGGGTAGTCCTAAAGCGCAGACAATGGATTATTAATAATAATTATTATTATTTATGGAGGAAGGGTCTGAGATCCCTCCCAATGTGTTCTCCAATCTCATAAAGCATGTTAGAAAAAGGTTCAGTGCCGTTATCCTTGCAAGGTGAGGTATGGAAAGGTATTGAATAATTGGCAATAATTCTGACCCCTATCTTTTTGAGAAAAAAATCTTACTTGTTAAACAAAATCTATTTTTCTTAGCAATTGTATTAGTATAGATAATATGATTTCCTTTTTTTTAGCATACAATAAAGCACATTATTTGTATTATTTATTTTATATGGTATTTTTTGTTCATCTTTATCAAGGGTGGCAATAATTTGGAACCTGACTGTATATCTCTTGTTGCCACATGAACTCTTACCTACAGGTACATCCTGTTTGATGGGGATGTGGATGCTCTGTGGGTGGAGAACATGAACTCAGTAATGGATGATAACAAGCTGCTCACCCTGGCCAATGGAGAGAGGATACGCCTGCAGAACCACTGTGCTATGCTATTTGAGGTTTGTCACTAATATCACTATAGTCTCTTCAGACCACACCTTACTTGCACAGTTATTAAAGGAATAGTTTACCCAAATTACAAAATTACACACGTTTGTGGCGCAAATCCCATTCAAGTCATGGGACCCATGTTAGCATTTTTCGCACATCATGTTCAAATCATCTATAAGTGACTTTGTTGAGTTTCACAATCAATGTTAGATACTTGTGAAAAATTTGGACGTGATGCGCAAAAACAATTATATCGGTCCCATGACTTGAAGGGGATTTGTGCAACAAATTCTAAAATGTTAGCACGTGGAAACTAAATAAAAGCATGATTCTTTGTCATACCTTGTCCATAGACTGCTTACAGGGTGAAGAAGTCAATGTGTCATTTTGTAATTTGGGTGAACTTTCACTTGAAGAATTTCTCAATGTGAATGGTAAATACATTTGTCCATCGTGTGTTGTAGGTTGGAGATCTGCAGTATGCCTCCCCTGCTACAGTTTCTCGCTGTGGGATGGTGTTTGTGGACCCCAAAAATCTTCGCTATACTCCTTACTGGCAGAAATGGGTCAGTAACAGATCTCCAAAGGTAAGGAACATGACACAGTAAAATTCATAAAGGTTTTATCCTTTCAGCTTTATCAAAATTGATGTTGAAATGTCTCATCTTGCATTTGCTTGTCTTTTCCTGGACAGGAACAACCACACCTGGAGAAGCTGTTTGTAAAGTACGTGCCCAGCACTATCGACATGATAGTGGAGGGTATTGTTGACGGCAAACAGGTGGAGAAACTGAAGACCATCGTCCCTCAGACAGATCTCAACATGGTTGGTACAGCTTGGCCTTCATGAGTGTTATAACATGAGTGTTATAACATGTTGCTAATTATATTTACCCATATTGAATCTCATGAACAGGTATGCAGTATTTCCTGCAATAATATCAGTTTCTGTATCACCTACCTAATATTGGATCCAGCAAACTTCTTACCCTACATTTCTAGTTCCATAGTCAATTTTCATGATGCCTGTCCATAACCCCTCTGTCCGTCCGCCCGCCCGCCCGCCCGCCTGTCCGTCCGTCTGTCTGTCGTGTCCAGGTGACGCAGTTGTCCATGATGCTGGATGCCCTGCTGGAGACAGAGGTCTATGATGCTGACGTTCTGGAGTGTTTCTTCCTGGAGGCGCTGTATTGCTCTCTGGGGGCATGCCTACTGGACAACGGAAGGGCCAAATTTGATGACTTTGTAAAGAAACTATCCAGCTTGACCACTGGTCATGATGAGAAGGCTCTTGTTGGACCTGGAGAGATTCCAGGTGAGAGAGGCACCATCCAAGCCATGGGTCAAATACAGTCATACTTCAATTTGTATTCAGCTATTAGATACCCAAAACGACAAGTTATTCATAAAATGAATGGCTGGGATGTCCGTTCACACAGGTTACCTGCCTACTCTGTACGATTTCCATTTTGATGGGACCAAGAAGAAGTGGGTTACCTGGAGCTCCCTGGTCACCAAATACGTCCACAGCCCTGATGTGAAGTTCATCGATATCCTGGGTAAAGCATCAATGCATGTGTGCTCAGCAAAAAACTAATAAATAAGTCATCCACTGGATTCCTACAGATACCAAATGTTTCCAACCTCCCATCTTTCTCCCTCCTCTCTCTCCATATATTTCTCTCAATTTCTATCTCCATCTTTCTCTCTCTTACAGTCCCTACTGTGGACACCACGCGAGCCAGTTGGCTACTGGAGCAGATGGTGAAGATCAAGAGGCCTGTAGTTCTGGTGGGAGAGTCTGGCACCTCCAAGACAGCCACTACTCAGAATTTCCTGAAGAATCTCAACATGGACACTACTGTGAGTTTACAACAGGATGTCACAGAGACACAGACAGAGCCCATGACACTGAAATGGCAACCTATTCCTTATATAGTGCACTACTTTTGAGGCAGGGCCCATTTTAGGACGAACACCAGGTGTATTAACTGTGTTTAATGTTGCTTCTTTGTGTCTCCAGATGATGCTGACCATCAACTTCTCATCACGGACCACCTCCATGGACCTCCAGAGGAACCTTGAGGCCAGCGTGGAGAAGAGGACCAAGGAGATATACGGCCCTCCCATGGGCAAAAGACTGCTGGTCTTTATGGATGACCTCAACATGCCCAGGGTAGGTACATGCGTGCTCTTCTATAGCTCCCCATCACCCTCTCTTCCATCCCTCAACCTTCATCCTTTAGATGTGTGTCTGTATTAATGTAGGTTAGTGTGTTTGTTTGTCTGGTTGATTGTATGTTGGTATGTCATTGTACCTGTGTCCTATCAGGTGGATGATTATGGGACCCAGCAGCCCATTGCCCTGCTGAAGCTGCTGTTGGACCGAGGAGGCATGTATGACAGAGGGAAGGAGCTGAACTACAAAGTTCTGAAGGACCTAGGCTTCATCGCAGCCATGGGCAAGGCAGGAGGTGGGAGGAACGAGGTGGACACCCGCTTCATCTCCCTCTTTAGTGTCTTCAACATCCCCTTCCCAGACGAGGACTCCCTCCATCTTATCTACTCCTCCATCATCAAGGGACACACCAGGGTGAGACGCACTATTACACATTTTAAGATGCAGCTCTTTCCACCAAAAACAAACATTAATTATTGTATGAAATGACTTCATTGAACTCTAACCATTTAAACCGTAGCCGTTTGAGGAGTGCATCCAGACGATGTGTGACAAGCTGACTATCTGCACTCTGGAGCTGTACAAGAACATCATCAAAGACCTGCCGCCCACACCATCCAAGTTCCACTACATCTTCAACCTCAGGGACCTGTCTAGAGTCTACAACGGTCTGGTCCTCACCAACGCTGAGAGGTCTTAAACATTACCCTCTGTTGAATCTAAATAACATGTGTTAAGAAGATGTCACCTAGAAGCTCATGTTAAGTGTTGTGTCATGTTTAGTCTCTGAACGTTTCTCTTCTGTAGGTTTCTAACGGTCACCCAGTTTGTGCGTGTGTGGAGGAACGAGTGCCTGAGGGTGTTCCATGACAGGCTCATCAATGAAATAGACAAAGCCCTGGTACGTTCATCTGCATGGTTCTGTTCTGCTTAATCATGAAAAATGTATTAATCCCTTTACAGTAACTTCCTCTTACTATATTGTACTTGTTTTCCATTCTCATCTGTCCCCTGTCTTGTTGTCTCAGGTCCAGGACCATATAAAGAACCTGATAGATGAGCACTTTAAGTCAGACTTGGAGTCAGCCATGAGGGACCCCATCCTGTTTGGTGACTACAGAACTGCCCTCAACGAGTCTGAGCCACGCGTCTATGAGGACATACAGGACTATGATGCTTCCAAAGCCTTGTTCCAGGTACTCAGAAGTTGGGATGATGACTTTCAAACGTGTTTGATTTTTACATTTATAATTGCCCCTTGTCACCTGTACTAGGCAAAATTAAACGGCACCCTTTTTTCAATATGTTCAAAATATCACAACTTTACTGTTTGCCCAGTCTCAAGCCTTTGTCTCGTTGCTGACCTGCCCCTGTCACTGCTCTGTAGGAGATCCTGGAGGAGTACAATGAGAACAAGACCAAGATGAAACTGGTTCTGTTTGACGACGCCCTGGAGCACCTGACAAGAGTGCACCGCATCATCAGGATGGACCGCGGCCATGCCCTGCTGGTGGGGGTTGGCGGCTCCGGGAAGCAGTCCCTTACCAAGCTTGCCGCATTCACCGCAGGCTGCGAGGTCAGCCAGACACATCCTCTGCGTCCCAACTGGCACCCTATTCCCTATATAGTGCACTACTTTTGCTCTGGACAAAAGTAGTACACTATATAGGGAATAGAGTGCCAGTTGAGACACATCCATCATCTGCTACTGCTCATATGGGAGGAGGCCTTTAAAGAGACACCAGAAAGATACCTTCTTATATGGACTGTTGTTTGCCTCTTCAGGTGTTTGAGATTACACTGAGCAGAGGCTACTCAGAGACCAACCTCCGTGAGGACCTGAAGATCCTGTATCTGAAGCTGGGCATTGAGGACAAGAAGACAGTTTTCCTCTTCACTGATGCCCACGTGGCTGAGGAGGGCTTCCTGGAACTCATCAACAATATGCTCACTTCGGGTAAACACTTGAGCATACACCAGCTCCCACACATTGTGTGCATCCGAAATGTCACCCTATTCCCTAGATAATGCACTACTTTGGACCAGATTCTGCAGTCTGACTAACCCTCTGTGTGTGCAGGCATGGTCCCTGCTCTGTTCCCAGATGATGAGAAAGAGATGGTGCTGAACCAGCTCCGTGATGAGGCCATAAAGATGGGCTCTGGCCCGTCCAAGGAGAGCGTGTGGCAGTACTTTGTCAACAAGAGTGCCAACAACCTGCACATTGTCCTGGGAATGTCCCCTGTGGGAGACACCCTGAGGACACGCTGCAGAAACTTCCCAGGTACACAACACTTCACTACCGTTCACTTGGCTTTGTCTACTGTCTGAAGAGTTTATGTAATTGCTCCTTGTCTCATTTATGTCACAGGGCTGGTGAACAACACTGGTATTGACTGGTTCCTGCCCTGGCCTCCTCAGGCTCTGCATGCTGTGGCTCAGTCTTTCCTGGGTATGGAATCACAGATTCACACTTCCACCACCACTGCAATGTACTAAAATTATACAATCGATACATTTATCACTGACTCTGATTAGGGTATTTATATAAGCTTTATAGTGGTGCAACTGAACCCATCAATGTCATGCCACAGGTGAGAGTCCGATGATCCCCGAGAGGCACTCGGCAGCCGTAATTGCTCACGTGTGTATGGTGCACGGCTCGGTGGGTGACTACAGCAAGATGTTCCTGCAGAAGCTCAGACGCAGCAACTATGTCACCCCTAAGAACTACCTGGACTTCATCAGCACCTACGCCAACCTCCTGGAGGACAAGGACCAATACATTCTGGGTAACAGGGAGCACAGAGTGGGAGAAATATCAAAGGGCCTTGGTTTCCCTGCTACTGCTGTGCTGTATTGCAGTGGTATTTGTGTTTTTTTTGTGTGTGTGCCTGCGTGTGAGAGATTGTAAAGTTGTCTCCCTCTGTCCCTCGCGTGGTGTCCCAGCTCAGTGTAAGCGTCTGGAGGGTGGTCTGGATAAGCTGGAGGAGGCCAGTGTGCAGCTGGCTGAGCTCAACATCAAGCTGGCAGAGCAAAAGGTGGTTCTAGCAGAGAAATCCTCCGCCTGTGAGATCCTACTGCAGGAGATTGCCACCAACACCACCGTGGGTCAGTGCAGTTAACACAACACGACTGAGTTCCAAATGTAACCCTTTCCATATACCCTATTCCCTATTTCGTGCATTACTTATGACCAGGGCTCATACGGTAATGCACTATATAGGGAATCTGGTGCCATTTGGGAAGAGCCTTTAGACACGTTGGCTGTACCCATACCATGCTAATCATAGCCCACAGGGCAGCACAAGTAAACACAACTCTCCTTCTTGTGTAGCTGAGGAGAAGAAGAAGCTGGCGGAGGACAAAGCCAAGGAGATCGAGGAGCAGAACAAGGTTATTGCTGTGGAGAAGAGGGATGCCGAGAGCTCATTGGCTGAGGCCCTGCCTGCTCTGGAGGCAGCCCGCATCGCCCTGCAGAGCCTGGACAAGTCTGACGTCACTGAGATCAGGTGCCCCTCTCTACCTTCCCCCCTCTGTGGTCCACTGCACCCACCTGGTTGGTTTTGTGTCCCACAAGTTAAACAGAGGTTGCATCACAAATGGCACCCTATTCACTATATAGTGCACTACTTTTGACTGCACTATATAGGGAATAGAGTATAATTTGGGAGGCACCCATAATGTAGTGGTTACACTCATCAGACAGTCTGGGCCAGGAGTCAGCAGTCTGGTCCTGATGGAGTGTCACGTTGTCATCTGGCCCCTTCCCCGGCCCTTGGCTCCCTGGAAAATAGGAAAATGTTGTCATAGGAAAATTACAAATGGTGATTTTGGGAAATGTCTTATGTTGATTAATGGAACAAGTTACTCAGTGGCTTTAAAGCTTACACAGAGCAGACCTCCAGGAGCAGGACTGAACTGAACACACTTGGTCCAGACCACTAACCTCATAGATAGAGAAGGCAGCTTTGGTTAGACACAAATCAATAAAACCATATAACAATAAAACACAAATCAAATACGTCATTCCCACACTTCAAAAACATTCACTGGGAATACGTTTTGAGTTTTTAATCCATCTGTTGAAGGAGGATGTAAGTATGAACCTAGTGTGACCTATGCTTTTTTCCGTGATCCTTATCCTAATTCATAGAAAACTCCATTTCAACACTCCAAAGAAAATACAGTGCCTTCAGAAAGTATTCACACCCCTTGACCTTTTCCACATTTTGTTGTTACAAGGAGGGATTAAAATGGATTTAATTATAATTTTTTGTCAACGATCTACACAAAATACTCAATGTCAAAAATTCTAAGATTTGTAATTTAAAAAGTCATTTAGGACATCTACTTTGTGTATGACACAAGTAATTTTCCCAAAAATTATTTACAGACAGATTATTTCACTTATAATTCACGGTATCACAATTCCAGTGGGACAGAAGTTTACATACACTAAGTTGACTGTGCCTTCAAACAGCTTGGAAAATTCCAGAAAATTATGTCATGGCTTTAGAAGCTTCTGATAGGCTAACTGACATCATTTGAGTCAATTGGAGGTGTACCTGTGGATGTAATTCAAGTCATACCTTCAAACTCAGTGCCTCTTTCTTGACGTCATGGGTAAATCAAAAGAAATCAGCCAAGATCTCAGAAAGATAATTGTAGACCTCAACCAGTCAGTCTGGTTCATCCTTGGGAGCAATTTCCAAATGCCTGAAGGTACCGCGTTCATCTGTACAAACAATAGTACGCAAGTATAAAAAACATGGGACCACGCAGCCGTCATACCGCTCAGGAAGGAGACGCGTTCTGTCTCCTAGAGATGAACGTACTTTGATGCGAAAAGAGCAAATCAATCCCAGAACAACAGCAAAGGACCTTGTGAAGATGCAGGAGGAAACCGGTACAAAAATATCTATATCCACAGTAAATCAAGTTCTATATCGACATAACCTGATTTGCTGCAGGAGGGAATGGTGCACTTCACAAAATAGATGGCATAATGAGGGAGGAAAATTATGTGGATATATTAAAGCAACATCTCAAGACCTCAGTTAAAGCTTGGTTGCAAATGGGTCTTCCAAATGGACAATGACCCCAAGCATACTTCCAAAGTTGTGGCAAATGGATTAAGGACAACAAAATCAAGGTATTGGAGTGGCCATCACAAAGCCCTGACCTCAATCCTGTAGAAAATGTGTGGGCAGAAATGAAAAAGCGTGTGCGAGCAAGGAGGCCTACAAACCTAACTCAGTTACACCAGCTCTGTCAGGAGGAATGGGCCAAAATTCACCCAATTTATTGTGGGAAGCTTGTGGAAGGATACCCTAAATGTTTAACCCAAGTTAAACAATTTAAAGGCAATGCTACCAAATATTAATTGAGTGTTTGTAAACTTCTGACCCACTGGGAATGTGATGAAGAAATAAAAGCTGAAATAAATCATTCTCTCTACCAGTATTCTGACATTTCACATTCTTAAAATGAAGTGGTGATCCTAACTGACCTAAAACAGGGAATATTTACTAGGATTAAATGTCAGTAATTGTGAAAAACTGAGTTGAAATGTATTTGGCTAAGGTGTACGTAAACTTCAGACTTCAACTGTATCTTGATGTTAGAATCACCTTTAGCAGCAATTACAGCTGTGAGTCTTTCTGGGTAAGTCTCAAAGATCTTTGCACACCTGGATTGTACAATATTGTCACATTATTATTTAAAACATTTGTCAAGCTCTGTCAAGTTGATTGATCCTTACTAGACAGCCATTTTCAAGTCTTAACATAGATTTTTGAGCCAATTTAGGTCAAAACTGTAAGTAGACCACTCAGGAGCATTTAATGTTGTCTTGGTAAGCAACTCCAGTGTATATTTTGCCTGGTGTTTTAGGTTATTGTCCTGCTGAAGGTGAATTTGTCTCCCAGTATCTGTTGGACAGTAGACTGAACCAGTTTTCCTTTAGAATTTTGCTTAGCTAGCTCTAATCTGTTTATTTTTATCCTAAAAAACGTCCTAGTCCTTGCCGATGACAAGCATACCCATAACATGATGCGTGAAAATATGAAGAGTGGTACTCAGTGTTGTGTTGGATTTGCGCCTAACATAACGCCACATTTTTTGCAGTTTTACTTTAGTGTCTTGTTGCGAACAGGATGCATGTTTTGGAATACTTTTATTCTGTACAGGCTTCCTTCTTTTCACACTATCATTTAGGATTGTATTGTGGAGTAACTACAATATTGTTGATCCATCCTCAGTTTTCTCCGATCACAGCCATTAAACTCTGTAACTGTTTTAAAGTCACCGTTGCCTCATGGTGAAATCTCTGAGCGGTTTTCTTTCCTCTCCTGCAACTGAGTTAGGAAGGACGCCTGTATCTTTGTAGTGACTGGGTGTATTGATACACCATCCAAATTGTAATTAATAACATCACCATGCTCAAAGGGATATTCAATGTCTGCTTTTTTTATATAGGCTTGCCATAACAAAGGGGTTGAATGCTTATTGACTCGAGACATTTCTGCTTTTCATTTTTTATTAATTTGTAAACATTTCTAAAAATTTAACTCCACTTTGACATTATGGGGTTTTGTGTGTAGGCCAGTGACACAAAATCTCAATTTAATATTTTTTTTAATTCAGGCTGTTAATACTTTCTGAAGACACTGTAAATCCTGTTTTATAGATCTTGCTGTGCTGTGTTGAGACACTGTATATTTCCTCCTTGGAGAGGTGTAGGATTTGCCAATGGATAGAAACAAAACAAATATTTTTCCCGCTTGACTCCTTTAAAGCAGCAATTTGTACTTGGTGAAACTGCCATGTCCATTTGTGATATTACAACAACAAATAAGTTATTTCAGACAACGAACACAGTTTTTTTCCCCTCAGACATCATTACATGCGTGATTTTTTTCTAAATTACCATGATGCCAGATGTTCCTCCTCTTTTTCATCAACAAAAGAAAATAATAACCAAGGCGCTACGTCATACAGTGGTGCTGTTTCACCTTATACGGATTCCAGCTTTAACAAAAGTTGTTGCCCTAGAGCTCCATTCATGTTCATTGATAATTCTTTTCCTGTGCCTGTCTCTTTGGTTGTGCTTCTGTCCACTCGTCTGGTGCGTCAACCCTTGCAGATCATTTGCCAAGCCGCCCAAACAGGTGCAGGTGGTGTGTGAGTGCATCCTGGTGATGCGAGGCCAGAAGGAGATCAGCTGGAAGTCAGCAAAGAGCATGATGTCAGAGGGCAACTTCCTGCGTGCATTGATGGAGATGGACTGTGATGCCATCAACCCCAGCCAGGTCAAGACTGTCAGAGGTAGGTAGGCCACTTCTGTTCTGTGGTTTTCACTCCGAAACAGTACAACAATAGGTCTAACTTTATCCGTAATGCAACTTTAATATGCAGTATGAGCCCTCAAATAGCAAATACATGGATACAGGTAACTGCCAAAATAAAGGAAACACCATCATAAAGTGTCTTAATAGAGTGTTGTGCCACCATGAGCCGCCAGAAAAGCTTCATTGCTCCTTGGCGTAAATTCTTCAAGTGTCTGGAACTCTGTTGGAGGGATGCGACACCATTGTTCCACAGAAATCATTTGGTGTTTGTGGTGGAGGCGCAGCTCCAGAATCTCCCATAAGTGTTCAATTGGGTTGAGATCTGGTGAGTGGTGACTGAGACACGCACACACACTTTAAATCCCCTATGTTCCTTTGAGACACCTGTGGCTTCTTCTAGCCATGGTAGCCAAACTCATGGGCAACTGGGCATATGTATAGATGACCCTAAGCATGATGGGATGTTAATTGCGTAGTTAACTCAGGAACCACACCTGATTTCAATATACTTTGTAAGCCTCATTTACTCAAGTGTTTTCTTTATTTTGGCAGTTACCTGTATATGTTCACTCTATTGCCCTATGTTTCCCCTGGCCAGGCTTCTTGAAGAACCTGAACACCAGCTTTGAGGAGATGCAGGCCATCAGTAAGGCTGGCTCTGGGATGCTCAAGTTTGTGGAGGCTGTCATGGGCTACTGTGACGTCGCCAGGGAGATCAAGCCCAAGAGAGAGAAGGTAACGTGATCCACGCAAATGTGATAGAGATAGTATAAACAGTGTAAATTACTTTGATCGGCACAGGGGAAGTGTCATAGTCATAAATCTCTTTTGTTTATGTTATAGGCATAACACTATCCAGCACATGGCCCATGACAGTTAAATGGCACCAGCCTTTAAGAATGAGCAGTGTTGTGTTAGTGGCGTTTCAACCCCCCTGGCTGTCTGTTGCAGGTGGCGCGCCTAGAGAAGAACTTCTTCCAGAGCAAGCGTGAGCTGGAGCGTATTCAGAACGAGCTGGGGACCATCCAGAGGGAGCTGGGGGCGCTGGGGGACAAGTACAGTGCTGCCATGGGGGAGAAGCAGCTGCTGCAGGAGGAGGCTGAGGTCATGGAGAGGAGGCTGATCGCTGCTGACAAACTCATCTCAGGCCTGGGCTCGGAGAATGAGCGGTGAGGCCACACGGTGGAGTGCATATACACACAGACTCAGCATGACTTACAGCCAGTTGAAGGCTGTGGACCGTATTTGAATCAATGTTGTTTCCATGTCATTTCAACAAAAAAATTTAATGTGATGATGTTGAATCAACGTGGAAAACTGATTGGATTTGCAAGAAGTCATCAACGTCAGCATGACTTACAGCCAGTTGAAGGCTGTGGACCATATATGAATCAACATTGTTTCCATGTCATTTCACCCAACTTTTAACCTAAATCCAATGACATGGTCAAATGTTTTGTTGAATTCACATTAGTTGACAACTCAACCAAATGTAAACCAAAACTAGACGTTGAAATTACGTCTGCCCTACCATCTCTGTATCTGTCTCTTCCTCCTCTTCTCGTCTTCTTCTCCTTCTTCCTCTTCCCAGATGGACAGATGACCTGGAGGAGTTGAAACAGCGTCGTGTGCGTCTCCTAGGCGACTGCCTGATCTGTGCTGCGTTCCTGAGCTACGAGGGGGCATTCAGCTGGGACTTCAGGAATGAGATGGTGTTTGACGTGTGGGAAAAGGATGTGTTGGAGAGAGGCATCCCTCTCAGCCAGCCCTTCAGAGTGGAGAGCCTACTGACCGACGAGGTGGAGATCAGCAGGTCAGAGACTGTACGTGTGTGTTGGTGTGTGTGCGTACATGCATTCATACTTGCATTTTTGAGTGCGTTTTTTTAAAGCGTGTGTTTCCGTCCCTGTGTGAGAGGAAGAGAGGGAGTAAAGGTGTCTGTGTTGTAGATGGGGGTCAGAGGGCCTTCCTCCAGATGAGCTGTCAGTCCAGAATGGGATTCTGACCACCAGGGCCAGCCGCTTCCCCATGTGTATCGACCCCCAACAGCAAGCCCTCAACTGGATCAAAAAGAAGGAGGAGAAGTTCAACCTTAAGGTACGGCTAACTTTATCAGCTGACTTCACAGGATCTAACTATTATTCTTTTACATCTGCATTTACTGGATGTTATTCTTATACTGTATGTGATTGACCTCTTCCATAGATCTCTTCGTTCAACGACCCAGACTTCTTGAAGCAGCTGGAGATGGCCATCAAGTATGGCTTTCCCTTCCTGTTCCAAGACGTGGATGAGTACATTGACCCTGTGATCGACAACGTCCTGGAGAAGAACGTGAAAGGAGCCGAGGGCCGGCAGGTTATAACGCTGGGGGACAAAGAGGTGGACTACGACCCCAACTTCAAACTCTACCTCAACACCAAACTGTCCAACCCTAAGTACTCTCCCTCTGTGTTCGGAAAGGCCATGGTCATCAACTACACTGGTGAGACGTCTCTGTATGTCAGCACGCCTGTGTCTACACTGTATGTGGTGTGAGTGTGTGGGGTAACAGTTTGTGTGCCTGTGTGTGTGTCTCTCTCAGTGACACTGAAGGGTCTGGAGGACCAGCTGCTGAGTGTGATCGTGGGCTTTGAACGTAAGGAGCTGGAGGAGCAGCGGGAGAGACTGATCCAGGAGACCAGTGAGAACAAGAAGCTGCTGAAAGACCTGGAGGACTCTCTGCTGAGGGAGCTAGCCACCTCCACTGGCAACATGCTGGATAACGTGGAGCTGGTCCACACTCTGGAGGAGACTAAGTCCAAGGCCAGCGAGGTTTGTCTGGAGACAGGATACACTCACTCTCAAGGGGAAGACATCAGAGAGCATGAGGCCTGGGCTCTCTTAATGCTTTGTCTGTGTTCTCTGATGTAACTCCCTAGGTGTTTGAGAAGCTGACGCTGGCAGAGAAGACATCAACAGACATTGATAAGCTGCGAGATGGCTACCGTCCCGCTGCCAAGCGCGGTGCTATCCTGTTCTTTGTGCTGGCGGAGATGGCCCTGGTGAACAGCATGTACCAGTACTCTCTGGCCTCCTATCTGGAGGTTTTTGACTTCTCCCTGCGCAAGTCCCTGCCTGACTCCATCCTGCCCAAGAGGCTGAAGAACATCATGGACACCCTGACATACAATGTCTACAACTATGGATGCACAGGTGAGGTGACCGGGTGTTCAGGAATGGTCAAACTTGGACTTTTGTGGGAACAGTTATGTGATAGCTGGGATTGATCTGAAACTGTGTGTGTGTGTGACTCAGGTCTGTTTGAGAGACACAAGCTGCTGTTCTCCTTCAATTTGACAATAAAGATTGGGCAGCCAGAGGGGAGGGCTCCCCAGGAGGAGCTGGACTTCTTTCTCAAGGGTGAGAGACATATGATGTCATCTACCATACACTCACATAAACACAGCACACCAACTTGGAGACCCATAACTCGCATACACTTTTTTTCCTCTCTGTGCTCCCCAATCCAGGCAACCTGTCCCTGGAGATGAGCAAGAGGAAGAAGCCGTGTCACTGGCTTCCAGGCCAGGGCTGGGAGGACATCATACGACTGGCTGAGCTCTTCCCTGCTGAGTTTGGCTCTCTACCAGATGACGTGGAGAAGAACCTGCCAGAGTGGAAGACTGTGAGTAACACCATCCAATCTTGTGACCTAGTGATGCACTGAATATGTTCCTATGTCCTCTCTAGAATGGTTCATGGTTAATCCTCCTCTCTGTTGTCATCTCAGTGGTATGACCTGGATGGGCCAGAGCAGGCTCCCTTCCCCATGAAGTATAAAGACAACCTGACTGCCTTCCAGAAGCTGCTGTTGCTGCGTTGCTTCCGCCTGGACAGAGTCTACCGGGCTGTCACTGACTATGTCACCATCACCATGGGAGAGAAGTAATAGACCGTTCTCCTACTTGTAAACAAACCTGAACTCCTATTGCTTTGATCCAAAATATCTTGACTTGTGGAGATGAGACTTTAGTGTTTCTCCCTATTCACTTTCTACTGTCTACCTCGCCCCCCTCCCTCTCAGGTATGTGCAGCCCCCTGTGATCAGTTTCGAGGCCATCTATGAGCAGAGTTCACCCAACTCCCCCATCGTGTTCATTCTGAGCCCCGGTTCCGACCCAGCCAGTGACCTCATGAAGCTTGCTGAGAGGTCTGGCTTTGGGGGCAGCAGGCTCAAGTTTCTGGCCATGGGACAAGGTCAGGAGAAGGTAGCAGGCAACACTCATTAATCACAGCAATAGAGCTTCCAATGTTACAATTTTTTTAAATTTAATTTATTTAACCTTTATTTAACTAGGCAAGTCAGTTAATTAAGAACAAATTCTTATTTACAACGACCTACCAAAAGGCAAAAGGCCTCCTGTGGGGGCTGGGATAAGATAAAAATATATAGGACAAAACACACATCACGACAAGAGAGACACCGCAACACAACATAAAGAGAGTGGTCTAAGGCACTGCATCTCAGTACAAGAGGCGTCACTACAGTCCCTGGTTCAAATCCAGGCTGCATCTGGTCGTGATTAGGAGTCCCATAGGGCGGCGCACGATTGGCCCAGCGTCATCTGGGTTTGGCAGGGGTAGGCCGCCATTGTAAATATGAATTTGTTCTTGGGCCTCCCGGGTGGCGCAGTGGTTAAGGGCGCTGTACTGCAGCGCCAGCTGTGCCACCAGAGACTCTGGGTTTGCACCCAGGCTCTGTCGTAACCGGCCACGACCGGGAGGTCCATGGGGCGACCCACAATTGGCCTAGAGTCGTCCGGGTTAGGGAGGGTTTGGGCCGGTAGGGATATCCTTGTTTCCAGGTGCACGGTGTTTCCTCCGACACATTGGTGCGGCTAGCTTCCGGGTTGGATGGGTTGTGTATCAGAGGACGCGTGACTTTCAACCTTCGTCTCTCCCGAGACCCTACGGGAGTTGTAGCGATGAGACAAGATAGTAGCTACTAACAATTGCATACCACAAAATTGGGGAGAAAAAGGGGTGAAATTCAAAACAAAAACAAAACAACAACAAAAATAGTTCTTAACTGATTTGCCTAGTTAAATAAAGGTTGAAATAAAACATGTAAATGGATGAGAGAGCTTCCTACTGCATGAGCTATGTTGTTGATGTAAATTGAGAAGAGCGTGGGGCCTAGGATCGAGCCATGGGGTACTCTCTTGGTGACAGGCAGTGGCTGAGACAGCAGATGTTCTGACTTTATACACTGCACTCTTTGAGAGAGGTAGTTAGCAAACCAGGCCAAATACCCCTCAGAGACACCAATACTCTTAAGCCGGCCCGCAAGAATGGAATGGTCTACCGTGTCAAAAGCTTTGGCCAAGTCAATAAAAATAGCAGCACAACATTGCTTAGAATCAAAGGCAATTGAGACATCATTTAGTACATTTAAGGTTGCAGTGACACATCTATAACCTGAGCGGAAACCAGATTGCATACCACATGTACTTTTGGTACACATTCAACCACAAAGCTAATTGGAATGTTGTTAGTATGATACAGTATTGTTGTTGTGTGCTGTAGGTGGCGCTGCAGCTGCTGGAAACGGCGGTATCTCGGGGCCAGTGGCTGATGCTGCAGAACTGCCACCTGCTGGTGAAGTGGTTGAAGGACCTAGAGAAGTCCCTGGAGAGGATCACCAAGGCCCACCCTGACTTCAGACTGTGGCTCACCACTGATCCCATCAAAGACTTTCCCATCGGCATCCTACAGAAGTCTCTCAAGGTGAGGAAGAGCTCTAACTTAGTCAAACAGGCCTGCTACCTACTGCAGCTAACACAGACTGTTGCCTACTGCAGCTAACTGTATACAATGTGACTTAGTTTTATGATAAAGTGTCTGTCTGTCTATCTCTGATTCACTCTTCCAACACCATACAGTCTCCCCAGCCCGATTCGTTCACCTAATCACAGCAAAACTGAGCCATTGAGGATTGATGCGAATTGACTTTAGGACCTGATCTCTGTTTTTCTGTTCGTCCAGGTGGTGACGGAGCCTCCCAACGGGCTGAAGCTGAACATGAGGGCAACCTTCTTTAAGATTGCCCACGAGACTCTGATGGGCTGCCCCCACCCGGCCTACCGCAGCCTGGTCTACGTGCTGTCCTTCTTCCACGCTGTGGTGCAGGAGAGACGCAAGTATGGCAAGATCGGCTGGAACGTGTCCTACGACTTTAACGAGTCTGACTTCCAGGTGAGTGGGAAAATGACTTTTTAACAGCATCCACAGGACTTACACTGTTGATTACATTTACTTCATAGTAATTTCCTTTTGCTGATCAGTTTAAATGTCATGTCTGTAACTCCAGTCTTTGTGCGCTGATGTGGATGTTCTCTGTTGACCAGGTGTGCATGGAGATCCTGGACACCTACCTGACCAAAGCTCACACTCAGGGAGATGCTAAGATCCCCTGGGGAAGTCTCAAGTATCTCATAGGAGAGGTCAGGCTCACCTATTCATACATCACATTGACTTAACAATGATAGTACAGAATCCTATTAGTATAATAGCCTCGCACTAATGGCTTCCATTTGTGTGTGTGTGCGTGCGTGTGTGCGTGCGTGCGTGTTTACGCTCCCTCTCTCAGGTAATGTATGGAGGCAGGTGTATAGACAGCTTTGACCGCAGGATCTTGACGGTCTACATGGATGAGTACCTGGGAGACTTCATCTTTGACACCTTCCAGCCCTTTCACTTCTTCCACAACAAGGACGTGGACTACAAGATCCCTCCTGACGGGCCCAAGGAAAATTATGTTGGTCAGTGGATGTGGTTCATCACTGGTCTGATATACAGACTTCAAATGTAGCTTTTTACATACGATTTCTACTGCACTGCCATTGTTGTTATTAACTTGTAGTTGTCATCCATCTTCTCTCATTGACTTGCTATGTATCACAGGGGAGATTGAGACCTTGCCCCTGGCCAACACTCCAGAGGTGTTTGGTTTGCACCCCAATGCTGAGATTGGATACTACACACAGGCAGCCCGCGACATGTGGACCCACCTGATAGATCTGCAGCCGCAGACTGGTAACAGAAACCTCACACACACACATACACACAGACTGAGCATAATCTGGCCTCCTCACCTTTCTGTCTGGGTCCTCAGGTGAGTCTGGTGGAGGCATCAGCAGGGATGAGTACATCAGCAACGTGGCCCGGGACATCCAGAACAAGCTGCCCCAGGTGTTTGACCTGGACGTAATCCGTAAGAAGTTTGGCCTGGAGATCTCCCCCACCTCTGTGGTGCTGCTGCAGGAGCTGGAGCGCTTCAACAAGCTCATTGTCAGGATTGGACGCTCTCTGGCTGAGTTGCAGAGGGTGAGAGAGGGGGAGAAGACAGGCAGGAACAGTGAGGGGTATAGAAAGAGGAAGAACTACAGGGACAGATTGTCATGGGGCCTTCTTTTGTATCTACATAAAACAGTATAATTATCTTTAGAACGTTTGCTGTTGTCTATTGCATATTTACTAAAGGAACCAGGTGAGATACCTCACTATAGTACCTATAGTTTGGTATGGGGATGTGAACTAACAAATGTGTCTGTGCCCGTAGGCTCTGGCTGGTGAGGTGGGCATGAGTAGTGAGCTGGATGAGGTGGCACGCGCCCTCTTCAACGGCATGATCCCTGCTATCTGGAGGAAGCTGGCACCTGATACCCTCAAGTCCCTGGGCAACTGGATGATCCACTTCAAGAGGCGTTACGACCAGTACAACTCCTGGGTGAACATCCTGCGCTCTAATACAGTTATTCTCTGAGACATATCGTACACATCTCCCAGAAGATTGGTTTAGTTTATAAGGATCCCCATTAGCTGTTTCTCATGCAGATATGTTATTCAAGGTCACACTTTCTTGGTATCAAAGTATCCATGATGTATAGTACATATAAATGCAAATACAGTATGTACATGTATGTACAGTGCCTTGCAAAAGTATTCGGCCCCCTTGAACTTTGCGACCTTTTGCCACATTTCAGGCTTCAAACATAAAGATATAAAACTGTATTTTTTTGTGAAGAATCAACAACAAGTGGGACACAATCATGAAGTGGAACGACATTTATTGGATATTTCAAACTTTTTGAACAAATCAAAAACTGAAAAATTGGGCGTGCAAAATTATTCAGCCCCCTTAAGTTAATACTTTGTAGCGCCACCTTTTGCTGCGACTACAGCTGTAAGTCGCTTGGGGTATGTCTCTATCAGTTTTGCACATCGAGAGACTGACATTTTTTCCCATTCCTCCTTGCAAAACAGCTCGAGCTCAGTGAGGTTGGATGGAGAGCATTTGTGAACAGCAGTTTTCAGTTCTTTCCACAGATTCTCGATTGGATTCAGGTCTGGACTTTGACTTGGCCATTCTAACACCTGGATATGTTTATTTTTGAACCATTCCATTGTAGATTTTGCTTTATGTTTTGGATCATTGTCTTGTTGGAAGACAAATCTCCGTCCCAGTCTCAGGTCTTTTGCAGACTCCATCAGGTTTTCTTCCAGAATGGTCCTGTATTTGGCTCCATCCTTCTTCCCATCAATTTTAACCATCTTCCCTGTCCCTGCTGAAGAAAAGCAGGCCCAAACCATGATGCTGCCACCACCATGTTTGACAGTGGGGATGGTGTGTTCAGGGTGATGAGCTGTGTTGCTTTTACACCAAACATAACGTTTTGCATTGTTGCCAAAAAGTTCAATTTTGGTTTCATCTGACCAGAGCACCTTCTTCCACATGTTTGGTGTGTCTCCCAGGTGGCTTGTGGCAAACTTTAAACAACACTTTTTATGGATATCTTTAAGAAACGGCTTTCTTCTTGCCACTCTTCCATAAAGGCCAGATTTGTGCAATATATGACTGATTGTTGTCCTATGGACAGAGTCTCCCACCTCAGCTGTAGATCTCTGCAGTTCATCCAGAGTGATCATGGGCCTCTTGGCTGCATCTCTGATCAGTCTTCTCCTTGTATGAGCTGAAGGTTTAGAGGGACGGCCAGGTCTTGGTAGATTTGCAGTGGTCTGATACTCCTTCCATTTCAATATTATCGCTTGCACAGTGCTCCTTGGGATGTTTAAAACTTGGGAAATCTTTTTGTATCCAAATCCGGCTTTAAACTTCTTCACAACAGTATCTCGGACCTGCCTGGTGTGTTCCTTGTTCTTCATGATACTCTCTGCGCTTTTAACAGACCTCTGAGACTATCACAGTGCAGGTGCATTTATACGGAGACTTGATTACACACAGGTGGATTGTATTTATCATCATTAGTCATTTAGGTCAACATTGGATCATTCAGAGATCCTCACTGAACTTCTGGAGAGAGTTTGCTGCACTGAAAGTAAAGGGGCTGAATAATTTTGCACGCCCAATTTTTCAGTTTTTGATTTGTTAAAAAAGTTTGAAATATCCAATAAATGTCGTTCCACTTCATGATTGTGTCCCACTTGTTGTTGATTCTTCACAAAAAAATACAGTTTTATATCTTTATGTTTGAAGCCTGAAATGTGGCAAAAGGTCGCAAAGTTCAAGGGGGCCGAATACTTTCGCAAGGCACTGTATGTAGTGGTTGTGTAGTTAAGTTTTATTTTGATGGTTCTTCCTTCCAGGTGGATAAAGGGGAGCCCAATGTGATGTGGTTGTCAGGGCTGCAGATCCCAGAGTCCTACCTAACTGCTCTGGTTCAGGCCACATGCAGAAGGAACGGCTGGCCGCTTGACCGCTCCACACTCTACACACAGGTCACTCAGTACACCACTGAGGAGGAGGTCAACGAGAGGCCTGGACAGGGTGAGAGTCCTCTGACAGACAGACAGACACACACACACACACGGACGGACATATTAACACACACACTGACAGACATATTAACACACACACTGACAGACATATTAACACACACACTGACAGACATATTAACACACACACTGACAGACATATTAACACACACACTGACAGATATATTAACACACACGCTGACAGACATGTTAACACACACACTGACAGACATATTAACACACACACTGACAGACATATTAACACACACACTGACAGACATATTAACACACACACTGACAGACATATTAACACACACACTGACAGACATATTAACACACACACTGACAGACATATTAACACACACACTGACAGACATGTTAACACACACTGACAGACAGATGGACAGACAGACGGACAGACAGACGGACGGACATTCTAACACTGACAGACAGACGGACGGACGGACGGACGGACGGACAGACAGAGAGACAGACACACACACAGACGGACATACTAGCACTGACGGACGGACGGGCGGACAGACAGTCACGGACGGACATACTTACACGGACAGACAGACACACGGACGGACATGTTAACACACACACCGACAGACATATTAACACACACACTGACAGACAGATGGACAGACAGACAGATGGACAGGCAGACAGACAGACAGACAGACAGTGATGCTTTGATACTGAGGGTTGTGGTTGTGTTCTCCCAGGCTGCTTCGTGTCAGGCCTGTATCTGGAGGGAGCAGACTGGGACATAGAGAGAGGTTGTCTGATCAGGAGTAAACCCAAAGTACTGGTGGTCCAGTTGCCCATCCTGAAGGTCATCCCCATAGAAGCACATCGCCTCAAACTACAGGTAGGGGCAACACCACACCATTTTCATAGCCGAGCATTCAGAGTTCGAGACAGCAGGTACGGTCGAGAGAGAGTCGAAAACAGCACGTCCGGTGAATAGGTCAGGGTTTCATTGCCGCGGGCAGAACAGTTGAAACTGGAGCAGCGGCACGACCAGATGGACTGGGGACAGCAAGGTGTAATCAGGCCAGGTAGTCCTAAGGCATGGTCCTAGGGCTCAGGTCCTCTGGGAGGAGAGGGAGAGAGGGAGAATTAGAAGGAGCATAATTTAATTCACACAGGATGCCAGATAAGACAGGAGAATTACACCAGATATAGCAGACTGACCCTTCAGAACATGTGCTTAGTGACTTCGCTAGTGGCCTCTCTAGCAATGCAGTTTCATTGTTTTAAAATGTCTGTTTTGACACTTTCTAACTGTGTCAAAATGTCTATGTGTTTGTTTCGTAGAATACTCTGAGGACTCCAGTGTACACCACGTCCATGAGGAGGAATGCTATGGGTGTGGGGCTGGTGTTTGAGGCAGATCTCTTTACCACCAAGCACATCTCCCACTGGGTGTTGCAGGGAGTCTGTCTGTGCCTCAATGCAGACTGATGATGTTTATATTTGTTTTAGATTTCTATGTAGATCATTTAAAGGCACATTTTAAAGGCTGAATTTATTTTAAATGTTTGGAAAACTATCAAATATCACATTTGGTGACATGCTTATTAGCATACTATTACATCAATCGGAACATAGGGCTCCTGAGTGGCGCAGTGATCTACGGCACTGCATCTCAGTGCAAGAGGCGTCACTACACTTCCTGGTTCGAATCCAGACTGTATCACATCCGGCTGTTATTGGGAGTCCCATAGGGCGGCGCACAATTGGCCCAGCGTCGTCCAGGTTTGCAGGGGTAGGCCATCATTGTAAATAAGAATTCGTTCTTAACTGACTTAGTTAAATAAAGGTTCAATAAATTTATTTTTACAAATCCACAGTTGTTCTTATCATGAATTAACACTAGGTGGCAGCCCACCCCAGTCCTGTGTTCACTCAGAGTAGTGGAGTAGAGACCCACTGCAGAACTCCTGTCTCCAATCAGTCCTCTGAAGAGGTGCCATTGGATCTCAGAGGTTCTATCCCCAACCCCTGCTATTTTTAATCTCTGACGACAGATCTTTTTATTAAGTCCTCTCTCTGCTTTATTCCTCGTGACATTTCTAATGCCCAGCATCTGTGCTCAGGCCGCCTTGACCGACTGGCGGGGGGAAAAATCCACAGGGAAAACAAGGTCTGTTTTGTATTAGTTTTAATTAAAATCGTAACATTACTTCTCCAGGTTATATTTCATCCCCCCTTTTCGTTGACTACATAGAGCTGGCGTATAGGGAAAGGGAGGCCCTCCATTCTGATATAGTCTAAAGATAGGTGTTTTAAAATGTATATCCCCACACATTAAATGTAGATTTAGGTCTGAATCTGATCGTACAGGTCAGATGTGTACGTGCTGTCTTCATATGTTTGTAATTTAATTAATTGAAACATCTTTCATGTTTTTTTCATGCATAATCCAAAAGGAATTGAGTCCATTTTTAGAGAGCTTGAGATATATTTCCTGCCTATAGAAATTGATTATAGCTGTCACTTTGGGAAAACCAGGAGTCTGGAAAATGTGTATCTGAGTGAAACATTGACCAAAGTGCACACTCCACAAACTTATCCTAGACCTCCAATATTATTTTCCTTTTTGTTTATTTGATCGAGCTCTGACTATAAGTATTGTGGTTTGTTCTCTGCATTAGCAGAGTGAGCAAATAGATTGATATTGAGTAATCTCAGATACTGAGGTGAGATAGCGGTCTGGGTCACAGAGGGGCTCAAGCATGACCATGACGTCGACATACAGCACATGTACAGGCAGTTCTGCCTGGAATTATCTGACTCAAGTCACCCAGCTCGAGCTCTGTATTGTATAATCCCACAGCAGTGAGCAGTGTGACCAGTCTTGACAGTGTGGGGCAATGGTTAGAGGGGTGAGGGGGGCAGGCCAGATAGCACCTGCTGGTTTCACTAGTATGGCTGTCATAAAGCAGACAGCACTGTGGAGAGGAGCTGGAGGCACTTTTATGAGCCTACACAGGGAGGGGGGGAGGCAGTAAAAAGTCTGTGTTGCAACTCTATAGAAGAGAAAAGTCTGAATGGTCTACTTTTTCATGTATGTGCACGGCAAATTAGTCAAAGGAACTTCAGTAATACATGACCTTAGAGAGACAATAGGTAAAGGAACTCTTTATATTTGATTACAGGGTGGAGAGAAGAAAAAAGGGTAGGAAAAAAGTAACAAGACAAGAAAGGGAAAAGATTAAATGCAAACGACCCCTACCTCCCCCTTCAGAGGCCAAGATCATTTTCAGCTGCGCGAGACTGGAGGGATTTACATTAACCCTAAAATCCTCCAGTTCCTTCTTGGCTCCACTCTGCGCCGGTCTGCTGCCTCATAAAATGCCAAGCATGCCCTGAAAAAAAAAATGCAGACACTACAATCCCCCCCGTCAAGCTTTCTGAAGCAGTTTCCGTTTGGTGTGATTCGGAGCAGATGAACCTCAGAGAGTAGATCAAAGCTTCCACTGCACTGCGAGGAGAGTCCTGCGCCAGTCTGTCTCAATGCCCATCTGTGCAAGGGTGTCTGAGTCTGCGACAACCCACAAGCAAAGCCACTACATTAGGGAAGCTTGCCCACCTACGTGTTAATGTGTGTAAGGGGGTGCAGTCATCATCAATGCCGTAATAATCTCATAAATGCAGTAGTGATAGGAGTCAAACTACCTCACAACATACAGTGTGCCTCAGGAGGACAGGATGCCACAATGTCTGCCCTGTGTTGTGGTGTAACTGTGTGCTGTTATGAATCATGCTCTTAGATGGCCTCTCTTCCTCTTCAGCATCATGATTGTGTGCAGCTGGTAAGCCCTACAGTGCTGCCCATTGAGAGACCTGAGAAGTGTAGTCACTCTGACCACAGATATAGATTACTGGGCTGCAGGCTGCAGGTCCAGGTGTTTAGCTTGGAACCTGCCCACAGCTCTGTGGTTAGTGGCTGTTTGGACAGAAACCTTCCAGGCCCCTTTCCGGTGGGCATGGGAGAGAGGTTACAGAGCCCACCACCCCTGCTCTTTGGCTCTGTCTGCCTGGACCTTGCCCAAACACCAGGGTCTGCCCACAGGCTGCTGAGTTAGGATGCAAACGGCAACCACATAGCTTAAGGCTGGACAAAGACCATGATTAGGAGGGACTGGAGGAAGAAGGATCACTGGCGTAGCACATGCCCCACATATAGCATATGAATGCATCATAAGCCATGCCATTTTTTATTTTTTATTACAGGAATTCCTCTTTCACACTGCCAAAAATGCAAGGATTCTTGAAAGTCGGGACAATCCTTGTCCGGCACAGAAACTGTATTTTATAGTTGAAAAAATAGCTTTTGTTGCATTATTTGAGCTTAAAAATGTACTTTTTAAGGGAATCTTTCTAAGGTAAAATATTTTGGGGGGGTTTTCAAAATACATTCAATATTAATTTCCATGTCGGCTCTATGCCTGCAAATGCCTTTGTCCGGGGCAAAGGATCCGAAATTAAAACTCTCCAAAAGAATATTTAACATTTTTTATAAAACTGGCAAAAATGTATATCAACTGAAAAAATATCATATGTAGTTTCTTGCAATAGCCTTCTGTGACTTCAAATAATATTTCTCTCAAAACTTTGATTCCTAAAATGTTTGTCCTGAAATTTGGTTTACTACATCAGATTTGTCTAAAATCCTAAATGAATCAGGAATGAGCATGGTCAGCTACAGAGCCTTCAAACAATATTCATACCCTTTGACTTATTGCACATTTTGTTGTGTTACAGCATGAATTCAAAATGGATTAAATATTATTTATTTTTTTACACACAAATACCTGTTTTTATAAACGTTGCTAATTTATAAAATATTTTACAAACAGTCAAAGGTTTGGACATACCTACTCATTCAAGGACATTTTCTTTATTTTGACTATTTTCTACATTGTAGAATAATAGTGAAGACATCAAAACTATGTAATAACATGGAATCATGTAGTAACCAAAAAAGTATATTTTATATTTGAGATTCTTCAAAGTAGCCACCCTTTGCCTTGATGACAGCTTTGCACATTCTTGGCATTCTCTTAACCAGCTTCACAAGGTAATCACCTGGAATGCATTTCAATTAACAGGTGTGCCTAGTTAAAAGTTCATTTGTGGAATTTCTTTCCTTAATGCGTTTGAGCCAATCAGATGTGTTATGACAAGGTAGGATTGATATACAGAAGATAGCCCTATTTGGTAAAAGACCAAGTATATATTATGGCAAGAACAGCTCAAATAAGCAAAGAACAATTACAGTCCATCATTACTTTAAGGTATGAAGGTCAGTCAATCCGGAAAACTTGAAGAACTTTGAAAGTTTCTTCAAGTGCAGTCGCAAAAACCATCAAACGCTATGATAAAACTGACTCTCATGTGGACCGCCTCAGGAAAGGAAGATCCAAAGTTACCCCTGCTGCAGAGGATAAGTTCATTAGAGGTACTAGCCTCAGAAATCGGCAATGCACTGCACCTCACAGAGTTCAAGTAACAGACACATCTCAGCATCAACTGTTCAGAGGAGACTGCATGAATCAGGCCTTTGTGGTCGAAACCATCACGAAAGGACACCAATAAGAAGAGACTAGCTTAGGCCAAGAAGCACGAGCAATGGACACTAAACCGGTGGAAATCTGTCCTTTGGTCTGATGAGTCCAAATTTGAGATTTTTGGTTCCAACCGCCGTGTCTTTGTGAGACGCAGAGTAGGTGAATGGATGATCTCCGCATGTGTGCAACAAGACAAACAATATTGGAATCACCATGGTCACAACCATAAACTGTCAATTCCATCTGCCTTATAGATTAAAATAGAATATGCATTTTAGTTCAAATATGTTACATTTAACTAGGTCTTATAGTCATAAAGCAACCGAGGAAAAAGTAAATTGTGTATACCACTTCAAGGAAGAAAATGCCATTTTTGTCAACTCCTTAAAACATAAACTCCATCAGAGTGCTGAAAGATATTGGGTATTTTCAAGTAATACATTTTCCATATTTTACCCATTTTGTATTAAACTTTTATTTTTATAGGCAACAATATGTCTGTTTTGAGTATCTGTTGTCAACTCTGTCATTGACGGCGTAAGATTTTTTTTGTAACCACTGTTCTGCAACAAACAATTGAAGTATTTGCTGTGCTGACCTAAGGGATAATGTTTGCTTTATACATGTCGTTTCATGTTCTAAATCTAGAAAAACGTGCCAAAATGCTAATGAAATTAGCCCTGGAGCATATAGTAGTGCTATAAAAAAAAATGAATTTGGACATTTCTATTGCATATTTGAATAATCTATGTTAGAATTAAACAATCAAGGCCTTGTTGGACAATAATTGTGAACATGAAATGCCTTTTATGGTGTCTGTCAGAGTTGACATAAATCCAGTTCATTGCATTTTATAATTAGGAGGGTGTTCCTTTACATCAGGGTTCCCCAAGTTTTCTGACATAATAGACTAACATAAAATACTGTATAAACACCAGGAAATCAGCTCCAAGTGTCTTTAATTTAAGAAATATGTTCCCAAGTATTCTTCCGCATAATAGATACACGTGATCGAATACAAACAAGCAAAGTTTGAAATTATTATGTTTTAGTCAAACCTTACATCTGTTTGGGCTTTTTGTAATTATGCCTCCATTTTGGTAGATAGTCTTATCCATAGCGATTTACATGAGTATTTATGATTAAGTGCCTCACTCAGGGGCACATCTACAGATTTTTCACCTAGTTGGCTCTGAACCAGTAACCTTTCGGTTACTGGCCCAATGCTCTTAACCACTGCCGACCTTGCCTCCACTGCCCCCGACAATTCTCTCAAGAAAATATCTAGTTGAGGGTTTCTGCTTTACATAGTGTGATAGCTGATACTTTGATCTATCAAATTGTATAAACTGGGTGGTTCAAGCCCTGAATGCTGATTGGCTGACAGCTGTGATATATTAGACCGTAGACAACGGGTAAGACAAAACATTTTTACTGCTCTAATTACGTTGGTAACCAGTTTAATAACAATAAGGCGCCTCAGGGGTTTGTGATACAGTTGAAGTCTGAAGTTTACATGCACCTTAGCCAAATACATTTAAACTCAGTTTTTCACTATTCCTGACATTTAATCCTAGTAAAAATTCCCTGTTTTAGGTCAGTTAGGATTACAAATTTATTTTAAGAATGTGAAATGTCAGAATAATAGCAGAGAGTATTATTTATTTCAGATTTCTTTCTTTCATCACATTCCCAGTGGGTCAGAAATTTACATACACTCAATTAATATTTGGTAGCATTGCCTTTAAATTGTTTAACTTGGGTTAAACGTTTAGGGTAGCCATCCACAAGCTTCCCACGATAAATTGGGTGAATTTTGGCCCATTCCTCCTGATAGAGCTGGTGTGATTGAGTCAGTATGTAGGCCTCCTTGCTCGCACACGCTTTTTCAGTTCTGCCCACACATTTTCTATAGGATTGATATCAGGGCTTTGTGATGGCCACTCCAATACCTTGATTTTGTTGTCCTTAGGCCATTTTGCCGCAACTTTGGAAGTATGCTTGGGGTCATTGTCCATTTGGAAGACCCATTTGCGACCAAGCTTTAACTTCCTGACTGATGTCTTGAGATGTTGCTTCAATATATCCACATAATTTTCCTCCCTCACGATGCTATCTATTTTGTGAGGTGCACCAGTCCCTCCTGCAGCAAAGCAACCCCAAAAAATGATGCTGCCACCCCCGTGCTTCACGGTTGGGATGGTGTTCTTCAGCTTGCAAGCATCCCCCTTTTTCCTCCAAACATAACGATGGTCATTATGGACAAACAGTTATATTTTTGTTTCATCAGACCAGAGGACATTTCTCCAAAAAGTACAATCTTTAGTGCCTCCCGGGTGGCGCAGTGGTTAAGGGCACTGTACTGCAGCGCCAGCTGTGCCATCAGAGACTCTGGGTTCGCACCCAGGCTCTGTCGTAACCGGGCCCGGCGCAGTGCGCGCTAACCAAGGTTGCACGGTGTCTCCTCTGACACATTGGTGCGGCTGGCTTCCGGGTTGGATGCGCGCTGTGTTAAGAAGCAGTGAGGCTTGGTTGGGTTGTGTATCGGAGGACGCTCTTCTCTCCCGAGCCCGTACGGGAGTTGTAGCGATGAGACAAGATAGTAGCTACTAAAAACAATAGGATACCAATGAAATTGGGGAGACAGATGCGTCTCCTTCCTGAGCGGTATGACGGCTGCGTGGTCCCATTGTGTTTATACTTACGTACTATTGTTTGTACAGATGAACAAGGTACCTTCAGGTGTTTGGAAATTGCTCCCAAGGATGAACCAGACTTGTTGAGGTCTACAAAAACAATTCTGAGGTCTTGGCTGATTTATTTTGATTTAACCATGATTTAACCATGACCACAAAGGGGCACTGAGTTTGAAGGTATGACTTGAATTACATCCACAGGTACACCTCCAATTGACTCAAATGATGTCAATTAGCCTATCAGAAGCTTGACATCATTTTCTGGAATTTTCCAAGCTGTTAAAAGGCACAGTCATCTTAGTGTATGTAAACTTCTGACCCACTGGAATTGTGATACAGTGAATTATAACTGAAATAATCTGTCTGTAAACATTTGTTGGAAAAATGACTTGTGTCATGCACAAAATAGATGACCTAACCGACTTGACAAAACTATAGTTTGTCAACAATAAATTTGTGGAGTGGTTGAAAAACGAGTTTTAATGACTCCAACCTAAGTGTATGTTAACTTCCGACTTCCACTGTATATGGCTAATATACCACGGCTAAGGGCTGTGTCCAGGCACTCTTGTTGCTTTATGCGTAAGAACAACCCTTAGCCTTGGTATATTGGCCGTGTACCACACCCCCTCGGGCCTTATTGATTAAATATATTTCAAATTGTGTTAATATCAAGATAAATGTTTGCGATTGTCCAGTCTTTCAAGAATCCCTGAACAACAGAAACATTTTCTCGCAGCCTCATGGCAAAATGTGTAAAATAGCATGAGATTAGCTATAAAACTGCTATTTTTTTTCTTGCTTGAACCTTGCGAAACTATTCAGCGAAACTGCGCTATGCCACTGAGAACGATACAGAGCATGTCTACTGCATGCTAATATATACCAGATGACACAATGCAAAGTGTGTCTGGCATCTAGGTGTTATGTCCTTAGAATAAAGCATGGGCACTTATAGACACTCACGAACAGAGATTATTAAAGACTAATTCGGCAGCAGCATCATCACCACCATAATATTGGGCTATTTATGCATGTTTATTGTCATCAGAATGCATCGGACTAACTTCTTTATTTCACAATCATTTATTCTGTTCACATGAGTCCCACGTGTAGCCTACCACTGTAGAATTTCGAAACTATAATGATTTAGGATTAGGAATATGACATAAATCACTCCGGGATAGTTCAGTGTTGATAATGACGATAGACGCTTAAAGGGAATCTGTTTTTAAACGTGCCTTGTTTCCGGTGAAATGTTGAAATAGAGAATGGGCAGGGTAAAAGACTGCGGGCTGTGCTTTTAAAAGACTGAAGGAGACTAATTTATTTCCATTGTGAGAAGCTCGATTTGAGATAGGCTACAGTACGCACAGACGGAGGGAGGGAGTGCTGATAGTGAAAAGAAAAGAGACCGGCCAGTCACATTAGCCTACCTATTTTGGCTGGTTGCTTCGGGAACACTGCCTATAGATTAGGGCATGTGGGGAACGTTCTGCAAAGTCGGTGAATGTTTGAATATTTTTGTTTTCGGCCTGTCATTTTTACCTTTCTTTTCGTGATATTTAAAATGCAGCCACGTTCTTTCTTGCTATTATAACGGTAAAGGTGTAGTTGATATTTGTATTTTATGTATTTGGTTGATGAAGGGATGCGCTCTCTCTCCGTGAAGCGAAAACCTGGACTTTTAGGTATATTTTTTTCTCGAACTGGAAAGAAATCTACTCACTAGCTCACTTTTTTTTAGGAACTCTTCAGCCTGTGCTTTTTTGACACCGCGGAAATGGGAGCGTGTCAACCGGACTGCGTGTCCGCGCTTTCCCGAAAAAGTTTCAGTTGGATTGTGCTGCTGCTGTGGCTGACCTCTGCAGCGCACGGAACCTGGAGGACGGGTCTTTACAAATATTCAACTGGGACACAGCTCAACAGAGAGTCTTCCGCAGCGTCTCAAACCTCTATTTATCAAAAAAGGTATGGATTAATGACTTATCGTTTATTGTTGTGCATCTTCTAATTTGTATATTAGAGCCTATAACCTTTCATGGAAATGATGATTACTAGGCTAGTACAGTAGGCTAGATCTTCATAAGGCCAATAAAACAAACCTGTCAAAGACTCACTCAAAGGTTCTGTGTCTTTGAAGCATCCTTTCAGATAAAATGACCTGCTTTAGGATCCATACCATTCACAATTTGAAACATTCATAGATTAGGCCACATTTAATGTCACTGATTAAAAACTCTATTTTCAATTCATTTTAGTTGTCTTTATTTTTTTTCAGATATACTTATAACTAACCTATTGTTATCAATACCTATCCATCTTTTGAGGACCTCAAAGACCCCTTTTTTCTGCCTATTTAAGCAACCAACAATGACTCTTCCCAACCCTATTCTATCCATCTAGCAGGTCTCATTGTCTGCTTGACACTGGGTTTCCTTTTTCCTGTCCAGGCAGCACATTGCGCACTGTGTGCAGTGCTCTCCCATTCTCATTGGCCTGCCCACTGTCGCTCTGTGTGGCCTATTGGCTCCTGTCCTGTGAGAGCAATGCTGTCTCTAAACTGTGCTCTGGTCTGGCTGGCAGCAGTTCTCTTCCTTTCCAACATCTGCTGTCTCTCAGCTGTCAGGGAGCTCCTCATCTGACCAGACTCAGTCCTCCACTAAGCCCCACACACATCCATAAAGACAGGTACAAACCACCAACTCAACCCTCTCATCTGCCTCTATAAATCCCCCTTGTATGGGTCTCAGCAAACAGAGGGGAGCTCTTGAACTGGAATGGATAGTGAATGGAAAACGCTGGTCTGTTTTATGTTGTAATAAAGTGGATCTGCTGAATAACAGGTGAAAAAGCTACTCTTTATCGTTTGTTGCACAAATATACTACTATATTGTGTGAAATGGTCAGATCTGTGTTTAGTATGTTTTGATGTTCTCCCTCTGTGTGTTCCTCCCCTGTGATCCTCAGAGGTGAGGGTTCCGTATAACAGCAGGGTTGTTGATGAGGGTGGTTCTGTGAGCAAAGCCCTCAGACTAAACACAAGAGTGGAAAACACCAGCCCCCTCGCTTCCCTTTTGGACAAAGATAGTGTTTTTCACAGAGGCCAGCCAGCCAATGTGGATGTGATCAAGTTCCCCATCCCACTAATATTTACTCTCTCAGGTTCTGGGCGATGGGGGGATTGATGGGGGAGAGGAGAGGAGAGTGGGTGGAGGGCCCTGCTGATGAGTGTAGTGTCCCTGAGAAGTGTCCAGGTGGTGCAGAGAGGCCCTGGCCTTGGTCCACTGCGTTTACTCCTCCACTCTGAGTCTCTCTCTGTCACTCATGTGCTGTGGTTGGTGGACATGTTTACTAAACACATGCAGCTGCAGTTCTACTTCATCTGGGCTGTTGTCTGTCTAGGCTGCGTCATGTAGACAGGCATGTTTATGGTGTGGGTCAACAAGGCCATTTGGGGGCATTACCATTAGTTCCGTGTAGGACAGAGGGCTGTCCTCTCCTCTCACATGGCCGTAGTAGGAGCACTGTAACATTCCTTTGTCCATACAAAGCATTGAACAAAGTCTTGATGACAGAGGTACTGAGAGAGATAAAAGTTTATTTTAATAATGCTAGGGGTGGTCAAGAGATAATGACTATTGGTCAAGAGATAACAATGACTGAAAAAAGTCTCCCTAGTGCTAGATTCAGACCAGCATCCCGGGCAACCTAGAAATGTTATTGATTGATCCTTTATTTGACCAGGGTAATCTCGAAGAGATAAAAATCTATTTTTCAAGAGAGACTTTGACTAAGACAGCAGCATCAACACATCAGTATCAAGGCTCCTGAGTGGCGCAGTGGTCTAAGGCACTGCATCCCAATGCTAGAGTTGTCACTACAGGCCCTGGTTTGATCCTGGCTGGATCACTACTGACTGGGATCAGGAGTCCCATAGGGCGGCGCACAATTGGCCCAGCATCGTCTGGGTTGGGGGAGGGTTTGGCCGGGGTAACCCGTCATTGTAAAATAAGATTTTGTTCTTAACTGACTTGCATGAATAAAATAAAAGTTAAATAAAAGACAAACAGGCACATGACATCAACCAGACAAAATTGCCATCAACACAATAAGCAGCACATACATGACACAAGCCAGAGCTTGTAATAAATCACAGGGCCATTACAGTATCAAAAAAATACTTTGAGTAAACCATTCTTACAATAAAGGCAATGCAGCAGGGTTTTTTCACCCTTGGCCTAAATGAGGGCTATTGAAGCCAAGCGTAGTTAAGGGATAAGACAGCAGCTGTGTCATTCCACTAATTCAGTGGTTCTTGAGAAGTTTAACTTGGTCATAAAAAAACTTTTGATTTCATTTTCCCTCCCATCTCGAGGTTAAAAAAAACTATTAAATTACTATAGTAAGTGCGTATGAAGTGCCAATTAAACTAACAGGGTTGACTGTAACAAGGTTGACAATTTCATCTTAAATCAGCCACAAATCTTCTTGTGACGAGGGAATGGAAACTTGTTGTGTGCAACAGGGGGTGGCAATTGAATGCAAGCTTCACAAGTTTGCATTTATTGTTAAAACATTTCCAGCCAGTCTATCTATGGGTAACAAGGTTGACATGTTATGCTCGGCCAGCTCAGTTTTCCACCACAAAACACCAGCAAATGGCCAAAAAGAGTAGGACCAGTTAACCTCCCACTAGGCAGAAACGCCTATTTAACTTCTATTCCCCTTTGGTTCAACATCATTTCATTGAAATGACGTGTAAACTACATTGGTTCAACCAGTTTGTGCCCAGTCGGCTGCTTTTCCACTATGATTTGACTATTAGATCTTCAAGGTTTCTTTTTTTCACTCTTTTTTTTAAGGAACAGTTTCACCATATTAAAATGAGTGAATCACTAGTCACCTTAAATAAGTAATAATATTCAGAAATTACTTTGTCAAAGCAACAAAATAACTAGGGCTTTACAATGATGGTGAAAATGTTGACAAATGTTGGGGCTAAGTGGGTTCAAATGTTTCTAGAAGTCACTGAGGGTGCACGGAAAAAAGGATTTGTTAATATAAAAAATCTGAATAATGAAGTGCACTTTATTTAATTCATTTCAAATAACAGTTTTTTTTCAATTCAATATTGGTGCACAATTTCTACTTTAAATATCAAAGGGATGCAAAAGGTACTCATTTTGTGAGCTATTTCCTGTGCTGCCAGCCTGAGGTGGGGGAGTCATGGTCTGACTGCCACACAGACCTCTCACTGTGGGACCTCTAGAGCCTGACCCATCACCACCGCATTCTCCTGCACTACCCCCAACAGAGGAGCTAACAGTTACACATGCACACGCACACACATATGCATGCATACACACACACACACACACACACACACACACACACACACACACACACACACACACACACACACACACACACACACACACAGCTTGGTCATCCATATCAAAGAGTGTCACACACTACCACCTACACATTCACTCAAACATCACAGGTGTCAAAGGAAAGCCCCAAAAATGGTCAAATACTCACACGTCAGACAGTTTTCTCTGCTCCCGCAATGCAAGCGGTACCGGAGCGCCAAGTCTAGGACCAAAAGGCTCCTTAACAAAAGGCTACCCCCAAGCCATAAGACTGTGAACAATGAATCATATGGCCACCGGATTATTTACATTGACACCCCTCCCCCCTCCTTCCATTTGTTTTTTACACTGCTGCTACTCGCTGTTTATTGTCTGTGCATGTCACGTCCCCCATACCTACATGTACAAATTACCTCAACTAACCTGTTCCCCCGCACATTGACTCGGTACCGGTACCCCCTGTATATAGCCTCGTTATTGTTATTTTATTGTGTTACTTTTTATTATTTTTACTTACATTTATTTGGTAAATATTTTCTTCACTCTTTCTTGAAGAGTCTGTGTTGGTTAAGGGCTTGTAAGTAAGCATTTCACGGTGAGGTCTACACAGAGCGGGGACGTTTATCAGGTATGGAGAGCCCTTTTGCCCGGCTCTGCTTAGAGGGCTTTGGCCCCCTCCTCTCATTCACTATGGCCTGATTGGCCCCTGACATGTCCTTTGATCCTGACTAAAATTGGAGCCCAATGGGACACCCCTAATGTCCCCCATTAACCTCTCATTCAACACCTCTTCTACACCGCTGCAGTATATCAACCCACAGAGCAGTGACGACCACCAACACACTATACTACTGGTACTTATCTGCTATTTCATGTTCTTTTTTTTGGCTTTATTTATCTTTAGATTTTTTTTTCTCTCTCTCTATTGTTGTTGTAAACAAAATACACTCTTTATCTAACGCTGTGTTCTATTCTCTCTTGTCCTTTATTAAAATCAGTCCTTCAACTTTCCCTCTGTCTTTGTGCAGAATAATGTCTTTCATGTTCTATCCCAGTTAGAAGCTCACTCTCGTTCTCTCCAGCTCCAGATTTTAACTCCAGGAATGTTTGATCCGTCTCTCTTCAATAATGTCACTGCATATCTCTCTTTTGTTGCACCCTTTTCCCTCTGCCCTGGGACCCACAGTGCATCCTAATTGGTCTATTCTCTACACCTTGTCTGTTCCACTGAGGGCTTCCTTGTGTGACCTCTGCCGTCTCCTCTCCTCCACCTCCTCATCGCTTCTCGTCTGGCCCTCTGCCACATCTGTCTTTTGTCGTTTGTTCTCGACAAGAGCTTTTCCCACAGCCAGAAATCTAGAGGAATTCCTTGAGATTTTTATCATACTAAATGTCTTTTTTTTATGTTCTACCCTCCTCCCACAGCATTGGGCTGGAGAAAGAGGGTGAGAAGGGGGGCTGCGATTTTTCAACTATGTCCCAGATGAAGAGAGTTATTGAGAGGGAGAGGGACTGAAACAGGAAGCTCGGTGGGGAATGCACCTGGACATTATTCACCCTAACCTGGCCTTCCTCTGTCCTCTGTGAGCCTGCCTGTCTGCCCTCCTCTACTCTCTCTGTGTCTCAGAGGGCCTGGCTCTAGGTTTATTCCTCTCTCTATCTCTGTTTCTATCTTCTCTCTCGCTCTATCTCTCTCTCTCTGTTGTTGTTTCTTCTCTTTCCAATAACTAGTGCTCTTACCTAACTGCATATAGATCTGCATGGCCTTGGAGGAGCCTTCCTGTGTGAACAACAGTCCTCAGGCACACTGCAGTGAGAGGACAGCAGCAGCGCTGCTCACCTTGAAGAGTAGAAGCTTGTCAACGTGACAATTTCATGAGCTCTCTGTCATTTTTATTAATTAGTTGTTGGGCCAAAGCTGTGATCTTTCTCTCCCTTAAGCATTTAGATTTCCTTTTCCCCTCTAAACATTTGGCTGTGATCAGTTTCAGGGGTCGTTGTGCCTTGTGATTTACTTGGTTTTGGTCCAGCATCGGGAGTGAAGGAAGGAAGGAGTGAGGGAGTCTGACGTGTTTGCAGAGAGACTTGATACTCGCAGTGGGCCTGCCTGCCTGCCTGGTGCCAGTGCCAGTTAAACACAGCCGTGCTGTTGGGTTTCACACCTTGTAACCAGGGGACATCTCAACCCTGGGGAAGTTTTACACTTTGCAGTTGAGACTGGAACTATTAGGTAAAACAAACACCTGTGTTCCTAATGTGAGATGCAGTACCCCAACTCCCCACTAGTTCAGCTGTAATGTTTCACTTTGATAGCACAAGCTACAGTATACTGAGTCTCTATAAATACTACTTCAGCTGTAATCTGTTTATCACTGTGGTACTTTTGCAATGGATAACACAAGCTATAGTGAGTCTCTATACAAACAAAGTTGTCTCTTCTATCAAATAAAGTAATTATTTGTGAGAGCCTTACTGCAGACTGCTGTGATTCCAGCTGAGTAGTAGAAATGACATGGGGGCCATGTTGTAGCAGGGGATAATGGTCTTAGGCGGTGTTACCTCTGCTTAACAGACTCTTGGTGAGCCCGTAGGCCCATGGTGGATCAAAGCTGGGAACAATCACAGTGTCTGATCCCCTTTGTAGTGGGGAGGATGTGGGCAATTCCTCTCACACACAGGCAGGCTCATCTTGGGCATTACCAAACCGGCATACTGTTATGTTCAGCTCATAACGGTTTTATTTATCTTTCTGTGTACTGAACTCACCCTACTCTACTCTGCTGTGCTGTATTGTACTGCACTGTACTCTGTACTCTACTGCTCTGCACTGTGATGTCCAAACTTGTTAAACATGAGGAGAATGACATTCCTATCCATAATTATGTATTTCTGTGTAGTACAGATCAGGGACCAATGACCAAAATATATATTTTTAGTCTCAAGGTGCTATCTAGAACCTTTAAGGGTTCTTTGGCTGTCCACATGGGATAACCCTTTGAAAAACCCTTTTTGGTTCCATGTAGAATCCTTTCTACAGAGGGTTCTACATGGAACCCAAAAGGGTTATACTTGGAACCAAAAAGGATTCTACATGGAACCAAAATGGGTTCCCCTATGGGGACAGCCACTTTTTTATAAATGTGTGCCATGTCATAGCTGACACCCGATTCCTTCTGTAGACGTCTTTGAATCTTAATTCTGAGAAGACAGTTAATTAACAGAGCTTTTGGAAAACGTGGTCGCATAAAAACCGGAGGGAGATTTGACCATAATTCCGTTAACAAATTTAGCACCTGCACAGTTCTTCCACTAAATTTGTTTTGTACATTTTTCTGTGGAAATTGTTAAAAGTAGTCCTTGTGCATAGAGTTGTATGGTTTGTTAAACGTTGAAATCAATAGTTTCTGTTTGGCAGACATTTTAAAGAAAACAAAACTGAGTCAAAGCATAATTCCATTCATGTGGAAATTCTCTCTTCTAATATCCACTGGATGAATTCATCTGGCTAATCCCCAGTCCTGTTGTGATCTAATCCGTGCTATCAGTCATGGTAATATTCCTCATACAAGGTTAGTGGTTTAAACGGTGTAAACTGCTTTTCTTTTGATCCAGGTCCAATGCTGTCCGGGTAGTGGACAGATCATTGTGGGGCGCAGCAGCAATAGCAGGAATCCCCATTTCAGGTGATTGTTCAGGTGATTGTGGTAAGGGTAGGCAACCACACGTCTGCCACGCTGATCTCCAACACGGGGTGCCCCTCAGGGGTGTGTGCTTAGTCCCCTCCTGTAGTCCCTGTTCACCCACCACTGCGTGGCCAAACACGTCTCCAACACCATCATTAAGTTTGCTGACGACACCACAGTGGTAGGCCTGATCACTGACAACGATGAGACAGCCTATAGAGAGGAGGTCAGAGACCTGGCAGTGTGGTGCCGGTACAACAACCTCTCCCTCAATGTGAGCAAGACAAAGGAGCTGATCGTGAACTACAGGAAAAGGCGGGCCGAACAGGCCCCCATTAACATCGACAGGGCTGTAGTGGAGCAGGTTGAGAGTTTCAAGTTCATTGGTGTCCACATCACCAACGATATATCATGGTCCAAACATACCAAGACACTCGTGAAGAGGGCATGACAACACCTTTTCCCCCTCAGGACCCCAGATCCTCAAAAGGTTCTACAGCTGCACCATAGAGAGTATCCTGACCATAAGGCACTAGAGGGTAGTGTGTACGTCCCAGTTCATCACTGGGGCCAAGCTTCCTGCCATCCAGGACCTACAGTATTTACTAGGCGGTGTCAGAGGAAAGCCCAAAAAATTGTCAAAGACTCCAGTCACCCAGGTCATAGACTGTTTTCTCTTCTACCGTATGGCAAGTGGTACTGGAGCGCCAAGTCTAGGACCAAAAGGCTCCTTAACAGCTTCTATCCCCAAGCCATAAGACTGCTGAACAATTAATCAAATGGTCACCGGCTTATTGACATTTACAGACTATTTCTTAACTCTTTCTTGAACTGTTAAGGGCTTGTAAGTAAGCATTTCACGGTAAGGTCTACACATGTTGTATTCAGCGCATGTGACAAAGTTTGATTTGATTTGTTGTGTGATAGAATAGCTAAGGTCTAGGAACAAGAAAAGAAAATTGAGGGATATCAAGGGATAAACCACTTCCCCTGGCTAGTTCTGAACTGAAGGAGGGATGGTTAGAGGTCTGGCCTCCCATGAAGCGCAGGGACAACAGATGAAAATTAGCTATCGAGCTAAATCGGGTGCAATGGCATGTTGTACATGGTCCCTGACAAATAAACATAATAATTTTAAAAAGCATGGTAGCTCTCTCTCTCTCTCTCTTTCATCTTCTCTCTCTCTCTCTCTCTCTCTTTCAGCTTCATCTTCTCTCTCTCCTCTCTCTCTCTTTCTCTCTTCATCTTCTCTCTCTCCATATTCTCTCCTCTTCTCTTCTCTCTCTCTCTTTCTGAGGCTTCAGAAGGTTATCTATTGGTTCTGGAGGCCATGGAGGGGGAAGGAAACAGGGACCCATCCCAACAAACCATTTACCCTTTATGGAGGCTCATACAGTGTTAAAGAGGGATAGGTTCTCTAGATTATATGGCCCTAGTAGGAGCTTGTGTGCACTGTGCAGGCACTACAACATGTAGGAGTTGTTACTGTGGGCTGCTTTAGGGCTGCTCAGCTTGGTACACACACACACTCTTTCTCACACACACACTACATAACCAAAAGTATGTGGACACCTGCTCGTCAAACATCTCATTCCAAATGTATGGGCATTAAAATGGAGTTGGTTCCCCCTTTGCTGCTATTACAGCCTCCACACTTCTAGGGAGGCTTTCCTCTAGATGTTGGAACATTGCTGCAGGGACTTGCTTCCATTCAGCCACGAGCATTAGTGGGGTCGGGCACTGATGTTGGATGATTAGGCCTGGCTCGAAGTCAGCTTTCCAATTCATCCAGAAGGTGTTCAATGAGATTGAGGTCAGGGCTCTGTGCAGGCCAGTCAAGTTCTTCCACACCGATCTCGACAAACTATTTCTGTATAGACCTCGCTTTGTGCACGGCGCATTGTCATGCTAAAACAGGAAAGGGCATTTCCCAAACTGTTGCCACAAAGTTGGATGCACAGAATCGTCCAGAATGTCATTGTATGCTGTAGCGTTAAGATTTCCTTCACTGGAACTAAGGGGCAAAGCCCCACCACGAAAAACAGCCCCAGACCATTATTCCTCCTCCACATAACTTAACATTTGGCACTATGCATTCTGGCAGGTAGCGTTCTCCTGGCATCCGTCAAACCCAAATTTGTCCGTCGGACTGCCAGATGGTGAAGCGTGATTAACCACTCCAGAGAACATGTTTCTACTGCTCCACAGTCTAAATCATTTTCTCTGGGTGTGCACCAGCTCATGCTTTTTATGAAGCTCCCGACAAACAGTTATTGTGCTGACGTTGCTTCCAGAGGCAGTTTGGAACTCGGTAGTGAGTGTTGCAACCGAGGACATACGATTTTTATGAGCTACGTGCTTCAGCACTCGGCGGTCCATGTGGCCTATCACTTCTCAGCTGAGCTGTTGTTTCTCCTAGACCTTTCCGTTTTACAATAACAGCCCCTACAGTTAACCGGGGCAGCTCTAGCAGGTCAGACATTCGACAAACTGACTTGTTGGAAAGGTGGCATCCTATGACGGTGGCACATTAAAAGTCACTGAGCTCTTCAGTAAGGCCACTCTACTGCCAATGTTTGTCTATGGAGATTGCATGGCTGTGTGCTCGATTCCATATACCTGTCAGCAACGGGTGTGTCTGAAATTGCCGTATCCATTCATTTGAAAGGGTGTCCACATACTTTTGTATATACAGTGGCTTCTCCACATTTTGTTACATTACAGCCTTATTCTAAAATGTATTAAATTGTTTCCCCCCCTCATAAATCTACACATAATACCCCATAATGACAATACAAAAACAGATTTTTACAAATTTTTGCTAATTTGTAATAAACCCCCCCCCCAGAGTTCAAATCTTGGCTGGGCCTGGATTTGGACATTCAGAGACTTGTCCCGAAACCACCGCTGCATTGTCTTGGCTGTGTGCTTCGGGTCGTTGTCCTGTTCGAAGGTGAACCTTCGCCCCAGTCTGAGTTCCTGAGCACTCTGGAGCATGTTTTCATAAACAATCTCTCTGTACTTTTCTCTGTTCATCTTTGTCTCGATCCTAACTAGTCTCCCAGTCCGTGCTGCTGAAAAACATCCCACAACATGATGCTGCCACCACCATGCTTCACTGTAGGGATGGTGCCAGGTTTCCTCTAGACGTGACGCTTAGCATTCAGGCCAAAGAGTTCAATCTTGGTTTCATCAGATCAGAGAATCTTGTTTCGCATGGTCTGAGAGTCTTTAGGTGCTCCAAGAGGGCTGTTATGTGCCTTTTACTGAGGAGTGGCTTCTGTCTGGTCACGCTACCATAATGGCCTGATTGGTGGAGTGCTGCAGAGATGGTTTTCCTTCTGGAATGTTCTCCCATCTCCACAGAGGAACTCTAGAGCTCTGTCAGAGTGACCATCAGGTTCTTGGTAACCTCTCTGACCAAGGCCATTCTCCCCCGATTGCTCAGTTTGGCTGGGTGGCCATCTCTAGGAAGAGTCTTGGTGGTTCCAAACTTCTTCCATTTAAGAATGATGGAGGGCACTCTGTTTTTGGACTTTCAATGCTGCAGAACATTCTTGGTATCCTTCCCAAGATCTGTGCCTCGACACAATCCTGTCTCGGAGCTCTCCGGACAATTCCTTTGACCTCATGGCTTGTTTTTTTGCTCTGACATGCTGTCAACTGTGGGACCTTTTTATAGACAGTTGTGTGCTTTTCCAAATCATGTCCAATCAATTGAATTTACCACAGAATCCTTTATAATCAATTGAATTTACCACAGAAACATCTCAAGGATGATCAATGGAAACAGGATGCATCTGAGCTCAATTTCGAGTCTCATAGCAAAGGGTCTGAATACTTATGTAAATATGCTATTTATGTTTTTTATTTTTTTTTATACATTTGCTAACATTTCTAAAAAAACTGTTTTCCCTTTCTCATTATGGGGTATTGGGTGTGCATTGTTCAGGATTTGTATTTATTTAATCCATTTTAGAATAAGGCTGTAACAACACAAAATGTGTAAAAAGTCAAGGGGTGTTAATACTTTCTGAAGACACCGTATAGTGTATATAGTAGTTACACACAGTCAATGGTTTAAACATCCTGCTACATATGCAAACATCATGATACGAGTATTATTATAATCAAATCATAGTATTACTATGAAGTACACAGAGAGTCCTCTGCTGTTCTGTGTTCTATATACTAAACAGATGGCGATATGGTAATTGTTTTCCATGTTCTGCCCTCTACTCAGCACAAGCCATATGAAGGTGATCATGGTATTTGTGCAATTTGTTGTTAACAAAAGACTGCTAACACATGTTGGCTCTAATAGCCTCCGTGTAGATTTCTCTCTGTGTCGCTCCATGTTTCCTTGATTTATGGTTGTCGACTTGAGGGATGAGAAGTAAATCGAAAGAGATATCAATAGGACTTTGTCTCGTCTGGGTTTTGCAGGGTTTGTATCATAAACTCCTCTAGGTTCTCCTCAGTTTGCTCCCAGTCTGGTTTATAAAACACTTAGAAAACATTTTTTTATGTGTGTTCTTGTCCCTCATCCGGTCTGTGTTGCCGGTGGCTTTTAATTCCTGCTCGATGTCGGACATGTTTAATGAATACCATCGAGAGGTTTCCCCCCCTTATTTCTAAGAGCATTGTTTCCCTTGTTAGCATTTTCTTCCGACCAATAACGCAGTGATTGAAACCATCCCATGGCTCCTCTCCTAAATCAGACTCAGATGTCTTTGGCAGCATGTGGTCCAAAATAAATCTAAAAACCAAGACCTTCATTAGTTGTGAGAGCTTTATGTAGTGACAGTATGTATACAGAGCCTTTATAGAGGCTACATAACAACTGAGCGGTAAATGTAAAGCTTTGGTGCTTAACTTCTTAAAAGACACACTTTGACCAGAGAGGGCTTCTGTGTCTCATATTGACCTGTGAGGGAGTGGGCCTATGACTTACTATTAACCTGTGTTTGAAACTCACTCTAATGTGTAGAGCCCCCCCCCCCCACACTCTTGGTTCCCCCTCAGTGGCTCTGCCTCTCGAGACCCAGGGGGGGGGGATGCCAGCGGATAAGGGAAGACTGCAATGTCAACACAGCCTACAACAAGAGTGTGCAAAGCTGTCATCAAGGCCAAGGACGGCTACTTTGAAGAATCTCAAATATAAACACATTTTTATTTGTTTACAACTTTTTTGGTTACTACATGATTCCATATGTGTTATTTCATAGTGTTCATGTCTTCACTATTATTCTACAATGTAGAAAATAGTAAAAACATTTTAAAAACCCTTGAATGAGTAGGTTTGTCCAAACTCTTGACTGGTACTGTATGTTTGTGTGAGAGAGATAAATATACTGTGTGGGTGTTAAATCAGATAATGATATGACCACCTGTTGCTTGTAGTTTTGTAGAACAGGTGTGGAGGAGAACTGAAGCCAATAGTATGTTTACCTCCCCTTTTGTCTTGTTGACTTTGAGTGAGCATGCTAAACCTGCTCTGTGTGTCTCCTCCCTCTCTCTCCTTCTCGCCACTCTCTCTCAGGAACTGGTGTCCCCATACGGTCACTAAGACAGTGACGTGCCAGGTGCAGAATGGGACAACCATGCAGCGTGTCTACCAGACATGTCGCTGGCCACAGGGATGCACAGGGGGCAGGTGAGTCTCTCTAACCCAAAACACAGCATGTCAAAACCTCATGAACACACCCTACATCTACAGCTTGATGAATGAGCCACACGATCAGAGGAACTGGTTCCTCCTTACACTGTTTGTGACATTGTCCTATGCGTGTGTGTTCCTCAGCTACCGGACAGTGGTCAGACCCTCCTATAAGGTGGTGTACCGTGCCGTCACCTCTCTGGAGTGGAAGTGCTGTCCAGGCTACAGCGGCACCGCATGTGAAGAAGGTAAGAGGGCAACAGAGGGATTTATGCACTTACAGACTTCTCAGATCTTCTCCAGATCTTCTCCCTGTCTCTGTACTTCTCTCATTTCTGGTCCCTGTAGTCTCTCTCTCTCTCTCTCTCTCTCTCTCTCTCTCTCTCTCTCTCTCTCTCTCTCTCTCTGTCTGTCTGTCTGTCTGTCTCTCTCTCTGTCTCTCTGTCTCTCTGTCTCTCTGTCTCTCTGTCTCTCTGTCTCTCTGTGTCTGTCTGTCTCTCTGTGTCTGTCTGTCTCTCTGTGTCTGTCTCTCTGTGTGTGTGTGCTCCTCTGCTTGACTGGCAGTGGTCGCTCACAACTGAAAAGCAGAACCATGAGGACATAAGGTTTTGGTGAGAAGAGAGAGAGACCCCAGGATATGAGAGTGATTAAAGGCTGAGGTAGTTAATCATGTGGATGTGTAGTCCTGGAGCCTGGTTCTGACGCAGCCCCTCAGCCGTGGGTTGGAGGGGGAAACCGTGACGACCAGACAGCTGCCAGGATGCCTTGGCTCTCCCCTCCACTTCTTCCATCTCTCCACACTCTCACTTCTCTTTTCACTCTCACTCTGGTTTGATCTCTCTCTTTTTTTCTCATCCCTTTCTCCAAGTTATCTTTTCTGACTTATCTGAAGTTCAATAATGTATCTAGGTCTTTGTTCTATTCCCCATTTCCATCAGCACACCTCTCGGTCTCTATCTTTCTCTGTGTTATCCAGAATTCCCAGTTCCCCACTGTGTTAGTCTCCCAGGAGTTCCTCCGAACTAATATATGAGTAATATGACTAAAGTGTTTGGTACTTTCCACTAGGATACCCCTCTGTTTGCCTGCATCATAACAAAACATTCTCACTCTCCAATAGTCTTGCAAAAACCTCACATCAGGATCTCAGGGCAGAGCCAACAGCCTCCATTTTATTAATCTTCTAGGTTTTTATGTGTCCAACTTCACAGTCATTGAAGCACGTAAGGTCAATTATTTTTTGTGGTTTAGAGTTATATAGTCCAGCTGCAAGTATGTTGTCATCCTCTACCATGCTAACTCTCTGTTATTGCTCTTCTGATCATTTCAACTCCAGTAGCTCCCCCCGTCCATGCCACCACGCCCCCACACACACCTCTCCTCACCCCTCTCACCCAGAACAGAACAGAGCCTAATGATTTCCCTTGGTGCTGGCTGGCCCCCTGTCTCAGCCTTGTCTGGGGTACAGGGTGGAGTGACTGTTTGTCCCAGGACTCGGGGCTCTTAGTGTTCTAGGTGGAACTGTAAATCGTTGAGCTTTGTGACACAGATTACAATAACCCTTTACTATGGTAAAACATTGAGTTCTCAGTGGTGTTGACATGGGACGGCTGTTTCCCTCTCCAACCAGCTCACTCCTCCCAGGTGAGCTAACAGTTTCTCTGGGGCCTCCCAGGGGCCCGCTGCCTGCTGCTGGGTGCTCTAATGGGGCCTCTTTTGGGAGAAATTACTCCACTTTTCCCACCAGCACACGCTTTACACAAGGTGTGTACACAAGGTGTACACATGTAACACATACTTGGATACAGGGTACAAGACACTCATAAACACCCATACGTGCATGGATGGAAACAGGCTACCGAGATACACACACACACTGGCAACATAATTATCCAATTACTGTATGTGCTGTGGGAGATTCCCTCTGGTTGTCATGGAGGGCTGTAGTGGGGGTTTGACTGGAGGGCGTGGGGGGGATTAGGCACTTATCAGAGTGCCCTTCCTGGTGGCTCAGATCACAGGCAGCGCTGAGTGGAAGTGACAGCTACTATTAGGAGAGAGCTGCGCTGAAGCACCGTGGATAGCATCCAGGACCGCCTCCGGCGCTCTGCAGAAGAGGCCCCTGACAGCACACAATCTGATACCCCTCCTCTCAGCCCCCTCATCCCCTTTCTTAGGGAGCAAAAACCAGCGACATGGGGATGACTGGAGATAGGATTGCACAAATTGTTGACATAGCGTTGTCAAGGAAGGTTAGAGCGCCACTCACAGGTCCATTGAATGTGAGGTCAAGTACAAGCTGTGTGCTTGTCCCTCTGCTGCCTGTTTGCTGTCTGCCTCTCACAGACTGTGGGAAATGTGCATGATCCTCTCATTTACTTTACCTCCCCTACCTCTACCTCCTCTGTACTGCACCATTACCCTAACCATTACCCTATCTGAGGGCTGGTCAGCATTACTGCATCCGTCATCACAGCAAACAGGCAGACTGGAAGGATGAGAGTAGAGGTGAGATTGAATGATGGCAAACCTCCTCACTCAGGAAAAGGCAGAGCGGTGAGGGCACTGGCTGTAATCTTAGTGCTCAGTATTGTTGTTTTCATTCACTCACTTTTCTGAGTTCAGCCTATGTCCCATTACATATGTGTACTCTCTGACCCGGTTGTGGCATTTGGAGTTTGGTCCCCCCTTGCTGCTCCCCTGCCTGCTGACTAGGGGTTCTGACTGTCTGGTCTGTCTGACCTAGAGATAACACATCTCTGTTTTAGTTTAGAGTCCCCTGAATGTGTTTTTCCCCAGTCCCAATGACCCTGGGAGCAGAGTGCACCAACCCAGGATGAGTGAGCGCATGCTATTGGACGGGTTCAGGTCACTCTGGCACCTGAGAGACTCTCTCATCCAATCAGAGGTTCCCATGAGATCTGTGGCCTGTTGGCTCCACCAGATCCAGCCCAAGGGCTCCAAAAACAAAACATTACATCACACACAGGGGGGTAACAGAAAAACAGTCAGAGAATCAATGTGGAGTAAGATAACACTGTATTAAACCACCCCTCATATTGCTCTCTGTCTCTCAGGCCCCCACCCCAATCTCAAGCCGTGGCTCAAATTCCAGACCAGTGGTGTGATTACTAGGTCCTAATTGTTTTCTATGAGGTTGGGGAGATATTGTGTTACTGCTGGACCTGGAACACAATAAGCATGATGGAGGCACTTTCATAAGCTTTCAGATGACAGGGATATCCCTTCACCCTTCCAAATAACACTATCAAAAGTAAACCCCATTTAGATAGCAATTTTATTATAACAGAATTTCAAATGTATTCCATACAGGCTTGACTATGACATCCAATCTAGCTGTCAAACACATCAGTGTGCCTACAGTATCAAACACTGCATCAAATGGAGATCCCAGTCTCTCTGACATATAAACTGTGATAGTATTCATGTCTCCCTCAGGTCAGGTGTGTTAGTTGGTGTACTGTCCTTGTCCTCTGCTGTGACTGAGTTATGTGAGGATGACACTGGGAGACTCCAGTTGATATCATGGACTGTACTTGATATATAGAGATAGGCACTTGAAAGCAACTCACCACCATGGCAGAGTATCTCAGGAGGGGGCTGCAGGCAGGCAGCACAGTGAGACATTAGGGAGGAGGTTTTGCTGAATTAGCGAGGTTGTCGATGCTCTGCGGGAGAGTCACCATCAATGTCTCTCATCCAAGCTGAGGCTGCGGTTTCTGGGCCGCAATTACGCCGTGGCCGGGAGGTAGAGGCGCGGCGTCTGCAATAAGCCGCGGAACTGTAATCTGTGTTTTCACAGCTCTGCGTGGCTTATCAGAGGCCTACACGCTAAGCCCCTTGCTTTTAACATCACTGGGCTGCAGCTTGCCATTAGCAAGGGGAGTGTGGGAGTATGTGGGTGCTGGTGGATTTATGTGTGTGGGTGGGTGGGAGTATGTGGGTGCTGGTGGATTTGTATAGTGAAGGATACAGTTGTTAAGCATGATTAGCTGTTTTAATGGCTGCGGTTTCTAGTAGCTGTAAATCGAAAGACCCAGTGTAAGGTCCCGGGTTTGGGGCCTGCACGACGCCAGTTCCCCTCTTTGAGTGCCGATCTCCACTCCCACTCCTCTTGGACCACACGAAGGAGCGCTGTCAAAAACTAAATATGCTGACCCAACATGAAGCCACCATTTTCCAGAGCTGTCCCTGAAGTGGTCCTTCTCCCTCCTCTCATCCACACACCCCGGGTCCCCCAATCCCTGTGTTTACAGTATAAACAGGTTGTAAAACCACTGGAACACTCACACGTACAGTGGGGTCTGAAATGATTGAGACCCTTGAAAAAGATGAACAAAAATGACTGTATAAAATAAATCATTCAAATACTGAGCTACGTACTGTATGCTGTATGCTCAAAAAAATTGGGAAATTATATTCTTTTCTACAAATACAGTTACTTAAGTAATACTTTTTTTTTCAAAATGGTAGGGGACCAAATTATTAGCACCCCTAAAGATTATTTTAAATAAAGTAGTCAAAAGTTTAGTATTTGGTCCCATATTCCTAGCATGCAATGACTACATCAAGCTTTTGATGCATGTGTGCAGTTAGTTTTGGTTGTGTTTCAGATGATGTTCTGCCCAATAAAAACGAATGGTAAATAATGTATTGTGTCATTTAAGAGTAACTTGTACAATTTTCTAAACACTTCTACATTCACGTGGATGCTACCATGATTGCAGATCATCCTGAATGAGTGTTAATAATAATGAGTGAGAAAGTTACAGAGGGTCAAAGATCATACCCCCAAGACCTGCTCATCTCCCCTGTTATTGGTAATGGTGAAGAGATTAGCATGTTTTGACTACTTTATTTATAAGAAACTTTAGGGGTGTCAATAAATTTGACTCCTATCTTTTCGAGAAAAACTATTTAGTTGTTCAACTAAATCTCTTTCTCTGAACAGTTGATTAGTATTTTTTTTTAAACACATTTTTTGGGAGAATACAATATAGCTCAGTATTTGAATTATTATTGCTCATCTTTATCAACGTTATGAGTGTTAATAATAATGAGTGAGAAAGTTACAGAGGGTCAAAGATCATACCCCCAAGACCCACTGTACATACACACACATACATACGCACGCTTACTGATTTATTTATAAGGAAATATAGACACACACGTCACATTTCACACACGTTCAGATACACTCACAACACAGGTTGGTGGCACCTTAATTTGGGAGGATGGGTTTGTGGTAATGGCTGGAGTGGAATGGTATCAAATACATCAATGTCACGCCTTGGTCTTAGTATTTTGTGTTTTCTTTAATTATTTGTTCAGGCCAGGGTGTGACAGGGGTTATTGTGTTGTCGTATTGTTTTTTTTGTAGGCATTGGGATTGTGGTTGATTAGGGGTGTGTCGAGTGTAGGCTTGGCTGCCTGAGGCGGTTCTCAATCAGCAGTCAGGTGCTTCTCGTTGCCTCTGATTGGGAACCGTATTTAGGTAGCCTGAGTTCGCTTTGTATTTCGTGGGTGATTGTTCCTGTCTCTGTGTTGTGTCACCAGATAGGCTGTATTAGGTTTCACGTTCCGTTTGTTGTTTTTGTATTTATAAGTTATTTCATGTATCGCCGTTTTCTTCATTAAAGATCATGAGTAACCACCACGCTGCATTTCGGTCCGCCTCTCTTTCAACAAACGAAGAACGCCGTTACAGAATCACCCACCACATACAGACCGAGCGGCATGGTTACAGGCAGCGACCGCAGGAAAAGCGAAAGGAGGACGTTATGGACAGCAATGGCATGGAATATACGACGTGGGAAGAAATCGACAGGTGGGTGGCCGACCCAGAGAGAGTGCAGGAGCCCGCATGGGATTCGCTGGAACAGTGCGAAGAAGGCTATAGGCGAATGGAGTTGGAGAAACAGACACGGCGGCGCAGAGCGAAACCCGAGAGTCACCCCAAAACATTTATTGGGGGGGGGCTCAGAGGGAGAGTGGCTGAGTCAGGAGATGGACCTGAGCCAACTCTCCTTGTTTATCGTGAGGAGCCAAGGAGGAGACCAGAACAAGAGCCGGTGTTAGAGGTGAGCGAAGCAGAGACTGTGAAGGAGTTAATGGGGAAAGTGGAGTGGTGAGTAATGAGGGAGTTGCTAGCTTGGTGCTATAGATATCATATTCGTCCGACGGATCGTGTCGGGGATTTGATGGCACCTGAGTTAGCGCTCCATACTCGTCCTGAGGTGCGTGTTAGTCGGCTGGTGAAGTTGGTGCCAGCCTCACGCACCAGGCCTCCTGTGCACATCCCTAGCCTTGCACATCCTGTGCCACCTCCACACACCAGTCCTCCGGTAGCAGCTCCCCGCACCAGGCTTCCTGTGCGTGTCCTCGCTCCAGTATCACCAGTGCCCGCACCACGCATCAGGCCTACAGTGCGCCTCGCCTCTCCTGCTCTGTCGGAGTCTCCCGCCTGTTCAGCACAGCCAAAGCCTTCCTTCCCTCCTGCGCTGTCGGAGTCTCCCGCCTGTTCAGCGCAGCCAGCGTTTTCCTCCTCTCCTGCGCTGTCGGAGTCTCCCGCCTGTTCAGCGCTATCAGAGCCTTCCTTCTCTACAGCGCTGCCGGAGCCTCCTGCCTGTTTGAAGCAGCCTGAGCTGCCAGTCTGCAGGGTGCTGTCAGCCTGCATGGAGCAGTTAGAGCTGTCAGTCTGCATGAAGCAGCCGGAGCTGCCAGTCTGCAAGGAGCTGCCAGTCTGCAGGGAGCTGCCAGTCTGCATGAAGCAGCCAGAGCTGTCAGTCTGCAAAGAGCTGCCAGTCTGCAAGGAGCTGCCAGTCTGCAGGGTGCTGTCAGCCTGCATGGAGCAGTCAGAGCTGTCAGTCTGCATGAAGCAGCCAGAGCTGCCAGTCTGCAAGGAGCTGCCAGTCTGCAAGGAGCTGCCAGTCTGCAAGGAGCTGTCAGTCTGCAAGGAGCTGTCAGCCTGCATGGAGCAGTCAGAGCTGTCAGTCTGCAAGGAGCTGCCAGTCTGCAAGGAGCTGTCAGCCTGCATGGAGCAGTCAGAGATGTCAGTCTGCATGAAGCAGCCAGAGCTCTCAGTCTGCAAGGAGCTGTCAGTCTGCAAGGAGCTGCCAGTCTGCAAGGAGCTGCCAGTCTGCAGGGAGTTGTCAGTCTTCAAGGAGCTGCCAGTCTGCAAGGAGCTGCCAGTCTGCAAGGAGCTGCCAGTCTGCAAGGAGCTGCCAGCCTGCAAGGAGCTGCCAGTCTGCAAGGAGCTGTCAGCCTGCATGGAGCAGTCAGAGCTGTCAGTCTGCAAGGAGCAGCCAGTCTGCAGGGAGCTGTCAGTCTGCAAGGAGCGGTCAGTCTGCAAGGAGCTGTCAGTCTGCAAGGAGCTGTCAGCCTGCATGGAGCAGTCAGAGCTGTCAGTCTGCAAGGAGCTGCCAGTCTGCAAGGAGCTGTCAGCCTGCATGGAGCAGTCAGAGCTGTCAGTCTGCAAGGAGCTGCCAGTCTGCAAGTAGCTGTCAGCCTGCATGGAGCAGTCAGAGCTGTCAGTCTGCATAGAGCAGCTAGATCCGCCAGTCAACCAGAATCTTCCAGATCTGCTAGTCAACCAGAATCTTCCAGATCTGCTAGTCAACCTGAATCTTCCAGATCCGCCAGCCAGCCAGGATCTACCAGAGCCTACTACCTACCTGAGCTTCATCTCAGTACTGGGCTTCCTCTCAGTACTGGGCTTCCCCTCAGTTCCGGGCTTCCCCTCAGTTCCGGGCTTCCCCTCAGTTCCGGGCTGCCCCTCAGTTCCGGGCTGCCCCTCAGTTCCGGGCTGCCCCTCAGTTCCGGGCTGCCCCTCAGTCCCGAGCTGCCCCTCAGTCCCGAGCTGCCCCTCAGTCCCGAGCTGCCCCTCAGTCCCGAGCTGCCCCTCAGTCCCGAGCTGTTCCTCAGTCCCGAGATGCCCCTCAGTCACGAGCTGCTCCTCAGTTCTGTGGGGTTCTGGGTGAGGACTATTAGGCCATGGTCGGCGGCGAGGGTGGATTATCCCAGGACGCGAAGGGGAGGAACTATGACATTTATGGAGTGGGGTCCACGTCCCGAGCCGGAGCCGCCACCATGGACAGACGCCCACCCGGACCCTCCCTATGGTTTTGAGGTGCGTCCGGGAGTCCGCACCTTGGGGGGGGGGGGTTCTGTCACGCCTTGGTCTTAGTATTTTGTGTTTTCTTTCATTATTTGTTCAGGCCAGGGTGTGACAGGGGTTATTGTGTTGTCGTATTGTTTTTTTTTGTAGGCATTGGGATTGTGGTTGATTAGGGGTGTGTCGAGTGTAGGCTTGGCTGCCTGAGGCGGTTCTCAATCAGCAGTCAGGTGCTTCTCGTTGCCTCTGATTGGGAACCGTATTTAGGTAGCCTGAGTTCGCTTTGTATTTCGTGGGTGATTGTTCCTGTCTCTGTGTTGTGTCACCAGATAGGCTGTATTAGGTTTCACGTTCCGTTTGTTGTTTTTGTATTTATAAGTTATTTCATGTATCGCCGTTTTCTTCATTAAAGATCATGAGTAACCACCACGCTGCATTTCGGTCCGCCTCTCTTTCAACAAACGAAGAACGCCGTTACAATCAAACACATGGTTTGATACCATTCCATTCGCTCCGTTCCAGACATTATTATGAGTCGTCCTCCCCTCAGCAGCCTCCACTGACTTAAAATCACCCACAAAACATGATTTACACAGACACACATACCCACAATGGCATCCTATGCATACACACAGACAGGCATGCCCCCAGCAGAATGCAGACAGACAGATTCATGGGCGTGTAAATGGCGAGCGACAGCAGCACAAGTGCCAAGCCCAAATTGGAAACAGCTGAGGCGAGGGGAGCTGAGGGCCCCAGATGAGATTAGAGGTGGGAGCGTCTAGCTCCTCGCTTCTCCACTCAGTGGGGAATAGTCACAACAGCCATTCATTATAAAATGACACCAATCATTTTACCAATGTGACCAGCCATCAATTAACTAAAGCAAACAGGGAAAAGGAAGCATTTTTCGCCCTCTGTTTGCCCCTCTGTCGTGCTCCTCCTGTTGATGTTTGTGTGCTCGTTTGTTAGGGTGGAAATGGTAAAGAGTTGTTTTAGACTATTTCAAAGTATATTTTCGAGGAAACCAACAATTGCCACAGGTCAGATGAGGGTTGAGATTCCTTGTGCTGCATGCAGGTCAGTTTATTTATGGTTTCCCTGGCCTCTGTTCCCTAGGGAGGTGTAAATTATTGAAAATCATGCTTCTTCTTCTTCTGGGGAAATGGACCCAGCAGGCAAACTAGAACTTGTAAGGCTGCAGGGATGAAATTAGTGAAGCTGTGCGCACGCGCACACACACACACACACACACACACACACACAGTCCTGCCCCGTGGCAGACACTATGAGCTCCTCTGTCCCCAATAAATCAGAGGCATTTCCTCTCACCCTGCAGTTTAACAGGGCCTGTGTGGGCTGTATGAGTGACCCGTAAACCCACAGGCACTCTGTGGCTCTTTTCAGGGCCCTGCATAGCAAAGGACTATCAATGGGAAGAGGCAGAGAAATGCAGAGGGAGATAGGAGGGGGAAGAAAGGGGGAAGAGGAAGGGAAACTAGGGTCTTGACATCTAAAAAATAACCCTCCACTATCCTATTGGGGGGGGGGGGGGGGTCAGTTCCGCTACTGGCATCACCCTTCATCTCCCTGTGTTAGCCTCAGTTCTCAGGAGTAGCTAGCGGTGTTGAGGTCAGTCATGGTGTGGTGTGGTGCTGCAGCCCTCAACTGTCTCTGCTCTACATCCTAAGTGATGTCATCAGAGGTTTCACTAGGCCTGTCTGCTGTCCCTCAACCCCTCAGAGTGTAAACCAATTGCCATCCCTCAACCCACCAAGGCACCATTCAGAGGTAGTGAGTGACATGCAGTAGTTAGAACACATAGCTGTCCTGTAGCCATGATGTATATGTCTCTGTGTTTTGACGTCATTGAGTCTGAGACAATGGCAGCATTGATGGGATGGCCTGAGCTCCCAGGGGGCTGGTGGTAATGTACTGTACAGCCCTGATGAGTTCACCTGGCCTAGCGCTGCCTGGCTCCCAATGGGACTGCCCTCCCTCCATCTGTGGATCTCTTTCACAGAGAGACCTCCACTCATTCCCTATACCACCTCTCCTCTTCTCTTCTCTTTTAATCTCTCTTCCACCTCTCTCCTCGCCTTACCGTGTCAGTCTCTCCACTCTCTTCTCCTCTCCTGTTTTCTCACATCATCATTCCTCTTCTTTCCTATCCTTTAGTCTGCTGTGTCTCTCCTTCCCTTTTCTCTCTCCATGTGCAGTGTGTCAGTACTGGCTGCCTCTCAATCCTCCACACTGCCAGCTCTCTCTTTCTCTCTTACTTATCTCTTTATTATTTTATTCAAGCCCTGGGCAGCCGCAGATATGAATCAAAATGAAATCTCTTCTCTTCTCCTCTTTTCTCCCTCCCTCCTGCAGTTGTGTCCAGATGCTGCAAGGCAGAATGTTTAGTGTGAAACCAGCATGTAAACAATGCTAGCAGTTGCTATGTTGGTGCTGTGTATCATTCTGTTAATATGCAGTATCTGTTTGAGGTTTTGTGTACTCCCAGAAGTCTTAATTGTCTTGTTGCACATTTGTCATCTATAAGAGTGCAAAAACATATTACAACACCACATGAGAAAGACTCAAAGTGTTTTGGTCCAATGGGCTGGGATTGAGGAAGGAGCTATCTAACCCAGGCCACACCTCCCCCCACCACCACACTCCCTTATCCCAAACCACAGACAGACCGACAACAACAACAGAGCATTGGACTGCGGTGGACGGACAGGTGGTGATGACATCATTTATGACCCCTCATTTCAGGGACCTCCCAAAATCACTCTTCTTGCTCTTCTGGGTGGATGAGGGGACTCAGGTTGCAGTCACATTGGTGTCCCCACTCCTCTCCCCTCAGTGGCTGCTGCTGACGTGGTGGAGGGAGGTAGTGCTGAGTCAGAAAGAGAAGCGGTCTGGTGATAGTTAGTTCTGGGTTGAGAAGGGGCAGAAGAAGGAGAAGTTTTTTGGGGGATGAGCTGAACTTACACACAGGCTAATTGGAGACATGACTGGCTCTGTGAGCAGCAATCAGAGAAAACAGAGGACACTGCTTCCCTCTGGGCTCTGTGGAACCAAATGCCTTGACTGGGGGAAAATTACTTCCCTTCATAGGGTGGGACAGGGAATAATGGAAGGTATAGGAGCGTGTCTCTAAAGATCAGATGACTGATATATGAGACCAAATGAAAGTGATTGGCTGGCAGACAGGCTATGCATTTACAGTAGGGTGTGGCGGAGAAAGATGAAGTGTGAAGATCTCTGATAAGACCCATGAGTGACCCATCCCTCATCATCTGTGTCTTGTGTGTGTGTATATGTGCGTGTCTGGGAAGTGACAGTCCTCAGTGACCGTCCTCCTCAGCACAGCCTCCTCAGCACAGCCCTGTATCTGGCACCGAGTGTACGTTCACACATGCGCCAGACAGATGAGGAGCGTTTCCCTCTGCAGTATGCTGTTTACCTACTAATAGAGCATGGAAGACATGCATCATTTAGGAGAGAGCTCATATCTCCTCCTCTGTCCCGACTCCTCCACTGTCACGCCTCAGAGACCTCTGGACTCCATCATACTGCCATCCCACACACACACACACACACACACACACACACACACACACACACACACACACACACACACACACACACACACACACACACACACCTCCTCTCTGCTCTCTCCTCCTCTCCTCCATGCACAGAATGAAGGACAGACTTGGGAGGACCATCCTCCTCAGTGAATTTTTCATTTTTTTTAAATAGTGAAACTTATAGTTACTATTATTAAATATATTTCCATGACACAAAAATAATTGATTAAAACACACTGGTTTAGCAATGAAAGTCTACAGTAGCCACAACAGCACTTTGAGCTCTTGCAGCATGAACTGACATGTTGTCCACCCAATCAAAGGATCAGAGAATGAATCTAGTACTGAAAACATAACATAATTAGCTAGCAATGCAGTGCATAAAATGTGGTGAGTAATTGACTCAAAGAGAGACGAAGACATTTATTTTTATAGTATTCTTTTCACTTTCACTTAGCTAGTGAATGCTGCTAGCTAGTTTAGCCTACTCAAACACCTGGATCAAACAGAGAGGGATGGTAAGTGAGCTAGCAGGCTATGGCTATCCAACACTGGTACTTTTCCAAGTCAAGGTAAGCTTTTGGTTTTATTAATTTATTGCCACCGGGTCCACCGGTGTAACTGCTAAACTGCTTGCTAACTGTACATTGTACTGCATGATTGTAGCGTATTTACTAACGTGTGAGTTCTAGTAGCCATGTTGACTGACATTAGCTAATATGGTGACAACAATGTAGGCTGTGTGTAGCGGTTATGATATGAAGGTTTGACTTGGAAAGTTTTTTTTGTCTGGTCACATATGTTGTGCACTGAAGCCAACAAGCAAAGGGAAAAGGCGAGAGGAGGAGCGCACGTAGATGCAAGAAGGAATTCATGAGCAAAGTGATCATGCTGTTTGTATGTGGCTGCTATGAAAGAGAACTGTATTTGCTTGTGGTCAGGGGTGTATTCATTCTACCGATTCTGTTGAAAAACGTTTCTTAAATGGAATGAAACAGGGATAAACATACTTGAATTTGTCTAATAGAAACTCTTGTTTGCAGCTGTGGGACTATTGATTACATTCAAGATCAGCTAGATCACATGTCAAACTCTTTCCAAAGAGGACAGAGTGTCTGTGGGTTTTTGCTCCACTCTTGTACTTCATTGATGAATTAAGATCACTAATTCGTAAGGAGCTCCATGCACCTGGTTGTCTAGGTCTTAATTGAAAGGAAAAACCAAAAACCCGCTGACACTCTGCCCTCCATGGAATGAGTTTGATACCCCTGAGCTAGATGCAGACAAGAGTGTGCAAGGTGGTATTGAATGTGCCACTGTCTGTCTGTCACCTTGATTACTCAAAATGTTTCTCTCGACCTGTGCGCATTCATAGGCTAGTTTGTAGCAACCTCATGATGGGTATAGGGAAAATGAGGGTATCATGTAGTAGCCTAAACCTATCAATGTTACATTGAGCTGGGCGAATGGAATATGAGTGACAGTCATTCAATATGCTATAACAGAAATAAGGCCATGCTCATTAAACGTCACCTACTGCCACTGGTCTAAACATACTGTAGTCTTAGTGCTACTGGATGGGAGCACAGCAGAGCCTCCAGTCACAGCCCTGTCTGTTGCTGTCGTTGGAGCGAGGCAGGGAGAAGAGTGGCTCTTCAGTACTGGCTGTATTATTTCTGTTGGCTCACCTCCATGTTGTCTGTCTGAAGGTTTCACCTGACAGGGACTGTCTGGGTCTGAGAGACAGTGCTAAGATTCCTTAACATGACCAGCATGCTGTCTGTTGCCTTATTCTGCAGATGGATACCTGACCTAAAAGAGGAGCTGTGAGGTTCTGCGTGGTTCTGACTCTGAGTATCAAATCTCTCTGTCGCTGTCTCCTCAAATAATGTTTTTCCTTTCTGGACATAAACCCGTCATAACATCCTATTTACAAAAGAACAGAAGCATTATTCCAAGCTAATGCGTCTTTTATTGAAACTTGAAACATCCACTGCTTTGTAAACCTAGCTGCTAGTGTAAACAGAGACTCATTAAAACTGTGTTACCGACGCTGAAACCAGATGGGTTCTGAACCAGAGACTGTTGAGAAGTGCTAAAAGTCCTAGCACAGTTTAGATCCTCCCCGTCTCTCTCTCCTCCTCTCTTTCTCCATCTCAGTAATCTATTCACCCCATTGAAGATGGAGGGAGGGAGGGAGGGAGGGAGGGAGGGAGGGAGAGAGGGAGAGAGGGAGAGAGAGGGAGAGAGAGGGAGAGAGAGGGAGAGAGAGAGAGAGAGAGAGAGAGAGAGAGAGAGAGAGAGAGAGAGAGAGAGAGAGAGAGAGAGAGAGAGAGAGAGAGAGAGAGAGAGAGAGAGAGAGAGAGAGAGAGAGAGAGAGAGAGAGAGAGAGAGAGAGAGAGAGAGAGAGAGAGAGAGAGAGAGAGAGAGAGAGAGAGAGAGAGAGAGAGAGAGGTGAAAGACATGAGCAGCCGAATGAGTTGAAATTTGCCCCTGCTCCAAAGGGACACGTTTCTCTGAGTGCTGCCAGGAAGAGATAGAGCAGAGAGAAGAAAGAGGATGGAGGTAGGGATGTCCTCTCCTCCCCTTTTCATTGTTAGTCCTGACACTTGGCAGCGACGGCTGAGGGGTTTGGATGCCACAGTGTTTGTTCAGCCAGCGGTGAGAAAAATAAGGTCCTCGTAATAAAGAGAAGAGGAGAAAGAGGGCGTTTATTCTCTGTTTGAAAGGATTGTTGAAGGTTGGTAAGGTCATAACCTGAAAGGAGCAAGTACTGACTGGACAGATTGATCAGCTGACCTAACTGATGGTGATTCAGTTGAAGTATTGGATTAGAGGGTTGAGGTCTATAGTACATCACAGCTTCTTGCAGGAGTCTGCAGCCGTTCCCTGCTCTACACATGGGTGATTGATAGGAGGGGTATAAGGCCAGAGTAAGGAGTGGTACAGGGTAGGGCCAGTGTTATAAAATAATACCATTCATTATTTCTTAATGGCTTTACCCATGCTATCCCTGGAAACCTCTCAACACATTCTCATGTTCAGTCAAACATACTGAAACCCCTTAAGGGTGTATGTTCTAAGTATGTCAGACCTCTCGGGACAATGTCCCCCTGTGCATTGGTCAAAGCTGAAGAAAGGAAGCGTGTCTCTAGTGTTTCATATATTGTATGATTTCCTCTCATAATAGATGGAGATGAATATCTAAGATAGTCCAGTTGTTTCAGCCCTGTAGTACACTCAGTTCCCTTCTCCTTTTCGCTCTCATTTCCCCTCCACTCTCCCTCATTCACTGGCGGGCCGGGAATGCTGCGGTTACCATGGACACCTGCCAGAGGTGCAGAGATTCCTGAGGCGTTTATGAGCGACGGTCCAGTCTGGCCTGGTTCTGACAGACTGCTACTCTTCCTCTCTCCCTCTCTCTTTCTCTTTTTGTTAGTAGCAATGATGGAGCCCTCACACACTCTCAGATCGACTTAGGGGATGGAGAGGACATGCTGTGAGATGCTGGTTAGGATCACTCATCTTTCTCAAGGAGCTTTTTTTGCAAACTGAAATTCCTTTCTCATGGCTGCACCTGACAGAGCAGAAATCTGACCCGCTCGTAACAGTACAGCCAGGTTCAACAGCTCTGCACAGTGTTCCATAGTGTTCCATAGAGCTGCACAGTGTTCCATAGTGTTCCATAGAGCTGCACAGTGTTCCATAGTGTTCCATAGTGTTCCATGGAGCTGCACAGTGTTCCATAGTGTTCCATGGAGCTGCACAGTGTTCCATAGTGTTCCATAGAACTACACAGTGTTCCATAGTGTTCCATAGAGCTGCACAGTGGTCCATAGTGTTCCATAGAGCTACACAGTGTTCCATAGAGCTACACAGTGTCCCACAGTGTTCCATAGAGCTGCACAGTGTTCCATAGAGCTGCACAGTGTTCCATAGTGTTCCATGGAGCTGCACAGTGTTCCATAGTGTTCCATAGAGCTGCACAGTGTTCCATAGTGTTCCATAGATCTGCACAGTGTTCCATAGTGTTCCATAGAGCTGCACAGTGTTCCATAGTGTTCCATAGAACTACACAGTGTTCCATAGTGTTCCATAGAGCTGCACAGTGTTCCATAGAGCTGCACAGTGTTCCATAGTGTTCCATAGAACTACACAGTGTTCCATAGAGCTGCACAGTGTTCCATAGTGTTCCATAGAACTACACAGTGTTCCATAGTGTTCCATAGAACTACACAGTGTTCCATAGTGTTCCATAGAACTACACAGTGTTCCATAGAGCAGTGTTCCATAGAGTTCCATAGGGTTCCTTTGAGCTGCACAGTGTTCCATAGAGCTACACAGTAGAAGGGTCTTACAATGGGAAAGAGCATGTCAGTGCCAGGCAGCTAGCTGCCCTCCTCTGTGAATGTGTCTGAAGGACAGACAAAGGGCAGAGATGCATCATCACCCTATAAAAGACTAACATCAACACCCATCGTCTGCACTGTGCATGCAGTAGTTTGTGTGTGTGTGTGTGTGTGTGTGTGTGTGTGTGTGTCAATGTGGTGTGTGTGTGTGCTCTCCAGACTACTGTCTTTTAAACTTTTAAACTGGGAAATCGTTCCACCAAGCCTGACTGATAGGGTTTTATATGAGTCAGTCATGGCAGAGATAGGGATTATCAATGAACCCTGTCGCTATGAAAGCAGCCAAGGAGTCACACGTCTCAATTATGATAACTCGCCCCCTCGCTCCTCTTTCCACCCTCATCCACCCGCAGAAATATGGTAAAAGGTTTTAGTGCTGAAATTGCACTGTTACTTTCATTTTCCACTTGCTTCAGCATCTCATCTCACCACCAAGTGATGTCATTTATAATTATAAAGATTTCATAAAGATTATAAGTGAAATACTTTTTACGACAGCTTTATGTAAAGACCATTTTTATGTAGACGGGAGTGTAATGATTTTAACATGATTGTCCTAAATTGTTACTTGTGATTTTTTACAGCTTTCATGAGTAGTTTAACAGGCTGCTGATAAAACAGAAATGGTCTGCTAAGTCAAGGACCTTGTTCCTATTAAACTCTACCAATTGTTCCTATTAAACTCTACCAATTATATTATACTCCCTCAAAAATGACCTAGAGACTTCAGTTAAATTATCACCTTCATAAAGTCCTAAAAAGGGTTGAAGACCCTTTCAGATACAATGGCGCCGGAGGAGATGGCTGCTGTTTCACGGCCTCCTAAACAATTATGCTATTGTGTGTGTTTTTTCGCGTTATTTATAACTGATTTTGTACATAATGTTTCTGCCACTGAAAAGAGCTTCTGGATATCAGGACAGAGATTACTCACATCGTACTGGACAAAGATTTTTTCTTTACCGAGTCGGACACAAAGGATTTACTTCAGACACCCAACAAGGCCCAAATCCCAGTCATTTGCATGAGAAAAAGACAGAGATATCTGTGACACAGGTCGGGGTGCCTTGTAAGGATCTGACAGCAAGTGGGTAATCTGTCTCTACCATCAGTCCTATTCGCCAACTTGCAATCACTGGAAAACAAACTGGATGATCTACGGTCGAGCCTATTCTACCAACGGGATATATAAAAACGGTATTATCTTATGTCTCACCAAGTCGTGTCTGAACAACGACATGGATAACATACAGATAGCGGGTTTTACGCTGCATCAGCAAGATAGAACAGCTGCCTCCGGTAAGACAAGGGGTGACGGCCTGTGTATATTTGTAAACAACAGCTGGTGCATGAAATGTAATATTAATTCTCAAGGTTTTGCTCGCCTGAGGTAGAGTATCTCATGATAAGCTGTAGAACACACTATTTACCAAGAGGCGGTGCTCCTAGTGGCCGGGGACTTTAATGCAGGGAAATCTAAATACGTTTTACCTCATTTCTACCAGCATGTTAAATGTGCAACCAGAGGGAAAAAAAACTCTACACCACCTTTACTCCACACACAGAGACACATAAAAATCTCTTCCTCGCCCTCCATTTGGTAAATCTGACCATAATTCTATCCTACTGATTCCTGCTTACAAGAAATAACTAAAACAGGAAGCACCAGTGACTCGGTCAGTAAAGAAGTGGTCAGATGACGCAGACGCTAAGCTACAGGACTGTTTTGCTACCACAGACTCTTCCGATAGGATTGAGGAGTACATTGCATCAGTCACTGGCTTCATCAATAAGTGCATTGATGACGTCGTCCCCACAGTGACCGTACGTGCATACCCCAACCAGAAGGCATGGATTACAGGCAACATCCGCACTGAGCTAAAGGGTAGAGCTGCCGCTTTCAAGGAGCGGGACTCTAACCCAAATGCTTAGAAAATTCTGCTAAGCCCTCCAACAAACCATCAAACAGGCAAAGCGTCAATACAGGATTAAATTAGAATCTTACTACACCGGCTCCAACGCTCGTCGGATGTGGCAGGGCTTGCAAACTATTACAGACTACAAAGGGAAGCATAGCCGCGAGCTGCCCAGTGACCAGAGCCTACCAGACAAGCTAAATTACTTCTATGCTTGCTTCGAGGCTAGCAACACTGAAGCATGCATGAGAGCATCGGATGTTCCGGATGACTGTGTGATCATTCACAAGCCCGCAGGGCCAGACGGATTACCAGGACCTGTACTCTGAGCATGCGCTGACCAACTGGCAAGTGTCTTCACTGACATTTTCAACCTCTCCCTGACCGAGACTGTAATACCAACATGTTTCAAGCAGACCACCATAGTCCCCGTGCCCAAGAACACTAACGTAAACTGCCTAAATGACTACCAACCAGTAGCACTCACGTCTGTAGCCATGAAGTGCTTTGAAGGGCTGGTCTTGGCTCACATCAACACCGTTATCCCAGAAACCCTAGACCCACTCCAATTTGCATACCACTCCAACAGATCCACAGATGATGCAATCTCTATTGCACTCCACACTGTCCTTTCCTACCTGGACAAAAGGAACACCTACGTGAGAATGCTATTCATTGATTACAGCTCAGTGTTCAACACCACGGTGCCCTCAAAGCTCATCACTAAGCTAAGGACCATGGGATTAAACACCTTCCTCTGCAACTGGATCCTGGACTTCCTGACGGGCTGCGGGCTGCAGGCTCCAGGTGGTAAGGGTAGGTAACAACACATCTGCCACGCTGATCCTCAACACGGGGGCCCCTCAGGGGTGCATGCTCAGTCCCCTCCTGTACTCCCTGTTCACCCATGACTGCATGTCCAGGCACGACTCCAACACCACTATTAAGTTTGCAGACGACACAACAGTGACAATCCTGATCACCGACAACAGTGAGACAGCCTATAGGTAGGAGGTCAGAGACCTGGCGCCAGGATAACAACCTCTTCCTCAATGTGATCAAGACAAAGGAGATGATTGTGGACTACAGGAAAAGGAGGACCGAGCACGCCCACATTCTCATTTTACCTATCTATTTTTGACTTAACTCTAATTTTTCTTAAAACTGCATTGTTGGTTAAGGGCTTGTAAGTAAGCAGTTCACTGTAAGGTCAACACCTGTTGTATGTGGCACATTTGATTTGACGGAGAGGGAGAAAGAGACAAAGAATGAGTGTGAAAGAGAAATGGAGAAAGAGGATAAGTGTTTGGGAGATATAGGGCAGATGAATATAGAGGGCGAGTAAGGGAGAGCGAGGATGAAGATATAGGGTGAGAAAGGGAGAGGATGAGGGCTAGAGGTCTTCATGAGTCCAACAGATCTGAAATTTCGAGATCCAACACGAGAGTGGGTTCAGATCCTAAATTCTGACTTTTGTCTCGGATCTGGGTCTGATATAATTGCCACGAGTCTCAGGTATGTACAATTAAAATATATTTACAGATTTGCACCGATTGGACCCGACCTCTGTTAATTTAATGTGTGTGAGTCGATGAGAACTGCGTGAGCTTGTTATCTGTCAGCCAGTTGCAACTCAATAAAACTTGTAGCTTATGTCCAACTGAAACTGGTTCTGGCTACTTATGACATATGCACCTGGTGCTGAGGAGAGAGAGAGCGAGTGGAAGGAGCCTTGGCCTAGGCTACTGTTGATTGCGAAAATTGAGGCCTTTTTCATTGAAGTAAAATTCAAGTTAGAGGAGAAAGAGTATAGTGAAAAGAATCTGACAAGGGGACTGTCCTCTGGGACAACTTTTAATATTGTACTGGACAAAGATAGAAGAACGTTGGCACGGCCATATGGACTGTGTGTGCAACTCGCTAATCAGGTTTGATGCAATTTTCTAACTTTTATGTATTTAGTTTCGTATTTATTATAATTTGTTTTATCGTTATTATTATTATTATTATTGTAGACCTATTTAAGAATCTCTTTATATATGCACAAAGTGTTTTGTTTCATTTTGTTGATACATTTTCGTTGGTTAAATTAAGTTTGAACTGTCTTTTTAATTTTGTGCTATATTTAGTTGAAGATTAAAAATAGGCCTCTTGTGTCTATGGGTATGTGGAAGTCTATTGGTATCTGCTAGCATGCTAGTAGATACCCATGGACTTCATGGCATTGCGCTAACGCTAGTTAGCATTGGCATGCAAAACTATCTCTCACTTCCTTCACACTGGACACAGAAACATACAAATGGTATCCACGAGTTCATCTGGCTCAATGGTTTCCATTGATCATCATTGAGAAGTTTCTACAACTTCATTAGAGTCCACTTGTCATAAATTCAATTGATTGGACATGATTTGGAAAGGCACATAACTGTCTATAAAAAGGTCCCACAGTTGGCAGTGCATGTATTAGCAAAAACCAAGCCTTGAGGTCGAAGGAATTGTCCGTAGAGCTCCGAGACAGGATTGTGTCGAGGCACAAATATGGGGAAGGATACCAAAACATTTCTGCAGCATTGAAAGTCCAAGAACACAGTGCCCTCCATCATTCTTAAATAGAAGAAGTTTGTAACCACTGAGACTCTTCCTAGAGCTGGCTGCCTGGCCAAACTGAGCAATTGGGGAAGAAGGGCCTTGGTCAGGGAGGAGACCAAGAACCCAGTGGTTACTCTGACAGAGCTCTAGAGTTCCTCTGTGGAGGAATGGGAGAACCATCACTGCAGCACTCTACTAATCGGGCCTTTATGGTAGAGTGGCCAGACGGAAGCCACTCCTCAGTAAAAGGCACATGACAGCCCGCTTGGAGTTTGCCAAAAGTCACTTAAAGACTCTCAGACCATGAGAAACAAGATTCTCTGGTATGATGAAACCAAGATTGAACTCTTTGGCCTGAATGCCAAGCGTCACGTCTGGAGGAAACCTGGCACCATCCCTACAGGGAAGCAAGGCTGTAACGTAACAATGTGGAAAAAGTCAAGGGGTCTGAATATTTTCCGAATGCACTGTATAATGCTTATCTTTATAAAAAAAGAATAATAACAAATTGGCCTCCTTCTGTATGATTATATCTGTATAGCAGTAGTAGCTGACAAGTATAAAGATATGAATGTCATGTCGGGATATCTGTATAGCAGTAGTAGCTGACAAGTATAAAGATATGAATGTCATGTCGGGATATCTGTATAGCAGTAGTAGCTGACAAGTATAAAGATATGAATGTCATGTCGGGATATCTGTATAGCAGTAGTAGCTGACAAGTATAAAGATATGAATGTCATGTCGGGATATCTGTATAGCAGTAGTAGCTGACAAGTATAAAGATATGAATGTCATGTCGGGATATCTGTATAGCAGTAGTAGCTGACAAGTATAAAGATATGAATGTCATGTCGGGATATCTGTATAGCAGTAGTAGCTGACAAGTATAAAGATATGAATGTCATGTCGGGATATTTGTATAGCAGTAGTAGCTGACAAGTATAAAGATATGAATGTCATGTCGGGATATCTGTATAGCAGTAGTAGCTGACAAGTATAAAGATATGAATGTCATGTCGGGATATCTGTATAGCAGTAGTAGCTGACAAGTATAAAGATATGAATGTCATGTCGGGATATCTGTATAGCAGTAGTAGCTGACAAGTATAAAGATATGAATGTCATGTCGGGATATCTGTATAGCAGTAGTAGCTGACAAGTATAAAGATATGAATGTCATGTCGGGATATCTGTATAGCAGTAGTAGCTGACAAGTATAAAGATATGAATGTCATGTCGGGATATCTGTATAGCAGTAGTAGCTGACAAGTATAAAGATATGAATGTCATGTCGGGATATCTGTATAGCAGTAGTAGCTGACAAGTATAAAGATATGAATGTCATGTCGGGATATCTGTATAGCAGTAGTAGCTGACAAGTATAAAGATATGAATGACATGTCGGGATATCTGTATAGCAGTAGTAGCTGACAAGTATAAAGATATGAATGTCATGTCGGGATATCTGTATAGCAGTAGTAGCTGACAAGTATAAAGATATGAATGTCATGTCGGGATATCTGTATAGCAGTAGTAGCTGACAAGTATAAAGATATGAATGTCATGTCGGGATATCTGTATCTTTCTCTCGGTTGCTCTAGGCCTAGTTCTCTTCCTTTATATGTTAAATATGAATATTATACAGTGGATGTTTAGGCCTATATGCCTGTAATGCCCTGATGCTTTTAGGGCTCAACCCTCCGACAGCCAAACCATGTGGTGGACAATTATTGTTTTAGGAAAGTAAAAACCAATAAAACAATATATAGTCTATAAAGTTTTGAATATGCTACACATCGAAACAATGAATATACATTTTTTGTTGTTGTTATAGGCAGTCTTTAAGGACACGTAACTGTGGATCACTTAGCCAATATCACTCATTTATTGATGGCGCTGGAAGCACCGGTCTGAGGTTTTGTTCTTTTTTCTCTCTCGGATCCGAACCGGCTGTTCTCGGGTCCATTCGGGTCTCAGTTTTATAAAATTTATTTATGCATATCAGGTGGGGTGGGAAAGCCACTAATTCAGTTCGGAACAGGTCCAACGTTTTGGACCTGGTGAATACCTCTAGTGTGAACTCTTCAGTAGTGTTTTTCATCTTCCCACTCCTGTATTGTTTAAATTAGAGTTGTTCTCCAATGGTTTGTATGACAGCTGGATCCTGTAATTCCCCATCACTCAAACATACACTCACTATGCAGACACACACTCACACTGTCTCACACACTCACACTGTCTCACACACTCATACTGTCTCACACACTCACACTGTCTCACACACTCATACTGTCTCACACACTCACACTGTCTCACACACTCATACTGTCTCACACACTCACACTGTCTCACACACTCATACTGTCTCACACACTCACACTGTCTCACACACTCATACTGTCTCACACACTCATACTGTCTCACACACTCATACTGTCTCACACACTCACACTGTCTCACACACTCATACTGTCTCACACACTCATACTGTCTCACACACTCACACTGTCTCACACACTCATACTGTCTCACACACTCATACTGTCTAACACACTCACACTGTCTCACACACTCATACTGTCTCACACACTCACACTGTCTCACACACTCATACTGTCTCACACACTCATACTGTCTCACACACTCATACTGTCTCACACACTCATACTGTCTCACACACTCACACTGTCTCACACACTCATACTGTCTCACACACTCATACTGTCTCACACACTCATACTGTCTCACACACTCATACTGTCTCACACACTCATACTGTCTCACACACTCACACTGTCTCACACACTCATACTGTCTCACACACTCACACTGTCTCACACACTCATACTGTCTCACACACTCACACTGTCTCACACACTCATACTGTCTCACACACTCACACTGTCTCACACACTCATACTGTCTCACACACTCACACTGTCTCACACACTCATACTGTCTCACACACTCACACTGTCTCACACACTCATACTGTCTCACACACTCACACTGTCTCACACACTCATACTGTCTCACACACTCATACTGTCTCACACACTCATACTGTCTCACACACTCATACTGTCTCACACACTCATACTGTCTCACACACTCATACTGTCTCACACACTCATACTGTCTCACACACTCATACTGTCTCACACACTCATACTGTCTCACACACTCATACTGTCTCACACACTCATACTGTCTCACACACTCATACTGTCTCACACACTCATACTGTCTCACACACTCATACTGTCTCACACACTCATACTGTCTCACACACTCATACTGTCTCACACACTCATACTGTCTCACACACTCATACTGTCTCACACACTCATACTGTCTCACACACTCATACTGTCTCACACACTCATACTGTCTCACACACTCATACTGTCTCACACACTCATACTGTCTCACACACTCACACTGTCTCACACACTCATACTGTCTCACACACTCACACTGTCTCACACACTCATACTGTCTCACACACTCACACTGTCTCACACACTCATACTGTCTCACACACTCACACTGTCTCACACACTCATACTGTCTCACACACTCACACTGTCTCACACACTCATACTGTCTCACACACTCACACTGTCTCACACACTCATACTGTCTCACACACTCACACTGTCTCACACACTCATACTGTCTCACACACTCACACTGTCTCACACACTCACACTGTCTCACACACTCATACTGTCTCACACACTCACACTGTCTCACACACTCATACTGTCTCACACACTCACACTGTCTCACACACTCATACTGTCTCACACACTCACACTGTCTCACACACTCACACTGTCTCACACACTCACACTGTCTCACACACTCATACCGTCTCACACACTCACACTGTCTCACACACTCACTATGCAGACACACACTCACACTGTCTCACACACTCACACTGTCTCACACACTCATACCGTCTCACACACTCACACTGTCTCACACACTCACTATGCAGACACACACTCACACTGTCTCACACACTCACACTGTCTCACACACTCATACTGTCTCACACACTCATACTGTCTCACACACTCACACTGTCTCACACACTCACACTGTCTCACACACTCACACTGTCTCACACACTCACACTGTCTCACACACTCATACTGTCTCACACACTCACACTGTCTCACACACTCACACTGTCTCACACACTCACACTGTCTCACACACTCATACTGTCTCACACACTCACACTGTCTCACACACTCACACTGTCTCACACACTCACACATGGACATGTTACCACATACTCACACCCTCATACTAATCCACATTCACACACCGTGTCCTACTTACGGTATGAAACGTATGCTATCACATTCTCTCACTCAGAGACACATGCATGTGCACAGAAGCACTCACTCCCTTTATCTGTACCTGGATGTCACTATGTTTGATTTAGTTCTCTTGCCTCACCAGTTCCTGGGCCAGATGTCAGTGTGAGGGATAATATACTGTATATCCATTCTGCTTTACTACACTCCACTCTCATACGCCTAGGGACCCAGGCCTTTCCCAGCCATGACCTCTGGGCCTCCTCCAGAACAAAACACATACTGCCAGACACATCAGGAGGACACACACACACACACACACACACACACACACACACACACACACACACACACACACACACACACACACACACACACACATACACAGGTAGAGAGGTACAGTGGAGCAGACAGAGAAAGTTTTGGCCCAATGATTTATAAGGTCTCTGTACGTGTGTCACAGGCACAGTACTGTCTCTGGAGTGGAGAGTAGAGCTGGACGTGTTTTCATGGGACCACTCACCCAGCCTGCACATTATTTAGACCTTACACACAGTTACAGTTAGCAGCCAGAAAACACCCCTTTAAATGCAAGCCTCTTATTACTCATAAATTAAGGGGATTTTCTCTGGTGATCATATTTGTGTCCAATGAAATAATGACATTTTACCCAATCCTCTACTCTGCTATGATGATTTCATAGAACCAGTGTGCCATAGAACCGTCCAACATGTCCTCCCCTGCTGGGCCCCTGAGGGTGAGCTGAACCCTGTTGACCCTGAGCTGTGATCACACAAGCCTTTTTATAAGCTGATGAGAGAACAGCAATTGATGGCTCTGGATCGCTCTTTTGAATTTCTTTTGTTTGTCGTTTTCTTTACAGTAAAGCCCATGATAGTTCTGCCATTTTTCTTCTTTTCCATTTTGATCTGCCTCATCTGTCATCCCTCTCTCCTGATCCTCTGATCTGTGTGTGTGTGTGTCATTTATCCCTGCATGTCTTCACATACACAGCTCTGTCTGAAGGCATGTTGTGTTCAAGTACCTTTCAGAGATAAGACTCTCATCATTCTGCCTGCTGGGAAAAGAAGTGAACAAGAAAGGGACAAAGACACAAACAGAATCCTCCTTTATTCTCTCTCTCACCCCAGTCCTTCTTTCACTCTCATTCAGTTTCCCTGCCTCCATTTCTTTCTGTTTCTTCCTGTGTTGGTGGTCCAGCGTATTGAGAAAGCAGGCATGTGTCTCGGTCATGCTGTTTATGAAGCCCATCTTCGGCCTTAGCTGTATTGCTTCCTGTCCCTGGGACTGGCCCTGGACTGGCACTGGGACTGGCACTGGCACTGGGACTGGCCCTGGCACTGGGACTGAGAATGAGAATGGATGTCAGAGAAAAGCTATAGAGCACTTCATCACTACAGCATTGTCTCTACAGCTCTGGCTGAGAGAAAGAGGGAGAGAAAGACAGAGAGACAGAAAGAAAGAGAGAGAGATTCGGGGGGGGGTATAGGCTGTCTCTATAGGCCTCTCTCTCAGTCCCCTATTGGCTGTGGTGTATTTCAGCCAAGAAGCCTTTGAAAGCCCAACCCCCCACGTCTGCTATACGACTCTGAGAGCACTCATCACACGCATAATAAATTTGGCCTTTAAAAGAAACTACTCCCTCTTTTAGACACAGTAAAACAATAACGACAGGGAGGGGTGCATGCATGCATGCGAGGAGGGCATTGAGTCTGTGTATGCATGTGTGTGTGCGGGTGTGTGTGTGTAGTAGGTGTGTGTGCCTGCGTGCCTGCGTGCGTGCGTGTGTGTGTGTCTGCACCTTGTTTTATTTGCTCTTGTAGGATGCAGAGCAGTTTAGGCATCTAGACACACACGTGCGCACACACATGCACCCGCACGCTAGTGATGCGCGGGTTGACTCATAGGGTCATTAAATACTGTGTGGATGAAGGGCGGGTGGCTGGCGGGCGTGTTGAATGAAGAGAAAACAATAGCTTAAAAAATCCATAAATGTATTATTCTTGTGCAATTTATATCTATAGGCTACATCGAGTTTTTTTCCATTATTTTAGGCGATCTGGCATTACTGTGTAAGCCTTAGGGCCTATAACGGTATGCCAAATAGCCTACACGCCAATCGCTTTTGGGAACTAGCACGCACACACACACGATCGCACACACACAGACAGACAACTCTGGCTCTTTTCCCTCCAGCTATTTAAGCGACCACATTGCAGCCTGCCACTGGGGAAACACTCAATGATCCTAAACTGGAGATTTAACTCTGAGGAAGGCCCCGTGTTGAACCGAGTAGCCCCGTCCCCAGTTCTCTCTCCTGATCCACTGGCCCCTGCTCCTTCTCTCCCCAAGCCCTGTTCCCTCTCTCCCCAAGCGCTGCTCTCTCTCTCCCCAAGCCCTGCTCCTTCTCTCCCCAAGCCCTGCTCCCTCTCTCCCCAAGCCCTGCTCCCTCTCTCCCCAAGCCCTGCTCCCTCTCTCCCCAAGCCCTGCTCCCTCTCTCCCCAAGCCCTGCTCCCTCTCTCCCCAAGCCCTGCTCCCTCTCTCCCCAAGCCCTGCTCCCTCTCTCCCCAAGCCCTGTTCCCTCTCTCCCCAAGCCCTGCTCCCTCTCTCCCCAAGCCCTGCTCCCTCTCTCCCCAAGCCCTGCTCCCTCTCTCCCCAAGCCCTGCACTCCCCCCGCAAAACACAAACAGCCTACTGACCCGGTGAGCAAGAGGGCTCTCTGTATTTCTGTCTGTCAAAGGAACCAGATGAGATACAGACCCACGCGCCTCTCTAACACTGCCCAGACCCAGGCCCTGGCTGCTGGGTTCAGGAGAGGCGGAACTGGGGTGGCTGGTTCAGATAGGGGTGAGATAAAAGGTGTGGATGCATACATCTGTAGCACAAAGGACCATGGTGGAGTTGAGATGAGATGAGCGAGGCTTTCATCTAGGCTGATATCAGGGAGAGCAGCACATCACATCAGTAAGATAAGATAGCACTATATAACCATCCACACACACACACAGACACACACACACACACACAAACAAAACTGTCTGAGTATTTGCTTTGGCTTACCCATTCATTAAAGCCAGGGGATGGGGGGTGGGCAGCTCAAGCCTGCCTGCCTGTCTGGTCTCGCTCGCCTGGTACTGAAAGCTCAGGTGCTTTAAAGGTCATTTCACTGCTATTCTTCTCATAACACCATTGGATCCATTTCAACAAGCAGGGTTACTCTTATGAAATACTGTATGTATATATCTTACTATTCCATAGTATTGTTACATTAATTCAGCATCCACATTACCCACCAATACAGGAGAGTGTGTTGTGATTACTATTGTAGTGACTACACCTACCTGCCAGTCTGTTTTATGTGTGTCCAAGCACAGCTGTTGCTTTAATTATTTAAAAAACTATTTTTATGATTTCTTATATCTATCCGATCTGTTCGTAGCCATAGAACTGCACAAGTGTGTGTGTGTTTATTTCGGTTGAGGTGGAGATGCTCCGGATATCCAAGGCTATACGTAGATAAGCCATTGAAGTTCCAGCATGCAAAGAGAACAAGGTTGTGAATGTGTGTGTGTGTTTTCCTTTATGTGTGGCCATGCTTATCCCGCTCTTGTGTTTCTCCATGTGCTGCGGTCGGAGGGGAGACAGACAGGGGCCTGAGATCTCTGCCAACTCTACCTCTGGTTGAGTTGCTTTACTTCCTGTCTTTGACACTGTCTACTTCCATGATAACGACTCCTCCACATCCCATGTGTTGTCATTGCAGAACAGAGGAAAACCCTTCAGATGTACATACTATTGAGTAATCTTGTATTTTGCTCTCTCTTCCTCTGAGAGCGCAATAGACAGCCATGTGATTCTACCTAGGTAAAGGTAAAAACAACAGGATAAATACACATGTAAGTAAAGTCCGTTCCCCTTGTTTTTCTCCTCTGTGTAATTTTGTCAGAGATCAGTCCTAATGTTTGTTGTAATCTTTGATCAGTCCCGTTGGATGTTTGTTTAGCCTTGAAGGAGACAGATGTGTGGGCCAAGACAGTGTTACAATAACTGTTCGTCATTATAATTATCAGGGACTTGTTCGCTTGTGGCTCAGCTCTTTTGCTTCACTCATTGTACAAGGCTACCTTTCATTCATAAACCATCTCCATGAATGATTGCAGGTTGACGTTTATTGGGATGAGTCTTGTCCTGGAGGCAGAACTTAGCAATTTCGTTAGATGTTCCAACTGCAAACTAAAATGAGTCTATATTGTAAAAATGTATGAAAACAAAAATTTGCTTTCTGGTCTTAATTTAAGGTTAGGGTAAGCATTAGGGTTAGCAGTGTGGTTAAATTTAGGGTTAAGTTTAAACTCAGATTTTCTGACTTTGTGGCTATGTCAGCTAGTGACCATTCTGCAGAGCTGCCTCCAGAACAAGATTCATGACAAAAAAACGCTAACCTGCGGAATGACTCTCCACACAGTGTGCAAAGTGATCCCAGATTTAAATCTGAATTATTTCTCATTTGTGTACCTTGTTTGTGTAACTTCCAGTAACTGAGGTCTAGAATACGTAATTTATTGTTGAAGTGTAATCCCAGACCCAGGTCCTATCTCCCAGGGCCCAGCTGTCAGTCATCACAGCTTGGGTTAGCAGTGACATGGATTAGGTCAGAATTTACCCTCACTGGGTGTTTGAGACCTGTGTTAGTCTCATGTCTCTGCTGTGGTGTCGTGTTCCCATGTCCCCCTGTGTGAGTCAATCTCAGGTGAGTATGGGCTCAGTGTCCCTCACACCACCACCCTGGACGCCATAGTCCAATCAGCTTTGATCCCGCCCGCGGCCCCTGGAAGTAAGTGGGGTCTAATCCCCAGAAAGCCCTATAAGACACAGAGGAATGTCTGGCACACAGGAGACCATTCAACCAGGGATTACACAGAAAGCAGCTCAGTCTCATACAGCCATAACCCCGGTGTGTGTGCGTGTCCTTGCATGCGTGCAGGCATATGTGAGTGTATTTGAGTGACCTGAGCAGTGAGGGAGTTGATTCCTCAACACAGTTTTGTGAATGTAAAGAATCAGTGACCACACATCTGATATTAGCTTCCATCCCCTTATTAACCCTTTATGGAACTAAACCTTAAGCGACAGAGAGTGTGTCCATCCACACACTGAGCCTGATAGTTCATCCATACATGCTGTGCCAGTTGAAACGTAGAGCAGCTGTAGGGAAAACGTTGTGAGAATGTTTCAGATGGTTTTTTAGGTGTCTATGGCCCAGAGGTGGAGAGCGGCCATATCACTGTCTCAGCACTCTGGCTTTTATTCTCTGTCATTCTCAACCCTTATAAGAGGTCAACTCTTCGACACTCAAGTATATAGTGGATTGATGGTTTCTCTCTGGATATTTATTTTATTTAGCCTTTATATAACTGGTTCATGGGTGTCCATATGGCAGTACTCCACCTGTTCGTGTGTACTAGGAGGCTGGACACAGTGGATCTGGCTGATTTCAGAGTGGGTTTGAAACTCATGTCACAGATCCACGGGAACCAGCGTATCATCATCTGCATCCCAATTTGCACACTATTCCCTATATATTGCACTACTTTTGACCAGGGCCCATGGGGTAGTGCACTGTAGGGACTAGGGTGCCATTTAGGATGCATACCCAGTGTCTTCCTGCAGAGTGTTCTGCTGTGTAGTGATCCCAGCCCAGACTCCCCTTCTGTTTTCTACCCTTCAGCTACAGACAGCTCCCCTCTCCCTGCCCTGACCCACTCTACAAGTATGAGATGGCCTGCTGGGAACCTTGTGTGTGTGTGTGTGTGTGTGTGTGTGTGTGTTTGACATGCAGGCACGTGCATGTGTTTCTGCATGTAAGTGTGTGTATCACCAGGCGTACAGTCGCACACGTGTGCATGACTGTAGAGATTGATGTAGAGATTTGGCCCAGAGCAGATGGTGAAAACAATGAGGCAGCAATCTGGAGCAGGACCATCAATCTGGAGGAGGACCATCAATCTGGACCAGAACCATGAGAGTGGAGGGAATTATGTTGATCCTGGCCCAGGTCCATGGAATTAAGAGTGTGTGTGTGTGTGTGTATATGTGTGTGTGTGTGTGTATATGTGTGTGTGTGTGTGTGTGTGTGTGTGTGTGTGTGTGTGTGTGTGTGTGTGTGTGTGTGTGTGTGTGTGTGTGTGTGTGTGTGTGTGTGTGTGTGTGTGTGTGTGTGTGTGTGTGTGTGTGTGTGTGTGTGTATTCTCGAGTCTACAGTAAGTGCTGACTAGTACGGGTTCCTTATATTGTCTAGTGGAAAAGACATGTATCTTTATCCGTTTGTTTATATGTACCAAACGTTTCTTTTACATGCAGCTATTCCTTCCTGCTTTTTTATGTGTAATGGTTTTACAGTCGGCCCAAATAGACAGGGACGTTTTTATCTGCTGAGAGTATATAGGCCAACTAAATCAAGGCCTCTGAGACCCAGCTGTCTGAGAGCTGCAGTCTGTGTCTTTCTGAGTCAGGACCACAGCAAAGAGCTTCTTCTGTTAACATATTGACTGGCTGTCTTCCTGCCTTACTGCCTGGCACGCGGACACAGCACTCTAATCATCCTGTGGTCCATGTCTGTCTTCCTTGGCCACATCCTCTGCTCGGGAATCAGGGAACCAGGGGACCTGGAGGACAGAGCTTTATACACAGATCATCCATTAGTGCTATTGTACCTGTCAACGTGTCGCCATCTGTAGTTCAATCTAAAAACTCCCACCCTGCTGGGAGACTTAGACATCAGCGTTATGTCTGCAACTACTGATGCGTGGTACTGAATTTGCAATAATACAGTGAATACAAGGTATTCTGAGACCAGTGAGTGCTGTGTGCCTGGCACTCTGTCTGGGCAATCTCTCTCTACTCTGTCTAAACTTTAAAGAAGGAATGTTTAAAAGGACTGGTGTTTTGGTTTTTTCACGATACTAAATCTTTTGTTTTTCCTGAGAGAACTGAGTTTCAGTGGAAATTCCACTGCAAGGCTAAAATCTCTGAACGGTGCAATGATCCAAGCTTTTAACGACAATAGAGAGATTTGGGGGCCGTGAGAGAAGTCCCATAGGAACATGTACATTTAAATAATAGCTGAGCGAATGAGGGAAATGGACAATGTTCTATAAAAGGAGCTGAATCCTGAGGAAAATGTAAAGAAGAAAGAGGGCGAGCTTCGCCCCCCTCACCGTGCCCGTCTCTGCTGCTTCTAGTTCATTTATAGCACACTGGATTAAGGCAGGTTTACGGTTTGCTGTTGGAACAGAATATCACCGAGGTGGGAGTTGGAATAGCTACGCCTGGCAACCGCTGCCTGGCTTGGGGAGCTGTGCAGTCACTATCATATAGTCAGTCAATACATTAGAACAAAACCTTTGTGTTCGGTTGCCATGGGTACAGTTACGAGGTTGTCATAGGGGGCTCTTAATTATTTGAGTTGTTTCGGTGGGTGGTGATGGGAGGGAAGGGTGTTTTAAGCCTTTTTTAATACGCCTCGCTTGCCTTCATCTGCTCTCATGTACAGATCAACTCCCCGTCCGTAGAACAAATACAGTGCTATGGACTGATGGAGCAACAACAGGCCCCAGAGCTACAACGTGTAATCAAAGCAAACTCTGGGTTTTACTGTGGCATATAAACAATGTGTGTTGGAGCTGATGTGTCATTCGAAGATTTAGGCCACAGGACATGGGGCCGAATGTTTAGCTGCAGGCCTGTGGCCTGAGCTGCTTCTCGCTTGGCTGGTGTTGTGGGCAGAGTTGGGGGCTGAGTTCCAAATGGCATCCTATTCCCTATAAGATGCATTACTTTTGACCAGGGCCCATAGTAGTAGTGCACTACATAGGGAATTGGGTGGCATTTGGGGCTCAGCCCATGTCACATATCCAGGGTAATGAGCCAGGCCAGAGTACATGGTTCACTGGCCAAGAATTCCCCCAGTATTTTGTTGTTGCGGGGTGTCTTGGTGCAGCAAACCACAGTGTGTGAAATAGCCTAGCTCACCACGGTTCTTACATGGGGTTTTAGATCAGTGTTCTTAGCTTGGAAGCAGATTTTTTTCCTTTTTTTCCCTACTCTCACAGTTTTCTCTAGTATTCAAGCCAAGAGTGCAATGCAATACTTGCCTCTCACAGCACATGAGTACTGTGTATATTTACTGTGTTGTCAAATTCAGCTACTCTATTCCTCAACTGGTGGAATGTAAAAAAAAATATGTATGAATCGTGAACATAGACTTTATAGCTCATTATAGGATCCTTAATGGCCTGGCTCCCCCTCCACTCAATATTATTGTTAAACAGAAAACCCAGACATATGGCAGCAGATCCACAAGGTCTGCCATGAGAGGTGACTGTATAGTTCCCCTAAGGAAAAGCACCTTTAGTAAATCTGCATTCTCTGTGAGAGCTTCCCATGTCTGGAATACACTGCCATCAGACACACATAACTGCACCACATATCACACTTTCACAAAATGCTTGAAGACATGGCTAAAGGTCAATCAGATTTGTGAACATGGTCCCTAGCTGTGTGTTGCCGCTTTCCATGTTGTCTGTTGTCTGTAGCTTGTGAGGTGTGGAAACACTTTGTTGCTTTTATGAATTTTGTCTCGCTGCTTTTTGTTCTATGTTGCTCTGTCTGTATGCTACGTCTTGCTTGTCCTATGTTGCTCTGTCTGTATGCTATGTCTTGCTTGTCCTATGTTGCTATGTCTTGCCTGTTCTATGTTGCTATTGTCTATATTGTAATTGTTTTTAATAACCTGCCCAGGGACTGCGGTTGAAAATTAGCCGCCTGGCTAAAACCGGCACTTTTACTGAAACGTTGATTAATGTGCACTGTCCCTGTAAAAATAAAAAATAAACTCAAACTCAAACTCATTGCAAAGTGTTAATACATAGTAATGCACAGTGTGGTTATTCCTGGGCCTGGGGAGAGGATGTGTATGTATGGAGGTCAGTAAGCAGGTCTATTCCTGGGCCTGGGGAGAGGATGTGTATGTATGGAGGTCAGTAAGCAGGTCTATTCCTGGGCCTGGGGAGAGGATGTGTATGTATGGAGGTCAGTAAGCAGGTCTATTCCTGGGCCTGGGGAGAGGATGTGTATGTATGGAGGTCAGTAAGCAGGTCTATTCCTGGGCCTGGGGAGAGGATGTGTATGTATGGAGGTCAGTAAGCAGGTCTATTCCTGGGCCTGGGGAGAGGATGTGTATGTATGGAGGTCAGTAAGCAGGTCTATTCCTGGGCCTGGGGAGAGGATGTGTATGTATGGAGGTCAGTAAGCAGGTCTATTCCTGGGCCTGGGGAGAGGATGTGTATGTATGGAGGTCAGTAAGCAGGTTTATTCCTGGGCCTGGGGAGAGGATGTGTATGTATGGAGGTCAGTAAGCAGGTCTATTCCTGGGCCTGGGGAGAGGATGTGTATGTATGGAGGTCAGTAAGCAGGTCTATTCCTGGGCTTGGGGAGAGGATGTGTATGTATGGAGGTCAGTAAGCAGGTCTATTCCTGGGCCTGGGGAGAGGATGTGTATGTATGGAGGTCAGTAAGCAGGTCTATTCCTGGGCCTGGGGAGAGGATGTGTATGTATGGAGGTCAGTAAACAGGTCTATTCCTGGGCCTGGGGAGAGGATGTGTATGTATGGAGGTCAGTAAGCAGGTCTATTCCTGGGCCTGGGGAGAGGATGTGTATGTATGGAGGTCAGTAAGCAGGTCTATTCCTGGGCCTGGGGAGAGGATGTGTATGTATGGAGGTCAGTAAGCAGTTCTATTCCTGGGCCTGGGGAGAGGATGTGTATGTATGGAGGTCAGTAAGCAGGTCTATTCCTGGGCCTGGGGAGAGGATGTGTATGTATGGAGGTCAGTAAGCAGGTCTATTCCTGGGCCTGGGGAGAGGATGTGTATGTATGGAGGTCAGTAAGCAGGTCTGTTCCTGGTCCTGGGGAGAGGATGTGTATGTATGGAGGTCAGTAAGCAGGTCTGTTCCTGGGCCTGGGGAGAGGATGTGTATGTATGGAGGTCAGTAAGCAGGTCTGTTCCTGGGCCTGGGGAGAGTATGTGTATGTATGGAGGTCAGTAAGCAGGTCTGTTCCTGGGCCTGGGGAGATGTGTATGTATGGAGGTCAGTAAGCAGGTCTATTCCTGGGCCTGGGGAGAGGATGTGTATGTATGGAGGTCAGTAAGCAGGTCTATTCCTGGGCCTGGGGAGAGTATGTGTATGTATGGAGTTCAGTAAGCAGGTCTATTCCTGGGCCTGGGGAGAGTATGTGTATGTATGGAGGTCAGTAAGCAGGTCTATTCCTGGGCCTGGGGAGAGTATGTGTATGTATGGAGGTCAGTAAGCAGGTCTATTCCTGGGCCTGGGGAGAGGATGTGTATGTATGGAGGTCAGTAAGCAGGTCAATTCCTGGGCCTGGGGAGAGGATGTGTATGTATGGAGGTCAGTAAGCAGGTCTGTTCCTGGGCCTGGGGAGAGGATGTGTATGTATGGAGGTCAGTAAGCAGGTCTGGGCCTGGGGAGAGGATGTGTATGTATGGAGGTCAGTAAGCAGGTCTGGGCCTGGGGAGAGGATGTGTATGTATGGAGGTCAGTAAGCAGGTCTGGGCCTGGGGAGAGGATGTGTATGTATGGAGGTCAGTAAGCAGGTCTGTTCCTGGGCCCAGTTGTTTTTGGAGCCCTTGTTTGTCAGCCACTTGTGGCTGTGTGTTGGCTTAGAGGAGAGGGTTTTAATTGCCGTGGTGTGTCGGGATGGGACAGGAGGAGGTCACAGACGGTCCTCTCCCTGCCACTCTAAATACACAACAGAGGAGATGAGGCGAGTGTGGTTTTACCCAGGTACTGTCAGCAGCACAGTGCTCCTGGTTTGAGAGAAGCATCTGCATTTCGACTGGGGTCACGAAACAGCGACATGAAAGGATGTATTTTTTATTGTTTTCCAGTGTTTTGTGTCTTAGTAAAACAGTGATGGGTGGGAGTTGGTAACGTCAGCCTTTGCCTCATGTTTTTATTGGACATCTGTTACCTTCAAGCGGAGGAAATGTTGAAAAAGTGTCGGGCGGATTTGTGGTGCAGCCGATCACAACCGCATGCCGCCTCAAACCCAGCATGCTTCACTTCCCGAGATATGCCTGACGCTAATTTTAGCCATTTTACACAGACCGCAGCGTTGTTTGTTTTCGCAGCACCAATATAATTGTTTCCATTTTGCCATAAACTAACAATCTAAACCATTTTTTGTTGGAGGGGGGTGGTGAATCTTTTTAAAACCATGTTTAGCCTTGCATTTTCACATCTGTTTGTTATTTCAGAAGACTTTTATTTTCTTGCTCTATGAACCCACCCAGTTGTTGTTGTGGGCATCAGGTATCATGTTGGTGAGATGAAACTTGCTGAGAGGACTGAAACAGTGCTGAAGCAGATGTTAGGAAAGGAAAGGGATATTTTGGACAGTGAAATAAATTAAGTGGTCAGGCAACAAGAGAGGGAGGTACTGTAGTCAGTAGTCAGAGGTCAGAGGGAGGTACTGTAGTCAGTAGTCAGAGGTCAGAGGGAGGTACTGTAGTCAGTAGTCAGAGGTCAGAGGGAAGTACTGTAGTCAGTAGTCAGAGGTCAGAGGGAGGTACTGTAGTCAGAGGTCAGAGGGAGGTACTGTAGTCAGTAGTCAGAGGGAGGTTCAGTAGTCAGAGGTCAGAGGGAGGTACTGTAGTCAGTGCTCAAAGGTCAGAGGGAGGTACTGTATTCAGTACTCAGAGGTCAGAGGTCAGAGGGAAAGTGAGGAGAGAGGGAGATGTGAAGCAGAGCTCATTGTTCGTTTATTCATTATAGTCATTATTATTTATGAGAGTGCCTTGGAGCGATTCTCAGCAGTGGGACTGCACTTCAGGATGGTACCCTACCCACAGACCAGGCTGATGGGAAATAATAAGCAAGGGCTTAGAGAGGAAGGGGGAGGGGAGGGAAATTAGGCTGCCCTGTGTTGAGATGCGTCATCCTTGGGGGGGCAGGAGGAGCAGCTCCTGTCTGGGACAGGGAGGTGGGAGGAGGAGAGATATAAAACCTCCTCTTGCTGTGTAAGATTAGAGGTCTGTCTGTGTGCACATCTGGCCACATGAGCTGATAGCTCTGATCTGAGAACAGAGGCCAGTGCTACACTACTATAGGAACCATTGAGGAAGAATGCTCTCATTCACCCTGCCTCCTACCGTGTGTGTGCTCCATATTATGGGACCACAAGGGCCTGGCCTTCTCTGTTGAGGAGCTGGTGTGGGTTAGTGCCACCCTGCTGAGTCTGTCGGTACCTGCTCTGTGGAGGCCAGTTAACAGCTCATCTGGAATCAGAACACACGGGTATGTTCAAGAGGAAGACAATAGAATTCAGTCAGTAACTGCAGCCACACAGGTTACCACACTACGCTGAGAGGCCATGCATGCCAAGTGTTTGTTAATAATCCAGGGAGTCTGAGTCTGTTCTCAGATCCATTAGTGATTCAGGTCTAGCCTAGTGGAGGTGGAGGGAGGGAGGGGGGGTCTGACTACAGACCAGGGCTCTCCTGTCTGTCTGCCTCCCGGCCTGCTGGTGTGTTGACTGATGAAGTGAGATGTGTCTGTAGGAGGTGAGAGCTCCTCCCGCCCCTTCCCTGACCCCCCACCACTCCAACCCTCACCTCAGAGTCCTACAGGCGACGTCTGGTTTCAGTTGCAGTTTGGCTGGCCCAACACCACTGCAACAGGTCTGCTCACAACAGCCATAGCAGTGTGTGTTTGTGTGTGTAGCCAAATATGTGAGTGTAAAGACTCCCTCAGCTCCCCCCACCCTTACACCTGCCCACAGGAACCCAGTGGGTACTGCAGTGTGAGAAGAGAGTGTGGGTCGCCGCACCACCGCAGGCTGAGGTCAGGTGTCGATGGGGTGTGGCAGTTCCTCTGCAAAAGAAAGGAAATAAGGAAGGCCGTCCCTCCCTCTCAGCCAATCACCTAATAAAAGTAAAGCTGGAATCCTGGGAAAGCATAATACACTGGGGTACAGGCAGGTTTGTGTTGGCCCATTGAGGATGAGCCCAGGTCCCAACGCAGCCTGGGAGATGGAAGGAGGGAGACACAGAGAGAACTGGATGAGCCCGGGTCCCAACGCAGCCTGGGAGATGGAAGGAGGGAGACAGAGAGAACTGGATGAGCCCGGGTCCCAACGCAGCCTGGGAGATGGAAGGAGGGAGACACAGAGAGAACTGGATGAGCCCGGGTCCCAACGCAGCCTGGGAGATGGAAGGAGGGAGACACAGAGAGAACTGGATGAGCCAGGGTCCCAACACAGCCTGGGAGATGGAAGGAGGGAGACAGAGAGAACTGGATGAGCCAGGGTCCCAACGCAGCCTGGGAGATGGAAGGAGGGAGACACAGAGAGAACTGGATGAGCCCGGGTCCCAACGCAGCCTGGGAGATGGAAGGAGGGAGACACAGAGAGAACTGGATGAGCCCGGGTCCCAACGCAGCCTGGGAGATGGAAGGAGGGAGACAGAGAGAACTGGATGAGCCAGGGTCCCAACGCAGCCTGGGAGATGGAAGGAGGGAGACACAGAGAGAACTGGATGAGCCCGGGTCCCAACGCAGCCTGGGAGATGGAAGGAGGGAGACACAGAGAGAACTGGATGAGCCCGGGTCCCAACGCAGCCTGGGAGATGGAAGGAGGGAGACAGAGAGAACTGGATGAGCCAGGGTCCCAACGCAGCCTGGGAGATGGAAGGAGGGAGACACAGAGAGAACTGGATGAGCCAGGGTCCCAACGCAGCCTGGGAGATGGAAGGAGGGAGACACAGAGAGAACTGGATGAGCCAGGGTCCCAACGCAGCCTGGGAGATGGAAGGAGGGAGACACAGAGAGAACTGGATGAGCCCGGGTCCCAACGCAGCCTGGGAGATGGAAGGAGGGAGACAGAGAGAACTGGATGAGCCCGGGTCCGAACGCAGCCTGGGAGATGGAAGGAGGGAGACACAGAGAGAACTGGATGAGCCCGGGTCCCAACGCAGCCTAGGAGATGGAAGGAGGGAGACACAGAGAGAACTGGATGAGCCCGGGTCCCAACGCAGCCTGGGAGATGGAAGGAGGGAGACACAGAGAGAACTGGATGAGCCAGGGTCCCAACACAGCCTGGGAGATGGAAGGAGGGAGACAGAGAGAACTGGATGAGCCAGGGTCCCAACGCAGCCTGGGAGATGGAAGGAGGGAGACACAGAGAGAACTGGATGAGCCCGGGTCCCAACGCAGCCTGGGAGATGGAAGGAGGGAGACACAGAGAGAACTGCATGAGCCAGGGTCCCAACGCAGCCTGGGAGATGGAAGGAGGGAGACACAGAGAGAACTGGATGAGCCAGGGTCCCAACGCAGCCTGGGAGATGGAAGGAGGGAGACACAGAGAACTGGATGCGCATCGCCCCAATTTGTTATCATATGTCATTTTAGGTCAAAATAATAGACTATGGAAACTGCTGGATATAAAGCATATTTGTAGGATCAGAGGGTTGTCTAATAGTAGTGCTTCTACAGAAGTGTCCATATCTTTGTCCACATGCAGCAGTGGTATTTAGTCTTCCTGAAGGCTTAAGCAGCATTGTGACAGAGACAAACTCAGTGGCCTGGCTGGTCAGCAGCACCTGGTCACTAATGGTGTTGTAGTGCTGAGCTCAGCTCTCTGAGCAGACAGAGATGGATCAGATCAGGAGGACTCCCCTCCCATCCCCTGCTCTCCCCTGCCCTGCCCTCCCCTCACCTCCCATCCCATCCCCTGCACCCCCCTCCCCATGACCCTCCCCTGCCCAGCCCTCCCCTCCCATCCCCTGCTCTCCTCTTCCCTCCCCTTCCCTCCCCTCCCCTCCCCTGCTCTCCTCTTCCCTCCCCTCCCCTCCCCTCCCCTGCTCTCCTCTTCCCTCCCCTCCCCTCCCCTGCCCTGCCCTCCCCTCCCCTGCTCTCCTCTCCTCTCCCCTCCCCTCCCCTGCCCTGCCCTGCCCTGCCCTGCCCTGCCCTCCCCTGCCATCCCCTCCCCTGCCATCCCCTGCACCCCCTCCCCATGACCCTCCCCCTCCCCTCCCCTGCCCTGCCCAGCCCTCCCCTCCCCTGCTCCCCTCTTCCCTCCCCTCCCCTGCCCTCCCCTGCACCCCCCTCCCCTGACCTGCCCTCCCCTGCCCTGCCCTGCCCTCCCCCTCCCCTCCCCTCCCCTCCCCTCCCCTCCCCTCCCCTGCCCTGCATCCCCCTCCCCTGACCTCCCCTCCCCTGCCCTTTGTTGACTGGATGGTCTGTGTGTCCACAGCTTCCCCCACTTCCTCAGATCCCATACCTCCCCATGGGAACCTCTAGCTCTAAGATAAACCAGTCTTATGAAACTCAAGCAAAAGGAGGAGGGGGGGGGGGGGCAGCCAGAGCCTCAGTCAGTGACATGTCACAGGGTTCATTCTCAGATCTGACTGGTGAAATCACAGAGCTTCACTTCCCACCTCGTTTTTGATTCAACTCCAGCAAGGCCACCACCGAGACGAGATGTGTGTGAGCTTGCATAAAGTCAACCGTCAATCATTACAGACCATATGAAACAAAGAGACGCTTTAGCCATTGAAGTACCTCCACAAGACAGGCCTTCCTGGCAGAAACCAGCACAAGGACTGTGTATGTCTGCACAGTGCTACTTATCTTACATCCATATGAAAGAGAGAATAAATAAACCAGGGCAAATAATGAGCTGAGGAGAGGGAGCACGGATGGGCTCTGTAGATAGAGAGGAAGGGGGAAGCGTGTTCTCTGGGCTGACTGGGCACTCTGCAGGATGGTCTGGTTTGTTTTCACTGGTAGTATTACTGGAGGACTGACCTTGGACCATTAATATACTGCAGGCAGAGGAGAGGAGAACAAAAAGAGCCTATGGAAAATGACTACACACACACACACACACGCAAACACACGCGTGCACACACCAGCCTGCTGGTTGGTTAAACATTGTTCTCCTCTATGAGTGTGATGGCTTCCAGCCCCTCTCCCTCTGACCGTGTGCTGGCAGGGGCCTCCTCCGGACTGCCACAGAGGGCCCTCAGGGGCATGCTTAAAGGGTGGTGAAGGGGGTTATTTGGGTAAACCCAGTCACAGAGCGTGTTATGCTTTTTGGAAGCTTGTCAGCAAGAATGCCAAGACCCCGTCCCCTGCTCCTAGCGCCAGTACACATACTGTATGTACTTTATACTTCTTCATATGAGATAGACATTGAACACAAATAAAGGAGGTAGGAGTGAGACTGTCTGTCTGTCTGTCTGTCTGTCTGTCTGTCTGTCTGTCTGTCTGTCTGTCTGTCTGTCTGTCTGTGTCTGTCTGTCTGTCTGTCTGTCTGTCTGTCTGTCTGTCTGTCTGTCTGTGTCTGTCTGTGTCTGTCTGTCTGTCTGTCTGTCTGTCTGTCTGTCTGTCTGTCTGTCTGTCTGTCTGTCGTCTGTCTGTCTGTCTGTCTGTCGTCTGTCTGTCTGTCTGTCTGTCTGTCTGTCTGTCTGTCTGTCTGTCTGTCTGTCTGTCTGTCTGTCTGTCTGTCTGTCTGTCTGTCTGTCTGTCTGTCTGTCTGTCTGTCTGTCTGTCTGTCTGTCTGTCTGTCTGTCTGTCTGTCTGTCTGTCTGTCTGTCTGTCTGTCTGTCTGTCTGTCTGTCTGTCTGTCTGTCTGTCTGTCTGTCTGTCTGTCTGTCTGTCTGTCTGTCTGTCTGTCTGTCTGTCTGTCTGTCTGTCTGTCTGTCTGTCTGTCTGTCTGTCTGTCTGTCTGTCTGTCTGTCTGTCTGTCTGTCTGTCTGTCTGTCTGTCTGTCTGTCTGTCTGTCTGTCTGTCTGTCTGTCTGTCTGTCTGTCTGTCTGTCTGTCTGTCTGTCTGTCTGTCTGTCTGTCTGTCTGTCTGTCTGTCTGTCTGTCTGTCTGTCTGTCTGTCTGTCTGTCTGTCTGTCTGTCTGTCTGTCTGTCTGTCTGTCTGTCTGTCTGTCTGTCTGTCTGTCTGTCTGTCTGTCTGTCTGTCTGTCTGTCTGTCTGTCTGTCTGTCTGTCTGTCTGTCTGTCTGTCTGTCTGTCTGTCTGTCTGTCTGTCTGTCTGTCTGTCTGTCTGTCTGTCTGTCTGTCTGTCTGTCTGTCTGTCTGTCTGTCTGTCTGTCTGTCTGTCGTCTGTCTGTCTGTCTGTCTGGTCTGTCTGTCTGTCTGTCTGTCTGTCTGTCTGTCTGTCTGTCTGTCTGTCTGTCTGTCTGTCTGTCTGTCTGTCTGTCTGTCTGTCTGTCTGTCTGTCTGTCTGTCTGTCTGTCTGTCTGTCTGTCTCATACATTATTTCTGTGGCTATGTGAATGTTGTGACACACGCACATACACACACATAGGTTTTAGGTAACCCTGACACTGCAGTGGTGTGACCTTCGCTCCACTCTCTCTTTATCCTGAGAGGGATGCACCAGGCAGGCCAGGCCAGTGGGGAGGAAATGACTTGTCAGTGTGTTTGTAAACAGTGGAAAACTCCCCTTGTGCTGTGCTGTACAGTGTGTCCTATCCTGTCAGCCCCAGAGCCTGGAACCAGAGACAGAGCTGATGTCAGGATGACCTCTACCCTCTCCTCTCTCCACAGGGGTCTCCTCTAATGAAGAGTTCTGATTCAATCACTGATTACAGCCCAGAGCAGCGCAGGGTCAAGGGCCAAATGCACTCGCAAGTCTCTTTGACCCCCTCTAGTGGGCCAATTAGCTGAGAGACAGAGAGAGACACAGAGATAAAGAGAGAGACACAGAGATAAAGAGAGAGACACAGAGAGAGAGAGAGAGAGAGAGAGAGTGGACACACTGAACCATGTCTGTCAGGGGCCAGTCATTAGCCCTGACATTATTACTATCTGCCCAAATGAATGGATCCCAATCAGCACATCTAAGTCAACACACACCCATCCCCGCACACGCACACACATCCTGGTTAACAGACACTGTCTATGGGGATATAGAGGAATATAGTTTTCTTGTTATCCTGTGATTTCTAAAACTTGAGACATGGAGAGACAGAGTGAATAGAAGAGAGAGTAAGAGAATGGAAGTTAGGCCGTTGGGGTGGGGGACGGTTGTCTGTGTGCAAAGCCAGCAGAATGTTTTATCAATGTGTTTGAGTGTGGGTGGAGGGAACTTGGCACTTGAATGGTCTATAGTCTAGAGGAGAAAAGAGGTGCTGTCTGTCAGAGAAGAGAGGGACGCTGGGTTAGAGGTGCCTTCAGTGCGTTCTGGTGCAGGGGTATATTTTCAATTCCCGAGCCCATTTGAAATCGGACACAGCTATTATTATGAGCCGGTCTCCATAGGAAACTTCTATTGAGTCCCCCCCACCACACACACACACTCACACACACACACTCGCACACGCACAAGCTCACGCTCACACTCATAGACAGACATGGAGCAGAACAGAGTGTGTTTATCCCCGATCGAAGTTCGCCACATTTTACATTCTTACTGAAATGGAAGAAGACATGGCTCATAGCAGTTTTTCTTTACACATTCCTTTGAACATACCAATACTTTACAGTCTCAGCTCTAACATTGTTTCATTTCCACATGCACTATTAGTAACCCGCTGAGAAAGCCTTTACAACCCAAAACATAGAAAATCAAAACCACAAAGGTTGAGGGAAAGTGCCTGGAGCAGGATCCATTTACACAAAGCCTTTTCACACTGTTCTTTTCTCTTTCTCCTTCTCTCTCTTTATGCACATTGACTCTTTCTGTTAGGGCTCTCCTTTGTCCTCTCTCTCCCACTCACTCTCACCAAACTCTAAACAGAACATGAACTCTCTGTTCCGTGTCTGTCTGTGCTGTCTCCGACAAGCATCTGTAGCACATAGGATATATTACAGCATGTGTGGCTGACTGTGAGTGTTTGACAGAGAGAGATTGAGTGAGCTCTTGGAGGAGTATAATCGTCTCCTCTCCCTGCCCCTGAAAGGGTTGCAGGTGCTATTCCCAGGCTATGTTGGGCAGTGGCTTGCAGTGTGTTTGGCTCCAGCCAGCTGACTCTGAGAGGAGAGGAGATGTTGGCTGTCCTCTAACGAGGTGCTAAGCCCAGGCTCTTGTTTTTGTCAGGAGCACCTGGGTCATACAGACGGAACCACACAGTCTAGGACTTCACAAAAGGTCTGCCCATTCAAAACATCCCCAACCCGCAGGACCACAAACTCCCACACTTCATCAAATAAAGGAAAGACAGAACATCGAGCTCAGAGCTGAAATGGCTCATTCTCCTAATACAAGGCAGCTATTGTTTGTCTAACTCACTCTCTCCCAGGCATTGTGTTTTTATACTCAATAAAATCATGCCAGAATGAAAGCAGTTTATTGTGTGTGAATTTGATACAATTGCAGAATATGATGTTTATGGGTGGGACTTTGGAGAGCAGAAGGCATGCTGTGGGCCTTTCGTGTCTGATCTGGCACCATCCCTTTCCATCCCTCTCCCTCGTGGCCCTCACCGGCTGGGTCTCTGCCCACCATGACTGTGGTGTTGGTGAGGTCACCTGGTGGAGAGGGGCCCTGTCTCCTTACTGTCACATGACACCAGAGAGTTATTGTACGGGGCTTTCAGAGCAAATGGCAGATCATTTGAAATGACAAGAGAATGTTGGCTCCACTGAGCATTCAGAAATTGAGTGAAAAACTTTTTTTTGAGGAGGGGGGGGGGGTACTTGTTTTATTTTTCTGTTGATTGAGTTGTGTAATGAAGTTCTGTTGCCTGGAAGCCTCGCTGCTCATCAGTGCCATTTGCATGACTGACTATGTGCCTCATAACGGAATGACGTCTGTATGACCTCACTGTGTGGTCCATCGATCTGACTCCACTTCATCCTCCTCTTCCTCTGCAGAGTCAGGAAACCAGCTGGTGGCTCAGGAGGCGGTGAGGAAGCCGTCTACTCTCCGCCGGCCACCTGCCCAGGCCCGCACAGGAACAGGGGAGCAGCTCTCCACCAGTAAGAACCAGGACCCTAACACTCTCTTACACACTACTATAACACCTGGAACCATATTTCTCTCTTGAATATCGTCAGACTCAGAACACCTGGGATTTCATTTCTCTCCTTTACACTGTTTCTGTTTTAATACTCAGGCCCCATGTTTCTCAAATTCCCTGAAGTACATTTTAGAAGCGCTTTTTGCAGATATCGATACTTGTCCACATATAATATCTGTCTCTTTCTCCGTTCTCCAGATTGCCTCAACTGTAGTCGAATCACAGCCCTGACAGACAGACTCAGCTCACTGGAGGCAAAGGTACAGGGGTGACTCCTCTACTGGAGAATGTGCTGCAGTGAGAGACTACACCGTCTCTCATCATAAACAACAGTATTGGAGTCCATTTGAAAGGCATTGGCGTTACTCTCTAAATTTCTCTCTTTCTCTCTCTTCACCATTTTATCCCACTAGGTCCAGGTGCTGTCCTCTCCCGCCTCCGCTTCTCACCGCCACCTACAGGGTAAAGGAGGATCGGCACGGGAATCTTCCTCACAGAGGGTGGATCCACAAACCAAAGGAGCCCCTGGCGAGCAGGGACCCATAGGTATGTACAAGTCTCCTATACCCATGTATGGGCAGGTTTGAGGAGCAACCATAATTGCCTATTATTTTGAGTGGAGTGGTTATGTTTGATAATTGAGTAGGAAATCACTCTGCACATGCCATAATTCTTTCTCCATTGCCTCTCTACCTGCTCTCCTCCCCTCATATCCTATTTCCTCTGTCGCTGAGAGAGAGAGATGGAGACACACACACACACACACAATCATTTCTTCTTTGACTAGTCAGAGTCCAGTTGTCTGCACTGCTCACTTTCAGGGTTCTGTGGGAAGGAGGGAGGGATGGTGTGTGGAAAGTGAACAGTTTAGGGCATGAAAGCCCTCTCCTTCCCTGGAGCTCAGCCTAGCCTTGGCTGCAGCTGAAAAGAGAAGGTGCTCTGCTGCTGTACTCTCAGCAGACCTTTCAATAGTGTATCAACTTCCATCCAATTACATTGAAATCTGTTTTAGCTAAAGGCTTCCAGGTTAAGATCATCACTGGCCTTCTAAGGCCTGTTGAAGAATGTAAATGCCCCATTATGGGCACCCTAACACACAGTCAATGTCTTACTGGTTTAGAGAGAGAAGGACATTATCTGTTTGGTATAGGTGTTTAGTTCCCCTACAATATTAGAGCTATAATTTGGCTGAAATGTTCGCCCTGCATGGGCTTGGGTTTTGGGGTTTGGGTTTTAGTCTCCCATGACAAGCTGAGGGGTTCGTTCCTCACTGGCACCTCTGTGGCCCTAATTAACATCTCAGTGCTTAGTCTGTCAGCGAGTCTGTCTAATCCAGAGAACAGTGCAGCTGCTCTGCCACCTCCATCTAGTGACCCTTCACCTCAGGAAGCATTCAACCTCTAGTCCATTTCTCCACACAAGGCAATGGACGACCCCTTTCTCTTCCTCTTTCCCCGGTCTGCTGTCTGACGTCTGATTCCTCCCTAACACACAGGTCCACAGGGTGAAAGAGGCAGAGACGGCACCCCTGGACGAGATGGTAAGTTTGAGATGTTGTCAGCTCAGTCATTCCTTTTTTTATAACACAAAATATTGTGGCTGTATCAGTATGGCTCCATGGTTACTGTCCCCTGTCTTTGCTCAGGGAAACCAGGGTCTCAGGGACTGCCGGGACCCAGGGGCGAGGCCGGGGTGAGGGGCCCCTCGGGGACCCCAGGATCTAAGGGGGCCCCAGGACCAGTGGGTAAGATACTTACTGTAACTAGATGATGGCAGACTGTATGATTTAATTAAACAACCACTGATTTCACTGTAAGATTTCATAAGCCTCCAAATTTGTGACAGTCATTCCTTTTGGCTGAAGTATGATAATAACAGACTGTAATCAGTATGAATGATTGCAGTTTCATGAATACCACATGAAGATAATTCCATGTTTACAGTTGATCAAGCAGAGTGCACCGATGTCAAACAAGACGATGACACTGTTTGTCAATAAATGCGCATGTTGTGAAGATCATTGTGGGCACAGAGGGATTGTATGCATACCCACCAACTTAACCCATTGTCTCTGACAAAACTATGACAATACTCTCACTAGGCCAGCGCAAACAAGAACCCTGAGTGTTGCTCACTTTAAGACCTGAAACAATTGTGTAAAAGTCCCTCAGAACTATCTCAACGAACTGCAACAAACTGCATCTTGACGTCCTGCATCAGAGTGTTTGTGTTTCTGTGAAACCACTCGGCCATTCCATAAACCTATGCTGTAGTCCATGAAAAACACAGCTGTTCCTCAGTGGACAGCACGGTGATAACTTCGACTTTTCAAACATAAGACTTACTAAATACGGAGTTTGCTGATTCAGCATGGTTTCCAGCAGGCTGACTAAATATTTGTCCTCAGACTACACAAAACTCCCCTATGGCTCGGGAACACTCGCTGTTGTTCCTGCCTGCTGACCAACCAGAGTCGTTCGTTCAACAACATAAAGAAATCAAAAATCTTATATTTGAGGCTAAATTGTTACGGGCAAATAATAAATAACAGTCGCGAAACAAGAAATCCCCGGGCATCCCCGGGCAGTTACAAGTTTAATGAAAATAAAATAAATCAAGTTTGTCATAACGTGTTGTAGCTGGCGGCGGTGGTTCTGATTCCGTGTGGAACATTTAGACAGTGTGTGTCCTTCCCTCCGAGGGATATATGAACCCTGCTCTGTGCCTACTGCTGCCGGATAGGCATGAGAGGTAGAGCAAATGTTCAACTACAAAACCCCTTTCGGAGAAGCACCATGTGAATTCAATCTGAAATGAACATGAGCTGTGTATACGAGTCCTGTCTCCTTATGCCTTCCATATGTCTGCGGTGTTGTTGTTTTCCCTATCTCCATTAGATTATGTGTATTCTCAGAGTGCACTAGAGTTTCTATCCAAAACAATGTTCTCTCTCCACATGCAGACTTCTTCCTGTCCGTTGCACGTAAGACAAATGTTACCATTGACGAGAATGTGTTTGATGTAACCTGAGCGTTATGAGAGCGTGTTCGGTGGCGATAGGTCCGGGGGGGTAAGGTGTAGGTGTAAGGGAACGTAATGAACTCAGGAGGGGTGACAACACAGTAAAGACCGATTCAATGAGACTCAAGGGGAGATTGAATGACATTAACAGGGGGCTGCTACTTTTCTGCAGGGAGGGAAGCAGTGTGAGGTTGGGGTTGGAGCGTGTGCAGCCCTGCATTGTTGTGTTTTGGGTTGTTTTTCTCTTAATCAGCGCACAGAAAAGACATGTTTCCTGTATAGAAGAACAAGGATTCCCTAACACACACACACACACACAATCACATGCAAGAGCACACACACTTTTACTCACACATTGACACCGTAGCCCACAGCCGCATCAGGGCCCCATTACTCTGCAGGAAAAATAGAGCCTTGTTTGCCCTAACATCATGGGAACACACAGACTCTGGAGAGGCCACTTTGACTACCCAGCTGTGCTACTATACTGCTGACCAAGGGTCATGGACCTTCAGGTGGGGTTGAGCTAGTGCAGAACCACAACGCAGTCAGTTACAAATTAAACAATATTATGCCAAGTTATTCATAGTTGATCATACAATAATTGTAAAACCTCCAGAGCCTTATTCAAGGTCACAAGACAAGGAGATAGATTAATAGATGAGGGTTATGTGTGCTTGCGCTTTGGGGATGGGGAGGTCAGGGGTCATGTTGAGCACAGCATTACCTCAGGAAAGTGCAAACAATGAGGTCAGATGTTGTGGTTGGGAGGTGAAGCACTTTGTTTGGGTTTGTGGATGGAACAGCCCAATCCAGCTGGGCCACAGGGACAAGTCACATCTCAGCTTTTCTTTCTCAACCTCTTTTCAACAAAAGGAGAAGTCGTTGTGGGAGGGAGAGAGAAACATTGGCTGGCTTGTCGGGACAAGTTATATATACACACACACACACACACACACGTGCACAACGGCGCACGCTCCCACACTCCGGCTCGTACAGACGCAGGCAGAATGTAATTTATTGCGCAATAGTCCGCTAATACGCTCCGGCTTTAATGGTGTTTATTTGAGCTTTCCCAAGTCTCCCTTTGAGCTCCCAGCACACGGCCATTAAGAGGCCTCCTCCTGTTAATTACAGCTGAACACCAGTCAGTCTCTCAGCCCCCCTCTCCTCTCCTCTCCTGCTCCTGCTGATATTAGCCTGCCTCGCACAACCGCCAAGCACTGAAACTTAATACACCATGCAGCGCTTGCTGTCTCTCCCGCACTCTCCCTCCCTTTACATTCTCTACTATATATCGTATTGCTCTGTACCCATCACCTTAATTATAGGTTCACCAGCGTTCCCCTGCCACTGCTATGCATGCCAGGAAAGGCAACACAGGGTGAAACCTCTTCATCAAGGAATCACCTCTGGTGCCCTTTGAAATGATGAAAATACTCAATAAAAAATCCATTGGTATAGCAAGAGAGATTAAAAGTTTCTCTGTTCACCAATGCTGGCTCAATGTTGATTCTTGTTTTTGTCGTTGACTTTTCACCTACCCTTTCCGTCATTGTCATGCCAATGCTGTCCCTCAGCATAACAGTGTGGTGTATCTCCTCTCCCCCCAGGACCCAAAGGTCTACCAGGTCTCCCAGGAGAGAGGGGTCTACTTGGGCTTCCTGGACCTCCAGGACCCCCTGGACCCCCAGCCACTACCAGTGCCCACATCCCAGAGCCAGACCGGGGTAAGGGGAGCACCACTACAACAGACAGCCATATCCAACACCACACACACTCCATTCATCAGATTAACAGTAGTGTTATGGAACACCTCCCACTCAAATCATTTGTTTGTAATTAGGATGTCATGTAGGCCAATGTGTGTGCCTTACAGCCCTAATTGCTCTTTGTCACCATCGCTCATGCTCATCTGGGTCAATTTTCCATTCAGTGGATGTGTATGAAAATGGTAGACCATTCTAGTGCAGTTCATGAGTTTTCACACCCCAGGATTATGGACTTGGAGATGTCCCAGAGGTGAAAAACCAGATGCATAGTCGGCCTCTGTCAGACAACCACCCTCACCCCTCCCCTTCTCACAATAGGTGGTCTTTTTCTGTGTCAAACCAGAGGAAGTGACCTCAGTCCACACAGAATCAATTTACCATGAGTCCAAAATAAGTGGATCTGCAGAGGCAGTAGTTTACTGAGAGGTGTGGGCTGAGGATGCCACCTTCCTTTGGTCTTTAAATAGGTGAGAAATACCTGTTGATGCTCTCACTTCCACTGAAAATCACCATGTTCCCCATGTCTTTTACATTACACTGTGTTACACCCTGACCTTAGAGATCCTGTTAATGTCTCTATTTTGGGGTGTGATTTGGGGTGGGTATTCTATGTTCTATTATTTGTATTTCTATGTTTTGGCCAGGTAGGGTTCTCAATCAGCGACAGCTGTCTATCGTTGCCTCTGATTGAGAACCATACTTAGGCTGCCCTTTTTCCCACCTGTCTTTGTGGAAAGTTGACTTTGTTTATGGCACATACCCTTTAACTTCACGGTTTGTTTTGCAGTGTTTATTGTTTCGTTTGGCGTCTTTTCTAATAAATAGAATATGTACGCTCACAACGCTGCACCTTGGTCCTCTTCATTCAAAGACCTTGACACATAGAGTCATGTCGAACTTCTATTTGAGTTAGAAGAGAGAGATGGAGAAACAGAGAGGATGGCTGAGGGAATAAATGTAAGGATATTAGAAAGAGACAAATGTATGCAATGTGTTTTAACAGGTACTCCCTCTCCCCAGGTCATGTCTACTTGCCAAAATGGCCTGAGAGGAAGGTGATTGAGTGCCGGTTGAGAGGGTCTGAGTCTGTGGAAGGGGAATATATACATATATATAGAGAGAGAGAGATGGGAGAGAGAGAGAGACAGAGGGAGGGGCGAAGTCACAAACTGGGATAAGAACCTGTCCATCACTGATGTCACTCAACCATTTCCAGATGTGGAGCTGAAAAAGGGGTTCATACAACCTCCCGCAAGGTTGGCGCTCAGGCAATATGGGAAGGTATGAGGGCTGAATGGCTAAAATAGAGAGGAGGAAATGGGCTGCAGAGTGTCGGTTGTGTAGTTGAAAAGATGGATAATTCTAGCTGTAAGTAAATCAGAGTTGGCATTGAGAATTCTGAGACTAGGAGCCGTTTCTTTCACATCAAAGTGAAAGCAGGGGTTCTGTGCTGAGCTTCCTTTGGAAAACACTGGCTTATTGGCTTCCCCGTATCGATCTGGAGGCTGGAATCTCCTGCAACAGAATGGGAATAAACCCTGCTATCTTCAGGTGGGACAGGGTCACAGGTAAAGAGGAGAGGATGTGTGAACCTAGCCGTTTTAGAAGATCATAGACATTACAGATGTAGGGCACTATTGTAAAGCCAGGACATTGTGGGGTTGGAAGTAGAGGGACATGGACCTCATGTCAGACAAGGTGTTGAAGAAGAGGAGCTGGAATTGAACAGAAAAATAAAAAATGTTTCAATAGAGACAGACAGGCAGACAGACCGAAGGACGGACTAGTGGGAGGCTCGGAAGAACAGACAAACAGGCAGACACCTCACCTCCGCAGCTATTTTTAGAAAAGGTTGTGTGGGACTGGAACAGAGTTTAGAGTCAGTGTGGCAGCTGGAGGATGTGTCTCGTTGATAGGCCTTCTCCTCCATGCTCTCCTCTTCTGTGGCACTCCATCAACACTGTGCCCCCTGTCAGCCTGAGACAACCCTTGAAAACCACACGCTTCCACATCACTGGGACGTTTCCTACCTTTTTTCCTCTCTCTTTCCCAACAGATGTAGAGCAGCTCAGAAGTGCTCTGTCAGCACAATGTCAATGGAGGGGACTCAAGTCATTCTTAAATAGTGAACCATGTGTACTTGTAGGACATGAATTCCACATACACATGAGTGCAAACAATGTGATAATCATGATATGATATTTAGCCATACATTTACCTATCTATGTAGAAGATGGGCCCGTGTGATGGTTCTGAAAGAAGCCTGGACATTTGTGTGAGAGCATTGCCCCCTGTAGGCACCTGTCAGTAATGTAGTTCAGTAAATGAAGTGCTCCATCAGTCTTCTTGCCATTGTCCTTTTTAACCACTCGCCTGTGTGCATGTCCTCTGTATTCCAGGTCAGGGCAAGCTGCTCCTCTCCAACACCTTCCCTGACCCACGAGGGGCTCCTGTCCAGGGCCCCCAAGGCCCTGCTGGACCTGCTGGTCAGTATCTCCGTCTCTCTGTCTTGGTCCCCAGCCAGAAAACATATTGGTTTCAATATCATGTCAGTGTAGTGATTCAATTGCATATTCATTTGGGTTCTCGTACCAGTTATGCCCCTGGACTAAATATAAGAATGAACAAAAGTCTCCGTTCTCTGTCAGATTCACTGGAAACACATCTCCCCTGTCCCCAACTCTCACTGAAACACATCTCTCCTGTCCCCAACTCTCACTGAAACACATCTCTCCTGTCCCCAACTCCCACTGAAACACATCTCTCCTGTCCCCAACTCTCACTGAAACACATCTCTCCTGTCCCCAACTCTCACTGAAACACATCTCTCCTGTCCCCAACTCTCACTGAAACACATCTCTCCTGTCCCCAACTCTCACTGAAACACATCTCCACTGTCCCCAACTCTCACTGAAACACATCTCTCCTGTCCCCAACTCTCACTGAAACACATCTCTCCTGTCCCCAACTCTCACTGAAACACATCTCTCCTGTCCCCAACTCTCACTGAAACACATCTCTCCTGTCCCCAACTCTCACTGAAACACATCTCTCCTGTCCCCAACTCTCACTGAAACACATCTCTCCTGTCCCCAACTCTCACTGAAACACATCTCTCCTGTCCCCAACTCTCACTGAAACACATCTCTCCTGTCCCCAACTCTCACTGAAACACATCTCTCCTGTCCCCAACTCTCACTGAAACACATCTCTCCTGTCCCCAACTCTCACTGAAACACATCTCCCCTGTCCCCAACTCTCACTGAAACACATCTCTCCTGTCCCCAACTCTCACTGAAACACATCTCCCCTGTCCCCAACTCTCACTGAAACACATCTCCCCTGTCCCCAACTCTCACTGAAACACATCTCTCCTGTCCCCAACTCTCACTGAAACACATCTCCCCTGTCCCCAACTCTCACTGAAACACATCTCTCCTGTCCCCAACTCTCACTGAAACACATCTCTCCTGTCCCCAACTCTCACTGAAACACATCTCTCCTGTCCCCAACTCTCACTGAAACACATCTCCCCTGTCCCCAACTCTCACTGAAACACATCTCTCCTGTCCCCAACTCTCACTGAAACACATCTCTCCTGTCCCCAACTCTCACTGAAACACATCTCTCCTGTCCCCAACTCTCACTGAAACACATCTCCCCTGTCCCCAACTCTCACTGAAACACATCTCCCCTGTCCCCAACTCTCACTGAAACACATCTCCCCTGTCCCCAACTCTCACTGAAACACATCTCCCCTGTCCCCAACTCTCACTGAAACACATCTCTCCTGTCCCCAACTCTCACTGAAACACATCTCTCCTGTCCCCAACTCTCACTGAAACACATCTCTCCTGTCCCCAACTCTCACTGAAACACATCTCCCCTGTCCCCAACTCTCACTGAAACACATCTCTCCTGTCCCCAACTCTCACTGAAACACATCTCTCCTGTCCCCAACTCTCACTGAAACACATCTCCCCTGTCCCCAACTCTCACTGAAACACATCTCCCCTGTCCCCAACTCTCACTGAAACACATCTCCCCTGTCCCCAACTCTCACTGAAACACATCTCCCCTGTCCCCAACTCTCACTGAAACACATCTCCCCTGTCCCCAACTCTCACTGAAACACATCTCTCCTGTCCCCAACTCTCACTGAAACACATCTCCCCTGTCCCCAACTCTCACTGAAACACACCTCTCCTGTCCCCAACTCTCACTGAAACACATCTCCCCTGTCCCCAACTCTCATCTTGAAATTCCTGATTTCCTCATTAGAGGAAGTTGGAGTTGCTTCCTGTCTCTTAAACGTTGGATTGATTTGTTGTTTGCCTGTCCCTCCTGCCTTAGTTTGCATCAACAGCGTTCAATGGAATTATGTGTCAAGATGAGCCTTTCCATTCCCGTGTTTAAAGTGAGCCGTAAGAGGAGTGAGCTTGGGCCAGCTCCTATGATTGATCACATTTTGGATAAGACATATCTAGCATCCCTTCTATCATGACCAACCAAGGCAGATTTAAGTGCCTTCAGTATAACGTTGTAACAAGCTAGTCTGTATATGTAACGGTTTCCCCAGTCCAGTACTTTTTAACCATGGTTTATGTCATAGTCCAAATGCCTTTGCATAATCTGATTGTCTTATCTTGTTCCAGCTGTTCCAAAACACACATAACATGAAACCCTTTCCTATCAATTATCCATAATTCATCTTTTTTTCTCTCCTTTATTTTGTCTCTCCTTTCATTCTCAATTTGCCTTGTGTGTCTGATAATAACCTATCTTGGCCTATAAAGGCAACCTAACCTAAAAGCTGCTTATTACCTTAATACTCACAGTCCTTATGTGTCCCATCATACAGGTCCCCCAGGCCCCAAAGGCCCCATGGGACCCCCTGGCCCAGCGGGACAGAACGTAGGTGTTTGCCTTAGCACTACTGTAGGCAGTGTGTAATGGTGCAATAGAAATAATCATCATCATATGAGTGAGATTAGATCCACTTACTGCACACTTCTACAATTGATGTGTCTTTTTCAACATTATCTCTGGTCTCTCTACAGGGGAAGTCGGGGGCCCCTGGGAGACACGGCCCAGTGGGGCCAAAAGGAGAACGTGGGGAGAGAGTGAGAACAATGCACAGGCCAGCCAGGGCCCAACCACACCTAATGTTTCCATTCTATTTTTTCCATCCCCTAGATAGAGAGACAAAACTCCTAACTTGCCTCTGGCTTCTTAGGGTCCTCTGGGATATCCAGGAGAGAGAGGATTCATAGGAGATCCGGTAAGACACCTACTTCCTGTATAGCTGTGGCCCTGATGAGTATGGCCTTCATAAAGACGCGTTAGTGTGAGGAAAACCTACACGTCATACCAGAATACAGCATAGTAAACTATACAAACCAGCATTCTCACAAACTCAGAGAATGGGTTTCTTCTGCTGCTTTTTCAAAGGCAGTACTGTCATGCAATTGAAGTGACATCACAGGTGTTCCATTACTCTTTACTTAATGTTTCTATTTAGGGAGTACCAGGAGCCAAGGGAGAACCAGGAGAGAAAGGCCTGCCGGTAAGATTAAAATATATGGGCTGTACACCACTGGGCTGCATAAGACCAGGAGGCAGGAGAGGAAACTGGGGCCCTTTCTCAATTAGTCTTTCTTTGATTCCTTGTGTCTTCTCTCCTTGCATCCACCAAAGCCATAGGAGGAGAATGTCCAAGGGGAGGAACCTTGGGGTCTTCTCTTCCAATGGTGTTTGAGAAGGAAGCGAGGATATAGGATGCGAGAAATGTGGGAAAACGAATTGAGAAAGAGTCAATTTCCCCACAGTGTACTTAAATTGTATAAATACTGTTTACTGTATAGACAATTATTGTGTCCGTCTAATCACTGCTTTTCCTTTGCATCTTTCTCATGTTACAAGAACAATCTAAATGTAAGTGATCTAAATGATTTTTGACAGCAAGTCACCACTATGATCCATGTCCAATCACCACGTTTACATGCTTATCTTTGCGATTTCACTTTTTGATAAAGTTTACTGTTAGTATTGTTCTGCAAATGGTCCTGCATTTGTTTTGTTTACTGCATGTGGGATTGTGGTTGCTGTTGTTTGTGTGTGTTCTGTTTCATGATGATTTTATGATCATGTGGTTTTTTGGTCCTTGGGGTGTGCTGTAGAATGCTGCCCCTTGTTGAAAACACTGTCCTACTCCTGTCCGACCCTAAAGCTGTCTGACTCCCTCTGCAAGCTACTGTCTCCATGGCTACCTTTCACAGTCACATTCTGAGAATCTGACATTGGCATATACATACACACACGCCTGCCTGACGCTCCTACCTCACACGTGCTAAGTCGTTTGCTGACTGAGGGAAAGATCATGGAATCTATAAGAATATGTTGAGTGGCATGTAATATATAGTTGTATTGAGGATCAATATTTGATCATGCCATGCTTTTACAAACCCTTCTACAAATTATATACATTTAGCAAAGGATGACATGTTCATATGTTAATTTAACTAGTGTACAACACATATTGTGTATACATAGTATATATGTTATTATAAACTGGGTGGTTCGAGCCCTGAATGCTGATTGGCTGACAGCCGTGGTATATCAGACCGTATATCACAGGTATGACAAACATTTTTACTGCTCTAATTAGGTTGGTAACCAGTTTATAAAAGCAATAAGGCACCTCGGGGGTTTGTGGTATATGGCCAATATACCACGGCTAAGGGCTGTATCCAGGCACTCCGTGTTGCGTCGTGCGTAAGAACAGCCCTTAGCCGGGGTATATTGGCCATATACCACACCCCCTCGGGCCTTTTTGCTTAAGCATGTGTCGAATGTATATGCCAAATCACTCCATTTAGAGTTGTGGGAACAGTGGTGATGGGTTAGTGCTGGGTGTGTGGGGTAGGGTGTTTTGGATTGGGGTTGGAAATGTGAGTGGATACAGCTATCCTCCAGTGTCCCACAATGCATGGCTGCATGCTCCCATCCTTAGTTACTGCACTGTTTGCCATTTCTCTTTTTGCCAAACTCATACGTAAACTCTGTGTTTAACTTAGTGTAATAACAAAAAAATGCAGCAATAACACAGGAACCAGGCAAGATTACTCTAAAATGTATCGCAAACCCAAAATATATTTCTTATCTCCTCAACGGCCTCACTACAGCCCCATTATCTGTTCTGCTCCCATCTGCTCCTCATCAATCAACCATGACATAGAGAAGCTTGTTATTGTGGAGCCATACAACCTGGAAAAACACAAATACACTGGACATTAGACATTGTTATGATTTATAGATATACAGTACTGTAGCTTAAGGAAATCTTGCCTTTTGTTCCGTAGAGGTTTGTCCGCTACTCGTTAATCAGTTTATTTCTTGACCCAAGAGAAAAGTACTCAGGCATCCACGTTAACAAAATCGTGTGCATGCGTTCTTTATCAACTGTCACTGACATGATTGCTTGTGTCTGTGTTATCTTTGTGTTTTTATTTTCTATGTTTCATATTTTTTCTTAGGGGATTATTCATAAAGCCAGTAGGTTTTTCTTGAAAAGTAGATATTGATCTGTTTCTCATTTTAAACAGAAACTTTTAAAAAGACTAAAGACTTACTGGCTTTATCTGGTGAGCATATTTTAACACAGTGAGAGATGGATTGGCAGCTATTATGACCACAGCTGTATTAACAGTCATGTAGATACAATATACTGAGACTTCACAAATGTTTTAGAAAATCACTTTTTTTGTCATGCAAACCCTCTAAAATACTTGCCTGGTTGAATAGCTGCTCATCTTGATCAAGTCCAGAGGGAATGTGGATGGCATGGTCAAACCTGAAGCCTTGGACAGTCTACTCCACTTTTGTTATGTCAACAACATAGGAATGTGTTGTGATGTGCATGCTGTTTTTACCCAGCATGGCAAAGACTGGCCTGGTATGGCAGCATGGCCAGAGAACGAGGGAGATAGAGAGATACAGGGGAGGGATGAGGTAAAGGGATGCGGGCTGGGTGCGTGGACTGGTTTTAACCTGCTAACTGCTGTAATGGATTGACAGAGAGAAAATGACTTGCACCTTGGCGGGCAATTTGTTTGGCTTGTGCTCCTTACCTTGACGGCTGTATCTATCTTCACAGGGGGACGGGATACATCAGATCAGAGAAGCGCTGAAGATCTTAGCCGAGAGGGTTTTAATCCTCGAGACTATGATCGGTATTCATGGTGAGTAGGAGGCGTGGTCAGCTTGAGGCAGCAGGGTCAGTTTGAGGCAACAGGGTCAGCTTGAGGCAGCAGGGTCAGCTTTAGGCAGGGGTCAGATGAGGCTGGATCTCACCCCACCCTCCACCACTCGTGGGATGTGGGACGTGGGACATGGGGTATGGACAGAGGTAGAACAGCCCCAGGACCAGGCCTGGTGTGTCCACTCTCCACCCCTCACCCAGTCCCCTTGTCACTGTTCTCCGATAGGACATTAGTTTGAAGATGTTCCAAGACTTGCAGGCAGACCTGGAGCTTCTGGCTCGCAGGGTGACACTGCTGGAGGCTATCATCTGGCCAGGTAACGCTGGTAACCATCCTCACCCCTCATTCAGGCTAGATTACATTATCCACTGCATTTGGCATGCAGGGATCATACTTAAAATACTATTTTATGTATATTTTTTTCTTTAAAAGTTGTTGCTCTATGTGGACTCACATTAGTAGACATCTACCAGTAAATGTTGATTTCTTCACTAAATAAATGCATGTAACTCAAATGACTTTCATCTCTAGACACATGATAATGATCGATATCTCATCAGCCTCCTATGGCAACATCATATAAATGCTTTATGATATTTAATAATGTGCTATATATTAACTAAGTATTTTATATGTATGTCTCATATATGTATGCATAGGGTAGCATGGCCCCAACTCATTGTTTCTTCAACAGAGCCTGATCTAGGGTCTGGAGATGGTTCGTTCGGCACTGCGTCCCAAGGCGGTTTCTACAGGAATAAGCGGGCAGGCGCCCTACCCTATTGGCTTGTCTCCCCTCCTCTGTCCTCGGGCACCAAGGTTCAGGGGAAGTAGAATCCCTCCTGCATCTCTGAGGATCATGGGGTCTAACCACCCCTCCCTTAGGTCTCTCTGGCACTCTACTGATCCAGACCTTATCTGATACCCTCTGTCAGCTGTACCATCAGATGAAAGGTGGGGGACACCTCAGGGAAGCCCCACTGGTGCTCCGGAGTCTTCCCACCTCCATTTGGGAACCAGTACCACCCTCCTCTACCCCAACACACACCTCCCCATAGACCCATGGCTCCCCCTGTGTCCCGTCCCTGTATCTACAGCTAGGAAATATTTCAGCCTCGGAAAACATGCAAAGATTCTTGTAAGATAAAAGGAAACCCAATATTGAAGGAAAAATACCACCCCAAAACTATATTTTGGTATTTGTTTCATTCGTGCATTGTTGACATAGTCCCAAATGTTTTGCTTGTCAGCAATAAAGTTTTCAAGATATGTAACTTTCAAAATACAGAAATCATCCCTGTATGATGCATTTAAGCATCGTATGATAATTTTTGCGGGGAGTTTTCCTTGAAATGTTTAATGGTGCTCATTCAACTGAAACAATTCTGGACTATAAGGGTCATTGCAGTATAGTACAAATGAGGGTCAATTAAAGGAGAAATCAAGTGTGAAAGAAAAGAGACTGGCTCTGAGAATTTGTTTGGACTTTAACAATGTCGGGAATCTCAGAGGTTTACTTATTTAAATATATTTAACATGTACAGACTACAAGACACACATGTACACAAACAAACCTCTTCCCTTTATATTCCTTTTGGTTCTATAATATTGTTTTAATCCTTGTTATGAAGTGCACTATAAAGATGAAGAATTACACACCGTTCCCGTTGAGGTGTCAGTTAACATGTTATGAAAAGTCAAGCATATCTGTGTGTGTGTGTCTTGGTGTCTGATATCCCCCCATTTATCCCCCCAATCAAACACACAAGGGATGTCATTCTATTTATTTGATTCACATTCTAGTTGAGATTTATGTTGTTGCACATCAATTCAGTTCTGTTCTACCCTTTTCTGCACTTTCTACATTTTTAGACAGTATTTTCTCAACAACGGTGGCGAAATACAAAACTCATATCCTTATAGCAAAGTATATTCTACAAAGTTCTGATGTGTGATCAAATTCCTGCATTTCTTTCGAACCCCAAGCTGCAGCTCGTGCATAAACTGTCAGTAGTAAGACACCTCACATTTATTTTAAAGCCACAAGCTAAAGCAATGTCATCTCTAAGAAACCCTTTCTCCTACAGCAACTTCAGTCCTAAGCACACAGTAGGAGTAGAGGACTTGTTGATGGAACTTGAATACATTTTTTGCGTAACTTTGTACCACTATTTCATTCTTTAGATTTGACCTTTTAGTAATTTAGCAGACGCTCTTATCCACAGCGACTTTCAGTAGTGAGTGCATACATTTTTCATACTTTTTTCGTATACTTCGACTGATTTATCTGTCACAGTAAAGAAAAAGGCTTCTTTGATCAAATGTGTTTCTTTATCTTATAAAAAAAATATCAATCGCAGTTTCTTGTTTTGTCTGTAACGTGATATGTCTTTTCCATTTTGGGCCCATTTCAAATTGCTTGCTAATGTGTTATTGTGCAAAAAATTATTGTAGATGCTTGGTATAATAAAGAATTGTTTTGTGTTTTTTAACAGGCTCATTGTCCTCATTATTTTCATAATTACATTTATTTGAGTACTCTTGTCTTTTCCTTTTATCCCCCAGGGATAAGTTCAGCTCAGTAAAACCCAAGCAAATAACAATATCATGATACTAAATCATACCTTCTGTTCCAAGCTCCTGCTAGTTGGCCACTCTGTGTTGATCTGACAGGCCTCAGGTATTCGTTGGTGGCAGGGGGCTCTTTTCTTTGGATGTCATCACAGCCTCCTCCCCAACTCTGTCATCAATGAGCAGGGAGATGGCGCCATCTAGTGGCAGCCAGCGCCACCACAGCTTTATGTGTAGGAAACTCTTCTCCAGTTGCTGAAGCCTTAAAAAAAACATGTCAATAATGTTTTTGCTCAATATAATTATTTTATTTGATGACTCAGGCATGTTTGATCACAGCTTGCTTTTGCGTGGAATCAGCATTATCAAGCATTATATGATAAATTACTCCATAAAATAGAATACATATAGGCTACAACAAATATGCTCTTCTTTACTAGTAAATACCCTAGTAAACCTGACTGACTTCAGAGAGGACACTAGGACATTGACACTTCAACTTTGACCCCTGGTTCCTCCAGGACATCCTGTAAGGAGGTCAGTACCCCCGCCCTCAGCATCTGCTCCTCCAATAACTGGGCCTCTGACACTGCTTCAGACCCATTCATCAGCCATTGAGGAACAGGCGCTGTGGGTGTGGGTTCATGGGTGAAAGTTTAGAGGGAGCCGCCTGAGGGAATGACCCAAATCTGTAATAAACAACAAAGTCTCATGTGACAATACTCACTCATGCAACCAACTCTGCCATTCCAAGGCTAGGTAGTAGTAAGTCAGACTTGAACAAGCTACTGTTGTTCTCACCTCTGTGCCTGGAGTAGTGATGAACATAGGCCCAAGCAGGGTGGAAGTTGAAAATCACAATATCCTTTATTTTCTGCAACACTCCAATAAAGGATGGACAATCGTTAAACAAAGGTAAGGTATATAATCACAGAATGTAAAAGATAAGCTGTACATTTCGATGAAACATGGTGAAGCCCCAAAATTGCCCTCGCTGGAAGCCTGTGTTTCAGACATAAGGAAGTGGATGGCTGCAAATGTTCTACTTTTAAACTCGGACAAAATAGAGATGCTTGTTCTAGGTCCCAAGAAACAAAGAGATCTTCAGTTGAATCTGACAATTAATCTTGATGGTTGTACAGTCGTCTCAAATAAAACCGTGAAGGACTTTAACGTTACTCTGGACCCTGATCTCTCTTTTGACGAACATATCAAGACTGTTTCAAGGACAGCTTTTTTTCCATCTACGTAACATTGCAAAAATCTGAAACTTTCTGTCCAAAAATGTTGCAGAAAAATCTATCCATGCTTTTGTCACTTCTAGGTTAGACTACTGCAATGCTCTACTTGCTGGGTTCCCTGATAATGCACTAAATAATCTTTAGTTAGTACTAAACACGGCTGCTAGAATCTTGACTAGAACCAAACATTTTTATCATATTACTCCAGTGCTAGCCTCTCTACACTGGCTTCCTGTTAAGGTAAGGGCTGATTTCAAGGTTTTACTGCTAACCTACAAAGTATTACATGGGCTTGCTCTTGCCTATCTTTCCGATTTGGTCCTGCCATACATACCTACACGTACACTACGGTCACAAGACGCAGGCCTCCTAACTGTCCCTAGAATTTCTAAGCAAACAGCTGGAGGCAGGGCTTTCTCCTATAGAGCTCCATTTTTATGGAATAGTCTGCTTACCCATGTGAGAGATGCAGACTCGATCTCAACTTTCAAGTCTTTATTGAAGACTCATCTCTTCAGTAGGTCCTATGATTGAGTGTAGTCTGGCCCAGGAGTGTGAAGGTGAACAGAAAGGCACTGGAGCAACGAACCACCCTTGCTGTCTCTGCCTGGCCGGTTCCCCTCTCTCCACTGGGATTCTGTCTCTAACCCTATTACAGGGGCTGAGTCACTGGCTTACTGGTGCTCTTCCATGCCGTACCTAGGAGAGATGCGACACTTGAGTGGGTTGAGTCACTGACGTGATCTTCCTGTCTGGGTTGGCGCCCCCACCTTGGGTTGTGCCGTGGCGGAGATCTGTGTGGGCTATACTCGGCCTTGTCTCAGGATGGTAAGTTGGTGGTTGAAGATATCCCTCTAGTGGTGTGGGGGCTGTGCTTTGGCAAAGTGGGTGGGGTTATATCCGGCCTGTTTGGCCCTGTCCGGGGGTATCGTCGGACGGGGCCACAGTGTCTCCCGACCCCTCCTGTCTCAGCCTCCAGTATTTATGCTGCAGTAGTTTATGTGTCGGGGGGCTGGGGTCAGTTTGTTATATCTGGAGTATTTCTCCTGTCTTATCTGGTGTCCTGTGTGAATTTAAGTATGCTCTCTCTAGATCTTTCTTTCTCTCTCTCGGAGGACCTGAGCCCTAGGACCATGCCTCGGGACTACCTGGCCTGATGACTCCTTGCTGTCCCCAGTCCACCTGGTCGTGTTGCTGCTCCAGTTTCAACTGTTCTGCCTGTGGCTATGGAACCCTGACCGTTCACCGGACGTGCTACCTGTCCCAGACCTGCTGTTTTCAACTCTCTAGAGACAGCAGGAGCGGTAGAGATACTCTGAATGATCGGCTTTGAAAAGCCAACTGACATTTACTGACCTGTTACTGACCTGTTACTGACCGGTGCTGACCGGTGCTGACCTGTTGTACCCTCGACAACCACTGTGATTATTGTTATTTGACCCTGCTGGTCATCTATGAACATTTGAACATCTTGGCCATGTTCTGTTATAATCTCCACCCGGCACAGCCAGAAGAGGACTGGCCACCCCTCATAGCCTGGTTCCTCTCTAGGTTTCTTCCGAGGTTCTGGCCTTTCTAGGGAGTTTTTCCTAGCCACCGTGCTTCTACACCTGCATTGCTTGCTGTTTTGGGGTTTTAGGCTGGGTTTCTGTACAGCACTTTGAAATATGAGCTGATGTAAGAAGGGCTTTATAAATCAATTTGATTTGACTTGATTTGATAAGACAGAGACAATCGGTACAAAACATTTTTCCAATCCTTTGTTGTATTTTATGACAGAGAACGATACAATTGTATCCTATCAGTATGGCACAGAAGTGGAGCAGTCCAGGTCCCTGGGAAGCAACACCAGATTAAGGAGTAAGAGCAGCCAGGGCAGGAACCCAACAGGTACACATCTGAGCAGCTTCCTCTGGGTCACCTGACGAAACTGGGCTGCTCTTTTTCTCTCTCTCTCTCTCTCTCAATTAAATTCAAGGGGCTTTATTGGCATGGGAAATATATGTTAACATTGCCAAAGCAAGTGAAGTAGATAATATACAAAAGTGAAATAAACAATAAAAATGAACAGTAAACATTATACTCACATAAGTTCCAACAGAATAAAGACATCACAAATTGTCATATTATATATACAGTGTATATATACAGTGTTGTAACGATGTGCAAATGGTTAAAGTACAAAAGGGAAAATAAATAAACATAAATTTGGGTTGTATTTACAATGGTATTTGTTCTTCACTGGTTTCCCTTTTCTTGTGGCAACAGGTCACAAATATTGCTGCTGTGATGGCACACTGTGGTATTTCACCCAGTAGACATGGGAGTTTGCCAAAATCTGGTTTGTTTTAAATATTTTTGTGGATCTGTGTAGTCTGAGAGAAATATGTGTCTCTAATATAGTCATACATTTGGCAGGAGGTTAGGAAGTGCAGCTCAGTTTCCACCTCATTTTGAGGGCAGTGTGCACATAGCCTGTCTTCTCTTGAGAGCCAGGTCTGCCTAAGGTGGCCTTTCTCAGTAGCAAGGCTATGCTCATTGAGTCTGTACATAATCAAAGCTTTCCTTAAGTTTGGGTCAGTCAAAATGGTCAGGTATTCTGCCATTGTGTACTCTCTGTTTAAGGCCAAATAGCATTCTAGTTCGCTCTGTTTTGCTGGTCGTGTTGCTGATTCTAGTAGGGTGAGGCCGGGTGCTGTAGACTGTTCTAGTGCCCTTGCCAATTCGTTGATATATATGTTGAAGAGGGTGGGGCTTAAGCTGCATCCCTGTCTCACCCCACGGCCCTGTGGGAGGAAATGTGTGTGTTTTTGCCTATTTTAACCACACACTTTTTGTTTGTGTACATGGATTTTAGAATGTTGTATGTTTTTCCCCCAACACCACTTTCCATCAATTTGTATAGCAGATCCTCATGTCAAATTGAGTTTAAGGCTTATTTGAAATCAACAAAGCATGAGAAGACTTTGCCTTTGTTTTGGTTTGTTTGTTTGTTTGTCAATTAGGGTGTGCAGGGTGAATACGTGGTCTGTCGTACAATAATTTTGTAAAAAGCCAATTTGACATTTGCTCAGTACATTGTTTTCAATGAGAAAATGTACAAGTCTGCTGTTAATGATAATGCAGAGGATTTTCCCACGGTTGCTGTTGACGCATATCCCGTGGTAGTTATTGGGGTCAAATTTGTCTCCACTTTAGTGGATTGGGTTGATCAGTCCTTGGTTCCAAATATTGGGGAAGATGCCAGAGCTAAGGATGATGATAAAGAGTTTTAGTATAGCCAATTGGAATTTGTTGTCTGTATATTTTATTATTTCATTGAGGATACCATCAACACCACAGGCCTTTTTGGGTTGGAGGGTTTTTATTTTTTCCATGTAGTTCATTCAAGGTAATTGGAGAATCCAGTAGGTTCTGGTAGTCTTTAATAATAGTTCATTCTAAGAATTGTATTTGATCATGTATATGTTTTTGCTGTTTGTTCTTTGTTATAGAGCCAAAAAGATTGGAGAAGTGGTTTACCCATACATCTCCATTTTGGATAGATAATTATTTGTGTTGTTGTTTGTTTAGTGTTTTCCAATTTCCCAGAAGTGGATAGAGTCTATGGATTCTTCAATTACATTGAGCTGATTTCTGACGTGCTGTTCCTTCTTTTTCCAGTGTATTTCTGTATTGTTTTAGTTATTCACCATAGTGAATTCGTAGACTCAAGTTTTCTGGGTCTCTATATTTTTGGTTGGACAGGTTTCTCAATTTCTTTCTTAGGTTTTTGCATTCTTCATCAAACCATTTGTCATTATTGTTCATTTTCTTCAGTTTTCTGTTTGAAATGTTTAGATTTGATAGGGAAGCTGAAAGGTCAAATATAGTGTTAAGATTTTCTACTGCCAAGTTTACACCTTCACTATTACAGTGAAACGTTTTGTCCAGGAAGTTTTCTAAAAGGAATTGAATTTGTTGTTGCCTAATTGTTTTTGGTAGAGTTCCACACTGCATTCCTTCCATCTATAGCATTTCTTAATATTACTCAGTTCCTTTGGTTTTGATGCCTCATTATTGAGTATTGCTCTGTTCAAGAAGACTGTGATTTTGCTGTGATCTGAGAGGGGTGTCAGTGGGCTGACTGTGAACACTCTGAGAGTCTCTGGGTTGAGGTCAGTGATAAAGTAGTCTACCGTACTACTGCCAAGAGATGAGCTATAGGTGTACCTACCATAGGAGTCCCCTCGAAGCCTACCATTGACTATGTACATACCCAGCGTGCGACAGAGCTGCAGGTGTTGTGACCTGTTTTTGTTGGTTATGTTGTCATAGTTGTGCCTAGGGGGGCATATGGGGGAGGGAATTCTGTCACCTCCAGGCAGATGTTTGTTCATCTGTGTGCTGAGGGTGTCAGGTTCTTGTCCGGTCCTGGCATTTAGGTCACCACAGACTAGTACATGTCCCTGGGCCTAGAAATGATTGATTTCCCCCTCCAGGATGGAGAAGCTGTCTTCGTTAAAGTATGGGGATTCTAGTGGGGGGGGGGATATAGGTAGCACACAGGAGGAAATTTTTCTCAGTTAAGATCATTTCCTTTTGAATTACTAGCCAAATATAAAATGTTCCTGTTTTGTTTAATTTCATGAAGTGAGTTAGGTCTGGTCTATACCAAATTTGCATACCCCCTGAGTCCCTTCCCTGTTTCACACCTGGTAGTTTGGTGGATGGGACTACCAGCTCTCTGTAACCTAGAGGGCAACCAGTGGGTCCGTCTCTATACCATGTTTCTTGTAGGATGACAATGTCTGTATTTCTTTGATGAAGGTCCAGGTTCCTGCTCTTTAGGCCAAAGGCAGATGACCTCAGGCCTTGGAAATTCCAGGATGATACAGTGGGCTTTGTGTTCCATAAAGTGTCCAATGTTGTTGGTCGTGTGGTTTGGCCTCAGGCCAATAAGTGTGAACAGAGCCTGCTGGGCTAGTGCAAGAGAGGGGGTTGGGCCTGTTTGCCTGCTCATGGCCTGGGCGTACGTGTGACTTCCATGTTGAGGCCCTCTTTGCGGGGCTGGGGTGCATGGGATGGGAAGGAGGGGCATAGTATCTCTACTTGCACATTCATCTTCTGCACATCTACCATTCCAGTGTTTAATTGCTATATTGTAATTACTTTGCCACCATGGCCTATTTATTGCCTTAACTCCCTTATCTTACCTCATTTCTACTCACTGTATAGATAGACGTTTAGTTTTTTTTGTTCTACTGTATTATTGACTATGTTTTGTTTATTCCATGTGTAACTCTGTGTTATTGTATGTGTCGAATTGCTATGCTTTATCTTGGCCAGGTCGCAGTTGCAAATGAGAACTTGTTCTCAACTAGCCTACCTGGTTAAATAAAGGTGAAATAAATATATAAAAAAATTAAAATAGGTCTGATCTGAGGGGGCCTAAATGGGGTGTGGGCATGGTTGACTTGGAGGGGTGTTGATTGGTTGGGGTGGGGGTGTTGATGTGGCTGGTGGTGTTGGGGTCTGGATGTAGGTCCTCTCGGCATGAGTCCTCTATGCGCAGGTCTGGGAGAGTGTCTTGCTGGTCTGGGAGAGTGTCTTGCTGGTCTGGGCGTCTATTGATCTTTTGCTCCTGTGTGAAGTGTTGGGGCTGAGTTTGGGAGCGATGTCCTTTAGGGACCGGGCAAAGGTGGGAACTGCTGCCTTGAATAGGTGGACCTGGTCATGAAGGCTGTTCAAGTCCAGGGTGGAGCTGTGGGCCAGGTAAATATTTGGTTTTGAGGCACAGTCATGGGAAATACTTGCGTTTACCCGCTGTATGATATCAGGGTGGAAGTCTTTTCTTGGTGGCAGGGTGGATATAACCACTTGTGCATTGGGGAAAGAAGGAAGAAGCTTTTTCAATCACTCCCTTGAGTGTTGTGGCCACCATTTCCTGCTGTGTTCTCAGGTCGTTTGTGCCTGTGTGTATTATTATGTGGCTAGGTGAACCTAGTTGATCCGCAGACAGAAGATCTAGGGCGCGCTGGGGGCTTGGACACCAGAGTTTAGACTCACTGTGTTTGGGAAAAAGTTATTTTTCTTGTATATATTTCCCATTTGAGCCCATAAGAAGTACAATCTGTGTCTTTTGTATGTCCTCAGTGGGTGTGTGGAGGTTGTCAGGAGGGCTATCAGGGTGGTTGACAGGGGGGGTGCTCAGAGGGGGTGAGATCCCCTTGGCTTGGGATTGTTCATTTGTCTGTGGACTGTTCTGCCGTGGTGTTGAGATTTTTGTCAGGAGCTGAGGTTGGCTTCTCTGCGGGGGTGGCCACCACTCTACTGGGTTGTTCTCTGGCACACGCCATCCCCATCCCCCTCACCCTCTCCTCCAGCAGTCTGGTCTTCTCCTCTAGTACTCTGTTCTTCTCCTGCCCTTGCTTTTTCTCCTGTTGAAGTTGTCTCACCACAGTCCAGAGTGCAGATATGTCTCTCTCCACCTCTAGCTCTCCGGGTCTGGTTAAGGGGGCGTTATTGTGCTGGACTGTTGTCTGGGTCTGTGCTGGCTGGAGTGTAATCACCTGCTGTTCCAGCTCCACCTGCCTTACGTCCAGCTGGATGAATTTATCCTTTATTTCAATGAGGGAGTAGTACTCTGTGCTGGGAGGTTTATTTTCCGCTTGGGGTTGCTCGTCTGTGGGGTTATATAATGAGGAGGTCTGGTCTGACCCGCTCGGGGTGGGATTATCTTTCTCAAGGGAGAGCTTCTCCTGCTGAGCTAATTCTTTGATTAGGGGAAAGTTCAGCTGAAACTGTTTGGGCTTGCCCTGTACCAATACTGTTCCAGGGGATGGTCTGTGTGGAAGATGAAGTTGCATTACTCAATTTCAGGTTGGATGGTGTTATCTGGTTTCTGTTGTTTTCCAGAGCATTTTCCAGAGTATAGCTTTGGAATAGTAATCTTTGGTAGTTGTAAGCCTTACATGTGATTCTGTAATTCTGTCCAAAATCAGGTTGTAGTTTTTGAGTTTTGATTTGGAGTGAAGGTCATGTTGTAGAGGATAGCATCCTGTATATGTCCCTGACAAAAAATCTAAGTTTATCTAACTGTAAATCTATCTTTATTTAAGAACATGCTGAAAAATGCAGGACATAATCTGCTCATGACCTCTCCTCTCTCTTTCTCTTCTCTCAGAGGACCTGAGCCCTAGGACCATGCATCAGGACTACCTGGCCTGATGACTCCTTGTTGTCCTCAGTCCACCTGGTCGTACTGCTGCTCCAGTTTCAACTGTTCTGCCTGCGGCTATGGAACCCTGACCTGTTCACCGGATGTGCTACCTTGTTCCAGACCTGCTGTTTTTCGACACTCTCTCTCTCGACCGCACCTGCTATCTCTAACTCTGAATGATCGGCTATGAAAAGCCAACTGACATTTACTCCTGAGGTGCTGACCTGTTGTACCCTCTACAACTACTGTGATTATTATTATTTGACCCTGCTGGTCATCTATGAACGTTTGAACATCTTGGCCATGTACTATTATAATCTCCACCCTGCACAGTCAGAAGAGGACTGGCCACCCCTCAGAGCCTGGTTCCTCTCTAGGTTTCTGCCTAGCAAACTAGACTCAGGGCGCCCACCCCGAGAAGCTTAATTGAGCCAATGTCCCACATGGTGACATTATATCATTGACACAACGGTTTTTTTTGTGCGGTAAAATGCGGCTCATGTCGCCTATACCAAAATCCGCCACTGAGAGTGAAAGGGAAGCCACCATGCCCCACCGTTGCTCCTGGCATGGATCCAAGCAACAGTAGGAGAACTGCATTGTAGAGAAGAGATGGCAGCTCCTAATGACTGAAGGCGTAGAGTTAAAGATCTGTGTGTGTGAGAGGGAAATTTACACATTCTGTTTTCTATTTTTAATTTCACCTTTATTTAACCAGGTAAGCTAGTTGAGAACAAGTTCTCATTTACAACTGCGACATGGCCAAGATAAAGCAAAGCAGTGCGACACAACAACAACAACACAGAGTTACACATGGAATAAACAAGCGTACAGTCAATAAAATAAAACAAAGTCTATACACAGTGTGTGCAAATGGCGTGAAGAGGTATGGCAATAAATAGGCCATAGTAGCGAAGTAATTACAGTTTAGCAAATTAACACGGGGGTGATAATTAGCAGATTATGATGTGTAAGTAGAAATACCCCTATTTAGGGGTAATATCAAATTCTTCATATCTGCTTTTAGACTACATCGGCACCCTGGGATCCGTCCACCTGGGCCTAAACTGAGCCTGGCTGGAATGTCACGTCAGCATCATCAAATTTAACAGAAACGTTGTTCCAAGGAAGAAAAATACGAGGTTATGCCTTCAGTGATATTCTGGTTGGAAAGTCGGTGCTCGAGAAAGATACCGCGTTCAAAAAAACTGGGAACTCGGAAAAATACGAGGTCAAATCACGAAGTCAGTTGTCTTCAGGTCGGAAAGTCGGACCTCTAGAAAGAAGCCCGAGTTCCCGAGTTGGAATTCTGAGTTGGACGACGATTCAAATCGATTTTTCCAATTCGGAGCTCGTTTTTTTTCCGGAGTTCCCCGTTTTTTTCAACGCAGCACAAGTTCATCCCATCCACTCGTTTACGCGCATGCGCCAACATCAGACGAAACGAAGATGGCGTCAGCACCTGGTGGGTTTCGTTCTCGGTCTATTTTATTGTGTAATTTTGCATGAATCCTTTAGATATTATCGACCATGTAAATACATTTGCATATTTATCAATAGTTACATCAAATGTATGTGTTTTAATCTAATATGTACGTATAATGCGAACGTTTATATATGTTCAGTAGCCGGTAGCTAGCTAGTTAGCTAACGCGTTGCGTTTGCCAACGTTGGCCTAGTTTACGAAACTCTTCGATTTAAATAATTGGGTTGAGTTTAATCGGCCAGCCGGAGAATGGTGAATGAACGAGTTTACTTCGTTAGTTGACGTTGGCTAATGTAGAATCTAGGGCAGTAGGCCTTATCTAGCCATGATGCCGGGCGGAGGGACACAAACTCTGACCACACACGTGCATCTGCCGAATTTGAATTCTAGGACCGACACGACTCTTATGATGCTCTAAAGGTCAGCCATTTTGGTCAGGAACTTAGTCAACCATTGTTTCTCAGACATATGATTGTGTGAAATCATGCATTTTAAAAATGTAATGTTATCTGCACTGTATCTTTGTTAGCTAACGTTCGTTAGCCAGTTGTAGATTAATTAATCCATAATGTTTCAAATTAATTGCCAACATTCTATTCAAATGATACCGTCGCTCCACACACTGTCTGAAATCAGTTGATGATAGGACCATAGAAATATAGAAAGTGAGTAAAACAGGATTGGAAACTCTAACCCAGGATATTTGACTGGTCAACTCATGGGTACGCTCGCAATGGCGGCTGGTAATTTTGATGCACTTTCCAAAATAATTTGGAATGTCCTATCGACTGGATTGCCTTGTTAACGTAAAATTTAAATGTAAATGATGCTAACAGATGTCTCATGCAATGGAATTTATTTTTTGTATTGTCAGATGAGTTGAATTTAAAAAATCGCAGCACCGATTGAAGTGTACACTTCCTGCTTTTACTTCCTGTCACGCGCCATTGATAACTACTAATGTTAGCGCCCTTAGAATTTTTTTTAATTTAAACTTGCAACCAAGACTTTAAAATAATTGATGTTTACACAAGACGGAGGGAAATTTGGTGCATAACTAACAAAAATAATTAACAAAAATGTATGTTTAATCCAGTATAAATTAATGTTAGAATGTATTTGACAAGAGACCAAATTCAGAAATTCTACAGTCATGTCTTAAGTGTAAAAGTATTGCCTCAATAATCCATACTTTCTGGGAATGCTATGAATTTGTGGGCGGGGCTAGAAAGTTGGCTGTCGGAAGTATTACAATGTAGACTTTTAATCTGCCTGTCTGTATATTTCAAGACATGGCATATGTAGTGAGGTAGCCAATTGGCTGGATGATTCTCTTCTCATCACTCACCAAAAAACGTGTTAACAAAAACAAACTTGGAAGTCAATCAATCTGCCATCATTGACACAAGTTATTTATTATTGAAATAGCATGGGAGACCAAGGAAAACAAATTAGTACAATTTAAGGCCAAGTAGCAAACAATAATGCAGGCACTAAGGATGGTTGTGAGCATGTGGGTCTGGGCAGATGAGATGTAGTCATTGTTTGTATCTGGAGCACAGGAGGTTGGGGGCATCTTAATTGACTTGAGTATAATGGTGTCAAACATGGTTTCCAGGTGTTTGATGCCATTCCATTTCTTCCGTTCAGGCCATTTATTATGAACCGCTGTCCCCTCAGCAGCCTCCTGTGATCTTGAGTGTAAAGAAAATATTATGTATATAAACCGCAGATGCACCTATATGGCATTTTTGGCCTGTACCGATATCCAATATTTTCCTTGCAAATTTTTTTTAGCGGCCCTTTAAGCATTCTAGCACAGTTAAATAGTTAACACACACACATAAATGCAGCCGTCTAATGCACTGCATTTCAGTGCAAGAGGCCTGGTTCGAATCTAGGCTGTATCACATCCGGCCGTGATTGGGAGTACCATAGGGCGGCGCACAATTGGCCCAGTGTCATCCGGGCTGTCATTGTAAATAAGAATTTGTTCTTAACTGGCTTGCCTAGTTAAATAAAGGTTACACACACACACACACACACACTGACCAATAAGTTATTTTGTTGGCATTTACGTATTTCCCCATTACCAGTAAAACATAATCAAAACCAATTTCATTTACTTGCTGTGCTGTTTCGTTGTTCAGTTTCATTCTCAACCAGGATTTCTATGGAGCGCCATATCGATCTTTGCGTGTCAAAAAAGATACACGCCAAATAACACTGACGTGTCGTCTAAGCTTGTTGACCAACCGGGGCCTGAATATGACTTCACGTCAAATAATAATTTAATGCGTTCATACATTTTTTTTTACACAATTACACATTGATTATGCTATCACACGTATTTCATATGTCACAACCATTTACCGATATGTATGCTATGATGCTAGCTAACCTATCTATGTGAAAATAGCCACAATAGTGGACTTTGGGTTTAGCTTTCAAAATAAAAGTACGGCACAAATCTACTATTTGTATTCATTTGCATCACTGTCAATTTCATACTTTAATTTTGAAGGCATACTGCAAATTCCACGATTGTGCCTCATCCTTACTGTGGCCAGCTTCACAACAAATAACCCGGTCTGATCGAGCGTCACTAGCCGGGTGAAGCTAGCTGGCAGCTTATAACGTTAGCTTTGGGCAACAGGGTTAAGTAGCTGGCTAGCCATTTATTTTCATGAACTGAGGTTCAGTTGGCTACCTAGCTAATACTTATTCACAAGGATTCCTAAATAATTGCTAAGAATAATGAAAATGACTGCAGTTTCTACTGTTCATTGTTTTCAGGCTTGTTGTATTGTTGCTAGCTAGGTACCAAGCTAAAGCTAGCTACCCCAGAAGTTGTGGTCGAACAAATCATGCTTTATTACGCGGTATTGTAAACCCATCGTTCGTGGCCGGTGTTTGCTTTTTTGCAGACTTTTGTACAGCTTTGACAGTGCTACTGTATTTTTTTGGCACGCAAAGACCCAAAACCGGTCGTGAAGCTAATAGCAGTGATGCTATTACTGTGTATCCCCGGTAGGGCAACATCTGAAAAATAGCGTACTTGATAGTGTGCACTGGTGCTCGACCAGTCGGCAAAAGCCAACATCCACGACAGAGAACGGTTGATTGTCAAGGGCAATGAATTCCATTATCTTGGCTTTAATGGATTTTGCCTTTTGAGTTGTTTCGCTGAAATTTTCTTACTCTTTTAAATGACTGCTCGACTTGTTGACTGCTTGATCCACACATCAGACATTGTGGGCTAGGTTAGGAATGCTGTTGCACGTGTAGCACACAATTTTATTTGGCGTCATTACGTCCTGTACCTACGTTATATAGGTATGCGCGGTAGCTTTGACATTTTTAACATCAGCGTTAAACTAGATATCGGGCCAATACCGATGTTGGCTTTTTTTTAGCTCATATCGTGCATCCCAAATACAAACACATGCATTGCATTTGGAAAGTATTCATACCCTTTGAGCTTTTACACATTTTGTTACGTTACAGCGTTATTCTTAAATGGATATAAGAAAAAGTTCCCTCGGAATACGCACAACCTCATAATGACAAAGCAAACACACCAAGACTATTCCTAGAGCTGGCCACCTGGACAAAATGAGCAATCGGTGGAGAAGGGCCTTGGTCAGGGAGGTGACAGAGAACCCAATGGTCACTCTGACCGAGCTCTAGAGTTCCTCTGTGGAGATGGGAGAACCAAGTGTTGGAGAAGAAAGTAAGTGCAAAATGTGCCATGTTAAAAAGCTAACGTTTAAGTTCCTTGCTCAGAACATATGAAAGCTGGTGGTTCCTTTTAACTTAAGTCTTTGATATTCCCAGTTTAGAAGTTTTAGGTTGTAGTTATTATAGGACTATTTCTCTCTACCATTTGTATTTCATATACCTTTGACTATTGGATGTTCTTATAGGCACTTTAGTATTGCCAGTGTAAAAGTATAGCTTCTGTCCCTCTCCTCGCCCCTACCTGGGCTCGACCCAGGAACACATCGACAACATCCTCCCTCAAAGCATCGTTACACATCGCTCCACAAAAAGCTGCGGCCCTTGCAGAGCAAGGGGAACAACTACTCCAAGTCTCAGAGAGAGTGACGTTTGAAACGCTATTAGCGCGCACCCCTCTAATTAGCTAGCCATTTCACATCGGTTATACCTGCCCAATCTCGGGAGTTGATAGGCTTGAAGTCATAAACAGCTCAATGCTTGAAGCATTGCGAAGAGCTGCTGGCAAACGCACGAGAGTGCTGTTTGAACGCTTACGAGCCTGCTGCTGCCTACTATCGCTCAGTCAGACTGCTCTATCAAATATCATATCATAGACTTAAATATAACATAATAACACACAGAAATACGAGCCTTTGATCATTGATATGGTCGAATACGGAAACTATCATTTTGAAAACAAAACGTTTATTCTTTCAGTGAAATACGGAACTGTTCTGTATGTTATGTCATCATTCTGGCAAATTAATCATGGTCTTTGTTAGGAATAAATGGAATTCACACAGTTCGCAACGAGCCAGGCGGCCCAAACTGCTGCATATACCCTGACTGCTTGCATGGGAACGCAAGTGAAGTGACAATGTTTATGGTTAGTTTTGGTGCAACGACAGTGTTAAATCATCACCCGTTTGGCGAAGTAGGCTGTGATTCAATGAGAAATTAACAGGCACCGCATCGATTATATGCAACGCAGGACACGCTAGATAAACTAGTAATATCAACCATGTGTAGTTACCTAGTGATTATGTTAATAAGAGTTTTTTATAAGAAGTTTAATGCTAGCTAGCAACTTACCTTGGCTTCTAGCTGCCCTCGCGCAACAGGTAGTCAGCCTGCCATGCAGGCTCCTCGTGGAGTGCAATGTAAGGCAGGTGGTTAGAGCGTTGGACTAGTAACCGGAAGGTTGCAAAAACGAATCCCCAAGCTGACAAGGTAAAAATATGTTGCTTTGCCCCTGAACAAGGCAGTTAACCCACCATTCCTCGGCCTTCATTGAAAATAAGAATGTGTTCTTAACTGACTTGCCTAGTTAAATAAAGGTGTAAGAATTTTTTTTTGCCAAATCGGTGTCCAAAAATACCGATTTATGATTAAGAGAACTTGAAATCGGCCCTATTTAATCAGCCATTCCGATTAATCAGTCAACCTCTAATTTGGACTCATCAGTCCAAAGAACAGATATCCACCGGTCTGTTGTCCATTGCTTGTGTTTCTTGGCCCGAGCAAGTGTCTCTTCTTATTATTGGTGTCTTTTAGTAGTGGTTTCTTTGCAGCAATTTGACCATGAAGGCCTGATTCATGCAGTCTCCTTTGAACAGTTGATGTTGAGATGTCTGTTGCTTGAACTCGGAATCATTTATTTGGGCTGCAATTTCTGAGGCTGGTAACTCCAATGAACTTGTCCTCTGTAGCAGAGGTAACTCTGGGTCTTCCTTTCCTGTGGTGGTCCTCATGAGAGCCAGTTTCACCATAGTGCTTGATGCTTTTTGCAACGGCACTTGAAGAAACTTTCAAAGTGCTTGACGTTTTCCGGTTTGACTGGCCTTCATGTCTTGAAGTAATGATGGACTGTTTCTCTTTGCTTATTTGAGCTGTTCTTGCCATAATATGGATGGTCTTTTACCAAATAGGGCTATCTTCTGTATACCACCCCTACCATGTCACAGCTTAACTGATTGACTCAAATGCCTTAAGGAAAGAAATTCTGCAAATTAACTTTGAAGAAGGCACACCTGTTAATTGAAATGCATTCCGGGTGACTACCCCATGAAGCTGATTGAAAGAATGCCAAGAGTGTGCAACGCTGTCATCAAGGCAAAGGGGGGCTATTTGAAGAATCTAAAATATATTTAGTTTTCCATATTTGTTCATTGTTTTGATGTCTTCACTATTATTCTGCAATGTAGAAAGTCATTTTTTATGAGAAAAAACCCCTTTGAATGTGTAGGTGTCCAAACTTTTGATTGATACTCTGTGTGCGTAAATATTACTACTAGCGACGCTGGTCCCTTGAATTGCAATGGGTTATGGAATATTGTAACCCTGTTGTCTTAACCTTGTAATCTTCAACCTAAAAGTTAGCTAGCAGGCAGTTGTCTTTTTTCTGGCTTTAGCTTAAAATGCTATTTTTTTCACCAACCTTATGATCTGCTTCAGACCGCTTGCCTTTTACCTAGGCAGCGTTAGCTACAATGCTTGAGCTGGTCCCGTGGTTGATTCAGAGTGGTAGAACCTCTGCATTATTGTGACACTGTTGTCTTAATTTTTCCATCTTCAACATGGGTCTGGTCAAAAAAAATGCAGGTTAAGACGGCATTGTTCCACATCTGGAATCAGCGCCATTGCTAACCAGCATAGCTGGTCCCACTGTTGCAAAGAGTTATGGGATATTAGTATGCCGTTGTTTTAACCTTTCATCTGCTGCCGTTTTCTCCCCATTCTGGGACTTTGAGGTTTCATGATATAGCTCCTCTAGTAATTTAATAGGATCTCTGTTTGTGCTAGTGTATGCCTTTCCGTACAGCCTTGCTAATCTAGCCACATTTTTGTTTCTTTGTTGGCCAATTTGTGTAGATAGTTTAAATAAAGGTAGCTAGCTAGCCAACTACCGCAAGCCAAGGCGTGATGACCCCCACAACATAACAACGGCAAACAACTATCACCAGTCAGTCCTTGCTAGAGTTGAATAGCAGGAATGCTTTGTCTCTTTTCAAGGACGGTTGAACTTGAAAGATTTTCCCATTGTGTGGCCTGGCCTGGTTGGCACTGCCGAGGGTCTACACAAGATTATTGCCCAGTGAACATGAGTAGTTTCATGAGTCCAAAGTGGATTTTGATACTGTACTAGCCTGTAGGACTGTTGTTGAATGTTAGACTAGTAATTTATTTTGTAATATTCTTTTACAGATTACAGTTCCTACAACCAGGCCGGTGCCCAGCAGGGGTAAGTCTTTCTACATGCAGGTTGTGTGCTAATGAATCCAGGGGAATGGGTGTTTGTGTTATTTGATACAATTAATTATGATCTACAGAAACGAGATGAATGATTGATCTTGTGTCCCTGCAGATATGGCTCCTATGCTGCTCAGCCCTCACAGGGCTATGGACAATCTGCCCAGGTGAGTTTTATATTTAGACAAGGCCATTTATGAACTACACATACCTGCAGATACCCACAATACTGCATTGATCTCATTCCATGTTTGCATACAGTTTGAACTGAAGCACAGGACAGCTTGCCATCTTTCCCAAGGTACTTGTCATTATCTATCGGTCTATAAAATAATATTTTGTATTTCAGCAGGGTTATAGCCAGCAAGGATATGGGTCCTACGCCCAGCCTGCTGCAGCTGAGACCGGATACTCTCAGGCAGCACCCTCTGCTGGCGGCTATGCGCAGCAGTATGGTTCCTCCTATGGGCAACCAGCACCAGGTCAGTTTCAAACTGATCAAATGATAGGCCAAAAGTAATTTTGGTGGAAGGGAATGAGAATTGTCCATCATGCCTCTAACCATTGACCACATGTAATGTTAATCCTGTATTTATATTACTGCAAATGTGCTTTGAGTACCTTAAAGGACCATTTTCAACCCAAGTCACCATTTTTGAACTGTGAACTTTTCTCCTCTTGCTTTCATGTTACAGCTGGGAATAAAACAGGTTCGACACAGATTACTTTTCATCTCTATCCATTTCATGCCACTTAGGCTAAGTCTATACAAAGTGTTCAATGGCTGGCTGGATAGATCCATGTAATATATTTCGCATCATGTGTAGTAGACTATAGTATTGTGAGTAGACTAGTTGAACCCTGGAGAAGAGAGATTTCTTTGACAATATTTATTCCTCCTGCATCATGACTTCATCTACCGATATCTAACACTAATTCTAACACACTTTTAATAACACAATGGTATTCTTGTGTGCCATTTAATATTCTTCATCAGTGCTGCTTTGTCGGGTTGTAGAAGTCCAGAGTGGTTATAGTGTGATCTAAAATCCTAACTGGGTTGTACCTGGAATGATCCATCTACACCTTCTTCAATTAAACCATTTCCTGTTTGACCACAGCTGGGTACCCTGCTGCCCAGCCCAGTGCCCATGGCTACTCCCAGCCTGCCGCAGGTTATGGAGCCAGTGGATATGAGAGTGCTCCTGCTGCTGCTCCTGCTGCCTCTCAGCCTTCCTATGGCTCCCAGCCAGGCTATGCAGCCCAGTCTGCCTACGCTGGCTACAGCCAGCAGGCTGCTTCCACTGCACCTCCCAGGTAGGCTAACTAGTCTCACATTAGGACATGGGTGTAATGGTGGTAGTGATGCAGTGAATGTTACACTATTTTGTTGATGTTTCTTGATTTTAGCTTGTACGCAGTGGAAGACAAGTTGCAGCTGTCAACCCATAAGAAACATATAGTTGTGGAGCACTCTTTATGACCTATTCAGTCCCTGCCCGTCCCTAACCACTTCAGTTATAATGCCAGCAGCCAGCCAGCTGGCTACAGCCAGAGCAGCTACTCCCAACCAGGGGGATATGCCGCGCAGCAGAGTGGGTACCAGGCCCAGCAGGGAAGCTATGGGCAGCAGCAGAGTGGGTACCAGCAGCAGCAGCCCCCACCTCAGCAGCAACAGGCCCCTGCCGCGGCCTACCCTCCTCAGGCCTCAGGTTCCTACGGGCAGCCTGCAGGCAGCCAGTATGGACAACAAAGTGGGCCTCAAAGTGGTTACAACCAGTCAAGCCATTACAGTAAGACAAATGGTCTCCCCTGTTATTTTAACACACACACAAGCATTGCAATAGGCCTACCTGCTAGTTATTGTCTTAGTCATGTTGATGTTCATTCATTTTCACACAAGGGCATTTCCGCTAATCCTCATGTTATTCTGTAGATAACTATGGACAGGAGGGCAGAGGCAGCTCTGGCTACTCTGGCTCTGACCCTGCTAGGTTCCCAGGGGCAGGGGAGAGCCGTGGGCCACCCAGGGATGGCTATGACAGGGGCGGCATGATGCACGGTGGCAGGGGACGTGGGGGCATGGGCCGTGGAGGCATGGGGTAAGTCACTCTCCTTATTGCTCAACATAACTTCCATCCATTCTTGCAGGTGCTGCGGCCAGGCTGAGCAGGGCTGAGTTTGAAGTTCCCCTTAAACATTAATTGGGTCAAGTTATAACCCTACAAAGGTAAAATAGTCATCTCTTTTATTAGTGGGGAAAGTCACTGTTTACTTTGTGTAGGATCAAATATCTAATGCCTACAAAAAGTATCATGAAGGGACCCTCCATTTGTGGGTACAAACTCTTAGCCCTGCCATACAGTGGCCAAAGGTAAGAAGGAATATGATTTCATGAAACAAAGAGCTGGGACTGACATTTGTGAACAGAAAGCTGGAGTTGTAAACTATTCAATCAGACATCCCTTTTTGCTGTACCACAGCTTTACAGGTGTATATAATCTATAGCATTGATTATTGTCCATCTATTTACAAGGCTTCAGGGTTACTGCTGCAGGTTTCAATGATTTGGTGGGCACACCGCACCTTTTTAAATGATTGCTCTGAGGTTAAATACATTTTAATATGGTATAAAAATTTACCTATTTAATCTAACTCTGATTTTCTTTTTAAAAAGCTGACCCAGAAGGTATTTGGGAGTGTGCACTATGGAAGTTTAGTTGCTAACTAATTTACCTCAAATTTTGGCTTGTGTTGTCATATCAATTACTTGCATCTTGAAACCACAAAATCCTTAGTTTTAAGCTAACAAACCATTGCAATACAAGACAAGCTTTTTCTCATTGGTGTTTGGGGGTGTGCCCTTTTTCTGTCCAATTCGCTAATTTTGGACAATATTTCGGGGGCCCTTTTTGGCTCATGACCCCCAGGGGCAGATCTTCTAAAATAACTTTAGTTTGTTTAATAAGCAAGACACATTGATTGGCTATACCAAGGAGTTTAATTCCAAACTAAGCTGAGGTTAATGCACATTTGGGATTTGGAGTTTTTCCCTGGAAAACCGATAAAGTACATTTCTACGGGATACATCCATGCAGAACTAAGGTTATCCCCCTTGTAGGTTATTGGTACTAAACTGGCAACCTGGAGCCTTACATGTATTGTTCAAGCTTTCTGGGCATTATGGTGGCACCTATGTTTTCATTATAGAGTTTGAGGTGAGGTTGATCCCATTGAGTATCAGACAGCTGAAGGTAATATCCCTGGAACAAGAAAAAAAAATAAAGAATTGGCGCATGTTCACTAGGTCACACCAGACTCGTATGTTCAATTATGTTTTGCTCTAGGCTTGTATTATATTAATATTATTCAGTACATGGCTACGTGCTTTCCCTAAAGAGAGGATCAAAGTGAATAATTCCACCTTTGTCTACAGCACAGTCTTTTATTAATTACATGACACGTCACATTTCTTAACCTCAATTGATTTTGTCATATTTTCAAGTTGAAAGTGGCCTTTTTTTCTCTGTTAACATTGCTTAAAGCAGTCAAGAAATGTGGCATGGGCCTCCCGAGTGGTGCAGTGGTCTAAGGCCCTGTATCGTGGTGCTAGCTGTGCCACTAGAGATTCTGGGTTCGAGTCCAGGCTCTGTCGCAGCCGGCCGCGACTGGGAGACCCATGGGGCGGCGCACAATTGGCCCAGCGTCGTTCGGGTTAGGGGAGGGTTTGGCCGGCAGGGATGTCCTTGTCCCATCGCTCACTAGCGACTCATGTGACGGGCCAGGCACAGTGCATGCTGACACTGGTCGCCAGGTGTACGGTGTTTTCTCCGATACATTGGTGCGGCTGGCTTCTGGGTTAAGCGGCATTGTGTCAAGAAGCAGTGCGGCTTGGTTGGGTTGTGTTTCGGAGGACGCACGGCTCTCGGCTTTTGCCTCTCCCGAGTCCGTGCGGGAGTTGCAGCGATGAGACAAGACTAACTACCAATTGGATACCACGAAAAAGGGTAAAGGGAAAAAAATATCATTTGGCATTCATATGTAACTCCTGTTTGACTTTTTCATACATTATAGCTTTTAGGGCAAAATGTTTTGGGTCCGGTTTCCCAGGGTAAGCCTAGTCCTAGACTAAAAATAATGCACAGAATGCTTTTTAGTCTTTGGACTACGCTTCATCTGTGTCTGGGGAAACCAGCCCCTTATGTGTTTTAGTTTTAAAAATGTGGTTTGGATTACAAATGTTTTGTTTAATCAAATGAACACCTTTTTAACATGCTTTGTCACATTTACGCTACAGGTAACAGTGAGAGCCATGTAAACCCATCTATATTCTATAAAGTACCTGTACTCAATACAGAGCCGGCAGCTTAAACAACCGAAGGGGTTAAACCACAGAGATTTGGGTTCTGCCTTAAATCCAAGAGATGAGGATGGTGCTGTCTAAAGCATGCTGGGAAACTCTTTAAAATGATAATTAAATTTGTATAGTAAAATCATTACTTCAACATTGTAACATGGTCAAGTTTAAATTCTGTATTTATTAGAATTGTTTTAACTTCAATTCATGTTTTTGTAAAATAATGTATATGGATGGTGTGTTTTTGGTTTTAATTTCAAAGGTGACTGTAATCACCTGTTTTTTGTTTAATATTTCAGATGCATTGCATTTGACAACGTCAACCATTTGTTTTAACTCGTATAGGCATTTGCTTCAACTGTAAATTGGACATAATGCACTAGCTTTCCACGTATTTAACTGTATCTGTAAGTTATCTCTTGTCAGTATAGTATCTCCAGGCTAGTCATTATTAAACTGCATATGGAATGCATCTAAAAAGGTTTCCTTTGTAACAAATTCCTGGGATTCTGTCCCATATTTCCCCAAAGGTAGCGATTTAACACCCCTCAGCTAGCTCCAAACTAGCCAGTATCTGCTATCAAATGCTGTCATTAAGAATCCTTCTAGTAAAGGAATGATGCCATATAGTTGCTGTTAATTCCTTCATTCCCATTAACTGGATTGCATAGACTGTGTAGGCATGTTGGGGGTTGTTAAATGAACTAGTCAGAACTGTTTCCTTCAACCTCCCCAAACGAGCCATGGGGCTCCATGCATGGAAGTGGCTGTTAAAAGGGAAATCGCCTTCATATCTCCATTTATTCCCCCATAGCGTCGCTGGAGACAGAGGTGGCTTCAATAAGCCCGGTGGTAAGTTAACGAGTATTACACTGGCTTGTCCACTCCAGACCTTTACCTACTAGAGCATGTACGCGCAGAGCATTTACCTAAGCCCTTACGTTGGTGTGTGCAGCGTTTTTTGGGGGGGTAGCCAAATATATAGGTGGCTATTAGAATGGATGGAAATAGAAGGGGGTCCAGTTTAAATGTCTGAGACATCTGTTTGGAAAGGGGTACTTTTTACTCTGGTTTATATCACTCACTGCCTAAGGTAACCTTGAAGAGCAAGGTACTCTTATTTCACAATGACATATTAATGACAAATGACTGCTGCCAAGAAATGTCAGTTTTGAAAAATGGTTTTGCATTTACAATTTCATGGAGCCAAACCCCTGGTATTTTTGGGGGTTAATATTATGTGGTTTCTTAGGACATTTTCTTATGGCACACATTTTTATACAAACGGGTCTGAGGTTTTTATTTACGTCATGATCAATATATTTTCAAAAACGTCTGACACCTGTGTTCTGGAGGACTGTGTCTTGTGTTATCACTTCAAATACTCTTCAGCAGTTTAGCAGAGGACTTGAGTGACACAAACTGACTTTGGCTCTTTTTTTTCTCCCCCTCGCCTGATGGCAAACAGGACCCATGAACAACGGGGCAGTGCGTAACATGGGTAAGCAGATACTAAATGACCAACACTTGTATCATAGATCAGAAGCATTGACGGAGCAATTGCTAATCTTTGAACGTTTATCTTACTGGTTTGTACCTGCCTGAAAGGCTTTGTTTCGTTGATCTTGGTCCAACTTCTTGGCTTAATGGCTTATGCTATGAATCTGAGATGAATAAGGACAGTGTAGCTGTAGTGTTTCCTGTCAGTTTTTTTGAATGGTAGTTCTCTCTGTTCAGGGCGCCCTGAGGAGCAGGATGACTCTGAGAACAGCACCATCTACATCACAGGACTCACAGAGAACGCCACTCTGGAGGAGATGGCTATCTTCTTCAAAGACCCTGGACCCATCAGGGTGAGGACACTCAATCTAAGGACCTCAACTTAGACACACATTAAGTTGTATTGGTATCTTCCAAAACATGCCTATGTACACTGAAAAAAATATATGAGCAACATGCAACAATTTAAAAGATTTTACTGAGTTACAGTTCATATAAGGAAATCTGTCAATTTAAAATAAATTAATTAGGCCCTAGTCTATGGATTCCTGTAGTCAGCATGCCAATTGCACGCTTCCTCTGTGGCATTGTGTTGTGACAAAACTGCACAGTTTAGTGGACTTTTATTGTCCACGATCATGCTGTTTAATCAACTTCTTGATATGCTACACCTGTCAGGTGGATGGATTATCTTGGAAAAGGGGAAATGATCACTAACGGGGATGTAAACAAATTTGTGCACAAAGGTTTCTGGGTTATTTTATTTCAGCTCCTGAAACATGGGACCAACACTTTACATACATTGAACAAAAATATAAAACACATGTATAGCCAGCGTTTTTGTTGTCTTCTTCTCATTTTAATTCGATGACTGAACAGATAATGAATGCTCTAAAAAATGTTCTCAAAAAGAATGGCAACAGCACAAGTGTTAATGGTGGGGTAGGTTGACTTTTGAGTGATGAATTCCTCTTTTGTTCAGATGAACCGGAGGTTGGGCAAGCCTGCCATCAACATCTACACAGACAATGATTCCGGGAAGCCCAAGGGAGACGCCACACTGTCCTACGAGGAGCCCTCCTTTGCCAAAGCTGCTGTAGAGTTATTTGATGGTATGTCATACTGGCCCTTTTTAACCTGCATCAGCCTACTCTGATTCTACCCTTGAACCATCCAAATGAATGCATATCAGGACGTGTTGATGTGCACTGAAATGTACTTTAGAATACTAGTAATGACCATTAACTCTTGCCTTTTCTCTCTCCATTTCTCTTTATTCCTGTTACATTCTGTTTATGACCTCAACAGGGAAAGAGTACCAGGGCAGGAGGCTGAAGGTGTCCATGGCTCGCCGTAAGCCCATGATGGGTGGAATGAGAGGGGGCATGTCCATGAGGGGTGACATGATGGGCCGTGGAGGACCTGGAGGTATATTTAAGTCAACTGTTTATTTGAGAATGACCCTTGTTCAAAACTGAAAATACACTGAACAGAAATGTAAATGCAACAATTTAAAATATTTTACTGAGGTACAGTTCATATAAGGAAATTGGTCAATTGAAATAAATAAATTTGTCCCTAATATATGGATTTCACATGACTGGGAATACAGATATGCAGTAGTTGGTCACAGGTGTCTTTATAAAAAAGGTAGGGGCATGGATCAGAAAACCAGTCAGTATCTGGTGTGACCACCATTTTCCCCATGCAGCGTAACACATCTCCGTCGCATAGAGTTGATCAGGCTGTTGATTGTGGAATGTTGTCCCACTCCTCTTCAATGGTTGTGTGAAGTTGCTGGATATTGGTGGGAACTGGAACACGCTGTCGTACGTGTCGATCCAGAGCGTCCCAAACATGCTCAATGGGTGACATGTCTGGTGAGTATACAGGCCATGGAAGAACTGGTACATTTTCAGCTTCCAGGAATTATGTACAGATCCTTGCGACATGGGGCCGTGCATTATCCTGCTGAAACATGAGGTGATGGCAGCGGATGAATGGCACAACAATGGGCCTCAGGATCTCGTCACGGTATGTCTGTGCATTCAAATTGCCATCGATATAATGCATTTTTGTTCATTGTCCGTAGATTATGCCTGCCCAATACCGTAACCCCACCGCCACCATGGGGCACTCTGTTCACAATGTTGACATCAGAAACCGCTAGCCCACACAACGCCATACACTGCTGTCTGCCATCTGTAGAATTGAAACTATGATTCATCTGTGAAGAGCACACTTCTCTAGCGTGCCGGTGAGCGCACTGAAGTCTGTTAAGATGCCGAACTGCAGTCAGGTCAAGACCCTGGTGAGGACGATGAGCATCCCTGAGGCGGTTTTTCGGTTGTGCAAACCCAAAGGATCATCAGCTGTCCGGGTGGCTGGTCTCCGATGATCCCGTCGATGAAGAAGCCAGATGCCAGCCCTAGGACTTCCACATGGTTACACGTGGTCTGCGGTTGTGATGCCGGTTGGACGTACTGCCAAATTCTCCAATGACAGAGAAATGAACATTAAATTATCTGGTAACAGCTCTGGTGGGTATTCCTGCAGTCAGCATGCCAATTGCGCGCCCCCTCAACTTGAGACATCTGTAGCATTTTGTTGTGTGACACAAATGCGCATTTTAGTGGACTTTTATTTTCCCCAGTGCAAGGTGCACCTGTGTAATGATCACGTTGTTTAATCAGTTTATTGGTAGGACACACCTTTCAGTTCGATGGATTATCTTGGCAACGGAGAAATGCTCACTAACATGGATGCAAACACATTTTTGGGAAACTTTTTGTGCGTATGGAACATTTCTAGGATTTTATTTCAACTCATGAAACATGGGACCAACACTTTACATGTTGCGTCTTTATATTTTTGTTCAGTATATATAGCTGCCGCACATTTGCCATGGCAATATAATGAACTATTGAAACAACCCCTGGTGTGTGTTATCAGGCATGATGGGCCGTGGAGGAGAGCGTGGAGGTTTTGTCCCACGAGGAGGACCACATGGTATGGGCAGAGGTGGGCCAGGTGGCCCAGGTGGCAACATGCAGCAGAGAGCTGGAGACTGGGAGTGCCCCAACCAGTAAGGACCTCTCAAGAAAGAGTTTTCCCTTTCCCATTTTTTTTTTTTAAATGAACTTTACAGTACAGGTAGTGGTTTTTGTGTATATCACTGAATGGTTGTCCTTCTCAGGGGCTGTGGCAACCAGAACTTTTCCTGGAGGATGGAGTGTAACCAGTGCAAAGCTCCCAAACCAGAGGGCTTTGGGCCCCCTTCAGGTACAGCGGTCACTGGCACAGCAGCACTATTGTTAGGGCCTGGTTCAACTGTAGACAGGAACCATTATAACAATTTGTGTTATTTGAGCAACAGGGGCTGAATTACCTTCCCTGTTTCACATATCTTAATGTTTGCAATGTAACACAGCCAAATCAAACCGGTTTAACAACTGCACTTCGGGGTCAATGCTTAGCAGTTGTACTAAATTGAACAAAAATAAACGCAACATGTAAAGTGTTCCCATGTTTCACGAGCTAAAATAAGTCCCAGAAATGTTCCATACGCACAAAATGTTTATTTCTCTCAAATGTGTTTATACCTGTTAGTTTGCATTTCTCCTTTGCCAAGATAATCCATCCATCTGACAGGTGTGGCATTTCAAGAAGCTGATTAAACAGCATGGTCAGGACACAGGTGCACCTTGTGCTGTGGACAATAAAAGGCCCCTTTAAAATGTGCAGTTTTGTCACAACATAATGCCACAGATGTCTTGAGTTTTGAGGAATCTTGCAATTGGCATGTTGACTGCAGGAATGTCGCTTGAGAATTGAATGTTAATTTCTCTACCATACGCTGCCTCCAACGTCGTTTTAGAGACTTTGGCAGTACGTCTAACCGGCCTCAAAACCGCAGACCACGCCAGCCCAGGACCTCCACCTTCGGCTTCTCCACCTGTGGGATCAACTACGGGGGGGTGGGTTGCTGAGGAGTATTTGTCTGTAATAAATCCCTTTCGTGGGGAAAACTCATTCTGATTGGCTGGTATCCACAGTGGGTGGGCACCCATGGCTGCACCCCTGCCCAGTCATGTGAAGTCCATAGATTAGGGCTCATTTAGTTTATTTCAATTTATTGATGAAATGTAACTCAGTAAAAGCTTAAATTGTTGCATGTTTATTTTTGTTCAGTATAGATTAGTGTCAACTCTGGGGAAACATGAAACCATCCATGTTTAGCAGTCTGTTTACTGTAATTGAAAGCTTTGGTGTTGGAGGGGCTTGCTCTGTGTGCACTGGGAATACTAAGTTTAATAATCTTGTGTTTCCCTTTCTGTTAACGTGTGCATGTCTACGATAGTCTGGTGGCAAGCTTAACTGGGTCTTGTGTGATTTTGTTCAGGTGGTGAGCGAGGCAGGGGTGGCATGGGGATGCGTGGGGGCAGAGGGATGGACCGTGGCGGGCCAGGAGGGCCTGGAGGCTTCCGTGGAGGATGGGGAGGTGACCGTGGCGGTGGATTCAGGGGACGTGGTGGAATGGACCGAGGGGGATTCCGAGGGTCTAGCAGGGGAGGACCGCCTATGGACCGAGGAAGAGGAATGGGGAGAGGAGGAATGGGGGGGCCCCCAGGCAAGATGGATATGAGGTAAAGGAACATGTTGGACTGCTTTCATCATACTCATGTATTACTATGTTTGTTGGACACTAAATTACTGCTTTTCCTCTCTCATAGGGACCATCGCCAGGAACGCAGAGACCGACCCTACTGAACAACAGCAATTTGAATTTTCCATTTAGTGCAGGATTTGATTTTTAAAATGAAATTAATTTATGATTCCGTTTTTATTAATGGTTATAGAACTGCTTTTGAAATACTCTGGTGCAGTTTCATTCAACTCGTAGGTAAACGTTTAGTTTTTTTATAGTTTTATTTACCCTTGGTTCAGTTATTTTGACTTGTGCAAGTTTATTTTTTGCATTTCTTAGATGTACAGACTGATTTTGACAGTTTATTGTAAAACATGACACTTCTTTTTTAATTGTAATTGCTTCTCCTTCCTATAGCTGTGTAATGATAAACAATTTTGAAAATAAAATGTCCACCCTGATTTGATGCTAAAAGAAGTTCAGATCCATTGCTGTTATGAGGCATCATGAATGGTTGACTTTTTACATTTGTCTTCATCTTGGTTCTCAAATGGTGGGAAAAGTAGGAATTGTACAGCTCTACAGCAATGTTCTCTTTCAGAATTGTCAACAATGAGGCACTGTAATATGCAGCTTTGAAAGAATGCTGGCATGATCTGTTTGACCAACAACTGTTGAAGATACATCAGCTGTCATAGAGGATTTGTCTTCATGTTGTATTGCAATCATATAGTCAATGAACACACTTTCAATACTGCTTTGTGTAACGAGTTTGACAACTAAACTGCACATTTACCAGTAAGAATGAAGATCAACTGCTTTCAGGCTTTGCTTTACAGAATTGCCTTGATGTCTTTGCATTTTCTTTTCGACTTTGAGAAACCTCCCAATCCAATCAAGAAACAATGGATGTTATTAACCACAGATGTCAGCCACCCCTGTCTGTGAATGATACCACATTTGCATCTGTTCAGCATATGTCCACAGTGATCTGAGCCCTTTGATAATCACCCTTCTCTTCCCAATGAAAATGAATTGATTGGCTTTGTTTAAATATACCAGTTGGGTCAGTTATTTATAATCCAGTTTTATGTTTGTCTGCCTGTAATCACTGACCACACAGTCAGGGTGCATTTATTGTGCTGTGGTAAAGTGTTGTCATCCAGAGAAAAGTACATGCTCCAGCCTAAACTTCTAACTTCCTTTTAAAGCCCAATGTTCTGTGTGTGGGTGAAGTCCGGTTACAGCTTCCGAGTTGCTCATGCTGGGGAACAGATCACTGCGAGTTGTCTGACACAGAAAAAATGATTTATCCCGGTCCCAAAAAAACTCAACCAACACGTCTCTATCTCAAAGAAACAAGTATTTTTCCCATCAAAACAAGGCCCTCCTTTTTCCATATTAAAATCGCACGCTGAGCCAAGCATGGGGCAGGGCTTGTCTGGCCTGGCCTGTAAAAACGAGTTAGCAGAGAATCAAAAATCTAATTAGTTTGTATTCCAGACTAGAGGTAACTACTAGGCTTATCTATTTCATATTGACAAAGAGTGACCTATAATCTTATTTTGAAGTGTCACTTCTTGTTGGGAAGCAAATTCGTCCTGCCCTGACACTTGGGTCTGACCCATAAAAAGGATAATCTCACTAATTTCCCCCGCATTCTTAACGGGATGTGCACATATGCTCGTTTGAGGGAAGGATTACATCACTAGTAGACAGGGTTGGGTAGGTTACTTTCTAAATGTTACCTGTCATTGTAATCAGTAACGTGATCTGATTACATTTACTTTTAGATTACTTTCCCCTTGAGGGGCATTAGAAGACAATGTTACCAATCGAACTTCATCTGTTGCAGGATAAATCAATGTTAAAGTTTACATAGCTGGCCATATATGGATGTTACATTTTACTTTATGGGTTGGTTATGTAGGTTTCTTCTAACCCATGGCTTTCTACTACATATAAGATTAAATTGTATCTTTACATTAACCAAAGTCTATCAGAATTCCAATAAATGTTATACCCCTTGAACTTCAAGAATAGGACTTGGAAATATGGAAGTATAGATTAGCCAAATTGTTTCACCTGAGCATGACCCCAAAACAAAGGATTTATTAGCCAGCCCTACTCTGTTTATGATTTTGTTCTCATGGAGGATTGATTGGGCTCATTGATTCAAGTTGAAAAATAAATGCTGTGCTCATGGAATGGCATGCTTTGCCAAGAGTGCAAAACTGTCATCAAGGCAAAGGGTTGTTACCTTGAAGAATATAAAACATATTTGGTTGAACACTTTTTTTTGGTTACTACATGCTTCCGTATGTGTTATTTCATAGTTTTGATGTCTTCACTATTATTCTACAACGTAGAAAATAGTAAAAATAAAGAAAAACTCTTGAATGAGTAGGTGTCCAAACTTTTGACTGGTACTGTATATATAATTTATAAATCCCCCCCAAAAATGTAGCAACTACAGATTGCCATTTTAAGTCTTATCAAAGCGTGCAAGTTTGAGCATGTGTCCATTAGGCCTATGGATATTTTTTTAATCAGCATGAATTAGATTGAGCAATAAAAGCCACACTCATTCCATAGGCTTGGATCTGAACTACGCAGCTGTTGCAAGAGCATTTTTTTACTGGCTGTCCACTGGTTTCAAAAACAATGACTGATAGGCAGCTTGAACTTCTTGAATTCAACTATTATTAGGTTCAAATACACATTTAGAATTTTTGAACAGCCACCCACAACAACCACAATCCGTAAAGTACAAATATCTAAATGAGAGAGCAGCAGTGTGATTCACATCAATGCGCTATGTAGAAATCAATAAGTGATATCCGTATCGCCGTAGACTACACCACTACTGTCATCCTTACCTCCAAGCCTTAAATCAAATGGCATAATATTTGGATGCCGAAAGCAGTTGCACCATTGGAAGACATTACTTGGACTGTAGCCAACAAAAGCCTATTCCTGATCTTTTCCCGCGATCCATCAAACACATTTGGTGTGTCATCATAGTGGTGGTCTCTGATTTGTGGTCAGACTCGCTCAGGTGGAACAAATTTAAACTTTCGCCTTTTTAAAATTTGAATGTCATTGAGAAAACAGAAGTGTCAAAGATTTTTCTCCGCTAACATCTGAATTTAAAAGTAATCCTCGAAGTAATCTAGTTTTTGAAAAGTATCGGTAATCTGATTACAATATTTTTGCTGTTAATGTAACGGATTACAGTTACCGTTTTTGTAATCCTTTACATGTAATCCGTTACTCCCCAACCTTGCTGGTAGAGTTCCCCCACAGATGATCCATTATATTGACCCGTGCCCGGTTTTCCTTTAGGGATGGAATTTAGGCATACGATGTTTTAACGATGCAACTTTCTTAACAACGGCTGAAGATGTTAACACGCGTATCCCAAAACACTACGCAGAGAGGTTCGCTAAGTGAGTCGTTGAGAAGTGTCAATACTGATAGGATCTAAAGAAGCAGCACTGCTCTCGTGTCAGCCTTCTCTCTTTCCAATTGTGCCTTTCAAAAAATTATAATAACATTAGAAGATCAGCTCCTAGAGAGTTACACTACATATACAGAAGTATGTGGACACCCCTTCAAATTAGTGGATTCGGCTATTTCAGAAACACCCGTTGCTGACAAGTGTATAAAATCGAGCACACAGCCATGAGATCTCCATAGAAAAACATTGGCAATAGAATGGCCTTACTGAAGAGCTCAGTGACTTTCAATTTGGCACTGTCATTGGATGCCACCATTCCAACAAGTCAGTTAGTCAAATTTATGCCCTGCTAGAGTTGCCACAGTCAATTGTAAGTGTTGTTATTGGGAAGTGGAAACGTCTAGGAGTAACAACAGCTCAGACACGAAGTGGTAGGCCACACAAACTCGCAGAACGGGACCGCCGAGTGCTGAAGCACGTAGCGTGTAAAAATCATCTGTCTTCGGTTGCAACACTCACTACCGAGTTCCAAACAGCCTCTAGAAGCAACGTCAGCACAATAACTGTTCATCGGGAGCTTCATGAAATGGCCGAGCAGCCGTAGACAAGCCTAAGATCACCATGCACAATGCCAAGCATCGGCTGGAGTAATGTAAAGCTCACCGCCATTGGACTCTGGAGCAGTGGAAACGCGTTCTCTGGAGTGATGAATCACACTTCACCATATCTGGCAGTCTGACGGACTAATCTGGCTTTGGCGGATGCCAGGAGAACGCTACCTGCCCCAAGGAGGAATAATGGTCCAGAGCTGTTTTTCATGGTTCGGGCTAGGCCCCTTAGTTCCAGAGAAGGGACATCTTAACGCTACAGCATACAATGACATTATAGATTACTCTGTGCTTGCAACCTTGTGGCAACAGTTTGGGGAAGGCCCTTTCTTTTTTCAGCATGGCAATGCCCCTGTGCGCAAACCGAGGTTCATACAGAAATGGTTTGTTGAGATCGGTGTGGAAGAACTTGACTGGCCTGCACAGAGCCCTGATCTCAACCCCATCGGGATGAATTGGAATGTCGACTATGGCCCGGTTTAATTGCCCAACATCCGTTCCCAACCTCACTAATGCCTTTGTGGCTGAATGGAAGTAAGTCCCGTCAGCAATATCCCAACATCTAGTGGAAATCCTTCACAGAAGAGTGGAGACTGTGTTATAGCAGAAAATGAATGCCCAGGATTTTGGAATGAGATGTACTTTTGATCATGTATTGTTTCACCTATGGCTACAAATATTGAGGCGGCTAATGCTTAGCCAATAATAATGCACTAAATCAAGAATAGGCACATCATTGCGCACATGTTAAATATCATAAAATATGCTATATCGAGGCAAACATTTCTGACGACAGGAGACAAATAGCGAAGTAAAACAATTTTATTACCATTAAATTGAGTTCAATATCGTTCAAATATTTAGTTCTATGTAGCCTATACTGTATTCATCTTATAATTTAGCCTATTATATTAGTGACTGGAACGAGCTGCAAAAAAATACTCAAACTGGACCGTTTTATCTCCATCTCTTCATTATGGACACTTACAGACAGTTGTAGCTGCTTCAAGTGATTTATTGTTGTCTCTTCCTTCTTGCGTTTTGTGCTGTTGTCTGTGCCCAATAATGTTTGTACCAGGTTTTGTGCTGCTTCAATGTTGTGTTGCTGCAATGCTGTGTTGTTGTTTTAGGTCTCTCTTTATGTAGTGGTGTCTCTCTTGTCGTGATGTGTGTTTAGTCCTATATTTTATTTTTTAATCCCCCGTATGAGGCATTTTGACTTCTGGTAGGCCGTCATTGTAAATAAGAATTTGTTCTTAACTGACTTGCCTAGTTAAATAAAAATATATCCTTCGTTTGTTAGGTTAATTAAAAAACTATCCTTCGCTTGTCAGCAAAGAAATGGTCACAGAAAGACACACCTTAATTTTGTGTTTAGTGGAGATATTCTGTGTATAAAGTGACGCGGAAGGGCGAAGAATCATTAACGACGTAGGCTACTTAGCTGTTCTACGAGTGGTCTGGTGCAGTCGTTAAATAACGACCGTTTTGAATAGCAAGTTTAGTCACGATGGTTTTGGGAAATAGCTCGGATATTTAACGACGCTCCTATGAAGGTTCTAACGACGAACGTAACCTTAAAATGCCTTTGGGAAACCGGGCCTACTCTGGTGGCCACTCTAACAATTAAAATACATTTCTTCAAAAATGGAAGGCAGTCGGTAGGAGGCAAGAACAGGTCGGGACCATTGTAGCCAATGACAGTGTGGCTCAACTGTTTCCACTAGTCACCGCAGCCACAAAGTCAAAATTGGCTATATCGTAAACATTCATGAAAACAAACATTTGCTTTCTGGTTTTAATTTAGGGTTAGGCATAAGGTTAGTAGTAAGGTTAGATTTAAAATCACATTTTAAGAAGATGAATTGTAGAAATTAGCGGGGTTTATGACTTTCTGACAACTGGCACAACCGATATAGGCCTAAAGTGTTTTTTTCAAAGTTGCCGGGATGTCACGTGTCCTACTTAAGTCAGTAAACTCGTAACAACCTCATCAATCCGAAACATCTATTCGATCAAATAAGCAATATGTTTTGTGAACCAAATTCGACACTCTCATTGACCTCCATACAAAAACTCCTTGTTCGGTGACCAAAAAAACGCCACCTCCTGGAGAAGACAGATTTTGTGCCCAGTTATCCTTCTCGCTTAGCCTCTTCCTCTCTGGTTCCCCAACACTTCGTTCTCCTCACCCGGTTTTACATTCGGTTTTCAATTATACACAGTACACACAGGAAAAAAATCATACATATAATTGTTTTCGCCTGACGGCTCCCGAAATCCATATATATCACAGCCCAACGTGCAACATTCGTAGCCTACATTGTTGCAAACTGAAGTAGTGCAACTGTTGCTATCTCTCAATGCTGCATCGTTACATTGTACTATTCATTTGATTCCTTTGGAGTGATTTCAATAAGCTATTAGTAATTGGACATCTTTTTCCTATGTTAAAATGGTTATGCTTGAATTTGACGCACTTCGAACATGTCAACAGGGCTGCCTGTTGACATGCTAATAACGTTTCCCTGACGTTTTTGTCTGCTTTTTCAATCCCGAGGAAATGGACTCGCCTCCCATTTTTTATTGCCCAGTGTCCTGGGGGGAAAGTAACTTGGCGTTGAAGACGACAATGAAAAAATAGCCTACAAGCGATGGTTGATTTAAAACGACTTGTGTCTTACACTTTTGAACTCATTCAAATTGTAGTCTATTACATCTTTTGTTCGTGGGGCTGGTTTCGATTTGTTTTACTGAATGAGTCTGATCGAAAAACGGTCCGTTCTTGACAAAACATTCAATTTTAAAAGGTAGGTAAGAATTAAATGTGCTAATTATTGCTTTGTGAAAAGTTGTTAGTTATATAGAACATATCGGTCATATTCACACACCCGGTGCGGTCATTACCACGAATTGAAATCCTATCGATGAATGATGGTATTTTCTTGGCGGTGTATGATGTGCATTTTAAAACCCTGGCTGCTTGGCTAATCCAGCCACCTGTTTATCACATTTTAATTTATTCTAGTGCTGTCATGTTTTTTTCTCGGCACGTTAACTAGTGGTTCGCGGGTCAACAGTTTGTTCTCTAGCAATTGCTATACGTGTTTAATTACGAATAGATAACAGTTTTTCACTCTAGTATAAACCCTATATTAAATTATCAGGCGGTAAGTACCGGGTTACGCTTTTTTTCTCCCATGTACAGGCGTTTATCCCTCATAATGGGATATGCCACTGAATCGCTCAACCTGTCTAAACTAGAGCAGTTCAGCATGTTCAGAACAGGCGGCGGTGCAAAATGGGAGCTAGGGAGACTGTTACACGGCAAGTGAACTGTGAAGCCTGCCACTGGTCAGTGCTGAGGGTCATTCTATTGAGGGATACTGCGAAGACGTGATTTGGACCATCCATGCGAACCAGCAACATGATTATCGCGACGCATTGTATATTCACAGACATAGGAGGTCAAGGATACCTGGAGGATTTATGCGTTGGGTGTGTATCCATCTGTAGCTAACCATACCCTTTTCTTCTCACCCGCAGTTGGAACTCCGTGAGAAATAGAGATGCGCTCATTAAAGGAAATGGGAACCACACAGACATCCGGAAAACGCATCCACGCGCCACGGCTGCCTCGCATGATGTCAATATGTTTTAACAATACAAAGTATTCCTTCAAGGACCTCGATTGAGATACCGCATATGCCCGCTTGTCATGGGTGCGTCTACGCGGTTATTTTGCTCTGCTCCATATGGTTCTGGAGCGCTTATGCAATGAGACAACCGGGAATTATTAAGTAGGACTAGCCTGCATTGATACATATCACGACAATATGGCTGATCAGAGTAACATCCAGTCTGCTGCTTCCAAAAGCATCCGGCCGTTCAAGTCCAGCGAGGAATACCTGTATGCCATGAAGGAGGACTTGGCCGAGTGGTTTAACACGCTGTATGACCTGGATATAACTGCAGACACCTTTATGGAAGGGCTGGAGACTGGCTGTGCCCTCTGTCGGCATGCCAACAATGTGAATCGAGCAGCGCTGGACTTCCAGATGGAGTACCCGGAGGTTGCACAGTCATTGAGGATGCCAACCAAGGATGTGGTTTTTCAGTCGCGCAACGTGGTCCCTGGGTCGTTTTTGGCTCGGGATAACGTGTCCAATTTCATCGGCTGGTGTCGTCAGGAGCTCTGGATCAAGGATGTTCTGATGTTCGAAACCAACGACATAGTGGAGAAATGCAACGAGAAGAACTTTGTGCTGTGCCTGCTGGAGGTGGCGCGGCGCGGGGCCAAGTTCGGCATGCTGGCCCCAATGCTGATCCAGCTGGAGGAGGAGATCGAGGAGGAGATCCGGGACCAGGAGAACCAGGGGGAGCCCAGTCCAAGCCTACTTCCAATAAGCAGGGCTTTCGTTCGCAAAGAGAGTGTGGTTGATGAACCCGAGCCTGCCTCTTACGCACATTGGCAACAGAAACAGAGGGTGCTGTGTGACATGAGAAACTTAGATGAGTTGGTAAGTAACATCACAGGTGTATTGATTTTCTGATATACCTAAAATGTCATTTGGGAAAGGACTGCACACAATCCCCTCATAACATTACATTTCCATAAGTGTGCAGTAGGCCTAGGATGCAGCAAGTTTTATCTTCAATACATTCACCCATATTGACCAAAAACAAGTTATGAGAGAAATCAAATGTCCTAAAACAAGACCTCCCCCGCCCCTGTGCAAGATAAACAATTTATGTTGTGTTCCATGGTGCCAAAGCAACCCATGGAGCAGTTGAAAGTAGGCCTAACCTACAGAAATGCTCACCCAGAGTTAAAAACATTACTGTGCCAGTAGTGAAGGGCCCTCTTTGAAAAACACATCTCCCTGACATGTTGATGTCACTACACCCTGTTCTCCTGTGTGTGTTCAAGGTGGACACTGCCTTACTGATCTGTGTCGGCGTGTTTGCCTCCCAATTCCACAAATTATCTCACCCACAGTCTCTAAAATGTTAGGTGGGTATCTCGTGACATTTCTCAAGGACTCCTCCAGGGTGAAATGTCAGTTCAGCCCCTGCCTCTACAAAGTGGTTGGCAGCCAGGGGAGCTACTGCTCCTTGTTATTTGTTCATGTGGAACAGTGCAGCTGTTTGATAATTATTATCATAGATGGATACATGCTGACGTTACACTTTTATACACAATCTATTATCCATTTATAACTTGATGCTTCCATTTGCATTCAGGTGGGGTGTAGTGTTTTCCCCTGGGCTGCAAAGCAGTGTTCTACCTCTCAACGTCCAGTCCCACTGGCTGGTCCACATTGCGGCCTGGCTGCCAGACAGACGTGTGTGTGTGTGTGTGTGTGTGAGCACGAGAGAGACATCGTTAGAGACAGAGAGACTAACAGGCAGACAGGGGTTAGCTGGTGGAACATGTGCTTGGCTTATGAGGGGGAGAGGAGTTAATATTTTGGTGCGGATGAGCCGAGTGAGGACAATGGCATCCTTTCACACCACAGATGAGAAAGAGAGCAGGGGAGAGACAGTCAGCAGACATACTCATGCCCACTTGGCCCTCTATAGTACTCAGATGGCCGAGCACTAATTGCTGGATCACAACCATGAACACTGGCTTCTGAGGGCATACAGAGGTACTATGTACCCAACCTCTGACCTAGTACCAGTACCCACATACACTTACTGCCATAACCGGTTTTATACGCTATTATTACTATTTCAGACCTCTTTAAACAAGGCTAACTGCTGATGTTCCTATGAGAATGTGCGAGGGCAAGGGGGGTGAGACCTGGTGTCTTACCTTATCATTATGGTGTACAGTGTACACACCCATCCGCCCACATCACTAAGAGCTAGTCAGGGACATGCACTTGCTGTGTCCCATTTTCTAAGGGGCAGTATGACTCACCGTGCACGCTGAGTGAACTACATACATTTCTGCTACCCTGAAAGCCTCTTTCTGTCTATCTGAATAAAGTGCCTGGGTGCTGGAGGAAAACTGCCTGCATCAGCAACATGAGGCAGTTCTCTCAGTAAGAAATCAGGAGGGCACAGAAAGGGGGAGGAACACAGCCCAGCAGCATTATTAGCCACAGTCCTGCATGGTATTAAAGAGTATAGCATTACAGTACTGCACTGTGTTCCTGTAAATGTGCTACGGCATACTGTTCAAATTATTGCAGCTCGTTGAAATACATTTTGGTCGATAGATCTCCTCATACAGTATTTAATATCTCTTTTGGATCATAATGATACTGAGGCAGGCCAGTCAATGACGTCCCATATCCAGACTATATAGGCCAGGAAATTAACAGAAATCCAACTTTTGTATGACTGGAGGGCTTTAGATTCAATAACGATCAACAAAGCCAGCCACTGAATCACCACTATGCCGCAAAGCATCATGGGTCATCCATAACCGTAGTCGCAAGTATTCTCTGCATTGCACTCGCCCTGGCATTCCCCTCTTTTTTTCTCTCAATATAGTAGCTTCCCAGGGGATTAGTCTCTGTGGAATTACTGGAAACCTCATTGTCTCTAGTGATGAGAGATAGATGGAGAGAAATAAAGTTGAAGGGCTTAGTGATATTTTCATTGGTCCACAGCTGTGACACCAGCTTGACAGAGCAGTCATGCTTGCCTTGTGGCGTGTCAGGGGTGTTTTTTTTCCTCTCTCTCTCTCTCTCTCTCTCTCTCTCTCTCTCTCTCTCTCTCTCTCTCTCTCTCTCTCTCTCTCTCTCTCTCTCTCTCTCTCTCTCTCTCTCTCTCTCTCTCTCTCTCTCTCTCTCTCTCTCTCTCTCTCTCTCTCTCTCTCTCTCTCTCTCTCTCTCTCTCTCTCTCTCTCTCTCTCTCTCTCTCTCTCTCTCTCTCTCTCTCTCTCTCTCTCACTCACTCACTCACTCACTCACTCACTCACTCACTCACTCACTCACTCACTCACTCACTCACTCACTCACTCACTCACTCACTCACTCACTCACTCACTCACTCACTCATTAAATATTGAAGGCTGTTTAGAGGAGGTGTTTAGGAAGACAGCTGAGGACAGAAGTTCTTTAACCCTGGTGACCCAGTCTTTAACCCAGTCTGTGGGTTAACTGACATAAACAATTTAAGTACCGGCAGGAGTCTGGCTCAGGGATAGTTTCCTGATCACTCTTAGGATGCCATTCGGTTACATGACAGCATGTAATGTCATTTATTGTAATGGATCACTCATGACTAGAGGTCGACCGATTATGATTTTTCAACGCCGATGTGTCACGCCTTGGTCATAGTGTTTTGTGTTTTCGTTATATATTTTGGTCAGGCCAGGGTGTGACATGGGTTTATGTGTTGTGTTTCGTATTGGGGTTTTATATAGGATTTGGGATTGCTAATGATTAGAGGTGTGTCTAGTTAGGTTTGGCTGCCTGAGGCGGTTCTCAATCTGAGTCAGGTGATTCTCGTTGTCTCGGATTGGGAACCGTATTTAGGTAGCCTGGGTTTCGCTTTGTATTTCGTGGGTGATTGTTCCTGTCTCTGTGTAGTTTCACCAGATAGGCTGTAGTTAGGTTTCACGTTCCGTTTGTTGTTTTGTATTTAATAGTTATTTCATGTATCGTCATTTTTCTCATTAAAATATCATGAGTAACCACCACGCTGCATTTCGGTCCTCTCTTTCTACAAACGAAGAACGCCGTTACACGATGCCGATTATTGGAGGACCAAAAAAAGCCTGTACCGATTAATCGGTCGATAAAAAAATAAAAAAAAATAATGTATTTGTAATAATGACAATTACAACAATACTGAATGAACACTTATTTTAACTTAGTATAATACATCAATAAATTCAATTTAGCTTCAAATAAATAATGAAACGTGTTCAATTTGGTTTAAATAATGCAAAAGCAAAGTGTTGGAGAAGAAAGTAAAAGTGCAATATGTGCCATGTAAGAAAGCTAACGTTTAAGTTCCTTGCTCTGAACATGAGAACATATGAAAGCTGGTGGTTCCTTTTAACAGGAGTCTTCAATATTCTCAGGTAATAAGTTTTAGGTTGTAGTTATTATAGAACTATTTCTCTCTATACCATTTGTATTTCATTAACCCTTGACTATTGGATGTTCTTATAGGCACTTTAGTATTGCCAGTGTAACAGTATAGCTTCCGTCCCTCTCCTCGCCTCTACCTGGGCTCGAACCAGGAACACATCATCAACAGCCACCCTCGAAGCAGCGTTACCCATGCAGAGCAAGGGGAACAACCACTCCAAGTCTCAGAGTGAGTGACGTTTGAAACGCTATTAGCGCGCACCCTGCTAACTAGCTAGCCATTTTACATCGGTTACACCAGCCTAATCTCGGGAGTTGATAGGCTTGAAGTCATAAACAGCTGCTGGCATATGCTCTAAAGTGCTGTTTGAATGAATGCATACGAGCCTGCTGCTGCCTACCATCGCTCAGTCAGACTGCTCTATCAAATCATAGACTTAGTTATAACATGATAACACACAGAAATACGAGCCTTTGATCATTAATATGGCCGAATCCGGAAACTCATCTCGAAAACAAAACGTTTATTCTTTCAGTGAAATACGGAACCGTTCCATATTTTATCTAACGGGTGGCATCCATAAGTCTAAATATTTCTGGTTTCTGGTTTCACCTGGTTAATATTGCCTGCTAACCTGGATTTCTTTTAGCTAAATATGCAGGTTTAAAAAATATATACTTCTGTGTATTGATTTTAAGAAAGGCATTGATGTTTATGGTTAGGTATTGGAGCAATAATACGCACCACATTGATTATATGCATCGCAGGACACGCTAGATAAACTAGTAATATCATCAACCATGTGTAGTTAACTAGTGATTATGATTGATTGATTGTTTTTAATAAGATAAGTTTAATGCTAGCTAGCAACTTACCTTGGCTTACTGCATTCGCGTAACAGGCATGCTCCTCATGGAGTGCAATGTAATCAGGTGGTTAGAGCATTGGACTAGTTAACTGTAAGGTTGCAAGATTGAATCCTCCGAGCTGACAAGGTAAAAATCTGTCGTTCTGCCCCTGAACGAGGAAGTTAACCCACCGTTCCTAGGCCGTCATTGAAAATAAGAATGTGTTCTTAACTGACTTGCCTAGTTAAATAAAGATTAAATAAAGGTGTAAAAAAAAAAATCGGCCAAATCGGTGTCCAAAAATACCGATTTCCGATTGTTATGAAAACTTGAAATCGGCCCTAATTAATCGGCCAATCCGATTAATCGGTCGACCTCTACTCATGACTGCATGGCCAGGCATGACTCCAACACCATCATTAAGTTTGCCCATGACACAACAGTGGTAGGCCTGATCACCGACAACGATGAGACAGCCTATAGGGAGGAGGTCAGAGCCCTGACCGTGTGGTGCAAGGACAACAACCTCTCCCTCAACGTGATCAAGACAAAGAAGATGATTGTGGACTACAGGAAAAGGAGGGCCGAGCACGCCCCCATTCTCATCGACGGGGCTGTAGTGGAGCAGGTTGAGAGTTTCAAGTTCCTTGGTGTCCACATCACCAACAAACTAACATGGTCCAAGCACACCAAGACAGTTGTGAAGAGGGCACGACAAAACCTATTCCACCTCAGGAGACTGAAAAGATTTGGCATGCGTCCTCAGATCCTCAAAAGGTTCTACAGCTGTACCATCGAGAGCATCCTGAGTGGTTGCATCACTGCCTGGTATGGCAACTGCTCGGCCTCCGACTGCAAGGCACTGCAAATCAAATCAAATGTATTTATATAGCCCTTCGTACATCAGCTGATATCTCAAAGTGCTGTACAGAAACCCAGTCTAAAACCCCAAACAGCAAGCAATGCAGGTGTAGAAGCACGGTGGCTAGGAAAAACTCCCTAGAAAGGCCAAAACCTAGGAAGAAACCAGGCTATGTGGGGTGGCCAGTCCTCTTCTAGCTGTGCCGGGTGGAGATTATAACAGAACATGGCCAAGATGTTCAAATGTTCATAAATGACCAGCATGGTCTATTAATAATAAGGCAGAACAGTTGAAACTGGAGCAGCAGCACGGTCAGGTGGACTGGGGACAGCAAGGAGTCATCATGTCAGGTAGAGAATTAGAGAGAGCATATGTGGGGTGGCCAGTCCCCTTCTGGCTGTGCCGGGTGGAGATTATAACAGAACATGGCCAAGATGTTCAAATGTTCATAAATGACCAAATCGAATAATAATAAGGCAGAACAGTTGAAACTGGAGCAGAAACTGGAGCAGCAGCACGGCCAGGTGGACTGGGGACAGCAAGGAGTCATCATGTCAGGTAGTCCTGGGGCATGGTCCTAGGGCTCAGGTCCTCCTCCGAGAGAAAGAAAGAGATAAGGAGAGAATTAGAGAACACACACTTAGATTCACACAGGACACCGAATAGGACAGGAGAACTGACCCTAGCCCCCCGACACATAAACTACTGCAGCATAAATACTGGAGGCTGAGACCGGAGGGGTCAGGAGACACTGTGGCCCCATCCGAGGACACCCCCGGACAGGGCCAAACAGGAAGGATATAACCCCACCCACTTTGCCAAAGCACAGCCCCCACACCACTAGAGGGATATCTTCAACCACCAACTTACCATCCTGAGACAAGGCTGAGTACAGCCCACAAAGATCTCCGCCATGGCACAACCCAAGGGGGGGGCACCAACCCAGACAGGATGACCACATCAGTGAATCAACCCACTCAGGTGACGCACCCTTTCCAGGGACGGCATGAGAGAGCCCCAGTAAGCCAGTGACTCAGCCCCTGTAATAGGGTTAGAGGCAGAGAATCCCAGTGGAAAGAGGGAAACCGGCCCGGCAGAGACAGCAAGGGCGGTTCGTTGCTCCAGAGCCTTTCCGTTCACCTTCCCACTCCTGGGCCAGACTACACTCAATCATATGACCCACTGAGTCTTCAGTAAAGACTTAAAGGTTGAGACCGAGTTTGAGTCTCTGACATGGGTAAGCAGACCGTTCTATAAAAATGGAGCTCTATAGGAGAAAGCCCTGCCTCCAGCTGTTTGCTTAGAAATTCTAGGGACAATTAGGAGGCCTGCGTCTTGTGACTTGTGACTGCAGAGGGTAGTGTGTACGGCCCAGTACATCACCGGGGCCAAGCTTCCTGCCATCCAGGACCTGTATACCAGGCGGTGTCAGAGGGAGGCCCTAAAAAATGTCAAAGACTCCAGCCACCCTAGTCATAGACTGTTCTCTCAGCTACCGTACTGCAAGCGGTACCGGAGTGCCAAGTCTAGGTCCAAGAGACAGCTTCTACCCCAAGCCATAAGACTCCTAAACATCTAATAAAATGGCTACCCAGACTATTTGCATTGCCCCTCCCCCCTCTTCTATGCTGCTGCTACTCTCTGTTATTATCTATGCATAGTCACTTAAATAACTCTACCTACATGTACATATTACCTCGACAACTGGTGCCTCCGCACATTGATTCTGTACCGGTACCCCCTGTATATAGCCCTGCTATTGTTATTTACTGCTGCTCTTTACTTATTTGTTATTTTTATCCCTTGTGTTATTACTCTATACTACACTTAGTCATTAGGTATGGGCTTATGTATAGGTGTGAAATATGATTCAGGGTCCCATTTTAAAATAGGCCAATGTAGTTTTTAGACAGTGAGCAGTCAACCTCTTCCTGCTCTGACTGCAGGTCGGCTAGCGTCTCCAGGATGTGTGATGAAACCCCAGATAGGTGTCATATCGCAGGGAAAAGCTGAAGTGTATCTGTTGTCTGAGGGCGACTCAGTTCCTCTGTTTGTTTTCCTGGTTACCACAAAGCCCTGATATAAATACCCCAGGTTGATTCCCACTGCCCTGTCACTCAGCTCTTACTCATCACACACACACACACACACACACACACACACACACACACACACACACACACACACACACACACACACACACACACACACACACACACACACACACACACACACACACACACACACACACACACACACACACACACACACACACACACACACACACGACTTCCCATTGAAGTTTGAGGAACCAGTGTCATGCTATCCTGAAAATTCCCCCACCCACCATTTGACCCTATTCCTGCAGGTGTGCCTTGATACAATGAGACAGGCAGCTGCTGGCTTGTGCATACAGTCCAAACAACTTTTATCCTTTGACAGTAGAAGATTTTCTCAAGTATGAACCATCCCATATTTACCTACCTCCTCCAGAGATTATGATAATGATAAGTCCCAAAACTGTCTAGATCCCTTCAGAATCCAATGGCAATAAGACATGCCAAACTAACTACACAAACACCCTTTTCTGTGTGTTTTCTTGGCCCTGCAGTGTGTTGTTGTATCAACTGGGCTTGGAGAGCATTCAGGCCTTGAGGTTAGTGGCCTACGTACAACAATGATACAGGCTCATGAACAACAACGAATACATAAAACATACTCGGCCACGAATGCATATGCACAGCTTTTAATGCGTATGCACATTCACATACTACACATATTCACATACTACAGGCAGGCTTCACATATAGGGACACACACATTTGCCAGCCAGCATGCAGCCTCAAAGACAATAACAGCAGACCCTAGGAGCTCTGCCTCAGGTCTAAAAGGATGCTTTGTATGCTGCTCTCTCTCTCCCTCCATCTATCTCATTCTTTCAGACAAAATGTTTCATGTGTCTTCACCCTCAGACTCCAAGACTCAGTCATTCATTTAATAAATGCTCAACAACCCCCACAGCCCCCATCCCTTCCCCCACATACTTCCCTTGGGGATGATAAGGCAATGCTTTATTGGTGGCAGAGGAGATGAGAAGGAAGAGACTGCCAGTGTTGCCAACACTGTAAACTATGGCTGTCATCTCACAGTGAGATGGAATGATTGGCCCTGATGGTGTGGGTGTCGACACAGGAAGAGGAGCAGACACCAGGAGGGTGAGTGGGAGGCGGGGTGACGTGGGCTATATGTCTTCTGTGAACACTGTGCCCCATTAACCTTATGGTCCAATTCATGTATTCAGAAAACAGAGAGAAACACAATAACAGATAGTATGCCTGGAGTGTCTTTACTGTACACTCTGCTACAGCCGACTGTGATGGATTTTACACACAGGGATAGATGGTGTGTGTGTGTGTGTGTGTGTGTGTGTGTGTGTGTGTGTGTGTGTGTGTGTGTGTGTGTGTGTGTGTGTGTGTGTATGTGTGTGTGTGTGTGAGAAAGAGAGGAAAAGTAGGTCATCATGGCTGGCAGTGTCAGGCTCATGGGCGTTGCTAGGGGAGCATATCTCAGTGTTTCTGTTTGCATCGTCACACACACACTTATTGGGAGAGTTTTCTACATGAGGTCAGTGCACGGACTAACTGGGCCCTAAATGTTTTAGCATTTAAGATTATTTATTAGTCCAGCTGACTAATACAGAACAGACCTCTCTCTCTCTCGCCTCCGCTCTCCATCATGTGGCAGGAAATAGACCAATGGGCTGACTTCACAGATGGTTGTCAGTTCTATTTCATTATTGCAATGTCTAGCTAGGTTTACAGTGGAAACTGCTTGTGCACATGCTTAATGTCATGTGTGTTTTTGTTTGGGTGAGTAGTCTTGCTTTGTGCCTCCCCCCAGCTGAGCCCTGCCTGGAGTCTCAGGCTTAGACTGGCGGAATTAGGAATCACTGTCTATAGCCAGTCACTCATATAACATTGGCAGACGACAATTAGACTACAGACTGATGATAAAACAACAAGGCAACAGTAAACATGTCGTCCCCCACTAATGATACACACACATTTCAGTTCATTACTATATCTTCTGCCTTGGGCCAATCAGTGTAATTTTGTAAAAGCCGGATCTCTATGGCGAGACGCATCATTCACCCAGGTTTCGTCCAGTGCTGTCTGAGATATCATGTGTGACTAACGAAAGGACGGACGGACAGAGACCGATCCACAGTTCCCGCCTCGATTTCATCGTGGGGGACAATAAAGCACTCTTCCATCATGTGATATGGACGGAGATGAGGATTGTCTGGTGTCTCGTCATGGTGATCCGAACAGCTCACCAGCTCAAAAATTCTTCCTTTCATTTAATTTTGAACTGGAAATGACCTGAACCCTGTTTCTGAAATCATCAGTTTCTCCTAAAGTCAGATATGTCCTCTGCATGGCAATGTGATGTGTTAAAATGGAGGCAGTCCAATGTTATCACGGCTGGTTTACCTCCTCCCCCAACCAATGTCAAATCTCTGAGTAGACACGTGTTTTTCATTGTCACACAGCACAAAACAGAAGAGTGGTCATGTGGTCAAAAAATAGGTTTCCAGAAAACAACACTTCCTTTAAATTATAGGTGATGTCCCACATTTTTCCCCTTGAGCAAGGTTACTTATATGATTCGCCTTACTAAAATACAGAGTGGTTTATTGTTTCGAAAAGATAGCTCACTTTTGCGAAGGCTGCAGCATCAACAAAGAAGCTAAATAAATGTAATTATAACTGTACTTTTCATCTCTAAGTAACAGTGTTGCCATTCTATCCATAGTCCCAAAGTAAATGTTCTTGGTAGTAGTTGACATTCTCATTTATCTGGATAACCTGGAGGGTTGGTCCCTGTTCTCCCCATCCTCAGCTGGTCTAGCCTGTTGGTGTAGGATGCAGTAGGGAGTGTTCTTACAAGCACCCGCATGATCCATCCAACAATGCTGCTCCCCCCCAGGTGTTGGTTCAACGGCACCCTTTCATCCCCGTAAACCTGTCCTGAGTCACACCAATTTCGAGCCTATGAGAAAAAATGCTGGCTGAGTAGGCCAATCACATTTTCTTTGTTTTGACCCACGACCGTTTGTCTTTTGAGACAAGGTGATTGAATAAGTTTTAGTGGTCTCTGCATCCAGTGTTTTTAGGATGTAGCCTAAATGAGAGGCTAAAGCAGTAATCCCCCCTGAAGTTCCAGATATGCTCCTCCATTTCAATCCGCTCCCTGTGTCCTAGATTCAATTTCAAGAAGCTTCCATCGCTCATCTGATTGTATGGTTTGTGTTGGGACGTGTCCAGGCATTTCTAGAGATCCCCACCATGAAGCAGAGGCTGGGACACAGTCATCCCTTTATTGCAAAAGCAGCTTAGCATATTGTGGCTAAGGGAACACAACTAAACATATACAAAACTCCGCTAGACCGTCATTTACTGGCATTTCACAACCGTCATAACAATAACTGCTACATTCCAAAAATATTACATGAAGAGGGATCGTTGACATAAACAAATCACCCAATCCCATTTCCTCTGTGTCCCAATGAGGTACAGTGGTGTGTTCCTGGGGGTTGGAAAAGCCTCACCCCTCACTTTATGTCCTCCATGGCCTACCCTCCGCTCTCCTCCGTCCCTATGTAGGACAGGAAGGAAGGTAATAAGGAGTTGATTACCTCAATCTCTGTTGGAGGCAGAGAATCAGAGACCACGAATATGGTGTGTGGACTCAATTATCAAAGAGAAAACAAAAAACATATCCTGCAATTACACCCTGCTTCAAGGGAAACTCAGGAACACTAATTAATCTGAGTTTCACATCTCTGTCTCTCGTTGTTCATTGATCACAGCAGTGTTGTGTTTTCATACCATCCCTACAGATACATGTGAACATTCTCCAGCTGATGTTGAGATGATTACAGTAAATTCCTTCCTAGTTTAGTTAAGGGTGTACTGTGAGACTATCTGAATCTAACTGCAGATGTAGGGCCTTGGTTCTTTCTCTGTCTCTCTCTCTCTCGCTCACACACACGTCACAGCTCTTCGGCACGTTCCCCATGTGACCGACACCCATCCATAATTCATCCCCTAGCTCTCTCTCACAGCGCTCCAGTTCCACATGCTTCCTGCGTGACCTCGCGTTTTCCCTCCCCTAGCACTGTTCCACATCAGTGTTTTAGTCTCACGCTCTTGTGTCTGTTTGAGTGATTCTCCGAGCTTGTTGTGTTGTACAAGGTTCGTTTTTTGTCTAAGACCCAGCAGTCACCAAAATGTGATTTCGGATGATGCAATTAGATTCCACAACGATTATTTGAAATAGTTAACGGATATTTAAACAAACAAAGCTCAATGGAATGTCTCAGACCATGTGTCGTTGAGGGATCTTTTTGTAACCAGGTTGATATTTTCACTGTATATTTACAACCCTCAACTCTATGACCTCCTCTGGAGGAAAACTTATGACCTCAGCCCAAAGGGGTTGTGGGAGGTGTCTTCTGGGGCTGGAAGGAGAGACCGCTGAAAGGCTGTACTAAAGAAAGAAAAAAGAAAACAAATGGTCTGTTAAAAAAAGGAAGGATAAGGCTGTGTGTGTCTGTAACCAGGGGGATATTTCCATTAACTCACTGGCTGGGGTTTTTCCAAACAGGGTTTGTCCACATAGTGAAAGAACGACTGAGAGACTAAAAGGAGACTTGGAGAGCAAGCAGAGCTGAAAAGGGCAGTGAAAGAAATAAATGACAGACCGAGAAAGACTCTGTGAGAGACAGGAGGGACGATAGAAAGAGATGAAGAGGCACTGATAGACTAGCAGATGGAGAAGGAGAGAGTGGGAGAAAGAAAACAGGAAACAGAATACAGTAGAGAGAGAGAGAGAGAAGGCAGTGGGAGGCTAATGATTTAGTATGTAGTCCTGGGGAGACAGGTGAGACAGAGTTCTTAACACTGATTCCACCCTCACTTTAATTAGTAGGGGGAATAAAGACAGCTATTTTAGGAAAATAAGCCATAATCTGGAAAATGAGCCAGTCATAACCTGCAACACTGATGCTGCATCTAGCTAATATACTATATATGGATGGTATACTGTCTTCTTCAATGGATACCTGGCTAGGTATCATTTCATCTATGTTGATCTAATTATTTATTTTCTTAGTGTGATTAATTCCTTGAGCGACTACCGAGAGCCTTTCCCTTGTTTCTCTAATGTGTTTAGACTGGACATGTGCTCCTGTCTATACAGTACATATGGAGTACAGCAGTCCCTGTTTGTTTGTCCTTGCTCAGCTCGCCTCTCTTTGTCCTCTGTGATGTTGTCGGTCTCTCTCCTCACCGTCTCTCGGTCCACAAGTGTGCACACGCCTTTGTTTGAGAGAGCTGCCAAGAATAACATCAAAGTTGGCCAATCCCGGTCGAGAGAGAGAGCCCTTGCAATGCAGGCCTCTCTCGCCCCCACCCTAGAGTTCTGTCTGACTCCACTGTGCTTAATAAGCACCCCAACCACATACAGCACAGTACCAGAGCCGTCTCTCTCTCTCATTTTGTCTCAACACCACTGGAACCACAGGCTCATTTACGTCATCCCTTTGACTTTAGTTAGAGCCTCACCTTATTGTCCATCAAAGTACTGCTCTGCGGTCAGGAGGTCCCTACAGCAGTGTGTGTGTGTTGTAATGTGAACTCTTTTAATTTTTATTTAGCTTTATATGTATTCCTTGATGACATTTTATACTGCAGCAACGAGCTGGACTAAGTGTTCCAGGCAGCTTATGCAATAATTGGCGAGGGAGGGGAGGGGCTCTCCATTACTCAGGTACTGAGGGACCTCTGCACTGCTGAAAACTGAGACACACATAGACGAACAGGGCTAGCCATGTCTCACCCTAATGTAATAATGTCACTGTGCTGTTGACACACACACAACTCAGGACCAGAGGGGATTTGGTCATGATCATGGATATGAGTAAGCATGATCTCATAGGAAGAGTTGAAATGAAGAATAAGGAAGGTTGAACAGAGACTGAACAGTTTGTGCTTCTTGTTGTTCCCTTCTGTAGCTGTATGAATATGGAGTGTCATGTTTCATTGGCTGTGGGTGCTAAACAGGCCTGTGTTGTCTCTTCTCCAGGTGCGGGAGATCCTGGGCCGTTGCTCCTGCCCCGCCCAGTTCCCAATGACCAAGGTGTCTGAGGGGAAGTACAAAGTGGGAGACTCCAGCGCTCTGATTTTCATACGGGTATGAACTGACCATTAACCTTTACCCCATCTACTTATCCAGACTATAAGAGTCAGCAACCATCCTTAGGTCAAGTGTGTGTGTGTATAATATATTTGTATTTATGAGGGATCCCCATTAGCTGCTGCTAAGGAAAGATTAAGGGAATTACATCACAAAACAATAAAAATAGTGCATTTAGAAAGTATTCAGACCCCTTGAGTTTTTCCAATTCCAGTGATTACAGCAGGGTATGACGCTACAAGCTTGGCACACCTGTATTTGGGGTGTTTCTCCCATTCTTCTCTGCAGATCCTCTCAAGCTCTGTCAGGTTGGATGGGGAGAGTTGCTGCACAGCTATTTTCAGGTCTCTCCAGAGATGTTCGATGGGGTTCAAGTTCGGGCTCTGGCTGGGAAACAAGGACATTCAGAGACTTGTTCCAAAGCCACTCTTGTGGTGTCTTGGCTGTGTGCTTAAGGTCATTGTCCTGTTGGAAGGTGAACCTTAGGACCACAGACTGGGGCGGAGTGCTCTGGAGCAGATTTTCATCAAGGATCTCTCTCTGTACTTTGCTCCGGACTAGTCTCCCTGCCACTGAAAAACATCCCCACAGCATGATGCTGCCACCACCATACTTCATCGTCGGGATGATGCCAGGTTTCCTCCAGGTGTGATGCTTGGCATTCAGGTCATCATACAAGATAATCTTGTTTCTCATGGTCAGAGTCCTTTAGGAGCCTTTTAGCAAATTCCAAGTGGGCTGTCATGTGCCTTTTACTGAGGATTGGCTTCCGTCTGGCCACTGTACCATCAAGGCCTGATTGATGGGGTGCTGCAGAGATGGGTGCCCTTTTGGAAGGTTGTCCCATCTCCACAGAGGAACTCTGAAGCTCTGTCAGAGTGACCATCGGTTCTTGGTCACCTCCCTGACAAAGGCCCTTCTCCCCCCATTTGCTCAGTTTGGTTGGGCGGACAGTTCTAGGAAGAGTCTATGTGGTTCCAAACTTCTTCCATTTAAGAATGATGGACGCCACTGTGTTCATGGGGACCTTCAATGCTGCAGAAAGGTGGTGTTGGTACCCTTCCCCAGATCTGTGCCTCGACACAATCCTGTCTCGGAGCTCTACGGACAATTCCTTCGACTTCATTTCTTGGTTTTTGCTCTGACATGCACTGTCAACTGTGGGACCTTATATAGACAGACATGTGCCTTTCCAAATCATGTCCAATCAATTTAATTTACCACAGGTTGATAGGATATGATAAGATATGTTGCCACGACTGCCATGTTGCATTTCCATCCCAAAGCCCTTGCTTGGAAGTGTATTTCGTCAGACTGCCAAGAACCTTGCCTTCATCCAGGCCAAGTTGGCGAGACACGGTAGTAATGACACCATAGGCCTGGTTGATCTCTGCACCAGACAGGATGCTCTTGCCAGCATACTTGGGGTCCAACATGTATGCTGCGGCGTGTATCGGCTTCAGGCAGAAGTCTTCATGATTTTTGATGTATTTCAGAACTGCAGTTTCCTCTGCTTGGAGCAACAGTGAAGTGGACAGGGCAATACGGATTTCTTCTCTTACATCTGCAAGCAGAGTCTTAACATCAGACAGGATGGCATTGTCTCCCGCAATCCATGCAAGGTCTAATGCTGTAGGTTTCAGGAGTTTCAGGCTGCTTACCACTCTATCCCAACATACATCATCCAGGAGGATCGTCTTGATGGGGCTGTCCATATCGGCAGACTGTGATATGGCCATTTCTTGAAGAGACTCCTTCCCCTCCAGGAGACTGTCAAACATGACAACACCCCCCCCAGTGGGTGTTGCTTGGCAGCTTCAATGCGGTGCTCTTATTCTTCTCACTTTGCTTGGGGAGGTAGATTGCTGCTATAACTTGATGACCCTTCACATACCATTTCATTGGCTCTCTTGTAGAGGATATCCATTGTTTTCAATGCCATGATGTCCTTGAGGAGCAGATTCAATGCATTAGCAGCCCAGCCAATGGGTGTGATGTGAGGGTAGGACTCCTCCACTTTAGACCAAGCAGCCTTCATGTTCACAGCATCGTCTGTAACCAGTGCAAATACCTTATGTGGTCCAAGGTCATTGATGACTGCCTTCAGCTCACCTGCAATGTAGAGACCGGTGTGTCTGTTGTCCCTTGTATCTGTGCTCTTGCAGAATACTGGTTGAGGGGTGGAGATGTAGTTAATTATTCCTTGCCCACGAACATTCAACACCCATCAGAGATGATTGCAATATGGTCTGCTTTCTCTATGATTTGCTTGACCTTCACTTGAACTTTGTTGAACTCTGCATCCAGCAAATGAGTAGATAAAGCATGTCTGGTTGAAGGGGTTTATGCTGAAAGAACTTTCAGAAATCTCTTCCAATACACATTGCCTGTGAGCACCAGACGTGAACCAGTTGCATACACAGCTCGAGCAATCAGCATTTCTTTGACTACGTTCCTCCATTGAGTCAACAAACACTTCTGATTCCAGGAGGACCATGAGCTGTTGCTATCGATAAGGTGTCCGATTCATCATTTTCACCTTGAATAGAAGTAGAGGGACTTTTCTCAGAGGTTGTTTGTTGTGAGCGCTGAGGTAACTTTATGCACTTGGCCAGATGATTCTGCATCAAAGTTGCATTCTTAAAATATGATTTGGCACAGTATTTGCAAATGTACCCAGCTTTTCCTTCTACATTAGCTGCAGTGAAATGTCTCCACACATCTTTCCTGTAAAGATTAGAAATACGTTTTAAAAAAGTATTCCAGGTACAGATAAATAGATGAAACAACTCCTTTGTAAGATACATGTTTTAAAATGAAACAGGTGAATTAACACTCCTCAGTAAGCAGACTCATGCAAGCTAAAACCTACATGGTAGCAAAAACTAACTAGCATAAATTGTTAACAAGTTAGAAATGATTTAAACACACTTTGCTGTAGGCTATTATTTTCTAGTTTATGAACATCAAGGCAGACACACAGTGAATTTATACTGAACAAAAATATTAACCCAACATGCAACAATTTCATTTTTTTTACTGAGTTACAGTTCAAAGGAAATCAGTCAATTGAAATACATTCATTAGGCCCTAATCTATGGTTTTGACATGACTTGGGAGCCAGTCCCACCAACTACAGAGCCAGGCCCAGCCAATCAGAATTTGTTTTTCCCCACAAAAGGACTTTAATACAGAAACACTCCTCAGTTTCATCAGCTGTCCAGGTGGCTGGTCTCAGATGATCCCGCAGGTGAAGAAGCCGGATGACGAGGTCCTGGGTTGGTGTGGTTACACGTGGTCTGCGGTTGTGAGGCCGGTTGGATGTACTGCCAAATTCTCTAAAATGAAGTTGGAGGTGGTTTATGGTAGAGAAATTAACATTAAATTCGCTGGCAACAGCTCTGGGGGACATTCCTGCAGTCAGCATGCCAATTGCACGCTCCTTCAAAACTTGAGATGTCTGTGGTGTTGTGTGACAAAACTGCACTTTTTAGTGCCTTTTTATTGTCCCCCAGCACAAGGTGCACCTGTGTAATGATCATGCTGTTTAAAAAGCTTCTGGATGTGCCACACCAGTCAGATGGATGGATTCTCTTGGCAAAGGAGAAATGCTCACTAATAGGGATATAAACAAATTAGTAAAACATACGACATAAATCAGCTTTTTGTGCATATGGGACATTTCAAGGATCTTTTATTTCAGCTCCTGAAACATGCGACCAACACTTTACATGTTGCGTATCATATAGTTTTTCAGTATTGATTTTTTTCTCTCAACATTCTGATATGCCAGTGGTCAAGTGGCCGACAAGCCTCTGCAGTGCACACACACACACACGTAGCCTATAGTTCATAATTTTCGTCACCGCTAAAGAGAAATAGGTGGCGCTACAAAGGTGGCGCTACAAAGTATTAACTTAAGGGGGCTGAATAATTTTGCACGCCCAATTTCAGTTTTTGATTTGTTAAAAAAGTTTGAAATATCCAATAAATGTCGTTCCACTTCATGATTGTGTCCCACTTGTTGTTGATTCCTCACAAAAAAATACAGTTTTATATCTTTATGTTTGAAGCCTGAAATGTGGCAAAAGGTCGCAAAGTTCAAGGGGGCCGAATACTTTCGCAAGGCACTGTAATGTGCCACGTTGAAAGTCAGAGCTCTTCAGTCAGGCCATTCTACTGACTGTCTATGGAGATTATGGCAGTGTGCTCAATTTTATGTACCCGTCAGCAATGGGTATGGCTGAAATAGCCGAATCCACTAATTTGAAAGGGTTGTCGACACATATACACACACAAAAGTTTCTGCATTGACCCATCACATACGCTGCTGCTAACTGTTTATTACCTATCCTGTTGCTTAGTCACTTTATCCCTACCTATATGTGCTCATCTACCTCAATTACCTCGTACCCCTGCACATAGACTCTGTAGTGGTACATGCATATAGCCAAATTATCGTTACTTATTGTGTATTTATTCCTCAAGTCATTTGTTCTACTATTTAAAAATTCTCAGCATTGTTGGGAAGTAAGTAAGTTCGGGCTAGTAAGTAAGCATTTCACTGTTCGTCTACACCTGTTGTTTATGCAGCATGTGACAAATATAATTGGATTAGATTTGATATTGATTTCAACATGTGAATACCTCACAAACACAAGTAGTGATGCAGTCAGTCAATCTCTCTCCTCTAAGGTTGGGGGAGATTGACATGCATGTTATTGATGCTAACTCTCCATGTACATTTAAGGGCCAGCCGTTCTGCTCTCTTCTGGGCCAACTGTCATTTGCCCATGTCCCTCTCTGTGGCTCTTGAACATATGACTGGGCAGTAGTACAGATGTGACAAAACTAGGGCCTGCAGGACATTTGTTTATAGCAACATCAAGAAAGCAGAGTAGCATTTTATTACAGACAGACATCTTCCCATCTAGCCACCGTTTTATCAATATGTTTTGTACCATGACAGTTTACAATCTATGGTTACACCAAGCAGTTTAGTCTGCTCAACTTGCTCAATTTCCACATTTAATGACAATATTTTACAGTTTAGTGAATGATTTGTCCCAAATGCAATGCTTTTAGTTTTTGAAATATTTAGGATGAGCTTATTACTTGCCACTGATTCTAAAACTGACTGCAGCTCATTGTTAAGTCTTTCAGTGACTTGCTGTGATAGCTGACGTGATTATGTTGAGTAATGTGTAGGCCAGTGACAAAAGAAATCTCTATTTAATCTATTTAAAATTCAGGCTGTAACAAGTCGAGGGGTATGAATACTTTCTGAAAGCCCTGTGCAAAGACATCAATAGGATATTACTCAGTGCCAGTTAGGCTTGCAAAATTCTGGGAACATTCAATAAATTCAATGGTTTTCCAGAAATCTGATTCTGGAAACCGCCAACTGGGATTTCGGGAAAACCAGGGAATTCACCACAGCTGCCCTGGGGTATGCCTGACTAGCTGGATTATGTTGGAGAGGCTTCCATTAAAGAACACCATCTGTGATCAGTTAGACCGGTAAATCTCGATCCACGACATAGCAGAGGATATAAAGCCAACACACACGTTTTTATCAGCAGCAAAGTATGATCAATAATGTCAAAAGCTGCATGGCAGTCTAAAACAGCACCCACAATCTTATAGATTTTTCTGCCTATCAGTCATTTTTACAAGTACCGTACATGTTGAGTGCCCTTCCCTATAAGCATGCAGTTCTCAATTTGTTTACTGCGAAATAGCATTGAATCTGGCCAAACATTTTTTTCCAAAGGTTTACTAAGGGTTGGCACCAGGCTGATTGTTTGAGACAGTAAAGGGTGCTTTGTTATTCTTAAGTATTGAAACAACTTTTGCTTCCCTACAGGCCTGAGTGTGTGTGGATGTTAATGTGCATGTTGGCATGAGTATGTCTAAACACATTTTTCTAAGAGTGCAGGTTTATTTGTCTGACCCCATAGGATAACCCTTTTTGGTTCCAAGTAGAAGCCTATTTTGAAAGGGTTCTACCTGGAACCCAAACATGTTCTCCTATGGGAACAGCCGCAGAACCCTTCTGGTTCTAGATCAGTGGCGGTTGGTGTGAGGAGCTATAGGATGACGGGCTCATTGTACTGTCTACAATGGAATAAATGGAACGGTATCAAACATATGGAAACCACGTTTGACTCCTTTCCATAAGTACTTTCCAGCCATTACAATGAGACCATCCTCCTATAGCTCCTCCCACCAGCCTCCACTGCTCTAGATAACACTTTTCCCTAGGAGTGCTTGGATGCATTAGTAAACTATGGATTGAACAGGTCAACCATAGTATTGAAGTTACACCTTTACACAGTCCAAGAGTTCATAGGTTGTGTGTTTTTCACAGCTCATGGATATGGTTTTGGATTGCTCTAAAATGATAACTTAGATTGGGTTACAGTTTAAAATGGAACAGTTAATATTTTTGCACAGAAGCAAATATGGCCTGGAGCAATTTCCTTTTGACTGTCAAATGTTCATATACTGTTTTCATGGCTGCTTACACTATTACAATGGGGGCATGTAGCAAAACATGTTGCTGCAAGGAAAACCAAAACGGAGTCAAACAAAACAAAACATCCGGATGATATGATTAAAGTCCCCCAAACTACAGCGATTTAACTCCACAGTCCACTCTGCATATTGTTTACAATCTCCACTGATCTGACCTATTCCCAATGGTATGCTCTGCCTCTTAGTACCTCCCTACAGGCTGACCCAGACCTCCCTTCTCCCAAACAAGCTGGTCCAGCAAGACACAAATAGAGCTTTGGGTCATTTCCTGTGCAGGCCCTTATCTGGCCTGCTCGGCTGCTTGTTTCTGCAGGGCTGTGTGCCTCAGTCTGGGGCTCTGGGCCCTGCCTGGTGTCACCACTGCAACTCTCTCGCCCCCTGCCATCAAAAAGGCAGTCTGCCTGATCGATTCAGTTTCACTTACCTCCCATGTACCTCCGCCCAATTAATGGACTCAACGGATGCCATTCCAAATCACATGCATTTCCAAGATGTCTGCCTTACTGCCTAAGGCTGTCAATATTTTCACTGTTGTATTAGGAAGCTTAGACTTGCCCATAGTTTAAAATGGAGAATCATGTAGGTCCTTTAAAAGCAGTGTGTATGTTAGGATTTATGGTATGCCGTTACACCCAATGATGTATATAAACCCTAGATTGCCGTGTTTTGGGCAATGGGAGGCTTTGAAGCCACCGGTCGGCCATATTGGCACTCCACAGAAAACAGTCCTCCATGTAAATGAATAGTTCTACAGTATTTCATTCAAATGTTAAGGACAAAATTACATGTATTTACATTTATTTATATGTTTAGTTCACATAAGACAATGCAAAAGTATGCATTAAGGTGTCTATAATAGAATAATGCCAGAATAGAATAGAATAGAATGCCAGGTCGCAATTGTAAATGAGAACTTGTTCTCAACTTGCCTACCTGGTTAAATAAAGGTAAAATAAAAATAAATAAAAATAAAACTTGGCAAAAACAAAATGTAAACAATAAATTAATTTCTATGTCTTCCAAAATATTTTTAACCTCTGGCGCAGGCGTTCCGCTAGCGACCCACCTCGACAACATCCGGTGAAATTGCAGAGCTCCAAATTCAAAATACAGAAATACTCAAAGATACGTGTTATACATCGGCTTAAATATGAACTTCTTGTTAATCCAGCTGCTGTGTCAGATTTCAAAAAGGCTTTATGGCGATAGTATACCATTATCTGAGGACAGCGCCCCGCTTACAAAAGCATACAAATATTTAAGCCAAGTAGGAGTCACGAAAGTCAGAAATAGCGATAAAATTAAATCACTTACCTTTGATGATCTTCATATGGTTGCAGTCACAAGTCTCCCTGTTACACAATAAATGTTTGTTTTGTTTGACAAAGTTCCTCTTTATGTCCCAAAAATTCTTGTTGGCGCGTTTTGTTCAGTAATCCACTGGCTCAATGGCGGTCACAACATGCAGACGAATACATCCTAATAGTACCGATAAAGTTTGTCGAAACATGTCAAACGATGTTTATAATTAATCCTCAGGTTGTCTATTGTCTAAATAATCGATAATATTTAAACTGGACAATAGCGTAGTCAATAGAAAGGAAAAAGAATGAAGGGCGGGCAATCGGTCATGCACGCAAACAAGCTCTGCTTCATTCTACGGTCCACTTAGACAATGGTCTGATTCTTCCTCATTTTTCAGAAAACAAGCCTGAAACAATGTCTAAAGACTGTTGACATCTAGTGGAAGCCATAGGAACTGCAATCTTGGTTCCTATCCCAATACATACTGTATTGGCATTCAATTAAAAACTACACACATCAAAAATATCCCACTTCCTGGATGGATTTTCCTCAGGTTTGTGCCTGCCAAATCAGTTCTGTTATGTTATACTCAGACATTTTAACAGTTTTGGAAACTTGTGTTTTCTATCCAAATGATATGCATATCCTAGCTTCTGGGCCTGAGTAACAGGCAGTTTACTTCGGGCACGCTTCTCATCCAGATGTCAAAATACTGCCCCCAAGCCATAACAAGTTTTAAAGGGTGGGGGAGCAACACGCTCTCACAGTCATGTCAGAATTAGACATTCATTCTCAAACAAATTAGGAAGTTGTTCCAAACATCACATTTTCTAAGTGTTTAAGGTCAAGTTCAGGCATCATCTCAGGATTGTTAAGGTTTGGCAATAACGCCAAAATCTTTGTGCCAAGATGGTGTGGTGGCTTCAAAACACCCCGTCAGTCAAAAATAAACACAGCATGGACTGTTGGTCACATGTTTATGAAATAATACAAATTAAAAATTCCATATGTACTGTTACATACACCTCTTGGAGGAGGGAACGTAACACCCTGCTACACTCAACTCTCCGTGGAGTGAAAGAGGTATGTGACTGTAGGTGCGGGTAAGGATGATAGAGGCAGAGAAAATGACAATTTATAGGGAATTTATTCTACCTTCACACGGTAATTTGGGGAAAAGGGGCTGGACAGAACCAAAGCAAAGGAAGTAAAAGTTAAGAGCCCCCTCTCCTACCTTAACTACCCACTACTTTTCTTAATGCCACCTGGCGCGCTAACCAAAATACAGGGGGTGGTCCACCCAAGTCTTACCTAGTGTGCATAGACAGAGTACTTACTACGGGTATATGTATGCCCGCAGGCCGCTTGTCTAAACACTCCCAAGGTGCCTTCCCCTTCGGAACAAAAACAGAATAATTACTAACCTAAAGTGAACAATTTCAATAGTCAAAAACAGTCTTTTTGACATAACCATACCTCTGCAGGACCAGCTACAAAATATTTTACAGCAAATTATACCGATACACAACATACAAAGAATCTCTCCCTACCTCAAAGGAACCCTGGCTTTTCAAGCTGCAGAAGGAGTTTTTAATTGCAGACAGCTGTATCCCCTGACGAGAGGGCGGGGTCAGAGCTCCAATCTGCAATGGGGCCGACCAATCAGCTGCTTTGGACTTCAGGTAGCCATTTCCTGAAATACACACATTCAAACACATACAAACCCAAAACAACACAGAAACTGGGGAACGTAACATGCACAAAAAGCTTATTTCTCTCAAATGTGCGCAAATTTGTTTACATCCCTGTTAGTGAGCATTTCTCCTTTGCCAAAATAATCCATCCACCTGAAAGGTATGGCATACCAAGAAGCTGATTAAACAGCATGATCATTACACAGGTGCATCTTGTGCTGGGGACAATAAAAGGCAACTAAAATGTGCAGTTTTGTCACACAACACAGTAGATGTCTTAAGTTTTGGCATGATGACTGCAAGAATGTCAACCAGAACTGTTGCCAGATAATTAAATGTTAATTTCTCTACCATAAGCTGCCTCGAACATAGTTTTTGAGAATTTGGAAGTACTTCCAGCCTGCCTCACAACCGCAGACCATGGGTAACCACGCCAGCCCGGGACCTCCACATCCGGCTTCTTCACCGGTGGGATCGCTGAGAACTATTTCTGTCTATAATAATAAAGCCCTTTTGTGGTGAAAAACTCATTCTGATTGGGTGGGCCTGGCTCATCAGTGGGTGGGCTTGACTGCCAAGTGGGTGGGCCTATGCCCTCCATAGATTAAGGCCTAATTAATTTATTTCAATTGACTGATTTCCTTATATGAACTTTAACTCAGTAAAATCATTGAAATTGTTGCATGTTGCATTTATATTTTTGTTCAGTATATAAATCATTGGTTACACCTCAGTGAGACGTTTCTGTTAAGTTTCTTAAAGCTTGTATGACTGACTTTGTTTGGCTTTATGGTATGTAGTGGAGTGCCTGTTTCAGAAATATCTTACTTGTGCAGTATGTTAAACCTAAGTGTAATGGCTGTTTTGGAGGCAGGTAATGTTAAAGTGTTATCTCGAGTGCAGTGGCTGCGTTGGAATCATTAAAGTGTTCAAATTCAAAGTGTAGTGGATTTTAAAGCAGGTAAAGTGTTAAACTCAAGTGTAGTAGTGCCAGTGTGTTTGAAGCGTGCCTTTAGATTGTGTGTAGGGGAGCAGTTTCTCTGTCAGATTAACCCCCCTCAGCACCGTCTCCGCCCTCTCTTACTGAGGAGGACAGTGATTATGCATATCCCCCAGCAGCCAATAGTTCAGCCTAGCCAACACACTTCACTATTCATCTGCAGGGAGGAAGCTAGCCTGCTGGCAGCCACCATCAAGCCAACAGGCCCCATTCAGCTGCCAAAGCCTCACAATAAGCTCAGGCTAGAGGAGAGAGGGAGGAAGTGAGGGGAAAAAAGGGGGATAAATAAATGGAGAAGAGCGAATGGGGAAGACCCGCCCAGGGAGGTCACCCCTGTACAATGGAGGGGTGCTTTGAGTTGTGGTACAGCGTCAGACGAGCCATGAGCTTAAAACTTCTATCCTAAATTGGGAGGGATTTGTTTTACTCCGCCCCCATTGCAATTACAAGTCATCTTTGTTCCCCATTGCCATAGAAACAGGAGTTGTTTCTCTAGAGTTGTGGAGAGTGGGATATCCCTCCCATCACTGATGGATTGGTTCAAAGATGGCTGCTGAGGCAGACAACTGGAGCATCACTGGTCCAGGGAATAAACTCATCCTTATCATGGTCCTCACAGTTGGTCTAGGTCAGGCAGTGGACCAGCTATAGACAATAGGACAGAAATAGAGAATTAGCTGTTTACCATCACATGGGAATGGCTATGAATAAGACGAACCATCTCAGGACAGACAGTATAGTAAGTAGTAGTAGAGTAGCAGCAGTACCATAGATAGAAAAGAAGAAGTAAGGCAGAGGAGGACAGCTGTTTTGCAGATAGACATTATGTTGGCGGTGGTGGGCACGTTGAAGAGCAACAGAGGACGTGGTGGAGCAGGAGCAGCTGTCCTGTGGGTAGTGTCCTGTCCTGAGTTTGGGAAGCCATGTGTGGCCATGTGATTTGGTGCAGCCTGGCTCACTGCCAGCTCCAGCTCACACACCGATGCACCCTCGTGTCCTGGCCTGGCCGCAGAGACACGGCCACAGCCCCTAAATGAAACATGTGGCTGGCAGCAGTGGTTACACAACCCAGAGAGGAGGCAGGCCGGCGTGGCTGCATCCACGGGACCATCACATCAGGCTAAATATACAGCCTCCCTCTCTGCTGTGAGGAACACGTCTGCCTGCAGGGGAGAGAGCGATAGAGACACTATCTCTTCATACTCTGGGCTTCTTTGCCTCAATGTGCAGAGCTCTCCTCTCTTTTCCTATCCCCCATTCTTCTCTCTCTCACCCTCCTCTCGTCTCTAATAGCTGAAATCGTAGCAGAGAGGAGGGGAAGGATGAGATGTCACTCCCCCACTCTGAAAGCATGGGGAAGCCAGCTGACAGGGGAAGAGAGGAGAGAAAAGGAGAGTGTCTTTCATAGCAGTGTGCCTCTTATTGTTTTCCTCTCTCCTTTTAATTGTGTTGGCATGGTGAGGAACAGTGGTCATAATGGCAGCAGCTGGGGGTCATGTGGAAGGGGGGAGGAGGCATTGGCACGAGCAGGAGTGCATCTGATGGGAGTGTTACCTAACTTTGGGGACAGGGACTCAGGACCAAGCGCTCAGCATGCTGCCCCACTTGTAGGATTTACATATCTATTGACTTGATCTGCGGGTCTGTGTGGTATCGCACCATGTCACTGGGTTTAAACATCACTTCGTTTTTTTAAACAGTGTGTGCTTTTGTGTGTATGTGTGTGCCCGAGTGGTTGTGTATGTGCGCTTAGTTGTGTGTTTGTACGTGTGTGTGCACTAAGCTTCATAGTATCAACTCTCTCTCTCTAGTCTTCATTATGAGAGTGCATATGTGAATGAATGCTATGTTTGTCAGTGTTGTAATGTAACCTTGTCTCTCTCTCTCCCTCCTCAGGTCCTACGTACTCATGTGATGGTGCGTGTGGGCGGGGGATGGGACACATTAGAACACTATCTGGACAAGCATGACCCCTGCCGCTGTGCCGCCTTCGGTGAGGTCACCCCTTCCCAAACAACCATCCATTTACACTTTATAGTCACTGAGTTGTATTGTATTATATTGTACTCTATTGCATCTCATTCTCAGTCTGTATGGGGCTCACAATTGGTTTACATTGTATCCATTTGAGCAGGTTATGTGATATAACTCAGGTCAGGAGTGGTACACAAGCTTACACTGTAAGGTTTATGCAACCCTGGGATTATGAGATTGGTTCCTTTGACATAACTACAGTACATTCACACACACAGTCTTCATAGTGTTATCATATTTCTACCATAGTGTTATCATATTTCTACCATAGGGTTATCATATTTCTACCATATGGTTATCATAGTGTTATCATATTTCTACCATAGTGCTCCCATAGTGTTATCATATTTCTACCATAGTGTTACCACAGTGTTATCATATTTCTACCATAGTGTTACCACAGTGTTATTGTATTTCTACCATAGTGTTACCATAGTGATATCACAGTGTTATCATATTCCTACCATAGTGTTACTATAGTGCTACCATAGTGTTATCATATTTCTACCATAGTGTTATCATATTGTTACCATAGGGCTACCATAGTGCTACTTACCATAGTGTTAATATAGTGCTGCCAGTGTTATCATAGTGCTAACATGGTTTTACCATAGTGTTACTTACCATAGTGTTACCATAGTGCTACTATATTGTTACTATAGTGCTACCATAGTGTTACCATAGTGCTAACATGGTTTTACCATAGTGCTACTATATTGTTACCATAGTGTTACCTATTGTGCTACTATAGTGTTATCATAGTGCTAACATGGTTTTACCATAGTGCTAGTTACCATAGTGTTACCATAGTGCTACTATTTTTTTAATTTAATTTTCACCTTTATTTAACCAGGTAGGCCAGTTGAGAACAAGATTAGGGACATAAGGCAATACATTGGCCATAGAGGCGAAATAATGACAATTTAGCATTAACACTGGAGTGATAGATGTGCAAGTAAAGATACTGGGGTGCAAAAGAGCAATACAAAAATAAAAAGATAACAATATGTGGATGAGGTAGTTGGGTGGGCTATTTACAGATGGGCTGTGTACAGGTGCAGTATAGTGTTACATTAGTGCTAACAGTTTTACCCTTGTCAGAAGGTGAGTGTAGCTGGTGCATGTCAGGCGCAGGTGCATGTCAAGTCAGGCGCAGGAGAGCAAAATGAGTGAGCAACGTACTTTACTTAAAAATGAAGGCACAAGGTCACAAATACACTTGACCAAAATACAAACAGTAAAATATTACGCATATGGGTGGAAACAGCACCCGTTGCAAAACCAGCCATCATGTACCGAACTGAACATAGAAACAATAACGCAAAGAAAACAGAGGGGAAACAGAGGGTTAAATACATTAACATGTAATTGGGGAATGAAAACCAGGTGTGTAGAAAACAAAGACAAAACCAATGGAAAATGAAAGGTGGATCAGCGATGGCTAGAAGACCGGTGACGTCGACCGCCGAACACCGCCCGAACAAGGAGAGGGACCGACTTCAGCGGAAGTCGTGACAACCCTAGTGTTACCATGGAGCTACCTTATTCAGGATCATGTCAATGGCCTGTTCAACCTCTCTTTTGTAACGTCTGAGAATCCCAAAGATTGGAAAGCAGCCGCGGTCATCCCCCTCTTCAAAGGGGGAGACACTCTAGATCCAAACTGCTACAGACCTATATCTATCCTACCCTGCCTTTCTAAGTTCTTCAAAAGCCAAGCTAACAAACAGATTACCGACCGTCTCGAATCCCACCGTACCTTCTCTGCTATGCAATCGGGTTTCAGAGCTGGTCATGGCTGCACCTCAGCCACGCTCAAGATCCTAAACGATATCATAACCGTCATCGATAAGAGACAATACTGTGCAGCCGTCTTCATCGACCTGGCCAAGGCTTTTGACTCTGGCAATCACCACATTCTTATCGGCAGACTCAACAGCCTTGGTTTCTCAAATGATTGCCTCACCTGGTTCACCAACTACTTCTCTGATAGAGTTCAGTGTGTCAAATCGGAGGGCCTGTTGTTCGGACCTTTGGCAGTCTCTATGGGGGTGCCACAGTGTTCAATTCTCGGGCTGACTGTCAGGCTGTGTATGAAGGCGAAGTCAGGTGCAGGAGAGCAGAGTATGATAAATAAAGCACACTTTATTATAGTTCCAAACCGAGAGCACAACAAAAACAAACATGCTCAAAAAAACAGAACAATAAAGTAAAGTGCTTAACGAACATCACTTGACATGAAAACAATTACACACATAACATTATGGGAAACAAAAGTTAAATACAAGTAGATTGATTGTGGAAATGAAAATCAGGTGTGTATCTAAACAAGACAAGACAAATGGATATATGAAAAATGGAGCGGCGATGGCTAGAAAGCCGGTGACGTCCATCGCAGAACGCGGCCCGAACAAGGAAAGGAGCCGACTTCGGCGGAAGTCGTGACACCGACTCTCTTCTCTGTATACATCAATGATGTTTCTCTTGCTGCTGGCGATTCTCTGATCCACCTCTACGCAGATGCCACCATTCTGTATACTTCTGGCCCTTCTTTGGACACTGTGTTAATTAACCTCCAGATGAGCTTCAATGCCATACAACTCTCCTTCCATGGCCTCCAACTGCTCTTAAATGCAAGTAAAACTAAATGCATGCTCTTCAACCGATCGCTGCCCGCACCTGCCTGCCCGTCTAGCATCGCTACTCGGGACTGTTCTGACTTAGAATATGCGGACAACTACAAATACCTAGGTGTCTGGTTAGACTGTAAACTCTCCTTCCAGACTCACATTAAACATGTCCAATACAAAATTAAATCTAGAACCGGCTTCCGATTTCACAACAAAGCATCCTTCACTCATGCTGCTAAACATACCCTCATAAAACTGACCATCCTACCGATCCTCGACTTCGGCGATGTCATTTACAAAATAGCCTCCAACACTCTACTCAACAAATTGGATGCGGTCTAGCACAGTGCCATCCGTTTTGTCACCAAAGCCCCATATACTACCCACCACTGCAATCTGTACGCTCTCGTTGGCTGGCCCTCGCTTCATACTCGTCGCCAAACCCACTGGCTCCAGGTCATCTACAAGTCTTTGCTAGGTAAAGTCCCGCCTTATCTCAGCTCACTGGTCACCATTGCAGCACCAACCCGTAGCATGTGCACTAGCAGGTATATCTCACTGGTCACCCACAAAGCCAATTCCTCCTTTGGCGGCCTTTCCTTCCAGTTCTCTGCTGCCAATGACTGGAACAAACTGCAAAAATCACTGAAGCTGGAGACACATATCTCCCTCACTAGCTTTATGCACCAGCTGTCAGAGCAGTTCACAGATCACTGCACCTGTACATAGCCCATCTGTAAATACCTCATACCCAACTACCTCATCCCCATACTGTATTTCTTTATTTTGCTCCTTTGCACCCCAGTATCTCTACTTGCACATTCATCTTCTGCACATCTACCATTCCAGTGTTTAATTGCTATATTGTAATTACTTCGCCACTATGGCCTATTTATTGCCTTACCTCCCTTATTTGACCTCATTTGCACACAATGCATATAGATGTTTATTTTTTTTCTGTATTATTGACTGTATGTTTGTTTTATTCCATGTGTAACTCTGTGTTGTTGCATGTGTTGAACTGCTTTGCTTTATCTTGGCCAGGTCGCAGTTGTAAATGAGAACTTGTTCTCAACTAGCCTACCTGGTTAAATAAAGGTGGAAAAAAAGGCCTTTCATACAACATTACACCTTACTCATAAAGTACATGAGGTTGGTGGCACCTTAATTAGGGAGGACGGGTTTCTGGTAATGGCTGGAGCGGAATTATTGGAATGGTATCAAATACATAAAACACATGGTTTGATGCCATTCCAATTGCTCCGTTCCAGCCATTATTATGAGCCGTCCTCCCCTCAGCATCCTCCACTGTCATAAAGCCCTTATCACGCCCTCATAAACATGACCTGACGGCTGCCATAACCATTCATATCACTTAATGTTTACCCTTGCGTGGTAGGCAGGCAGTAGTGGAATAATGCCTGGTGTCAGGGCTTTAAACCCTGTGGGTAGAAGAGCTCTTCCTTCTCCATGAGTCCACACTGCCAGACTGATGATGTCAGTGGCCTTGTGTCTGGACAGCTGACTGCGGCTGTAGTAATGCTTGCACTGAAGTAATGCTTGGTGTTGCATTTCTAGCCCATGATCTCCTCAACTTCCTAGATATGACATGTATTTACAGGTCTTCAGGTTATGAACTGTAGGTCCACTCCAAAGTCAAGATCATCATGCCTTAAATGATTCATCTCATTCCTCAGTTGCTTCATCTCCTGCAGTCATAAATCATAAGAAGTGCATATGCTCTGAGACTGCCACCAGTTGTGAGAGGCCCATGCTATGTTGATCCCTGGATCAACCCTCAATCTATTCTATTCTATTTCTATACTGACTGTTTTCTGTCTGATGCTGGAGTAATCTGCACAGTTGTTGTTATTATCCATGGTATGGAACCTAAGCCTTACTAATATTGTGGTATTGTGTCTGTTCTTGTTCCTTGCAGCTCACCGGTATCACCAGGCCAAAGCCAGTGGGCAAGGTGCCCACAGCAAGTCCTCCAGCGCCCACTCCTCCCGCTCCACCAGCCCAGGCCCACACTGGCGTAATGAGGGCATTGCCCCCTATAAGCCGCCTGACAGACGTTCCCAGGGCCCGGAGCCTCTGTGTGCCCCCTCGTCCACCCGGCCTGGCCGCTCCCACCACCCCTCCCTCCCCACGGAGCTCGACTCCAATGCAGGACGCACCCCCCTGCTACCACGGCCACCACGGGACCGCTCAGAACCTCGACACTTCAACCCTCTCAAGTGAGTTGTGTTGTGCTAATGACACTTCATCATCTTTGTCTGCATCACCAGCACTGATCCACTTTTCACCATCCACCCACCCACCCATCCACACACACACACACAAACACCCATCCACACACACACACACCCATCCACAGCACACACACAAACACAGCACACAAAACCCGGAAGCGACAGATTACACAAAGCAGATTTTCCTAATCTAATGTGACATTGCGCTGACACAGTCCTGCCCTACCAGCCATACCACTCTGCCTCCTGGTGGCCAGACTGGAACCTTGATTGCTGCTGTCACCTCCCTCTCGACCTCTCTTCTCCCTCCTTTCCTATGGCTCCATTAATTACACTAATGACTGCCTGAATTTAGATGGGATTCAACATCCAACAGTGTTGCAGTTGTTGATGTTTCTGTTCTCTCTTTCCAAGGCCCAGGGCTGATGGATAGAATTAGGGTGCTTGTTGACTGTACTGGAGGAAAAACACATCTCTCCCCTTTTCTGCTTTCTCTCACGGAAATGACACGACAGTCAGAGTGTTGGTATTTTATGGCCTATAAAACTTTTCTGGTTAGTAAAGAGAGTGAAATCTTTCAGCTCTCCACATAAGGTCCATTGAGTGTTGTTGGTCTTTACATACCTCCCTCATACGTCAGTGTGTGGAGAGGCCAATGATCAAGACGATGAAAGCCTATGGGCTTGTTTAATTTGGCTCACGGCCAATGAGTGGTTGAGTATCCGGAGTGAGTGATGGCGTCATGGCAACAGGCCCTGGTGCAGGTTAACCCCTTCAGGGTCAGCACCTCCAAATGCACCAGACTAGATAAGGTTTAATCTGAATGTCGACCCCCCAGACCCTGTTGCTCCCCCCAGGAAGTAGGTCTCAGGTGGGCTTCGTTATTTCAAGCCTTCAGAATGCTGTCATTCCAAAGTCAATATTTGTTTGACTAAGTAATTATTTTTAAATGGCAAAGTCAATTTTTTATAAAAATGTCAAATCTGGTCACTCATAGTTATTGAGCCCTGTTTATATAATGTGCAATAATAATTTCTTGGTTGTTTGCTATGGTTTCACAGAGCATTATAGAAGTGGTTACCTAAAGAATGTCAATAAAGAAAGCGGATAAAGTTCATGTTTAATACAGGATATTGCCAGAGAGCACAGGTCTATCATGTTGCTGTTGTGGCCACTGCTACAGAGCTCTACTGATTGTGTTCCTATCTTACTGTAAGTCAATGGTATCCTGTCTCGGATGGTAAATTGTCCTGAGGGGCCCACTGGTGTGTGACAGTGGAGTGGTGTGGTGAGCTCTGGGAGTGCAGGCAGCACTCTCTGAGGGTGTGTGGGGTCAGTAAATCCACAAGGCCTATAATCCTGCCCCCACTTGCTCTCATCTTCCCTGTAATCCCTGAGCCTGATCCAGCCCAGTGTTTCCGAGAAGCACCAAGCCCTACGTGTGCCAGTCAAGGTAGCCAGCATGATCCTCATGATCCCTGAATGTCACAGGTCCCATCATGGACTGGAGGTGGATGGTGTTTACTGTAAACCTGTCAGGGGCAGGGGAGTGGGGGGGAGGCAGACGCACAGACACTTTGGTGCTCGGATGGAAAATGGGCTCTGAGCATGTTGTTTTTCTCAAAGTGTTATGAATGTTCAAAAAGTTATAATGTGGGATAATGTGATATTTATTTTATTCCAATGATAAAATGTACTAAGGCCAGAAATAAATCAAAGATAACTATAAATAACTCTGTCTGTATTCCTCCCTCTGTGTTCTGCAGGTCTAAGGACTCGTCATTGATGCCAGTGACCCGCCGTCTATCAGGGGACAGCGACTCCTCTACAGCCTCCTCTAAGGGAGGAGGAGGGACAGGGGGAGGCCGCTTCTCTCTGGGAGGCACCCGTCGCTCCGGAGAGGAGGTGGTCCTGCTGGTCAACAGGAAGGAGGGGAAGCATTTGATCGAAAGGCCTGGAGGAGGAGGAGGTCAGATCCCAGCCCTGTGCCCCCCAATGCCCCGCGCACGCAGCCACTCTCGGGAACGCCCTGCTCCTGCCACCATCCTCAAACCCAGCCCCCCACAGGGCCCCTCTGACGGGCTCAGGACCAGTCGTGGGGACAGGGGCCGCTCTCTGGGGCCCGAAGGCCCCCGCAGGCTCCAGGCCCCGCGTTCCCACAGCCAGGGGAAGATGCCCAGCCGGAGTCGAACCAACGATGCCAGCCCTGGATCCTGTCCCCGTCACGGGGCCTCTCAGCCCCCATCCTCTGACAGACGAGAGGAGCTGAGGGCCAAACAACTACCCCCTGCCTCCCCCAGAATCAGTGGAGGTTTCTCCAGGAGACAATCGTCCTCCTGCTCTAATTCGCCTATCAAAGGACTTCAGAGCAGCAGCCCCAGTAAGAAGACTATGGTGGCTCCCAGGCCCCCCGCTCCACGCTCCCCCTCAGTAGGGAAGAGTAGGCTGCTGCCCCCAGTCTCCCAGGCAGGCCGACGCTCTCCACACTCCACTTCCCCCCGCTCCTCTCACTACCATGGGCATGGACCCCGCTCCCCTCGAACCTCCCACGGCCCTCGCTCCAATGGGCATGGCCACAGGGGGTTGGCCGGCTCTGAGCGACAGGAGCCCGAGGAGGGACTAGGCTATAAGTTCCAGATGCTGCCCAATCTGGACCCCCAGAAGGAGCAGGACCTGTACCGCAGCTTCGAGGCTGAGTTCCTGGCTAACACAGGGCAGGGCAAAGTGGGGCCCAGTAGACCAAAAGGGGGGGGCAGCCTCCAGCTGCCCGCCTCCTCACATCCACAACAGGAGGTTGGGATCCAAAACCTCCCCACACCTGCCTCTGCTGACCCTAACGTTACTGACTCAGCCTACTCCTCCTCCAACTCCTCCACCTCCTCAATCAACGTGGGGGGGAAGGTAGGAGCTCTGCCTGACCTCCGGGAGTCCAAGAGAACTAACCCACATTCCTGTGGAAGACTAGAGAATACCCTGGCCCCACTGCATGGCCATAGCCCGGGCGGATTATCTAACGGTGGGCACACAGAACCAGTGCGCTGGAGTGGGCGAGGTGGAGGTCTCAGGAAGCTCCCTGCCATCTCCAGTTCCATGGAGGAAGGGGAGCTCCTGTCCTCCTTCCCTGGCCAGAGAGACTCAGAGCTGGGCATAGCTCTCAGCCATAACCCCTCACAACTTCCTTTCAACCCCAGGAGCATGAATGTGGGCCATGTCAGTGGTGCTCCAGCAGAGGTGCTGATGGAGAGCCAGCAGGGTCAGCTGGGCTGGGGCTCAGGGCCTGAGGGAGACGTCCCTCTGGAGGATCAACAACCAAGCCTCCCCTATGACCTGGAGGATGGAGACCCCAACGAGGACCTCCCTCCCCCAGAGTCTTGTCCCTCACCCATCCCCCTTCCCCCCTCTGAGGACTGCTCCTTCCAGGAAGACTCCTCCAGTGAAAGCTCCTCCATGTGCTTCAGCCTGAGTGAATCACGCTCAGAGTCCTCTCCTCCTCCACCTCCTCCCCTAGCCAATAGGGATGCTGTTGATGGAGGTGTGGTCCTCCGGCCGAAGAGGGTAGGTAAGAAGGCTGACAGGATGCCCTCCATCTACAAGCTCAAGCTGAGGCCGAGAGTCAGGCCCCGTACAGACAACCGGCCAGAGAACAGCCCGTCACGTATCCCCACCCCAGTCAGCTACAGAGACCTGCAGGCCATGGGCAACCTCACCCCTCTCCATACCCCTACTCCTCCACAGTCCCCTCAGAGCTCACATTCCAACGGCCACCCAGCCTCACGCAAGGCCCTGCACCAGGCCTTCGGCGACCTAATCCACCCCCAGTCATGCTCCACCGCCATGGGAAGCAGGGACTGCACCTACTCCGTAGAGTCAGGGAGCGGCCTGGACACTGAGGCCTGGATGTAACACACAACTTACTCATCACGATGATGCTGATACAGAACAGTTTGTTGTCAAATTAAAACTGACTACTGTCTAAAAGACTGGAAACCGGGCTGCAGACTATTTTTATAGAACATGTCACAGTCGCACGCACACTCACTCTTTTAGTCACTTAGGCCCTTTCCTGTCTATATTGGTCAGGGTTTCACTATCCCATTCTATTCTTTGCACTCAAAACCAAATTATTTATTTCCAAAGGAGCAATCCAGAATCTAAGGCTATTGTTTAAGTTGAATGGTTTCTTTGTAATTATGGGGATGTTTTGATGAATCATAGGGTCTAATACAAGGCAGGCAGCTGTCTTGAAAGCCCCATGTTTTGCTGCCATACAGAGAGAGAGAGAGAGAGAGAGAGAGAGAAAAAACATATGTGCTGTCATATGCATCGCTGAGGGGCATGAAGAAGTGCCAAGGCTGAGGAAGAGGAAAGACGCCCAGGCAGGAGCAGTGAATCACAAGCGCCATCAAGTCAACTGGACTGGCTCCCTCTAGTGGACGGTGTATGCCACAGCATCTCTGTCCGCTTTGATTGTTAAAATACTGGTGAGGCAAGCCGCGCTGTAAAATATACTTTCTTGCTCTCATTCTCCATACTGCCACTCACCCTCTGCTAGTTACCCCCCCTTCTGTGGACATCTTTACAGATATCATCTGTATTGGACTCATATATAAAACAATTACGATACTTTACAATGTTCACAAATAACAGTATTTTGGACTTTATACACAGTACATATTCCATATGTGCACTGCTACTCACCTTCCGCCACCAACCCCCTGCATCCTGAGTTGTTCATTGCCATACATGTATGATGTCACTTTCTCACTGCCAATCCAGATGGCCATGATTGAGTGATGTCTGTTTTTTGAGCTTTAAGTGTGAAAATATACAAAGCATTTTCTATGTGTTAACTGCAGTTTGGGGTAAGAGTAAGATGATTATGTGTCATTGTCACTGAAACAGCAATGTTGAATACTTCCAAAGATCAAGAGTTATCTGAACTTGGAAATCAGCACTTAAATATGTATACAAAAGTGGATGAATATGCATAAATGTGTACATGTGTATATACAGTTGCAAGAAAAAGTATGTGAACCCTTTGGAATTACTTGGATTTCTACATAAATTGGTCAACAAATGTGATCTGATCTTCCTCTTAAGTCACAACAATAGACAAACACAGTGTGCTTAAACTAATAACACACAAATTATTGTATTTTTCTTGTCTATATTGAATACATCATTTAAACATTCACAGTGTAGGTTGGAAAAAGTATGTGAACTCCTAGGCTAATGACTCTCCAAAAGCTAATTGGAGTCAGGACTCCGATAACCAGGAGTCCAATCAATGAGATTGGAGATGTTGGTTAGAGCTGCCCTGCAATATAAAAAACACTCACAAAAAGTGAGTTTGCTATTCACATGAAGCGTTGCCTGATGTGAACCATGCCTCGAACAAAAGAGATCTCAGAAGACCTAAGATTAAGAATTGTTGACTTGTATAAAGCTAGAAAGGGTTACAAAAGTATCTCTTAAAGCCTTGACGTTCATTAGTCCACGGTAAGACAAATTGTCTATGAATGGAGAAAGTTCAGCACTGTTGCTACTCTCCCTAGGAGTGGCTTTCCTGCAAAGATGAATGCAAGCGCACAGCGCAGAATGGTTAATGAGGTTAAGAAGAATCCTAGAGTGTCAGCTAAAGACTTACAGACATTTCTGGAACATGCTAACATCTCTGTTGACAAGTCTACGAAATGTAAAACACTAAACAAGAATGGTGTTCAAGGGAGGACCCCACAGAAGAAGCCACTGGTGTCCAAAAACAACATTGCTGCACATCTGAAGTATGCAAAAGAGCACCTGAATGTTCCAGTAGTTCTGTCGAAAGATGAAACTAAAGTTGAGTTGTTTAGAGGGAACACACAACACTGTGGAGAAAAAAGGGCACAGCACACCAGGCCTCAGAGCCTGGACAGCTTGCTACAGTATCATTGACAGAAAAATGAATTCCCATGTTTATCAAGACATTTTGCAGGAGAATGTTAGGCTATCTGTCCACCAATTGAAGCTCAACAGAAGTTGGGTGATGCAACAGGACAACGACCCAAAACACAGAAGTAAATCAACAACAGAATGCCTTCAACAGAAGAAAATACGCCTTCTGGAATGGCCCAGTCAGAGTCCTGACCTCAAACCGATTGAAATGCTGTGGCATGACCTCGAGAGCAGTTCACACCAGACATCCCAAGAATATTGTGGAACGGAAACAGTTTTGTAAAGAGGAATGGTCCAAAATTCCTCCTGACCGATGTGCAAGTCTGATCCGCAACTACAGAAAACGTTTGTTTGAGTTTATTTGCTACTAAAGGAGGGTCAACCAGTTATTAAATCCAAGGGTTCATATACTTTTCCCCCCCTGCACTGTGAATGTTTACACATGGTGTTCAATAAAGACATGAAAACGTATAATTGTATGTGTGTTATTAGTTTAAGCAGACTGTATTTGTCTATTGTTGTGACTTAGATGAAGATCAGATCAAATTTCTTGACCAATTTATGCAGAAATCCAGGTAATTCCAAAGGGTTCACATACTTTTTCCTGCCACTGTACATGTATATGTATACTTTCATAAAGATGTGGGTATAGTGTATATAACAAAAATGAATGATGAAATGTGTAAATATTCACTGTATGGGGTTTTATGCTGCCATAGCTATGCAATATTGCTGTTGGAAATGCCTTGACAATTCCCTTGGCCTTAAAATGTGTGAGTGTGGTTTGAGAACGTTGGTGCCCAACAACACCCATTCACTCTTGAGTGTGAATTCATTTCCGTCACCATCAGTTTTTCTCTCAATGTAGAATTGTCCAAAAACATGAAATAAAAAGCACCATATTATTTGCAATGGATTTGTATGATAGATACAGACAAACCACTCTCTCATCAAAGGATATTCAGTGACATCTAGTGGTTGAAAAAAGATGGTCTCATTTGAATGAAATTCCTTCACAGATTGAGTTTGCTAGACTGGTTTGGAGCAGATTGTTGATCGTGATGTATTGTGTGGTTTATTGAAATTATTTAAGAATATGTGTAGGTTTTTCTTGAATGTTTTTTTTATCTGGGGAATGGATATGAGTAATAGATAGTGTAATGGATATGTCTGTTCCGCTATAGACTCTTGCCTTATTGGTATTATCAATTATAGAGCAGGGCAGGGATATGACTGTGGTGTTGGCACTTTAACAGGGTTGTAGAGCGTGTAAGACTGATATGAATGGCTTTACAGTGGAATGACAGGGACTGTGCTGCAGTGAGTTTTCAGTAAATGGATGGCACAAGCCGAGTGGAAAGAGTTTGTTTGTGTGTGTACGTCTTTCAGTAAACTGAATCGAAGTGTACATTCTGTATAGGATTATGTACCAGGTGTCAATGGGAATGTAGGTAGAGTTGAAGAAAAGCAGGGAGGGATGTTGTTGGTCTTGTTTATTTATGAATTGGTCTTGAGTGACGGGTGGGGCTCTAAGTGAAAAACAACACTGGATGTAAAATCTAAAGCCAGTGAGAGCCCAAAATAAGTTATAAAAAATACATGAAAAAATGGTGTTAGAACTGTGGTTCACGATTATCCTAATGGTTTTAGCCAGAGCCCATAGTTTAGTAATGCACAAGGTTCCAGGGACCTAATCCAATCTCTGCAGACAGTTGAGATCATTTCTGAGGAAGTTTTCATGTATTTTTGTCTTTGGATTTTGATTGTTAAAAGATTTGCTTTTAACATGTTTTATCTTGCCAATTAATGTCCACACGTCAACCAAATAGACAATACAGCAGAAACTGTTATGCTTTTAAAAGATCCAGAATCTGAATTTATTTGCCATATAAAGGGAACACTCCAGCAATGAATATAGCCAATCCAAGAGGGTCAAAGGTTTTGTTGATGACTACACAGGAATGAGCCAACCTACACAGCCTAGGCTTTTAACTGCTCAAAGATACAGTTCCAACATATTTAAACCTCCACTGCCATAAAGGCTCTGTTTGCATTATTAGCCAACGTACATTTTCTCTCTTCTCTGACCAATGAGAAGCTGATCAACCTTTTCATTTCATTGCTTTTACGTGTAGCGGTCTTAAAAAAAGATGTCTATGTGTGTTTTATTTTCAATTAAATTGTTCAATTATGTAATATGTTTAAAATATTAAAACATGCATGATGGGTTAGCAGGTGACAGGTTTTACAAGTAGTTTTACATGTTTGTGACATTAAGAAAACCATAGGCCAATGATTGAATTTGTCAATTCAACTATGATTGCACATTTTTTTTTATCTTAGTGTGGAAAGTTGCATGTCATCTCTACATGCTTGGTTTTTGTTTGTCAAATGCTGCTTTGTAAATTCCAGAACTTTCTCTCTCTCTCTTTTGATCTCCCTTTTTATCTCTCTGAAATCTATGTCTAAATGGCATAACACAAAGTAATGAAATGAAACTGATCATAACATATATTTAGAATGTTCATTTGAATTTATTTCAGTGTTTAAGCGTTATTTGCGGATGTTATCTTCTATCAAACAATGACTTAATAAATGTACTGAAGAGTGCTTGACATTGTGGAATTTGTCTGTATTAAATAGCAATACTGCAATACCAAGACTTCATTTGTTCCTTGAAAATGAATTTGCTGTCAAGTTGTTCTTGTAATAAAATATGTTCCTTTGATTTTGTTTATACATTTTGTATGGTCTTTTATTAACTGCATGTTTTGTTGTTGATTGATTACAACTTTCAGTGTAGTGAAATTATGGTGAAAAGACCTCTAATTATTCCAGTAGTGACTGAGGTTAGAATCATCTTTTTAAATGAAACTAGAAAGTCTATATAGCCTACGTGCAAAACACCGTAAAACTCCAGAGAAGATAAAGAGAATGAAGGGAGAAGCGTTTTCATACTTCCTTAGTTTTATACGTGCTGCATGTGTGTGTGACAGTATAACTTTAGATCATCCCCTCGCCCGAACCAGTGACCCTCTGCATACATCAACAACAGTCACCCACGAAGAATCGTTACCCATCGCTCCACAAAAGCCACGGCCCTTGCAGAGCAAGGGGAAACACTACTTTGAGGTCTCAGAGCAAGTGACGTCACCGATTGAAACGCTATTTAGTGCACCACCACTAACTAGCTAGCCGTTTCACATCAGTTACATGTGCCAGACGTTGAAGTTAGGTTCATTTTAGGTTCCGATTTAGCCAGAAAATTATGGAACGCCGTTTGGGTCTTTGCGGGTCAAAAAATATACACGTCAAATAACACTTTTGACATGCCAAATAAGCTTGTTGACCAATCAGGACCTGAATATGACTGCACGTCACACAATAATTTAACGCGTTCATAAATATTTTACGTAATTATTACACATTGATTACACTATCACCCGTATTTCATATGTCACAACCTTGTTTAAACATTATCTAGTCTAAATATGGCATGATTTCATCAATTGTAACCTAATGCAGCACTTTCAAATAGGTACTTTTATTTTGAAGGAAAACCGCAAATTCCACGATTGTGCCTAATCCTTATTGTGGCTAGCTTCACAACACATAACTCGGTCCTGTCGAGCCTCACCAGTTTCTACTTGTCATTGTTTTCAGTCTGGTTGTATTGGTGCTAGCTAACTTACCCCAGAAGTTGCCGTCGAACAAATAATGCTTTATTACCAACGCGGTAATGTAAATACATCGTTCGTGGCCGGTGTTTGCAGACTTTTTTGTACATCTTTGACAGTGCTGTTGATAGTAGTGGTAAAGCTTGGCTTGCTGACGTGTCAAATTAGTTGACGTGTATCTTTTTTGACACGCAAAGACCCAAACGGCATTCCATAGAAAATACATAATTTTCGGATGTTGAAAATAATTATTTCCTGGACGTTGAAAATATATTTTTTCTTCCAGAAGATGAAAATACATATTTTATTGTCATTGATTCTATGGCCAAATTTCAACTGCACATACATTGTCAATGAAGTAAGCATTATATCAACATCGTTTTTTTTATCCATTTAATATAGGAACGCAATATGGAAATAGGAACCAATTGAAGATTGCTACATAATTTTTACTATCGCTCCCATCTGTCACGTGCACTTATGTTAGCTTTCCCAAAGCTTTTAAACTGGCAGCAAAGATGTTCAAAGTAGTCCAGCCTATAAAATAAACCAATACCACTTCAACTACAATAACATTCTCAGTAATGGTTACAGAAATGTTTTTTGTTCTGGTTATGATTGTGATATGTTGTTGTTTATACAGTGCATTAGGAAAGTATTCAGACCTCTTGACATGTTCCACATTTTGTTACGTTACAGCCTTATTTTAAAATTGATGAAGAAAATATTTCATTTAATCAATCTATACATAATACACCACCCATAATGACAGAGCAAAAACTGTTTAGAAATTTTTGCAAATGTATTGCAAATAAAAAACAGAAATACCTTATTTACATATGTATTCAGAGCCTTTGCTATGGGCCCTCGAAATTGAGCTCAGGTGCATCCAATTTCCATTGACCATTCTTGATGTCACGCCCTGACCTTAGATATCCTTATTATTCTCTATGTCAAAATCAAATCAAATGTATTTGTCACATACACATGGTTAGCAGATGTTAATGCGAGTGTAGCGAAATGCTTGTGTTTCTAGTTCCGGGTGTGACTCGGGTGGGAAATTCTATGTTTTCTATTTCTTTGTGTTTGGCTGAATGTGGTTCCCAATCAGGGGCAGCTGTCTACGTTGTCTCTGATTGGGGATCATATATGTTGTAATTTTCCGTTTGGGTTTTGTGGGATCATGTTTTCTGTTTAGTGTCTGTACCTGACAGAACTGTGCACTTTCACTTTGGTTATTTTGTTTGAGTCTTTTTTGAAAATAAAAATCATGAACACTTTCCACGCTGCGCTTTGGTCCACTCCTTTCGACGAGAGCTGTAACACTTGAGATGTTTCTACAACTTGATTGGAGTCCAACAGTGGTAAATTCAATTGATTGGACATGATTTTTGGAAATGCATACACCTGTTTATATAAGGTCCCACAGTTGACAGTGCATGTCAGAGCAAAAACCAAGAAATGAGGTTGAAGGAATTGTCCATAGAGCTCTGAGACAGGATTGTGTCGAGGCACAGATCTGGGGAAGGGTAGCAAACATGTCTGCAGCATTGAAGGTCTCCAAGAACACAGTGGTCTCTATCTTTCTTAAATGAAAGAAGTTTGGAACCACAGACTCTTCCAAGAGCTGTCCACCCGGCCAAACTGAGAAATCGGGGGAGAAGGGTCTTGGTCAAGGAGGTGACCAAGAACCTGATGGTCACTCTGACAGATCTACAGAGTTCGTCGGTGGAGATGGGAGAACCTTCCAGAAGGACAACCGTCAATGCAACACTCCACCAATCAGGCCTTTATGGTAGAGAGGCCAGACGGAAGCCACTCCTCAGTAAAAGGCACATGACAGTCTGGTTGGAGTTTGCCAAAAGGCACCACAAGGAGTCTCAGACCATGAGAAACAAGATTCTCCAGTCTGATGAAATCAAGATTGAACTCTTTGTCCTGAATGCCAATGTCACATCTGGAGGAAACCTGGCTCCATCCCTATGGTGGTGGCAGCATCATGCTGTGGGGATGTTTTTCAGCAGCAGGGACTGGGAGACTAGGCAGGATTGAGGGAAGGATTTACAGAAAAGTACAGGGCGAACCTTGATAAACCTGCTCCAGAGCGCTCAGGATCTCAGATTGGGGTGAAGGTTCACCTTCCAACAGGACAACGACCCTAAGCACACAGCCAAGACAGCGCAGGTGTGGCTTTGGGACATGTCCTTGAGTGGCCCAGCCAGAGTCTGGACTTGAAACCGATCAAACATCTCTGGAGAGACCTGAAAATAGCTGTGCAGCGACGCTCCCATCCAACCTGACAGAGCTTGAGAGGATCTGCAGAGAAGTGTCTTACCCAAGAAGACTTGAGGCTGTAATCGCTGCCAAAGGTGCTTTAACAAAGTACTGAGTAAAGGGTCTGAATACTTATGTAAATATGATATTTTAGTTTTTAATAAATCTGCAAACATTTCTAAAAACCAGTTTTTGCTTTGTCATTATAGGGTATTGTGTGTAGATTGAGGTCGGGAAAACAATTTAATCAATTTTAGAATAAGGCTGTAACGTATCAAAATGTGGAGAAAGTCAAGGGGTCTGAATAGTTTCCGAATGCACTGTATACCTTAGTTGAATGCACTGACTGTACGTCACTCTGGATAAAAGCATCCGCTGAATGACCGAAATGTAAAAAACCCTTGCAAAGCTTGCTGGGTATAATTCTAATACGCTCGGCCCCCAAAACAACTACCAAATCTGAACGAGTCATAGATGTGTAGGCTATGTTTCACAAGTTTGAACAGTAAAGGCACAGTTCAGTACTGTAGAGCAGAGTAGTATTGTACAGGACAGTAGTTGAATTCAGGTTGGTTTAATTCAGGTGAGTACATTTCAGTAGGATATTATACTGTCCTCTACTGTATTTTTCTTTAATGTACTGTACTCTGTTTTCTACTGTATTGTATGTGCTGTACTGTGCTGTCTGGACCAGATCAAATCTGAACCAATCATAGATGTCTATGTTTAGGCCAACTCAAGTCCGGACTGGACCAAACATAGACATCTATTGTTGAGCCAAATCAAGGTCGGTCCAGACTGGACTAAATCTGAACCAAACAGACATCTAAGATCGGTTCAGATTTGGTGTGGACCAGACTAGATCAAATCTGAACCAATCATAGACAAGACTGAAAAAAGACATCCAAGAAACTTCGGTGTCGGCCCGTGCTCAGTGCGATGTGTGTATGTGTGAGGGAGAGATTTGTTATCCAGATCATTTTTTCCCCATATTTTTAAATCATACTGTGATCAGACTCCATCTCAGTTTGGGCATATATCTAGTTGTTCAAGAAAATGGACTGATTGGTCTATACTGAACAAAAATAACGCAACATGCAACAATTTCAAAGATTTTACTGAGTTACAGTTCTTACAAGGAAATCAGTAAATTGAAATAAATTAGGCCCTAATCTATGGATTTCACATGACTGGAAATACAGATATGCATCGGTTGGTCACAGATGCCTTAAAATAAGTAGGGGCATTGATCAGAAAACCAGTCAGTATCTGGTGTGACCACCATTTGCCTCATGCAGCGTAACACATCTCCTTTGCATTGATCAGGCTGTTGACTGTGGCCTGTGTAATGTTGTCCCACTCTTCTTCAATGGCTTTGCGAAAGTTGCTGGATATTGGCGGGAACTGGAACACGCTGTCGTACACGTCGATCTAGAGCATCCCAAACATGCTCAATGAATGACATGTCTGGTGAGTATGCAGGCCATGGAAGAACTGGGACATTTTCAGCTTCCAGGAATTGAGTACAGATCCTTGCCACATGGGGCTGTGCATTATCATGCTGAAACCTGAGGTGACAGCCCCGGATGAATGGAAAGACAATGGGCCTCAGGATCCTGTCATGGTATCTCTGTGCATTCAAATTGCCATCGATAAAATGCAATTGTGTTTGTTGTCCATAGTTTATGCCTGCCCATACCATAACCCCACCGCCACCATGGGGCACTCTGTTCATAACGTTGACATGAGCAAACCGCTCACCCACATAACACCATACACGTGGTCTGATGTTGTGAGGCCGTAAAACGATGTTAGAGGCAGATTATGGTAGAGAAATTAACATAAAATGATCTGGCAAAAGCTAGCGCTGGTGGACATTCCTGCAGTCAGCATGCCAATTCCACACTCCCTCAAAACTTAAGACATGTGACATTGTGTGACAAAACTGCACATTTTAGAGTGGCCTTTTATTGTCCCCAGCATTGTCATGTTGTATAATCAGCTTCTTGATATGCCACACCTGTCAGGTGGATGGATTATCTTGGCAAAGTGCACACAAGTAGAGAGAAATAAGCTTTTTGTGGATATGGAAAATGTCTGGGATCTTTTATTTCAGCTCATGAAACATGGGACCAACACTTTACATGTTGCGTGTATATTTTTGTTCAGTGTATATCATGTGAAAATAGTGATCTGATATCCTAGTTAATTGAAGAAAGATATTATTCTCCCCAAATGAGTCGTGTTCATATAGATGGGTTGGTAGTTTGGCTACAAACCAATGCATACCCAACTATGGGGTAAAACAGATGGGTTTGGCTTAAAATATAGTTTACATGTCAACAATTTATCTCCAATGTTTATTGGGCCGGCAGGGTAGCCTAGTGGTTAGAGACTAGTAACCGAAAGGTTGCAAGTTCAAATCCCCGACCCGACAAGGTACAAATCTGTCGTTCTGCCCCTGTACAGGCAGTTAACCCACTGTTCCTAGGCCGTCATTGAAAATAATAATTTGTTCTTAACTGACTTTCCTAGTTAAATAAATAAAATTGAAAACATGAATAAATGTGCACTTGTCTCTCAAATACATTGTTACAGCTGATGGTTAGCTAGCTAGTGCATATTAGCCATTTTAGACTAGATGTAGACTAGACATGACATCAATCAAACACCTCAAAACGAGATATGTTGGAGTGGCAGGTAGCCTAGTTAGAGCGTTGGACCAGTAACCAGAAGGTTGCTAGATTGAATCCCTGAGCTGACACGGTAAAGATCTGTCGTTCTGCCCCTGAACAGGCAGTTAACCCACTGTTCCCAGGTGTCATTCTAAATAAGCATTTGTTCTTAACTTACTTGCCAAGTTAAAAAAAGAACAAGATGAAACAAGCCACCTACGATTCCTCACATGACAGCTTATTGTAATTGTTGCTAGCTGTCTGGTCATCCAGAATCCCCAAAACACTTATTACCCCCAAATAACCTTATTACGGAAGTCGGAAGTGAAAAAACAACATATGATGGCGATTTTCAAGTGGGTGGGAACGAACGAAGCCAGGACAAATTAAACACACTTCGCCACGGTAAGCTGTCTGTCGATGTTATGTTCCGTTTTACTCTGTGTCGTGTCTAATTTTAACTTCAGTAGGTACGTTAATTCTGTGCAGTTGGATTTGAAAATAGTTCGATAGATTAAGAGCTTAACTATCCCGGCAAATGCTTCCTTAAGCCCCTACATTAGAAGGTCATTTATTTTGCCAGACTGCAGAGCATCAGCTAGCTAGCTAGTTGTACAGTCGTTGAGCATCAGGTTCATTCAGCAAACAAACATGGAGTGGGCTAATCAATTATGCGTGAGTGATCAATCGAAGTTAGAAAGATAACTATGTTTAAAATCAAATTTGTGCCATTACATTTGTCTTGATACAAATTAGCTTTTGAGGTGAATGAGAGCAGAGCCGAGGTAATGCTAACCATTCTGGCTAGCTAGCTAAATGTTGGCTAATGTTAGTAATCACAATGAGGAAGTGTGAAAATGTGTAACTAGTTAGTTATGATGATCATATTTTGCCAGGGCTTTTAACATTGTACATTATCCACATAAGTAGCTAATTTACAGGGTATTTCAATATGTTCTTACGGCCCCGGGTTTATTAAACTAGCATCTGTTGTAGCTAAGCAGCTAGCATGCCATCTAGCTAAAACTATTAGCAACCTAGTTAGTTAATAACAATCGGTCAAACGCTTGATTTTGACAGCTGTCGAATGGCTCCTGCTCGCTGTCAGATGCCACGCATTGTTTGTCAGTCTCAGCTCCTTTACTAAACCTTTGAAAACTAGCTAACTAGTTGTTAAAAAATAGTGATTCATTTACAGCAACTTGTATCTTTGGTGAATAACTGACTTAATGCTAACGTTAGATGCAAAGGCAGTCTGTGTTGAGGCAACATTTGCATTATGACAGCTGGCTGTTGACTGCCAGTTATTGCCATAACACAGCAATTAGGCCTTACTGTGAGCATACTCGGTTAATATATTTGTTCCCAAAGGGCCACAGATCTGGTGGTCATGATGCAGTACTAACACAGTTCCTACACCATTTGAATGTAGGTAACACATTTTATTCATGCACCTCAAACTATAACATTTTAGCCAACATTACTCTATCATGGTTTGACATACATCTAATCTCAGAGTAGTGACTTTTAGTCCCAGGGAATTTGGGGGTCCTGTCAAATGAACCACCACCACACAGCACTGCAATTTAGAAACTTGTCCAGCCAAGTGTGACAGGGAGGTGGGCAGCAACATTTTTCTTCCACCTGTCATTGTTCTCTTTGCCCATCCAGACGGCCTCTCAACAGGCATTGTGCTCTCTGCATTATCACTGTGGGAGCAGGGTGTGATAACATGGTTGTAGTAGTGGCATTTATTTTATTTTATTGTTCATACAGTCTAACTTTACATTGATGTCTATAGAGCTAACTTGTGCAGAAAAAAGTATTAATACTGTGTGTTAATGATGATGGATGAAATGGAGTCAACGCACTGACTGCTACAGCACCATTCATATTGCATCAACATGTGAGACACATTGCCAAAACTCATCATATTGTTCTAAAGTTGGGGGGGTTCAGTGAAATAAGAGACAAATGCTTTTGTTTTTACTTTCAAAGCCTGCTACTTTCAGTGCTGCTTTTTAGTATAGAGTAGTGTTTCTTTTGTTTTTGTGGGAAGACCTTTCACATAAAGGATAAAGTGGAATTCAACAACAGGAAATGGATAGTGCTGTGCGCTGCAGGGCTGCAGACTGAGATTCTGTAGACCCCAGAGGACACCACCAGTCAGGCTGGCTGATTGAGTATGTGCTGTTTTTTAGTCGACCAATGTGTTTTTACACATTGTCCATTGTGTTATTTCATAGAAAAACATCACAGCCAAGTGTCCAAGTGATGGAAGAAAGAACGTCCTATTTTGCCTACACTTGCACTTTTACAGTTTCCTTTCTCCTTTGTGGATCCCTCTCCTTTTAGGAAAAAAATACTTCAGTGCTTGTTTTTCTCTTTTTCTTTCTCTCTCCTTCCCTTGCAGGAGAACCGACAATTTGGATCCAAGATGACGGACTCCAAGTATTTCACCACTACAAAGAAAGGTCTTATAACTTATTACTTTCCAAAGTGAATTTCAATTTGGCCTATTTATTGTTAACCTTTATTCAGAGCTCAGCTTTAGGCTACTCTTGTCATATTAGTCATGAGTCATGACTTGTTTTTAGGCACTAATCCAAATGTTGTGTAACCAGTCAGGGAGACCTAGAAAATGTTATAGAAAAAAAAATGGCTCCCAACCACAAACTGTTTAGATCGAACTATGTTAACCGAATCTCTATAATAATAAATGTGTTAATGTCGTGACTGGTTATATGCAGGGTACCCTACAGTGACTGGTTATATACACCAGTCTTGATCTGCTGCATTATGCATGACTACTCCACGTACACACACTTCTGCGATCTGTTATGTTCCGTTTTCATGTGTGCGCAGGAGAGATCTTTGAGCTGAAAGCTGAGCTGAACAGCGATAAGAAGGAGAAGAAGAAGGAGGCTGTGAAGAAGGTCATTGCCTCCATGACCGTTGGGAAAGATGTCAGGTGAATTCTGTTAGAATATGTCAGAAACCCATGGTGAAAAGATGTGATATAACATTGTCCATTGCCACCCTCAGATGGCACTGTGTTATCTCTGAGAATGTGGTCAATCGTTATGCCCATCCTGACTCTGCTCCCACATAGAGATCCTATAATTCACTAGTAGCTGATTTCATAGACCCTCATGATCTATGTCTCCCCCTCCCCCAGTGCCCTGTTTCCAGATGTGGTGAACTGCATGCAGACTGACAACCTGGAGCTGAAGAAGCTAGTCTACCTGTACCTGATGAACTATGCCAAGAGCCAGCCCGACATGGCCATCATGGCTGTCAACACCTTCGTCAAGGTAAAGCACAAAACCAGGGCAGGTCCGACAAACAGTACTGACCTATTGCTCTAAAAAGTTTTCTCACTATCTGTTAAGTTAGAGGACTGGTAGTGACATCTCAATACTCCTCAGTGTGTGAAAACTTAACATAGAGACTCTCCTCCCCCTTCAGGACTGTGAGGACCCTAACCCCCTGATCCGGGCCCTGGCTGTGCGTACTATGGGCTGCATCCGCGTGGACAAGATCACTGAGTACCTGTGTGAGCCTCTGAGGAAATGTCTGAAGGACGAAGACCCCTACGTGAGGAAGACTGCAGCTGTGTGTGTGGCCAAGCTCCATGACATCAACGCCCAGCTGGTGGAGGACCAGGGCTTCCTAGACACCCTCAAGGACCTCATCTCTGACTCCAACCCTATGGTGAGGCTCCGATGGCAGGGTGACCAGCCTGCTAGACTACCTGACCTTGGGTTAGACTATTGGCTCTAGGGCTAATGTCCTACTTTTCAAGAATGAGAGGTTACATTAAGTCATTTAGCATACTTTCTTATTCAGAGTGACTTGCAGTAGCTCTTAAAACACGGTTCAGTTCACAATGAACATTTTGAAGTTAGAGGGGACCATAACAATTAAAGGAGTGTCTGTATAACTGCCCCTTTTGTCGTAGACAATTGTAAGCATTGCATATATTCATGCCACATATTCGAGTGAAATACAGATTAGTTACAAATGTCACACAGTGGACATGCAAAGAAGGGGTTGGGCGATAGTACACACCTTTTGGCCAATCTACTGCTGCCCGCCAGCTCAAACTGGACCGACGTTAGTCTGGTGTCTCTCAAGCAAGTCTTTGATCTCCCCAATCCACTGCTGCTGCTCATTGTTGAGAGTTGCTCGCAAGCTCTCTCAGCACTCTCTGAGGCAGGCCTCAGGCAAGAAGGACCTCACCCTCTTCTGGTCTTCGCCCCACCGGGGCAAGGATTGTGATGAATTGTGAGCTCCGTAAACAGCATTCGGTCAATCCGCTGCTGCTTCTTGAGTTGCATGCCAGTTCTCTGGAATCAGCAGCTCAGAACTTTGAGGCAGGTCTTGGGGGCAGGAAGGACATTGCCCTCTTCTGCTGATATTTGTCCTCACTGGTGCAAGGACAGAAGCCTGGGGTGGATACAAGAGGAGCCTGGTGTGGATCACAGGGGCCTGGGGTAGATCACCAGAGACAGTGCTGGAAGGGTCCTGTAATGCTCTCTGTGACGTAAACAATGGTCAGATGTGGCGGAAGTGTCATGGCCACCATTCGCTGTTTGGCAATGAATGACTTCTGTTAACCTAGTGGGCTGCAATGAGATATGTGCTCTTGCATTCTAACTTGCTGACTTTCTGGCCCTATCCTTCTCTTTCAGGTGGTTGCAAATGCTGTGGCAGCCCTGTCTGAGATTGCAGAGTCCCACCCCAACAGCAACCTGCTGGACCTGAACCCCCAGTCCATCAACAAGCTGCTGACGGCCCTCAACGAGTGCACCGAGTGGGGTCAGATCTTCATTCTGGACTGCCTGGCCAACTACACCCCTCGCGATGACCGCGAGTCCCAGAGGTCAGAAAGCACCGGATGCCTTCTAGTTTATTGCTTTATCTGACACACTGATTCTCCCTGTCAGTGTCCATGTCCATCTGCTGTATATTAAGTATACATTTCCCCACTCTCTCCTCCCCTCTATTTGTACTCGTCTCATCTCTGTCCTCCCTCTCTCATTCTGTAGTATCTGTGAGCGGGTGACCCCCCGTCTGTCCCATGCCAACTCTGCGGTGGTGCTGTCGGCGGTCAAGGTGCTGATGAAGTTCATGGAGATGCTTCCTAAGGACCTGGACTACTATGGCACCCTGCTGAAGAAGCTGGCCCCGCCCCTGGTCACCCTGCTGTCTGCAGAGCCCGAGCTGCAGTACGTGGCCCTGAGGAACATCAACCTCATCGTACAGAAACGGTAGGAGGGACAGAGGGACTACCAACAGAAATGAGTGTCGCAGCTTAATACAGCTATTCAGTGTGTGTGCTGTCCTAATAGCACTCTCGTCCCTATATCAGGTCTCTCTAACCCTGTTTCTGGAGAGCTACCCTCCTGTAGGTTTTCACTTCAACCCCAGTTGTAACTAACCTGATTCTGCTTATCAACCAACTATTAGAATCAGGTGTGCTAAATAAGGGTTGGAATGAAAACCTATAGGACAGTAGCTCTCCAGGAACAGGGTTGGAGAACCTTGCCCTATATAGTGCACATATTTTGACTTGGGCCCTGGTCCAAGGTAGTGCACTATATATGGAATAGAGTGCCATTTGGGATGTTACCAGTGATTCCTCGGCACATTAAATAGTTTGGATGTGTTGACTGTATTCTGCTAATTCCACCGTTATTGAACTGACAAATAAATGTTCTGTTGATGGCAATCATACCTTTTTCTCTGTGCAGCCCAGAAATTCTGAAGCATGAGATGAAGGTGTTCTTTGTGAAGTACAACGACCCCATCTACGTCAAGCTGGAGAAACTGGACATCATGATCCGCCTGGCATCTCAAGCTAACATCGCCCAGGTGACCCACACACACACTACTGTTTCAGTTAGAACCTTTAGAAGCCATCATTTTTAAATGTTTTAAATAGGTAATAATTTGGGAAGTAACATGGACAAGCAGTAATGTGATTCCTAGACAAGATGAAAGCCAGTATCAGTGACCACATGCTGGTGTTTTTTTTTAGGTGCTGGCAGAGCTGAAGGAGTATGCCACTGAGGTGGATGTGGACTTTGTGCGGAAGGCAGTCCGAGCCATCGGCCGCTGTGCCATCAAAGTGGAGGTGAGAGAGGGAAAGGAGATGTAGCTGTACAGTCGTGGCCAAAAGTTTTGAGAATGACACAAATATTAATTTTCAGTCTGCTGCCTCAGTTTGTGTGATGGCAATTTGCATATACTCCAGAATGTTATGAAGTGTGATCAGATGAATTGCAATTAATTGCAAAGTCTTTCTTTGCCATGCAAATGAATTGAATCCCCCAAAAAACATTTCAGCCTTGCCACAAAAGGTCCAGCTGACATCATGTTAGTGATTCTCTTGTTAACACAAGTGTGAGTGTTGATGAGGACAAGGCTGGAGATCACTCTGTCATGCGGATTGAATTTGAAAAACAGACTGGAAGCTTCAATAGGAGGGTGGTGCTTGGAATCATTGTTCTTCCTCTGTCAACCATGGTTACCTGCAAGGAAACATGTGCCGTCATCATGGCTTTGCACAAAAAGGGCTTCACAGGCAAGGATATTGCTGCCAGTAAGATTGCACCTAAATCAACCATTTATCGGATCATCAAGAACTTCAAGGAGAGTGGTTCAATTGTTGTGAAGAAGGCTTCAGGTCGCCCAAGGAAGTCCAGCAAGTGTCAGGACCGTCTCCTAAAGTTGATTCAGCTGCGGGATCGGGGCACCACCAGTACAGAGCTTGCTCAGGAATGGCAGCCTGCAGGTGTGAGTGCATCTGCATGCACAGTGAGGCGAAGACTTTTGGAGGATGACCTGGTGTCAAGAAGGGCATCAAAGAAGCCACTTCTCTCCAGGAAAAACATCAGGGACAGACTGATATTCTGCAAAAGGTACAGTGATTGGACTGCTGAGGACTGGGGTAAAGTAATTTTCTCTGATGAATCCTCTTTCCGATTGTTTGGGGCATCTGGGAAAAAAGCTTGTCCTGAGAAGACAAGGTGAGCGCTACCATCATTCCTGTATCATGCCAACAGTAAAGCATCCTGAGACCATTCATGTGTGGGGTTGCTTCTCAGCCAAGGGAGTGGGCTCACTCACAATTTTGCCTAAGAACACAGCCATGAATAAAGAATGGTACCAACACATCCTCCGAGAGCAACTTCTCCCAACCATCCAGGAACAGTTTGGTGACAAACAATACCTTTTTCAGTATGGTGGAGCACCTTGCCATTAGGCAAAAGTGATAGCTAAGTGGCTTGGGGAACAAAACATCAATATTTTGGGTCCATGGCAAGGAAACTCCCTAGACCTTAATCCCATTGAGAACTTGTGGTCAATCCTTAAGAGGCGGGTGGACAAACAAAACCCCACAAACTCCAAGCATTGATTATGCAAGAATGGGCTGCCATCAGTCAGGATGTGGCCCAGAAGTTAATTGACAGCATGCCAGGGTGGATTGCAGAGGTCTTGAAAAAGAAGGGTCAACACTGCAAATATTGACTCTTTGCATCAACTTCATGTAATTGTCAAAAAAAGCCTTTGACACTCATGAAATGCTTGTAATTATACTTCAGTATTCCATAGTAACATCTGACAATATCTATAGACACTGAAGCAGCAAACTTAGGAAATTAATATTTGTCATTCTCAACTTTTGTCCACGACTGTACACAGGTCATATACATAGTGTTTTAAAGTCCTATACAGCAAACCCTCATGTTAACTGTACTGTTTTACTGCCAGCCTAATGAATGTGTGTCATGGGTTTACTGTGCAGCATGTGAAGTATAAATGTCTGTGAAATGTTGGGGCTTTTTCATGCTTGTGATGACCAAGCCAGATGACTGTCACCATAAATATTGAAAGCCTGAATAATGCCGATTTTGGTAGGGTCTCTCTGGCCTGCTCTGTGTTTGGCTGACAGCATCTGTCTGTCTGTCAGCAATCAGCGGAGCGCTGTGTGAGCACCCTGCTGGACCTCATCCAGACCAAGGTCAACTATGTGGTGCAGGAGGCCATCGTGGTCATCAAGGACATCTTCCGCAAGTACCCAAACAAGTAGGTCACCTGTTGATGGTCAGGTCCAGGCCTGGTTATTACACAGTGTCGCATCCCAAATGGCACCCAATTCACTATATAGTATGCTACTTTTGATCCGGGCCCATAGGGCTCGCAATCCTTATAACCCAGTTAGTGTTTGGTTTCCCTATGAATGGATCCTCAAATCATTTCACAATTATAAGGCTTTGATGGAAGAGGCACTGGCATATCACAACTGAGTTAATCAGTGAAGGAGTCTAACCAGCACTTACAGATGTAAGTAGGGTAGTGTTATTTTTCTGTGTGCAAGATTTTTACTGGGAAACCATTCCAACCATCAAGATAGATAGATCTCAACAGCCTGACAGGCAATCTCATTAATGTTTAAGGCAACCAGAAGTATAGCGACGGACTAAACCAGCCATGGACAATTTTGAGGGAGATTGATATTCAATGAGTCATACAGAGGTTGTATTACACCTCAGCAGAGATTGCCATGCTTGTTAAAATGGTCTATGGTCTCGTTGTCACCTTAAGACAAGCATAGCGTACTAGCGCTAGCAAATGCATTTATACTCGCACATAGCCGCACCCACACACACTGGAGCCCTGTCTGTTCCTGCTCACTGCCACCCAGATCACATCTTGGCCTGAGAGGTAGCGAGAAAGCTCATTACTCTGACACCGGGTTTTCTGCTTGGCTTTCATCGTGAAAGGCATGAAAATGAGCTTTTGGGCTGAATGAAGACTCCTCTAACCTCTCTCACTCATAGATATGCAAGGTGTCAGTCTGCAGTGTGTAGCGCTGAATCCTTGCCCCTGACAACGCCCAGGCAGCCCCAGGCAGAGCCTGACCCCTACTCTATCAAGGCTCAGTAGGCTGGATCCATGTGCCACATAGACAGACAAACCTCCTACCCACTTGAAACCCAGTCCATGTCGCCCTGCACCTACTTAACTTACTGGACTGCTGTTTACTGAACATGACTTCACAGCCACGAGGCACTCATTGAACCTGCATTACTCTGTAATTAAGTTTGTTAGCTGTTGCTGTATATTCCGACATTTTATTTATGCCAGGAAATGGATGATCGCGTACTGTTTGTTAACTCTTTTCTTGGTCTTTTTAGGTGTTGGGTAGTGAATCATCGTCATTTATTGGAAAGACATTCTGTTCCCTTTTTTTTCCCTCTTTCTTTCTCCTCCAGCAAAAAGTGATGCAGAAAATAACAGTTCATCCAGCATGAAGTTTAGTAATTGTGCTCGCAAGAAAGCCCACAAAATATTTTATAATGTGCAGTCATGTAAATACAGAGGCACAGAGTTAAACAAAAAAAAGTCCTATAATTTAGTGAAGTGAAGATTCAGAGGCTGTGAAATGTTTCTTTGTCTATGCAACAGCATGAACAGATTCTATTGCCTTGCCCTTGGCTCGCATTACTGCTCCAGCACATCCTGTTCAGATGCTGTGTTGGCATTTATGCTAATACCATTCTCGAGGAATGCTGCAGAGTCGATAACATTTTATATTCAACTGACAACAGTTGATAAATATGGTAAAATGAGAAAGAAAAAAAATGACTGCAAACCTATTTCCCATTTGAAAATGTTTTTCCGTCTGTGTGTGGACAATGACTTGGTATTGAGTCATTAGTTCCTAACCATTGTCTGTTCCCAGGTATGAGAGTGTGATCGCCACGCTGTGTGAGAACCTGGACTCCCTGGATGAGCCGGAGGCGCGGGCAGCCATGATCTGGATCGTAGGAGAGTATGCTGAGAGGATCGACAACGCTGACGAACTGCTGGAGAGCTTTCTGGAGGGCTTCCACGACGAGAGCACCCAGGTCTGACTCACTCACACATGGGACACATCCCAAATGGCACCCTATTCCCTATATAGTGCACTATTAGCCCTGGTCCCAAGTAGTGCACTACATAGGGAATAGGGTGCCATTTGGGATGCTAACAATATGCTGTTTACTGCTCACTCTAAACAGGCTTCAATGGAACCATTCTGTGCATACTGGGAGATATTGGGGGGGGCTGCATTTAGTAGCTTATAGCAAGAGAGGGTAGCCCTATACTTGACTGGCTGACTTTGAAAAAGAGGGGTTGCTGTAGTCTCACAGGTTAACTGCTGTTTTAGCTCTCAAGAGGCAACAACAGCAGCTCTATGAAGATGCTGACTGGTTGGTTATGGCACGCTTAAAGGCACTGCTTGTGAAAGAGCATTGATTTACTTTAAGAATTCAAGCTGTTTTTGATGAAGTTAGGAAAAACTGTAGGCTTGTGGAGAGACATTTTAAGTACCTAGTCTTTGTTTCCTATAAACGTAATCTTCTAACCAGTCTCTCGATGATGATGATGATAATGGAAAAAACATGACACTTTAATAGCAATTGAAGTCTGTAGTGTTTCCTCCTTGAAGCGGTTGGTATTATATCCTCCTCTGTGGATCCATGTATATAGAGTAGTCTAGAGTATTCTGCACATGTTTTCCTTCGGGATTAGCTCTGCTTGTTTGGAAACCACAGGCTAAGCCATAGATTAATTAATTCTGCTCCATTTTAGCAGGACAGATTTAGACATAGTCTTGATGCATTGGAGAGAGATTTTTGTTCAGGCTGTTGAGTTGTAATTTTTTTCAGTATTTAACGCTACATGCTGAAGTCTTTGTAGAGTACGTGTTTAGTTGGAAGTGTTGTGCAAATGCTGTTTAGTACATACATGCAGTATGTACTTGAAATACATACACAGGTACACCTCCAATTGACTCAAATGATGTCAATTACCCTATCAGAAGCTTCTAAAGCCATGACATCATTTTCTGGAATTTTCCAAGCTGAATTATAAGTGAAATAATCTGTCTGTAAACAATTGTTGGAAAATGACTTGTCATGCACAAAGTAGAATTCCTAACCGACTTTCCAAAACTATAGTTTGTTAACAAGAAATCTGTGGAGTGGTTGAAAAACTAGTTTTAATGACTCCAACCTAAGTGTATGTAAACTCCCGACTTCAACTGTACATACATAAACTCAGCAAAAAAAGAAACAGCCCTTTTTCAGGACCCTGTATTTCAAAGATAATTCGTAAAAATCCAAATAACTTCACAAATCTTCACTGTAAAGGGTTTAAACATGTTTTCCCATGCTTGTTCAATGAACCATAAACAATTAATGAACATGCACCTGTGGAACGGTTGTTAAGACACTAACAGCTTACAAACGGTAGGCAATTAAGGTCAGTTATGAAAACTTAGGGCACTAAAGAGGCCTTTCTACTGACTGAAAAACACCAAAAAGACGCCCTGCTTATCTGTGTGAACGAGCCTTAGGCATGCTGCAAGGAGGCATGAGGACTGCAGATGTGGCCAGAGCAATAAATTGTCATGTCCGTGCTGTGAGATGCCTAAGACAGCGCTACCGGAAGACAGGACGGACAGCTGATCGTCCTCACAGTGGCAGACCACGTGTAACACCTGCACAGGATCGGTACATCCGAACATCACACCTGCGGGACAGGTACAGGATGGCAACAACAACAACTGTCCGAGTTACACCAGGAACGCACAATCCCTCCATCAGTGCTCAGACTGTCCGCAATAGGCTGAGAGAGGCTGGACTGAGGGCTTTGTAGGCCTGTTGTAAGACTGGTCAAGGTAAAAAGTCAAGGTATTGGAGTGGCCATCACAAAGCCCTGACCTCAACCCTATAGAAAATTTGTGGGCAGAACTGAAAAAGCTTGTGTGAGTAAGGAGGCCTACAGACCTGACTCGGTTACAACATCTCTGTCAGGAGGAATGGGCCAAAATTCACCCAACTTATTTTGGGAAGCTTGTGGAAGGCTACCTGAAACGTTTGACCCAAGTTAAACTATTTTAAAGGCAATGCTACCAAATTACTAATTGAGTGTATGTAAACTTCTGACCCACTGGGAATGTGATGAAAGAAATAAAAGCTGAAAGAAATAATTCTCTCTACAATTATTCTGACATTTCTCATTCTTAAAATAAAGTGGTGATCCTAACTGACCTAAGACAGGGAATTTCTACAAGGATTAAATGTCAGGAATTGTGAAAGTGTATGTAAACTTCTGACTTCAACTGTAGCTGTAAGCTGAGTTGATGTGAGTAGTATGTATGTGTGAGTTATAGCTGGTCTCGTCTGCTCTGGTTTCCCAGGTGCAACTGCAGCTGCTGACAGCCATAGTGAAGCTGTTCCTGAAGAAACCCACTGAGACTCAGGAGCTGGTGCAGCAGGTGCTGAGCCTGGCCACACAGGTGAGTGTCCCGGGGTGTACACACACACACACACACACACAGTCAACAGCAGGGATCTAATCAGCCACAGTCTCACACCAATGCTTCTTATGCCAGGGCCTTCAGGCCATGTCAGTTGTCACTAATTGCCCAATAGAAGAACAGAAACCAGATTGTCTTCACTTTGAATTCCCAAAGTAAGTTGGAGAGATGGAAGACAGGACTATACATCTCCCAACAATTAGCTTACCCTTTTCTCCAGAAAGTCTGGAACACCTTCAAGTGTTATCCTAAATATGCCAATCAGCCAAGCAACACTCCAGGACAAAGGGAAGGTCAAAAATAAGGACAAAAATATTGTGTTCTGCTCAAATGCTGATGGGAACAACCCAGTTTAAAAGATGGGAACAACCCAGTTTACAAGTGGGCTGTGATCTTGGTGGGGTAGTCTAAATGCTTGTAGCTCTTTTATTGGTCTAATTACTATGGGATGTCCTTGACTAACCTGACAACAAGGGCACAATTTTATTTACTGTTCTTCCTGTGGCTGTCACTAACGTCCTTCACTTCATAAATAACTAGCCTGCTGGGACACTATTGAAATGGCTGCTTTTATTCATGATTCTCCCCCTCCCACAAATGGAATGACGCATTCACGTGTGGCGTCTGCCAGACGATAGGGCCTAGTCATTCCAGCACTGCTGAGGCAACATGAAAAGTGGGATACTCAATGAAATGTGTCAAGTTGACAGCCAGTGTGACAATGTCACCATAAACGGTACCCTACTATTTCTGATGAGACTGAGTGTTTTTGAGTTTGAGTGTAGCATTAAATAAACACCTTTATTTGTGTGTTTTATGAGTAGTTCATCTCTCTCCTCAGACTGTGGGAGTTGTCATTAACTTTGGAGTTTAGTGCCAGGGGAGTTTCAACACTGCCAGGAAGCTGCCAGGACCAAAAATATATTCCGGATGTTCTAGTTTTTATGTCCTTGTACCGCGTGTCTTACTTCTAAGCCTTGCTGATGCTGTTCAAATCTTCCCTTGGATCTTCTTATTATTGACTGAGTAGATTATTCTAGTTTATACCCCTCAGGGAATCGAACCTAACCTGACTCTTGGATTATTCTAGCTATACCCCTCAGGGAATCGAACCTAACCTGACTCTTGGATTATTCTAGCTATACCCCTCAGGGAATCGAACCTAACCTGACTCTTGGATTATTCTAGCTATACCCCTCAGGGAATCTAACCTAACCTGACTCTTGGATTATTCTAGCTATACCCCTCAGGGAATCGAACCTAACCTGACTCTTGGATTATTCTAGCTATACCCCTCAGGGAATCGAACCTAACCTGACTCTTGGATTATTCTAGCTATACCCCTCAGGGAATCGAACCTAACCTGACTCTTGGATTATTTGCTTAGTATCTGACATGACATAAGTGAGAAGAACAGGCAGAGAGCGGAGTCTGTGAAGCAGTTACTATTTATTATGCACCACATCAGTCATCCTCTCAATCTGTTGTCTGCAGGACTCTGACAACCCGGACCTGCGAGACCGTGGCTACATCTACTGGCGTCTGCTCTCCACTGACCCTGTGGCTGCCAAGGAGGTGGTGCTGGCCGAGAAGCCTCTGATCTCAGAGGAGACTGACTTGATTGAGCCCACCCTGCTGGAGGAGCTCATCTGCCACATCGGCACGCTGGCCTCCGTCTACCACAAGCCTCCCAGCGCCTTCGTGGAGGGCAGCCGCGGAGTGATGCACAAAAGGCTCCCTGCACGCACTGGATCGTGAGTCTCTCTCACACACACACACACACACACTTTTAGGGCCTACTTGAGTTTCCCTAACTAAACACCTTATTTGCACCCAAGTAATTCCCCTAAGTAGTGTTATTTACCCCTAGAGTACACCCAGTCTTTACTTTGTGTAAAGCATACCTTACTTTATACTGGCTTAAGCCACATTCAATGAATCAGAGTTGTCTGAAAGATCTCACATGAGGCTGTGTTACCAGCAGACATGAAGTGCAGCACCCAGTACTGGGCTGATTTTAAATTCAATCTTAATGCCATTTAATTGTTCTTTTCATTGCATTTAAGATGTGCCAATGGTGTTCCCTTAAATAACCTTAGGACCAATATTAAGCAGGGTTGGTTTATTGAATCAAGAGTTCCAGATAATTTAGCTTCGCTGAGACTAGGCTTCTCTTTAAATGTTTAGCTCAAAACATTGCGTTTAGGAATTCAAACCAGGTTAAACTGAAGTTCTTAAATACCCCCTTTTATTGTGGTGAATCTTTGCAGTTGTCTCTAACTCCCTCTGTCCTGGTCTCTCCATCCCCCAGAGGAGAGGGTACGGAATGCCCAGATGTGGGCAATGCTGCTGGGGGCTCTGCCCCTGAAGCTGCCCCCTCTATCATCCCCTCCCAGGGAGACCTCCTGGGGGACCTTCTCAACCTGGACCTGGCACCCCCCACCACCACCGGTCCCACCCCCTCCACCTCCGGCATGCAGATGGGGGGCATGGATCTCCTTGGTGGAGGTCTGGAGAGCCTGGTAGGTACCGCACTGTAGCCTGCTGTGCTGCTACCCCTGGTCAACCAGTGAACAGTCCATTTTTTTTCTTTTTGACTGAGTGTTTTTCTTCTTTTTTTTAATGCCACACCTGCAGATGGATGAGTCTGAACCGGTAACTAAAGTACAAGGACGGAGAGGACATAGCTATAGTCACACATCACATTACATCATCATTAATTAGATGTAGCAGCTAGGCTTGGGTGGTATCCAGTCTTTTATATTGTCATACTGTCCTTCTCTCATACCTGGATTTACGGTAATACCGGCATAGCACACAAGGGAGTGCTAAAAACGCAGCACATAAAATTATACACGCATAGCTAGTAGCTACAGAACATCATTTTCGGTGAGTGTGGACGTCATCACTTCATGTGCGCTGCACAACAGACTCGCTGATAGCTATAGAATGCTATGTACTCCCCAGCTCGCTTCCTCCCGTTGTGCTGTTTACAAACACGTTACTGGCTCAAATGTTCTTGGCAACTACGGTAAGCTTCATCATTTAAAATAATGTGACCGGAGAAATGAAGAATGCAATTTCCTATGGTATTGTACAAGTTGACTGCAGGTAATCACTTAAAACATAGTTACAAATATACACTTATTTGAAAAACTACATATTTATTTATTGGAAAAACCATCCTGTGGCTTTTCCAAATACCCTGGTAAACTGCCCAAGCCTAGTAGTAGGGCATTATCATTGCTGTATCTACAAGTGTGTGTGTGTGTTTGTATATACTGTGTCCTGTATTCATCTCTTCAATATTCTTTCTCTGTGCTTGATGCATCCTGATTGTTCCATGTCAATGAATACATCTAACATGACAACCCTACTGTATTCATCCTGCCATCAGCCACACGTTCCCCTGCGGACGGACCCTCCACAGTCTCCGTCACCTCAGCCCCCGTCGCCAGTGTACACCCACACTGACTACACCTACACTGACTACAGTCACACTGACAGCCCCCCTGACCACAGCTCTACTGAGCACAGCCCCCCTGCTGAGGTTGGTTGAGGGGCATCAGTAGAGGCTCCTAGACAGACTAGACTGGAGTCCCCTTATGGTACCCTGTGCTGTACTGTGACCTCTCCCCATCTCTAGCTGTCTGTCTGTTGCACTGTCTGTTGTAGTAGATCAGAGATGTTTCCTATCGTCTCAACACGTTTCTTTAGTTCCTTTTTAAGTTTATTTCAGGCCTCTGAGACCTTTTGTAGGTCTTGTTGTGTTTGTTGTTCCATAAGCCCTTACTTACTGTAGCTAGCTGTATTTGTTATGATTTTAACATGCTACTCTAGATGTTTAGGCCCTATTCATTTCTGGTTTCCATTTGCACTCATCTCTTCATAATTTTAATTGTTTTGATAGTGATGTATTTCAATACTGATTTCTCTGTGTAACCAACTAACTGACCACTGTGCTGGCAAACAGTTGGCATTTACAGTTTCTGAGATATCTGAATGAAAACCTGAATACATGATGCTCGTCCTGTGCTCTTCGACCCTCATATGCACCTCCAGTAGCTCTCATCATAGAAATAGGACACTGTTCTGTATGCTCTCATCTCACCTTCCCAAGTTTAAACCATGCTTTTCATATGTCATGGAACATGGTTATCTTAGCAACCCCTCATCACACACCCACCTCCCTCCCTCAGTCTTTTCTCTAGCATCTCCCTCATCCTGCTGGAATAAGGTGTAACATTCTAATATTGTCTAAACTGAACTCCTCTCTCTCTCTCCCCTCAGCTTGGAGGAGATATTGGTGGGAGTCCTGCGGTAAGCCTGGTTGTTGAAAACATTTTAATTTGGAAAAATAATATTTTGGTGCAATTTTTTGATGTTCAGCTCTTTAACATGGTCTCTCATCCAAAGATGGGAGCTGGTTTTGGCGCAGCTCCCGCTGTGATGCCAGCCTCTCTAAACGCTCCTGTGGGAGGCGGCCTTGGAGACCTCTTTGACCTCGGAGGGGGGGTTGGCATGCCGATGGGAGCATACATTCCACCCAAGACAGTGAGTGTCTATAGAGTATGGTAGTACACTTAATATGATAGTATTGATACTATTTTGTTACGTTACAGCCTTATTCTAAAATGGATTAAATAAAATCAAAAATGCCCTCATCAATCTACCCACTACTCCATAATGGCAAAGCAAAAACAGGTTTTTATAAATTGTATTAAAAATGTAAGTATTCAGACCCTTTTGCTATGATACTTGAAATTGAGCTCGGGTGCCTCCTGTTTCCATTGATCATCCTTGATGTTTCTACAACTTGATTATAGTCCACCTGTGGTAAATTCAATTGATTGGACATGATTTGGAAAGGCACACACCTGTCTATATAAGGTCTCACAGTTCACAATGCATGTCAGAATAATTGTCCGTAGAGTTCCGAGACAGGATTGTGTCGAGGCAAAGATCTGGGGAAGGGTAACAAAAAATGTCAGTATTGAAGGTCCCCAAGAAGACAGTGGCCTCCTTCATTCTTAAATGGAAGAAGTTTGGAACCACCAAGAATCTTCCTAGAGCTGGGCAAATAGAGCAATAGGGGGAGAAGGGACTTGGTCAGAGAGGTGACCAAGAACCCGATGGTCACTGACAGATCTACAGAGTTCCTCTGTGGAGATGGGAGAACCTTCCAGAAGGACAACCATCTCTGCAGCACTCCACCAATTAGGCCTTTATGGTAGAGTGGCCAGACGGAAGCCACTCTTCAGTAAAAGGTACATGACAGCCCGTTTGGAGTTTGCCAAAAGGCACCTAAAGGACTCTCAGACCATGAGAAACTAGATTCTCTGGTCTGATGAAACCAAGATTGAACTCTTTGTCCTGAATGCCAATTGTCACTTCTGGAGGAAACCTGGCACCAATCCCTGCAGTGAAGTATGGTGGTGGCAGCATCATGCAGTGGGGATGTTTTTCAGTGGCAGGGACTGGGAGACTAGTCCGGATCGAGGGAAAGATGAACGGAGTAAAGTACAGCGAGATCCTTGATGAAAACCTGCTCCAGAGCGATCAGGATATCCGACTGGGGTGGAGGTTCACCTTCCAACAGGACAACGACCCTAAGCACACAGCTAAGACAACACAGGAGTGGCTTCGGGACAAGTCTCTGAATGTCTTTTGAGTGGCCCGGACTTGAACCCAATCAAACATCTCTGGAGAGACTTGAAAATAGCTGTGTAGCAACGCTCCCCATCCAACCTGACAGAGCTTGAGAGCATCTGCAGAGAAGAATGGGGGAAACTCCCCAAATACAGGTGTGCCAAGCTTGTAGTGTCATATCCAGGAAGACTCAAGGCTGTAATCGTTGTCTAAGGTGCTACAACAAAGTACTGAGTAAAAAGTCTGAATACTTTTGTACATTTGATATTTCAGTTAAAAGAACACATTTCAAAACAGTTTTTGCTTTGTCATTATGGGGTATTGTGTGTAGATTGAGGGGGGGGGGGGGGACAATTAAAGGCGTTTTAGAATAAGGCTATAATGTAACAATGTGTGAAAAAGTCAAGAGGTCTGAATAATTTCCGAATGCACTGTAACTACTAGGCCTATATGCACCCAGGCTCTGGAATGCACTTCCCCCATACTTACAACATGCAGATAGCCATCTCATTAAAAAACCTGAAAACACACCTCTTCAAGGATACCTATGGTCTATGATTGACTCTGTCCTACATTACTTCTGTGCTCTCCCAGTATCACTGTGTCCCCTCCAACATAAACCTTACCCTTAACCATGTTTGGATCCTCTACCCAACCCTTCCTTATTTTTACCTGTCCTGTTTCGTGTTATCCTTTTGATTTTAAATTGTACTTTGATTGATGCTCTTGATTTTCTGACCTGATGTACGGATTCTACTGTTAATGTGATATTTCATTGAGTGCCCTGATGGTGTCCGCCAAATAAGTTGAATTATTATTTAATACAAACTGTAGTTTAATACAAACTGTTCCTCTTATGGTATCCTCTATCCTCAGGTGTGGCTCCCAGCCATGAAGGCTAAAGGTCTGGAGATCTCTGGGACCTTCGCCCGGCGTGCTGGAGTCATCCAGATGGAGCTGGTCCTCACCAACAAGGCCATGAGCGTCATGACTGACTTCGCCATCCAATTCAACAGGAACAGGTGAGCGGAAGTCTATATGTCTATATGATGGTCATAAGGAAACATCTCTGCTGTGAATGTGATTAAAAAAAAATCTAGTTCTGACTGGAACTCTTCTCTCTCTAGTTTTGGACTGGCCCCTGCCGGCCCACTCCAGGTCCTCACCCCTCTTGGCCCAAACCAGACCATTGAAGTCAGCCTCCCCCTCAGCACTGTTGGGCCAGTCATGAAGATGGACCCTCTCAACAACCTGCAGGTAACTTTCCCACAACCTTAGTTGTACAAGATGTTTCAGGGGACTAGGCTGCTTCAGACTAGGGTTAAATAGTAGGAACCGGGTTACCGAGATATCCAGCCCAAACCCACTCCCTTTTCCCAGGATAAATAACTGCAAGAAACCGGTAAATTTATAATAAATGATTTATATGAAAAGCATGATGTGAAATGGCACTCTTAAATGATATGCGCTGTCTAAATCTGTCTTCTCAACGGCCTCCTCTCTGCTATCTGCTTGACCAATCATCGACGCTCATGGTGGGGACACCGCTTCTCACTACGGAGTGTAGTTCAATGAGTTTATCATCTCATGGTAACTTTTTGTCTTGTAAAAGGAAGGACTACATTTGCTGCAGCTACAGTAATATAATGATAATGCGCGTCTAATTTACACTTCTCCATCTGGCTTTCGGGGGTCACCTTATTCTTTCATTGTAAAGAGTTTTATAACAGCCTCACTCAAATATCGTTGCTGCAGTCTTTTTCTCTCCCATCAATTCCATTCAAATTGCACCCAAAATAGATTGGCCTAATCCTGGTCAAGATTGAGATGCAATGAGTGTACAAAACATCCTGCTCTTTCCATGACTAAAGCCCTATTCACACGGGACTAGTATTACTATAGAATGTAGGTGATGTAATTACTACCCCAGCATGTCAGTTTTTCCAGTGGACGATTCGGATGGGATTAGCTTTACCCAACTGCCCCGTAATAATTGTTTTCCTCATTCAAAATGGATAATTATGACGGAAGCCTGGAGGCTCTTCTAGGTAGGAAGATGTTTTAAATGTCTAGGGATGGCCTAATATTGGCCTAATGGCCGTCAGTTCGAAGAAAGTCAAAATGACAAGACATATCAATAACAACCATGAACTGTAACCTATGCACAAATTTAATTAACTGACATTTGCGGAAGAGGAATAGGCACTTTAAGTTGATATGTGACGAAACAGATCCATTTGTAGACTACATGCATAGCACTTGTTTTAAGCATTAATTTGTTCCTATGTTCTTACCCAAACTGGGTGCAGCACGTGATAAACTCAGTAATAACCTTCAATACACAGGGATGATGATTCGCACAGGATATGTGTTATCAGAGGACGTGAGAGTTTGCCCGAAAAACTGTAGGTTTTTAAGGATGGGATAATAACCTTCCTGCCAAGTACAAATTACTTGCATGGCAGATTCGGACGGGACTAAAATACAGATGTGGTGATTTGTGCTCATACACATAATTACATTACCTGAGCTCCCCCAGTAAAACCTATCCAGTCTGATAAGACTGATCAGGTGAATCCAGATGAAAGCTATGATCTCTTATTGATGTCACTTGTTAAGTCCACTTCAAATCAGTGTAGATCGGTTAAAGAATAATTTTAAGCCTTGAGACATGGGTTGTGTATGTGTGCCATTCAGAGGGTGAATGGGCAAGACAAAATGTTTAAGTGCCTTTGAACGAGGTATGGCAGTAGGTGCCAGATGAACCAGTGTGAGTGTGTGTTATGCTTCTAAATTATAGCCTCTGTCTCTTGCGCAATACGCACCTCCGCTCCGTTGCCGTATCTACCTAAAAAAAAAAATGCTACTTAGCTCTTGAAGTCCCAGGAAAAGCTAGACTAGAATAGCTTGCTAGAAAAAAAAAATCTTTTAGCATTTCTTATACTTATAGACTGTTCGAAGAGAGATTCAAGTTCTTGTTTGCTGAATGTTTAATACAGCAGCCATTAGAACTTTAAAGAAGAGAACACGCAATGGCAGTTATTTATTCAGAATAGGGCTGTCCCCGACAAAAAAAAAATCTTGGTTGACCACGATCTTGGTCTGTTCTTTCGATTGGTCGAAGTTTTTAAACATATATTTTTCCATATAGACGCATACTATGTGTTTTAACCAAATCAACTATATGCACTGAGCTTGTCTGTGTTTGTTGAAACAATTAAGACACACAAATGATTAGAGGGAGTCCGACCACAAATGATTTGATTGTGCTTGTCCTGGCTCAGAATTGCTGTGTTAAAAAAAACAGCTAACAACTGTGACTAGCACACGTTGTCTTTCCTCCCTACTGCAGCGACCACCACAGAACAAGTGTTTTTTGGTATTTTGTTTGGATCCCCATTAGCTGTTGCAAAAGCCAAAATCTCATATGCCGATAACAATACATATCATGATATAGCAAATTTTTTGTAAATTCAATGAATAAATAGTTTATATAAAATGACCACATGTAAAGGCATATTTCTTATTACATTTTGAATTATACTCAACAAATATAAGGTACTTCCTCATATATTTGATTATTCCTCCTTTTCATTTAGAAACTTTGTGAAAATGTTCAATTAAGCATGTAACAAAATATTAATATCTCTAAAAAGGTAAATAGAAAACACTTCAACTATAGTTGCAAACAAAATAAATATAGGCCTAAAATATATTTTTGGGGGCTTGCCTGTTTTGTATGTTATTTTGGCATTAATACGTGTCACATCAATTTGGTACCTTGGGTTAAGTGTTGGCACCAACTCACGAAACCCCTGTTTCTCGACTGTGTAAATTTGGGCCATGTCCTTGCAGATATAAGTTGTAAAGGCAGCTGTTATCTTGTTCCATCTTCATGATTCTTTGCCATATGGTGTGCCGCGGGCAAAAGCTTCTTGCAACGTCTGAGTCGGGGGTTTGTTTTGAGCACTAGACTGTACTTTTTTGGGTCTCATCCGTAGACACTCTCTCTGTACTGTTTCACTTGTTTCTTGCATAGGTGGTAAAAGAGGTTAGTGATGTTTGAGCCTGTTGTTGGGACCGGCCTGCGGCATATTTTGCAGAGGACGGGTTTCTGGTCCGTGTCAGATTTGTCATACCCAAACCATGTCCATGCGACCAAAGTAGCCCCTCTCTTAGGTATGAGCTAGGTGTCTCCGTGCTCTGTGTCACGTTCACTCTCCTCCATGTTTGTTTGTGTTGCAGCTGTGTGGAAGGACGCAAAGCGTCGTCCAATTGACTAAAAATATTGCGTAAAGAGTGTGATTTGCGACACAACGAAATAAACGATAGAGCGTAATATGAAACGATAAAAAAACGTCTATCGTCACACAATATATATTGTCATTTCCCCCAGACCTACGGCTGGACAATAATCAAGATTAGACCAAACTAGAGCCTGTAGAACTTGCTTTTTGGAGTGTGGTGTCAAAAGCGGAGCATCTCTTTATTACGGCTAGACCTCTCCCCATCTTTACAACCATTGAATCTATATGTTTTGACCATGACCGTTTACAATGTAAGGTAACGCCAAGTCATTTAGTCGTCTCTACTTGTTCAACAGCCATACCATTCATTACCAGATTTAGCTGAGGTCTAGCACTTAAGGAATGATTTGTACCAAATACAATGCTCTTAGAGATGTTCAGGACCAGTTTATTACTGGCCATCCATTCCAAAACAGACTGCAGCTATTTAAGGGTTTCAGTGACTTCATTAGCTGTGGTTGCTGATGCTTATATGGTTGAATCATCAGCATACAGGGACTCGCATGCTTTGTTTAATGCCAGTGGCAGGTTATTGGTAAAAAGAGTAGAGGGCCTAGAGAGCTGCCCTGCGGTACACCACACTTTACGTGTTTGACATTAGAGAAGATTCCATTAAAGAAAACCCTTTGAGTTCTATGAGAGAGATGGCTCTGAATCCACATTATGGCAGAGGTTGAAAAGCCATAGCACAAGTTTTTTTTCAACAACCGGTTACGGTCAATAATATCAAAAGCTGCACTACTAAAATCTAACAGGACAGCTCCCACAATCTTCTTATTATCAATTTCTTTCAACCAATCATCAGCCATTTGTGTCAGTGCAGTACATGTTGAGTGCCCTTCTCTATAAGCATGCTGAAAGTCTGTTGTTAATTTGTTTACAGGGAAATACAATGCTATTTGGTGAAACACCATTCTTTTCCCAACAGTTTGCTAAGAGCTGGCAGCAAGCTTATAGGTCTGCTGTTAGAACCAGTAAAGGATGCTTTACCACTCTTGGGTGGCGGAATTACTTTGTCCTCAGGCTTGGAGGGAAGTCAGACTTTCCTCTAGGCTCAGATTAACAATATGACAGATAGGAGTGGCTATAGAGTCAGCTACCATCCTCAGTAGCTTTCCATCTAAGTTATCAATGCCAGGAGGTTTGTCATTATTAATTGATAACAATAATTTTCCACCTCGCCACACTAACTATACAAAATTCAAATCAAATCAAGTTTTATTTGTCACATACACATGGTTCGCAGATGTTAATGCGAGTGTAGCGAAATGCTTGTGCTTCTAGTTCCGACAATGCAGTAATAACCAACGAGTAATCTAGCTAACAATTCCAAAACTACTACCTTATACACACAAGTGTAAAGGGATAAAGAATATGTACATAAAGATATATGAATGAGTGATGGTACAGAGCGGCATAGGCAAGATGCAGTAGATGGTATCGAGTACAATATATACATATGAGATGAGTATGTAAACAAAGTGGCATAGTTTAAAGTGGCTAGTAATACATGTATTACATAAAGATGCAGTAGATGATATAGAGTACAGTATATACGTATACATATGATAATGTAGGGTATGTAAAGATTATATTAAGTAGCATTGTTTAAAGTGGCTAGTGATATATTTTACATCAATTCCCATTATTAAAGTGGCTGGAGTTGAGTCCGTATGTTGGCCTTGAGATAGAAGCTGTTTTTCAGTCTCTCGGTCCCAGCTTTGATGCACCTGTACTGACCTCGCCTTCTGGATGATAGCGGGGTGAACAGGCAGTGGCTCGGGTGGTTGTTGTCCTTGATGATCTTTATGGCCTTCCTGTGACATCGGGTGGTGTAGGTGTCCTGGAGGGCAGGTAGTTTGCCCCCGGTGATGCGTTGCGTAGACCTCACTACCCTCTGGAGAGCCTTACGGTTGTGGGCGGAGCAGTTGCCGTACCAGGCGGTGATACAGCCCAACAGGATGCTCTCGATTGTGCATCTGTAGAAGTTTGTGAGTGCTTTTGGTGACAAGCCGAATTTCTTCAGCCTCCTGAGGTTGAAGAGGCGCTGCTGCGCCTTTTTCACGATGCTGTCTGTGTGGGTGGACCAATTCAGTTTGTCTGTGATGTGTACGCCGAGGAACTTAAAACGTACTACCCTCTCCACTACTGTTCCATCGATGTGGATAGGGGGGTGTTCCCTCTGCTGTTTCGAAGTCCACAATCATCTCCTTAGTTTTGTTGACGTTGAGTGTGAGGTTATTTTCCTGACACCACACTCCGAGGGCCCTCACCTCCTCCCAGTAGGCCGTCTTGTTGTTGTTGTTGGTAATCAAGCCTACCACTGTTGTGTTGTCCGCAAACTTGATGATTGAGTTGGAGGCGTGCGTGGCCACGCAGTCGTGGGTGAACAGGGAGTACAGGAGAGGGCCCAGAACGCACCCTTGTGGGGCCCCAGTGTTGAGGATCAGCGGGGTGGAGATGTTGTTACCTACCCTCACCACCTGGGGGCGGCCCGTCAGGAAGTCCAGTACCCAGTTGCACAGGGTGGGGTCGAGACCCGGGGTCGAGACCCAGGGTCTCGAGCTTGATGACGAGTTTGTAGGGTACTATGGTGTTAAATGCTGAGCTGTAGTCAGCTCAGCAATGCTTTTCTTTCATGATTAGTTTTTTTATGCATGAATACAATTGCTCACTGTTCATTGTTCGCATATCCTGCCTAAGTTTGTCCACTTTATTTCATTGGCAATCATTAAAATAATTTGCAACATCAAATAGTTTTGTGATGAATAAGCCATCTGATTCGATGAAAGATGGAGTTGAATTTGTCTTTCTGCCCATAATTTCATTTAAAGTACTCAAGTTTTTTTCCATCATTCTTTATATCGTTGATCTTGGCTTCATAATAACGTTTATTTTGTATAATTTCTCAATTTGCAGTAAGTAAGCCAGTCAGATGTGCAGCCAGACTTATTAGCCACTCCTTTTGCCTCATCTCTTTCAACCATACAGTTTTTCAATTCCTCATCAATCCATGGAGCCTTAACAGTTCTATCAGCCAGTATTGCCCTGTCTGTGTTTCTGAAGCTGCAACATAATGACAGCCATTTCTAACTGAAATCCCTCATTTGTTTAGGAATTTACCTCAACCCTTACTGTTTTTACGTGACACGTAAGCATCGCATGTATGTGACCAATAGGGACTGACCTGTAGCATATCATAGTCACATCTATTAAATAAGTAACAAACTCTGAACACATGTGACATCAAATGGATGCAGAGGACGTGACAAACTCGAAACAGGGGAATGTTTGCTGGTTCCTCAGGAGGTAAAGGGGAAATTGGATGTGTGGAATACATTTGACTAGTGGGAAATACTGGAGATCAAGAAAAAGATTGTAAGGAGCAAGCGCTACGTGCATATGTGTGCCAAACAGGTGCTGTTAGATTACAATATACACTACCGTTCAAAAGTTTGGGGCCACTTAGAAATGTTATTGTTTTCCATGAAAACATACATGAAGTGAGTTGCCAAATGAATAGGAAATATAGTCAAGATGTTGACAAGGTTATGAATAATGATTTTTAATTGAAATAGTTGTCCTTCAAACTTTTGCTTTCGTCAAGAATCGTCCATTTGCAGAAATTACAGCCCTGCTGACCTTTGGCATTCTAGTTGTCAATCTGAAGAGATTTCACCCCATGCTTTGGGTCATTGTCCTGTTGTAGGAGGAAATTGGCTCCAATTAAGCGCTGTCCACAAGGTATGGCGTTGCAAAATGGAGTGATAGCCTTCCTTCTTCAAGATCCCTTTTACCCTGTACAAATCTCCTACTTTACCACCACCAAAGCACCCCCAGACCATCACATTGCCTCCACCATGCTTGACAGATGATTTCAAGCACTCCTCCAGCATCTTAATTTTTTTCAGCGTCTCACGAATGTTGTTTGGGATCCGAACACCTCAAACTTAGATTTGTCTGTCCATAACACTTTTTTCCAATCTTCCTCTGTCCAGAGTCTGTGTTCTTTTGCCCATCTTAATCTTTTATTTTTATTGGCCAGTCTGAAATATCAATCAACTGCATTTATAAAGCTATTTTTACATCAGCTGATGTCACAAAGTGCTATACAGAAACCCAGCCTAAAACCACAAACAGCAAGCAAGGCAGATGTAGAAGCACGGTGGCAAGGAAAAACTCCTTAGAAAGGCAGGAACCTAGAAATGCATCTAGAGCGGAACCAGGCTCAGAGGGGTGGCCAGTCCTTTTCTGGCTGTGCCGGGTGGAGATTATAACAGTACATGGCCAAGATGGTCAATGACCAGCAGGGTCAAATAATAATAATCAGTGGTTGTAGAGGGTGCAACAGGTCAGCACCTCAGGAGTCAATGTCAGTTGGCTTTTCATAGCCGATCATTCAGAGTGAGTTCGTGAGTACACAGCAGTTCCGGGACAAGGTAGCACGTCCGGTGAACAGGTCAGTGTTCCATAGCTGCAGGCAAAACAGTTGAAACTGGACGACCAGCACGACCAGGTGGACTGGGGACAGCAAGGAGTCATCAGGCCAAGTAATCCTGTTGCATGGTCCTAGCGCTCAGGTCCTCTAAGAGAAAGAGATGGACACCACACAAGTCCTCAACTGGCATCTTCATTAAATAGTACCCGCAAAACACCAGTCTCAACGTCAACACTCTACTAATGATATGGCTTTTTCTTTGCAACTCTGCCTAGAAGGTCAGCATCCTGGAGTCGCCTCTTCTCTGTTGACATTGACACTGGTGTTTTTTGCGGGTACTATTTAATTAACCTGCCAGTTGAGGACTTGTGATGTGTCTGTTTCTCAAACTAGACACTAATGTACTTGTCCTCTTGCTCAGTTGTGCACCGGGGCCTCCCACTCTTTCTGTTCTGGTTAGAGCCCGTTTGCTCTGTTCTATGAAGAGAGTAGGACACAGCGTTGTACGAGATCTTCAGTTTCTTGCCAATTTCTCACATGGAATAGCCTTAATTTCTCAGAACAAGAATAGACTGACAAGTTTCAGAAACAAGTTCTTTGTTTCTGGCCATTTTGAGCCTGTAATCGAACCCACAAATGCTGATGCTCCAGATACTCAACTAGTCTAAAGGAGGCCAGTTTTATTGCTTCTTTAATCAGGACAACAGTTTTCAGCTGTGCTAACATAATTGCAAAAGGGTTTTCTAATGATCAAGTAGCCTTTTAAAATTAGCTTGGATTAGCTAACACAACATGCCATTGGAAAACAGGAGTGATGATTGCTGATATTGGGCCTCTGTACGCCTATGTAGATATTCCATAAAAATTCAGCTGTTTCCAGCTACAATAGTAATTTACAACATTAACAATGTCTATGCTGTATTTCTGATCAATTTGATGTTATTTTCATTTTCTTTCAAAAACAAGGACATTTCTAAGTGACCCTAAACTTCTGGTTTTCTGACCATTTTGGAACAATGCAAACAACAATTATAAGTGTACCAGAGAGTCTGTTTCTTTTCCTAAAGCCTTTATTACAGCAAAGACTAAAAACCAGTCACATTCATTCGTGATTGCAATTTCAGGAATGGAACTGTTTAGGCCTATTTATTGTTTGCTTGATTGCATTTCAAATCATGAATGATTCCTATGCTGTATGATGACATTAACAAATAAATGATTGATACAGTAGCCTATATAACTATTGAAATATAGACCTAGGTAAGTTACGGTATTAAGACTAAACCGTATGCTCTCTAAGGCCTACTGCTCGATGGCGGTTATGCAAGGCTGCTTTACTAAGCCTTTCTGGAATTTTCCAAGCTGTTTAAAGGCACAGTCAACTTAGTGTATGTAAACTTCTGACCCACTGGAATTGTGATACAGTGAAATAATCTGTCTGTAAAGAATTGTTGGAGGAATGACTTGTGTCACGCACAAAGTAGAGGTCCTAACAGACTTGCCAAAACTATTGTTAACAAGAAATTTGTTGAGTGGTTGAAAAACAAGTTTTAATGACTTCAACCTAAGTGTATGTAAACTTCCGACTTCAACTGTACATTTGGGTGAGTTTTTTTTTATTAATTTTTTTGTCTCGCCTGAGTAGCCTCGTTTCACTGCCAAAAATACAATTAAACCAGCTAGTGTTCAGTGAAATAACACAATGTCAAATACAGGTAGCCCAGTCCAATAATTAACATCCAATCACATTAACCGTTACTCTCTTGTGAGAAACCTTCACTCTTGTGCAGACATTTAGAAATGGAACATGACAATAAAAAAAATAAGCCATGGGAGTTTTTTGAGCGAGAATATAGGCAACTTTTGAGTAGTAAGACATGTATAAAAGCAACAGATACCATTAAGGGGCTGGAAGCGTCTTATATGGAGAGCTACCGAGTGGCTAAGAACAGGCAAGCCCCATACTATTGTGGAGGACACAATTCTTCCTGCTGCTGTGGATATGGCTGGGTCAATGCTGGGGGAAAAGGCCCCAAAAAGCTATACAGACAATACCTCCATCAAACAACTGGCCTATCTGGGTGATATGTTTTTTCTCCTGAATGATCTGATTACAGGGACTCTCCGCAACGATCTAGGATTACAGGGACTCTCCGCAACGATCTAGGATTACAGGGACTCTCCGCAACGATCTAGGATTACAGGGACTCTCCGCAACTATATTCAATGTGCAGGACAAAATTGAGCCTAGGATTAGGAAGTTGGAGCTCTTTTCTGTCTGCGTTAACAAGGACAACCACGTCTTTCCATCGTTGTCTGATTTTGTGTGTACAAATGAACTCAAGCTTACAGACAATGTCAAATGTGATATAGCGAAGCACCTGAGTGAGCTGGGTACGCAGGTACTTTCCCGAAACGGACGACACAAACTGGATTCGTTATCCCTTTCATGCCCTGCCTCCAGTCCTCTTACCAATATCTGAACAAGAGAGCCTCATTGAAATTGCAACAAGCGGTTCTGTGAAAATAAAATTGAATCAGAATCCACTGCCAGATTTCTGGATAGGGCTGCACTCCCGAGTTTCTTCCCTTGGCAAATCGTGCTGTTAAGACACCGATGACCTTTGCAACCACGTACCTATGTGAGAGTGGATTCTCAGCCCTCGCTAGCATAAAAACTAAGAGGAACAGACTGTGTGTGGAAAATGATTTAAGACTGAGACTCTCTCCAAAACAACCCAACATTGCAGAGATATGTGCATCCTTTCAAACACACCCTTTTTCATTAACCTGTGGTGAGTTATTCACGATTTCTGATGAACAAATACGGTTTTATATGGAAGATGGCTAAATAAAGAGCAACATTATTGATTATTATTATTTGTGCCCTGGTCCTATAAAAGCTCTTTGTCACTTCCCACGGGCTGGGTTGTGACAACTCACACTCATTCTTATGTTTAATACATGTATTGTGCGTGGGGGGGCTTACAATGATGGGAAAAAACTACATTTGATAGTGCACTGACCCTGGTGCTAGAGGGGGTACGCAGCTGGAGGTTGAATGTTTGAAGGGGTAAGGGACCCTTAACTTTGGGAATCACTGGCTCAGGAAAATGCATCAATTCAACAGCGCACTGATGTTACAGAACCGCGCACAGCAACCAACCACTATCCAATGCAAAATAATGTTTTATTTTATTTGTGTTGCACCATTGTTCTTACATAATATAACCATATACCATTTCAGTAGCAATTGTCAGTCTGATGGACTGTGCCATCTCCTCCACCTCCACAATGGATCAGTCGACTCAGACAGGCGCGAATCATACAGGTGTCTCCTACACCTTTTTATTGAAAACATTTTTGCTACTGCTCAACTGAAATCTGTCGACCAAAAGCCTATCCACCAGTCGACTAAATGGGGTCAGCCCTAATTCAGACCCATATAACCATTCAATGTTCATGAAGAGAAGTGATACCCCGCTGCATCTTATTCTACTCCTATATTATTCAAGCATGTCATTACAATGATGACTATAAGGACAATGGAACTTATATACATTTAATTGTTGAAAGAGATGAAGGAAGCAACAGAGGGAAAGAGGTAGGCTATAATACATACGTTGCACAACATTAGAGGAAATATATATGAAAGGTAGGCCTATATATGCGTCAGCCTACGAATGATAAAAATGTCAAATTCAAATCGCATTCACTAGCCTATAATTGTAACTTTGTAGGCCGCATGTCCTGGACCAGCATCACGTTCTCCCCCAGCTTCATGATTTTGAACAAGGTGTGTAATTCTAGTCCATATAATACAGTACAGTAATGCAGTTCACAGTCCAAGATTAGCCTACTGGAACTTGTTTGACTTATTTATCCAAGAGCGCTTGGCTACATCTATGGGCTTTTATGTTTTTCTGTCCTGCGTAGGCTGTGTGGTAGGCTACGTATTGGATAACAGCACAATCATTTGGGCTTGGGCTCATAAAATGTCTTTTAATGTATGTCTCATAAGGCTCAGCTAGCATGAGACTTGAATTTTCATGCTGATCAAAGCTGTAATCAAATCCAGGCATTTATATGCTTCAGAATGACACTTCCGGTGTGGTGGGAAATACCTGTTTACCCGGGAGAAAGGTGATTTTATTCTCTGGATGGAACATTTGTAAAATACAGGGAAAAGAATCAACCCTACTGCAGACACATGCTTGTTTTAACTGTCAGGTTGACATACTTGTTACTACATGGGTTGGCAGCTTTGGCCTTTTACATATGCTTTGTTAATGATAAAACACAGCCCCCAGTTGAATTTGTTCAGCCTCATTGTCTTGGCTTCACCTCAAATCATGTTCAAGTACTGTCAGGTTGTTATTTAAATTCCTGAGCAAAAGAAACAGGATGAAATATGACAAGAGAGCCTCTGGAACTTCAGTTATTGGTTGAGAAACAGAACTGAGAGAGACGGGGCCTCTAGATCAGAGCAGTCATCTGACTTGGGGGGATGGAACATTGTGCAGCTGGTAAGAGAAAATAACGGGTTCCAGGAGAGATGAGAGGTGGGGATGGTCATTAGCGGTCACCTCTCACTGTGCTGCTCTAGTCTACGCCACAGCTCTGCTCTGTTTCCCCTGACCCCAGCACTCCTTCTCCCAGCCAGCTGTATTCCTACAGGAGGAGGAGTCAGTGGTGGAAAAAGTACCCAGTTTTCATACTTGAGTAAAAGTGAAGATGCGTTCAAAGAAATTTACTCTAGTAAAAATGAGTCACCCAGAAAAATTCTACTTGAGTAAAAGTATTTGGTTTTAAGTTAACTTTATTGTTATTGCTTAAATAACAAACAATAACGGAACCCCAATCAGAAGCTAGCCAGCTAACTAGCTAGTAGTCACTGTAAGCGGTCATCACCGTTAACTCGGTCAATTCCTGCCAGTCTGCACAGCGTGATATCCACACAGAGCATAGCAGACTGCTTTTTCTCTACTACATCTCCGGATTCCTACCGCAAGCTCTGAATCTTTACACCGGATCATCGCAGCTAGCTAGCTGCTATCCGAGTGGCTACTCCTGGCTAACGTCTAAAGTTAGCCTGGAGCTAGCCTGGAGCTAGGCCCATCTCCCAGCTAGACGAAGGGATCCATCAGACAATTCCTGGGCTTCAATACCTCTTTTGCCAATTGGCCTGGACCCTTTACTGCCGACACAGAGCCCCGCCGACCCACCATGACTGGTCTGCTGACGTAACCGTCCGAGGGGGGTTTCAACAGGCTCTTCCGTCGCGATGTCCCCCTGAGGCCCATTTGCTAGCCTGCTATCCCCGTCCTTCTAGCTGTCTGAATCGCCGTGTCTCCAGCTCACCTAGCTACACACTGGACCCTATGATCACTCGGCTACACATACATCTCCCTAATGTCAATATTCCTTGTCTATTGCGGTTTTGGTTAGTGATATTTGTCTTATTTTACTGTTGAGCCACCAGCCCTTCTCAATATTCCTTAGCTAGTCCTTTTGTTCCACCCCCCCACAGGGTAGCCTAGTGGTTAGAGCGTTGGACTAGTAACCGGAAGGTTGCAAGTTCAAACCCCCGAGCTGACAAGGTACAAATCTGTCGTTCTGCCCCTGAACAGGCAGTTAACCCACTGTTCCTAGGCCGTCGTTGAAAATAAGAATTTGTTCTTAACTGACTTGCCTAGTTAAATAAAGGTCAAATTAAAAAAACATGCGGTGACCTCACCTGGCTTAAATGGTGCCTCTAGAGACAGAACCTCTCATCGTCACTCAATGCCTAGGTTTTTCTCCACTGTACTCGCATCCTACCATACCCTTGTCTGTACATTATGCCTTGAATCTATTCTTCCGCGCCCAGAAATCTGCTCCTTTTACTCTGTTCTGAACGCACTAAACCAGTTCTTATAGCCTTTAGCCGTACACGTATCCTACTCCTCCTCTGTTCCTCTGGTGATGTAGAGGTTAATCCAGGCCCTGCAGCCCCCAGAATCACTCCCATTCCCCAGGCGCTCACTTGTTGACTTCTGTAACCGTAAAAGCTTTGGTTTCATGCATGTTAACATTAGAAGCCTCCTCCCTAAGTTTGTTTGTTTTATTCACTGCTTTAGCACACTCCGCCAACCCGGATGTCCTAGCCATGTCTGAATCCTGGCTTAGGAAAGCCACCAAAAATCCTGAACTTTCCATCCCTAATTATAACATTTTCCGACATGAAAGAACTGCCAAAGGGGGCTGAGTTAGCCTGCAGAGTTCTGTCATACTATCCAGGTCTGTGCCCAAACAATTCTAGCTTCTACTTTTAAAAATCCACCTTTCCAGAAACAAGTCTCACCGTTGCCGCTTGTTATAGGCCCCCTTCAGCCCCCAGCTGTGCCCTGGACACCATATGTGAATTGATTGCCCCCAATCTATCTTCAGAGTTCGTACTGTTAGGTGACCTAACTGGGACATGCTTAACACCCCAGCCATCCTACAATCTAAGCTAGATGCCCTCAATCTCACACAAATTATCAAGGGAACCTACCAGGTACAACCCTTAATGCTTAAGCATGGGCACACTCTTAGATATCATCCTGACCAATTTGCCCTCTAAATACACCTCTGCTGTCTTCAACCAGGATCTCAGCGATCACTGCCTCATTGCCTGCGTGCGTAATGGGTCCGCGGTCAAACAACCACACCTCATCACTGTCAAACGCTCCCTAAAACACTTCAGCGAGCAGGCCTTTCTAATCGACCTGGCCTGGGTATCCTGGAAGGATATTGACCTCATCCCGTCAGTAGAGGATGCCTGGTTGCTCTTCAAAAGTGCTTTCCTCACTATCTTAAATAACCATGCCCCGTTCAAAAAATGTAGAACTAAGAACAGATATAGCCCCAGACTTGACTGCCCTTGACCAGCACAAAAACATCCAATGGCGTTCTGCATTAGCATCGAATAGCCCCGCGATATGCAACTTGTCAGGGAAGTCAGGAACCAATATACTCAGTCAGTTAGGAAAGCTAAGGCTAGCTTTTTCAAAAAGAAATGTGCTTCCTGTAGCACTAATTCCAAAACATTTTGGGACACTGTCCATGGAGAATAAGAGCACCTCCTCCCAGCTGCCCACTGCACTGAGGGTAGGAAACACTCACCACCAATAAATCTACAATAATCGACTGGCCATGCTTTCCACCTGGCAACCCCTACCCCGGCCAACATTTCAGCACCCCCTGCAGCAACTTACCCACCCCCCCACCTCTTGTTCACCCAAATCCAGACAGCTGACGTTCTGAAAGAGCTGCAAAATCTGGATCCCTACAAATCAGCTGGGCTAGACAATCTGGACCCTCTCTTTCTAAAATGATTTGCTGAAATTGTTGCAACTCCTATTTACTAGCCTATCCATCCTCTCTCTCGTATTGTCTGAAATCCCAAAGATTGGAAAGCTACCGCGGTCATCCCCCTCTTCAAAGGGGGAGACACTCTAGACCCTAACTGTTATAGATCTATATCCATCCTGCCCTGCCTTTTCTAAAATCTTTGAAAGCCAAGTTAACAAACAGATCACCGACAATTTTGAATCCCACCGTACCTTCTCCACTATGCACTCTGGTTTCCGAGCTGGTCATTGGTGCATCTCAGCCACGCTCAAGGTCCTAAACGATATAACCGCCATCGATAAAAGACAATACTGTGCACCTGTCTTCATCAACCTGGCCAAGGCTTTCGACTCTGTCAGTCACTGCATTGTTATCGGCAGACTCAATAGCCTTGCTTTTTCAAATGACTGCCTCGCCTGGTTCACCAACTACTTCTCAGATAGTTCAGTGTGTCAAATCGGAGGGCCTGTTGTCCGGGCCTCTGGCAGTCTCTATGGGGCTGCCACGGGGTTCAATTCTCAGGCCGACTCTCTTCTCTGTATATATCAATGATGTCGCTCTTGCTGCTGGTGACCCTCTCTGATCCACCTCTACGCAGATGACACCATTCTGTATACTTCTGGCACTTCTTTGAACACTGTGCTAACAAACCTCCAAACGAGCTTCCGTGGCCTCCAACTGCTCTTAAATGCAAGTGAAACTAAATGCATGCTTTTTGACAGATCGCTACCCGCCCGCCCGTCTAGCATCACTACTCTGGACGGTTCTAACCTAGAATATGTGGGCAACTTCAAATACCTAGGTGTCTGGTTAGACTGTAAACTCTCCTTCCAGACTCACATTAAGCATCTCCAATCCAAAAATAAATCTAGAATCGGCTTCCTATTTCACAACAAAGCATCCTTCACTCATGCTGCCAAACACACCCTCTTAAAACTGACTATCCTACCGATCCTTGACTTTGGCGATGTCATTTACAAAATAACCTCCAACACGCTACTCAGCAAACTGGATGTAGTCTATCACAGTGCCATCCGTTTTGTCACCAAAGCCCCATATACTACCCACCACTGCGACCTGTATGCTCTCGTTGGCTGGCCCTCACTACATATGTGTTGTCTATAGCAACACCCACCCATAGCACGCGCTCCAGCAGGTATATTTCACTGGTCATCCCCAAAGCCAACACTTCATTTGGCCTCTTTTCCTTCCAGTTCTCTGCTGCCAATGACTGGAACGAATTGCAAAAAACACCGAAGCTGGAGTCTTATATCTCCCTCTAACTTTAAGCATCAACAGTCAATCTGTAAATAACACACCCAACCACGTCATCCCCATATTACTTACCCTCTTGCCCTTTTGCACCCAGTGTCTCTACTTGCACATCATCTGCACATCTATCACTCCAGTGTTAATGCTAAATTGTAATTATTTAGCCTCTATGGCCTATTTATTGCCTACCTCCCTACTCTTCTACATTTGCACACACTGTACACAGATTTTTTTTCTATTGCGTTTTTGACTGTACGTTTGTTTGTTTAATTCTTGTTTTTGTTGCACTGCTTGGCTTTATCTTGGCCAGGTCGCAGTTGTAAATGAGAACTTGCTCTCAACTGGCCTAGCTGGTTAAATAACGTTGAAGTAGGGATGACCAGGGATGTGCTGGTTAAATAACGTTGAAGTAGGGATGACCAGGGATGTTCTCTTGATAAGTGCGTGAATTGAACCATTTTCCTGTCCTGCTAAGCATTCAAAAGGTAACGAGTACTTCTGGGGGTCAGGGGAAATGTAAATTAAAAATTGTCAAAAATATCAATCGTAAAGTACAGATACCCTTAAGTAGTACTTTAAAGTATTTTTTACTTAAGAACTTTACACCACTGCTGACAGTTATTTAGCCAACAGTCACTTTCTCACTTTACCTGATGGAAATGCTGTACTCATCGCTGCTTAACTATTTGTTCCATACAGGCCCAAGACCTGTATGATGGTACTGTAGGCTACAAACACAAATAGTTTAGCAGCAGTGATGCGTTTCCATTAGTCAATGTACTTTTATGATCCAGAAGTTGTGTGAAGGTTAGAGAGAGACGTAGGGAGACCCAGGGATACAGTGTACCCCCACTGCAGTACAGACAGCCTGGCAGGCAGGCACTGCGTCAACAGAGCACCAATATTCCCTCATAAATTATTCAGAGAATTTCTCTTGTCACCCCCCTCCACCCCGCAGGCTTAACTCAACCTCCTTGTCCTCATCACTCTTCTATAGAGCAGTCCGATCGATACGGTGACCGCTCCACAAAGTTCTTAGAGTATACTGTGTCTGCGTCCCAAATCGCACCCTATTCCCTCTATGGTGCCCCTATGGGCCCTGGCCAATGTTATTGCACTATAAAGGGAATAGGGTGCCATTTGTGGGATGCATTCCATGTTAGGTTTCAATGACGATGTAGTCAAATTGCCTTTTTAAGCATCATCTGGTCTAAGGACAAATAAAATCATTTGTAGCATGGTATCTTTATTCTCTAGTTATCAGAGATGACAGAAGGGATGGAGCTGAGGGAGGAATAAGAGATGTTGCCTTAAACAGGCCTGACAGATCGAGAAAGGGAGGGAGAGAGCATCTCCTTGTGTAGTAGAACATGGAGTGCAGCGTATGCTATCGTGTGTGTGTGTGTGTGTGTGTCATATCCACAGGACAATAACATCTCTTGTTCAATAACCCCACGCATGCCCTGCAGTGTTTATCCTTTCAGACTACTTGAAAACAATGAGTCATTGATTGCCCCTTCATCTCTTACCCTCCCCCTCTATGTAATCACTCTAACAGGTGGCTGTGAAGAACAACATTGACGTCTTCTACTTCAGCTGCCAATACCCCATTAGCATGCTGTTTGTGGAAGATGGAAAGATGGGTGAGTGTACCTGAATAGACTACTCAGTGAATCATGGTTTTGCGGTCTCCTTTTCCATAGCTTCAAACCAGACCGACGCCAGCCCTTGACTATTACGTCAATCTCAGGAAAGCCTTTTGTGTGTGTGTTTTCTGAACATGGAATTGTCTAGCCATGCATTTGCTCTCAGATCACACATCTGTGACGTTGGTTCCAATTTCCCCTGTTGTGTTCCTATTCTGGTTGATTCAATCTGGGGGAATGTGGTGGTGTTTGTCCCCCTGTGGAGGCTCCAGATGGGGCAAGCAGTAGGAACGCTGCTGGAGGCTGGGAGCTAATGTGCCGGATCCTAAAAGCACAGCAGGACCGGCGATGTTCAGCACAACAACGAACTGTTTACCGTTAATTTGTTTCTTATTTCTGTTTGCTGTCTCGTCCTGTCTCCCTCATTTCTCTCTCTCTCTCCCTACTTTCTTTTTTCCTCTGTTTCTCATTCCTTCCCACCATCTTAATTCTTCTTTGTATCTTTCCCCAGAGCGACAGGTGTTCCTGGCCACATGGAAAGACATTCCTAACGACAACGAGTCTCAGTTCCAGATCCAAGACTGTCATCTCAACTCAGGTGAGACAGACCGAGACACAGAAGGGATTGGAGGGATAAAAGGAGAGGAGAGAGGAGGAGAATGTGCACCACCTGCTTTATGTGTTGAGACAGCTTGGCATGTAAAACCTAAAATGTTGCTCTCTGGAGCTCTGACAGTGCGTGTTTCTATCTACAGTGCCTTCAGAAAGTATTCATACTCTTTGACTTATTCCACATTGTGTTATGTTACAGCCTGACTTCAAAACTATCTCCCCCATCAATTCACAATACCCCATAATGACCGGGTGAAGACATGTTTTAGATATTTTTGCAAATGTATTGAAAATGAGATACAAAAATATAAAATTTACATAAGTATTCACACCCTGAGTCAATATATGTTCGATTCATCTTTGGCAGCGATTACAGCTGTAAGTCTCTAAGAGCTGTGCACACCTGGATAGTACAATATTTGCCCATAAATAATTTTTTATTTTTTTTAATTAAAAATATATACATTCAGGAAATGTCATGTTGGTTGCTGATCATTTCTTGACAGCCATTTTCAAGTCTTGCCATAGATTTTCAAGCCAATTTAAGTCCAAACTAACTAGGCCACTCAGGAACATTTCAATGTTGTCTTGATAAGCAACTCCAGTGTATTTGGTTTTGTATTTTAGGTTCTTGTTTTGCTGAAAAGGTGAATTTGTCACCCAGTGTCTGTTGGAAAGCCAACTGAACCAGGTTTTCCTCTAGGATATTGCCTGTGCTTAGCTCTATTCTGTTTCTTTTATCCTAAAATAAAAACTCCCCAGTACTTGCTGATGACCAGCATACCCATAACATGATGCGGCCACCACCATACTTGAAAATATTTAGTGGTACTCTGATGTGATGAGTTGTATTTGCCCCAAATGCTTTGTGTTCAGGACATAAAGTTAATTTCTTTGCCACATTTCTTGCTATTTTACTTTAGTGCCTTATTGCAAACAGTACACATGTTTTGGGAATCTTTTTTTATTCTATACAGGCTTCCTACTTTAAACTATAGTTCCTCCACAATACTAGCCATTAAACTCCGTAACTGTTTTTAAAGTCACCATTGCCTCATGGTGAAATCCCTGCGTGCTTTCCTTCCTCTCCGGCAACTGTGTTGAATGACACCTGTATTTTCGTAGTGACTGGGTGTATTGATACAGATGCCAAAGTGTAATTAATAACATCATCATGCTCAAAGGGATATTCAATGTATGCATTTGTATTTTTACCCATCTACCAATAGGTGCCCTTCTTTGCGAGGCATTGGAAAACCTCCCTGGTCTTTGTGGTTGAATCTGTGTTTGAAATTCACTGCTTGACTGAGGGACCTTACAATTATCTGTATGTGTGGGGTACAGAGATGAGGTAGTCATTCAAAAATATGTTAAACACTTATTGCACACAGAGTGAGTCCATGCAATTAATTATGTGACTTGTTTAGCACATTTTTACTCCTGAACTTATTTAGGCTTGCCTTCATTTTTAATGAATTTGTAAGAAGTTCTAAGCATAATTCCACTGACATCTTTGGGTATTGTGTGTGTGTGTGTGTGTGTGTGTGTGTGTGTGTGTGTGTGTGTGTGTGTGTGTGTTGGCCAATGACAGAACATCTCAATTTTGATACATTTAAAATTCTGTCTGTAACCACAAAATGTGTAAAAGTCGAGGGATGTGAATACTTTCTGACAGCACTGTATTTAGGGATATATTTAGTTAACTTATGGCCTGCTGGCCTTATTTACATGTGATAATCTGGTTTTACACGACCATGACATCCGCCATGTCTGAGCTAAGTGACAAATGACAGCTCATAGTATATTACCCCGAATAGATTGAATTTCCTTTTTAAGGTGAAAATGTATGATTGAGACGTTACCGTAGCGTGACAGTGAGACCGACACGCACCGTGGGCAAGTTAATTAAGGAGTATATCTTTGCCATGCAGGTAGTTTGAAATAGTCACTGTTACTGAAAATGTAGTTACCATTTTGAATGCAAAGGCAAGGGCTTAGACTATGGCAGTGTTTCATCAGTGCTCTCTGCAGATGAGTAAAGTCACAGCCCATGAAAAGAGAATTGTGTTTCAGAAAGAGTGTGAATTCTGAGAGAAATAGAGCTAGGACAGTTTGTAGAGTATGAACTGAGAAAGGACCCAGACTTTAGTCTACTACCTGCCTTCCCAGAGCCGATGATTAATGACAGCAGCCTGGTTTTCATTATGGTCCTGATTGCACTGCCGTCCCCAAGCCCCTTCCCATTAAAGCTGAGCAGTAGTATGGCTGAAGGTCCAGGTTCAGCTCTCTACATGGAGCCATCATATTGCACCGGTCTGATCCCCATCAGGTACAGTTGACTGCTTATAACACAAGCCTACCGAATACTCCGAGGCTAATTATCAACACTTGTAGAACACTGTTTCCACATCATCTCCAGATGGAGATGAACCGTTGTTTGCCTGGGAGTTTTAAAATGTTAACGGTGTATTTCAAGTTTGAGAAGAAGTGACCATTGTGATTTAAGGGCTATTCTCTTGTCCCCCTAAACAGAGGCAGCCAGCAACAAGCTGCAGGGCAGTAACATCTTCACCATAGCCAAGCGCACGGTGGAGGGCCAGGACATGCTTTACATGTCCATCAAACTGTCCAATGGCATCTGGGTGCTGGCTGAGCTGAAGGTGCAGGCTGGAAACCCCAACTACACGGTGAGTTCAGGGACAAGGAGGGACAGATGACAACATTACTAATGGAAAGAGACATCTATGAAAGAGGAGTGGGTAGTGTTGTAGTTTACCAAGCTACTAAAGCTACCCTTAAGAGTAGTATAGTTTACTTAACTACTTTTTCAAAGTAACGGCACAGCCAGAAGAGGACTGGCCACCCCTCATAGCCTGGTTCCTCTCTAGGTTTCTTCCTAGGTTCTGGTCTTTCTAGGGAGTTTTTCCTAGCCGCCGTGCTTCTACACCTACATTGCTTGCTGTTTGGGGTTTTAGGCTGGGTTTCTGTACAGCACTTTGAGATATCAGCTGATGTAAGAAGGGCTTTATTAATACATTTGATTGATAGTTAACTACACCACCATTCAAAAGTTTGGGGTTGCTTAGAAATGTTCTTGTTTTCCATGAAAACATACACTACCGGTCAAAGGTTTTAGAGCACCTACTCATTCAATGGTTTTTCTTTATTTTCTACATTGTAGAATAATAGTGAAGACATCAAAACTATGAAATAAAACACAAGAAATGGTAACCAAAAAAAGTTTTAAACGAATCAAAATATATTTCAAGTTTGAGATTCTTCCAATAGCCACCCTTTGCCTTGATGACAGCTTTGCACACTCTTGGCATTCTCTCAACCAGCTTCATGGGGTAGTCACCTGGAATCCATTTCAATTAACAGGTGTGGCTTGTTAAAAGTTTATTTGTGGAATTTCTTTCCTTAATGCGTTTGAGCCAATCACTTGTGTTGTGACAAGGTAAGGGTGGTTATACAGAAGAGAGCCCTATTTGGTAGAAGACCAAGTCCACATTATGGCAAGAACAGCTCAAATAACCAAAGAGAAATGACAGTCCGTTACTTTAAGACATGAAGGTCAGTCAATCTGGAAAACCATCAAGCGCTATGATGAAACTGGCTCTCATGAGGACCGCCACAGGAATGGAAGACCCAGAGTTACCTCTGCTGCAGAAGACAAGTTCAGTAGAGTTACCAGCCTCAGAAATTGCAGCCCAAATAAATGCTTCAGAGTTCAAGCAACAGACAGATCTCAACATCAACTGTTCAGAGGAGACTGTGAATTAGGCCTTCATGATCGAGTTGCTGCAAAGAAACCACTACTAAAGGACACCAATAAGAAGAAGAGACTTGCTTGGGCCAAGAAACACGTGCAATGGACATTAGACCGGTGGAAATTTGTCCTTTGGTCTGGAGTCCAAATTGGAGATTTTTGGTTCCAACCGCCGTGTCTTTGTGAGACACGGTGTGGGTAAACGGACCAACTCTGCATATGTATTTCCCACCGTGAAGAATGGAGGAGGTATCATGGTGTGGGGGTGCTTTGCCTGTGACACTGTCTGTGATTTATTTAGAATTTAAGGCACACTTAACCAGAATGGTTGCCACAGCATTCTGCAGCAATACGCCATCCCATCTCTGTGTGCTTTCGGGACCTTTAACAGAATGTGTCTGGCAGAACGGGTGGAGGAGTTATCTGCAGTAGATATCTCAGATAGGGGGGGGGGTGAGGCCTAAGAGGGTTTTATAAATAAGCATCACCCAGTGGGTCTTGTGACGGGTTTACAGAGGAGTATAGAGTGCAGTGATGTGTCCTATAAGGAGCATTGGTGGCAAATCTGATGGCTGAATGGTAAAGAACATCTAGCCGCTTGAGAGCACCCTTACCTGCCGATCTATAAATGACGTCTCTGATCTAGCATGGGTCATCTGAATCAGGGTTAGTTTGGCAGCTGGTGTGAAAGAGGGATTACGATAGAGGAAACCAAGTCTAGAAAAGGGCTGTGTACTGTCTAGCCATACTCCAAAGTACTTGTATGAAGTGACTATCTCAAGCTCTAAACCCTCAGAGGTAGTAATCACACCTGTGGGGAGAAGGGCCTACTTCTTACCAAACCACATGACCTTTGTTTTGGAGGCGTTCAGAACAAGGTTAAGGGCAGGGAAAGCTTGTTGGACATTAAGAAAGCTTTGTTGTAGAGCATTTAACACAACATTTGGGGAGGGGCCAGCTGACTATAAGACTGTATCATCTGCATATAAATGGCTGAGAGAGCTTCCTACTGCCTGAGCTATGTTGTTAATGTAAATTGAGAAGAGCGTGTGGCCTAGGATTGATCTTTAGGGTGCTCCCTTGGTGACAGGCAGTGGCTGAGACAGCAGATTTTCTGACTTTATACACTGTACTCTTTGAGAGAGGTAGTTAGCAAACCAGGCCAAAGACCCCTCGGAGACACCAATACTCCTTAGCCGGCCCACAAGAATGAAATGGTCTACCGTATCGAAAGCTTTGCCTAAGTCAATAAAAATAGCAGCACAACATTGCTTAAAATCAAGGGCAATGGTGACATAATTGAGGACCTTTAAGGTTGCAGTGACACATCCATAACCTGAGCGGAATCTAGATTGCCCACCAGAGAGAATACGATAGACATCAAAGTTTTTCCAACACTTTTGCAAAATAGAAAAAGGCCTATAACAGTTAGGATCAGCTTGATCTCCCCCTGTAAATAAAGGACGATGCGTGGCTGCCTCCCCAGAAAGGAGAGAGAGTCTGAGTTATGGCTTTTTCTTTGCAACTCTTCCTAGAAGGCCAGCATCCCGGAGTCTCCTCTAAACTGTTGACGTTGAGACTGGTTTTGCGGGTACTATTTGATGAAGCTGCCAGTTGAGGACTTATGAGGCGTCTGTTTCTCAAACTAGACACGAATGTACTTGTCCTCTTGCTCACTTGTGTACCGGGGCCTCCCACTCTTTCTATTCTGGTTAGAGACAGTTTGCGCTGTTCTGTGAATGGAGTAGTTCCCAGCATTGTACGAGATCTTCAGTTTCTTGGCAATTTCTCGCATGGAATAGCCATAATTTCTCAGAACAAGAATAGACTGATGAGTTTCAGAAGGAAGGCCCACAAATGCTGATGCTCCAGATACTCAACTAGTCTATAGAAGGACAGTTTTATTGCTAATTTAACTAGGACAACAGTTTTCAGCTGTGCTAACATAATTGATAAAGGGTTTTTCTAATGAGCCTTTGATAATGATAAACTGGTAATGATAATGACTCCCAGATGGCCCAGTGGTTAAGGGCGCTGTACTGCAGTGCCAGCTGTGCCACCAGAGACTCTGGGATCGTGCCCTGTCTGTGCCGTAACCGGCCGTGACCGGGAGGTCCGTGGGGAGACGCACAATTTGGCCTAGCGCCGCCCGGGTTAGGGACTCCTGTGGCGGGCCGGGCGCAGTGCGCGCGGCAGGTGTTTCCAAGTTGCCAGGTGTTTCCTCCGACACATTGGTGCGGCTGGCTTCCGGGTTGGATGGCGCTGTGTTAAGAAGCAGTGGGCTGTGTATCGGAGGACGCATGACTTTCAACCTTCGTCTCTCCCAAGCCCGTATGGGAGTTGTAGCGATGAGACAAGACAGTAGCTACTAAAAACAATTGGATACCACGAAATTGGGGAGAAAAAGGGGTAAAATTAAAAATAAAGACAATGATAAACTTGGATTAGCTAACACAACGTGCACTTTGGAACACAGGAGTGATGGTTGCTGATAATAAATCATATTTGTAGCCGTTTCCAGCTACAATAGTTATTTACAACATTAACCATGTCTACCTTATATTTCTGATCAATTTGATGTTATTTTAATGGACAAAAATGTGCTTTTCTTTCAAAAACATTTCTAAGTGACCCCAAACTTTTGAACGGTAGTGTACATGAAAATGTATCATATCTTAATCTGAAATGTCATAGACTACAAATTGTAAGAACAGATCACTCAGGAGTCAGATGTTAACAGAATGTGTAATTTACACACAAACTGTGTTTCAAGTGAGAATCAGGCAGGTCTGATGCCAAACACACAAACGGCTACTACCAAGCTGCTGCAAAATGTACAGTCGTGGCCAAAGGTTTTGAGAATGACACAAATATACATTTTCACTAAGTCTGCTGCCTCAGTTTGTATGATGGCAATTTGCATATACTCCAGAATGTTATGAAAAGTGATCAGATGAATTGCAATTAATTGCAAATGAACTGAATCCCCAAAAAACATTCCCACCGCATTTCAGCCCTGCCACAAAAGGACCAGCTGTCAGTGATTCTCTCGTTAACATAGGTATGAGTGTTGACGAGGACATGGCTGGAGATCACTCTGTCATGGTGATTGAGTTCGAATAACAGGCTGGACGCTTCAATAGGAGGGTGGTGCTTGGAATCATTGTTCTTCCTCTGTCAACCATGGTTACCTGCAAGGAAACACGTGCCGTCATCATTGCTTTGCACAAAAGGCCTTTACAGGCAAGGATTTTGCTGCCAGTAAGATTGCACCTAAATCAACCATTTATCGTCTCATCAAGAACTTAAAGTAGAGCGGTTCAATTGTTGTGAAGAAGGCTCCAGGGCGCCCAAAAAAGTCCAGCAAGTGTCAGGACCGTCTCCTAAAGTTGATTCGGCTGCGGGATCGGGGCACCACCAGTACAGAGCTTGCTCAGGAATGGCAGCAGGCAGGTGTGAGTGCATTTGCATGCACAGTGAGAAAGACTTTTGGAGGATTGCCTGGTGTCAAGAAGGGCAGCAAATAAGCAACTTCTCTCCAGGAATAACATCAGGGACAGACTGTTATTCTGCAAAAGGTACAAGGATTGGACTGCTGAGGACTGGTGTAAAGTCATTTTCTCTGAATCCCCTTCCCGATTGTTTGGGGCATCTGGAAAAAAGCTTGTCCGGAGAAGACAAGGTGAGCGCTACCATCAGTCCTGTGTCATGACAACATTAAAGCATCCTGAGACCATTCATGTGTGGGGTTGCTTCTCAGCCAAGGGAGTGGGCTCACTCACAATTTTGACCTAAGAACACAGCCATGAATAAAGAATGGTACCAACACATCCTCCAAGAGCAACTTCTCCCAACCATCCAGGAACAGTTTGGTGACGAACAATGCCTTTTCCAGCATGATGGAGCACCTTGCCATAAGGCAAAAGTTATATCTAAGTGGCTCGGGGAACAAAACATCTCTATTTTGGGCAGTGTTGCCAACAAATTTTCAGGTTAAGTTGCTAGAGGCAGGTTGGTTTGTTGCTAAATGACATTGTGATGTCATTGCATGATAACATAAAACTGTGTCATTACGTAGAATACACTATAACATTACTCAAACTGACTGGCCAGCTCGGCAAAAAATATGATGCCTGTGCACGAGCTGAGCTCCTGCTGCTCACGTCACTCACAATGCACTTTTGCAGCCCGGCACTTGTGTTGTGGCAGAGTGTGTGACAGAAAAAAAATGTTTTTGTGTCATTTAGAGTTTAAATGCTTTCATTTTAGCGTCACTTTTTAAAAGTTGCTAAAGGTTCCAAACACATTTTTAAAAGTAGCTAAATTTGTTGCTAGGTGCTGTTTATAGAAAAAAAAGTTGCCAGGGTAGTCTGAAAAGTTGCTTAATCTAGCAACAAAATTGCTAAATTGCCGTCACTGATTTTCGGTCCATGGCCAGGAAACTCCCCAGACCTTAATCCCATTGAGAGCTTGTGGTCAATCCTCAAGAGGCTGGTGGACAAACAGAACCCCACAAACTCCAAGCATTGATTATGCAAGAATGGGCTGCCATCAGTCAGGATGTGGCCCAGAAGTTAATTGACAGCATGCCAGGGCGGATTGCAGACGTCTTGAAAAAGAAGGGTCAACACTGCAAATATTGACTCTTTGCATCAACTTCATGTAAATTGTCAATAAAAGCCTTTTGACACTTATGAAATGCTTGTAATTATACTTCAGTATTCCATAGTAACATCTGACAAAAATATCTAAAGACACTGAAGCAGCAAACTTTGTGGAAATTAATATTTGTGTAATTCTCAAAACCTTTGGCCACGACTGTAGTTACATTTACATTTGAGTAATTTAGCAGTCGCTTCTATCCAGAGCACACATTTTCCTACTTTTCCATACGGGTCTCACTTGGGCATATATGCAGTTCACTACTCCACACTGGGAGTGAATAAGAATAACTTTAGTGATGGCAGAGAGGGAGGGGAAAGATTGATGGGGATGAGAAAAGGAAACGGATCAACAGGGTGTATTAATAACAATGAATGGGGAAAAGGTAGAGTAGAATGAAAGATGTGCGAACATGTGGGTTGAACTTGAGTTAAGGGGGTTAAGACATGAACTCATGAGAAGAAGGGTGAAGTGTGATGAGATAATGATTGATAGCAGAGTGACAGGGACACGTGTGAGTGTGTTTCTGGTTGGTGATTCATCATCATTACCATCTCTGTTCTTCATTAAGTCTCTATGCTCGGTCTTTCTCCTGAGGAGTCTGTGTGTTTCTGTTGTGATGCATGCGTGTCAGTATACCGTTGTCTGCTCACTTGTTTTAATAGCTGTAGCCCAGATTATTGTGCCTGACTAGTCCATAACAGTGACCTTGATGTGACCCCTCAGTCTCATGTTTTTATTCATGAGGAGAAAGCATTTACTGTCCTTTTTTTGTTTCCCACAGTCCAGATGACTCCATTTATGTCATTCAATCTGTCTTAGTCTATCTGTTTCAAATGTAGCCTTTTAAATTGAAATCCTCCACCGTTCATTATTGGGGATTCAGCTTGACTTGGCTATTTTGGTATTTTCTTTCATGAGATACAAGGCTTTTCAGTCAGACATGAAATGACTCAATTGAGGTGTTTGATCAATCCCTGACTGTTTGTTTTGGTCTTAACATTTTTGTTGTGTTTTTCTGTCTCTGGTGATTGGTTTAGTTCAGGCTGAGTGTGACACGAAAGAAACTATGTGGATTCACCCTCTTCCTGTCAGTTGCCTCCTGTCTGTCTGTGTCTTTCCTCTGGTCTGTCTCGGTCCGCTGGGCTGGGGCCCATTTAGACTCTTCCTGTCAGTTGCCTCCTGTCTGTCTGCCTGTCTTTCCTCTGGTTTGTCTCGGTCCGCTGGGCTGGGGCCCATTAGACTCTCTTCCTCCCTACAGATGGTCACCATCAGAAGCTCTGTATCCAACACTAAAGATGCTACATCTGCCTGTGTGCAGCATGCATGCTCTCTCTCCTCCCTGTGCTGCTGCATGGATTTGATGCACGCTCTGTACGACATGAATATCAACCTGACGCACCCTTGTGTTGAGGGGCTATTTTTAGCCTGTGAAAAGAACAGTTTTTGGATTTTACTCAGCCTTCCACAGATTCCTTTAGAAAGGCAGTAAAGCTAAGAGCTATACCAGGGATCATTATGGTGATAATGACCCTAACTTGGTCTCCTCTAACCTAATGTTGCTCAGCCCAAGGCTCCTCCAGCACCCTACCTAATTGGTCCCAGTTGTCCCATGATACCCAGGTACTTAGCGCTACCTTTTGAAGTGGAGCTCACCCTCACCTCCTGTCCCCATGGCAATGGCATGACCAATGGCAGGGTGGCTAATTGCAGTGATGTGGGAGAATGCTGAATGCTGCTCTGGCACAGCCACCATCACGACCGTGCCATCTTTCTTCTCTCCTTTCTTCTCTCATGCTTTCTGGCTCTCGCATCCCCTTATATGGTGCAGCAATCTGAGCATCTTTACGTTTTCCTACGTCTCCTGCACACCTCCAACCGTTCTCCATCCACTACCCATCTGTCATGTTTCTACCAATCCCTATTCTCCAACGCTAATTCTCATATTCACTCAGACAGGAAAATTATTCAGCAGCATTTCCAAAGCCTTAAGCAGAATGCCCACCATGTAACCTTGCTGATCAGAGCTTTTGAGCGAGATGGAATGTACCAACACAGTGCTGGGGGAACTGCCATTGCCTATGGCGCATCAGTGTGATCTCCTGTCCTATTGGTCAGCGAAGGACCAGGCCCGAGCCCCTGTCTGATGGGACTTCAAATGCCTCTGGCCAGTTTACTGATAACTGTAAATAGAACTGGTAAGCACGAGCCAACCGGAACTCTCTAGATCAACACACAATCCCTGGCACCTCAAACACACAGCTGCAGTAGTACTGCATCAAACACATGACTACAGTACTGCCAGCATGTGCTCCCTTTTAAAACACTGCGCTGGGAATATTAGCTTTCCTGTGTGAGCTCTGATGAAAAGGAAACCGCCTCCCACAGCCGTATTAGATCCTGCAGCAACAGACTCACTAAACATCACAAGCAGAAGGGGTAAGAGAAAAGAGGGGAAGGGGGGGTTGAGAGGGAATGAGGGGAAGGGGGGGGTTGAGAGGGAATGAGGGGAAGGAGGGGGGGTTGAGAGGGAATGAGGGGAAGGGGGGGGGGGGGGTTGAGAGGGAATGAGGGGAAGGGGGGGGGGGGTTGAGAGGGAATGAGGGGAAGGGGGGGGGTTGAGAGGGAATGAGGGGAAGGGGGGGGGGGGTTGAGAGGGAATGAGGGGAAGGGGGGGTTGAGAGGGAATGAGGGGAAGGGGGGGGGGTGAGAGGGAATGAGGGGAAGGGGGGGGGGTTGAGAGGGAATGAGGGGAGGGGGGGGTTGAGAGGGAATGAGGGGAAGGGGGGGGTTGAGAGGGAATGAGGGGAAGGGGGGGGGGTTGAGAGGGAATGAGGGGAGGGGGGGGTTGAGAGGGAATGAGGGGAAGGGGGGGGTTGAGAGGGAATGAGGGGAAGGGGGGGGTTGAGAGGGGAATGAGGGGAGGGGGGGGTTGAGAGGGAATGAGGGGAAGGGGGGGGGGTTGAGAGGGAATGAGGGGAAGGGGGGGGGGTTGAGAGGGAATGAGGGGAGGGGGGGGGGTTGAGAGGGAATGAGGGGAGGGGGGGGGTTGAGAGGGAATGAGGGGAGGGGGGGGTTGAGAGGGAATGAGGGGAAGGGGGGGGGTTGAGAGGGGGATGGGGGGGGGGGTTGAGAGGGAATGGGGGGGGTTGAGAGGGAATGAGGGGAAGGGGGGGTTGAGAGGGAAGAGGGAGGGGGTTGAGAGGGGAAGGGGGGGTTGAGAGGGAATGAGGGGAAGGGGGGGTTGAGAGGGAATGAGGGGAAGGGGGGGGGGGGTTGAGAGGGAATGGGGGAAGGGGGGGGGGGGTTGAGAGGGAATGGGGGGAAGGGGGGGGGGTTGAGAGGGAAGGGGGGTTGAGAGGGAAGGGGGGGGGGTTGAGAGGGAATGAGGGGAAGGGGGGGGGTTGAGAGGGAAGGGGGGGGTTGAGAGGGAATGAGGGGTTGAGAAGGAAGGGGGGGAATGGGGTTGAGAGGGAAGGGGGGAATGGGGTTGGGGGGGGTTGAGGGGGGAGGGGGGGGGTTGAGAGGGAATGGGGGGAATGGGGTTGGGGGGGTTGAGGGGGGGTTGAGAGGGAATGAGGGGAGGGGGGGGGGTTGAGAGGGAATGAGGGGAGGGGGGGGGGGTTGAGAGGGAATGAGGGGAGGGGGGGGGGTTGAGAGGGAATGAGGGGAAGGGGGGGGGATGGGGGGGTTGAGAGGGAATGAGTGGAAGGGGGGGGGGGGGTTGAGAGGGAATGAGGGGAAGGGGGGGGGGTTGAGAGGGAATGAGGGGAAGGGGGGGGGGGGGGGGTTGAGAGGGAATGAGGGGAAGGGGGGGGGGGTTGAGAGGGAATGAGGGGAAGGGGGGGGGGTTGAGAGGGAATGAGGGGAAGGGGGGGGGGTTGAGAGGGAATGAGGGGGGGGGGGGTTGAGAGGGAATGAGGGGGGGGGGTTGAGAGGGAATGAGGGGAGGGGGGGTTGAGAGGGAATGAGGGGAAGGGGGGGGGGGTTGAGAGGGGATGGGGGGGGTTGAGAGGGAATGGGGGGGGTTGAGAGGGAATGAGGGGAAGGGGGGTTGAGAGGGAAGAGGGAGGGGGTTGAGAGGGGAAGGGGGGGTTGAGAGGGAATGAGGGGAAGGGGGGGTTGAGGGGGAATGAGGGGAAGGGGGGGGTTGAGAGGGAAGGGGGGGGTTGAGAGGGAATGGGGGGAAGGGGGGGGGGTTGAGAGGGAATGGGGGGAAGGGGGGGGGTTGAGAGGGAATGGGGGGGGTTGAGAGGGAAGGGGGGTTGAGAGGGAAGGGGGGGGGGTTGAGAGGGAATGAGGGGAAGGGGGGGGTTGAGAGGAAGGGGGGGGTTGAGAGGGAATGAGGGGTTGAGAAGGAATGAGGGGAAGGGGGAATGGGGTTGAGAGGGAAGGGGGGAATGGGGTTGGGGGGTTGAGGGGGGAGGGGGGGTTGAGAGGGAATGGGGGGAATGGGGTTGGGGGGGTTGAGGGGGGGTTGAGAGGGAATGGGGGGAATGGGGTTGAGAGGGAAGGGGGGGAATGGGGTTGAGAGGGAAGGGGGGGAATGGGGTTGAGAGGGAAGGGGGGAATGGGGTTGAGAGGGAAGGGGGGAAGGGGGGGTTGAGAGGGGAGGGGGGAATGGGGGGGTTGAGAGGCAATGGGGGGAATGGGGTTGAGAGGCAATGGGGGGAATGGGGTTGAGAGGGGAGAGGGGAATGGGGTTGAGAGGTAAGGGGGGGTTGAGAGGGAATGAGGGGGGGGGGGGGTTGAGAGGGAATGAGGGGAAGGGGGGGTTGAGAGGGAGGGGGGGTTGAGAGGGAATGAGGGGGAAGGGGGGGTTGAGAGGGAATGAGGGGAAAGGGGGGTTGAGGGGGGGGGGGTTGAGAGGGAAGGGGAGGGGGGGGGTTGAGAGGGAATGAGGGGTTGAGAGGGAAGGGGGGGGACAGTTATTTATTTATTTCTCTTTTTTTTCTGCTCCAAGCTGATAAGATGGCATAAGAGGCAGCATGTATAATGCTAATGAATTCTCCCCAGCAAATGAAATTAAATGCCTCTAACTAAAATCGGAGGAGTAAGTTATTCACCCTTTCTTCTTCTCTTCACACATGAGTAGGTGAAGCTGCTGAAACAATTACAGTGCTTGTTAAACAGACAGTGTTTAAACTCCAGCCATTACAGTTGCAATGGACTAGCTGACTAGACTAGCATAAGGAGCTTTTCTTGGAGGTATGAAAGAGTGGCCAGGCGCATTAGACTTTATCCCGTCTATACAGCATTCATCATCCCTGAAACGGCTCTCGCTGTTAAAAGGCTGTTCTGTCGCGTAAATGACCAGTAAAAGTGTGATTCTGTTTTATTTCACTCGACTATAGTTTATCTCTCAAAGCACTTGACTCCTGAGAAAGACGAGGGCAGCAGTTGCTCCACCAGGATGATGATGATGATGATGATTAGCTGTTTTTGTTGGTTTTGTTATTAGATAGAAAATGATTATTGTTGACCGTGCCTAGCTTTTCTGTCTGTCTAAAAGAAAATGAATCGTTTCTACCTGTGTGTTCTCTGGCATGTCAAAGTGTTTGCTTTGGATGAATATCTGAACTAGTCTTATTGACTAGAGGTCCTCTCAACACCTGGCTGACAGAAACAGACTAGCATGTCCTTGACCAGCCAGACCATGTGGTAACTGTCTCTTCTCTCCTCAGATCTCTCTGAAGTGCAGAGCCCCAGAGGTGTCCCAGTGTGTGTTCCAGTGCTACGAGGCAGTGCTGAAGAACTGAACCCCTGACAGGGCTGAAGTAGGGGGGAATCCTGAGGCATGGGGAATCCTGAGGCATGGGGACTGGCCCTGACTGGAGGGCGTTCCTGGACCCCCGACCTACAGGCTTCTGAAAGGCCCTTTTTTCTTTGTAGAATCTCCAAACCTGCTGTCTGTGTGCCCTCCCTGGGGACCCTGGTTTCTGTTTGTTCTCTGTCTGTCACCCAAACATTTACCCTCCTCCACTCTACAAGTCCTTATCTGATTCAAACTATGTCCATTTTTAAAACTGCTGAGGTCTCTGGCCCACATGATCCCAAAGCTTTTTCTATAGACCCATTTTTTTTCACTCACGTCAATAGTTGGGACCGGCCTTTGACTTCACCTTCACCTGTGGTTGTATGTGGGTGGGTGTTTCCCATTAACCCACCCAGTCAAGTCTGATTTCTATGAGACATCACTACCCAGTCAGATCTCCCTTATAAGATGGCTTAACCCCAGTTCAACCCCTGCTGCTCTGATCCAGTCCACCCACCTCCCATGAGCCTCTAGTCTGAGGGACACCTGGGCGATGTGTTCAGACCGTGCTGTTAGAGGAGGAGGCTGTGATGCGATTCTTGCTCGTTGTGACTGTTTCTCCTTATCTCCCCCGATGCCTCCTCTTCTCATGATTATCTCACCTCGCATCTCTGCAAATTAGTACCTATATTTAGTGTGTGTGTAATTAGCAGTTCAATCTCCGCTGTCAGCATACCTCAGTGCTTCACATTAAAATGTGACAGTACAGACTGTTTTTCCACATCTCTGGGCTGTGAAACACCTGCTGTGTTGCTGTTCTGTCACCTCACAACTTCCTCTCAACGTCTCCACACACATGCTCTCTCAGACGCGTTCCTCCTTTTTTGTTTTAAAGTGAATTTGATGTCCCAGCTAGTAAAAGACACTAAATGGTCCATGTGAGTTTCGTTTGTTGTTGGCTCATGTCATTGGTGTGCCCATTGTTTGTTTGTTTTTTGTACAGAACCTCTGCTGTTTCTTGCCCTCTCACTACCCCCCCCATGTGTGTGCATGTATTTGTGTGTTGGGGTGCATGTGTGCTATTTGTTATTTCCGAGGGTTGGAGTAATGTATAATCACCACTACTATATAAAATACCTATCTCTCCCAAATGCCTTGCACCTTTCCTCTCCTCATTCCATTATCTATTCCTGGCTTTGTTTGTAGTGTGATTAGATGTTTAACTCTGGGCAGGCTAGCGAGGGCCACAGAGGTTTGGGGACGTTTCTGCTTTGTGCTCTGTCAGTGTTCCATGGGCTCTGCCACTTTGTTGCCTTCTCCCCTCTTAGCTGGTCAAGTACCTCTGCCACCTGTCATAAAGTGGCTTCAAACCACCTGTATGTTCTGTACTTTACCTGTATAGGAAACTAACTATATAGGTAGCACACATCATGAAGTCTTTTGTATGAAGAAAATCAGAACAACTCAACTTCACCATTCTTGTTTTTACCTAGTGTCTCTTTGGGGAAATAATTTGATATTTAAACTTTTGAACTCTCTGGACCAGCTCCAAAGAGGGAACTCGCTATTTTACTGCATGGAGATTAGTGGATTTACATCTGTCTGTGTCTCTGTGTGTGTCTGTGTGTGTGTGTCTCTGTGTGTGTGTGATAAGCTGTAAAATAGCTGAAGGCTAAATCAATTTTTTTGACTGACTACATTTGAAACAACTATTAAAAATCAGATATATTCACAAATGCTTCAATTGCGATCTTTTCTGAATTCACATGAGTCATCCATCAAGAATGTAAGTAGGATGTATTATATTGTAAGAATGAAGTAATAAAGAGGACTAAGCCGATCACAGTGGTTAGTATTGTACTAGTGGAATTTACACTATGATGAGCAACTCTTCCACATTTTGGCACCTATGCAGACAGTGCTTGGACTGGCAGTATAGGACAGATTTAAGTCTTAAAGGGGAAGACAAACAAGTTGTTAGGCATTTTACCGTGACCTTCGAAAGGTACAGGACTGTCCACACTTGGTTGAGTAAGCACTCTATTTTTACAGCATCGTTGGTCACCCTTCAAAAGAACAGCTTTGCATACTAATCCGATGCTCCCTCGTCTCTCATCCATGTGGCCATGAGTCCCGAGTGACGCTTTATCTGGACTTCTGCTTTATTTCTCCCCATGACGGACTGGGAGCTACAAGATGGTCAGGGTTTGAAGTGAAATGCAACAATTTCAACGATTTTACTGAGTTACAGTTCATAGAAGGAAATCAGTCAATTGAAATAAATTCATTAGTCCCTAATCTATGGATTTCACATGTCTGGGAATACCGATATGCATCTGTTGGTCACAAATGCTTTTAAGTAGGAGCGTGGATCAGAAAACCAGTATCTGATGTGACCACCATTTGCTTCATGCAGTGTGACATCTCCTTCACATAAAGTTGATCAGGCTGTTGATTGTGGCCTGTGGAATGTTGTCCCACTCCTCTTCAATGGCTGTGCAGAGTTGCTGGATATTGGCGGGAACTGGAACATACTGTTGTACACGTCTATCCAGAGCATCCCAAACATTGTCAATGGGTGACATGTCTGGTGAGTATGCAGGCCATGGAAGAACTGGGACATTTTCAGCTTCCAGGAATTGTGTACAGATCCTTGCCACATGGGGCTGTGCATTATCATGCTGAAACATGAGGTGATGGTGGCAGATGAATGGCAAGACAATGGGCCTCAGGATCTCATCACGGTATCTCTGGGCATTCAAGTTGCCATCGATAACATTCAATTGTGTTCGTTGTCTGTAGCTTATGCCTGCCCATTCCATAACCCCAAAGCCACCATGGGACACTCCGACATCAGTAAACTGCTCGTCCACATGACGCCATTCACGTGGTCTGCAGTAGTGAGGCCAGTTGGACCTACTGCCTATATCTCCAAAATGATGTTGGAAGTGGCTTATGGTAGGGAAATTAACATTATATGCTCTGGTGGACATTGCTGCAGTCAACATGCCAATTGCACGCTCCCTCAACTTGAGGTATCTGTGGCATTGTGTTTTGTGACAAAACTGCACATTTTAGTGACCTTTTATTGTCCCCAGCACATGGTGCACCTGTGTAATGATCATGCTGTCATGCTTCTTGATATGCCACACCTGTCAGGTAGATGGATTATATTGGCAGAGTAGAAATGCTCAATAACAAGGATGTAAACAAATTTGTGCACAACATTTGAGAGAAAACGACTTTTGGTGTGTATGTAAAATTTCTGGGATCTTTTATTTCAGCTCATGAAACATGGGACCAACACATTATCTCTGAGCTGTACCCACTAAATCTATAAGCTGCCTAGAGTGACTGGGGAGGGTGGATAAGCTAAACCACTCAATTCTATGGTTGGTTTGTTGACTGGAACCCAAATCTTGTTTGCAGTGCTCAGTCTTACCAGCATTGGGTTGAAAAACTTCGATACATTCATATTCCTCATACCACCACGCACACAGTATAGGGGACTACATTGAGCAGCCTGTGAAGGATGGCATGATAATGTCTTCTCTGAGAATCTTCAGGATTTGTTATTTGGTATTGAGGTGTAGTTTCTGTGAGTGATAAAGAACTATCTTCATATTGTTGACACTGAAGTGTTATTACCATAATTATAATTATTGGACCCTTGCTAATTTACTTTGCCACTACCAGTGTGTATGATATTGATCAGGCTGTAATAATGAATGTCTCACACAAGGAGCTGGCCAGCAAGGCTGTGTTATCAGAGCAGTGCAGCTGGGCCTGGAGTGATAATTACGAGCGGATCCGGGGTCAGTGCTGATCAGTTTCATTCTTTCTCTCCACACTGCAGCTGGCTGTGGACATTATCACTGATATTGACTTCATCCTCACTGTGGTGTCTCTTACCTGTTTGTGTGTGCGCGTGTGTGTGTGAGAGTGGCGGGGTTGTATGAGGTAAGGTTTATAAAACACATTGTGTTTCTGTTCAGTGCCTGAACTAAGCTACAGGACTGTTTCTCTCACACAGACTGGAATATGTTCCGGGATTCATCCGTTGTCATTGAGGAGTTTACCACATCAGTCACCGGCTTAATTAATAAGTGCATCGCCCATTTCCACTCAACAGTGACTGTATGTACATACATATCCCAACGAGAAGGCATGGACTACAGGCAACATCCGCACTGAGCTAAAGGCTAGCGCTGCTGCTTTCAAGGAGCGGGACACTAATCCAGACACTTATAAGAAATCCCATCAATGCAGGACCAAGATAGAATCCACTACACCAGCTCTGACGCACGTCGGATGTGGCACGGTTTGCAAACTATTACGGACTACAAAGGGAAACCCAGCCGCGAGCTGTCCAGTGACGCGAGGCTAGCTTTCACTAGCAACACTGAACGATGAATAAGAGCACCAGCTGTTCCACATGACAGTGTTTCCCGCTCTCCGTAGCCGATGCGGGTAATACCCTTAAACAGGTTAACCTTCACAAGGCCGCAGGGCCAGACAGATTACCAGGACGAGTACTCACGAGCATGCGCTGATCAGCTGGCAAGTATCTTCACTGACATTTTCAACCTCTTCCTGACCCAGTATGTAAGACCTACATGTTTCAAGCAGGCCACCCAGCTAGCAATGAGTAAACGGCCCAGAAGTGGCCCTCTTCTGGAGGGCCGGAACTGATTGTGTTTTTTTATCACAAACAATGAGAAAATATAGAAAAATCGATAATGAAATGTTAATTATATTAAGCAGCCCGTGTAATCATCTGCCAGAGAGTAGCCCCAATCAGCCCGAGCCCCAAATAATACATTTGGGCCAGATAACTGACACTGGGAATCGGCCCGAGCTCAATCCCCACATCCTAGCCATAAGTAATACTGCTGAAAGCGTCCCACACTCGGGCCACATGACGTCGGCCGAGTCTGACTCTCAGTCGAGTGTCCCGACTCTGCCGGAATCCACTGTGCTAGCTGGGCACCATAGTCCCTGTGCCCAAGAATACCAAGGTAACCTGTCTAAATGACTACCGTCTTGTAGCACTCACATCTGTAGCCATGAAATGCTTTGAAAGGCTGGTCATGGTTCACATCAACACCATCATCCCAGACCCACTCCAATTCTCATACCGCACCAACACATCCACAGATGACGGAATCTCTATTGCACTCCACACTGCCCTTTCCCACCTGGACAAAAGGAACACCTACAGTATGTGAGAATGCTGTTCATTTACTACAGCTCAGCGTTCAACACCATCGTGCCATCCAAGCTCATCACTAAGGACCCTGGGATTAAGCACATCCCTATGCATCTGGATCCTGGACTTCCTGTCGGGCCGCCCTCAGGTGATGAGGGTAGGCAACACCACATCTGCCACGTTAACCTTCAACTTGGGGCCCCTCAGGGGTGCATGCTTATTCCCCTCTTGTCCTCCCTGTTCATGCAGACTGTGTGGCCACACACAACTCCAACACCGTCATTATGTTTGCAGGGGACATGAAGGTGGTGGGCCTGATCACCAATTACGATGAGACAACCTACATAGAGGAGGTCAGAGACCTGGCAGTGTGGTGCCAGGACAACAAATTCTCCCTCAACAGCTCTGTGCTGCTCTGCAATGCAAAGAAGTATGAGTTGCATATCACCGTAAATGCTGCAAAGCTAATGGAGATGGCAGATTGACCATGCAGCGCCCTTAATTGTCTGGCTGGCACCAAACTCCTTCACTGTGTACCACATGAGTCGCGTCATCCAGGCTAGCTGCATAAAGGCCTGTACCTAGAACACTTTGATGGAAATAAATTAAATTAATACATTAGGTTAACTGTCACTATTTTAGGACTTTGGCTAATCGAATTATTTTACAGAAAAATAAAGACATTGATGCCATGAACTTTGAAATTTGTGTTGCATGTATTTCAAGTGATTCGCTGATTCTGTTGGACACATTTCCTACTGATAATTGTGAAGAACTGTTTTGGCATGACCATTTTCTGTGTAGGTTGGTCGATATACTTTTACTGATTTAATTGACTTTGACATCATTGAGCTTTACATTAACCTCACTGAAGCTATATTGTAAATTATAGTCTATTTTTAATCCCCTAAACAGCCCAAAATATGGAATTGTTTCGTTTTTATTAACAATGAGGTGACTTAAAATTGGTCGATGCAACAAGAACACACTGTGCTCACCTGGATCAGTTTATTGAGTGTCTCTCTCGGCATCCATCACTGAAATGACAGCACGTTGTCAACCTCACTCGCCACTTGTTTCTGTGAATTCATGACAAATGAATTCAAGACAAATGGTGATGTTTAATTTGAGGCTAAATATTAATGCAAGGGAATCATACATTTTATTACCACTGTTGCTTTAGGAGCAAGTATACGGGATGTGCCTCATATTAATGGTGTAGTATAATAAATCATGTGTGACAGCTTAATTGCCACCCGAGGTATTGTTATTGATAGGTAGCCATGTTTCATCCATCCATCAATCAATTGTGCGTCAGCCTTACTCAATGGAAGTGTAAATACAACATGCTGCCTCTTCATTGGAACCTCCTTTGAGGAAAAACATTGAAATATAAATTTGGTAGACACGTCACCGTCCATCATTCGTGCTCCAATTAGAAGTACCTGCCCTCTAAATGTTTAGCTCATTACACAAGATCTAAGCAGGACTATCATGGTTATTGGTAACACGCACATAAATACATGTTAAAGGTGACAAAAAGCGTACACATTAAATCACGCACCTACGCACGCACACACATATACACACAAGGCACGCGCACGCCTAGCAGACACACCAGTGCGCAGGGGAGATGCATTTATTTCATGCCCTTGCAGCAGTGGGTCTTCTGTCATCGTGAAGAACAGATTATGCTCATTCATTCCAGAGCACGTGGGAATATATCCGTAGCTACGGGGCTAGTGAATTATAGCGTGCCTCTCCAATTAGCTTTGGTGAGCGCATGGATTCAGTTGTATTGGTGCATCTGCTGGAGAAGAGTGAGAGATGCGAAGAGAATAATTGTACAGACTGAAGAACCGCAAGAAAAGCATTAATGGCCTAGTTTATATTGAGAAGAGTCATACAGTGAGTGGGATTTTGTACCTGTGGAAATTACGAGGGCGGATTTTGTGCCCCCTCGTAGTGTAAAATGCTGTGGGAGGTTTTTCCCCAAAATTGCGAACAGTTTTTTCCTCTCCCTATGGAATAAGTAGATGCGTAATATGTCTAATTTCAGGTGACTGTTATGTTTTTTTTTAAGTACTCTAAATTGGTTTCAACGGGGAATATTATACACTCACGGCTAAGGGACCGTCTTAAAAGTGCAACCAGCAGAACCTAGTGTTTACAGGAAAACCTCATGTTTGTCTAAATTAAATGATAATTTTTTTCCCCAAAACATTTACATTTTGAAAAAGTTATAAAGAATGAATAAGCCTATCATCTTCCCCTATGATTTTTTTCTGCAGGGGTGACAAGGGTAGGGGTGGGGGAGTTTGGGTTGGGGTTTAATAGAATGACTATGACAATGTCACTTCTGGTGACTTACAAAAATACATTCTACTTCAATATTCAATTATGTTGACACCATCTGAAATATAACTGATGAGGGCCACTGCACTGTAGGGAGATGAGCAAGCTGTGGCTGTACACTCATGGCTCTCATTCAAACCCCTGCTTCCTCTGTTTGTTACAAATATATATGTTGTAACTTGCCAAAAGTTAAGTCTAACTTTCAATACCTTCCTATCCATATGAGCTATAGACCTACAAACAAGTGTGGTGGTTTTCTATACTTCTCATATGAAAGGTAGAGCTTGGCTTGTTGCAGATAAAATGCTGTGTGTGATGACAGTGCACATAATAAGAACTTTTGAGGCTACATTCCTGTGTACCGAATAGAAAAAATAAAAGTTAAATGGGTTTCCATCGCAAAACCATCAACTCTACTGATGGTTTTATTACAAAATGTTGTATTATATAGCGAATGTGTCCACTCTGGCGATTTAGTCAACAGCTCGCAGACACAGTGCGGATATAGCCTACATGATAAGATTATTATGGACAAAATAGCAGCAATATTTTTATTTGTCAAACGGCAGCCAAGCATCAATCGTCATGTCACCAGAATAAGACCCTTGATAGTTATTGGAAAGGAGCATCAAGCTCATCACCGTGCACTTTCACCACCCTGTGAAATTCATCATAACTTGCTGTATTTCATCTGTAGCATAATAAACAGCATGCTTTCCCAAGTCATAGTGGGAGGACCACGCAACATATCATCACATGACTCCAACTTTATTTCGATATGATGGTTGCTATAGAAATATTTGCAGGTAAAAGCATTTCCACTGCCATTTCTCACATAATAAATTTTACAGACACAAAAAGGTCCCACCTTGTCTAGCGTATTTTGTTTTGTCAACATTTGGAAAGTTTACCGAGAAATTACAGTAACTGTTTCCATCAGGCCTGTCATGACTTTTATTTATTTGACATGTACTTTGCATAAATAGGTTGAATGGAAACCTGGTTAGTGTTGTGATGAAGGCCACTGATGAAGGACATGGCGTCAATCATTTATTAACTGTTCAAATAAAATACAGAATTTTTTTATGCCAATTTTTTGTGGCCAACACATCAGGAAAGTGTTAGTTACATAGGGCGGAGAGTGGATTAATGAGCTATAATTACTGCCAGGAGCCAGGCAGACAGTCTCCATCACCCTGGCCAGGCTCATGTGGCTGGGCAACTGGGTGCACGCTGGAACAGTATGGTAGATTGCCCAAATTGGGAATTTAGCCAGGACACCGGGGTAAGAACCTATTCTCTTACGAGAAGTAGGCTTAACATGTTAAACTATTCAATATCCAGAGAGTCAAGACACATTTTAATGCCCCTTCCGAAAGATGGCATCCTCCACAGGGCAATGTCGTAGGCACAATACCCAATCAACCCCTAGAACCCATGCCCTCAGCACTTGTGGAGATTAAAGCTTGTGAAGATTGGTATACAGATGTAGGATCTGAATTTGAGCCAGTTTACTACAGCAGGAAAATAATCTTGCAGCAACAGTTAATGTGTATTATAATTACTGGATATTTTTTGTAGGGGTTGATACATTTTTCCTTGCGGCAAATCAAGCCCGACATTTTAAAGTGGAAATTACAAATTTTAGAAGCCTTTTTAAACTTTGAATAAACTACACGTTTGCATTTCCTGCAGTGCAGGAAAATTGTTAGCCACAAAAGAGTGATCAAATTAAGATCTACATCTGTAAGCAGTATGTTTAAACTTCCACTTAGCCTATAAGAGGGCAAGTTGGAGCTATTGCCATATTGCTTATACCTGTCAAATCCACTCAGATCTCTACAAGTGCATATAGGGTGTATGGGGTTTAGGATTGGGCTGTATACCATTTACAGGAACATTTGGTGTGTAATCCCACATTTATAACCATATAGGATAGGAGACACAGTTCATTTCATGCAGAGGCAAGCCATCATTTGGGGTGAAGGGATTTAATATTGCAGAGTGGTAATAAAGTTACCTTAAATTTTGAAGTGTTAGTTTTCATATGTGGAAAGAAGTGAAAGGCGCTCAACCAATGTGAGTAAAGATGCAAAACAATTATTAGATCAGCATAGAAAACTAAAGGCGCAACGCTTGCTCACTACAAAAAATATTTTTTATTTCTGGCTTCTTCAATGGCTTTCATCAAAACGATGACACAGATGGAATGGGCAAGTACATACAAGGTCAAAGCGTGACCAATTTAGATTTTATTTTGGGAGCACTGTGCGAAAAAAATCCAATAAAAAATTACATGCGTAACAATATTTTGCTGCAACACTTCTCTAAATGGCTCAAACAAGTCAGGCTGAAACCTCACCTGTCACTCAACAGGCAGGCAGCACACGGTCTCTCAGCATGCACTCAACGAGATTCTTCCAAAATAGCAAAGATACTGTTTTCCATGTTGCATCTAAATATGAATCCACATGTTTCCTCTATTATATAATATTAGTTTGTTGATCTTGCTCTTTGCAAATTGAAAGTTAGTTAGTCTAAGGAAGCTGGTATGTGCCTAAAGCTAATCGCTAACTAGCTAGCTAAATACCCTTTAGCTAAATGCACTAGCTAAGGCAAAGCAAACATTAGCTCTTGTACAGGTTGCTACCAGTGGTGGTCTATATCAGCATGTTGTTTGTGCAAAGAAATGTTCTAAATCAGATAGCCTATTTTAAAATCTTTGTCTAAATGTAACATCTTTGCATCTATTCAAATGCTATTAGGGTCCCCTGAGAAACAATGACCAGCACTTTGATTCCTCCCCTGTCATTACTCCTACCTGTTCATTTGTTGTCATGCCAAACAACACCATAGAATTAGAGTAATAATTATATTTTTATGATTCCAACAGTTCACCCAAGTGTTTTGATCTATATCGCAAGTCAAATGGCAATATATTGTTGAAAAATCACAATTAGATGTTTTTGCCCATATTGCCTAGCAACCTGGTTACCTTACCATTATGCAAACATTTGGAAAGAAAGGAAAAGGATATATTCTTCAAGAGATGTGCTGTAAAAGCAAGTAGGATTCATATAGGCCCAATGTAGACTATATCTCAATCAATTAATAATATATATTTGTCTGGTGCTCCTAAAATGTTTATGTTAGGAGCACCAGTGCTACCAATGGACATTCATTTCGAGCCATGAGAACATAGATAATTGGAATAAGGGAAGACAATGAGCAAGGAAACTATTCAACCGGCAGTGCCAATGCGAGGTGTGGCTGTCAATACAAGTAGGTCCACAGGGTAAGAGGTACCGTTGTCAATGGCTCCACCTAGTGGAATATATGTTAAATATGCATAATATTGAAAATAATTTCAACCATCTGGATATAGAGCTACAGAAAATGATCTGTATGTGAACAAATAAACCCAATTGTAATATCATAAATATTTGCAAAAAAATACAATGGTAGGAAGTTGGAAAAAATGAAAGGTGTACCTTTTCATAAGAGCTCTAAATGAACCCACCACACTTGTTTGTAGATCTGTAGCTCATATGGATAGTGAGTTATTGAAAATAAAACCCATAACTGGAAATAAACATATAAAATCAGTGCAATGGAAAATGGAAATTCTAATGGGTGGACTATGGATGAGGGAGGTATGTGACCTAACATCAAGTGGTTTTACAGGTATATGTATTTTGGAATATTCGTAGAAAATCAAAGGGGAGGAATGTAGAAAAAAAAGGTATTCCTTTCATAAGAGAGGCAAAGGAACCCAATGCCCTTGTCTGTAGTTCTGTAGTTCATATGGATAGGAAGGTATTGCAATTTAGACCTGTAACAAGAAATATGCCTATAAAATCAGAGAAGTGGTGATCTGGAAATATTATTAATATAGCATGGATGAGGAGGTCAGTGACTTCACATGGATAGGAACCTTCAAATATAGCACCCTTAGTAAGAGAGGTAACTAATTAAATGGGGCCTTCAGCGACTGGAGGCCCTGTGCAGTGTGTGTAATCTTCATATAGGTCTAACCGTCCTGAATGGGAACGCAAACCATTTTTTTTGTTGCTTACACACAATCACCATTATTGCACTTTTGTGACGGTCCCTAAACCACGGAGCGCAAGAAAACAGTATATTGCCTCCTTTTTGGCTCTGTTAAGGGAAGATTTCGACTACCGGTAAAAACAAAAGATGCACCTTGCTCTCTACCATAACTTGATTCTAGATATATCACTCTCATCATCCTAGGACCTTCTGTCGGAGAGCTATTGACGAGCAAACTGAATAAAACAAATTTACTGCTGTCTTTTGATGACGGAGGATTGTTTCGACCTTTCTTTTCCTAAATAAGGTTTAACTAATGCCATACTTTAAAAAAAAAATAGTGTTTACTTAGAGTTAAAAGAACTGTGGACTTTGACCCGTGTCAGAACAGCAGCAGCAACATTCACAGGAAACAAAACAGCTGCGAGGACAATCTTCGTGGAGTTGTAAATTGGTCTGTTGTCGCTGTCCATGGTGCTGATGTTCCAGGAATGGTGGAGACGCTAAGTATCGCCGTTATTGGAGCTCCCGGAGTCGGGAAAACTTCCATAATCCGTCAATTTATTTATAATGACTTCTCAGAGGTTTACACTCCAACCAGAGACAGGTATGTGTACAGACCCTCTGTAATTTTGAACGGTAACATGTACGACCTGAAGATTTTGGATGTCCCGCCAATTTCGTCGTTCCCCTCCAGCTCGAGCCAGGTAAGATAGAAAGTAACCTTCCATTTGGCTTTCGAATTTTTTTATTTAGTAAAGGGAATAGCATTCTCAAGGGTTAGCGTCATTGTCTTTGATTTACCCTTTGTCAGAACCATTCCTATAGGTTTTCACAAACAGTTCTCAAAACTAAAACTAAATGTGGGCGTCAAGTCCCTCGAAAATAGTTAGAGCGCAGAGACATTAGGTTACCATCCATAAATGCACTGACAGCTCGCGCGGGTCTTCAAAGTAAACACATCCTTTTGATTTTTTTTCATAATCCGAAGCCACTTAGAGCAGTAGTTGCTATGGAAACTTGATTTATGACTTCAGTGGCAAGCCTAGGCTATAGGCTACATTATGTATTTGGTGTTTTAAAACACACACACACACACACACACACACTCTCTCTATCTCTCGCTCTCTCTAGACTCCCCACTACATGACATTGCCTTACCACTCTCAGGCACAAGGAAGGACGTTTATGTAATATTGAATGTATCCATATGTTCTGCTTCTATGACTTCATAAGTACGTCCTTATTGGCTATTTGCTCCTAGACCCCTGACCAGAGCGCACCCAGCTGCCCAGCCTCAGGGCATATGAGCCTGGCCAGGGTGATGGAGACTGTCTGCCTGGCTCCTGGCAGGCCTGAGGGGAGTGATGTGTGCTCTTATCAGAGGATGGAACTGGAAGCACAAGTGCTTTGACTTTGTTAGATCTGGCAGACAGATTCACAGCCCATAAGTGCTACAATTCCACATTGAATCATCAACTCTGAATAGATGGCAAATGGTTTAACTTACTGCTGACAAAAACAGCATGCTTCAACATAATCACCAATGTATTAAGTGAGAAAAAGCAGATTTGGAGCTTCACTTAGTGACCTTATAAGCTATACCTCCATAAATATGCTCCTGGCGATAGCAGGGAATGTCAGATGAAACACCATAGTTTCAATTAAGCACTTTTTTCATTGACTGCCAGTGGTTTGATCAACATATTTTCTCAAAGATGTTCTGCTTTCAGACATGACATGCACCAGTTTCCTGCTCTCTGTATCTCCTTGTTCTCTCCTCACCTTAGATGAGTGACATCTCCAAATACAATAAGAGTACATCTCAATCAGGTCCTTGTGTCTGTTCTGGCCCTGTTCCAGAGCTGTAGATGAGTGACATGCACATGCATATACTAAAAAAAGAGTGTGTGTATGTACATGATTGTATGCATGCTTAAGGGTGTTGCTGAATGTCTAATGAAATAGCTCTCTTGACCTCACTGGTCCTCAGGAAGCCTGTCTGTTTTTCCCTCCCTGGTGCTGCCTGCTGGGGCTCTAAATGGGATCTCCAAGGTTACTACGGAGCTGGCTGAGACTGGTGTGAAGCACTGATCTTACTGATAGTTGCTATTTGTTATTTACTGAGGGAACACATCGCAGTCATCGCCTCCACAGCAAGCACTGTATTTTTCTACACAGGGGAGCTGCCACTGAGAAAATGAGATCAGGCCATGGAGGAGCTGGTGCAGCCGACCAGAAAGCCCCCTGAAGTGGGCATGCACTGTGTTTCCTGTAAACATAGTCTACGAGGAGCAAACAGCCTCAACCCAGCCAGGCACAGCCAGGCAGAGCCAGCAGGAGAGCAGGGGAGAATTCAGGATTCTTGCAGTGTCTAGGAGAGAGAAAACAAAGAGGAGAATATGACAACAATCTCTTAGTATGTGTTAAGAGGTCTGCAGTGCACTTTATTTTCTCCAATACACGGAGCGCAGCAACACAAGCAATCTGATTTAGTTAGCTCTTTCTTCAGCTAAATGGCGCTTAACCCCCATTAGAGCACACATTCCTTCAAGTGCAAACAGCAGGGAGAAGACAGGATGGATCACATTATAGAGGCTGGGAGGTTGTGTGCGTGCGTGTGTGTGTGTGTCTGTGTGCCCATGTTAGATAGTGAATCCCCCCATGGCCTCGTCACATAAAAACATGAAACGTCCACATCTGTTCTCTGACTCCTATGGTGTACGTAATGCTGCATGAGCATTGTTGCTCCATTTCACACATTACAGCAACAGGATTCATTGCGTCTGCCTATAGATTAGTTATATCAGTCAACACTTTTATACTTACATTTAGAATATCTCAGTTGAAATGGTAGGAATTGAAATACTTACATAACAGCCTCAACCTCTTCAGGGAGTCTAGTTTAAGACATCTGTATACAGTTTTTAACCAACTGACAGAGACAGCTCTACCAGTACTTTGTCTTAGGTATAGCCAGGGAAAATCATTCGTGGAGTGCAACAAGAGCACTGCTATCAAGCAGATTGATGGTCAATTTCCTCAGGAATGGCTCTGAGAGCAGCAGCCTGACCATCTCCCCTTCTGTCCTCTGTGTTCTGTTCTATATTCCAGCCTCTGACCCACACTGGCTAGTCATTCTTTACTGACTGTGACGGGGTGGTGAGGCATTCCCGCTCTCCACTCCGAGCAAGCACTCTCCTCTCCTTTTTTCCTTCCATATTTAATGAGCCAGCAGCTGGCCCATGGTGGGCTTCAGAGGGGAGGCTGGCTGGGTCAGGGTCACAGGACAGAGTGCTCTGGAACAGGGCCAGAACAGAACAGACACAAGGACCTGATTGAGATGTACTCTTATTGTATTTGGAGCTGATTGGATTAAAGCACAGTGCCCTGCTGAAGGACTAGAGGGAGTAAAGAGACTAATAGAGACTGCAGTAGAGTCTAATGGCCACCATAGAAAGACAGCTTCACTAAATGAGTTTCCTCTTCTCCTACATGGTACCCGGGTGGGGAGGAAGATGAGTACTCCTCCATGCTTATGCAACGAGGCCAGGTTTCTGTTAGGTAATTGCGTGTTGTAAAGGATGTAGTACTGTACTTGTACTTTGGCTCTGGTCCATCATTTAGACTGAGTCTGTGTTTATCTGGATCTCTTTGGGCAGCAAGGGCAGACGCCACTACATTATTTACCTTGGGGGACTGTTGGTAAAAAATAATTTATGTGCAGGCGGGGCTGCTGTCTGTGTTAATGTGTTACTGTCTGCATTCTCAGAGCATCTGTCACAGTTTGTCGATAGGATTTGATGATCAGATGGACTTACTGTAAGCCTGATAGTGACAATTCCTATTTTTCCCTGTTATTTTTTCCATCTTTTCATAGTGTATCATATCACCATGACTTTCTCCCACACGTTTTCTCTCTCTCTCTCTCTCTCTCTCTCTCTCTCTCTCTCTCTCTCTCTCTCTCTCTCTCTCTCTCTCTCTCCCTCTCTCTCTTTGTCTTTCTCTGCTCTCTGTTTCCATTTGCTTATCTCTCCCCTACATATATGGAATACAATTGACCACTTTTACTGTTCATTGCATCAGATGAATCAAACATTTAGTCTTTTTTCTGGATACGCTCTCTTGGCCCATTGTCAGCCTCTGCAGATAGGCTCTGTCACACACACTGGCAGAGCTGCCAGAGATATGTGTGTGTGTGTGTGTGTGCGTTAAAAAGGCTGAGCGCTATCATCAGGCAGCTGGAGGAGACGACAGATCAATGCCCAGTGGAACCCCAATGTTAATAATCAACCCTGTCAACACTCACAGGTGTAATGTGGCTCTCCCTTCTGTACAGCACATCAATAAGTAACGAGAAGCTCAATCCCAAAGGGATAGAAGATGTTTTATTAACATTTCAACCGTGTCTGAGATATGTCTCCACTTATCATCCATTCACATTCATGACCATGTTCTCTACTCTCTGGAGTAAAAGTTTTCATCTGACACCATTACGCTGCTATCATTGGGAGCAGTGGGATGCCAGCTCTATCAGGGCCTGGTAAAAAGTGACCCAGGACTTGGGGTTGTCAGGCACTTCAAGGGAACGGGCTGAGCTGCATTCTTTTTGCAGAGGTTTCAAAGGACCAACTGGAGAAAGCAGTATACCAAAGCTCTCCAACCCTGTTCCTGAGAGTTACCCTCCTGTAGGTTTTCGCTACAACCCCAGTTGTAACTAACCTGATTCAACTTTTCAACCATCTCATATGTATACGTATATACTGTACTCTATATCATCTACTGCATCTTTATGTAATACATGTATCACTAGCCACTTTAACTATGCCACTTTGTTTACATACTCATCTCATATGTATATACTGCACTCAATACCATCTACTGTATCTTGCCTATGCCGCTCTGTACCATCACTCATTCATATATCTTTATGTACATATTCTTTATCCCCTTACACTTGCGTCTATAAGGTAGTAGTTTTGGAATTGTTAGCTAGATGACTTGTTGGTTATTACTGCATTGTCGGAACTAGAAGCACAAGCATTTCGCTACACTCGCATTAACATCTGCTAACCATGTGTATGTGACAAATAAAATTGGATTTTATTTGATTTAATTATTAGAATCAGGTGTGTTGATAGAGGTTGGAGCAAAACATCTACAGGATGGTGGCTCTCCAGGAACAGGGTTGGAGAGCCCTGCACTACACACACACATACACACACACACACACACACACACACACACACACACATGCGCACACAAACATGCACACACACACGCACACACACACACACGTGTATTTACTTTATATCGCTCCAGTCTTGAAGCTCCTTTCCACTGCCTCTTGTCTGTCTGTCTCTCTAGTGTTATCCTATACTATTTTTAGCCTACCGAATATGGGGGTGCATTTAAAGCACCTAGATAGGGAGGGATGTGATCTTGTAGCATTACACTGCATATTGTCTATGTGCTACTTCTACTACTACTATGGTCAAGTCTTGCATTTAGCATGACTAAGTCATTCAGTTAAGAATGATATAAGAAGAAGCAGGAGAGGAACACAGATATCAGCATGGGCTTCAAACTAATACATAATTAGCAGTAGATAAACATAGGTATATACAGTATAATTGGTGGTCTAATGTGATTGAATGTATGATAAAGCATAATGAAGCATATTTATTATGTATTAAAGAGATTGAAAGGGATCTTGAGCACGTACAAATTCGTAACATATTGTACGAATTGGAATTCGTAACATATACAGTTGAAGTCAGAAGTTTACATAAACCTTAGCCAAATTCATTTAAACTCAGTTTTTCACAATTCCTGACATTTAATCCTATTAAAAATTCCCTGTCTTAGGTTAGTTAGGATCGCCCCTTTATTTTAATAGTAGAGAGAATGATTTATTTCAGCTTTTATTTCTTCCATCACATTCCCAGTCAGTCAGAAGTTTACATACACTCAATTAGTATTTGGTAGCATTGCCTTTAAATTATTTCACTTGGGTCAAACGTTTCAGGTAGCCTTCTACAAGCTTCCCAACAACAAGTTGGGTGAATTTTGGTTCATTCCTCCTGACAGAGCTGGTGTAACTGAGTCGGGTGGGTAGGCCTCCTTGCTCGCACAAGCTTTTTCAGTTCTGCCCACAAATGTTCTATAGGATTGATGTCAGGGCTTTGTGATGGCCACTCCAATACCTTGACTTTGTTGTCCTTAAGCCATTTTGCCATAACTTTGGAAGTATGCTTGGGGTCATTGTCCATTTGGAAGACCCATTTGCGACCAAGCTTTAACTTCCAGACTGATGTCTTGAGATGTTGCTTCAATATATCCACATAATATTTCTGCCTCATGATGGCATCTATTCGGTGAAGTGCACCATTCCCTCCTGCAGCAAAACACCCCCACAACATGATGCTGCCACCCCTGTGCTTCACGATCTGGATAGTGTTCTTTGGCTTGAAAGCCTCCCCCTTTTTCCTCCAAACATTACAACGGTCATTATGGCCAAAGAGTTATATTTTTGTTTCATCAGACCAGAGGACATTTCTCCAAAAAGTGCGATCTTTGTCCCCATGTGCAGTTGCAAACCGTAGTCTGACACTTATATGGCGGTTTTGGAGCAGTGGCTTCTTCCTTGCTGAGCGGCCTTTCAGGTTATGTCGATATAGGACTTGTTTTGCTGTGGATATAGATACTTTTGTACCTGTTTCTTCCAGCATCTTCACAAGGTCCATTGCTGTTTTTCTGGGATTGATCTGCACTTTTCGCACCAAAGTATGTTCATCTCTAGGAGATCTTCCTGAGCGATATGACAGCTGCGTGGTCCCATGGTGTTTATACTTGCGTACCATTGTTTGTACAGATGAACGTGGTACCTTCAGGCGTTTGGAAATTGCTGCCAAGGATGAACCAGACTTGTGGAGGTCTACAATTTTTTTTCTGAGGTCTTGGCTGATTTCTTTTGATTTTCCCATGATGTCAAGCAAAGAGGCACAGAGTTTGAAGGTAGGCCTTGAGATACATCCACAGGTACACCTCCAATTGACTCAAATGATGTCAAATAGCCTATCAGAAGCTTCTAAGCCATGACATCATTTTCTGGAATTTTCCAAGCTGTTTAAAGGCACAGTCAACTTAGTGTATGTAAACTTCTGACCCACTGGAATTGTGATACAGTGAATTATCAGGAAAAATTACTTGTGTCATACACAAAGTAGATGTCCTAACCGACTTGCCAAAACTATAATTTGTTAACATGAAATTTGTTGAGTGGTTGAAAAACAAGTTTTTATGATTCCAACCTAAGTGTATATACAGTGCCTTGCGAAAGTATTCGGCCCCCTTGAACTTTGCGACCTTTTGCCACATTTCAGGCTTCAAACATAAAGATATAAAACTGTATTTTTTGTGAAGAATCAACAACAAGTGGGACACAATCATGAAGTGGAACGACATTTCTTGGATATTTCAAACTTTTTTAACAAATCAAGAACTGAAAAATTGGGCATGCAAAATGATTCAGCCCCTTTACTTTCAGTGGAGCAAACTCTCTCCAGAAGTTCAGTGAGGATCTCTGAATGATCCAATGTTGACCTAAATGACTAATCCACCTGTGTGTAATCAAGTCTCCGTATAAATGCACCTGCACTGTGATAGTCTCAGAGGTCCGTTAAAAGCGCAGAGAGCATCATGAAGAACAAGGAACACACCAGGCAGGTCCGAGATACTGTTGTGAAGAAGTTTAAAGCCGGATTTGGATACAAAAAGATTTCCCAAGCTTTAAACATCCCAAGGAGCGCTGTGCAAGCGATAATATTGAAATGGAAGGAGTATCAGACCACTGCAAATCTACCAAGACCTGGCCGTCCCTCTAAACTTTCAGCTCATACAAGGAGAAGACTGATCAGAGATGCAGCCAAGAGGCCCATGATCACTCTGGATGAACTGCAGAGATCTACAGCTGAGGTGGGAGACTCTGTCCATAGGACAACAATCAGTCGTATATTGCACAAATCTGGCCTTTATGGAAGAGTGTCAAGAAGAAAGCCATTTCTTAAAGATATCCATAAAAAGTGTCGTTTAAAGTTTGCCACAAGCCACCTGGGAGACACATCAAACATGCGGAAGAAGGTGCTCTGGTCAGATGAAACCAAAATGTAACTTTTTGGCAACAATGCAAAACGTTATGTTTGGCGTAAAAGCAACACAGCTCATCACCCTGAACACACCATCTCCACTGTCAAACATGGTGGAGGCAGCATCATGGTTTGGGCCTGCTTTTCTTCAGCAGGGACAGGGAAGATGGTTAAAATTGATGGGAAGATGGATGGAGCCAAATACAGGACCATTCTGGAAGAAAACCTGATGGAGTCTGCAAAAGACCTGAGACTGGGACGAAGATTTGTCTTCCAACAAGACAATGATCCAAAACATAAAGCAAAATCTACAATGGAATGGTTCAAAAATAAACATATCCAGGTGTTAGAATGGCCAAGTCAAAGTCCAGACCTGAATCCAATCGAGAATCTGTGGAAAGAACTGAAAACTGCTGTTCACAAATGCTCTCCATCCAACCTCACTGAGCTCGAGCTGTTTTGCAAGGAGGAATGGGAAAAAATTTCAGTCTCTCGATGTGCAAAACTGATAGAGACATACCCCAAGCGACTTACAGCTGTAATCGCAGCAAAAGGTGGCGCTACAAAGTATTAACTTAAGGGGGCTGAATAATTTTGCACGCCCAATTTTTCAGTTTTTGATTTGTTAAAAAAGTTTGAAATATCCAATAAATGTCGTTCCACTTCATGATTGTGTCCCACTTGTTGTTGATTCTTCACAAAAAAATACAGTTTTATATCTTTATGTTTGAAGCCTGAAATGTGGCAAAAGGTCGCAAAGTTCAAGGGAGCCGAATACTTTCGCAAGGCACTGTAAACGTCCGACTTCAACTGTACGAATTGCAGAAGAACAAAAAGTAATACTTATTTTCAGGACGTAACATATCATACGAAATGGATGACGTTTTCAGGACGTAACATATCATACGAAATGGATGACGTTTTCAGGACGTAACATATCATACGAAATGGATGACGTTTTCAGGACGTAACATATCATACGAAATGGATGACGTTTTCAGGACGTAACATATCATACGGAATGGATGACGTTTTCAGGACGTAACATATCATACGAAATGGATGACGTTTTCAGGACGTAACATATCATACGAAATGGATGACGTTTTCAGGACGTAACATATCATACGAAATGGATGACGTTTTCAGGACGTAACATATCATACGAAATGGATGACGTTTTCAGGGACTCGTTTTGACTTGTGAGCGCTAATTCAAAACTACTGGCTGTAATGATACAAACCTTTATAAGGCATCTTTAATACTCATTCGCCACTCCTTGGGTGCACTGTACTGAGGTGCTTAAACAGTAAAAGGAGATAACACTCTCTGGAAATAGGAATTGATGTGTAGGAAATGGAGAGTGGGCGGGTGAAGAAAACGCAGAGACAGAACGAGCAGAGATGGTAGAGGAATGCTGAGGTCATTTCTGATCCCGAGCCGCCTTAATTCCTCCTGGAAACAGACTGAATCAATCTGCAGGGAGAAAAGGCAATAACAGGAAACATGTACCGAATTGAATCTCCCTACTTGCTGCATTTTTTCACTGTCAACCATTATATTTTTTGTCCTCCCTCTCCTCCTCCTCATTCTCTCACTCCCACCTTTGTGTGTAATGATCTCGGTGCCACAGTGTTTGCCTCCATGGCTGATCGCACTCATTATCTTTCTGTGTGAGACTCTCCCCCTCTCACACACATATGTAGTTGTTTTGTCCTTGAGCTGTTCTTGTCTATTCATGTTCTGTATTTTGTCATGTTTCATGTTTTGTTTGGACCCCAGGAAGAATAGCTTCTGCTTTTGCAACAACTAATGGGGATCCTAATAAAATAACAAAATCACACACACGCACACACGCATGCACACGCACACACGCATACGCACGCACACACGTGCACGCACACACACGCACGCACGCACACACACACACACACACACACACGCACACGCACACACACAGACAGACACAGATACATACACACAAACTCATAGGTGCTGCAAATCCCTCTAAAATAGATTAAGGCAATTATTCCCTGTCGACATGGATATGTTACCATTGTCATCATTACAGCTCACATTGATCACTATCTGCTCTCAGATTCTGCCCCATTACTGTTTCTGATTCCCCACCAAAATAACTTATTGACAAACTCCCTGTTTAGACTTATCTACAGAAGACAGGATACATTTAGATTACTCCTCCAGTGTTATCCTGCTGATTCTCATTACTGCAATTATATTCAGATCTCCTTGCCATATTGATTTCTTATTGTCTGTTTAGTAATCTTGTGTTGGGGGTGAGTGAAGGGGAATGCTTTTGCATTGCGCCATCTCACCAACTCCTCCATCCACTGCCTGTCAGCCTGGTGGGGCTCAGTCCAAAGGTTACATTCACACCCTGTTTGTTCATCCATCGCTCTACCCTCCCCTCCCCCGTCCCTCCCCTGTCCATCCACTTGCTGCTCTTTAATCTCTCTACTTCTCTCTCTCTCCCTGAGACAGCGCTTTTCTCCCTCTATACCTCCCTCTACAATCACCCTCTCCCCTTTCGCTCTCCCTCCCCCTCTTTCACCATCTCTCCTTCTCCCTCTCTCAGCTAGCAGAACCACTTATAGATTCCGCTCACTCAGGTAAAGCAGGTGACATAGAGAGAGAATGAGAGAGAGCTTGTGAGAGGATGAGAGTGTGTGTGTGTGAGAGAGAGAGAGAAACAGAGAAAGCTGGAGGGAGGAGATTGGGTCACTGTGTTATGGCTGAAGCAATTGCCTCAATGGCCATAGCAAATCACTCCCATTGTGCTGCATCTTTTAAATATTGTTAGCAAATCATTACATTTCAATGAAGGCCACTGTTTGCCCTCCCGTCAGTGCGTACAGTAGGGCTGAGCGGCATAGCTCCATGGGTCCAGTGTGTTTCTAGTGTTGCACTTGACAGGAGACTGGCTCTATTCCTGCTCTGCCAGGGCTTTGTTACTCTGTTTTTTTCCTTAGCCACGTGCAGACCAAAGCAGTGTGCTGGGCCTGCATTTTGCACAAAGCAGACAGAGTCAGACAACATGTTTTATGACTTCAGCCTGGTTTATACCAGGACTATCTATCTGACTGACTCAGAGATGTCTTAAAGACCCATTTGACAGCACACAATTTCAATTTCAATCTAGTGAAGAGAGCAAAACATCCTGAGAGCTTTTGAATAATTGAATGTCATCCTCTGTGGCTGCCTCTGTTAAAAAACGTGGTCAAAGAACTCCCTAGATAGCAGCTATAAGCATATGGACTATCCTCACAAGCCTTACTGTTTTAGGGGAGATATGGGAACAGAACAAATGCCATTTGAAGATTTTTATTTTGGTTCTTGAGATATAACTCATTAAATAAATCTGTTTCACTTGTCAGATCAGTGGCAAGTGAAACAACATGTCTTCAATATCCTTCCCATCATTTGACCTTTGTGTGTCTGTAGTGAGGGATGTAGTTGTTTGTTTAGGGATCACTCATGTTTCCCCTCTATCTATCTGTCTGTCTGTCAGGAGTGGCTGGACCTGCGTTGCAGAGGGGTGCGTAATGCCAATGCTTACATCCTGGTCTATGACATATGCTGTGTGGAGAGCTTTGAGTATGTCAAGATGATCCGCCAGCAGATCGTGGAGCACAGGTAGGGGGACGCCAGAACACAGTGACACACATGGACCAGTTAGGTAAAACACATGTGGAGAGAGACATTAAACTCCACAGAAAACCAGCAGTCATATATGAAACATCCAGCGGATCTGCTTTAAGGACCGCTGTGTCCTGACACCCATACAAGACCTCAGGAATGACAGCATACAATCACGCTGTCATATACATCAATACAAATACACATTCAATCTGTGTGAAAACAGTGAGAAAGGAGCCACTTGTGGTTTTAATTCAGTCATCTCCCCCTGCCCAGCATTCTGACAGCTCACTAATGAGGTGACATTTGATTTTGACATTGATGGGTGAGGGCGAGTACAAGGCGAGTGAAGTCCTGATGATGTAAAAGAGAAGAAGGACAAAAGATCTCCTGTTATTCTGACTGTAGGCATCTGCACCTGCTACATTTGCATATTGATAGGAGGAATGGGTGGCCCTCATTTGTTGAGCTCTAAAGTAGTTCACCTCTTTGCAGCTCTGTGACGTAACTGGCCTTCAGACTGCAGAGCACGATTCCTTCCACTGTGCTTCTCCTGAACTTCTATGAGGTTGTCCTGATCTGGCCTGATCTATCCTGATCTGTCAGGCTGTGTGACTGGCTTGGGGACTGGCTGGGTGGGTGGGTGGCTGACTGGCTGGCTGGCTGGGTGTGGGGCTGGCTGTCTGGCTGGGTGGTTGGCTGACTGGCTGGTTAACTAGCTGGGTGGGGGGGATAGCTGGTTGGGTGGCTTGTTGGGTGGGTGGTTGACTGGCTGGCTGGGTGTGGGGCTGGCCCGTAGCAGAACTGTCTGTTTATGGCCCATGACAGGACATGCATTATTTAGAGCAGAAAGGGATAGAGAGGGTAAATAGAGAGAAAACGAGAGTAGGAAAGGGACACGAGGGAGCGATAACAGACTGATAGATATGAGAGAGAGGGATGAGAGGGAGGAAAGCATAAGGACATGGTGAGGGAGATAGGGATGATAGAGGGATGGATGCATGTCCTCATGAATAAAATCGGAGTAATCGAGGTGTCATCCATGCTCAGGTTATTGAGATTTGTGTGGGCTAGCAGGGCGGAAGATGCCTGGGAGGAATTGCCCCTGTCCTTCTTCTGATGCTTACTCCACCCACTCCAAAACAAACACACAGGAACACACACACAATATACCTCACCCAGAATAATCCCTGCCTTGTCAGTTTTCTGTCTGTTGTTGCTTCCTGACGAAAAGCCCGTCCTTTGATGTAATTAAGCCTCTGACACACACACACACACACACACACACACACACACACACACACACACACACACACACACACACACACACACACACACACACACACACACACACACACACACACACACACACACACACACACACACACACACACACACACACACACACACACACACACACACACACTATTGTCTAACCCACTGCTCCTGAGACCTTCAGGCCTGAGTGGGTATTTGAGAGGATAGCAGCCTGCTTGATGTTAGGATTAATGTTTTTCACCCTACAGCCTCATTACCAAGTTGAATATAAACCTCTCAGTGCAAGTAGTTCAGAATGTGTTCATATGGATCTGGCCTGTCAACCAATGCATAAGTCATCATCACATCTCAAATAGATGCAGGGTCATCTCAAATGTACAAATGAAATTGAGGTTTCTTGTTGGTCAAGTTGTTTTTGTAGTATTGTCAATTTCCCTTTCTGTTCTTAAACATTTGCTAAACTATATGGCTTTGTATGAATTAATTATAGACTGAACAAAAATATAAACACATGTCTAGTCCTGGTTTCACAAGATGAAATGTTTTTAATTCTTTGTATTTAATTTAACTAGGCAAGTCAGTTAAGAACAAATTCTTATTTACAATGACGGCCTACCCTGGCCAAACCTGGACAAAGCTGGGCCAATTGTGCGCCGCCCAATGGGACTCCCATTCACAGCCGGATGTGATACAACCTGGAGTCGAACCAGGGACTGTAGTGATGCCTCTTACACTGAGATGCTGTGCCACTCGGGAGCACCCAATCAAATCAAATCAAATTTATTTATATAGCCCTTCGTACATCAGCTGATATCTCAAAGTGCTGTACAGAAACCCAGCCTAAAACCCCAAACAGCAAGCAATGCAGGTGGAGAAGCACGGTGGCTAGGAAAAACTCCCTAGAAAGGCCAATACCTAGGAAGAAACCTAGAGAGGAACCAGGCTATGTGGGGTGGCCAGTCCTCTTCTGGCTGTGCCGGGTGGAGATTATAACAGAACATGGTCAAGATGTTCAATGTTCATAAATGACCAGCATGGTCGAATAATAATAAGGCAGAACAGTTGAAACTAGAGCAGCAGCACAGTCAGGTGGAAGTTGAAACTGGAGCAGCAGCATGGCCAGGTAGACTGGGGACAGCAAGGAGTCGTCATGTCAGGTAGTCCTGGGGCATGGTCCTAGGGCTCAGGTCAGTTGAAACTGGAACAGCAGCATGGCCAGGTGGACTGGGGACAGCAAGGAGTCATCATGTCAGGTAGTCCTGGGGCATGGTCCTAGGGCTCAGGTCCTCCGAGAGAGAGAAAGAAAGAGAGAAGGAGAGAATTAGAGAACGCACACTTAGATTCACACAGGACACCGAATAGGACAGGAGAAGTACTCCAGATATAACAAACTGACCCCAGCCCCCCGACACATAAACTACTGCAGCATAAATACTGGAGGCTGAGACAGGAGGGGTCAGGAGACACTGTGGCCCCATCCGAGGACACCCCCGGACAGGGCCAAACAGGAAGGATATAACCCCACCCACTTTGCCAAAGCACAGCCCCCACACCACTAGAGGGATATCTTCAACCACCAACTTACCATCCTGAGACAAGGCTGAGTATAGCCCACAAAGATCTCCGCCACGGCACAACCCAAGGGGGTTAAACCCAATAAAGGATTCCAGAAAAGTTCCATATGCACAAAAGCTATTTTCGCTCAGATTTTGTGCACAACTGTGTTTACATCCCTGTTAGTGAGCATTTCTTCTTTGCCAAGATAATCCATTCACCTGACCGGTTTGTCATACCAAGAAGCTGATTAAACAGCATGGTCGATACACAGGTGTACCTTGTGCTGGGGACAATAAAAGGCCACTCTAAAATGGGCAGTTTTGTCACACAACACAATGCCACAGATGTCTCATATTTTGACGGAGAATGCCATAGGCATGCTGACTGTAGAAATGTCCACAGAGCTGTTGCCAGAGAATTGAATATTTCATTTCTCCACCATAAGCCGCCTACAATGTTGTTTTAGAGAACTTGGCATTACGTCCAACAACTGTAGACCATGTGTAACCACACCAGTCCAGTACCTTCACCTGCAGGATCATCTGAAACCAGCCAACTGGACAGCTGATGAAACTGTGGGTTTGCACAACCGAAGAATTTCTGCACAAACTGTCAGAAACTTTCGCAGAGAAGCTCATCTGTGTGCTCGTCGTCCTCACCAGGGTCTTGACCTGACTGCAGTTTGGCGTCGTAACCAACTTCAGAGAACAAATGCTCACCTTCAATGGCCACTGGCACGCTGGAGAAGTGTGCTCTTCACGGATGAAACTTAGACAACAAAAACAATAGAATTGTATTGATGGCAATTTGAATGTACAGAGATACCATGACGAGATCCTGAGGCCTATTGTCGTGCCATTCATCCTCCACCATCACCTCGTGTTCAAGCATTATAATGCACTTCCCCATGTCGCAAGGATCTGTACACAATCCCTGGAAGCTGAAAATGTCAGAGTTCTTCCATGGCCTGCATACTCACCAGACATGTCACCCATAGAGAATGTTTGGGATGCTCTGGATTGACATGTACGACAGCATGTTCCATTTCCCGCCAATATCCATCAACTTCGCACAGCCATTGAAGAGGGGTGGGACAACATTCCACTGGCCACAATCAACAGCCTAATCAACTCTATGTGAAGAAGATGTGTCGCACTGAATGAGGTAAATGGTGGTCACACCAGATACTGACTGGTTTTCTGATCCACGCCCCTACCTTTTTTAAAAGTGATCTGTGACCAACAGATACGTATCTATATTCCCAGTCATGTGCAATCCATAGATTAGGGCCTCATGAATGTATTTCAATTGACTGATCTCCTTATATGAACTGTAACTGAGTAACATCTTTGAAATTGTTGCATGTACAGATATGCATCTATAGGGAGGAGGTCAGAGACCTGGAAGTGTGTCGCCAGGACAACAACCTCTCCCTCAACTTGATCAAGACAAAGGAGATGATTGTGGACTACAGGAAAAGGAGGGCTGGTTACGCCCCCATTCTCATCAACAAGGCTGTAGTGGAGCAGGTTGAGAGCTTCAAGTTCCTTGGTGTCCACATCACTGTCATGACTGTCGTGTGAGGATCAAAATGGGTCAGATCAGCTTGGCAATGAATGGCAATAACCAGACCCTCTCTCACCCACAGGGGGGGGGGGGTGACATCTCACGCCCTGTTGTAAATCAAGGAGAGAGAATATCCCTCTCCAAATTCACACAGGAATATTCCTTTGTCTACAGAGACGTTTCCCGCCAAAACTCTAACACGTTCTAAAGCGAATTCTGGAACAATATTTCTAAAATAGAAATTGGGAATGGTCAGAAGCGATCTAAAGAATAATAATGTTATATGGGTTGTTATTTTGTGATGTCATTAAAAAGCTCATAAAAGAAATACTGTAACTTGAAAGTATATACACTATATGTACAAAGTCTCAAACCTTAACATTATATATGAAATATGAACAATTATGAAAGTATTTTGTGAAGATAGGAATGTGATTTTAGGAGCCATAAGAGATCATTTGTCTCCTATAAACGTTTCACAGTAAGTAGCCACGCCCCAAGTGAGGTCAGAGAGCGTGTCAGCCTGACGGAACCGTACCTTTCGACCAGAGTGCATAAATGGATTGGTAAAGAAATGAACATTCAGACCAGAGAGGCGTGTAGCTGCACCTCACGTCCAAAGTGATTTGAACTCTGAATATCAACATGAGGTAGAGACGATAACGTCACCTCCCGGACAATCACTGGTACCTAAGTAAAGTATCTAGAAAATCACATTTAAGTGGGACCATTCTACTACTCTTCAAACCAACGTATTCTACTACTCTCATCACCACTGAGAACCATCTACACGGCTGGCTAACCTATATTTAAATATGCAGCTTCAGGAGCAAATGGAAAGTAGGATAAACTCTGTAGTTCTGTTCAGGACTACACAACAAGTCAATGGATAGAGGAGAGCAACGGTGGAAGAGATGGGTGGGGACCCAACACCCCAACCCAACACCCCTTTCTAAGTAGGCTTGGTTCTGACATAGATACACGGCGAACGAAGACATTGCCATGTAGATACATTCATGATTTCTTACTCCAAACGGGCGGCGGTTCATGTGCAAAATATATGATGACTGTGAGAGTAGTTCCTAAAATGTATCAACGATTAGTCTCTCTCTCTTTCTCTCTCTCTCTCTCTCCTCTCCCTCTCCCTCTCCCTCTCCCTCTCCCTCTCTGTCTCTCTCTCTCTCTCTCTCTCTCTCTCTCTCTCTCTCTCTCTCTCTCTCTCTCTCTCTCTCTCTCCCTCTCCTCTCCTTTGTAACAAGCCGCCATATGTTGTGTCAGTCCGCTAGGGACCTTTTTATAATGTATTAAGTGTGTATGTTTATCCTGTGTTATCATTTAGATAGCTAGTAAATAAATAATTAAACCAATTTGTGTAGTACTGAATCATAAGTAAGGCTGGGTTTTTTGCAGATGTTAGAGGTTATGATTAATACGTTGACTGTTTTATGAATGTGATAGGTAAAGATTTTAATTCGGGAGATGGTAACACTTTAAACAACCGCTTTCGTGGTGCCCCAAATTCCTAATGAGTTAATTGTTATATGATTAATTTAATTGGGTAACAATTAAACATAGTTAGTTAATTAGATAAATAACAGTCATCAGATGAATGAAAGTAAAGTCAAGACATTGCCAACAAACTATCATGGTCCAAACACACCAAGACAGTTGTGAAGAGGGCACAACAGCGCCTAAAGATTTGGCATGGTTCCTCAGATCCTGAAAAAGTTCTACAGCTGCACCATCGAGAGCATCATCGCCTAGTATGGTTGCATCATCGCCTAGTATGGCAACTGCTCGGCCTCTGACCACAAGGCGCTACAGAGGGTAGTGCATACCGCCCAGTACATCACTGGGGCCAAGCTTCCTGCCATCCAGGACCTCTATACCAGGTGGTGCCAGAGAAAGGCCTTAAAAATGGCCAAAGACTCCAGCCACTCTAGTCATAGACTGTTCTCTCTGCTAGCACACGGAAAGCGGTGCTCTGTACAGGTACCCCCTGTATATAGCCTCGTTATTGTTATTTTAGTGTTGCTTTTTAATTTTTTACTTTAGTTTATTTAGTGAATATTTTTCTTTACTTTTATTTTTCTTAAAACTGCATTGTTGGTTAAGGGCTTGTAAGTAAGCATCCTATGGTCGACACCTGTTAAATTTGGCGCATGTGACAAAAACAATTACATTTGATTAGATTTTATGTTGCGTTTATGTTTTTGTTCAGTCTCAATTATATTTTTGTGTTTTGGGGAGGAGTCTTGTAAGTATGTGTGTCTGTCTGTGTTCTTCCATTAAATCATTGAATTTTCAACTCAACATGCTAGCATTGAATCAAGGTCTGAGCTTATTGTTCACAATAGCATTACTGTCAGCCCCACTTGAATCATCACTGCTTTAGCCCAGTTTGCAGCCTGCCATACATCTTCCCAATCTAATGTTCCGTGAGAAACATTTCCCTCTACATTTAGTCTCTGTCGATACAAAGTGTGGAGGGAGGCCCCTAGGGCCCTAATGCTCTGATCCACCGCCACACACCTCCAATCCAGGCAGAGGAATCAGCACACACACACACACACACACACACACACACACACACACACACACACACACACACACACACACACACACACACACACACACACACACACACACACACACACACACACTGCACACACTAGACACTGCACAAGCCCCCACGCGCACAGAGACACACTCATACTGCAGTAATCTTCACACACAAACACCCAGTGACCACTCTGGAAGGTGTCTCCAGTCTTCCAGTCACGCTACTGACCTTCACGATGTTAAGAAGAAGAGGGGGGAGAATGAGAAGGCTGTCTTACTCACGAACCAGGGGACTCTTCATGTCAATGCAGTCACCTTTAAATTTGTATTCATACACAGGATGTGTGGAGAATAGAGATTATGTGACTGGGATTTCTTTGCTGCTATTGCACCACATAAAGTATATGTTGGCTAACCACAGTATGCCTGTTTGATTGCAATTCTTTCTCACCTTTATCCTTCTTCTCTCTATCTCCATTCCTTCCCGTGTCCCTGTAGGGAGGGCAGCAGCAATGAGGTTCCCATCCTGGTAGTGGGAAGTAAGAGGGACCTGCAGCGCCAGCGCTTCACCCCTCGCAGGGCTGTCTCTGTACTCGTCAAGAAGACCTGGAAGTGTGGCTATGTGGAGTGCTCTGCCAAGTTCAACTGGCACGTGGTCCTGCTCTTCAAAGAGCTGCTGGGCATCGCTGTGGCGCGCGGCATGAAACATAACCACACCCCTGGGATCCGCCTACAAGGGGCACTGCAGAGGAACCGCTGCGCTGTCATGTGACCCATTGGATTCCCCCCGTTGTAGGTTGAAGTTGCCCCTAGGCACTAATTTGGGGTCAGTTTCACTTTTCCCCCAGTAATGGCTAAGGCTAGGGTTGAGAAAGGGGAACAAGATCCTAGATCTATACATAGGGGAAACTTCACCCCGGAACAGTTCCTCCCCACCTGCAGTGTGTGCAAACCCACAGTTTCATCCGCTGTCCAGTTGGCTGGTTTCAGATGATCCTGCACCTATGCCAGAGCCATAAGAGCCTCCCAGTCACACCTCAGGGTGAATAATAGGTATATGGAGAAGATGACTTCAATGTAAACGGCTGGAAAACACACTGAGGCCTCCTGCTTTACAGAGCTCATTTTCTTATGAGGTTTATGTGACTCCTGCGCTGTAGCTACTAGGACTGACCTTTGGCCCAGTATAAGAAGTACATCTTTATCACCTATCGGAACACTCCAGTTCTGTCTCAATGTTCCGTTTGAGAGAAAGGAAGAAGAGGAAGAGGATGAAGAAGAGGGTTTGTTAATGGATTTAGAGAAGTGGAGCAGCTATATCACTTCCATAGCTCTGGTCAAAGTTAGACACACAATTATCACCACACCACCAGGTGTGGTACCGAGCTCCCCAGATCACAAGGCAACAGCTCCTCATACTGATGGTTATCTGTTGGTTTGAGAGCTTGGGGACTGTGTGCATCTAGTGGAAATAGGTACCATTACTAACATGACTGGATATTTCCTCTCCATATTAGCTTATACATGTGAAGGAATGCAACTTCTTTAAAAGTCTTCCTTTTTCAAACCGTGTGTGGTAATGTCATGTGAGGTAGACAAATGCCCTGGCTGTCGTACTTGAAATTGCATTATTCTAATGGCGATAGATGTAGAGTAGGAAAGCCTAGGTTAGAAGGGTAGTGTGGTAGCTGGTAAACATACGTGAGTCAACAAGATAGATGGCCTACTCTTGGTTTACCACATGCACATCCTACATGCAGAATATTACGAAATGCTCTGAGGCCAGGTTGAGTGGTACTGTAGCAGGACCAGAAACCCTTCTTAAGACAACATAGTCCTCCAGAACACACCCACTAAGCAGTTAACCATTTGATGTCTTGCAGGTCACTTTTTTTCAAGAATTAAACAAACATTCACTAACAGTCAAACATTCACTGTTCGATACCATTCCACTTATTGTCACTAATTGTGATTGTTATGAAATCGTAGTACTGTCACTCTCATTTAAAGTGTATTGTTTAGAGGAGGATATGAGGTTTTCTTGCAGCAAAAAACACTGCAGTCGTTAATCCGCTCCCTCCCTCCCTCTCCTCGTCCTCTATCTGTGTGTTTCTGATGAATACATTATATCCATGGTGCTCTGGGGCCTGCAAGGCGCTCTGGTGCAACCTGAAGAGGCAGTGGTATAGACATGAAATGTGAGGCGGGGATAGTGGGCAGGGGGTGTGGTTTTGGCGAATACGTGGGATGATTTTGAAATGCTTGTCATGTTATGCACAGGTTGATTGCCAGGCAATGGAAGAAGAAAAGAGAGAGGTAGTGACTGTTGTGGGGAGCAATAAGCTGCAGAGCACCTTGACCAGCCGGACAAGCTGTCTCCAACCACAGACATCCTGCGCTATACTAGAACACCTCACATAGAATGTATAAAACCTCCCTCCTCTTGGATATACCCAGACCACACACAAGGTAGGAGACACCCATAGCATACTATGTATTGGCATCCTACCACTCAAACACGCATAATACTTTCTGCAAATTTCAAAGCAATGTCTGAATTGTGCAATATATTTTTAATGTTTGAGAACGTGGTAAAAATGTGTCCTATGATTACAGACACCCTGTGACAATGTTTGCACTGAAAATGAGTACCTGTACTGTGTATACGTACATGCATCATTGATTTGCATGCTTTTGCTGCCAAGCTAGAAGGTCAGGGTTTAATTGCACTGGTGTGATTATGTGTAGCTGTAATTATTTACCTGTGTGTACACTATATATACAAAGTATGTGGACATCCCTTCAAATTAGTGGATTTGGCTATTTCAGCCACACCCATTGCTGACAGGTGTATAAAATCGAGCACACAGCCATGCAATCTCCATAGACAAACATTGGCAGTAGAATTGCCTTACTGAAGACTTTCAACGTGGCACTGTCATAGGATGCCACCTTTCAAACAAGTCAGTTCGTCAAATTTCTGCCCTGCTAGAGCTGCCCCATATGCAATGCCAAGGAGTGTTGTAAAGCTCGTCACCATTGAACTCAGGAGCAGTGGAAATGTGTTCTCTGGAGTGATGAATCACCCTTCACCGTCTGGCAGTCCAACGGACAAATCTGGCTTTGGCGGATGCCAAGAGAACACTACCTGCCCGAATGCATATAGCACTAGCTGTAAAGTTTTGTGGAGGAGGAATAATGGTCTCGGGCTATTTTTCGTGGTTCGGGCTAGGCCCCTTAGTTCAAGTGAAGGGAAATCTTAATGCCACAGCATACAATGACATTGTAGACAATTCTGTGCTTCCAACTTTGTGGCCCTTTCCTGTTTCAGCATGGCAATGCACCCATGCACAAAGTGACGTCCATAAAGATATGGTTTATCGAGATCGGTGTAGAAGAACTTGACTGGCCTGCACAGAGCCCTGACCTCAACCCCATCGAATACCTTTGGGATGAAATGGAACATCGACTGCAAGCCAGGCGTAATCGCCCTACATCAGTGCCCGACCTCATTAATGCTCTTGTGGCTGAATGGAAGCATGTCCCAACAGCAATGTTCCAACATGTAGTGGAAAGCCTTTCCCAGAAGAGTGGAGGCTTTTATAGTAGCAAATGGGGGACCAACTCTATATTAATGTCCATGATTTTGAATGAGATTTTAAACGAGCAGTTGTCCACATACTTTTGGTCATGTAGTGAATATGGTTATTATCAGAGACAGTGAAAATCAGCTGAGAGGTGTGTGTGTGTTACATACCTCAGCAGCTGCATGTAGGTTCAGTTTTTCTGAAATGATATTTAAACGGTTTAGGCCTTTATATTAGGACTGGGCGCTGTGTTTATTTGTATTTCTTAAAGAACGTTTATGTAGCATCTGTATGAGACTCTATGGAGATAGCAATGGTCGTTTCTTGAGTTTGTAGCATGAGTATCCACCCTTTTAAATTAGACTGTTTGTGTGAGTGTGTCGTATACAACACAAAGGGCTACATTTTTCTAACAGAAACATCACTTGTATTTATTTTTTAATAGTAGGTGTTAGATGTTTTGTTTTTGACTATGGTCAAATAAAATCTGTTGTGTACAATAATTGGCCTTTTTTTGTCTCTTCAGTCAGTGTTTTTTCATACGCTGCTTATATTATGTCAAATGTCTCAATGCATCGGTTGTGGCACAGAACACTCACCAGTCACGCTACACGACTTCACATGAACGTGACAATGTCGCCACCGTGTGGAAAAACAAGTGTCATATTGAAACGTGTGTATATCTTGGTAAATAAGCTCAGCAAAAAAAGAAATGTCCTCTCACTGTCAACTGCGTTTATTTTCAGCAAACTTAACATGTAAATATTTGTATGAACATAACAAGATTCAACAACTGAGACATAAACTGAACAAGTCCCACAGACATGTGACTAACAGAAATGGAATAATGTGTCCCTGAACAAAGGGGGGGTATAAATCAAAAGTAACAGTCAGTATCTGGTGTGGCCATCAGCTGCATTAAGTTCTGCAGTGCATCTCCTCCTCATGGACAGCGCCAGATTTTCCAGTTCCTGCTGTGAGATGTTACCCCACTCTTCCACCAAGGTACCTGCAAGTTCCCAGAAATGTCTGGGGGGAATGGCCCTAGCCCTCACCCTCCGATCCAACAGGTCCCAGACATGCTCAATGGAATTGAGATCCGGGCTCTTCGCTGGCCATGGCAGAACACTGACATTCCTGTCTTGCAGGAAATCACGCACAGAACGAGCAGTATGGCTGGTGGCATTGTCATGCTGGAGGGTCATGTCAGGATGAGCATGCAGGAAGGGTACCACATGAGGGAGGAGGATGTCTTCCCTGTAACGCACACGTTGAGATTGCCTGCAATGACAACAAGCTCAGTCCGAAGATGCTGTGACACACCGCCCCAGACCATGACAGACTCTCCACCTCCAAATCGATCCCGCTCCAGAGTACAGGCCTCGGTGTAATGCTAATTTCTTCGACAATAAACGTGAATCCGACCATCACCCCTGGTAAGACAAAACCGCGAATCGTCAGTGAAGAGCACTTTTTGCCATTCCTGTCTGCTCCAGTGACGGTGGGTTTGTGCCCATAGGCGACGTCGTTGCCGATGATGTCTGATGAGGACCTGCCTTACAACAGGCCTACAAGCCTTCAGTCCAGCCTCTCTCAGCCTATTGCGGACAGTCTGAGCACTGATGGAGGGATTGTGCGTTCCTGGTGTAACTCGGGCAGTTGTTGTTGCCATCCTGTACCTGTCCCGCAGATGTGATGTTCGGATGTACCAATCCTGTTGTTACATGTGGTCTGCCACTGCGAGGACGATCAGCTGTCCATCCTGTCTCCCTGTAGCGCTCTCTTAGGTGTCTTATAGTACGGACATTGCAATTTATTGCCCTGACCACATCTGCAGTCCTCATGCCTCCTTGCAGCATGCCTAAGGCACGTTCACGTAGATGAGCAGGGACCCTGGCCATCTTTCTTTTGCTGTTTTTAAGTCAATAGAAAGGCCTCTTTAGTGTGCTAAGTTTTCATAACTGTGACCTTAATTGCCTACCGTCTGTAAGCTGTTACTGTCTTAATGTCCATTCCACAGGTTAATTGTTTATGGTTCATTGAACAAGCATGGGAAACAGTGTTTAAACCCTTTACAATGAAGATCTGTGAAGTTATTTGGATTTTTACAAATTATCTTTGAAAGACAGGGTCCTGAAAAAGTTTACGTATGGGGCATTCATGACAAGTTCAAATAAACGTAAGTTATTTGCATAGAGCTTTCTATTGGTTAATTTTGATACTTTCCAAGTGGGAAACTATCTTTCTACAACAAATGTTCAAGTCAGATTTTCTGAGTTACGAGTTGTCTTGAAAGCAGCAATAGGCCAGGGCTTATAGTGCAAATATTTCCCAAGGTTAAATGGGATTGATTAAACTTGATTTAGAAACCAAACAATTCTAAATAATTCGGCAGATGATGGACAAATCTATTAACACATTCTACCTTCATCTGCCAAATGTCAGCATCTGTGTAGATTCTAATTTTGCATGTTCAATGTAAAAAAGAAACCACAGTAATGAAGTTCAAAGCAAATAATACACTTGCTATTGCGCCGACACACCTAGAGGGCGTAGTTTTTCCTGACATCATGTCTTACCTCTATGTGTCAAAGTGATCACCTCAGCCGGAATACACTTGTGTCCCCATGCGACTAGTTCATACATAATACATCCTCCTATCAGGCTGCACAGGTGTCTGTTTTCTCTTTAACTCAATTTAATGTGGGGGCAGACAAAAATAAGACGTACTTTCTTAATAAAACACAATTTTACACCACTTCTGGATGTTGTGTACAGCAAGAGCAACCCATAATAGTCTAAACCCTGTCTAAACCGGTTCTACTAACCTATAAGGACAATTTTTAGATCGATCCAAGATCATTTTGCTATTTGATTCTGAATTTTAAGGGCCCTTGAAGTATCCACAAAAATATGTGTAAAAAATGTTTTGATGAAATTTGGCCTGATGCTATTATCCCATACAAACACATTGAATAACAGATTCACTACATTGAACAACAAAAAACAAAGGAAGTTTGTTCTGAAGTGTCCGTCATATATCTGAGAGGTATAAGAAAGATCAGGAAACATTGGTTATTTTTTGGACATATGTATTATTTAAAAAAACATTTTGTTGTTGTTGTTGTACTTTTACTTTTTCGTGATAGCCAATTGGTAGATACAGTCTTTGCCCATCGCTGTAACTCCCCTACGGACTCGGGAGAGGCGAAGGTCGACAGCCATGCGTCCTTCAAAACACAACCTTGCCAAGCCGCACTGCTTATTGACACACTGCTCGCTTAACCTGGAAGCCAGCCGCACCAATGTGTCGGAGGAAACACTGTCCAACTGGCGACCGGTGTCAGCTTGTAGGTGCCCGGCCCGCTACAAAGAGTCACTAAGGCTAGGTGGGACAATGACACCCCGGCAGGCCAAACCATCCCCTAACCCGGATGATACTGGGCCAATTGTGTGCCGCCGCATGGGTCTCCCGGTCACAGCCGGCTGGGACACAGCCTGGGATCGAACCCAGGGCTGTAGTGACGCCTCAAGCACTTAGACTGCTGCACCACTCCGGAGGCTTGACATATGTATTTAAGAGATATCTGTTTTTTGTATTGGAGGCATCTCAATCCACTGCAACCGCCGATGTCCGCATCTGTGGTAAAAAGTGACAGAGCTAGAGCGGTGGATCGGTCTTCTCACAAAATAATATGTAGCGTCCAACCGGGTCGGCCTAGAAACTTTAAGACCCCTCTCACGAACACAATGCTGTTCTTCATTTTGCTACTACAACCCCCACAAGCGTCTTGGGACTCGTCTGAAGTTGGTACAGCCAATCTGCCAACTTCTCTCTGTAGAGTTCAAATAGTTCGGACTACACACAAAGTTAAGACTCTCAACAACATGTACATGTTGATTTTGCTCCTCTAGGATGCCCACAGGCCTCACAAGACCAGTCTGAAGGTCAGTTGAAAAAATGAATTGAAATACAGTATATATGGAGACGGTTTAGTGGCAAAAATAAGGGGTTAAACTGCTAATCGTTATGGGATTTGTTTAATGCTAATTCATTTGTGTGCTTTATTAAGACAGTATGTTCCCTGTTTTATTTCAGAGCCACGCCATTAAAACTAGATAAGGAGGAAACCAATTCCTTTGCTGTCTGAATGGAGGATGTTTTATGTACTCGATGGTCACTGATTTCAGCACCCAAAGAATAGCCCACAATTACACATGACATTGTTCTGTGTAATTGCAGGCTATTCTTTGGGTGCTGAAATCAGTAGTTTTATATAAAAACCACACTAGTCACCGCTCAACTCCATTGTATATCGTGGAGTTGAGTTTAGTCGTTTACTCTTGCTACTCATACTGAACACGAATGAGAATAGACACACAACTGCAAGCCTCTGTAATGTTCCCAATTTATCAGTTATTGCAAAAATATTCAGTATGTCAATATTTATCCCCCTCAAAAATACCAATACATTTTATTTGATCACAAGGTCATAAAAAAAGGTACAAAGGTACAAAAATGTATATGAAGAGCTTAAAATTGTATATACCTATATATATATATATTTTTTTTTTATACACATATATATATATACAGTATAAACAATGTAAAATATCAACAGAAATAGTTAGATACTAACTGATTTGTGTATCAAGGTGGATTAGTATAAAAGAAAAAAAAGGATAGCCACTTATGGCAGAGAATTAGTATTTTAAAAAACAGTAATCGATAGAGATCTCCTTTTTATACTGTCTTTGCTATTCCAGAACTACCAGCGGTTGTCCCAAAGGTAGCTGTCAGTCGATCAGGACATACATACTGAACAACAATATAAACGCAACATACAACTTTTTGTTATTTTACTGAGATAAAGTTCATATAAGGAAATCAGTCAATTGAAATAGATTAATTAGGCCATAATCTATGGATTTCACATGACTGGGCAGGGAAGCAGCCATGGGTGGGCCTGGGAGGGTTTAGGCCCAGCCAATCAGAATGAGTTTTTCTCCACAGAAGGGCTTTATTACAGACAGAAATACTCCTCAGTTTTATCAGCTGTCTGAGTGGCTGGTCTCAGCCGATCCAGCAAGTTAAGAAGCCGGATGTGGAGGTCCTGTGCTGGTGTGGTTACACGTGGTCTGTGGTTATGTGGCCGGTTGGACGTACTGCCAAATTCTCTAAAATGACTTTGGAGGCGGCTTATGGTAGAGAAATTAACATTCAATTCTCTAACAACAGCTCTGGTGGTCATTCCTGCAGTCAGCATGCCAATTGTACACTCCCTCAAATATTGAGACATCTGTGGCATTGTGTTGTGTGACAAAACTGGACATTTTAGAGTGGCCTTTTATTGTCCCCAGCACAAAGTGCACCTGTGTAACAATCATGCTGCTTAATCAGCTTCTTGATATTCCACACCTGTCAGGTGTGGAATAAGCTTAGAAATAACCTTTTTGTGCATACGGAACATTTCTGGGATCTTTTATTTCAGCTCATGAAACATGAGACAAACAGTTTATATTTTTGTTCAGTATAGATACTTGTGTTATATTGGATGTAGCATTAAAAATACCATCCCAATAGCCTTTTAGTTTCTGGCACAACCAGAACATACACTTATTGTATAAAATATCAGGAACACCTTCATACTGTAATATTGAGTTGCAGGGATGCTGGCCCATGTTGACTCCAATGCATCCCACAGTTCTGTCAAGTTGACTGGATGTTATTTGGCTGGTTGACTATTTTTGATACACAACACCCAGGAAACTGTTGAGCGTGAAAAACCCAGCAGCAGTGCGGTTCTCGACGCATTCATACAGGTGTGCCTGGCACCTACTACCATACCCCATTCCAAGGCACTTCAATCTTTTGTCTTGCCCATTCACCCTCTGAATGGCACACATACACAATCCATGTCTCAATTGTCTCAAGGCTTACAAATCCTTCTTAAAGCTGTCTCCTCCCCTTCATCTACACTGATTGAAGTGGATTTAACAAGTGATATCAATAAAGGATTATTGATTTCACCTGGATTCAACTGGTTAGTCTATCTATGGCATGGGAAGAGCAGGTGTTCCTAATGTTTTGTGCACTCCGTGCATGTGCATGAGTTGCAGTGTTAGGTTGACATTGTTCACATTTGGGGTCAACTTGGGAGTAGGTGGCCATACAGGATTTTGATTCTATGATTGCCCATGTTACAGGTGTGACGAATTAATTACTTCGCATGCTTTTCTTTTTTGTTTTGTATTTTAAAATGAGAAATTGAGGAATGGGCGGGGTTTAAGACTTTGTGGCTGTGGTAACTAGTGACAACCAGTTCCTCCTTCGCATCAGTTTTCATCCTTCCCCCTGTTTCCAGTGTAATGTGAAAGGGACGCCTAGTGTTTATCTCGCTCTCTCTGGTCTGGACCCTCCCCCGCACTCATCGGCGGTAGGTGTATATATGGGGAGAGCAGGATAGTGTTATTCGTTTCCGCGGTCCCTTGTTTATCCGGCTGCACACCGCAATCTGCAGCGGAGCTGAGGATGAGCGACCAGGGAAAGGGTTCGGCATCCACTCCTACAGGGGCCCTAGCGCCGGGGTCGGATACGTACAAAGGCTGGCTTTTTAAATGGACTAACTATTTGAAAGGGTATCAACGCCGATGGTTCGTCCTCAGCAATGGCCTTCTGTCGTATTACAGGTAAACATGCTGACACTAGTAGCTGAGCTAATTACAGTGTAATTACAGTATCAGCATGTGTAATAATATTACAATATATTTGTATAAGCCATAATTACAGGCTAACTACATGGTCTGGTATTGCAACTGCAAGTGTTAAACGAACACTAATGATGATGACAGCTACAATGCAGAGACAGCGGTGCCAACTTCTTGACATCAATTTAAGGCAAACCCCATCATGTAACTTGTGTTGAAACTGTTCAGTGGGCAGTGGGCGCTATTCTCACAGATAGCTAGCTAGGTAATACATTACATTATGCCAAGCCCTTTAAACTTAGCTAAGCAATGAAATCACTCTTTTAAAAAACATGTTATGCGTAATTTAGAATGTTCAAATCATGTACCTACTGTACAGAATGACAGAATGCAAGTGGCTCAGCTGGCAAGAGCTAGCTGTCACTGAAGCTAGCTAGAAATTGCTACCTCTAACCAGGTTTAGCATATAATGCTACACAGTAAAATCGTAAGAGTTAATTCAAGTCCTATGGAGTTGAAGTTCTCCTATGGAGTTCTCCCACACCCATTTTGTGTTAATACTATTCTGGTCATATGGTGTTGATATTTTTAAAATTTTATACAACACTAAATGGAGTAAATATTTAACTCTCAGAGAGTTGCTTGAATTAAACTCCAATTGCCGTTTTACTATTTTCAGTGTTGTTTTTAACCAACTCTCTTGCCATTTGACACTTTTCTGTGTTGTTTTTAACCAACTCTCTTGCCATTTTACACTTGTCTGTGTTGTTTTCAACCAACTCTCTTGCCATTTTATACTTGTCTGTGTTGTTTTTAACCAACTCTCTTGCCATTTTACACTTGTCTGTGTTGTTTTTAACCAACTCTCTTGCCATTTTACACTTGTCTGTGTTGTTTTGAATGAACAACCAACTCCAACAGAGTACATTTCTCTTTCATTTGACTTCCTTTGTGTTATTTGAATATTTCTTAATGTGTCACATTATGGAGTTTTGCAATGTGATATCCAATCTCTTTTGGAATCCAACTAACAGGAAGATATCCAGCACTTTTACATCACCCACAACTTGTATTTAGAATGCCTGTCATAGGGTGCGTTCGTAATTCGTAAATTGCCTCCAGTGTGTCAGTGTGCTCAGGGTAGTTTGTAAATTCAGAGTGTTGTCAGATTGTCTGTTCATATATTCAGAGCATTTCGCTCTCGCAGCATTCAGAGCGCACACTGGACGCTTTGGCCGAAGAGTAGAGTTGATCTGAACATTCTGTCACTCACAGCGGTAGTCAAGCACCCAAGCTAACTGGCTAAAGTTGGATAGCTTGTTAGCTACACACACACGAATGAGAGAACAGCTCACTCTGACTATTTAACTTGCCCTAGCAGAACTGGTTAGGCTGCTTTCATGTTATCTAGAGCGTTAGTGACTGTAACTGTGCTGCTGGCAACAATTGAATTACATAAATACAATTTAAAAAATTAACTGACAGCGCAATACACGTTGAATTTTACCGTTCTTAAATTCATCAATTATTCTGCGGTCTGGCACATTCAGACGAGATTGCTTTGAAATCGGAGTAGATAGCCAGAGTGAATTTACGTACGCACCCATAGTAGAGACGAAAATAGAGTATATGGAGACTACCTATACCATGTCAACTGGAACAACTATCTTACTAACGGTTGCTAGAAAAATGTATATTTCTTATCTTTGTGAAGCATGACATAAAAAAAACTATCAATGTACATGTGAAAACCCAGATATTGAAACACACAATTTGTAAATCAACCTGCAACAGAGCATGCTGGGAAATATAACCTCCCACATCTGTGGATAACTCCATAGATTGAACTCCCTGTCTCTGGTTACTCTAAATGGAGTTAAAAGTACTCCATCCCCATCAACTCCAGCTATCAACACTAACTCCAGGGAGCATATCACTCTCTTGAGGGTTAAGCTAAATCCCAGTCGAGTCAATTAAACCCACATTTTTTTAACACTGTGATTTCAACCGTCGTTGATTTACCGTGTAGCTAGGTATACGTGTCAAGTCTTTGTTGATATTGGAACTTAGTCTAATAGGAATAAATGATCATGTATTCAGTTTAATGTTGGGCTAGCAAAATAATGAAATAATTATTTGGCCAGCTAGCTTGCTACTGTTAGCACAAATATAATTGGTTAGCAAGCTAGCTAGCTCACTAACTAGTCTCCCTGTCACCACAGTTCTTCTCTGCCACCCAAATTATTTTGTTAGCTACGTATAATACACACCCACATGATTGCATTTTGAATTGAACAGAAATGCACTCCACTGTATGTGGTCCCTGGGAGCAAACAAACATTGACCTGTAGAAGCATCCTCTCTCCACACAGTAAACAGGTGCCACCTGTGTGCTGCTTATACTAATAACACCTGTGGCTCAGGTGCTTCCTGAATCGGAATCACGTTTCCTCTGGGGGCTGGGCAGCCTTCTGACAGAGGGTAACAATGGAGGATGAGGGTGGGGGAGTTACATGTAACAACTGTTGTTCACCCAACCCAATTTTACTGTGCTTAATTATTTGGTTCATAACAGAACGTGGGAATATTCCTCTGAGGTCCTCCAAATGAGGTCCATCCAGAAACATCAGAGTTAAAAAATGTGACATAATTTTGTTTGCTGTAGAAAGGGAGTGTAATTGGCTCCTAAAACCAGCATTGGGTTTTTTATGCCTCTCAGTTTATGGCATTCATGCTAGCAGGGTTTTGTAAAGGGCAGAGACAGCTCATGTGCTATATACAGTATATATATATAAAAATGTGTCACTTCAACCTACAATTACTTAAAGTCTCAAATGTTTGTTTTGACCTCACTGGAGGAAACAAGTACCTCTCCCATCAGACCAAAATGTAGGCTAACTACCAGTAGTAGGCCCAGTGTCTGAAGGAGTCAGAGGTGATTGGGCCTGGTGGACACCAAACACATCTTATATCATTCTATAACATGCATATGACCACACCTTCACACACAAAGAGCCCTGTTGTCATTTTGCCAGTGAGTGAGGGGTTAGTGGAAACTGAGACAAGGGAGCCAAAGTCCCACTCCTGTTTGTGCTGATGGTGAAAGGAAAGAACTCTGTCCCCTCAGTCTTCCCTCTATTAATAGTCATTATGTTGGAAGGTGACTGTTGTCTGATGTGAAGGTGACTGCTGTCTGATGTAACGGTGACTGCTGTCTGATGTAACGGTAGCCTGTCGACATCTGAGCACAGAGGCAGTGGAGCGCACAGGTTCCCACAAAAGAAAGCCCGAGTAATGCCCCCCTCGTCTCCTCTCTGCCAGGCAGAGCTCTCTGTGTGTGTCTGGCTGGAGGCTTTGTTTGTGCCTGCCTGCATGTGTAGAAGCTGTCTGTCTGCCTGTCTGAATTTTAAAGGGGTTCTAAATTAAAGCAGTAGCCCCTAACATGCCAATTACGTGTCTTCTCCATATCTGGAGGTCCTTACCGTACCTTTGATGTCTCCCACTCTGATGTACCACCATGATTTGCAAAGCATCATTCATTGGCTCCGCAGCACTGAGGTGGAGGCATTGCATGCATCACTATGTCTAGGCTCACTCCCACTCCCTTCATCCCACCCCCCCCTTTCTCATTATTCTAGAGTCAAAGAGGGGAAGCAATGTTCTGTGTCAGTGCTCCAGTAGGTTGCAGCTGTGTCACCCTGTTTTAGAGAGATGTAACAGACATAATGCTCTATGTGGCTGCTGTCAATTTGTACCATTGAAACATGCAGTGTTCCATTCATGGATACTTCATCTGCCCTGAGCAGCAGTCAGTTCCTTTTTTCTTGTTTGTGTAATGTTTTCATGGTATTACTGTGTCAGACATGCATACTGTGTAGGCCTAGAAGTAGGTATGACTGTAGTATGACTATGCAGCATTGATTACATGACAAGTTGTAGATGGACGCACGTTTAAGCCAGAATGACTCACTTCACAGGCATCACAACATGCACTGATCAGTTGTTGTAGCCTATGCAATCGATTTTGTTGCCCTTTTCAAAAGCAGGGATGACTAGTTATCCCTAAAGGGTGAGTCGATATCCACTTGACCAATGTCACTCGCTAATTTGACCCCAATGATGTTCAATGATCCCCGTTTCCCAGCCTAGTTGTGCCAAAGTCAGGGCTTGGTCGAGAAAAGCTGGTAGTGGCTGTGAAAGGCCGGGAGTGGACTATAATCTCTGGTCACATGACACACTCAGCATTTTGAGACAGTTAAAATGTAATGGGGGTTTATAGAGATGCAACGTTTCACTTGCTCCATTGACTCGTCTTTGGTCTGACACGGCATATCTGCTCAGGCTGCAGCCTCTCTTTTCCTCCACGTCAGCCTCCTTCCCCCACCATCTCCTGGTGTTCTACTCACCATGCGGGTAGTGTGAATCACTGAGGTAAACAAGCACCATTATCTCACGGCAATGTGTGACATGGCCTCTTCCCTCCTCTTCTCCACCTATTTCATTTTTCATTTCTTAATTGACTTTTCCTCCCGGCTTTAACACGCTCGGTCACAGCTTACTCACCTCGGAGAGGAAATCCGACTGAGTGATTTAGTAAAGATTACAGGACATTAGTCTGGAGCCCTGCTATCACTGCCTTCCTCAGACAGAGGCAGGTTCTGGGCTAGAGATGATGGAGAGGGAGAAAGGAGGGAAGCTGTGATCTAACCACATTAATGTGCTCCTCCTTGGGCTCAGCACCAGGTTACTGAGTGTGTGTGTTTGTGTGTGTGTGTGACAGAAAATGCACAATATAAAACACTTGGAGGTATTTAATATCCTCAGCTTCATTCTTTCAGCAGGTCATACTGTACATGCCTTGGTTTGCTTGTCTCATGTTTTCATTAGGCCTACTCTCTCCGTCCTTACTCACTACATGTCCCTGAGTGTTTTCCTCCTATCTCTACTTGTATCATGTGCTGTGTTCGATTTTTAACCATGCTGTATATTTCTCACTAGCTTTACTCCTGTGTGTGTGTGTGTGTCTATCTGTCAAATATATCTCCTGTGTGTCTGTCTCTGTCAAATATATCTCCTGTGTGTCTGTCTCTGTCAAATATATATCCTGTGTGTCTGTCTCTATATTATATATATCCTGTGTGTCTGTCTCTATATTATATATCTCCTGTGTGTCTGTCTCTGTCAAATATATCTCCTGTGTGTCTGTCTCTGTAAAATATATATCCTGTCTGTCTCTATATTATATATATCCTGTGTGTCGGTCTCTATATAATATATATCCTGTGTATCCTGTGTGTCTGTCTCTATATAATATATATCCTGTGTGTCTCTATGTTATATATATCCTGTGTGTCTGTCTCTATATTATATATATCCTGTGTATCCTGTGTGTCTGTCTCTATATAATATATATCCTGTGTGTCTCTATGTTATATATATCCTGTGTGTCTGTCTCTATATTATATATATCCTGTGTATCCTGTGTGTCTGTCTCTATATTATATATATCCTGTGTGTCTGTCTCTATATTATAGTGGGGCAAAAAAGTATTTAGTCAACCACCAATTGTGGAAGTTCTCCCACTTAAAAATATGAGAGAGGCCTGTAATTTTCATCATAGGTACACTTCAACTATGACAGACAAAATGAGAGAAAAAAATCCAGAAAATCACATTGTAGGATTTTTTATGAATTTATTTGCAAATTATGGTGGAAAATAAGTATTTGGTCAATAACAAAAGTTTCTCAATACTTTGTTATATACCCTTTGTTGTCAATGACAGAGGTCAAACATTATCTGTAAGTCTTCACAAGGTTTCCACACACTGTTGCTGGTATTTTGTGTCACGCCTTGGTCTTAGGTTTTTGTGTTTTCGTTATATATTTTGGTCAGGCCAGGGTGTGACATGGGTTTACGTGTTGTGTTTCGCATTGGGGTTTTATAGGATTGGGATTGCTATGATTAGGGGTGTGTCTAGTTAGGTTTGGGCTGCCTGAAGCGGTTCTCGATCAGTCAGGTGTTTCTTGTTGTCTCTGATTGGGAACCGTATTTAGGTAGCCTGAGTTTCACTTTGTATTTCGTGGGTGATTGTTCCTGTCTCTGTGTAGTGTTCACCAGATAGGCTGTAATAGGTTTCACGTTCCGTTTGTTGTTTTCGTATTTATTTAGTTATTTCATGTATCGCCGTTTTCTTTATTAAAGATCATGATTAACCACCACGCTGCATTTCGGTCCGACTCTCTTTCGACAAACGAAGAACGCCGTTACATTTTGGCCCATTCCTCCATGCAGATCTCCTCTAGAGCAGTGATGTTTTGGGGCTGTTGCTGGGCAACACAGACTTTCAACTCCCTCCAAAGATTTTCTATGGGGTTGAGATCTGGAGACTGGCTAGGCCACTCCAGGACATTGAAATGCTCCTTACGAAGCCACTCCTTCGTTGCCCGGGCGGTGTGTTTTGGGATCATTGCCATGCTGAAAGACCCAGCCACGTTTCATCTTCAATTCCCTTGCTGATGGAAGGAGGTTTTCACTCAAAATCTCACGATACATGGCCCCATTCATTCTTTCCTTTACACGGATCAGTCGTCCTGGTCCCTTTGCAGAAAAACAGCCCCAAGGCATGATGTTTCCACCCCCATGCTTCACAGTAGGTATGGTGTTCTTTGGATGCAACTCAGCATTCTTTGTCCTCCAAACACGACGAGTTGAGTTTTTACCAAAAAGTTATATTTTGGATTGATCTGACCAAATGACATTCTCCCAATCTTCTTCTGGATCATCCAAATGCTCTCTAGCAAACGTCAGATGGGCCTGGACATGTACTGGCTTAAGCAGGTGGACACGTCTGGCACTGCAGGATTTGAGTCCCTGGCGGCGTAGTGTGTTACTGATGGTAGGCTTTGTTACTTTGGTCCCAGCTCTCTGCAGGTCATTCACTAGGTCCCCCCCGTGCGGATCTGGGATTTTTGCTCACCGTTCTTGTGAACATTTTGACCCCATGGGGTGAGATCTTGCGTGGAGCCCCAGATCATGGGAGAATATCAGTGGTCTTGTATGTCTTCCATTTCCTAATAATTGCTCCCACAGTTGATTTCTTCAAACCAAGCGGCTTACCTATTGCAGAGTCAGTCTTCCCAGCCTGGTGCAGGTCTACAATTTTGTTTCTGGTGTCCTTTGACAGCTCTTTGGTCTTGGCCATAGTGGAGTTTGGAGTGTGACTGTTTGAGGTTGTGGCAGGTGTCTTTTATACTGATAACAAGTTCAAACAGGTGCCATTAATACAGGTAACGAGTGGAGGACAGAGGAGCCTCTTAAGGAAGACGTTACAGGTCTGTCAGAGCCAGAAATCTTGCTTGTTTGTAGGTGACCAAATACTTATTTTCCACCATAATTTGCAAATTAATTAATTAAAAATCCTACAATGTGATTTTCTTGATTTTGTTTGTCATTTTGTCTGTCATAGTTGAAGTGTACCTATGATGAAAATTACAGGCCTCTCTCATCTTTTCAAGTGGGAGAACTTGCACAATTGGTGGCTGACTAAATACTTTTTCCCCCACTGTATATATATCATGTGTGTCTGTCTCTATATTATATATATATCCTGTGTATCCTGTGTGACTGCTAATGCCTGTGGCAGCCAGTCTCTCTAGTGTGTTGAGACACTGTTTTGTTTCATTACACGCCCCAGATCGGTGGATCTGTGTTTTGTCAGGATGTGTGGTGCTCAGGGGAATGACAGGTAAAATCCCCTTAATGCTTAACCAGCACAGCACTACACAACACAACATACAGCACCTGCTGGCCCTCGCACTCCCTCTCTGTCTCTCCTCTCTCTGTGGAATTCCATGGTAACGGAATAGCACCGACACTCAAAAACCATTGATTTCAAAGTTTAACAATGCCTACTTTTAACAATTTATGCTGAACATTTTTCAAAAACACATTTACTGGAAATACTGTACAGATGCAAAGTTTGGTAACAGAATTTCAGTAAAATCTCCCACATTTCCAAAAACTCTGTTAAATATCAGCTTTGACATCTTTTTTGGTTATTGAACTACAGTAAGCGAAGTGGATTTACAACCGGTAACGGAATTTGCGATGACGGAATTTTCATCATGGTTCCCTTAGAAAATAAATGCATAATTATGGATAAGTATGTCATTCTCTTCACAGTGCTGTATCCTAAATAGGTACAGAAAGGTATACATATGCAATATCCTCCATTGCATGTTTGGGTATTATTCTACACACTGGTTATGATTTTAATGAGCTTTGCCCCCAATCCAACCAATCATAGACGTCTATGTTTCATAAGTTTGGACATCAAAGTACAGCACGGTAGAGTACAGTAGAGAACAACACCGCACAGTACAGTAGAGTTCAGTACATTTGTGTACTCAACTCTAGTGTGCTCTGTTGTGTACTGTTCTGAACTCTACTCTACTGAACTATACTCACATTTTCTTGACTGAACTCTGCTCTATTGTACAGTACTGCAGGGGTCTGCGTTTTTCACGTAATAAATATCTCAGTGACTTTCAATGTGGCACCGTCATAGGATGCCACCTTTCCAACAAGTCGGTTCGCCAAATGTCTGCCCTGCTAGAGCTACCCCAGTCAACTGTAAGTGTTGTTATTGTGACGTGGAAACGTCTAGGAGCAACAACAACTTAGCAGCGAAGTGATAGACCACACAAGCTCACAGAACGGAGCCGCCGAGCGCTGAAGCGCGGAGTAATGTCAGCACAACTGTTCGTCGGGAGCTTCATGAAATGGTTTTCCATGGTCGAGCAGCCGCACAAGTCTAAGATCACCATGTGCAATGCCAAGCGTTGGCTGGAGTGGTGTAAAGCTCACCGCTATTGGACTCTGGAGCAGTGGAAATGCCTTCCCTGGAGTGATGAATCACGCTTCACCATTTCACTAGTCCGACGGACAAATCTGGGTTTGGTGGATGCCAGGAGAACACTACCTGCCCGGATGCATATAGCACTAGCTGTAAAGTTTGGTGGAGGAGGAATAGTGGTCTGGGGCTGTTTTTCATGGTTCAGGCTAGGCCCATTAGTTCCAGTGAAGGAAATCTTAACGTTACAGCATACAATGACATTCTAGACAATTCTGTGCTTCAAATTTTATGGCAACAGTTTGGGGAAGGCCTTTTCCTGTTTTAGCCTGACATTGCCTCCATGCACAAAGCGAGGCCCATACAAAAATGGTTTGTCAAGATCGGTGTGGAAGAACTTGACTGTCCTGCACAGAGCCCTGACCTCAACCCCATTGAACACCTTCGGGATGAATTGGAACGCCAACTGCGAGCCAAGCCTAATCGCCAAACATCGGTGCCCGACCTCACTAATGTTCTTGTGGCTGAATGGAAGCAAGACCCCACAGCAATGTTCCAACATCTAGTGGAAAGCCTTCCCAGAAGAGTGGAGGCTGTTATAGCAGCAAAAGGGGGACCAACTCCATATTAATGCCCATGGAATGAGATGTTTGATGAGCAGGTGTCCACATACTTTTGGTCATGTTGTGTATGATGGCCATGCATCGAATTTGCAAAAAATACCTAGCTTTTTTGTTGTAAGCTAATTTGCTTGTGTGGCTGCCAGCCAAATAGAGAAATGTAAGCGTTAGTTGTCAGGGGTCTCTATATCAACATTATTGTGTTTTGAATGATGTATTTCTAATAACTTTTCAGGCTTTTTCTGGTATGTGTTTTCTAAGACCCCTTTTCCATCTGTTTGGTCAGAAATCAAAGCACTTGCTTATTCCACATTTTTAGGCTGGAAAATAGTTTTTTATATGCCTTAATCTCAAAAAAATATAGACTCTTAGCTTTCATTTGACACCAGATTTGACATGTTCCTATGGATTTCAAATGTTGGTGCTCATGGGTCCTTTTACATGGAAATGACCGTTCTCTCTCTTACTCTCTTGCTCCCCCATCTCTTTCTGACCTGATCTCTCTCTCTCTCAGTTTCTGCTGTGCCTTGACGCTGTAATTCCTGGGCCGTTGCATGGCCTTGCCTCCCCACAGGGCAGAGAGATCAGCATGGATCTTGACTTGTTCCTCAGCAGACTCACAGTGGTGTGACCCAGTTATAGCTGGAGCTCTGGGCCGCTGGTGCTCGCTGTAGGCTGGGCTGTTGACAAACACTTCTCTTCCTGTGGCTTTGCATGACTGTGTCCCTATCCAGCCTAAAATGGAGCCAGGGAAACGTCTCCCCAAAGTGCTTGTTTAGGATGAGCTTTACCTTTTAATCTCGGAGCCCAGAATTAAATCCTGCGTGTACGCTGGCCGGACTCATGGCTGGGGTAAACATTCATGAGAGACTAGCTTTACGTAGGCCAAAGTTGAACCAGTTGGAGTAGTGATACTGAACTGATCCTGAGGCAGAGCCTAGAGACAGTAACTCTAAACTTTCATCAGAGCCCAAAAGTGAGTTTTCGGTCATTTCAGGACAGAAGCCCTGAACATGACTGTGTTCAGTTAAGGCCTGCCAATGTGTGTGTGTGTGTGTGTGTGTTTGTTGGTGCAATTGGCAGAATACTGCTGTGAGAGCCTGTTCTGGCTGTGAGGGCCAGGGGTCAATGAGGATGGATGTTGGGGACACATTTCGGTTCACACACACACCACAGGGCGTGGGTTGTATTAATCCCACAGAAGCTGCTTGAGTTTAGCTGTTCTCACCATTACAGGAGGCCAGTGATCTGACATATCACCAGGGAACTGCAACTGATACTAAGTAACTAATGTCTGGGACTTGGACAATGGTGTACAACCAGATAGCCTACACACAGCCCATCCCTTCCGTGGGGAAATGTCTGTTGTTATGCTCTGAGTGTGTTCACATTCAAACGCGCCTTATTCGGTTGCTGAGGATAAAGGCTGTGAGCTGTCACTGATCTGCTGCTCTGCTCACCGGCTTGTCTGCCCTCAGTGAGGGGTTAGACAAACACCCTGGTCCACCACACCACCTAATAAATACTAAGAAGACTGAATTGTCCCAAGACAACTATTTGTTTGATCAATCATATTACTCTTCTTCTGAGGATTTAAAAGATTTCGTTCACCTCTGTCTGTTCTCTGATGATAGGCCAGCAGCTACAGTTTGCTCATACCAATGACGATTATTGTAAATGTGGAAATGAATTGGTCCAAGCAAGGCAATTCTCTCCCCCTTTCTCTCGCTCTCTCTTTCTCACTGTCGTCTCTCTCTCTCTCTCTCTCTCTCTCTCTCTCTCTCTCACACCCTTTTTCTCTCTCTTTCTCTCTGTCCTTTGTCCTCAGTGTTATTCATTGTTTGGTTTTGTCCATTTATGGGGGCTTGGAGTCACACAATGGTCTCGTTATCCAACATTCTGTGGCCCAATCAAAGTACAACACTAGTTCCTCTGCCCAGGACACACACAGTCACTCCCTCAGCACAGCCACCAGAACATGTTGAGTGATTGACGATACTGTTCTCTAGTTTGTGTATGTCTGAACGTGTACACATACACCATGCTGGGGACAGAAAACACTGTTACACAGAAGGCTAAAATGGGCTAGAGACAGTAAGCCAAGGAAGGCTCTTGACTGTTTCATGCCTTTCAAAGCGACTATCTTTTAACTTCACATTGCATGTGTTCCTATTTCTTTCTCTATCCCCCCGCCTCCTCACTGCCCTGCTTGATATCCTCCTCCTGCCTGTACCTGTACCTGAGCCTGGCCACATCGCCACATATCTAAATAATGAGGTGTTTTGTCATGTTTACCAAGCCACAAGTATGAAGCGACTGCATACAGGAAGGACATTTGCACTTCAGTGTCTAGTCAGACATACAGTAGGCTAGTGGTAGATACAACGCATTGGGATTTGACTACAAGCCTTTCTCTCTGTTTCTGTTTTTGTCCCCGTCTCTGTCCCTGTGTTTCCATATCTGTTTCCGTTTTTGTCCCCGTCTCTGTCCCTGTGTTTCCATTTCTGTTTTTGTCCCTGTCCCTGTGTTTCCATATCTGTTTCTGTTTTTGTCCCCGTCTCTGTCCCTGTGTTTCCATTTCTGTTTTTGTCCCCATCTCTGTCCCTGTGTTTCCATATCTGTTTCTGTTTTTGTCCCCGTCTCTGTCCCTGTGTTTCCATTTCTGTTTTTGTCCCCGTCTCTGTCCCTGTGTTTCCATATCTGTTTCTGTGATTTGTTTTGTAATTTGGTGTATCTGTGTCTCGTCTCTGTCGGTCTCTGTGTCTTGGCCCCATCTCTCTCTGTCTCTGTGTCTTGGCCCTGTGTCTGTCTGTCTGTCTGTCTGTCTGTCTGTCTGTCTGTCTGTCTGTCTGTCTGTCTGTCTGTCTGCGTCTTGGCCCTGTCTCTGTCTGTCTCTGTGTCTTGGCCCCATCTCTCTCTCTGTCTGTCTTGTCTGTCTCTGTGTCTTGTCCCCGTCTCTGTCTGTCTCTGTGTCTTTTCCCCGTCTCTGTCTGTCTCTGTGTCTTGTCCCCGTCTGTCTCTGTCTTGTCCCCGCCTCTTTCTCTGTCTGTCTCTGTCTTGTCCCCGCCTCTCTCTCTGTCTGTCTCTGTCTTGTCCCCGCCTGTCTGTCTCTGTCTTGTCCCCGTCTCTCTCTGTCTCTCTCTGTCTTGTCCCCGTCTCTCTCTCTCTGTCTGTCTGTCTCTGTCTTGTCCCCGTCTCTCTCTCTCTGTCTGTCTGTCTCTGTCTTGTCCCCGTCTCTCTCTCTCTGTCTGTCTTGTCTGTCTCTGTGTCTTGTCCCCGTCTCTGTCTGTCTCTGTGTCTTGGCCCCGTCTCTCTCTGTCTGTCTTGTCCCCGTCTCTCTCTGTCTGTCTCTGTCTTGTCCCCGCCTCTCTCTCTGTCTGTCTCTGTCTTGTCCCCACCTCTCTCTCTGTCTGTCTCTGTCTTGTCCCCGCCTGTCTGTCTCTGTCTGTCTCTGTCTTGTCCCCGCCTGTCTGTCTCTGTCTTGTCCCCGTCTCTCTATCTGTCTGTCTCTGTCTTGTCCCCGTCTCTCTCTCTCTGTCTTGTCCCCGTCTCTCTCTCTCTGTCTGTCTGTCTCTGTCTTGTCCCCGTCTCTCTGTCTGTCTCTCTGGGTGTCCCCCTACAGGACTCAGGCAGAGATGGCCCATACATGTCGTGGCACTATCAACCTGGCCACAGCCCATATCGACACGGAGGACGCCTGTAACATTGTCCTGAGCAGCGGCGGTCGCACCTACCACCTGAAGGCCAGCACTGAGGTGGAGCGCCAGAGATGGGTCACAGCGCTGGAGCTGGCCAAGGCTAAAGCCATCCGCATGATGAACGACCAGTCTGGTAAGAAGACGTGTTGTTTAATAATGTTACGCTGATTTAATATAAAGGGACTTCCCGCTGTGAGTCCTGTATTTGGATTTCATTATTTAGACCATCATTGTGAAAGAGAGTTTACTTTCAATTTGTTTAACTAGGCAAGTCAGTTAAGAACAAATTCTTATTTACAATGACAGCCTACCCCGGCCAAACCCTCCCCTAACAACTCTGGGCCCATTGTGAGCTGCCCTAAGGGACTCACAGCCGGTTGTGATACAGCCTGGGATCGAACCAGGGTCTGTAGAGACACCTCTAGCACTGCAATGCCGTGCCTTAGACCGCTTCGCCACTCGGGAGTCCTATCAGGCTAAATAAAGGTGGAGTTGATAGATTACTTTGCAGAGGAATGGGAGAAGGAGGTTATATCATTGTTTACAGAGAGTGGGTTCCCGTATTGTGTCTTGTTGACAGGTATGTTAGTTTAGTTGAACTAATTCGCAGTAGGTAAAAGGTATGTCACTCACTTTATGGTCCAGCATGTTCAGAATGTCACTCTGTCCGGACAGACGGGCTGTGCTCTGGTCTCCAGTGTCTACTGGTTTTTGTGCCGGACGTTTTGGTCAACAATCTTACTAGAAAACTCTTTGGGGTCTCCATTGTGGCCAGATGGGGGCAGTGTGGTCCTCTCTCTCAATAAGGAGGTTGGAACATGGAAGACAGACTACTACTGTATGCTGCTACCGTTACCGTGAGAACCAGCCGCTCATTCAGTCTCTTGACAACAGAACTCTCTCCTTTCCAAAAGGACTCATTCTTGTTGCTTGTGATTGGTGTCTGTGGTCAAAAGGCTGTGGGAAAAGCCTGGGAGGGCCTTTCTTCTTCACGTTTAAACATGACTGGCAGTAGCCCAACCCCTGCCTGCTCTAGTCTAGTCTACTAACTACAGTACACAGTGTCCCTAGAAAGACAGGCTATATATTCCCCTGACCTCCATTTTAAAGTCAGCTCTCTAATTTTAGAGTGATTGCGTGAAGGGAAGGAGGGAGGGAGAGCGAGAATACAACTTATCACTCACAATTAGACAGGCACAGTTTTAACTGTGTTTTGTGTATTTACAACATTAGTTTGTGTAGCCAGCCCTGTGTGTTTGTGTAGCCAGCCCTGTGTGTTTGTGTAGCCAGCCCTGTGTGTTTGTGTAGCCAGCCCTGTGTGTTTGTGTAGCCAGCCCTGTGTGTTTGTGTAGCCAGCCCTGTGTGTTTGTGTAGCCAGCCCTGTGTGTTTGTGTAGCCAGCCCTGTGTGTTTGTGTAGCCAGCCCTGTGTGTTTGTGTAGCCAGCCCTGTGTGTTTGTGTAGCCAGCCCTGTGTGTTTGTGTAGCCAGCCCTGTGTGTTTGTGTAGCCAGCCCTGTGTGTTTGTGTAGCCAGCCCTGTGTGTTTGTGTAGCCAGCCCTGTGTGTTTGTATAGCCAGCCCTGTGTGTTTGTGTAGCCAGCCCTGTGTGTTTGTGTAGCCAGCCCTGTGTGTTTGTGTAGCCAGCCCTGTGTGTTTGTGTAGCCAGCCCTGTGTGTTTGTGTAGCCAGCCCTGTGTGTTTGTATAGCCAGCCCTGTGTGTTTGTGTAGCCAGCCCTGTGTGTTTGTGTAGCCAGCCCTGTGTGTTTGTGTAGCCAGCCCTGTGTGTTTGTATAGCCAGCCCTGTGTGTTTGTATAGCCAGCCCTGTGTGTTTGTGTAGCCAGCCCTGTGTGTTTGTGTAGCCAGCCCTGTGTGTTTGTGTAGCCAGCCCTGTGTGTTTGTGTAGCCAGCCCTGTGTGTTTGTGTAGCCAGCCCTGTGTGTTTGTATAGCCAGCCCTGTGTGTTTGTATAGCCAGCCCTGTGTGTTTGTGTAGCCAGCCCTGTGTGTTTGTGTAGCCAGCCCTGTGTGTTTGTGTAGCCAGCCCTGTGTGTTTGTGTAGCCAGCCCTGTGTGTTTGTGTAGCCAGCCCTGTGTGTTTGTGTAGCCAGCCCTGTGTGTTTGTGTAGCCAGCCCTGTGTGTTTGTATAGCCAGCCCTGTGTGTTTGTATAGCCAGCCCTGTGTGTTTGTGTAGCCAGCCCTGTGTGTTTGTGTAGCCAGCCCTGTGTGTTTGTGTAGCAAGCCCTGTGTGTTTGTGTAGCCAGCCCTGTGTGTTTGTATAGCCAGCCCTGTGTGTTTGTGTAGCCAGCCCTGTGTGTTTGTGTAGCCAGCCCTGTGTGTTTGTGTAGCCAGCCCTGTGTGTTTGTGTAGCCAGCCCTGTGTGTTTGTGTAGCCAGCCCTGTGTGTTTGTGTAGCCAGCCCTGTGTGTTTGTATAGCCAGCCCTGTGTGTTTGTGTAGCCAGCCCTGTGTGTTTGTATAGCCAGCCCTGTGTGTTTGTGTAGCCAGCCCTGTGTGTTTGTATAGCCAGCCCTGTGTGTTTGTGTAGCCAGCCCTGTGTGTTTGTGTAGCCAGCCCTGTGTGTTTGTGTAGCCAGCCCTGTGTGTTTGTATAGCCAGCCCTGTGTTTGTGTAGCCAGCCCTGTGTGTTTGTGTAGCCAGCCCTGTGTGTTGGTGTAGCCAGCCCTGTGTGCTTGTGTAGCCAGCCCTGTGTGTTTGTGTAGCCAGCCCTGTGTGTTTGTGTAGCCAGCCCTGTGTGTTTGTGTAGCCAGCCCTGTGTGTTTGTGTAGCCAGCCCTGTGTGTTTGTGTAGCCAGCCCTGTGTGTTTGTGTAGCCAGCCCTGTGTGTTTGTGTAGCCAGCCCTGTGTGTTTGTGTAGCCAGCCCTGTGTGTTTGTGTAGCCAGCCCTGTGTGTTTGTGTAGCAAGCCCTGTGTGTTTGTGTAGCCAGCCCTGTGTGTTTGTATAGCCAGCCCTGTGTGTTTGTGTAGCCAGCCCTGTGTGTTTGTGTAGCCAGCCCTGTGTGTTTGTGTAGCCAGCCCTGTGTGTTTGTGTAGCCAGCCCTGTGTGTTTGTGTAGCCAGCCCTGTGTGTTTGTGTAGCCAGCCCTGTGTGTTTGTATAGCCAGCCCTGTGTGTTTGTGTAGCCAGCCCTGTGTGTTTGTATAGCCAGCCCTGTGTGTTTGTGTAGCCAGCCCTGTGTGTTTGTATAGCCAGCCCTGTGTGTTTGTGTAGCCAGCCCTGTGTGTTTGTGTAGCCAGCCCTGTGTGTTTGTGTAGCCAGCCCTGTGTGTTTGTATAGCCAGCCCTGTGTTTGTGTAGCCAGCCCTGTGTGTTTGTGTAGCCAGCCCTGTGTGTTTGTGTAGCCAGCCCTGTGTGCTTGTGTAGCCAGCCCTGTGTGTTTGTGTAGCCAGCCCTGTGTGTTTGTGTAGCCAGCCCTGTGTGTTTGTGTAGCCAGCCCTGTGTGTTTGTGTAGCCAGCCCTGTGTGTTTGTATAGCCAGCCCTGTGTGTTTGTGTAGCCAGCCCTGTGTGTTTGTGTAGCCAGCCCTGTGTGTTTGTGTAGCCAGCCCTGTGTGTTTGTGTAGCCAGCCCTGTGTGTTTGTGTAGCCAGCCCTGTGTGTTTGTGTAGCCAGCCCTGTGTGTTTGTGTAGCAAGCCCTGTGTGTTTGTGTAGCAAGCCCTGTGTGTTTGTCTCTGAGTGTGTCTATTGCATAGTGTGGGTGTTAGGTCCCCTCAGTCTCAGGTGTGGTAATGGAGCCGTCTCTGCTGTCTGTCTGTCTGTCTGTCTGTCTGTCTGAGGCTGAGCCCAGGGTGGGTGGTGAGTACTAGACACCAACACAGCGTTCCCCTGTAGACTCATTAACCAGGCAGGAGAGGAGAGCCAGTGAAACTCGGCGTTCCCGCGACACACATACACTTAGAAAAAAGGGATCCAAAAGGGTTCTTCGGCTGTCCCTAGGAGAACCCTTTTTGGTTCCAGGAGAACCCTTTTTAGTTCCAGGAAGAACCCTTTTTGGTTCCAGGTAGAATCCTTTTTGGTTCCAGGTTGAACCCTTTTGGGCTCCATGTAGAACCATCTGTAGAAAGGGTTCTACATGGAACCCTACAGGGTTCTACCTGCAACCAAAAAGGGTTATTCAGAGGGTTCTCCTATGGGAAAGCCAGAGAACCCTTTAAGGTTCTAGATATCACCTTTTTTTCTTAGAGTGCACAAACATACACACATAGATAGAGACTCATACACAGATATAAAATCAGTGGTCAGTTTATTAGGTACACCCATTTAGTACTGGGCCGGACCCCCCTTTGCCTCCAGAACAGCCTGAACTCTTCGGGGCATAGAAACGTTAGTATCAAGGGACCTAAGGTGTGGCAGTAAGATATTCCTCATGCCATTACACCACCACCACCAGCCTGTACCGTTGACACCAGGAAGGATGGACTCATGCTGCTTATGCCAAATCCTGACTCTGCCATCAGCATGACTCAACAGGAACCGGGATTCATTGGACGAGGCAATATTTTTTCACTCCTCAATATTGTCCAGTGTTGGTGATTGTGTGCCCACTGGATCAGCTTCTTCTTGTTTTTAGCTGATAGGAGTGGAACCCAGGTCGCCTGTTGCAATAGCCTATCCGTGACCAGGACCGACAAGTTGTGCGCTCCGAGATGCCGTTCTGCACACCACTGTTGAACTGCACCGGTACTTGCCTGTTTGTGGCCCGCCTGTTAGCTTGCACAATTCTTGCCATTCTCCTTCGACCTCTCATCAACGAGCGGTTTTCGCCCACAGAACTGCCACTGACCGGATGGTTTTTGTTTGTAGCACCATTCTCGGTAAACCCTAGACACTGTTCAAGTTCAGTCAGGAAGGCTGGTCTGATTGGCTTGTCACTTTTAAGTCATTTTTTTTATTTTTTACATTTGGATATTTATAGCTACTTTTTAAGTAAATACCTGCAGTCAACTTGTGCAATACGTTAGGAGATAAAGAAGATTGCCTTCTTCATTTCCCCTGTCAAATAATGTTTCATTATGAAGATTACCTCTAGTCCCCAGTCACTTGGTGTTTGTTTACAAGCACATAACGTTGAGAGACCTGAGTCTTGAAAGTCACTCACTGTTGTGCAGCACGCGCCAGGCAATCTAGTTACAGATTGGAATTCACAACTAAATGTTTGCCAGCTAGATAGCTTATAACTATTAACTGTTTAAAATGTGCTAAATGTTCTGCAGTAGTGCATTGGTTTGCTAATTTAGTAGCTAGTTAGCTATCTAGCTAAATGGTTAGCTTCTTCCAAAATCAAGTTTGGCTTGGTAAACGCAGAGAATCCCCTCCTGGATCAAGAGCCTTGCTCTCTAATATCATTGTGTGTGCAGCAAACTGAGTAGCATTTTTTAGTTACTTGTGTAACTTTATGAGCTGGGATATCTATCATGCAAATATATTAGATCAGAGACTGTGTCAAATGTTCGCAACGCTCTCATTAGCATTTAGTTAGCATTCTCTATGGGATTTCACATGTACTTGTTAGCATGATGGTCCTTCAGATTACAAAGGCTCAGTGGTGTTTGAAAATAGCGCCCCTTGTGTTCAGTGCCGGTATTACTGAATATCCTGGTATGGCACAAGGTCGGTTTGACAATCTGGATACTGCCCAAGCCTAGTAGTGTTTATAGCGTTACCTCATTAGCACAGCAGGTTCTAATGTTACCTCATCAGTATAGCAGGTATTTATATGGAAGTGTCATAATGTTACCTCATCAGCATAGCATCAAGTCTCTCCTCCTCCTGTACTATTAACAAGCATGCGGAATGTCAATCACCTATTAACTTCAGCCTATGAGCATTGCACACTAAGGAAATTCCACCACGCTTGTTGATTAAACTAAGGGCTCACTCGTGCAATAAACACTTCCCTTTCTTTCAACCAATGGGCATGAATCTAGGAGAGTATTTATATGTCAACTCAAACCTTGTGTCTCCCACTTGCTGTTTTGTAGCAACAGTCTTCCACTGACTTTCCACCTCCCCACCAACTGAAGGCCCGTCATTGGATCCTCGTTCTCCCAGCGGGAGGGTTTCGATGCCAGCTGCCTAGCATAGGGTAACCTGTCATCAGCATCTGGTTCTGAGGAGCATTCCTTGGGGACGAGGCCTACCCCAAACTATTCAATAATATTCCAGATTATATTCTGTCTCTGTTGTCATTCAGTTAAGCCTGTCGTACTGCTTTGCTTTATCTTGGTCAGGTCGCAGTTGTAAATGAGAACTTGTTCTCAAATGGCCTACCTGGTTAAATAAAGGTGAAATACATTTTTAAAAGTACTTGATTGAAATATAGAGACACAGAGACAATGGAGTTGGCTAGATTGATGTTGATCCACTCGACCCTGGAGTAGATTGATACAGAAGGAGGCGAGATGGGGGTGTGGATCAGTTTGTGTTGAGCTTTTATAATGTCCTTGAGACAGCCTTTCCTTTTAGAAGAGCAGTGTGCTAGACAGTTAGCCAGATGCACACTCAGACTCAGGAAATTCATAGTGAACCAGGACTGAGGAGACGGCCAATGCCAGTACTGAGGAGACGGCCAATGCCAGTACTGAGGAGAGGGCCAATGCCAGCACTGAGGAGAGGGCCAATGCCAGTACTGAGGAGAGGGCCAATGCCAGTACTGAGGAGAGGGCCAATGCCAGTACTGAGGAGAGGGCCAATGCCAGCACTGAGGAGAGGGCCAATGCCAGCACTGAGGAGAGGGCCAATGCCAGTACTGAGGAGAGGGCCAATGCCAGTACTGAGGAGAGGGCCAATGCCAGTACTGAGGAGAGGGCCAATGCCAGTACTGAGGAGAGGGCCAATGCCAGCACTGAGGAGAGGGCCAATGCCAGCACTGAGGAGAGGGCCAATGCCAGTACTGAGGAGAGGGCCAATGCCAGTACTGAGGAGAGGGCCAATGCCAGTACTGAGGAGAGGGCCAATGCCAGTACTGAGGAGAGGGCCAATGCCAGTACTGAGGAGAGGGCCAATGCCAGTACTGAGGAGAGGGCCAATGCCAGTACGGAGGAGAGGGCCAATGCCAGTACGGAGGAGAGGGCCAATGCCAGTACTGAGGAGAGGGCCAATGCCAGTACTGGGGAGAGGGCCAATGCCAGCACTGAGGAGAGGGCCAATGCCAGCACGGAGGAGAGGGCCAATGCCAGTACTGAGGAGAGGGCCAATGCCAGTACTGAGGAGAGGGCCAATGCCAGTACTGAGGAGAGGGCCAATGCCAGCACTGAGGAGAGGGCCAATGCCAGCACTGAGGAGAGGGCCAATGCCAGCACTGAGGAGAGGGCCAATGCCAGTACTGAGGACAGGACCAATGCCAGTACTGAGGAGAGGACCAATGCCAGTACTGAGGACAGGGCCAATGCCAGTAGGTGAAGGGTGCCCTTCATAGCACTAAATGGGATATTGTAGCCTGTGTTGAGTATGGTAGATGTTTATCTCCTCAGGGGGACTATGCAGTAGAGCTGGGACGATAAACCGGAAATTATCGATACCGACCATTTATTGACTAATATCAATAATAATGATAAGTAGCCTAAGGAGGAATGTAAGGTTTAAAATGTAAAAAAGCCTCCTAATATGGGCTATTGCTAATGGAACAATAATACCCCCTTACCTTTAAATGAGCCATGAACACAACCAGTCATGTTTTCATCTGATTGTCAAACAAATCACTTAAAAAACTAAGTTACCTTTGCACGTTCATTCAAAATAATTCCAGCATCTGAACAGTGCACTGTGCACTGTGCACCCGCCAACTTACCTTACATGCCATACTCTTTTTGGCCAGACAGCATCAGATCCAGATCAACCTACAGCAGCACCTGTGTTTTTAAAAGATTATTTCTCTTTCTTTCTCTGCGTCAATGCTGCAGCTTAATTTCAATTGTCACGTTTCCAATCATATCACAAGAAAGTGGAGAATGGGGGTGCCTTAAGCGGAGACATTATATAAAAACATATTACTAGTATAAAATATGTATTCTATGCCCAACTCACGAGGCCACTTGATGATCTGAGGCCTAAGGCAATTGCCTCTTCTGCATAATGGTAAGTCCACTACTGGTAGTAATACTGTGTGTGTGTGTGTGTGTGTGTGTGTGTAAGCATGCAACGTGTGTGTGTAAGCATGCAACGTGTGTGCGTGTTTGTATAGTTCTCTCCCCAACTCCCATACGCCTCACTGCCTCTAGAAGGATGAGTTAACACAAAGACCTGAGGGCCACAGAGACACACACACAACCATGGAGGAGTAAATGTACTATCTCAGTGTGTGGGAATGAGTAACCGTCTGTGCTTTAGAGAGAGAGAGTTGTTTCTCAACGGTAAATTCAAGACGTGTCAGGTGAAAGTATTAGGTCATTAGCTGCTCTAAGAACGTCATGTTGTGTGTCTGACTCTACAGGGCAGGAATGTTTTCTTCCTTCACACACCTCTCTCTGTGTCCCAGTGCTGCTGTTTGTCACCTCCTCTCCATCTCCTGCCAATCTCCTGAGGGGGAAGGAGCTAATGCTTAAATACACCACACAAACACACACAAAACACACCACAACACACACACACATACACACATAAAACACACCACAAAACACACCACAACACACACACACACACACACACATAAAACACACCACAACACACACACACACACACACCACACACACACACACCACCACCACACACACACACACACACACACACACACGCCTACCTCCAATAGTGTGTGTGGATCCATATACCATTGAGCTATGATCATGGACAGACTCACAGGACCACAGTAGCTCCTAACTGAAGTCAATTTAACTGAAGTCAATTCCTCTTTTCCACTTGATTAATCTGTAATTAGTGACAGAGCTGCTTTTCTTTCTTCATTAATGGAGTCATGTTTGCCGTGGTTGAACAGCACTAATCCTCTAGAGGTACAACTGGCTGTTACGGCTAATAAATCTCTGTGTTATGTAAGCAGCCAGCAGGGGACAGTGTTTCTCCTCATACAGCCCCAACTCAATGCATTTCTCATTTGGTTTGTTAACCAATATGAATTCAATGAGAAATACAGTAAAGAAAATAGTAAAACAATGATAAACCAGGTTAAATAAAACATGTAGGAGAAATTGGGCAGTATAGCAGTGGGTCATGGTAAATGGAATATTGCTATATGATAAAGGTGGTTCGAGCCCTGAATGCTGATCGGCTGACAGCCGTGGTATATCAGACCGTATACCACAGGTATGACAAAACATTTGATTTGCACTGCTCTAATTACGTTGGTAACCAGTTTATAATAGCAATAAGGCACCTCTGGGGTTTGTGGTATATGGCCAATATACCACGGCTAAGGGCTGTGTCCAGGCATTCTGCATTGCGTCGTGAATAAGAACAGCCTTTAGCCGGCTGTATATTGGCCATATACCACACCCCCTCAGGCCTTATAGATTAAATATATGGTATAATACTGTGTTAAATGGAAATTCCGAGCAGAGCTGTGACATCAGAGCAGCTCCTGGCCAGGTGTCTTCCTTCCTGTGTCTTTCCATGCAGCTCCTTCAGTCCTCTCCTCACTGCTGGATTAGAGTTGCTGTATTAGACTAATGGAGGAGCTGCCGGGAGGAGACAATCGATTGGCCTGGTTTAGGTGGAGGGGAACAGGAACAGGAACAGTCAGGTGACAGACACACAGAGGAGGATCTCCCTCCATGGATGCATCCCAAATGGCACACTATTCCCTATAGTTCCCATATAGGTCTCCGGTAAAAATAATATACTATATTGCAAATAGGATGCGATTTGGATCGCACCCTCTCCCTCCATGTGTGCTCTGTCCAGCTCAATGTGGGAACAGAGTTATGTGCCTCTCAGTGGATCACAGTGAAGGCCATGGCAATGCATTGATCTGACTGGCTAAACGGAGATGCTCGATACACTATGTCGATACGCTATGTCGATCAATACTGGACACAAGTCTTCTGTATGTGAATAGGCTGTGGTGCTGTTGTGTGTGATTTTTTTATTTTTTATCCATTTGGTGATGTGTGTGTGAGCATTTGTTTTTTTGCAGTTGCCGGTGTGTGAGAGATATAAGCTGGTGGAGTTAGTGAGTGATTGATGTATTGAAGCTGGTGGCTGAACTTTATGGGATGACTCTGTCCCTACCTCCCATGGCTATCACTGTCCACACCACTGTTTATCTACACCCCTTGTCTGTTAGAACGGTCCCATGAGATGCGAAGCATCCATCCACGCCACCCCCCCTTCACATACTCCCATAGTCCCACCATCTCTATGCTCACTCCCTCCCTACCTCGCACCACAGTACAGTAGGCTACTTCCCTCTTTCTCCCTTCTTGCTTTCATCTCCTCTCCCCCACCCCACCCACTGAGGAGGCTGGGTGGGTGGGTAGAAGTGTATGGTAATTCTCTGTCCATGGTCCTGAAACTTAGAGCGTATCGAAGGGATCAGTATTGGGATTGATTAGGAAAGCCTGTTGGAACATGCCTCACTGGTTCCCTTTGCTTTACCCCTCTCTCTCTTTCTCCCTTTCCCTCCTCTCTTCACTCCCTCCCCGGTCTCCTCTCCCCGACCGTCTCCCTGCATTCTTTCCTCCAATTCGCTCTTTCACTCTCGCTTGCTTGCTCCCTCCCTCCCTCCCTCCCTCCCTCCCTCCCTCCCTCCCTCCCTCCCTCCCTCCCTCCCTCCCTCCCTCCCTCCCTCCCTCCCTCCCTCCCTCCCTCCCTCCCTCCCTCCCTCCCTCCCTCCCTCCCTCCCTCTCTGTTTGTCTTGTTTGCGCTCTCTCTCTCTCTCTCTCTCTCTCTCTCTCTCTCTCTCTCTCTCTCTCTCTCTCTCTCTCTCCCACTCTCGTTCTTTCTCAGTAAGTGGTTTACTGGGAATCTCACTCCGAGGCGCTCAGTCCTGAATGGAATCACCTTCTTATGCCTTTTCCAAATCATACTCCGTACATCTTCCCAATTATCCCATTCCTAAATAATTCCTTTCTCCCGCATGGACTGGACTGGACAGAGAAAAAGGCAAGAGCAGGAATTCAAGCACATTTAAACCTGTGAGTAAGTATAGCTTTCTCTTCATTCAACTCATGCTCAGAGGGATAAAGGCTTGAGGAATAGTTGGGGTTAGTTGTTCATTTGTGTAAGAGTGCTGAGTACTGCTGCTATTCAACTGTCTCAACATGCACAGGCTTCATTCATACACTAAACGAATGAACCTGAGTTCTGCTGCCAGTTTTTGTTACGATGTTGAAATGCCAGAAAAACTAGTTGCTGTACCTGCGCCAAAACTCCAGTAGTTTTCCTTATAAATCAAATCAAAGTTTATTTGTTACATACACAGTTTACAACAGCTATAAAAGATGCAGTGAAATGCTAAGCTTGTTCTCCATCTTTTTAAATGATGAGACAACGTGCTTTTAACACTTTTATTCCTATGACTGATCAGAGCTAGTTTTCTCATGGCTCTCTCTTGTCCATATGCAGCAGACATGGGGAACAATACGTTTGGAATGTCGTATCATAGTATCGAAATGCAATACATAGACTCGTGAGATCGCAAGACATATTGAATCGGCACATAAGTATTGCGATAATAACATATTGTGAGGTCCCTGGCAATTCCCAGCCCTAGTACCAGCTAGCATGTTTGTCTCCTTGGAAGCTGTGGGAACGTACGTTTATGGTATCCCATTGGTTCTGGGAACAAAGCCATACGTTTCCTGACCCGTAAAACTGAATGTTTTTTTAACATTCTGAGAACAGAACTGAACATTTTTGCCTGTATGGGAACGTAAATTTTTAGGTTGCAGGAAGATTGTGAGAACATAGTTCCCTGAAAGTTTTATTAACATTCTGAGAACATGTTTCAATGAAACATCTAATATCACTGCTAGCTAAGTTGAACTGTTTTGAACTCCAAGCATGTTCTTTGAATGTTAATAACCTTTTATTGTGGTTCTTATGGGAAGTTTTCTTAATGATCTGAGAACATGACTTTAAATAGAACCATGAGGAAACCTGTAGGAAATGTTATGCTGAAGTGCTAAAATTCCCACCTAAGAAACATATGGTTCTCAGAACGTTGTGTGCTATCTGGGTATCCTGCACCATTCCCAGAATGTTGTGGAAAGGTTGTATGTAAAATAACCATAGGACAACCATGCTCTCACCAAGCTCTAAGAAACATATGGTTCTCAGAACGTTATGTGCTAGCTAGCTTGTGTATGTATGTAAATGAGAGAAGAACAATTAACATACATTTGATCAATATCTGTGTTTGAGTGTTGTGTGTATTGTGCTCCATTTTGTAACTCAGTGCTTTATTTCAGCTTGTTTCATAAGTGTGTGTGTATCAGTATGATTATGTTGTGTCTAATCCGTTTAGTTTGTAGGCTTGGGCAGAGACGCACACACCGGCATGTGTGTGGATCCATGCTTGGAAACGTGGGTGTTTTGTATGCTGGAATAGTGGCCTCGTTGTTTTAACTGATCTCTTGGGACAACTGCATGCCTCACCACCACACCTCACCCCTCCCTTTCTCTCCATCTTTTCCTGTTCTCAGCTGTCTCAGTGCTGTAGGGAGGGTGTCTGTCTGTGAGTTTGAAGCTGTGCTGTCACATACTGAGTCTGACCTTCCTGAACCAACACATTCCCCAGAAGAAAGCACAGAACTCCCGGACCCACTGCACTTACATGCCAACCTCTCTCTCTCTCGCTCTCTCTCTCTCTCTCTCTCTCTCCTCCCTCTCTATCACCTCCTCCCTGACCTCACTCTCCCATCTCTCTCTCCATCACCTCCTCCCTGACCTCTCTCTCCATTTTTCTCTTTCCTCCCTCTCTTCCCTCTTTCTTTCCTACCCCCCTCCCTCCAACCCTCCCCTCTTTCCAGTCTATCAACACTTCCATCTTTCTCTCAACCTCTGCTCTTTCTCCCACTTGCATTCTTTCAAATACAGTACTTCTCTTTCCCTTTCCTGCTCAATATCTTTGTTTTTCAACCCCCCCCCCCCCCCCTCTCTCTCTCGCACTCTCTTTCCTATCCCATTCAGAGGTGACACAGGGCAGACAGTGTCCCAGATATTTAGCACCAGTGGTTTGAATGGTCTTTAAATATGCCCCATTGGGGGAAAGAGCTGCCTGGACTGGACAATGATGGCATTCCAGTCCCTCCCTTATCACGTAGGCTGTCACTGTATTCGTTGTCTGAAGAAGAGGAATCATCGGACCAAAGCGAAGCGTGGTAAGTGTTCATGCTTTGTTAATTAAAACTGAACACTATAACAAAGGGAAATAACCGAAACAGTCCTGAAAGTTGCAAAACACTAAACAGAAATGAACTACCCACAAAAACCCAGTGGGAAAAAGCTACCTAAGTATGGTTCCCAGTCAGAGACAACGATAGACAGCTGTCCCTGATTGTGAACCATACCCTGCCAAAACAAAGAAATACAAAAACATAGAAAAAGGAACATAGGATGCCCACCCAAATCACACCTTGACCAAACCAAAATAGAGACATAAAAAGCTCTAAGGTCAGGGCGTGACAGTACCCCCCCCCCCCCCCCTCCCCCCACCCCCCAAAGGTGCAGACTCCGGCCGCAAAACTTGAACCTATAGGGGAGGGTCTGGGTGGACATTTCTCCGCGGTGGCGGCTCTGGTGAGGGACGTAGACCCCGCTCCACCTCTGGCTTGGTCCACTTAGGTGGCGCCTCTAGAGTGGGGACCCTCACCGCCGACCCCAGACTGGGGACCCTCGTAGCTGGCCCCGGACTGGGGACCCTCGTAGCGGGCCTCGGACTGGGGACCCTCGTAGAGAGCCCCGGACTGAAGGCCGCCCCTGGAAGCTCCGGACTGAAGGGCGCCTCTGGAAGCCCCGGACTGAAGGGTGCCCCTGGAGGCCCCGGACTGAAGGGCGCCCCTAGAAGCTCCGGACTGAAGGGCGCCCCTGGAAGCTCCGGACTGAAGGGCGCCTCTGGAAGCTCCGGACTGAAGGGCACCTCTGGAGGCTCCGGACTGAAGGGCGCCTCTGGAGGCTCCGGACTGAAGGGCACGTCTGGAGGCTCCGGACTGAAGGGCGACACTGGAGGCTCCGGACTGGAGGGCGACTCTGGAGGGGGGAGACGCAGAGACAGCCTGGTGCGTGGGGCTGCCACAGGGCCCACCAGGCTGGGGAGACCTACAGGAGGCCTGGTGCTTGGAGGAGGCACCGGATGAACCGGGCTGTGGGGTAGCACTGGAGCTCTGGTGCGCAGCCTTGGCACCACTCCTCCAGGCTGAATGCCCACTTTAGCCCGGCCCCTCCAGAGTGCAGGCACAGGTCGAACCGGGCTGTGGGGGAGCACTGGAGATCTGGTGCTTAACACTCGCACCTCTCCATTAGGCTCAATGCCCACATTCGCGCAGGCATAGGACGAACTGAACCCTCTCAGTGCCCCCGAGACACAGTACGAGACACAGTACTGCGCCCCGGAGACCAAACGTGCTGAGCTGGCACAATCCGCCCTGGCTGGATGCCCACTCTCGCATGGCACTTGCGGGGGGCTGGCATATAGCGCTCCGGGCTATGAGCGCGCACTGGAGACACCGTGCACTTCACCGGAAAACACGGTGCCTGACCAGTACCATGCTGCCTCCGGTAAGCACAAGGAGTTGGCTCAGGTTTATTTCCGGACTCCGCCAATCTCCCCATGTGCCTCTCGTGCCTGCTGCGCTGCCTCGCCTCATATCGCCGCCTCTCAGCTTTAGCTGCCTCTAATTCTTCCTACGGGCGGCGATATTCCCCAGCCTGTCTCCAGGGTCCCTGTCTGTCCAATATCTCCTCCCAAGTCCAGGAGTCCTGAACCCTCTGCTCCTCGTTACCACGCTGCTTGGTCCGTTTGTGGTGGGTAGTTCTGTCACAGTATTCGTCATCTGAAGAAGAGGAATCATCGGACCAAAGTGCATCGTGATAAGTGTTCATGCTTTCTATATTAAAACTGAACACTATAACAAAATAACAAAGGGAAATAACCGAAACAGTCCCGAAAGGTGCAAAACACTAAACAGAAATGAACTACCCACAAAAACCCTGTGGGAAAAAGCTACTTAAGTATGGTTCCCAATCAGAGACAACGATAGACAGCTGTCCCTGATTGAGAACCATAACCGGCCAAAACAAAGAAATACAAAAATATACAAGAACATAGAATGCCCACCCAAATCACACCCTGACCAAACCAAAATAGAGACATAAAAAGCTCTAAGGTCAGGGCGTTACATAGGCACAGGGCTGGAGCCAATACTCATACATACAAGAGACACTATATGACTCTTTCTATTCCTGTTCCATTTTACACGGATGTGCATTAGAGAGAACGGGGGGGGGGGGGGGATGTTATCTAAGCATTGTGCGTTCTGTGTGCTGTGTATCAGTCTTACTGAATAAGACAACCACAACCAATTTATGGTTTAATGGCTCCGGTAACTATGTTAATCACTGCACAAACTGCCAGGGAACAATGTGTGTATTTGTTTAGGCACAGTAACGTTACAGCATTCAGTACACTGGTGATATTGTGTGGGGCTTTTCTGTACTGGGATTAGTGTCTTCTGTATGGATTGAGGGTGTCCAATGAGGATCTGTATGCTGCTGCATGAAAGACAAATCCATTGGGATGCAGATGAGGGTTTTGTGACCCAGCCAAAACACACACACACACACACACACACACACACACACACACACACACACACACACACACACACACACACACATACATATATATATACTTATTTACCTTGGAGAAGAGGATTCTCAGTTTCTGGTGGGAAGAAGTGTTTTTTTTTTCTTAAAACAGTTAAACTTCTAAACTCCTTAAACTTTGGGTGATGACAGACAGTTGTTGTTTTGGGGTATTCTGATTTGCTCCGGTTTCCTTCCTAATTGGATTGCTGTCCCGTGGTTTATCTAGATCAGTTGTCATCTGCAGCTGATTACCCCCCCCCCCCCCCCTCCCTCTACCCTCAGCAGCCTAGGAGCATGTGTTACACACTGGAACTGTGCATGCTTTAATCAGTGGCAGATCACTGTGGCAGTTCACTGTGGCAGTTCACTGTGGCAGTTCACTGCCACGCTCAAATGGATGATGAGAAGGGAGTGCGGGTGATAAGGAAACAGGTTGGTGTGTGTACTTGCGTGTATTTAATGTTCATGTGAAAATTATATAGTCTTGTTTGCCTCGTTTGGTAAGTGCGGAATTGTGAAATTGCCAGGAGTTCAACAGCTTTTCTTTGTAAAATAACACATTTTGAGTGCTGTGCTGCAGATCTGAGTGAGTTTACTGGTCCAGTTCACATTTATTCCCCTTGACTTTTCATCCTGTCATCTACTACAGTCCCCCCTGCCAGGTCCCACATTAGCATGGCAGGCCAGTGGCAGGGCTTGGAGCAGGCAGCTTACCCTGACCCACCTGGCAGGGGGACGGGACAGGGAGACATGGGGACGGAGGCGGGGGACGGGGGCAGGGGTGGGAGTCTGTAGGGTTCCCAAAGCGCCTCTCCTTTGTCTCCGTGGTTGGGGGCTCTGACGCTCTGTCTATCTCTGTGATTTAAGACACATCATAATGTTTCAGGTCCCTGATGTTGAAGTCTGTCTTGAGTCTTTGTCTTGTGTATTCTCACGTTCAGTAAGATCAGACAGTTGCCTATCCTGCCAGTTAGTTATTTGCTTTAAGTTACTCAGTGATTCTCTGTTTGGCTGGCTGACGATCAGCTATGTCAGTTGGGTGTTGTGCCAAGGCTGGCATTCTGGGGCTGGGGGCCATGGAGGGGTTTGATACTGATGGGAACAGCACCTTCAAATGGCACCCTGTTTCCTATATAGTGCGCTACTTTTGACCAGGGCCCATTGGCTTTGGACAAAAGTTGTGCACTATGTAGGGAATAGGGTGCCATTAGGACACAGCTGAAAGCAGCTTCATAAGGCCTGCTTTCCTTCCCCCTCACCAGAAGAGGGAAAACCTGGCACCAGGCTGACAGTGTAGACAAGGACCTGTTTTGTCCTTCTTTATGTCACCTCTCCTCACTTTCCCATAGTCCTTTCTGCTAACTGTCCTACTTCCTGTAGTCATTGTAGTACATTTTCTTCTCAGTGTGCTGCGTGGGCTTGTGTGTTTCTCAGTGTGCTGCGTGGGCTTGTGTGTTTCTCAGTGTGCTGCGTGGGCTTGTGTGTTTCTCAGTGTGCTGCGTGGGCTTGTGTGTTTCTCAGTGTGCTGCGTGGGCTTGTGTGTTTCTCAGTGTGCTGCGTGGGCTTGTGTGTTTCTCAGTGTGCTGCGTGGGCTTGTGTGTTTCTCAGTGTGCTGCGTGGGCTTGTGTGTTTCTCAGTGTGCTGCGTGGGCTTGTGTGTTTCTCAGTGTGCTGCGTGTGCTTGTGTGTTCTCAGTGTGCTTGTGTGCTTGTGTGTTTCTCAGTGTGCTTGTGTGTTTCTCAGTGTGCTTGTGTGTTTCTCAGTGTGCTTGTGTGTTTCTCAGTGTGCTTGTGTGTTTCTCAGTGTGCTTGTGTGTTTCTCAGTGTGCTTGTGTGTTTCTCAGTGGGCTGCATGTGCTTGTGTGTTTCTCAGTGTGCTGTGTGTGCTTGTGTGTTTCTCAGTGTGCTGTGTGTGCTTGTGTGTTTCTCAGTGTGCTTGTGTGTTTCTCAGTGTGCTGTGTGTGCTTGTGTGTTTCTCAGTGTGCTTGTGTGTTTCTTAGTGTGCTTGTGTGTTTCTCAGTGTGCTTGTGTGTTTCTCAGTGTGCTTGTGTGTTTCTCAGTGTGCTGTGTGTGCTTGTGTGTTTCTCAGTGGGCTTGTGTGTTTCTCAGTGGGCTTGTGTGTTTCTCAGTGGGCTTGTGTGTTTCTCAGTGTGCTGTGTGTGCTTGTGTGTTTCTTAGTGTGCTGTGTGTGCTTGTGTGTTTCTTAGTGTGCTGTGTGTGCTTGTGTGTTTCTCAGTGTGCTTGTGTGTTTCTCAGTGTGCTGTGTGTGCTTGTGTGTTTCTTAGTGTGCTGTGTGTGCTTGTGTGTTTCTCAGTGTGCTTGTGTGTTTCTTAGTGTGCTGTGTGTGCTTGTGTGTTTCTCAGTGTGCTGTGTGTTTCTCAGTGTGCTTGTGTGTTTCTCAGTGTGAAGTGTGTGCTTGTGTGTTTCTCAGTGTGCTTGTGTGTTTCTTAGTGTGCTGTGTGTGCTTGTGTGTTTCTCAGTGTGCTGTGTGTGCTTGTGTGTTTCTTAGTGTGCTGTGTGTGCTTGTGTGTTTCTTAGTGTGCTGTGTGTGCTTGTGTGTTTCTCAGTGTGCTTGTGTGTTTCTTAGTGTGCTTGTGTGTTTCTCAGTGTGCTTGTCTGTTTCTCAGTGTGCTTGTGTGTTTCTCAGTGTGCTTGTGTGTTTCTCAGTGTGCTGTGTGTTTCTCAGTGTGCTGTGTGTGCTTGTGTGTTTCTCAGTGTGCTTGTGTGTGCTTGTGTGTTTCTTAGTGTGCTGTGTGTGCTTGTGTGTTTCTTAGTGTGCTGTGTGTGCTTGTGTGTTTCTCAGTGTGCTTGTGTGTTTCTCAGTGTGCTTGTGTGTTTCTCAGTGTGCTTGTGTGTTTCTCAGTGTGCTTGTGTGTTTCTCAGTGTGCTTGTGTGTTTCTCAGTGTGCTTGTGTGTTTCTCAGTGTGCTGTGTGTTTCTCAGTGTGCTGTGTGTTTCTCAGTGTGCTGTGTGTGCTTGTGTGTTTCTCAGTGTGCTTGTGTGTTTCTCAGTGTGCTTGTGTGTTTCTCAGTGTGCTTGTGTGTTTCTGTGTTTGAGTGTGTGTGTGTGTGCATTTGTATGTGCGCTATGCGTATTCAGTAGTTGCTAGCTGGGATGACTCATGGTCCCAGTGTATTGACTGGCAGCTGTACTTGCGATGTGCTGCAAGGGGCATAAATATGAAGTGTTTTGTCAGCCTGTAATTGCCAGATCATCAAGTCGATACATTCCACCCTGCAATAAAGCAACGCCAGGCTCAGGCAGGAAGCAGTCACTCTCTGCTCCAACACTATGGTTAATTAAAGATCCTCAACTTCCTTGTGATGACTGGCTTATTATCACCATAGGAGGAGATCAACCAATAGGGAGAGGGCAGGAGGAATGGAGATCTTATTTCAGAGGTAATCATGACTGTCATTTCAGCATCAATCGAAAAAAGAACATATAGAAGATTTTTTTAAATGCGAAAAGGTTCATTTGGCTGCCACCACCATAACTACTGTCCTCTTTAAAATTGTCCATCGCCCACAGAAAGTTTCCTCCATAATTGCACAATTCTTGTTAAAACATTGCTCCCTTTTTCTCAGAGAAAAATGTTACCGCCTTTGAACTGTGACACTTCGGTGGGTCTAAAACTAATGAGCACCAAGTATTTGATTTGATTGGGGCTGTGAGGAGAAATGTCTGGGTTTTATTTCCAAACGCAGTAATTGGTCTAATGAGAATGTTATTTAACAAAGTTTAAATGTCCTCACTTCGGTTAGTCTGTGTTTCAGACCGACTGATCTAGAATGCTGTGTTCTCTGCTCTCTTGTCTGGTTTACATCACCAGGGTTCTGGCGGGGGTGAATAGGACGTAGCTATGCCGAGAGTTGCAAATCTGCAGGTGATTTACCAAAGTGACCAGAATCTTCAGTAATTTTGGTAATTAACAGAAAATCTATGGCAATCTATCGTAACGTTGGTCATTTATACTTTAATAAAACATCCATATATAGTATTCATTTTATAGTATTCAACTGCCACCAGCTTGATGACAAAACGTTGACAACAAATACATATTGACATAGTAAAATATAACAAATATATATATTTCATGCTGAAACCCTCATATTAAACACCAATGCTATTCCCTAAATTGATGGTTTATATTTCAGATAATGTTTTACAGCTTTGTCATCCTATTTTTTATTTTAAAATCTTCTTATTTAATTATTTCATAGATGTTACATGTGATATGGCCAGAGAGAACGCCTGAGATAATTACAGACACCTGTGATAAACTGAAGTACCTAGAATGCCCACTAGATGTCTTGTGATAGATTACATAAAATCCTTGAAAGATACCAAAATTCTGGTAATTTACTGGTAAACTTTGAAAGTTTCCACCTTTGCAACCCTAGCTACACCCCATTGGACTGGATGTGTTTACAGTAGGCTGACAGTAGGGTAATGCAGTATGACAACAGTGATAGTAAAGCCTAATTATGTTATTTCATTGCAGTGTGTAGGCTGCTGTCTCTTTAAGCAATGAGGCACGAGGGGGTGTGTTATATGGCCAATATACCACGGCTAAGGGCTATTCTTATGCACGACGCAATGCGGAGTGCCTGGACACAACCCTTAGCCGTGGTATATTGGCCATATACCACAAACCCCCAAGGTGCCTTTTTTGCCATTATAAACTGGTTACCAACGTAATTAGAGCACAAAAAATATTTTGTCATACCCCTTGTATACGGTCTGATATACCACGGCCGCCAGCCAATCAGCATTGAGGGCTCGAACCATCCAGTTTATAATGACCTATAAGTGACCTGACTAAAGAGATTGATCACAGGGTTGGTTGAGTTGATACACAGTGTGTGTGCTTCTGCTTATTCTGTCTGCTGGATCTTACTGTAGTGACGATGCATCATGCATGACATTCAGAGACCATTGGTACTGTGAAGTTTTCTCACACATCCACAGACACAGACCAGTGGAACCAATTTTAGCTATAGCTTTGCATTGTAACCCTTTGTTAAAGGAGATCGTTAATTATTAAGGTCAAGTGTGATGTTAATGGAGGTAGCTGGCTTTCCTCCCTGTCCTCGTGGTACAAGCCTCAGGACATGTGCGTTCTGCACACCAGAACACACTTTCTCCCCCAGCACACTGAGAGCCACCAGCACCCAACAGCAATGTCCGATCTCTCGCTGACACTATTACAGCTCTGTGTTCACAGCTCCTCTTTTCTCACTTTAGGCTGCAGAATTTCTGGCACTGTGGCCAGAAAAATAACTGTCACTTTTACATTAGTTTCTTTAATCAAGCGAATAATACTAAGAGTCCAAGCAAATACTCTATGCATTTGTGTGTGAACTCTCCCTGTTCCTACACCCCCTGTCCCTGTAACCCCTCTCCCTGTTCCTACAACCCCTGTCCCTGTAACCCCTCTCCCTGTTCCTACAACCCCCTGTCCCTGTAACCCCTCTCCCTGTTCCTACACCCCTGTCCCTGTAACCCCTCTCCCTGTTCCTACACCCCTGTCCCTGTAAGCCCTCTCCCTGTTCCTATACCCCTCTCCCTCTCCCTGTTCCTACAACCCCTGTCCCTGTAACCCCTCTCCCTCTCCCTGTTCCTACACCCCCTGATCCTGTAACCCCTCTCCCTGTTCCTATAACCCCTCTCCCTCTCCCTGTTCCTACACCCCTGTCCCTGTAACCCCTCTCCCTGTTCCTATAACCCCTCTCCCTCTCCCTGTTCCTATACCCCCTGATCCTGTAACCCCTCTCCCTGTTCCTATAACCCCTCTCCCTCTCCCTGTTCCTACACCCCCTGTCCCTGTAACCACTCTCCCTGTTCCTATAACCCCTCTCCCTCTCCCTGTTCCTACACCCCCTGTCCCTGTAACCCCTCTCCCTGTTCCTATAACCCCTCTCCCTCTCCCTGTTCCTATAACTCCTCTCCCTCTCCCTGTTCCTATAACTCCTCTCCCTCTCCCTGTTCCTATAACCCCTCTCCCTCTCCCTGATCCTATAACTCCTCTCCCTCTCCCTGTTCCTATAACCCCTCTACCTCTCCCTGTTCCTATAACCCCTCTCCCTGTTCCTATAACCCCTCTACCTCTCCCTGTTCCTATAACCCCTCTCCCTGTTCCTATAACCCCTCTCCCTGTTCCTATAACCCCTCTCCCTGTTCCTATAACCCCTCTCCCTGTCCCTATAACCCCTCTCCCTCTCCCTGTTCCTATAACTCCTCTCCCTCTCCCTGTTCCTATAACCCCTCTCCCTGTCCCTGTAACCCCTCTCCCTGTTCCTATAACCCCTCTCCCTCTCCCTGTTCCTATAACTCCTCTCCCTCTCCCTGTTCCTATAACTCCTCTCCCTCTCCCTGTTCCTATAACCCCTCTACCTCTCCCTGTTCCTATAACCCCTCTACCTCTCCCTGTTCCTATAACCCCTCTACCTCTCCCTGTTCCTATAACCCCTCTCCCTGTCCCTATAACCCCTCTCCCTCTCCCTGTTCCTATAACTCCTCTCCCCTCTCCCTGTTCCTATAACCCCTCTCCCTCTCCCTGTTCCTATAACCCCTCTCCCTGTTCCTATAACCCCTCTCCCTGTTCCTATAACTCCTCTCCCTGTCCCTATAACCCCTCTCCCTGTTCCTATAACCCCTCTCCCTGTTCCTATAACCTCTCTCCCTGTTCCTATAACCCCTCTCTCTCTCCCTGTTCCTATAACCCCTCTCCCTCTCCCTGTTCCTATAACCCCTCTCCCTGTTCCTATAACCCCTCTCCCTGTTCCTATAACCCCTCTCCCTGTCCCTATAACCCCTCTCCCTCTCCCTGTTCCTATAACCCCTCTCCCTGTTCCTATAACTCCTCTCCCTGTCCCTATAACCCCTCTCCCTCTCCCTGTTCCTATAACCCCTCTCCCTGTTCCTATAACCCCTCTCCCTGTTCCTATAACCCCTCTCCCTGTCCCTAAAACCCCTCTCCCTGTTCCTGTAACCCCTCTCCCTGTCCCTATAACCCCTCTCCCTGTTCCTGTAACCCCTCTCCCTGTTCCTATAACCTCTCTCCCTGTCCCTGTAACCCCTCTCCCTGTCCCTATAAACCCCCTCCCTGTCCCTATAACCCCCCTCACTGTCCCTATAACCCCTCTCCCTCTCACTGTCCCTATAACCCCCCCCCCGTCCCTATAACCCCCCCCCTGTCCCTATAAACCCCTCTCCCTGTCCCTATAACCCCTCTCCCTGTCCCTGTAACCCCTCTCTCTGTCCCTGTAATCCCTGTCCCTGTAACCCCCCTCTCCCTGTCCCTATAACCCCTCTCACTGTCCCTGTAACTCCTGTCCCTGTAACCCCTGTCCCTATAACCCTCTCACTGTCCCTGTAACCCCTCTCCCTGTTCCTATAACCCCTCTCCCTCTCCCTGTTCCTATAACCCCTGACCCTGTCCCTATAACCCCTCTCCCTGTCCATATAACCCCCCTCCCTGTCCCTATAACCCCTCTCCCTCTCCCTGTCCCTATAACCCATCTCCCTGTCCCTGTCCCTATAACCCCCTCCCTGTCCCCGTCCCTATAACCCCCTCCCTGTCCCTATAACCCCTCTCCCTCTCCCTATAACCCCTCCCTGTCCCTATAACCCCTCTCCCTGTCCCTATAACCCCTCTCCCTCTCCCTCTCCCTGTCCCTGTAACCCCTGCCCCTATAAACCCCTCTCCTTGTCCCTGTAACCCCTCTCCCTGTCCCTGTAACCCCTCTCCCTGCCCCTATAACCCCTCTCCCTGTCCCTGTAACCCCTGCCCCTATAACCCCTCTCCCTGTAACCCCTGCCCCTATAACCCCTCTCCTTGTCCCTGTAACCCCTCTCCCTCTCCCTGTCCAGGGTCCTCCCCATAGAATGTAAGAGGGGTGCTGCGCCACCTTGTGGACTGGCTGCACCGCTTTGTAAAAACAAAGTACATGTTTTAAAAAATGTACATTTTAACTTTATTTGTTATCATTTAAGGCGAGGCACCACACCCTAATATAGTATATTTTGTTCTAGATTACAGGAAATGGCAGTTACAGGTGTTCTCAGCAGCACCACCTTGTTAAAAAAATCCGGGGGAGAACCCTGCTGTCCCTTTACCCCCCTCTCCATCTGTCTGTCCCTGTCCCTACACTACCTCCCCCTGTCCCTACACTACCTCTCCCTGTCCCTGTCCCTACACTACCTCTCCCTGTCCCTACACCCCCTCTCCATCTGTCTGTCCCTGTCCCTACACTACCTCCCCCTGTCCCTACACTACCTCTCCCTGTCCCTGTCCCTACACTACCTCTCCCTGTCCCTGTCCCTACACCCCCTCTCCATCTGTCTGTCCCTGTCCCTACACTACCTCCCCCTGTCCCTACACTACCTCTCCCTGTCCCTGTCCCTACACCCCCTCTCCATCTGTCTGTCCCTGTCCCTACACTACCTCCCCCTGTCCCTACACTACCTCTCCCTGTCCCTGTCCCTACACTACCTCTCCCTGTCCCTGTCCTTACACCCCCTCTCCATCTGTCTGTCCCTGTCCCTACACTACCTCCCCCTGTCCCTACACTACCTCCCCCTGTCCCTACACTACCTCTGTCTGTCCCTGTCCCTATACTACCTCCCCCTGTCCCTACACTACCTCTCCCTGTCCCTGTCCCTACACTACCTCTCCCTGTCCCTGTCCCTACACCCCCCTCTCCATCTGTCTGTCCCTGTCCCTACACTACCTCCCCCTGTCCCTACACTACCTCTCCCTGTCCCTGTCCCTACACCCCCTCTCCATCTGTCTGTCCCTGTCCCTACACTACCTCCCCCCTGTCCCTACACTACCTCTCCCTGTCCCTGTCCCTACACTACCTCTCCCTGTCCCTACACCCCCTCTCCATCTGTCTGTCCCTGTCCCTACACTACCTCCCCCTGTCCCTACACTACCTCTCCCTGTCCCTGTCCCTACACTACCTCTCCCTGTCCCTGTCCCTACACCCCCTCTCCATCTGTCTGTCCCTGTCCCTACACTACCTCCCCCTGTCCCTACACTACCTCTCCCTGTCCCTGTCCCTACACTACCTCTGTCTGTCCCTGTCCTTACACCCCCTCTCCATCTGTCTGTCCCTGTCCCTACACTACCTCCCCCTGTCCCTGTCCCTACACTACCTGTCCCTACACTACCTCTCCCTGTCCCTGTCCCTACACTACCTCTCCCTGTCCCTGTCCCTACACCCCCTCTCCATCTGTCTGTCCCTGTCCCTACACTACCTCCCCCTGTCCCTACACTACCTCTCCCTGTCCCTGTCCCTACACCCCCTCTCCATCTGTCTGTCCCTGTCCCTACACTACCTCCCCCTGTCCCTACACTACCTCTCCCTGTCCCTACACCCCCTCTGCATCTGTCTGTCCCTGTCCCTACACTACCACTACCTCTCCCTGTCCCTACACCCCCTCTCCATCTGTCTGTCCCTGTCCCTACACTACCTCCCCCTGTCCCTACACTACCTCTCCCTGTCCCTGTCCCTACACTACCTCTCCCTGTCCCTGTCCCTACACCCCCTCTCCATCTGTCTGTCCCTGTCCCTACACTACCTCCCCCTGTCCCTACACTACCTCTCCCTGTCCCTACACTACCTCCCCCTGTCCCTACACTACCTCTGTCTGTCCCTGTCCCTATAGTACCTCTCCCTGTCCCTGTCCCTACACCCCCTCTCCATCTGTCTGTCCCTGTCCCTACACTACCTCCCCCCTGTCCCTGTCCCTGTCCCTACACTACCTCCCCCTGTCCCTACACTACCTCCCCCTGTCCCTACACTACCTCTGTCTGTCCCTGTCCCTACACTACCTCCGTCTGTCCCTGTCCCTACACTACCTCCGTCTGTCCCTGTCCCTACACTACCTCCCCCTGTCCCTACACTACCTCTCCCTGTCCCTGTCCCTACACTACCTCTCCCTGTCCCTGTCCCTACACCCCCTCTCCATCTGTCTGTCCCTGTCCCTACACTACCTCCCCCTGTCCCTACACTACCTCCCCCTGTCCCTACACTACCTCTGTCTGTCCCTACACTACCTCTGTCTGTCCCTGTCCCTATAGTACCTCTCCCTGTCCCTGTCCCTACACCCCCTCTCCATCTGTCTGTCCCTGTCCCTACACTACCTCCCCCTGTCCCTGTCCCTACACTACCTCCCCCTGTCCCTACACTACCTCTCCATCTGTCTGTCCCTGTCCCTACACTACCTCTCCCTGTCCCTGTCCCTTTACCCCCTCTCCATCTGTCTGTCCCTGTCCCTACACTACCTCCCCCTGTCCCTGTCCCTACACTACCTCCCCCTGTCCCTACACTACCTCCCCCTGTCCCTACACTACCTCCCCCTGTCCCTACACTACCTCTGTCTGTCCCTGTCCCTACACTACCTCCCCCTGTCCCTGTCCCTACACTACCTCCCCCTGTCCCTACACTACCTCTCCATCTGTCTGTCCCTGTCCCTACACTACCTCTCCCTGTCCCTGTCCCTACACCCCCTCTCCATCTGTCTGTCCCTGTCCCTACACTACCTCTCCCTGTCCCTGTCCCTACACCCCCTCTCCATCTGTCTGTCCCTGTCCCTACACTACCTCCCCCTGTCCCTACACCCCCTCTCCATCTGTCTGTCCCTGTCCCTACACTACCTCTCCCTGTCCCTGTCCCTACACCCCCTCTCCATCTGTCTGTCCCTGTCCCTACACTACCTCTCCCTGTCTCTGTCCCTTTACCCCCTCTCCATCTGTCTGTCCCTGTCCCTACACTACCTCCCCCTGTCCCTAAACTACCTCCCCCTGTCCCTACACTTCCTCTGTCTGTCCCTGTCCCTACACTAACTCCCCCTGTCCCTGTCCCTTTACCCCCTCTCCATCTGTCTGTCCCTGTCCCTACACTACCTCCCCCTGTCCCTGTCCCTACACTACCTCCCCCTGTCCCTGTCCCTTTACCCCCTCTCCATCTGTCTGTCCCTGTCCCTACACTACCTCTCCCTGTCCCTGTCCCTACACCCCCTCTCCATCTGTCTGTCCCTGTCCCTGTCCCCACACTACCTCTCCCTGTCCCTACACTACCTGTCCCTGTCCCTACACCCCCTCTCCATCTGTCTGTCCCTGTCCCTACACTACCTCTCCCTGTCCATCTCCATGTCCCTATACCCACTATCCTTGTCCCTGTTCCTACACCCCTCTCCCTGTCCATCTCCATGTCCCTACACCCCCTCTCCCTGTTCCTACACCCCCTCTCCCTGTCCATCTCCATGTCCCTATACCCACTATCCTTGTCCCTGTTCCTACACCCCCTCTACCTGTCCATCTCCATGTCCCTATAGCCACTATCCTTGTCCCTGTTCCTACACCCCTCTCCCTGTCCATCTCCATGTCCCTATACCCACTATCCTTGTCCCTGTTCCTACACCCCTCTCCCTGTCCATCTCCATGTCCCTATACCCACTATCCTTGTCCCTGTTCCTACACCCCTCTCCCTGTCCATCTCCATGTCCCTATATCCACTCTCCCTGTTCCTACACCCTCCTCTCCCTGTCCATCTCCATGTCCCTATACCCACTATCCTTGTCCCTGTTCCTACACCCCTCTCCCTGTCCATCTCCATGTCCCTATATCCACTCTCCCTGTTCCTACACCCTCCTCTCCCTGTCCATCTCCATGTCCCTATAGCCACTCTCCCTGTTCCTACACCCCTCTCCCTGTCCATCTCCATGTCCCCATAGCCACTATCCTTGTCCCTGTTCCTACACCCCCTCTACCTGTCCATCTCCATGTCCCTATATCCACTCTCCCTGTTCCTACACCCCTCTCCCTGTCCATCTCCATGTCCCTATATCCACTCTCCCTGTTCCTACACCCCCCTCTCCCTGTCCATCTCCATGTCCCTATAGCCACTATCCTTGTCCCTGTTCCTACACCCCTCTCCCTGTCCATCTCCATGTCCCTATATCCACTCTCCCTGTTCCTACACCCCTCTCCCTGTCCATCTCCATGTCCCTATAGCCACTATCCTTGTCCCTGTTCCTACACCCCTCTCCCTGTCCATCTCCATGTCCCTATACCCACTATCCTTGTCCCTGTTCCTACACCCCTCTCCCTGTCCATCTCCATGTCCCTATACCCACTATCCTTGTCCCTGTTCCTACACCCCTCTCCCTGTCCATCTCCATGTCCCTATATCCACTCTCCCTGTTCCTACACCCTCCTCTCCCTGTCCATCTCCATGTCCCTATAGCCACTCTCCCTGTTCCTACACCCCTCTCCCTGTCCATCTCCATGTCCCCATAGCCACTATCCTTGTCCCTGTTCCTACACCCCCTCTACCTGTCCATCTCCATGTCCCTATATCCACTCTCCCTGTTCCTACACCCCCCTCTCCCTGTCCATCTCCATGTCCCTATAGCCACTATCCTTGTCCCTGTTCCTATACCCCCTCTCCCTGTCCATCTCCATGTCCCTATAGCCACTATCCTTGTCCCTGTTCCTATACCCCCTCTCCCTGTCCATCTCCATGTCCCTATATCCACTCTCCCTGTTCCTACACCCCCCTCTCCCTGTCCATCTCCATGTCCCTATATCCACTCTCCCTGTTCCTACACCCCTCTCCCTGTCCATCTCCCTATAGCCACTATCCTTGTCCCTGTTCCTACACCCCCTCTCCCTGTCCATCTCCATATATCCACTCTCCCTGTTCCTACACCCCTCTCCCTGTTCATCTCCATGTCCCTATATCCACTCTCCCTGTTCCTACACCCCTCTCCCTGTCCATCTCTATGTCCCTATCGCTGCAACTCCCGTATGGACTCAGGAGAGGCGAAGGTCGAGAACAGTGCGTCCTCTGAAACACAACCAAACTGCAATGTTTCTTGACACAATGCCCACCAGAAGCCAGCCACACCAATCTGTACACCTGGCGACCGTGTCAGCATGCACAGCCCCCCAGCACCCCACAGAAGTCGCTAGTCCACAATGGGACAAGGACATCGCCTAACCCGGACGACGCTGGTTCAATTGTGCACTGCCCCATGGGTCTCTCGGTCGCGGCCGGCTGCGACAGAGCCTGGACTCGAACCAAGAATCTCTAGTGGCACTGCAATGCTGTGCCTTAGACCACTGCACCACTCGGGAGGCCTGACAAGCACTGTTTATAAAAGTACTATGACATCCCATGGAGCTGCCGTCAATACACACACATCGTCATGGTGTTTCCTTCCCAAAGGCAGCAGCAGCTTGAGCAGAATTCAAGTGGATAACCACCACCATAAAAAACTATGCTCATTAGCATGCAGGGTAGCCTAGTGGTTAGAGCATTGGATTTGTAACCAGAAGGTTGCAAGTTCAAATCCCCGAGCTGACAAGGTACAAATTTGTCGTTCTGCCCCTGAACAGGCAGTTCCTAGGCCGTCATTGAAAATAAGAATTTTTTCTTAACTGACTTGCCTACTTAAATAAAGGTAATAAAAATAACATTTTGGACTGAGACAACATTGGCTGCTTTTTTGAGGGCTAAAGAGGCCATGATCAGAAGACAGCCAAGCTGGTGTAAAGGCATGTGTGTGTTACGTTATCGTTGGGATACGTGTGTGTATCCATGAGCATCGCTGTAAGTGAGACTCTTCCCCTTCTTCAAGGTGCTCATACACATGTACAAACACACACGCGCACAGGGGTAGAAATCCGTGCGGTGGTCAAGATCACCTTGGAATGGGAACGCAGCACACTGCATGAACCCTTGGCAGCCGTATCGAAATGATCACCTCCTCCCTTCCAAACACTGTGCTGTGTGTGGAGCAGAGCAGTGCAGGCTGCCGAGGAGAGTAGCCGTACAGTAAACCTAGTGTCATATCTCTGCTATCACATCTCTGCATTGACCTTGCCCTTTCTAGAGAATTGCGCAGTGGTCTGATAGCTGGTTTTTGTCTCTTCAGGAAAGCTGGACGAGGGAGCGAGGCAGAGAGAATAACAGAGACGTGAACGATGGCAGATTGTTTGACATGTACAGTACCAGTCAAAAGTTTGGACACACCTACTCTTTCAAGGGTTTTTCTTTATTTTTTCTATTTTCTACATTGTAGAATAATAGTGAAGACATCAACACTATGAAATAACACATATGGAATCATGTAGCAACCAAAAAAGTGTTAAACAAATCAAAATATATTTTATATTTGAAATGATTCAAAGTAGCCACCCTTTGCCTTGATGACAGCTTTGAACACTCTTGGCATTCTCTCAACCAGCTTCATTAGGTAGTCACCTGGAATGCATTTCAATTAACAGGTGTGCCTAGTTAAAAGTTGATGCGTTTGAGCCAATAAGTTGTGTTGTGACAAGGTAGGGTTGTTATACAGAAGATAGCCCTATTTGGTAGAAGACCAAGTTCATATTATGAGAACAGCTGAAATAAGCAAAGAGAATATATTTAGATTTGTTTAACTCTTTTTGGTTACTACATGATTCCATGTGTTATTTTATAGTTGTGATGTCTTCACTATTATTCTACAATGTAAAAAAATAGTCAAAATAAAGAAAAACCCTTGAATGAGTGGGTGTGTCCAAACTTTGACTGGTTACTGTATGTCCTTGACTGTAGTTTCCACATGGGGTTATCTCATCGTCACACACACAGCTGCACATAGTGGTAGTTCTGTGACCTTAGAAGCGCTGTCCCTGTGCTAACTGCACAGATTACAGAGAACAATTGACTTATGCCGTCAAGCAGGGAAGGCTCTCTAGCTCCCTTTTCTCCTTTCCACTCGCGCCACTGCATTGAGAAAAGCATGTGGATGAGAATTTGTTGTGATGTGAATGTCTGCGCAGCGTGAGTGTGTGTGTTTGGGTTTGAGAGGTGTTCAGAGAGGAATAGAGCCAGTGCTAGGAGAGGGAGGAAACACAAATGCAAGAGGGGGAGCACCTGCCTCACTGCACTTGTCATTGTGTGCGGGAGTTCAGGCGTGTGTGTGTGAATGTGTGTGTTTGAGCAGTGTGTGTGAATGTGTGTGTACGTACGCTGCAATGCTGATTAAGGAGAATTGCTGCTGCCTCCGCCCCCCCGCGCCAGAATGATATAGCGGCCCAGGGCAGTGTCGCGTCTTGGGGAGCGCCAGGCCTGCAGAGCAGAGAGGAGAGAGAGAGGGGGATGAAGGGCCGGGGCTGCTTGGAGCCAGGGACAGTCCACTCCTTCTGCAACTCGGGCTGCCTCGGTAAACTGAACCAGGGTCAGTGCAGCAGCTACAACTCAGCCTCAGGAGGAGACAGCCTCAACACACCTCTCACTCCACCCCGAAGGAAGAACTCAGCCTGCCATCTCCTCCACCTCGTATGCCTCGGAGGTATCCATCTATCTGTCTGTATTGCTCCGGTGCGCTCTGGCTTTTGTCTTTATCCCGTGCTGCTTGGGTCCTGCTGCAGCCTGGCTGGCGTCAGGGCTCTGGATCATCCTTCTCCTACATAGCAGCAGCAGATTTGAGATGGGGGAACCTGGGTTTATTAGAACACACCCACCCCTCCCTCTCCTCTCTCCCTTCCTCTCGCTCCCCCCTATCTCCCCACCACTCCTCCTCCGCTCCATCCTCCCTTCCTCTTCCCCCATTCACTCCCCCTGTCTTCCAGCTGCTTCACCTTGCAATTGAATGTAGAAGTGGTGTAATATTTTAATTTGTAACATGCTAGCTAGTCCCTAGCTGGTCATAGTTGTGTCTGTGCATGTACAGTATAGAGTGTAGGGCATTAATAATACCGGTAGTCCTTATGACATTGGGGATTGTAAAGATGCAAGGTCCTGCGGTCCCCTGGGTCCTAGAGGCCCTCGTAGCAGAGTCATAGAGAGGATGACCACACTGATGCAGTTCAATGCGGAGGATGATACTGCACTAAAGTATAGACTAACTACTGTATTAATAGGCTACTGCATTTTGATGGAGGTCGGTTTAATTATGATTAGTAAGTGTGAAAAACATGCAATAAGTTATTGTTAGGGGATTGTAAGTTTCGCACAGCAATTTATCAGTCCAAAGGTTATATTTGGTTCTTAGTTTTCCATGTCAGCAGTGTGTGTGTGTGTGTGTGTGTGTGTGTGTGTGTGTGTGTGTGTGTGTGTGTGTGTGTGTGTGTGTGTGTGTGTGTGTGTGTGTGTGTGTGTGTGTGTGTGTGTGACTGTTAGTGCAGGCCTGTGTAACTAACTAAGCTTTGTTTGTTTGGTCAGTGAATGTGAGGGAAAGTGATGGGAATTAACTCCATTCATGTCCCACATCACTGGAGTTTCCAGTCTGTTTCCAGTGATGTGTTGAGTGAGTTGAGCTGTGGTTGCAATTCTGTCAGTTAAAGTTTTTTATTTTCATTCTCATCACTTGGTCCTTTGTTTGGTCACAGTCTCTTATGCCGTATACTCTTCAACACAATCCAAAATGTTTCTCTCTTTTTCTCCCATCCTCCATACCTCTCTCTCCCCCTGGAGGCAGTAGTGATGGCTTAGTAGGACTGCTGTGTGCTCTGCCCTGGGCTCTAAGTAGTCTCTACTTTTCCCTTTATTTGTTCACCTTGTTGACTTTGGAGGCCATGTCAGGACTCACGAAGACAAGCTTACACACACACACACACACACCACACACACACACACACACACACACACACATAGTTTTGAATTGCTATCCTTGTGGACATAGACAGGACATAGACATATCTGATATGGGCAGGAAGCTTAAATTCTTGTTAATCTAACTGCACTGTCCAATTTACAGTAGCTATTACATTGAAAAATACCATGCTATTGTTTGAGGAGAGTGCACATTTATGAACATGAACATTTATTAATAAACCAATTAGGCACATTTGGGCAGTCTTGATACAACATTTTGAACAGAAATAAATGGTTCATTGGATCAGTCTAAAACTTTGCACATACACTCCTGCCATTTAGTGGTCAAAATCTAAATGGCACATTATGGCCTTTCTCTTGCATTTCAAAGATAATGGAACAATATAACAATATATATATATATATATACATATATATATATATATATGTATATATATGTATATATATATATATGTATATATATATATATATATATATATATATATATATTACCAGATCTAATGTGTTATATTCTCCTACATTAATTTCACATTTCCACAAACTTCAAAGTGTTTTCTTTCAAATGGTATCAAGAATATGCATATCCTTGCTTCAGGTCCTGAGCTACAGGCATTTAGATTTGGGTATGTCCGATCCTTTTTACCCTAACCTTAATTGTAACCCTGAACCTAACCCCTAAGCCTAAAATAGCATTTGTTATTGTGGGGACTGGCAATTGTCCTTGTTTTACTATCCTCGTGAGGACTTTTAGTACCCACAATGATAGTTAAACAAAAACACACATTCACACACACTGCTCAAACACACACGCCCAAACTCCTGCACACAATGACAAGTGAAGTGGAGTGAGGCAGGCAGGTGCTCCCCCTACTGCATTCCTGTTTTCCCCCTACACACACACACACACACACACACACACACACACACACACACACACACACACACACACACACACACACACACACACACACACACACACACACACACACTCGCAAACAGAGAAGTGACCACATGCATACATAAACAGGAGAAAATGTGTGTGTGTGTAGGCCTATCCTATATGTTCACACACATCTGTATAGGATGTGTCAGACGCCTCAACCTGTGGATGTCAATTATGATCAATAGTTGAACGCTCCTGCTGTTCTCCATCTACTATAGATCCAGCTGAAGTTGTGCTCAATTCCAATGTGGGTGCCATGATCCCTGTTATATTCAGTCCATCTTCCTAACTGCTGTAGCTGGACCATAATTATGGGCAATGTTTTGTGAAGCATGTTCCTGTTATGTAAGTCCAAATCTGGACAGCTGCAGCTGAATCAACTGTTGCTATCCCCTTGCGCATTTTAAATGTGGATTTGAGTTTGGGATTTTTGTGCTTCAGAACTTCTGTTGTGACTGAATTGATTTCATTCAGAGTTTCTTTCCTCACAGCCTCCAACAACACTGATGGTAATGTGAGTTTTTCTCTCTGCCTTTTTCTCTCTCTCTCTCTCTCTCTCTCTCTCTCTCTCTATCTATCTATCTATCTATCTATCTATCTATCTATCTATCTATCTATCTATCTATCTATCTATCTATCTATCTATCTATCTATCTATCTATCTATCTATCTATCTATCTATCTATCTATCTATCTATCTATCTATCTATCTATCTATCTATCTATCTATCTATCTATCTATCTATCTATCTATCTATCTATCTATCTATCTCCTCTCAGTATTGGTTGTCAGAACACTTTGATTTAGAAGAAACAGAGTACCTCTCTGAGCCGACTATAGTCTGAGCAGATGTGTGTGTTTTGATGCCCACCTCCCTATGTCTGGTCCTGAATTAAAGAGCCTCTGGTGGGTTAGAGAGAGAGATGCTCACACACACACGCTACCCAGTTTCAGACAGCCCTCTTCTCCTATAGGTGTGGAAACTATCTGCCACTTTCATGCCTCTGTGTATAATATGCCGGCAGGAATATTCTCTCTCCCATGGTAGATATCAGAATGTACAATTAGTTGGTGTTTTGCTGCACACTGTCACTTATCAACTCAAGCTAATCCACAGAATGATCATGGGTCAGTAAGATGAATATTCAGACACTCGGATGGATAGTAATTGAGGCTACTACACACTCAGATAAAACCCTAACCAGTTACATTGTAGAAGTCAGTACATGGCAATTCCACGGTAACAGAGTGATGCTGAGACGATGTTTCACTTTAAATGTATGCCAAATATAAACCAATGATTGCAAAGTTAACAACTCTATGTACAAAGAGTACTTTTAACAATTTCCACTAATTACATGAAATAACCCGGTATATGGTATAAATGGTATTTTGCCCATGCCTAGACTGTAGTATACTGTAGTATTTACTGTAGTGTTTTGGGGGGACTGTAGTAGGGTATACTGTAGTTATTACTGTAGTTTTTTTTGGGGGGGGGGCTGTAGTAGGGTATACTGTAGTTATTACTGTCATGTTTTGGGGGACTGTAGTTATTACTGTAGTGTTTGCTTGAATGTGGTATAATTAGTATTTACTGTAGTATTTTGGGGGACATTACTGTAGTATTAATTAAAGTGTTTTTGTTTTATTATCTTTGACATATAAGTGGAGGCTTTCTCCTTGAGGAAACCTACTGGAGAAATACTTAAAGATTTTCCATAAGCTGTACGTAGGTAGGTAGGTAGGTAGGTAGGTAGGTACTGTAGGACAGGAGTCTGAATGGAGAGTTCAATGCTTCTGCTCTTTTCTATAACCTGTATGGAACACAATATGGTCTATACTTGGTATGTAGGTTTCACACTTATGGGTGGCACAAATTGGGATATGGGGGAGGGGAATGAGCAGGATATATGCAAATTAAAATAATAGTTAAAATGATATTGTCACGTCTAATCAAGGTGGGTGGAATCAGGCGCAGAGAGCAGAATGCGATAATAAAGTTTATTCTCCGGTGAACAAACAAACACGGTCAACCCAAACAAACACACAGGGTGAAATTATCCAACACAGGATAACAGACTAACCGGTGAACAAACAAACACGGTCAACCCAAACACACACAGGGTGAAATTATCCAACATAGGATAACAGACTAACCGGTGAACAAACAAACACGGTCAACCCAAACACACACAGGGTGAAATTATCCAACATAGGATAACAGACTAACCGGAGAACAAACAAACACGGTCAACCCAAACACACACAGGGTGAAATTATCCAACATAGGATAACAGACTAACCGGAGAACAAACAAACACGGTCAACCCAAACACACACAGGGTGAATTATCCAACATAGGATAACAGACTAACCGGAGAACAAACAAACACGGTCAACCCAAACACACACAGGGTGAAATTATCCAACATAGGATAACAGACTAACCGGTGAACAAACAAACACGGTCAACCCAAACACACACAGGGTGAATTATCCAACATAGGATAACAGACTAACCGGAGAACAAACAAACACGGTCAACCCAAACACACACAGGGTGAAATTATCCAACATAGGATAACAGACTAACCGGAGAACAAACAAACACGGTCAACCCAAACACACACAGGGTGAAATTATCCAACATAGGATAACAGACTAACCGGTGAACAAACAAACACGGTCAACCCAAACACACACAGGGTGAAATTATCCAACATAGGATAACAGACTAACCGGAGAATAAGAAAACACGATAACCACGACAGACGAAAATGAATGACAAAATAAACAATCCCGCACAAAACAAGGGTGGGACAACCTACATCATATACAGACACTAATTAGCTAAACAACACACAGGTGAAACCAATCAGAAAAAACCAACAGATACACGAAAAGGGATCGGTAGTGGCTAGTAGGACGGTGACGACGAGCACCGCCCGAACGGGCAGGAGAGCAAACCTCGGCGGAAGTCGTGACAGATATAGTATTTTTGCAGACTAGTGTTTTTGCAGATATTTTTGTAGTATTTATTAGTGTTTTTTTGTGGATAATACTTTAGTACAGGGTTAGGCAACCCTGTTCCTGGAATGCCGGGTACTGTAGAATTTTGTTCCGACTAGTCACCACACCCGACCTACTGAGCTAAATGATCAGATTAGTGATTGCCTACATTCAATTCACACTGGTCTTTCAGGTTGGTTAAATCCAACACATGAAGTGCCTTTGGGCACTCCAGGACCAGGGTTTCCTACCCCTGCTGTAGTATTTACCATAGTATTCTACAGTATACAACATCATTCTAAAGGTACTACACATGATCGAGGGATACTACAGTGTATAGTATAGTATTCTACAGTATACTACAGCGTACTACAGAATTATATAGTAAGTATTGTAGTATTCTGGAGTAAACTGTCATATTTTTAATGTGGGTGCCCTACAATGCAGTCAGCTCCAGTCTTTGCATGCATTTCCCTTTTGGCATCTTGAATGGCTGTCTGTCATTGGCCCTGTCATCATGCAGCAGCAGAAACCTACAGCACCACTGTGGGTCCCCAGTCTCCAGTCCAGTCCTCCCACGCCTTCCCTTCCCAGCATGCACTCTCACGAGGACGACCAGGTGCCACTGAGGTGCTGAATTTGCATTTGGAGGAGGAACACTAATTAATGTCCATGCCTCCAGAGCGTGGGAGGCAGAGCACAGGGCAGTTTCCCCTCCCAGGCTCTCTGAGGCTGTGTCCCACATGGCACCCTATACCCTTTATAGTGCTCTGGTCAAAAGTTGTGCACTATATAGGGAATAGGGTGCCATTTGGGACACAATCGGAATGTGCTGTGGATCGATCCACAAACTTGTAAAGCCTGCTACAGTATGCCAGGCAGGAAATAGAATATCACCTCTGTCTAATAAACATTCATCTAGATTTATTTCAGTGTTTTATTTTTTATATTTTTGCTGATCTTTTGCTCTATTGTAAGATGTGAGTTACGCAGCCACTTGCTCACCAAACCCTGGGTTTGTTCTTATATCGTGTTCAATATTCTACTAGAAGTGTACTGCAGAGGGGGATGGGTTGCTCGGCACAGTTCCTCATTTGGGCGCTGTGTTACTGGGTTTAACCTGCCGTCTCCTCCATTTGTCTTCACTTGATGCATCTCAGGGGAGCCCAGCAGACAGTTAGCAATTACTGCTCAGGATTACACTCTCCTCCCTCCCCAGGCCCAAAACGCACCGCTCACACACTCCTTTCATCCATCCTCTCTCCACTATCATCTATCTATTCACTCACTCTGATGCTCTGTCTCTCTATCCCATCCCTCTATTCTCTTTCAATCTCACTCCCTCTCTCATTTTACGTTTTACATTTGAGTCATTTGACAGACGCTCATTTCTAGTGTGACTTACAGTTATGATTTCAGATTTTTATTTGGATCCCCATTAGCTGTTGAAGAAGCAGCAGCTATTCTTCCTGGTACCCACACAAAACATAGAACATGACAGAATACACAACACTAATGGACAGGGACAGCAACAAACATTTCAACTAAGAACACTGCGACTAAAGAACGCTACGACTAAAGAACGATATGACATGTTTTTTTGTTTATAGTGCATTTAACTTAAGATGGCTAGGTGACGATCACGTATCACAATTGAGATGAGATGTCTTATTTGAGATCATCTTTGAAGAGGTAGGGTTTCTCTCAGCTCCCTGTCTCTCTCTTCTCCTTTCTGCCATTGGCGTGATGAATCTGACTTACACACACAGGTACTAGTCAGCACTAAATATAACCTACTCTCCAGATGAGTTGGGTGCGTATTACCTACCATGGCACCATTTCTCCATCCACTGCCTCCTGTAACCTCAGGTGTGCGTGTGGTTTGGGATGTTAGCTGGATGAGGTAAAGTACCCTTCAGCTTGAGTCTCTACTTGGTACATATGCAGCTGAGTGGAGCTGGGCTCTGATAGGATTTCTGAAGTGGGATCATTGTAATGGGTTCTCTAAAAAAACACTGCATTGAATACCAATTAGGGTTGCTTCAAATGTTATTTGGTACTGTATCATTAGCTTTTATCTAATTTATGCACCGAAGACATTATTTTTATCATGATGATCTGTTAATAATTATCATCTCATTATTACCTGTCAGTGTGATAGTACCGCATCACTCTGCCAATTACACAGCCATCGGTCTCTCTCTCCCTACCTCTCTCCCTATCTCACTCTCTCTCTGTCAGACCAGAGATGGACAGACCAGGGAAGGGATAAATTAGCACTTTGTAGGGAATGGGAGGTTTGAGGTTGGGGCAACCTAGTCAGATACAGTGGCTCCAAAATTACTAGCACTGGCAATGCACAAACACTACTTAAAAACATATAAACAATATAATTATAGGGAGAAACTCAAAATACCAACATGTGAGAAATACAGTACTTTATTAATGTTTCAGTGGAACCCAGCAAAATCATTTGTTAATTTAATTAAAAATCAATGTCCTCCAAATTAAGGTTTCACAATTAATGGCACCCTTAAAGATTATTGTAAATAACATCTACTAAAATTAAACCAGGAATTCAATTGTCTTAGTTTTAAGGTACTGTATTGAGCCATTCCATCACTTCCTGTTTCACTAGGATATACAAATGAGGTAACACACATGCAATATCCCTTTGTCATCCAACACCATGAAGAAAATAAAAGAACTGGCAGTTCAAAAGAGACAGATGGTCGTAGACCTTCATAATTCTGGTAATGGCTACAAGAAAATCCACAAAGGATTGAATATACCACTGAGCACTGTCAGGGCAATTATTATTTTTAAATGTTAAAGATTTGGAACAGTTGAAAACCTCATGGTTAGAGGACGCAAATTCATTTTGCCCCCCAGGATAGGGAGGAGGATTGTGAGAGAAGCAGCAAAATCCCCAAGAATCACTGTGGAAGAATTGCAGGCCTTGGTGGGGTCTTAGGGTCACCAGGTTTCAAAAAGCACCATCAGACGCCACCTCCACAACCACAGGCTCTTTGGAAGGATTGCCAGAAGAAATCAGTTTCTGACCCCAAGACACATACGCAAGCATTACCTACTCATTACAACGCTGTGTGTACCCTGGGGCTCCCAGCAGGTATAGCCTCTCCCAGTAGCTGTGAGGTGAGTGTGGCAATGATGTTAAAGTGGTTTGACTGTTATTATGAGATGCCAGGATTCAGATTGCATGCCAGAGGTTCCGGAATGGCAATTAGTAATGCAGACACCCTGCTGGAAGCAGATCCTCCACTAAACAAATCGGCCTAGTTCTTAGTGCATGTGACAGTTTATTTTTAAGTTCCATTACTTGGCTGGTGAACAAACTCCTTGGCAGAATGAGGGTGAATAATGATAGCAAGTCTTTGCTGCAGAGTTCCTTACTTTACCTGCTCCTAACTTCTGTTACATTCAAGAGTTCCTAAATTACATGTCCCAAACCACCTGTCCCAAACGTATAGCCCTTCTTTTCCAACACCTCTGTTAGTGAGTGGTAGACACTAATAGAGGGTTATCAGGGACCTACTAACAATCACGCCAAAGCCATAATTGCTCTAGACCTAAAATGATCCTCTCTATATAGCAACAGTTAAGATTTAATAGATTTATTGTCTGCTCATAAATTATTTAAGACCATACACTGGCCATATCCTGTTCCTGATGGTCTATGTATTCCTTCCCTACAGCCCCACTCAGGCCTCTCAGTCCAGGGGGGCTTTGAGACATCCTGACTTTATCCTGCTTGCGTCGCTGTAATTTCAGCCTGTTTATACAGTGCCTTCGGAAAGTATTCAGACCTCTTGACTTTTTCCACATTTTGTTACGTTACAGCCTTATTCTGAAATGGATTAGATTGTTTCCTCATCAATCTAAGCACAATACCCCATAATGACAAAGCAAAAACAGTTATTTATTTTTTTGCTAGTTTGTAAAAATACAAAAAACGGAAATATCACATTTACATAAGTATTCAGACCCTTTACTCAGTACTTTGTTGAAGCACCTTTGGCAGCGATTACAGCATAGAGTATTCTTGGGTATGACGCTACAAGCCTGGCACACCTGTATTTTGGGAGTTTCTCCCATTCTTCTTTGCAGATCCAAGCTCTGTCAGGTTGGATGGGGAGCGTTGCCGCACAGCTATTTTCAGGTCTCTCCAGAGATGTTCAGGTCCGGGCTCTAGCTGAATCTCTCAAGGACATTCAGAGACTTGTCCCGAAGCTACTCCTGCACTGTCTTGGCTGTGTGCTTAGGGTTGTTGTCCTGTCGGAAGGTGAACCTTCGCCAAAGTCTGAGGTCCTGAGCGCTCTGGAGCAGGTTTTCATCACGCATCTGTCTGTACTTTGCTCTGTTCATATTTGCCTCGATCCTGACTAGTCTCCCAGTCCCTGGGGCTGAAAAACATCCCCATAGCATGATGCTGCCACCACCATGCTTCACGGTAGGGATGGTGGCAGGTTTTAATCCAGATATGACGATTGGCATTCAGGCCAAATAGTTCAATCTTGGTTTCATCAGATCAGAGAATCTTGTTTCTCATGGTCTGAGAGTCTTTAGGTGCCTTTTGGAAAACTCCAAGTGGGCTGTCATGTACCTTTTACTGAAGAGTGGTTCCGTCTGGCCACTCTACCATAAAGGCCTGATTGTTGGAGTGCTGCAAAGATGGTTGTCCTTCTGGAAGTTTCTTCCATCTCCACAGAGGAACTCTATAGCGCTGTCAGAGTGATCATCAGGTCACCACCGTGAGCAAGGCCCTCCTCCTCCGATTGCTCAGTTTGGCAGGGCAGCCAGCTCTAGGAAGACTGTTGGTGGTTCCAAATATCTTCCATTAAGAATGAAGGCCACTGTGCACTGTCAACTGTAGGACCTTATACAGACAGGTGTGTGCCTTTCCAAATCATGTCCAATCAATTTAATTTACCACAGGTGGACTCATATCAAGGATGATCAATGGAAACAGGATGCCCCTGAGCTCAATTTCGAGTCTCATAGCAAAGGGTCTGAATACTTAAATAAATAAGGTGTTTCTGTTTTTTATTTGTAATACATTTGCAAAAATGTCTAAAAACCTGTTTTCAAATCAAATCAAAGTTTATTTGTCACGTGCGCCGAATACAACAGGTGTAAACCTTACAGTGAAATGCTTACTTACAGGCTCTAACCAATGGTGCCAAAAAAAAGGTGTGTGTGTGTGTGTGTGTGGTGTGTGGTGTGTGTGTGTGTGTGTGTGTGTAGGTAAGTAAAGAAATAAAACAACAGTAGAAAGACATTTGAAAAAAGAGTACAAAGGCTATATACAGACACCTGTTAGTCGGGCTTATTGAGGTAGTATGTACATGTAGGTATCGTTAAAGTGACTGTGCATATATGATGAACAGAGTAGCAGAATTGAAAAAAGAGGGGTTGGCGGGTGGTGGGACATAATGCAGATAGCCAGGTTAGCCAATGTGCGGGAGCACTGGTTGGTCGGGCCAATTGAGGTAGTATATACATGAATGTATAGTTAAAGTGACTATGCATATAAGATAAACAGAGAGTAGCAGCAGCGTAAAAGAGGGGTTGGGGGCACACAATACAAATAGTCCAGGTAACCATTGGTTAACCGCTTGCCATGCGGTAGTAGAGAGAACAGTCTATGACTGGGGTGGCTGGGGTCTTTGACAATTTTTAGGGCCTTCCTCTGACACCGCCTGGTGTAGAGGTCCTGGATGGCAGGCAGCTTTGCCCCAGTGATATATTGGGCCGTACGCACTACCCTCTGAAGTGCCTTGCGGTCGGAGGCCGAGCAGTTGCCATACCAGGCAGTGATGCAACCAGTCAGGATGCTCTCGATGTTGCAGCCGTAGGACCTTTTGAGGATCTCAGGACCCATGCCAAATCTTTTTAGTTTCCTGAGGGGGAATAGGCTTTGTCGTGCCCTCTTCACGACTGTCTTGGTGTGTTTGGACCAATCTAGTTTGTTGTTGATGTGGACACCAAGGAATTTGAAGCTCTCAACCTGCTCCACTACAGCCCCGTCGATGAGAATGGGGACGTGCTCGGTGCTCCTTTTCCTGTAGTCCACAATCATCTCCTTAGTCTTGGTTACATTGAGGGATAGGTTGTTATTCTGGCACCACCCGGCCAGGTCTCTGACCTCCTCCCTATAGGCTGTCTCGTCGTTGTCGGTGATCAGCAAACTGTTGTGTCGTCAGCAAACTTAATGATGGTGTTGGAGTCGTGCCTGCCCATGCAGTCGTGAGTGAACAGGGAGTACAGGAGGGGACTGAGCACGCACCCCTGGGGAGCTCCAGTGTTGAAGATCAGCGTGGCAGATGTGTTACTACCTACCCTCACCACCTGGGGGCGGCCTGTCAGGAAGTCCAGGATCCAGTTGCAGAGGGAGGTGTTTAGTCGCAGGATCCTTAGCTTAGTGATAAGCTTTGAGGGTACTATGGTGTTGAACGCTGAGCTGTAGTCAATGAACAGCATTGTCACATAGGTATTCCTTTTGTCCAGGTGGGAAAGGGCAGTGTGGAGTGCAATAGAGATTGCATCATCTGTGGATCTGTTTGGGCGGTATGCAAACTGGAGTGGGTCTAGGGTTTCTGGGATAATGGTGTTGATGTGAGCCACTACCAGTCAGTGAAGACACCTGCCAGTTGGTCAGCACATGCCCGGAGCACACGTCCTGGTAATCCGTCTGGCCCAGCAGCCTTGTGTATGTTGACCTGTTTAAAGGTCTTACTCACGTCAGCTATGGAGAGCGTGATCACACAGTCGTCCGGAACAGCTGATGTAATTTAGCTCGTCTGGTAGGCTCGTGTCACTGGGCAGCTCGCGGCTCTGCTTCCCTTTGTAGTCTGTAGTAGTTTGCAAGCCCTGCCACATCCGACGAGTGTCGGAGCCGGTGTAGTATGATTCAATCTTAGCTCTGTATTGATGCTTTGCCTGTTTGATGGTTCGTCACAGGGCATAGCGGGATTTCTTGTAAGCTTCCGGGTTAGAGTCCCGCACCTTTTTTATTTTGTATTTTTTTATTTCACCTTTATTTAACCAGGTAGGCTAGTTGAGAACAAGTTCTCATTTGCAACTGCAACCTGGCCAAGATAAAGCATAGCAGTGTGAACAGACAACACAGAGTTACACATGGAGTAAACAATTAACAAGTCAATAACACAGTAGAAAAAAAGGGGAGTCTATATACATTGTGTGCAAAAGGCATGAGGAGGTAGGCGAATAATTACAATTTTGCAGATTAATAACACTGGAGTGATAAATGATCAGATGGTCATGTACAGGTAGAGATATTGGTGTGCAAAAGAGCAGAAAAGTAAATAAATAAAAACAGTATGGGGATGAGGTAGGTAAAAATGGGTGGGCTATTTACCGATAGACTATGTACAGCTGCAGCGATCGGTTAACTGCTCAGATAGCAGATGTTTGAAGTTGGTGAGGGAGATAAAAGTCTCCAACTTCAGCGATTTTTGCAATTCGTTCCAGTCACAGGCAGCAAAGAACTGGAACGAAAGGCGGCCAAATGAGGTGTTGGCTTTAGGGATGATCCGTGAGATACACCTGCTGGAGCGCGTGCTACGGATGGGTGTTGCCATCGTGACCAGTGACCTGAGATAAGGCGGAGCTTTACCTAGCATGGACTTGTAGATGACCTGGAGCCAGTGGGTCTGGCGACGAATATGTAGCGCGGGCCAGCCGACTAGAGCATACAAGTCGCAGTGGTGGGTGGTATAAGGTGCTTTAGTGACAAAACGGATGGCACTGTGATAAACTGCATCCAGTTTGCTGAGTAGAGTGTTGGAAGCAATTTTGTAGATGACATCGCCGAAGTCGAGGATCGGTAGGATAGTCAGTTTTACTAGGGGTAAGTTTGGCGGCGTGAGTGAAGGAGGCTTTGTTGCGGAATAGAAAGCCGACTCTTGATTTGATTTTTGATTGGAGATGTTTGATATGAGTCTGGAAGGAGAGTTTACAGTCTAGCCAGACACCTAGGTACTTATAGATGTCCACATATTCAAGGTCGGAACCATCCAGGGTGGTGATGCTGGTCAGGCGTGCGGGTGCAGGCAGCGAACGGTTGAAAAGCATGCATTTGGTTTTACTAGCGTTTAAGAGCAGTTGGAGGCCACGGAAGGAGTGTTGTATGGCATTGAAGCTCGTTTGGAGGTTAGATAGCACAGTGTCCAAGGGCGGGCCGGAAGTATATAGAATGGTGTCGTCTGCGTAGAGGTGGATCAGGGAATCGCCCGCAGCAAGAGCAACATCATTGATATATACAGAGAAAAGAGTCGGCCCGAGGATTGAACCCTGTGGCACCCCCATAGAGACTGCCAGAGGACCGGACAGCATGCCCTCCGATTTGACACACTGAACTCTGTCTGCAAAGTAATTGGTGAACCAGGCAAGGCAGTCATCCGAAAAACCGAGGCTACTGAGTCTGTCCGAAAGCCTTGGCAAGGTCGATGAAGACGACTGCACAGTACTGTCTTTTATAGATGGTGGTTATGATATCGTTTAGTACCTTGAGCGTGGCTGAGGTGCACCCGTGGCCGGCTCGGAAACCAGATTGCACAGCGGAGAAGGTACGGTGGGATTCGAGATGGTCAGTGACCTGTTTGTTGACTTGGCTTTCGAAGACCTTAGATAGGCAGGGCAGGATGGATATAGGTCTGTAACAGTTTGGGTCCAGGGTGACTCCCCCTTTGAAGAGGGGGATGACTGCGGCAGCTTTCCAATCCTTGGGGATCTCAGACGATATGAAAGAGAGATTGAACAGGCTGGTAATAGGGGTTGCGACAATGGCGGCGGATAGTTTCAGAAATAGAGGGTCCAGATCGTCAAGCCCAGCTGATTTGTACGGGTCCAGGTTTTGCAGCTCTTTCAGAACATCTGCTATCTGGATTTGGGTAAAGGAGAACCTGGAGAGGCTTGGGCGAGTAGCTGCGGGGGGGCGGAGCTGTTGGCCGAGGTTGGAGTAGCCAGGCGGAAGGCATGGCCAGCTGTTGAGAAATTCTTGTTGAAGTTTTTGATAATCATGGATTTATCGGTGGTGACCGTGTTACCTAGCCTCAGTGCAGTGGGCAGCTGGGAGGAGGTGCTCTTGTTCTCCATGGACTTCACAGTGTCCCAGAACTTTTTGGAGTTGGAGCTACAGGATGCAAACTTCTGCCTGAAGAAGCTGGCCTTAGCTTTCCTGACTGACTGCGTGTATTGGCTCCTGACTTCCCTGAACAGTTGCATATCGCGGGGACTATTCGATGCTATTGCAGTCCGCCACAGGATATTTTTGTGCTGGTCGAGGGCAGTCAGGTCTGGAGTGAACCAAGGGCTGTGTCTGTTCTTAGTTCTGCATTTTTTGAACGGAGCATGCTTATCTAAAATGGTGAGGAAGTTACTTTTAAAGAATGACCAGGCATCCTCAACTGACGGGATGAGGTCAATGTCCTTCCAGGATACCCGGGCCAGGTCGATTAGAAAGGCCTGCTCACAGAAGTGTTTTAGGGAGCGTTTGACAGTGATGAGGGGTGGTCGTTTGACTGTGGCTCCGTAGCGGATACAGGCAATGAGGCAGTGATCGCTGAGATCCTGGTTGAAGACAGCGGAGGTATATTTGGAGGGCCAGTTGGTCAGGATGACGTCTATGAGGGTGCCCTTGTTTACAGATTTAAGGTTGTACCTGGTGGGTTCCTTGATGATTTGTGTGAAATTGAGGGCATCTAGCTTAGATTGTAGGACTGCCGAGGTGTTAAGCATATCCCAGTTTAGGTCACCTAACAGAACAAACTCTGAAGCTAGATGGGGGGCGCTCAATTCACAAATGGTGTCCAGGGCACAGCTGGGAGCTGAGGGGGGTCGGTAGCAGGCGGCAACAGTGAGAGACTTATTTCTGGAGAGAGTAATTTTCAAAATTAGTAGTTCGAACTGTTTGGGTATGGACCTGGAAAGTATGACATTACTTTGCAGGCTATCTCTGCAGTAAACTGCAGGCACCTTGAAAGCGGCAGCTCTACCCTTTAGCTCAGTGCGAATGTTGCCTGTAATCCATGGCTTCTGGTTGGGGTATATCCCTGGTTGGGGTATGTACGTACTTACACTTTGTCTTTATGGGGTATTGTGTGTAGATTTTTTTCTATTTAATCAATTTTAGAATAAGGCTGTAACGTAACGAAATGTGGAAAAAGTCAAGAGGTCTGAATACTTTCCGAAGGCACATAACATTGTGGACCAGGACTTCAGACATTGCTGTCGTGGCAGCCATGCCATGCCATTCCCCAACCATGGCCAGTGCCAAGGCATACCCTACTGCCCCATAAAGAGAGGAGGATGGGATGGTGTGGATGTTGGAGTGTTTCTTCGGTGTTGGATTCTAGAGGCTATATTAATCCCCTTCATCCTACCTGGGGGGATGTCTCTGCTCTGCCAACTTTCCCCTCCTCAAGATGTCTCTGCTCAAACCTGACTTACTTGACTTAGGCCTTATCATCTTTGCCCCCTTTGGAGCATAGGACATCCATCATGGTTCTCCACCTCACTCTTTCCCCCACTCTACCCTGCTGTATCCTATAGTATTATATAGGCTATCCTATAGTAGGCAGTGAATCTCTCCATAGTCAAGCCTCACCAAACATAGACCTGTTATTCCCCTTCCGTCTCCGTGATGCCTCCTGCCCTAACTGAGCCTAACTACTCTAACTGTAGGCTAATTCAATTCCAGATCTGAGAGATTGTCATGGGGAGGGTTATTCTGGGTTCCAGTCTTTGTCACTGTTGGTGCCGGGCTGGATTGTCTAGCTCTGCCTGGTTTTGTCTTTTCCTCTGGCTGGACAGTTTTGTCTCTCTGTGCTTCTGCACACAGTGTGGACATTCAGCAATCTCACCCATTACATCACCTGGTCTGCACAGTCGGTCGCTGTGTGTCTAAACTGGTTCTGCCTGGTCACTGGTTACCGCCCACTGGGTGAAGATGGCGGTCCAAGGGTGCAGACATGGTGAGAGCCCTCGTCTTTCTTTTCCTGTCTTGTGTTTCATCGCCCTGCCTCCTCTCTTTTCTCTCCTCCCTCTCCCAGGACGTCTCCTCTTACAAATAGGAGGGTTTGTCTTCCCATGTTTAGGATTTACTGGAGGACAATTGATCAGCATGAAGAGAGACGTCTTGTGTTGTCATTGTTCAGTCTCTTTAACACTACCAAACAGTTAGGAGCAGAGTTGTTTTGTTGTCGATTTTGTGACTAGTCATATGTTGGTCTTGGTTTATCATGATTGCCTTTTGTTGTGGTTGCCATTTCTTGTTATTATTTGAGCAGACTGTCTGTTGGTAGCATGTCATTCTGTCAGATCAGATTGTGGTAATTGCCGAGGCTCCGGACTGTCAACAGACATACAGCCCACTGGCCTGTGACTGAAACTGAGTCGCTTTAATAGACTTACTGCCTGGTTCTCACTGCTTATGGTGCTGCTGCCTGTCTCTATGTAGAAGTAGAAACGGGGTCCAGGCGTTGTTGTCAGTAACGTGTGCATGTGAGGGCTGCTTGTTTTTGGCGTCTCCGTAGGTTTGGTCACTTCCTCTGTGAGGTCAGAATGAGCTGCCATGTTGCTAGTGTGAGTGTGGAAGTGTAATGGCCTATGTGACATCTTCCTCTGCAAGGTAAATGGACACTTTCACACCAAGTGGACATTCTAGGGCTAGGCTGTGCATGATTACTCCCTCATCTAGCACAGATAAAGATCAGGAGGAGAAGACGAAGAGAGGAAGAACAGAACAGGACTGACATACACAAAAGTATGTAGATTCTGGAACAGTTTGTTAAGAAGGGAGAGTGAGACCACAATAAATAATACAAGTAGTAGGGACAGGAAGCTAAGAGAGGATAAGGGTGGTCGAAGGAAAGCTGAAATACCTTCAGAAATGATCTGAAGGTAACTGTCAATTTAACATCATTCTTCTATGTCTTCCTGGAACCTGGGATGATAGTATGTTTCCTGATACTTCTGGATTGATTCTAGGCTAAATCAACAACCCCTCGCTCCTCATGTTGAGAGAATCTCCGCTCCTTTTAGAAATGTGAAAGACCCTCCTGTCTATTCAATAACCTGCCAGAGCTGTAGAGGCTGGTTTCCAAGGCTCCAAAGTCCAGGCAGTGGAACAAGGGCTCTAGTGTTGAGGGTGATGATACCTTACCTCAGGTTTGAACTTACTCCAATATGTCACATGTCTGCTGTGAAAAGGTTCATTTTGGTTCCTATACATACAGTACTGTAGCTTGTAACTCAAAACACACAAATGTACATGAACCCACTGCCACTGCTATAATGCACACATTACCAACACATAATACCGTAAATATGATTTCTCTGTTACTATTGTCCAACATGTTATGTTATGCTTATTATAGTACATATCATCTTCTAACCAATTTCCATAATAGTAAAATCTGCTGGCATGCAGACAACAAACACACGGCCACTTTCTGCACCTTGGCTTAAGAAAACAGTGGAGAATAAACACTTTAATTGTTAAGTGCCTTGCTCAAGGGCACATCAAAATAATATTCACCTTGGGGAGTCAAACCAGCGACCTCTCGTTTACTGGCCAACGCTCTAACCTCTAGGCCACCTCTGATTTGCCTCAGTAAATAATCTGTTCTACCCTGACATTTGAAGGGTGTGTGTTTGTGGAAACGCATGGTCTTGATGTGGTTTCTCTGGAACAGATAGGCTAACCAGCATCTCTCTGATCAAGTCATATTTTGTTGCCCCAAGGTTGCTTTATATCTTACCCTTCACGATGGTGGCCACCACCAGGGTCATTGCACTGACTGTTAAATCCATCCGATCCCAGAGGATTTCCAATAACGCCTGGGTGGGCTATATCGGGTTCTGTGCATGACCTGGTGGGTATTTCGGGCCCCACTGAGAGTGTGTATAATGTTCGGACAGACGCTGACACACTGTTCTCATATGTTCAGAGTGGCCCTGAGTAACCTCTCCACTGTCGCCACACTTCACTACGACAGAAGTCACCGCTGCAGCAGAGCAGAGGGAATGGAAGACTGCCTCATGTAAATACCCTGACTCGGCTTAAATACATGTCTTCTGCTTCCGAGGGTTTCACCATTGTCTGTCTCTGGAATGGGGCCATTAAGAGAGAGATGTGTGCGTCTTGGTCCAATTGTGTGTTTGTCTCAGTCTGCGTGTCTGCATGTGGGCCTTTGTGTTAGTAAGGGGAAGTGAAACTGGAAACCAACTGTAAAATCCAGCCAAGGATCATAGCAATTAACACACATTTTATCAGTGGAAGTTATTACTATTGAATTTCATTTTTATAGTATATCTGAATCTCTTCATGGTTAAGTCATAAATAACCCTGCGTATTTTTGACGCAAACCTGTCCTTCTATCCGTTCCGTCCGAGTGTGTGTGTGTGTGTGTGTGTGCGTGTGCGCATACGTTTGTGTACCACTTTTGGAATGTCTTGAATCTGTAACCAAGCAGAGCAATCAGTCGACCACAGATTTGTCTCATTTAAGATCTCCAATCATATATTGAGGGGCATCCGTTGGCTGCCTGTCTGAATTCATTTAACACAGCCTTTGCTACTGGTGAGCCCACTGCACTGTCCTCCATTGTATGTGTCTGCAGTATGTCATCCATGACAAAGAGAGATCAATAAAGGGAGGCATGCAGCCCCTGGGTATTGGGCTTAGAATGTGGATTTTACATTTTAGATGAATGGATTCCAAATAGCATTCGGGGGATCATGTCTTGCTCATGTTGGTCGGTTTGTTTGTTGTCTGTCTCTCTGGTGAGGACCCTGCATCCCCGATTGCCCTCCTGTATTCCAGTCTCTTCTTATCTGACCTCTGACCTTTCCTCTGCAGATGACTCAGGAGACGAGGAGCCCACGACCCAGTCGGACCGCAGTGAGGGGATTCAGGGCACTCTGAAGACCCTGATCAGCAAGCTTGATGACCTCGGCACGTGTAACGACCTAATCGCCAAGCATGGGGCGGCCTTGCAGCGCTCTCTGAGTGAACTCGAGGCGCTGAGAGTCCCCGTGGAGGGAGGAGAGAAGGTCAAGGGTGTCAACGAGCGAGCCACCCTCTTCCGCATCACCTCGAATGCTATGATCAATGTGAGTAGTGAGACTTAAGGGTTCTACACATCTATTCAACTTAAGCTAACCAACTATGGATGAAACGTTGGGTCGTTTATCCCCAATTCAGACCAACCTCTACATGTTGAATAAGGACCAACTACGAGCGACTATGTCCAGGGGCAACCAACTGACGCTACATACAAATTCTTTCCACAACCGTCCATAGACAGTTGGGTTGGCTGTAGTTGGGCAGATGTGTAGAAGCCTTTACATGGCAATGGTTAGGCCTACTGTGTGAAGGGTGACTAGCATTCTCAGTGCTATGGTATGATAGATGTGACAGGAAGGACACAGGTCAGCATTGTGTATATTGTAGTCGTCAACTTAAGATTCTTAAATGCTCTTCCAAATGTGACGAGAAAGGGAAACACTTCTCAGGTGGTACCTCTTTCTAGCATCGTATTGTTTACAGTATGCCACCCATCCAGTTACAGTATGTAAGATATGTGCAGGGGTGTTGTTAGCATCGGAACTAGCTGTTCTGTTGCTATTGTCACCGTGACCACAGAGAGTCATTTCCATTGGCCAAGTGGTATTATAGTGGACTAGAGGGCAGAGGAAAGGAGAGGTCGGTACTGAAGGAGTGATACCGGATCAGGGCTGGTTGGGGAGGACAGGAATAGTCTTGCCCCAACCCCAAACCTCCCTGGACCCTCCCAGCCCAGAGACCTGAGCCCAGAGAGGAATCCCAGAGCCCCCTCTTCCTCCACAAGACAGACATGCTCCTACAGTGGCCAGGCGCTACACAGACAACCAGAAAAGGTTTGTGTGTCTCTTCTACTCCTCTGCTTGGCTTTGATGTGTTTGACAATAAATAGCCTTGTTTTGTCTGGGCCACAGACTGCTATTTATGTGGTGACGGGTGTCTGAGACATGGGGGAATGCTCCCATAACATTGGTCACTGGCAGGTGGGATAGTGTAGCCAGGGCACATGTACTTTTGACATTTTGAACTGGCTTGAAGCTTGAACTGATACTGTGAGTAATGATGGTGTGGGTGTGTTTGCTCAGTTGAATGAGAATCAACCAAGTCATCCACAGGAGTTCAGCCCCATTTAGAGTGTGGAGACGTCTGCACTTTTATCACAGATTTTGTAGTCTTCCCTCTAAAGGATGCACTTTTATCACAGATTTTGTAGTCTTCCCTCTAAAGGATACACTTTTATCACAGATTTTGTAGTCTTCCCTCTAAAGGATGCACTTTTATCACAGATTTTGTAGTCTTCCCTCTAAAGGATGCACTTTTATCACAGATTTTGTAGTCTTCCCTCTAAAGGATGCACTTTTATCACAGATTTTGTAGTCTTCCCTCTAAAGGATGCACTTTTTTTCTGCACACAGTTAATCACTGTTTTAATTAATTGGAGTGGGAACCAAAAGTTACTGGACAGGTAATTAAACACGCCCTGTAGGATTTCCTATCTCATTACACCACTGTTAGATCTGGAGACGCTGTGGGGAAAGTGCTGCTTCAGGTTGGTTTTATGCAAAGGAAGGAGGAGTAGAGAGCCTAGCTATTTGATCACAGCTACAGTTGTTGTACCCTTTTTGTTTGCATTTGGATTGTGATGCAGTTTGATCTTTACACTTACATCATTTAGCAGGCGCTCTTACAACTTACAGTATGTAGCGAGTGCATACATTTTCACTTTCTTTTCTACTGGTCCCCCATGGGTATCGAACCCACAACCCTGGCGTTGGAAGCACCACGCTCCACCAACTGAGCTATACGGGACCACATGTCACCAACACTGCCTTTTCTCTTCACTAACTTGGGGGTTGGAGGTGGTTGAGCGATGTTGGTCTGACCCTGAAGTGAAGCTTGGACACTGATTCATTTAGGGGTGATGTAACTCCTCACGTGTTGTGTGGCTGCTGTATCGGTGAGGTGGCACAAGTGTGTGTTTGTGTGTTTGAGTGCTTGCGTGCGTTTGCACAAGTTTGCAATAGGTTCCCCTTTCCATTTTATGTTATCTAGCCATATGAAACCTCGAAGGAAATTGACACACACAATCATGCTCATTCTTTAAAGTGAACCAGGACATTTAATTCAGCACTGACTAAAATATGTTAAACCTGCTTGATTTTCATGTTGAATCATTATTCTATACACTGAGTTCAGACATGATATTCCCCAACCGTGAGCTATACGCAGCAGTCTGTTTAAATAATAGATTCAGCAGAACAAATGCGGAACCAAAGTCAGGTTGAAGTTGATAATTAGTTTCATATGTGCCTGAAGAGCAGAAGGAAGTAAGTAGCTCCGTCACATGATTCACTTTCAGTCTGAATAGTAAAATCAGGACACTTCATACTTGACTGCTGAAGGTAAGAGGCTGTTATTTAGTTACAATAGGCTAACCCTGCTTGTCATTTGGCTGTGAATTGTAAAATCACTGAAACACTGAGTTAACACTTCTGGTTTTGGTGTCAGGTCATCAGCAAGTAAGTAGCCTAGTCTGAACCAGAACAGAGCAGGAGACCTATTTCTGTAGCATGAGGCAGCTTGATGTACAAGAACCCCCCGTGGACAGGACGTGGGACTCGGGCTCGTTGCTTGTCAGTTAGGCTAACGTGCAGCTCTCTGATTCATTCATGTGATAAGCTATACTGTTGGATCTAAACTCGTAACATGTTGATTGGTTGCGTGCACAATGCAGCACTTCAAAATAAACACCCTGTACATTCAGATATATTTTTACCAAAGCACCATGTAGGTTAATGGTCTCCTTGTTCTGCATCTCTATTCTAAATGGTGGTGGGTTGGTGTGAAATATTCTATTATTTTGAGCTACAGTGGGGGGATATATAGGATGTCATGTCCCTGTTCCCTCTGTCTGAGGCCGATATGTCCTATCTGTGCAGCCCACTGATCTGAGAGGACACAGATTATCTGTGCTCTGTGACACGCGTGGCCCTCAGCTACACACCTCAACCAGAACGATGGCCAAGTGGTTTCAGCTATCCAATGGCCTGTGGTACCGGGACCAAAGAGGTTTTTAATGGGTGAATGCTGAACAGGATGCTGCACTGACTGCATAACAATGTGCTCATAGGATCAGAGCACTCAGTGGTTGTGTAGATTTGAGGACAAGGAGGTCCATGGATGGATGTACAGTATAGACAGGTTTATCAGGTTATACTGTTTAGGCTAGTTGTTTAACCATTCACCCTGATAATTACTTGGGGAAAGAGTGGTAGCCTGCAGGACTGATGTGTTTCTGCTTTCTCCACAGTTTTCTTATCACAGTGTGTGTCCCATTGACCTCCCAAAACATTCTGTGGTCAGACATGATGTAGTTGGGGAAAATGCTGACACATTCTACTTGTATGTTTTGATCTAGAGTAAGATCCCTGTTTCGCCAATAATGCCAAGACCACAGTCAGAAGACCTTTTATGACTTGCCCTGAGTTCACTTTTTTTTGTCCAAGGGTTTTGCCTGTGGATAAACATTCCCTCTCTGGTGCTATAGTGTGGAAACTCAGAGCCTGCCCCTAAGACATGATTTAATATGCACACAGTAGCTGACACTCATGAGAGAGGCGAAGAGATATAAGTCATTCTCAAGATGTTGATGACAGTGCTAACAGTGGCCTAAATACTGACAGTACTCATGTTTAGAATACATTTTATGATAAAACAAACATCAGCTTAATTGGAAAACGGATTTCCTTCCACCAGTCAAGAAAGGACCTGGTAGCCCTCAACATCTACAAATCCACAAGATAAATATCCTTGTGTGCATATTTGACTCTTTCATGATTTTACATGCCTCTACTCCTTATCTTCTGCCTGACATCCAGTGTTTGATGTGTGTCTGTGTGCTATGTTGTGTTTGTGATGATTAGGCGTGTCGGGACTTCCTGGACCTAGCGGAGACCCACAGCAGGAGATGGCAGCGGGCGCTGCAGTATGAGAGAGAGCAGCGTATTCACCTGGAGGAGACCATAGAGCAGCTAGCCAAGCAACACAACAGTCTGGAGAGAGCCTGGAGAGAGGCCCCCACACTGTCCGCCAACACGCCCAGCGCCCCCACCACAGAGAAGGGTAAGGCAGACAGTCGGGCCCCTTAGTATTGCCCCTTAGTCCTTAGACTAACAGGACTCTGTTCATTTAGAGAAATAGACCATCTTGGGGAAATAGGAAATTGTAAGTCATGTCAGATGGTTTTGAATTATATTGTCTCTGTAATTAGACTGGAAGATACATTTCTCATGAGAGTAGTATTCAAATGGACACAATCACTCCTCACCTTTGTGATAGCCATCCTAGCGTAAAAGAGTAAGCCGTGTATTACACAGGAATGGATATATTATATTTTGTCAATCTGAGGTTGTATTGAAGTTGGAGTTGTTGCTTCCCTTCTCGTCTGGAATCAAGTTCAGTTCATCGTTAGCCTACAGGGACGTTACCTATTAAAGTCTAATGTTCTCTATTCATCTCCATGAGCATTTCATTAGCTACCCAACCTTCCTTTCCCCTCCACAAATCATGTGACTACTGCTGCACCAGTCTAGAGCAGGGTGTGTGTTAAATATTGCTTTACTGTGTGTGTGTTTGTGTTTGCTTCTGTGTGTGTGTGTGTGTTCTCTCTCTCAGTAGGGAGTGAGAGGCTGCAGAAAGGGGAGGCGAGTGATGAAGATGAGGATACAGAATACTTTGACGCCATGGAGGAGTCCCCTGCCTTTATCACAGTGACCGCCACTGAGAACACACAGCACAGGTCAGTCTCACCCTGTGGCCTGTACAGTACACTCAGCCTCCGTCTGCTTTTCACATCCACCTCAATGGATCATGGCAGTTTAGCTTGGTATTACTTGAGTATAAGACGGACTCGGTGTGAATAGATTGTGATAAATACAAAGACTGGATGTCTTGATTGTGCCTGTTGATGGATTCTGTAGTGTTTACACCAGAATATCTGTCAAGCCCCAGAGCCACACAGTGCACCCCATATTGCCTGTGTATGACTCATTCCTTTCATCAGCAGCTCAATAAACCTAAAACTTCAGAACCTCTTCCCCTCTCTGTGCTCATAGTCACACACACACACACACACACACACACACACACACACACACACACACACACACACACACACACACACACACACACACACACACACACACACACACACACACACACACACACACACACACACACACACACACACACACACACACACACACACAATGACTCATACCTGTTGTACGGTGGCAGTGTTGTCTGTCTGCAAGCATCCTCACCTGTCTGTTTTTAATGAGTGTCTGTCTTTACTGGACTGGCTCTGGCACTATTAACAGCTGAATATGTTGTCTCTATGATAAACGACAGTTCATCCCCTCACTGCTCCTCTACTAGGGAATGACCCACGGCCCGGCCACTTCTCTGTTTTGGACTTATGCTTTCATCTCCAAAATACCTTGGGTTTGTTATGTGTCTCAGTTGAAGAATTAGGGTAGTTGTTGTTTGCTGCCCTGTTTTACCAGAACACCTGTTGAGACACTATTTACATATATTCCTTTCCCCGTAAGGAGAATAGAATGTTTCTATTTCCCAGATAAATATTCTGCTGCGCCTCTCCAATCAGAGACACATCTATCCACCTCTAACACAGCGGCTCAGAGACACATCTATCCACCTCTAACACAGCGGCTCAGAGACACATCTATCCACCTCTAACACAACAGCTCAACACACATCTATCCACCTCCAACACAACAGCTCAGAGACACATCTATCCACCTCTAACACAACAGCTCAGAGACACATCTATCCACCTCTAACACAACAGCTCAGAGACACATCTATCCACCTCTAACACAACAGCTCAGAGACACATCTATCCACCTCTAACACAACAGCTCAGAGACACATCTATCCACCTCTAACACAGCGGCTCAGAGACACATCTATCCACCTCTAACACAGCGGCTCAGAGACACATCTATCCACCTCTAACACAACAGCTCAACACACATCTATCCACCTCCAACACAACAGCTCAGAGACACATCTATCCACCTCTAACACAACAGCTCAGAGACACATCTATCCACCTCTAACACAACAGCTCAGAGACACATCTATCCACCTCTAACACAGCAGCTCAGAGACACATCTATCCACCTCTAACACAGCGGCTCAGAAACACATCTATCCACCTCTAACACAACAGCTCAGAGACACATCTATCCACCTCTAACACAACAGCTCAGAGACACATCTATCCACCTCGAACACAGCAGCTCAGAGACACATCTATCCACCTCTAACACAACAGCTCAGAGACACATCTATCCACCTCTAACACAGCAGCTCAGAGACACATCTATCCACCTCCAACACAACAGTTCAGAGACACATCTATCCACCTCCAACACAACAGTTCAGAGACACATCTATCCACCTCCAACACAGCAGCTCAGAGACCGATCCGATGTTACACACAGCCATGTGCTGAATAGAGCCATCCATCTATGTCTAGCTGCCTGCGCCCACCTGTTTCCGTTATTTTGTGTGTGTTTCGATGTGTGTGTCTGCGTACGTGTGTGTGTGTGTGCGTGCATGCGTGTGTTATTGTTAAGATGACGTTTCTCCCTCTTCTAGGCATTCTCAGAGTAACCTGAGTGGAGCGAGTGGAGGCCAGACCAATGACTGGAACCAGGAAAATGTGAGCGTCTCTTTCCTCCAAACAGTTCTCAGTGATAATCCACATGCATGTCCACATCTAGGCTTTATACTATTCACCTTTGTCACTGTGTGTGAAGCTCTTTGAGTTCTTTTTAACCTGTCTCCAATTGCTGTTTCCTAGCATCCTGTTAAGGAAAATAGCACATCACAAACTTGGGCATGTTTTGTTGCATTCTCAAACACACACACACACACACACACACACAAACACATACACACACACACGGGAACAGACATACACACACAAGCTCACTCTCTCTCTCGCCATCATTTCTCTGGATCTTAATTACCAGTCAGACATCTGTTTTCCCAATTCTATCCCTCATTCTCCTCTTTTATTCCATCTCTTCCTCTCTTTCTCTGTCACTCTACTTCCAGATGGGGACTCACTAAGTCCCTGACAAGCTAAGATCTACAAAGTTAGAGATCTACTGTCACGGATCCCTCCGGAACATTCATTATGCACACCTGTCCCCTATTCCCACTGATTAGCACTTGTATAAGTGTGCCCTTTGGTCTCCATTGGACTGTCTATTATTGTTACAATGTCTGCTGGTGCGTGTGAGTACCTGTGCTGTGTGTTTTGGGCTTTCATACTCCTCGCTCTTTTGTTTGGGTTTCAACCCTGTGTTTTTGTTACATGTTTGTTTGGTCTTCATGTCCTTACATGGCACACCGTCATTTGGGGTATAATAAAAAAAACGATTACCCATTCCTGCACCTGTCTCCCAAATCATATATACCAACGTGACATCTACACTGACAGACGTTTCTTTCTCTCTCTCTCTCTCTCTCTCTCTCTCTCTCTCTCTCTCTCTCTCTCTCTCAGGAGTATCCTAGCTCTAATGATTCAGGGAAGGAGCTGCAGCCCCTCAGAAGGAGGAGGAGCCACATCCCAGACAAACCCAATTACTCCCTCAACCTGTGGAGCATCATGAAGAACTGCATCGGCAAGGAGCTCTCCAAGATCCCCATGCCTGTGAGTGTCATGCTTGTGTCCATGTAGTAGAATGAGCCTGGGTGTGAGTGCATGAGAGTTGGGTAGCGCAGGCATCCCAATAGGCTGCTATTTGGGACTCATCTGAAATGTGCTAGTCAATGACAAAACTCTTGTAACCACTGCCATATGTCTGTCTTTCTCTCTGCCCGCCTGTCTGTCTACAGGTGAACTTCAACGAGCCTCTGTCCATGCTGCAGCGGCTGACAGAGGACCTGGAGTACCATGAGCTGCTGGACAAGGCGGCGCGCTGCGAGAACTCCCTGGAGCAGCTGTGTCTGGTGGCAGCCTTCTCTGTGTCCTCCTACTCCACCACCGTCCACCGCACGGCCAAGCCCTTCAACCCCCTGCTGGGGGAGACCTATGAGCTGGACCGTCTGGAGGACTTCGGCTACCGCTCGCTGTGTGAGCAGGTACACACAGAGACAGAGATAAATGACAATATTAGGCTGAGACAAAGACACACACAAACACACACAGGAAAATACTCCATGTGTCTGCAAATGATACTACCATTTAGTGCCTCTACAAAACATACATGCTATGATGATACACAAAAAGTACCAATCATGACATACTATAAGCTAGAGCAGTGATCTTCATTTGAGCGTGTAAATCCCCCCCCCCCCTAGGTGAGCCATCACCCCCCAGCAGCATCTCACCATGTGATTTCTCAGCGAGGCTGGACCCTCTGGCAGGAAATCACCATAGCCAGCAAGTTTCGTGGCAAATACCTCTCCATAATGCCTCTGGGTGAGTTGCTGTATATTCAGCATGTACTGAGCACTGTCAACACACACTCAATGCAAATAAATGTCACCATGACTGTGTACAGTGGCCTCTGTAATTATAGGGACAGTGAAGCATGTTTTCTTCTTTTGGCTCTATACTCCAAAAGTTTGGATTTGACATCAAACAATGACTGAGGTTAAATTGCAGACTTTTTATCCACATCGGGTGAACCGTTTAGAAATGACAGCACTTTTTGTATATAGTCCCCCCATTTTAGGGGGGGAAAAGTATTGGGACAAATTCACTTACAGTACCAGTCAAAAGTTTGGACACCTAATCATTCCAGGGTTTTTCTTTCTTTTTTATATTTTCTACATTGTAGAATAATAGTGACGACATCAAAACTATGAAATAACACATATGGAATCATGTAGTAACCAAAAAACAAATCAAAATATATTTGAGATTCTTCAAAGTAGCCCCCCTTTGCCTTGATGACAGCTCTGCACACTCTTGGCATTCTCTCAACCAGCTTCATGAGGTAGTCACCTGAAATGCATTTCAATTAACAGGTGTGCCTGTTTAAAAGTTCATTTGTGGAATTTCTTTCCTTAATACATTTGAGCCAATCAGTTGTGTTGTGACAAGGTAGGGGTGGTATACAGAAGAGAGCCCTATTTGGTAGAAGACCAAGTCCATATTATGGCAAGAACAACTCAAATAAGCAAAGAGAAATGACAGTCCATCATTACTTTAAGACATGAAGGTCAGTCAATCCTGAAAATGTCAAGAACTTTGAAAGTTTCTTCAAGTGCAGTCACAAAAACCATCAAGCTCTATGATGAAACTGGCTCTCATGAAGGCCGCCACAGGAAAGGAAGACCCATAGTTACCTCTGCTGCAGAGAATATGTTCATTAGTTACCAGCCTCAGAAATTGCAGCCCAAATAAATGCTTCACAGAGCTCAAGTAACAGACACATCTCAACATCAATTGTTCAGAGGAGACTGCATGAATCAGGCCTTCCTGGTCGAATTGCTGCAAAGAAACCACTACGAAAGGACACCAAGAAGAGACTTGCTTGGGCCAAGAAACGCAAGCAATGGACATTAGACCGGTGGAAATCTGTCCTTTGGTCTGATGAGTCCAAATTGTACACTGCTCAAAAAAATAAAGGGAACACTAAAATAACACATCCTAGATTTGAATGAATGAAATATTCTTATTAAATACTTTTTTCTTTACATAGTTGAATGTGCTGACAACAAAATCACACAAAAATGATCAATGGAAATCAAATTTATCAACCCATGGAGGTCTGGATTTGGAGTCACACTCAAAATTAAAGTGGAAAACCACACTACAGGCTGATCCAACTTTGATGTAATGTCCTTAAAACAAGTCAAAATGAGTCTCAGTAGTGTGTGTGGTCTCCACGTGCCTGTATGACCTCCCTACAACGCCTGGGCATGCTCCTGATGAGGTGGCGGATGGTCTCCTGAGGGATCTCCTCCCAGACCTGGACTAAAGCATCTGCCAACTCCTGGACAGTCTGTGGTGCAACGTGGCGTTGGTGGATGGAGCGAGACATGATGTCCCAGATGTGCTCAATTGGATTCAGGTCTGGGGAACGGGCGGCCAGTCCATAGCATCAATGCCTTCCTCTTGCAGGAACTGCTGACACACTCCAGCCACATGAGGTCTAGCATTGTCTTGCATTAGGAGGAACCAAGGGCCAACCGCACCAGCATATGGTCTCACAAGGGGTCTGAGGATCTCATCTCGGTACCTAATGGCAGTCAGGCTACCTCTGGCGAGCACATGGAGGGCTATGCGGCCCCCAAAAGAAATGCCACCCCACACCATGACTGACCCATCGCCAAACCGGTCATGGGGGAGGATGTTGCAGGCAGCAGAACGTTCTCCACGGCGTCTCCAGACTGTCACGTCTGTCACATGTGCTCAGTGTGAACCTGCTTTCATCTTTGAAGAGCACAGGGCGCCAGTGGCGAATTTGCCAATCTTGGTGTTCTCTGGCAAATGTCAAAAGTCCTGCACGGTTTTGGGCTGTAAGCACAACCCCCACCTGTGGACGTCGGGCCCTCATACCACCCTCATGGAGTCTGTTTCTGACCGTTTGAGCAGACACATGCACATTTGTGGCCTGCTGGAGGTCATTTTGCAGGGCTCTGGCAGTGCTCCTCCTGCTCCTCCTTGCACAAAGGCGGAGGTAGTGGTCCTGCTGCTGGGTTGTTGCCCTCCTACGGCCTTTCCACGTCTCCTGATGTACTGGCCTGTCTACTGGTAGCGCCTCCAATGTCTTGGACACTACGCTGACAGACACAGCAAACCTTCTTGCCACAGCTCGCATTGATGTGCCATCCTGGATGAGCTGCACTACCTGAGCCACTTGTGTGGATTGTAGACTCCGTCTCATGCTACCACTAGAGTGAATGCACCGCCAGCATTCAAAAGTGACAAAAAAATCAGCCAGGAAGCATAGGAACTGAGAAGTGGTCTGTGGTTATCACCTGCAGAACCACTCCTTTATTGGGGGTGTCTTGCTAATTGCCTATAATTTCCACCTGTTGTCTATTATTTTGCACAACAGCATATGAAATTTATTGTCAATCAGTGTTGCTTCCTAAGTGGACAGTTTGATTTCACAGAAGTGTGATTGACTTGGAGTTACATTGTGTTGTTTAAGTGTTCCCTTTATTTTTTTGAGCAGTGTATATTTTTGGTTCCAACCGCTGTTTCTTTGTGAGACAGAGTAGGTGAACGGATGATCTCAGCATGTGTGGTTCCCACCGTGAAGCTTGGAGGAGGAGGTGTGATGGTGTGGGGATGCTTTGCTGGTGATACTGTCAGTGATTGATTTATTTAGAATTAAAGGCACACTTAACAAGCATGGCTACCACAGCATTCTGCAGCAATACGCCATCCCATCTGGTTTAAGCTTAGTGGAACTATAATTTGTTTTTCAACAGGACAATGACCCAACAGATATACAGGCTGTGTAAGGGCTATTTTACCAAGAAGGAGAGTGATGGAGTGCTGCATCAGATGACCTGGCCTCCACAATCACCCGACCTCAACCCAATTGAGATGGTTTGGGATGAGTTGGACCACAGAGTGAAGGAAAAGCAGCCAACAAGTGCTCAGCATTATGTGGGAACTTCTTCAAGACTGTTGGAAAAGCATTCCAGGTGAAGCTGGTTGAGATAATGCCAAGAGTGTGCAAAGCTGTCAACAAGGCAAAGGATGGCTACTTTTAAGAAATATTTTGATTTGTTTCACACTTTTTTTGGTTATTACATGATTCCAAAATAAAGAAAAACCCTTGAATGAGTAGGTGTGTCCAAACTTTTGACTGGTACTGTATTAAAGTAGAAAAAAGTTACGTACTTGGTCCCATATTCATAGCATGCAATGACTACATCAAGCTTGTGACTCTACACATTTGTTGGATGCATTTGCTGTTTATTTTGGTTATGTTTCAGTTTATTTTCTGCCCAATAGAAATTAATGGTAAATAATGTATTGTGTCATTTTGGAGTCACTTTTATTGTAAATAAGTATATAATATATTTCAAAATACTTCTACATGAATGAGGATGAACCATGATCACAGATAATCCTGAATGAGTGAGAAATATACAGATGCACAAATATCATACCCCCCAAAAAACGCTAATCTCCCCTGTTATTGTAATGGTGAGAGGTATGATATTTGTGTGTCTGTAACTTTCTCACTCATCATTATTCACCCGATATGGATGGAAATACACAAATTTCAGTTGCCAGTCTGTACTAACCTTATAGTCCTTGTATGATTTCAAATCCACAACTTTTGGAGTATAGAGCCAAAAGAAGAAAATATGCTTCACTGTCCCGATAATTACAGAGGACACTGTATATATGTTTATAGGTGGGAACACCGGGATCTCTCTGTAGGTCAGGCCTCTAAAACCCAGGCATCCTCAGCATCACCTCTGTCCTCCCATTCCCTCCCAGTCACTCACTAAACCATAGATGGATGAAAATGAATCTAACGACCCCTGTGACAGATGCATAAACTCTGGCTGTGCCCATGGGTCTCTAAGGCCCTGATAAATGAGAGATGAATAGATCCCATAGATGTGATTGATACATATCCTATAACATGAAGCCATGTTATCCATTTGAACTATACAGATGATCCTCTTGTTTGTTTATTGTAATCTCTGAGAGTCTCTGCCTCTCTCTCTCAGCCACCCCTGTGTTATCAGGCCAGGTCTCTGCAGGTTGGACTGACCTTGTTTATAAATGACTCAAAATAAGAACCAGAATATCAACTACAATACATGTTTCCTTGTTACGGTGTTGTCACTCTTTCTCTGACTGCATTTCATCCCCTCCACTCCATCTCTCGATTTATATCTCAATGTTCTCTCCTTTTTTGGCCTTTCCCCTCTCTCCCCAGGTGCCATTCACCTGCAGTTCCACTCCAGTGGGAACCATTATGTTTGGAGGAAGGTAACCTCCACCGTGCACAACATCATCGTGGGCAAGCTGTGGATTGACCAGGTCTGTCTACTAACTACATCATGGCTCTTCTCCCTCCTCCTCCCATGTTCTTACCTGTCCATGTCTCTCTCCTACTCTCCTCTTGTGTCCTCATTGTCTGATTCAGTCAATATCCATGTGACCTGTATGTCAGCCCTCCATGTGTATCATCTATCATCTAATGTTTCCTATTTTCATCCTGTAGCTGTTTGTGATGTAATCCAGGCTGGTGAAGTGAGTGTTGTGTGGAGGCAGAGGTCAATGGCAACAGAAACGAACAGAACAGCACACGAATAAGCCTGTTTGTGGTCTCTGATGGTTTCTCTGCCTTTCATTTCTAGTAACACCCTCCCCTCTCTCTGTGATGACTCAATTACAGTCTGTAACTGTCTGTCTGTTGGTCTGTCACATCATCTGTCTGTAGTACTACTTGGTACTATGTACCAGCCCCTCACTGGAATGGGAGGAGGAGGAAGACAGGGGTCAGGGAATAAACTCAAGCGAGCATATGATTTTTGGCACACTCACAAACACCCTCTCAGCAGTCCCTAAAGCACACCGTAGTGTCATTTATATAGAGCTTCCTAGTAGAATCTCATTACATCCCTGAGGGGGATAAATGTAAAGATACTGTTCTGATACAGCTGTGGAATGTTCTGATGACTCATCGGTTGTTTCTGATTTTAATTGATGCTAACCAGAAATTCTCTCTCCTATTCCACCTGCCTCTTTTCTCTTCCATCCCATTCTATCCTCCCTTTTCCCTCTGTCTCTATCCCTCTCTCATTCTCTCTAATTCTCTCTCATTCTCTCTCTCTCTCTCTCTCATTCTCATTCTCATTCTCTCTCTCTCTCTCTCTCTCTCTCTCTCTCTCTCTCTCGCTCTCGCTCTCGGGGCAGTCAGGGGACATTGAGATAGTCAACCACAGGACCAAGGAGACATGCCAGCTCAAGTTCTCCCCCTACAGCTATTTCTCCAGGGAAGTCCCACGCAAGGTACATGTCACCACCATCACAACCCTCTAATCAGCACTGGCTGAAACCTGACCGTGGCATGATGAGCTCATAGGCTCGGCTGTCACACTGTTGTGTGCTGCCCCCTGCTGGATAATGCAAGTGAATATATCATTTTTTAATGGACTATTTCAAAAATAGTTAATAATTAACTATAGTGAGGGATATTGTATTAATTTCTACAAACGGAATGATACATTTTCTGTGTGTGTGTGTGTTGTCCAGGTGACAGGGGTGGTGTCAGACAGTGGAGGGCAGGCCCACTACATCCTGTCTGGCACGTGGGACGATAAGATCGAGAGCTCCAGGATCGTCCAGAGCAGCAAAGGGGGCAGCGGCTCCGAGGGCAAGCAGAAGACAGTCTACCAGACCCTGTCCCCCAAACTGCTGTGGAAGAAATACCCTCTCCCGTAAGCACTGCCCAGCCTCACACAGTAAAACACTACAGCAGATAACACAGATCACCATCTAATCCAACAACACAACAAGGATTACTACGTTATAGAGCACAGATCAACCTAACCGCTCTCCTCTATCTCCCACCCACCTCCTCTCTTTTCTCTCTCTCTCTCTGTTAGGGATAACGCTGAGAACATGTACTTCTTCTCCTCGCTGGCGCTGACGCTGAATGAGCCGGAGGATGGGGTGGGGCTGACGGACAGCCGGCTGAGACCGGACCAGAGGCTGATGGAGGCGGGGAGATGGGACGAGGCCAACTCTGAGAAACAGAGACTAGAGGAGAAACAGAGAGCTGTGAGGAGGAGGAGAGAGGCAGAGGCCACAGATGCACTTGATGACGGTAAGACAGTGAGAGAGGGAGGGAGGGCAGGGTGGAGAAAGAGGCAGTGGAGAGTTGACAGAGAGAACAACGGATAGAGAGAAAGGAGCAGGGTAGAAAGGGAAATGCCTTTATTAAGTCCAATAACTTTGAATCATTCCTCCCGTCCCCTGACCTTGATGTAAATGCTATGACAAAAGCAGTATTACCTGGAGTGAGACAGATGAGAATTGAAAGTGAAGAGCTAATGGAGGCTACTGGGGGGTGTACAGAGAGGAAACAGCAGAGCAGACACTTGTCATCCTGGTCACATTGTTAATGTCCAGTGCTCTGTGTAGCTGTGGGACCTAGGCTTGGCTGTATTTTGATGTACCCATGACGCATCTCTCTTTTCCTCCCTCTGTTGGTGGTCAGAGTGTGATTATGATGACTCTGGTGAGTGGGGGTTGCCTTGTGTCCCCCCCGTTGTGCATCACCCTCTCCCCCACACCCCCATCTTTTTTTGTGTTGACCCTCCCCTCTGTGGCCATCCAATGGCAGCGTTCCAGGTTGTCTTTGTGTCTGAGATTACTATATCATATTAATGTGGCCCAGAGACCTTAAACACTTCTCCAGATGTTTCACGTGTCTGGATCATCTAGGTCTGTGCAGCACCACTGAAATAGAGACAACCTGGAACTGGAAGGGATCCTTTATGAGGTCTGCATGCTGACTGACTCCCTAGTACCCACTCTTCCAGACTATGACCCAGGAAAAAGCCGCTCAATCTTTTTCCTGCTGCCATGCGCCTCTTTCATTCAGACGTGACTTGGCCCTCATACGGCTGTACTGTTTCTGAGCCAGAGAAACAGACATAGAGGTGTGTGTAATGTGTGGGAGTGACCTGAAAGTAGCCCACTGTATAAGTGACGCTTGTGTCTCTTCCCCCAGGTCGGGAGTACGAGGGCTTCCAGCCACAGTGGTTCCACAAGAGGATGAACGCCATCACTGGAGAGACAAACTTTGTGTACAAGGGGGGATACTGGGAGGCTAAGGACAGTCAGGACTGGAATATGTGCACTGAAATCTTCTAAGCATCGACCAGACACATCCTACCCCCTCACTGGACTCACCCAGGCCCAGGAGACTGCTCTACCGCTGGGTGTGGGTGTTGACCTCTGTGTGCAACTGTGTACGTCTCACACACTCACAATACAGTTTACCTCCCCACGGACACACACACTTCATCTGTTTTACAGAGTCAAAGGAGAGAAGGGGCCTTCTATAGGTCCTCCCTGACAACATAGCACTGAGCTGTATGGGGGTGTGAGAGAGAGGAGAGATTGAATACCATAGAAAATGGACCCAATAGAGATGTCCAAAATAATCAGGTGCTCGACACATGCTTCCCACAATGCACTATTCCTCTGCTCAGCACATAGTTTTTTCTGGGTTTTAATGATTGAATAGCAACCCATCTAAATCAGTTCTCCTCTCCTCCACTGTTGACTGGGATGGGATGAAGTCTATCCTCTCTAACAGACAGACCGACAAACAGAAGTTTATAGAAAGACAGTATACTTTAAAAGGATGGACATTTATTTTGATTAGTAACTGGTATCGGAAAGTGCAGTTAGGCACAGACTCCAAAGCTTGAATTAGTTTGTCATCTATGTCCGTCTGCCTGGTAAAGAACTTAAGTTCCCTCTGTTATTTTCTCCATTGCAGGAGGAACCAGGTTTAGACCTGCGTATAACCATATAGAGCTCAGACCGTAACCAACGTGGTTTGACAACCAGAGTACTTTTCCAAACACAAACTGGGTATATTGTGATACCTCCCAAACACAGTCACACTTCCACTCCACTGGTAATTGAATCTTTGTCTATTGAGTTAAATAAGCACTTTTCTTTGTGGGTTTCCACAGCTTAATGCATATCCGTGTTGATGTTGAGACTCCAGCCTGGGCACTGTACACTCACCCAGTCCTTTGGTGCTTAACCATAGAAACACATACACTTCTATTGTGCAGTGAGTCATTTAAAGGATATAAATGGCATTGTAGCTAGAACCTGCACAGCAATTACTTGTCCCAAAAACAGATCCATCATCCCACACATGAATATCTAGGCAGAGTGTGAATTCTACACCCCAGTGTATAGTTCTACAGCCTATATGACAGATCAGAGCCTGCTCTGGACCTGTAATTGTATTCCTACAGAACTGGCTGATGTTGCTATAGCACTGAAGGAGGCCCATGGTGGCTACTGACAGCATATTGGCATCTTACCACAGACAGACAGCATGCTCCTCAGGCCTCCCATAGCATACCACTGTTCAGCCAGGGAGGGCTGCTAGTGGAGACACTGGCTCCCAGGCACTGACCCAGGTTCACCTGAGCATAAACCTAGTCCTAACTCCTAGTGTTGAAGAGCTGTGGACAGGCTGATCTGGGATCAGCTGGTGAAGGCACTGTCAGTATTTTGCCTTTAAGAACTGATTTGTGCACTACATGTCTTAGGTGACAGGATTCTTGACAAAGTGTTAGTATATTTTGTAATTACTGTTAGGAATGTAGTATTTGGGCTGGAAGTATTGTACCTACTGTCTGGCCTTTTGTGTGAATATTTTGTGATAACAAGATAATAACAAGACAATAATATGATTATAAAACAGTTCTAATAATAATCGGAACAATAAGTCATGTTTATAGTTTAAATCTGAAGTTTTAATGAAAAGGTACTGTTACTGTACCTTCCAGCCAGTTAGAAGTTGCTTCTAACTACCGCCCACGGTTTGGTTGCAGATTTAATGTTTTGTATTAATAGAGACTTACTCTCACACTGAAAATTATTTTTATACAAAGTTGTTGATATTGACATATTGTTTACTTGGTTTAGATTTGCAGTTCACAAACAAGCAACCACATCTGACAGTGCCCCTGGTGTGGCCCATAAGGTTTCTGAGGTCAGTTGTTACAGAGATCTGGTATGTGCTCTGGAAGGAAGTGGACGACACACAGAATACCATCCTCAGCCCAACATATCTGTCTGGAGGGCTATAGGGATTGCTGGGGGTGCATACAAACTAGAAAATACTCATCAAGCAACTGCTGAATGTAATGTGAACCAGGAAAATGTGAAAGTTTAAACTGTGAGATAATAATTATCCCCCAATCACTTTCATGCTCCCAACTGCTTTTCATTTGAACTCAGAGTAACCCTCCTCCACCGGAAGCCTATAATATAAAGTCTCAACGGGGCAGAGAATTAGGTTGTTACAAGCACATTCTGACCAGGCACTTACTCTCTTTAACCCCGTGAACAACAGCCTCCATTTTCTGCACTATTTATGTTTGGTTCCAGTTGATCTACTTTGTACCCATAACCTTTCAGCAGACACACAGGCACTTATACATTAGTCACATAACCATAACACACTCACACATGTATAAGTACTGACCACATTGGCAAGAACAGTACATTATTAGTCGAAGAAATCAAGTGGGTACAGCAGGATGAAATGGTTCCCCACATTGGAATGAATTCTCACTATTCTGGACCCAATCACAGTAAGGGGTTTTATATATTGTAAATGTGTCATTGTATAGACAATACTACAACGTCATGTACAGTATTACTGGGCGAGAAACAGTATTGAAATGTGGGGAAGAAAGAGTATGATGTGCAGGGCAAGTATAACTTTTTTCTCAATCATCAACTCCTTATAGATTTAGTTTACTATATTGGGTTTGAAATATAATGAGTTTTATATATGAATATACATATATTATATTTTGAATGATGATAAACACATAATACATTTTAATCATTTATTTTGAATATCCAAATGACGTCACCTCAAAGATGGGTGGGTGTGGGTTGCTAGGTGCCCCAGCCAGGGCCTGTGTAAGAGACTGATTAGTAGCAATAGTGGTGATGTTTAGATGATTTATTCATTCATGACACTTGTTGGGGTAAAGAAGATGTTCATCTCTGCTCTGTGCAGAAAGGAAAAACTGAACAACCAAAGCATCTGTGCAGTGTAATGTAGCCTAAAAGACTCTTTATCTGCCTTCCTAATGACATTATCTTTTTCATTTTACCAACACTTAATTCAGTATGGTTTGATTTACCCAAAAACACTTTTTCAATATTTTTATTTTCTCATTTGAACCTTTATTTAACTAGGCAAGACAGTTAAGAACAAATTCTTATTTACCATGACGGCCTACACTGGCCAAACCCAGACGACACTGGGCCAAATGTGCACCGCCCTATGGGACTCCCAATCACAGCCTGGAATCAAACCATGGTGTCTGTAGTGACGCCTCTTGCACTGAGATGCAGTGCCTTAGACCACTGCGCCACTCAGGAGCCAAAATCCAGTATGGTTTGATTTACCCAACAACACTTAATCCAGTATTGTTTGATTTAACCAACAACACTTAATCCAGTATGGTTTGATTTACCCAACAACACTTAATCCAGTATGGTTTGATTTACCCAACAACACTTAATCCAGTATGGTTTGATTTACCCAACAACATTTAATCCAGTATGGTTTGATTTACCCAACAACACTTAATCCAGTATGGTTTGATTTACCCAACAACACTTAATCCAGTATGGTTTGATTTACCCAACAACACTTAATCCAGTATGGTTTGATTTACCCAACAACACTTAACCCAGTATGGTTTGATTTACCCAACAACACTTAACCCAGTATGGTTTGATTTACCCAACAACACTTAACCCAGTATGGTTTGATTTACCCAACAACACTTAACCCAGTATGGTTTGATTTACCCAACAACACTTAACCCAGTATGGTTTGATTTACCCAACAACACTTAACCCAGTATGGTTTGATTTACCCAACAACACTTAACCCAGTATGGTTTGATTTACCCAACAACACTTAACCCAGTATGGTTTGATTTACCCAACAACACTTAACCCAGTATGGTTTGATTTACCCAACAACACTTAACCCAGTATGGTTTGATTTACCCAACAACACTTAACCCAGTATGGTTTGATTTACCCAACAACACTTAACCCAGTATGGTTTGATTTACCCAACAACACTTAACCCAGTATGGTTTGATTTACCCAACAACACTTAACCCAGTATGGTTTGATTTACCCAACAACACTTAACCCAGTATGGTTTGATTTACCCAACAACACTTAACCCAGTATGGTTTGATTTACCCAACAACACTTAATCCAGTATGGTTTGATTTAGCTTTAATATCTATGCTTTGTTTTTCTTTTCTTTTTTTCACATCATGGGTGCCATTGTCTTTCATTTACATACTGTATTTGTATATGCACAATAAGAAGTGTGTGTATCACAGATATACATGTGTCTTTTGTTTTGTGCTGCTCTGAGGCAGGACTTTAGTAATGAAGACCTGGTCATACCTGGTCTGAATTAAACCCTGCTGCACAGTGGACTCTGCTGTTTGGACTCGTTCTAATACAGTAAGAGCCTGTGTAACCCGTATCACTACTAAGGACCTGGTACTGAAAGAGTGGGTGGAAGGACGGAGGTGAGCGGGGTCTGGCCTTACCATACTCACTTCAACCTCACTCACACACGCTCATATTCCACACTATCTCACACATATGCATCTCTGTTCAGGTGTAACTGCAACCGGGGTTGGTCTTTTATAATTGTGTTTTTTCTCCCTTAATTTATACACATGTAACATTGTCTTCAAAAGAAAGACACAATGACAAACATGAGATAATAAAAGTGTTTCTGTTCAAACTGGATGTGCGTCTGTTCAATGTTAGCTTTGTGTAGTTTAGCATTACAGAGTGATTGAAATGTTAAGGTGATAACGCTTTAGCGGAGACCGCATCCACGGTCAACACTGCACATTTCGGCTCAATCGGATATTTATCGCGTAAACTTCCGCTTTAAAGATTGAATTGAGCCCTTAGGTTACTTAGCCGTAATAAACGTGCAGCTAGCTGTTCAAACTACAGTTCTGATAGCCGAGGAATGAAAGAATGTAGCTTAAAACACTCCAATGAAGCCTTTGCAGAGCAGTGGCGCTCTGACTCCCGCTGTTTTCACCAGAGGGGGAAGCTTGCTGTGATGTGCGCTCGCCTGGTTGCTCAGTTTGAACAGTTATACGGTTTGAACGGCTTGGCTTAGACCCGGGTGGGGGTGCACTGTTTGAAGGTTGCTTGGAAACCCAAGCAATTCTCCTGTCAATCAAGTCAATCTGGAAAGGAGTCTACGAACTTTGTTTCATACCATTCAGAAAGTAAGTGTTGAATTTATGGTTAAATTTAAACCATGAGAAGGAACAATTTATGCTGCTTATGTTTTAAAAATATGGGCTACCTGGCTGTGTAGTGTGAATGTGGAATGTAAAGCTATCGAGAAATGTATATGTCACATTATAGTCTTATTTGCGCACTATGCACACTGTTCAACCAAATGCACATATGCATGGACTTTTCATTAGAGTGCATGAATTCTAATGGAACCACCATCAAATCAACTCAGAGCTGGATGCTTTATCAGATGTGGGTTTTTTTAAACATTCTTGAAACATTGGAATTCGTAATGCTGTTTCCAAATTGTAAGCATACAGGACAGCTTTCCTACTTGGTCAGTGGAAGGAATTCCACAATCACTGTAAACTACAATGTGTAGGTTGTGCCACCAGAATGTATTGGCTTCTTTGTAAAAGGAAGCTCAGCAGCCTTAAGGCCCCTAGTCTAAGGCTCTGGGTTTCCAGAGCAACCCATGACCAACGACAACCCCCACTCACCACCACTGACATCCCTTTGCTATTAGGTATTCGAGAATGTTGTCTGAGTGTGTTTTTACAGAAAATGGCCGATGGCAGTTCTGAAGGGGCAGAAAGAGATGCTGCAGAAGACACAGATGAGCTTCTTTACACTGGTCAGATAATGTCCTATCTGGGACTATAGAGACTTCAGACTGAATCCCTCTACCTGTCTTTGTTCCTACTCATTCTCATTCCTTCTCTTCTCTCTGGACTAAACCATTTCCTATTCCCTATATACCCTCTGCTTGCTCAGACCTGGATGAAGACAGCAATGCCCCTCTGCCACAGGATCACTGTGACCTCCTCCTAGATGCCATCGATGCCCAGCTGAGCCGCCTGCAGGTCAGTGTGCTGCAGCCATCCTTAGAGTTTCACAGGGTTCCAGACTTGTAATCGTATTTTTGTTTAGTTTGTCTTAAAGGCAGAGTGCAGTCAAAAATGTGATTTTCCTGTGTTTCCACACTATGAGGTTGGAATAATATTGTGAAATTGTGAAAAATTATGACAATGCCTTTTTAGTGTAACAGCTGTTTGAAAAGACTGCCTGAAATTTCAGCCAGTTTTGGATAAATGACAATAGAGAAAGAGAGCTCCAAACCTCTCAGCCCAACAGCTACTTTTCAGTTTCCCCCTCCCCACTCAGACCACTCCTAGACAGTCTTAGCAAAATTCTTGCTTGAGAAATTGCTCTGCTAAGAAGACATTTTTGTTAACTTTTTACCATTTGTATTGAAATCACTCACAGTAGGGTACTGAATAGTTACCCATAAATGATTTGATATTGAGATAAAAACATCCGCATTGGACCATTAAAAGTTGTACCATTATGAGTAGCTAAATGTTCACAGGTGCAGAGCCATAGCAATGGGATTGAAGGTATCTCCAGAAAACATGATTGCCTCAATACAGGTATGTTGTTGTATGTAGTTTAATTTACTACATCACATCTTGAGTGATACTTTTTTGTCTAATAGTAACTCTTTAGTATTTTAATATCTCTATTGCTCTCATGCTCTGTTTATTATAGCTCATCTTAGCAGTAGCCAGTCTGTGAGCAGGGATACAGGACTGGGAAGTACCATCCCCACTAACGACACCCCCATCTCTTGTCTTGACGTGGTACGCTCTGAGACCAGGGACCTATCTTCAGGTGAGAATGTTACATGCAGTGTCCTCTTCAACTTGTCCCAATCCAGTCTTTACAGCCGTTGTAACTTGATCCATTTTAGAGTGTGAGGATTCTGGAATGATCAAGAATCATTTGCCAGAACTGAGCAACCAATACCATAGCATTACCATTAAGGAGGGAGCCCTCAGAAAAAGGACTACTGGATATTAGAACTCACTGTCCTTTACAGAGACTCTTCTACCCTGACCCTCACCCTACCCACATCACATGACCCAGCCTCTCTCCCCTTCACTGACCTGGACCTTGGTTTAGCCTGGATGTTTCTCACCCCTCTCCCCTCTGCTCTCCTCCCAGGGAAGAGCTCAGGAGAACGGGTGGACCCTGCCGATCAGGAGGAAGAGGAGCAGAGGATAGTTGAAGTGATGAAAGAGGAAGAGGAGGGTGTAGAGTCCCGGAAGGAGCAGTGTCACTGGAGGCTGGAGAGGCTGTTGGGGACTTATGCCTGTGGAGGAGGAGGGTTAGCAGGAGAGCTGTGCTCCCCTCCAGAAAGTGTCTGCACAGAGGACTTTGCCATGCGCTTCAGGGAGGAGATGGTGGTGAGGCTGCCAGACAGGACCAAACAGAGACTGGCCAGAGACTGGAGTAGCAACCTGGGACAGTCCTTTGGAGAGGAAGAGGCTGAAAGGACAGCATCAAAACAAGCAGGTGGTCTCACTACTACTGGGGGAGAGGTTGTGGATAGAGGCATGGGTTATACAGAGCTTCCCCATCACATGGACAAGCAAGGCAAGGAGAGCCAGACTCATCACAGGCATGGAGAGAGGAGAACTAACTGGAGTGGAAACCTAGGGGCCAGTGAGAGCCACACAAGAGCACCACAGAGGCTTAGTGGTCTTAGCAGGAGTGAATGCTGTCTTCACTCTCTAGTGACTCCACCAGGGGGTGATAGACAGCTGTCAGTAGAGACATGTTCACAGTCCTTTGAGTTACCCCAGCCTGCCACAGGTGAGAGGGCTGACATCCTCCTGCGGTGGGTCTAGTGTCAGAGTTGGCAGTAGTCATCAGAGGGGAAAGGGGACAGTACTCATAGAAGTTAGTCTTATACTGTAAGGCCTCTCACTTATTATGTTCCTGCATTATAATACTGATGCTTCTGTCTGTTTCCACTGGTTCCTGTGTCAGTGCCTGGTCCTGCCAGCACTAGCAGTGTTCGTACAGGGGTTCTCATTGAGGCCTGTTCCAGTCTGGAGCCTGAGGGAACCAAGGAGAACAGGCACCATGCTGCTAGAACCACCACCAGACACCTGGCAGGTACTCTACCACAAAGAACATCTACCCTTTTAGCTCATACACTCTACCCTATAAATTAACATGGCTTTCATGTTACGGATATTTGAAGCAAAAAAAGTCAGCTATCTCTAACAGTAACTGCAGCCTCTTCGTGTCTCCCCCAGGAGTGCCTGTGTGGAATTTTGACACAGTGACCATAGACAGTGACCTGGACTCAGTACGCACAGAGAAGGTCTGGCAACACGTCCACAGCAGGCCAGGTGAAAGGCAGGAGCTAGGGGCTATGACCACCATTCAGAAGGAAAATGAAGTAGTTCACATTATTAAGATCTGTCTTACGTCACCATAGGATACCTGTCAGCCATTCAGTCTGTCAGCCGCGTGGATGGTCTCGACACTGACCAGAGTGACTATGACACACCCACTCTGGAGCCAAGGAATCTCAAGTTTACTCCAGGTAAAACGTTCAGGACTAGGCGTGATTGTTGAATGATATTATGCCACTAACTACACTATAACCCAACATGAAAGTATATTTCTTTGTTTGTTTGTCCTGTGCTTGTAAAGCACTGATAGCTAGCAATGGAAATGTGACCAGTGACAGTCTACCTCTTCGTAAAGCACACAAAAGCAGAAGAGACACTCACAGGTAGCCTTCAATGAATCAACAAAATGATGTGACGTCAGTCTGCAATACAATCTGACTAGCCATTCTTTGTTTCATATCCTTCACTATTGTATCTGTCATCAGGTGTGGGCTCTCTGTGGATAATGATGATGAGGACACAGATGAGGGCTGTGTCCGCTGGAGGAGGAGACGTAGGCCTGACAAGGACACAGATGAGGGCTGTGTCCGCTGGAGGAGACGTAGGCCTGACAAGGACACAGGGGGACATGTGTGTACGGTGAGAGCTGGCACAATAACCAACGATTACTCCTGTGGTAGACAGTGAGGCTTTATGTCCATTGACTCTTAGTTATGGGGAAAGCCATCTGTTGATTGATATGCTTGTTAACACTTGTTCGCTCCATGTGAGCAGTTATTCTCCAGCTGAGATGTGTAAAAACAGGCCTCCTGATACTTTGTCTCTCAAACTCCACTCAGCAGAGGCCTGGGGGTCGTCTGGAGGAGGTGAGGTCAGATTGTCTACAGATGGAGGAGGAGCTGGCTACCCTCAGACAGGTGAGATTCTACTCACTCTACTCACCTCTCCTGATATTTCCTGACATTCAACTATTATGCTAAGGATATGTGAGGTTTGTGTCTTGTTGTCTGTGTGTAGTTATCTTTGTTTGTGTTTTAGGACTGTGAGAAGGAGGAGAAGAGGCTGAGGATGAAGAGGGCTCAGCTGTGTGAGACTGAACTGTCCCTCACTGACCTTCTTCAGAAAAGAAAAGTACAAGACAATACCTTCCATATTGTGACTACCTTGTCCTGTGAATCCATGACAACGGCTAACACTGAGATGTGCTGTGTTATGTGTCCCAGCATGCCATGCGGGAGTGGGAGCAGCTGCGTGCGGGGGCAGAGCAGATGGAAAGGGAGGGGAGGAGTCTGGAGGCCAGCCTGAGAGACAGCAAGGCAGAAGCAGACAGCACCAGGTATCCACATAATCAACCCTGTTACTGCACTGTATCTCTTTAAACAGAATACAGTTTGCCAAAACAATACTATTAGGAACAGCTTGTACTGTCTACAATTCCTATTCTATACTCACCTCTATAATGTCCATTGCTGATTAGGCTGTACTCACAGTGATGTATTGAGTGTATTGTAGTTCTCAGCTGCGCCGGCTGCAGAGGCAGAGGGACTCCTGTCTGCAGGAGGTCAGGGATCTGAAGGAGGAGCTGGCTGCTCTATGTAAACACAGAACTGCCTTAATGGATGGGACCTGCATGGACAGGGTAACACATGCTTTTTCTAGCCCTCTTGACCCCCCCCCCCCCTATTACATTCAAATGATTTAATTCTTACCATTTCATGCCCTCTCCCCCCTACCTCCTCCCCCACTGTCTCAGAGAGTGACCAGTGTCAGTATGTCTGTCCTTGAGAGAGAGGAGTTGGACAGACAGCTGAACAGTGCCAAGACAGAGCTGTTTTCCGAGCAGCGGTGCTCTAGACTCAAACTGGACTCTATGGAAGAGGTACAGCATTAGACTGGTGCTCAGAACATATTACAGGGATAGTCACTGCTTTGAATGAGTTTCAATTAGTCTCTCCGCATGTGTGTCAGAAGTTGGACGAAGCTCACGAGGAGCTTCAGCGTGTAACAGAGGAGGAGAAGTTACTGAGGGATAGGTGTGCATGTCTGGAGGAGAAACACAGACTGAAACAGGAGGAGGAGGAGGTACCATCTACACCTGTCTACCTTATTGTTACCCTTTATCATAACCACACCTCTGACCCTCTATCTGTATCAAGATCTCACAGTCCTCCGCTCTCTCCCATCCTCTGTCTCGCAGGCAGTGGAGGTGCAGGTGTGTGAGCTACAGAAAGAGCTGGGGGAGAGTGAGAGCCGGGTGGAGAGGATAGTAGCCCAGAAGGAGCTGCAGCTGCTGGGGTTCCAGGAGGAGAGGAGTGCCTTGCAGGCAGAGAGAGATGGGCTCCAGGGGGAGCTCCGCAGCCTGAGGAAGCTGCACAGCATCTCCCTGAGAGAGACCCAGGAGCAGGCACTCACGCAGACGGTGTGTGGGCTGGGTAGTCCTTAGTACACAGTGTCGATGGATGAGTCAGCTTGACTGTGCGTGTGAATGTCCGAATTCCATCTTATAACAGCTCTCACCCATTATAAATGTGGGTAACTCACAGTGTGCATGATAGCGTGAAAGCATATGTAGTTAAATGTGTATGTGTGCAGTATGTAAGGGGTGGTTTTGTTTGTCTCCTTTAGCAGCGGGAGCTGGAGCAGCTGAAGAAAGAGTTGGCTTTGTCTCACGAGAAACACATCCAGCAGGTGAGAGGCTCCGTCAACTGGGTTTATTTAACATGAGCAAAGATCCCCATAATTCCTTTATGTGTTCTATCAGAGTCAAACATTTATGTTGTTCTTGCTGCTGTGTGTCCAGGCTCATATTCAAGCTGAAGAAGAGAAAACAGTTTCTCTCAGAGAACAGGCCCTGTCTCACACACAGCACATTGAGTCCATACAGAGCTGTATCCAGGTCTGTATCTCAGGCTGCCCTGTCCTCTGAAAGAATCACACCATACTGTTCCTGGGTCAGTTTCACAGTTTCCTTTGCAGATGAAGGAGAAGGAGTGGTGGAAGCTGAGGGAAGCTCTTAAGGAGCAGAAAGAGGTGATGAGGAGGCGAGAGGAGGAGCTGTGTGCGGAAGCTCAGGAGATGGTATATACTCCTGCTTCCTCTGTCTCCTTTTCTGTCAGATGTAATGTAAAACAAATGTGATAACAGTACCTGTTCTCTACCTTAGATGCACGGCACCATAGAACGTGAGAGGAAGAAATGGGCGGCAGAGAAAGAAGCGGCTCTGCAGTTGCAGTGTGGGATACTGGAGGAGCAAGGCCGGGAGGCTCTGGAGAGAATGAGGGGAGAGACTGAGAGAGAGAAGAGGAATGCCTTGGCTCTTCAAAGCAAAGTGGTAGAACTGAGGACAGTAAGCACAACCAAGATAGGGCGGGAGGTAGCCTAGCAGTTAGAGTGATGGGCCAGTAACAGACAGGTTGTAGTTCGAATACCCGAGCCAACAAGGTGAAAAAGGCACTTAACCCTAATTGCTCCAGGATCACTGTTGATAGTGGCAGACCCTGGCCATGACCCCTCTCCGATGGTGTCTCAGGGGGAGTTGAGATATGCAAAACTACACATTTCCAATTCATACTTGAACATGTGTGAAATAGAGATGTCATTCCTCTCTCCCTCCCCTCTCAGAAAGTGCAGGAGCTGGAAAGTGAGGGCCTTGTGCAGCAGAGTGAGCAGGCGTCTGCTCTCGCTGCAATGCGTAGGTCCCTGAGAGAGAAGCACCAGGTTGAGCTACAGAGACTGCGCAGGCACATGGAACAGGTGATGACAGGCGACCACCTTATAAACTAGCATCTGAAGACGACTATATACAGTGTATAGTTTCCAGCAGTGGCGCAACTTTGGTTTTAGAAGTGGGGGGAACATAATTCTTCTTCGTATTATTTGTATTTGTTTTATCCGGTCAGATAAACACAGATAAGCCTACCAGACCGCTCGGAGGCGTTTGCATGGTCCTAAAGCACACCGTTGCCTTGTTGTTTATTACATTCCAATGATAAAACTGGGGGAGACAAAAATGCAATATCAGAATGTGGGGGGCATGTCCCCCCCATCCCCAGTGAAAGTTTCACCCCTGGTTTCCAGTGTATGGTTGACATGGTGAACTGACTGGGCTGTGGTCGTAGGAGGGAGAGAGGGAATCGTTGAGGCTGGAGAAGGTCGTCCAACAAGCAGAGGACGAGGGTGGTAGACTGCAGGTGCTGCTGGGGGAGAGGGAGCACATCTACAAGCAGGCCACAGCCAGGCTGGAGCAGCAGCACAGACACTGGGCCCAGGAGATGGGGGCAGAGTGTCAGCATCTTCAGCACCTGCTGGAACACAGTGGGGCCGTAGGGAGCTCCCTTCAGCTACCACACAGGTAATCTCACACAGACACAAACACACACACTCATATTCTCTCTCATACACATACAGAAGCACACATTTCATTATCAGCATGTGCATTTGGATATAATACTGTGTATTCTAATATTTTGGTGTTGGTGCTCTATATTGGTGCTGTGCTGCAGTCCTACGGTGGCCCAGGCAGTCCAAACCCTGCAGGCCCTCAGAGAGCAGTTGCAGCAGTCAATCAGCCAACTACAGCAGGAGCTTGACTTACAGAGACGCAGCACTCAGCAGCTGAGCCGGGACAAAGTGTGTTCAGGACACACTCACTAAAATACACACAAATTTATTTATTTTTTATTTTTTATTTTACCTTTATTTAACCAGGTAGGCAAGTTGAGAACAAGTTCTCATTTACAATTGCGACCTGGCCAAGATAAAGCAAAGCAGTTCGACAGATAAAACGACACAGAGTTACACATGGAGTAAAAACAAACATACAGTCAATAATGCAGTATAAACAAGTCTATATACAATGTGAGCAAATGAGGTGAGAAGGGAGGTAAAGGCAAAAAAAGGCCATGATGGCAAAGTAAATACAATATAGCAAGTAAAATACTGGAATGGTAGTTTTGCAATGGAAGAATGTGCAAAGTAGAAATAAAAAAATAATGGGGTGCAAAGGAGCAAAATAAATAAATAAATAAAAATTAAATACAGTTGGGAAAGAGGTAGTTGTTTGGGCTAAATTTTAGGTGGGCTATGTACAGGTGCAGTAATCTGTGAGCTGCTCTGACAGTTGGTGCTTAAAGCTAGTGAGGGAGATAAGTGTTTCCAGTTTCAGAGATTTTTGTAGTTCGTTCCAGTCATTGGCAGCAGAGAACTGGAAGGAGAGGCGGCCAAAGAAAGAATTGGTCTTGGGGGTGACTAGAGAGATATACCTGCTGGAGCGTGTGCTACAGGTGGGAGATGCTATGGTGACCAGCGAGCTGAGATAAGGGGGGACTTTACCTAGCAGGGTCTTGTAGATGACATGGAGCCAGTGGGTTTGGCGACGAGTATGAAGCGAGGGCCAGCCAACGAGAGCGTACAGGTCGCAATGGTGGGTAGTATATGGGGCTTTGGTGATAAAACGGATTGCACTGTGATAGACTGCATCCAATTTGTTGAGTAGGGTATTGGAGGCTATTTTGTAAATGACATCGCCAAAGTCGAGGATTGGTAGGATGGTCAGTTTTACAAGGGTATGTTTGGCAGCATGAGTGAAGGATGCTTTGTTGCGAAATAGGAAGCCAATTCTAGATTTAACTTTGGATTGGAGATGTTTGATATGGGTCTGGAAGGAGAGTTTACAGTCTAACCAGACACCTAAGTATTTGTAGTTGTCCACGTATTCTAAGTCAGAGCCGTCCAGAGTAGTGATGTTGGACAGGCGGGTAGGTGCAGGTAGCGATCGGTTGAAGAGCATGCATTTAGTTTTACTTGTATTTAAGAGCAATTGGAGGCCACGGAAGGAGAGTTGTATGGCATTGAAGCTTGCCTGGAGGGTTGTTAACACAGTGTCCAAAGAAGGGCCGGAAGTATACAGAATGGTGTCGTCTGCGTAGAGGTGGATCAGGGACTCACCAGCAGCAAGAGCGACCTCATTGATGTATACAGAGAAGAGAGTCGGTCCAAGAATTGAACCCTGTGGCACCCCCATAGAGACTGCCAGAGGTCCGGACAGCAGACCCTCCGACTTGACACACTGAACTCTATCAGAGAAGTAGTTGGTGAACCAGGCGAGGCAATCATTTGAGAAACCAAGGCTGTCGAGTCTGCCGATGAGGATATGGTGATTGACAGAGTCGAAAGCCTTGGCCAGATCAATGAATACGGCTGCACAGTAATGTTTCTTATCGATGGCGGTTAAGATATCGTTTAGGACCTTGAGCGTGGCTGAGGTGCACCCATGACCAGCTCTGAAACCAGATTGCATAGCAGAGAAGGTATGGTGAGATTCGAAATGGTCGGTAATCTGTTTGTTGACTTGGCTTTCGAAGACCTTAGAAAGGCACGGTAGGATAGATATAGGTCTGTAGCAGTTTGGGTCAAGAGTGTCCCCCCCTTTGAAGAGGGGGATGACCGCAGCTGCTTTCCAATCTTTGGGAATCTCAGACGACACGAAAGAGAGGTTGAACAGGCTAGTAATAGGGGTGGCAACAATTTCGGCAGATAATTTTAGAAAGAAAGGGTCCAGATTGTCTAGCCCGGCTGATTTGTAGGGGTCCAGATTTTGCAGCTCTTTCAGAACATCAGCTGAATGGATTTGGGAGAAGGAGAAATGGGGAAGGCTTGGGCGAGTTGCTGTTGGGGGTGCAGTGCTGTTGTCCGGGGTAGGAGTAGCCAGGTGGAAAGCATGGCCAGCCGTAGAAAAATGCTTATTGAAATTCTCAATTATGGTGGATTTATCAGTGGTGACAGTGTTTCCTATCTTCAGTGCAGTGGGCAGCTGGGAGGAGGTGTTCTTATTCTCCATGGACTTTACAGTGTCCCAGAACTTTTTTGAGTTAGTGTTGCAGGAAGCAAATTTCTGCTTGAAAAAGCTAGCCTTGGCTTTTCTAACTGCCTGTGTATAATGATTTCTAGCTTCCCTGAACAGCTGCATATCACGGGGGCTGTTCGATGCTAATGCAGAACGCCATAGGATGTTTTTGTGTTGGTTAAGGGCAGTCAGGTCTGGGGAGAACCAAGGGCTATATCTGTTCCTGGTTCTAAATTTCTTGAATGGGGCATGTTTATTTAAGATGGTTAGGAAGGCATTTTTAAAAAATATCCAGGCATCCTCTACTGACGGGATGAGATCAATATCCTTCCAGGATACCCCGGCCAGGTCGATTAGAAAGGCCTGCTCGCAGAAGTGTTTCAGGGAGCGTTTTACAGTGATGAGTGGAGGTCGTTTGACCGCTGACCCATTACGGATGCAGGCAATGAGGCAGTGATCGCTGAGATCTTGGTTGAAGACAGCAGAGGTGTATTTAGAGGGGAAGTTGGTTAGGATGATATCTATGAGGGTGCCCGTGTTTAAGGTTTTGGGGAGGTACCTGGTAGGTTCATTGATTATTTGTGTGAGATTGAGGGCATCAAGTTTAGATTGTAGGATGGCTGGGGTGTTAAGCATGTTCCAGTTTAGGTCACCTAGCAGCACGAACTCTGAAGATAGATGGGGGGCAATCAGTTCACATATGGTGTCCAGAGCACAGCTGGGGGCAGATGGTGGTCTATAGCAGGCGGCAACGGTGAGAGACTTGTTTTTAGAGAGGTGGATTTTTAAAAGTAGAAGTTCAAATTGTTTGGGTACAGACCTGGATAGTAGGACAGAACTCTGCAGGCTATCTTTGCAGTAGATTGCAACACCGCCCCCTTTGGCAGTTCTATCTTGTCTGAAAATGTTGTAGTTTGGAATTAAAACTTCAGAATTTTTGGTGGTCTTCCACAGATACAGCACATACAAACATGCTTACACTTCTGTTGCGTTACACATGCTGTTAAGAATCCCATTTGTGTGCTTTAGGAGCGGGAGTTCCATATTCAGAGGGAACAGATGGAGACGGAGAGACAGCAGGCTCTGGACTCACTGAAGGAGACACTCATTCAGGTATGGATCTCACTGTCTTTGTGTGACACACACACACACACACACACACACACACACACACACACACAGACAGACAGAGTGTACAGTCATATATTAACGCTGCAGGAGCACATTGAGGAGCTGAGCGATCTGCAGCAGGCCCAGGTGCGGGAGGAAGGAGACGAGACAGGAGGTTTGGCTGCGTCCCTGCGCAGGCAGCTGCAGGCCAAAGACCAGGAACTGCGCCGGGTGCAGAGGAGCATGGGACAGTGGAAAGAGCAGACCACTGCGCGCCTGGCACGCAAGTTTGAGGAGGAGTTGACAGCCGAACTGGAGAGGTGTGTAGCGTACAGTCCCACACTATTTACACAGAGTAGACTTTTAAAACTCACTTTTGGCCTTCATTCATCATTATTTTCTTCTGATGAAGATGTGCAGGCTTTGAAAAGGTTGTATCATTAACTGACTTTGGGAAGTGTTCTGTTGTGTTCAGTGTTTTCACTTTTGCCAACCAACAGGTGCAAGGCAAAGTTGTTAAAGGGGAGGTAACTGACTTTACCATTTTGAGACAGCATGTCTAGAGACTAAGCCTAGAGTCTAACTCACTAACTAGTAGTCCCATTCTTCTTACAAATCATCATAATCATCATCATCTCAGGGGGGGTTGAGATATGTAGAGCAGTTCTGTTCAGTAGTTTGTACACTGTAGAGCAGTTCTGTTCAGTAGTTTGTACACTGTAGAGCAGTTCTGTTCAGTAGTTTGTACACTGTAGAGCAGTTCTGTTCAGTAGTTTGTACACTGTAGAGCAGTTCTGTTCAGTAGTTTTTACACTGTTAGCACTAATATGTTTATACAGTGTCATTAACCATCAAAGTTGCACATTAGTTATGCTCTGTCAGGAGAAGGTATTTCCTACAGACTATATAATATCTGGGTATGTTTGTGTTGCAGAAAGGCACCTAAGGCACAAGAGGAGAAGCAGAGGAAGCTGGAGAAACTGGAAGGGGAGATGAGACGCATTACTGGGGTAACCATCACCATATAAAACCTGCGGGAGCCTGAGCATGAAGCTACTCCAACAAGTTTTTTTGTGTGCTTTAGTTTACTGGTTGCTGGTCAAGGCTGGGGTTAACAGAATGTGCAATTAAAGTAAGGGTTAGGGTTAGCACGGTAGGGCAAAAAGCGTGACATTTTTATTATACTGATTGATTCATTTAAGGCCTAAATTCAATCGGCTGCTCATGGTCATTGTCACGAAGCCACACCCGTCCCACTCGCGTTAGAAGTTCAGAACGAGCGTGTGGGCTATATAGAAATAATGACGCTCAAATTGAGAATCATTAAACGAAATAATGAGGATTTCTATCGGCCTAATCAAGGTGTAGGTCACACATTCCAGTGTTCGAACTTGTAAACACGGCTGCATGGGATTCCTACTAATGTGAATCAGTGGCAATGTCCTCCATAGGTATAACGCCGGGAGCCGCTTGTGGATTTCACAGGTCAACCTCAGACACGGTCAAAACGCCAGCTATGTGGGTGTTGGCTAACGCAAATCTGATTGAATCTAGCCCTAAATTAGATGAACATTATCTTGAGTTGGAATAAATTATTTTGAGTTGATGGAATTATTATTTTTGATTTGGGTAAATGTATTATTGTGAGTTAGATTAAATTATTATTAAATTAATCAATCAGTTTATTCCAAAATAATACCTACACAAATCAAAATAATTTCATCCAATTCAAATGACCAAACTCAAATTAATCAATAACCCTAACCCTAGAAATAACCCTAACTCTAGAAATAACCCTAACCCTAGAAATAACCCTAACCCTAGAAATAACCCTAACTCTAGAAATAACCCTAACCCTAGAAATAGCCCTAACCCTAGAAATAACCCTAACCCTAGAAATAACCCTAACCCTGGAAATAACCCTAACCCTAGAAATAGCCCTAACCCTAGAAATAGCCCTAACCCTAGAAATAGCCCTAACCCTAGAAATAGCCCTAACCCTAGAAATAACCCTAACCCTAGAAATAGCCCTAACCCTAGAAATAACCCTAACCCTAGAAATAACCCTAACCCTAGAAATAACCCTAACCCTAGAAATAGCCCTAACCCTAGAAATAACCCTAACCATAAACTTAACCTTACCTTCATGTCCACACCCCTCCAACTTGTAATGCAATTCTCATCAAATTAATGGGAAGTCTGAAATACGGGACAAATGTAAATAAGTCAGGACATCAGAAAGGGGCTGAAATACAGTTCTGCCCTGAGAAGAATTTGACATCTGGTAACCATAGAGACTACTTTAGGGCCTAGATTGAATTTCTCCTTATCTTCTCCTTTGTCTGTCTCTAATCCCCAACCATTTGCTCTCCTCTCCCATCTCCCTGTCTCCTGTTAGGAATGCACTGACTCTGGAGCTCAGCAATCAGCCTCCTCTCCCTCACTCCACATTGGGGAAGCCCCTACCTCCCCCGGGTCCTCAGACCTGGCCTCCTTCAAGCTACTGCGTCACCTTCAGAGCCGGGTCAAACAGCTCCGTGCTGAGAACCAGGCCCATGCCTGCAGCCCCTCTCAATTGGGCAGGACCCCTCTAGGCAGGGCCCCAATGGAGCTGGCTGGGTCCTACCTGGAGACGGTGAGTTCCATCTGCCAATTGAGTGGGCAGGCAATGACATCCTCTGTCCTACTAATAGTAATAACTTAGTAATAATAATAGTATTTGAGGTCCTGATTTAAATGAAGTGCTACTTACAAAGGCATACATAAAGCATTCATAAAGACTTCATAAACACTACATAAATGGGTCACGGATTATCTATAACCGTATGTCGTGCTCTGTAAAGGATTCATAAATGTGGCATAACTCTGGCATAACCACCAATGGCAAATGTGACATAAACCAGTGCTTATTAAAAGCTTTATAAATAATATTCAATTGAGGCTTCACAAAGCATCTCCAACCTTGTCATGTCATACTCTAAAACATTTCTAGGAGGGCCCAACCTCTTTCCCTCTTGGGTGTGTAGCCAATATTGGACCTTACCCCAACCTTCCTCAAAATGCTATGCTGCAGGATGACACATGCGCCATAAAGTGCAGTCATGGTAGCCCCATTATACCAGGCACAACTTACTTTGATGAAATCCCCCAACATAAGGAATGGAAAGTGGCTTTCTCCTGGAACCAAGTTACATCTTCCTCAGTACACGAACATGCACACACAACAATATAACTTGAGCCATACTGTGCGCTGCTGGACTCAGTCAGGTCTTTGTCACATTCACCCTCTCCCGCTGAAAGATCAACCACAGAGAGTCCAGGTTGTATTCAAGGGCTAGATTCTATCAGATCCGCGCTAGCCGACACCTGGTTGTTTTGGCGGTGTCGGAGGTGGAACTGCATTAGAGCTGTCAAATCCACAAGCTGCTCCCTGTATTATACCTAAAGCGGACCTTGCCATTGGCTGCACAGTCGAATTAAGATAAATCCCCTGCAGTCTTGTTTACAAGTTTGAAAACTGGAATGTGAGATCTACACCTCGATTAGACTCATTATTTAGGGCGACAGGTAGCCTAGCGGTTAGAGTATTGGGCCAGTAAGTGAGAAATCTGTCAAAAGTCTTTCGATGTGCCCTTGGCAAGGCACTTAACCCTGATTTGCTCCAGGAGCTCTGTACTACTATGGCTAACCCTGTAAAACAACACCTTTCAATGCATCTATCTGGAGTGTGACAATTCGTTTTTTTATTTCCTCGTTATTTTGTTTAATGATTTTCAATTTGATTATTATTAGTTTTATATAGTCTATACTTTCCCGTTCTGAACTTAACGCGAGTGGGACGGGTGTGGCTTTGACGAGCAGTCACTCACCAATTTGACAGCTCTAACACAGTTACACTTCCGACACAGCCAAAACACTGTCTGCTATCGCGGGTTAGTGCTTCATCTGATTTGAAATTAGGCCTGAGCCCTGGTCTCATGGGAACAGAAAAGGAACACCTGGTTGTTTTCCCAAACTTGGCTCTGACACACACACACTTTGCTGGTCCATCGACCCATCCAAATACCCCTCACTCCCTGTGGCCTGTGGATCATGAGAGAACCTTCGTAAAAGGGCAGAATGTTTGTAACATATTTATTGACACTCGTCAACTGGCAGCCCGCAGGCTAAATTCAGCCTATGGACGATTTTAATTCTGTTACTCAGAACACATACAGTGCTGTGAAAAAAGTATAACTCAGCAACATTTATGGCTTTTCAAGCATGAACTGCTCGTTTCAAGTCATGCCAAAACATCTCAATTGGAATTAGGTCTAGACTTCCAAAACATCACATTTGTTGCTTTTTAGCCATTTTCATGTAGACTTGATTGTGGATCATTGTCTTACTGCACGACACAGCAATGTTTCAGCTCACAGACGGATGGCCTGACATTCTCCTGTATAATTTTCTGATAGAGCAGAATTCTTGGTTCATTCTATGAAAAGGCAAGTTGTCCAGGTCCTGAGTCAGAAAAGGTTCCCAAACTATCATACTACCACCACCATGCTTGACAGTTGGTATGAGGTTCTTACTGTGGAATGCAGTGTTTGGTTTTCGCCAGATATAAATGGGACCCATCTCATCCAAAAAGTTATAATTTTGTCTCATCTGTCCAAAGAACATTTTTTCAGAAGTCTTGATGATCATCTTTCTTCCAGGTGCTTTTTGGCAAACATGATACCACATTTTAGATGAGATGTATCGCATTATGTCTGTACATAAATGCTTTATATCATAAGAGGCTGTACTTACTTTGAAGTCAGACATCTTCTGTTATTCATAACACCTATATAAGGCTTAATGTCGTAAACATTGTTAGGCCGCCCATCATAGAAACATTTTACGAGTATGACATGACAAGGCTATAGGTCTATAATCTATAGATCGTCTCATCTTGTAACGGTTTTCTAGGTGTGGTGAAGGAGAGTCGGACCAAAACGCAGTGTGTAGATTGCGATCCATTTTTAATCAAACAAAAGTAAACACGAAATAACACAAACACTACAAAATAATAAACGTAATGTGAAAACCGAAACAGCCTATACTTGTCAACTAACACAGCGACAGGAACAAAGACACTAAGGACAATCACCCACGACAAACTCAAAGAATATGGCTGCCTAAATATGGTTCCCAATCAGAGACAACGATAAGCACCTGCCTCTGATTGAGAACCACTCCAGACAGCCATAGACTTTGCTAGATAACCCCACTAGCTACAATCCCAAATACATACACATCAAAACCCCAAGACAAAACACACCACAATACAAAAACTCCATGCCACACCCTGGCCTGACCCAATACATGAAGAAAAACACAAAATACTTAGACCAGGGCGTGACACATCTAGCTTTGTGAAGCCTTTATTAAGCAGTGCTTGTGTCACTCTTTAAAAAGCACTGGTTTATGTCACATTTGACAAAGTGGGTTATGTCACATTTGCCATGGGTTGTTATGCCACAGTTATGCCACATTTATGAATCCTTTATAAAGCATGACATACGGTATTTTTTTCTTTAAAAAAGTGACCCCAAACTTTTGAACAGTAGTATATGTTTACTTTTACTCAAGTATGATAACTGTGTACTTTTTCCATCACTGTGTAAAACATGCTTCAGTGTATCGTTGTGTTGGCATGGTTTATGATGTGTCACTAAGGAGAAACAATGTGTGTGGTGGGTGACATTTTTGAAAAGTTGAACGTATTCTCCGGAGTAATAGGTATATTCTATCTGTAATTCTTATGCAATCAGATCACACCATCCCAGGAATGCACACAGTTCTGGAGTCGTTCCCGTTCCAGGACAGTACAGGGTGAAGGATTGTGAGCTTTGCCAGATGACGTGTGTGTGTTTGTAAAATGAATTACTGGAGGACAGCAATCTCAAATCATTTCAAGGTACTCCTGAAAAGGATGACACTACATGATCAGGGTAAATGGCCTCAAGGTCAAAATGGGTTAAGTTGGCATTCTTCTGCCTTTGGAGGAATTAAGTCTTACTGCTAGGCTAAAGGTTGGGGACTGAGTGAATGTTTGATGAACCAACTGACATGTCTGCATAGTGCCTATTCCGGAGCTGTGACTCTTTAGGCAGTGGGATCAAGCTGAAATTAGGACCATTTGAAGAAGAAAGTAATCTTGTGTCAGTTTCTTTCTATGTTGCAACAGAGCTATTGTAATTATAATGCTCAATGTACACTCACAGGACAGTTTATTGGGTGCACCTATTTAGTACAGGGTCGGACCCCCCTTTGCCTCCAGAACAGCCTGGATTCTTTGGGGCAAGTTGGAAACGTTCCACAGGTATGTTGGTCCATGCTGAAGCAATGGTGTCATGCAGTTGCTGTAGATTGAACGGCTGTACCATTGACAACAGGCAGGATGGGTCCATGGACTCATGCTACTTATGCCAAATCCTGACTCTGCCATCAGCATGACGCAACAGGAACCAGGATTTGTTGGACTAGGTGATGCTTTCCACTCCTCAGTTGTCCAGTGTTGGTGATCGTGTGTCCACTGGAGCGGTTTCTTCTTGTTTTTAGCTGTTAGGAGTGGAACCTGGTGTGAACGTCTGCTGCAAAAGCCCACCTGTGAAAATGATCGACAAGTTCTGAGTTCCGAGATGCCGTTCTGCACACCACTGTTGTACTGCGCCATTATTTGTCTGTTTGTGGCCCGCCTGTTAGCTTGCACAATCCTTGCCATTCTCCTTCGACCTCTCATCAACGAGCTGTTTTCGCCCACAGGGCTGCCACTGACTGGATGTTTATTGTTTGTCGCACCATTCTTGGTAAATCCTAGACACTGTCGTGCCTGAATAGCCCAGGAGGGTGGCCGTTTCTGAGATACTGGATCGTCCTGGCACGGACAATCATACCACGCTCCAAGTCACTTATGTCACTGGTTTTTCCCCATTCTACCATTCAAATGAACAGTAACTGAATGCCTTGATGCATGTCTACCTGCTTTATATACCAATCCACAGCCACGTGATCCATTTTTGTGAACGGGGTGGTATACCTAATAAACTGGCTCGTGAGTGTACACTATTTTGTTAGGACCTGGAATAAACTTTAACTATTTAACATCTGTGATGTTTTCATACTGTATGTACTGTCCCTTTGGCATTAAAACATTGTACATGAACACCATAAGCAATAAATAATTTATTTAGAAACAGATAAAGTTCAACTAGCCAATGTTTCTGTTAAGGTGCATATGAGAGGATACAATCAAAGTGTACAATGATGGTGAATTTTAGTACATTCATTATTTTTCACATTATTGTAGGAAGACCAACTTTATTCTTGAATGCGGAAACAAGGACCAAACCACCTTTAAACAGTAACCGTTCTTAAAAACATAACCCAACTGGGGCTAAAAGATGAGTATAAAACTTTCATACTGACATTATCGGAGCTCAATGCCCCTTCTTCCCTTTGAATAAAGTCGAATTAATTACATCCTTGTCCTTTGTAAACCAATGCATTGGCTAAGCACAGATCATATTTACTTGCATTTAATGTAACTACAACAAAACAGAGACTTCTCCAAATAGCCTAAGCAGTCTGCTATGAAACAGTTGTTATATTAGAGTTAGAACATAAGGTACTAGACAATTCCCAAACATCAGAAATGCTTGACGTGTGTTGCCACTGGTCTTAAAGCTTCAACATAGACATTTAATTTAAGGGATAGTTCAGGATTTTGGCAATGAAGCTCTTTATCTACTTTCATGCTAGCTGATCCCAAAGACTTCCAGTCTTGGCGCTAACGCTAGTTAGCATTGGCTCGTGAAACTACCTCTAACTTCCTTCATACTGGACGCAGACATAAAAATGGTATCCACGAGTTAATCTGAAGTAGATAAAGATCTTCATTACCAAAATCACAAACGATCCCTTTAAAAGGTGCCTTCATAAAATTACTGTGGCTTTGTGGTCCTTGCTATAATTTTTCCAATTACATATTTTCCTGGATCATAGTAGACGATTTAGGTCATTTTTCTAGTTACCCAGAGTTAGATGAACTCATGGATACCATTTTTAAGTCTCTGCATGCAGTATGTAGTTCATTAAAGTTAGCATATTGTTAGCTTAGCACAATTGCTGTAAGTCTGCAGGTACAGTTGCCAGCTCTCAAATGCAGGGAAATAGACCTAGCTACTCCAAAGCTGGGTGTTTGATAATTTATAGCTTTACAACATTTAATCAATATTTTTATGAATTTATGAATTTGACTGATAATCATAAGAAACGAGGTTCGCTTCCTCATTCTGTCCCGTTGTCGCATAGAGATGACAACGTTGTATCTGTCTCAGTGGCGCTGCCCGTACACTCAGACGACATAATGGGACAGATACAACGTTATCTCTATACATCTTTGTGCGACAAAGGGACAGAATGAGGAAATGGATAGAATATCGTTTCTAATTATCAGTAACTACATTTCATTTAAGGGATAGTTCAGGATTTTGGCAATGAAGCTCTATCTACTTTCATGCTAGCCTCATTCATTTGTAAAATATTGATGACCATTTATAGCTTTGTAAGACTATACAGTGCCTTCAGAAAGTATTCATAACTCTTGACATTCCACATTTTGTTGTGTTACAGCAGAAATGTAAATTGATTTGTGTTCCTGTTAGAGGAATTCAATTCCAATATGTTCATTAACCAATTCAATTATAACAAATCAAAACACTTTGTCCGTTTCTAAGAATTTGTAAGGTTCTTATTTGCAGAAAATAGACAACGATCAGTCTCAATATTAATCAATAGCGTTTATTCCCGAGAGCTCTACCCATCATTTCATGTACATTGGTTTATATACCTCGCATTTCATCATAAATGTCCCTCCTCCTCTAAGACAATGACAAAGCTGCTTTTCAATTCCATTCCAACACATACACATTGCTTATCTTATGTTACCATATGTTACACAATCTACTGCACGCCCAACGGTTTCTCCCCTCCCTGGTTGGGGACCAGACATATTTCCTGTTGTTAGTTTGCTGGATTCACGAGTTGTCTGTTGACCCTTCCTCTTGGCCTATGTACCAACATATTCTTCCACAGACAGCATATAAATCTGTAAGTTATAACTCTTCACCAATTGTATACATTATTTAGTCATTATTGATAAAAATCCTTCAACAGTTCCTCACCCATCTACACACAATACCCCATAATGACAAAGTGAAAACATGTTTTGCTTTGCTCTATTCCGTTTCTTTTATCCTAAAGAAAATCCCTAGTCATTGCCGATGACAAGCATTCCCATAACATGATGCAGCCACCACCATGCTTGAAAAGAGTGGTAAGAGGAACAACCTAAAGAGGATTTGCCCCAAACATAACACTTTGTATTCAGGATATAATGTTCATTTCTTTGCCACATTTTTTTTGTTGCAGTTTTACTTTAGTGCTTTATTGCAAACAGGATGCACATTTTGGAATATGTGTGTTGTGTACAGGCTTCCTTCCTTTAACTCTGCCATTTAGGTTAGTATTGTGGAGTAACTACAATGCTGTTGATCCATCCTCAGTTTTCTCCTATCACAGCCATTAAACTGTTTTAAAATCACCATTGGCCTCATGGTGAAATCCCTGAGTGGTTTCCTTCCTATCCAGAACCTGAGTTAGGAAGGACCCCTGTATCGTTTTGGTATTGATACACCATCCAAAGTGTAATGAATAACTTCACCATGCTCAAAGGGATATTCAATGTCAGCTTTTTCATTTTTTACCAATCTACCAATAGGTGCCCTTCACTAGAATCTTTGTTTGAAATTCACTGCACGACTGAGGGACCTTACAGATAATTCTATGAGTGGGGTACAGAAATTACGTAGTCATTCAAAAATGATGTAAACACTATGATTACACAGAGTCCATGCAACTTATTATGTGACATTTTACTCTTGAATTTATTTAGGCTATCCATAACCAAGCGGTTGAATACTTATTGACTCAGCTTAGAATTTTTGAAATAATTTGTAAAAGTTTAAAAAATATATATATATAATTCCACTTTGACATGATAGGTAGGGTATTATGTGTAGGCCAGTGATACAAAATCTCAATTTAATCCATTTTCAATTCAGGCTATATCACAATAAAATGTGTAAAAAGTCAAGGGGTGTGAATAATTTCTGAAGGCACTGAAAATGACCAACATCACCCAACTTTAGAGTAGTTAGAAGGTCTATTTCCCTGCTGTTGTGAGGAGCTGGCTACTGTACTACCTGGAGCAGAATATGTGAGCTGAGGTGTGCAGTCGCTCTGGCACTCCTATATTATTTGTATTATTTCAAGGCTATAGCCTACAAAGAAATACATTGTGAAGCATTTGCGAGTGCAACACTAGGCTGGTAGGGACATAAAGCGCTCAGTATTTCATTATTATAGCCATTAATTTGTGCATATAGGCTGTGACTTACTTTAGAATTAAATACAAATTAAATGAAAAATGCCTTATTTGACTCAGTGCCTTTGGATTCATTTTTAGAAACAAGAGATTGGCCAGTTTGTGGCTTCAGGCTCATGCGATAGTGCCTGGAGAGCAGGCCAGCAGCGGAGAATATCCTCTCCGCGGTTGCACAGCCACTGGGATGCTAAACACCCTTTTGGCCACTCTTGCCAGGCTGGGCAGAGATGTATTTTTTATTTTTTATATATAGGTAGACCTAAAGGTTCAGGCAAAATAACCCAGTCAAAACAGAAAGCTCCTTGAAAGTGGGAATATGCCAGGCCTATTGGACCAAAATCAACGATGGCCTATTGTATAGATAAATAAATAAAAAATTAAAACATTTAAGAGATCAGATTTTTGGTTTATAAATACTTTTCTACAATGACACACTTTGCCAGCTACCCACCTCGTTCCTTTCTGTTAGCATGTGCACATAGTAAGTACACCATCATGCTTTTGGGATACGTGTCTTTTCAGATTCCACAATGATTCTTTAGTTGAGGACACTACATCACTGCACTCCCTTTCCTGCTCCTCATCTTTGTAAGTCACCTTGATTTTGCACCTGTGTGTTTTATCAGTTTCTTTATGAAATGATTTAGTGAACTCCATGACAGTAGCTAAAGCAAGGGTATATAGCCGCACACAAGTAGCCTACAAATGCATGCTGGGCCAGGCATATCCTGAGCTCGTGAAGTGAGCGCTATTGGAGCGAGAAGGCTCCGCTCACATACTCTGACCTGGAGACTTCCAGAAAAAAAAGATAACGACATGCTAACTTCCATCATCTCCAAACTGCACGCAGACATAAAAATTCTATCCATGAGTTCTTCCCACTCTGGGTAAGAAGAAAAAACGACAACAAACCCAACATTCATTTACGTTGTGATGCAGTCACGACCAGTCTATTTTTGATGAGACTGAGTTTATTTACACTTTGTAGTCAATTTTGACAGTAGAATACATGTTTCTGACTCATATTGATGACACATAGGGCTGTTTTCTAAATGAGAAGTTGTTTTTTTAGAGGCAGTTGCTATTTACATCCAGTATTATCTGACTGTAACACAAAGAAAGTGGGTACTTGCCCTCTTTTGGCCAAGTGGTATACATGTGCCATGCTGCCAACAGCCTGGTCTTGATCCAAAGCAGACGTTCATATCACTGTGAAGTTTTGGATCTGTCTATGCAGTTTTTTCTGTCTCTCCTTGGCTTCTCTGAGGGTCCAACCAAATGAACCAAGGCTGAGACCTGTAGCTACTCTGGGCATTCCTGATGCTGGGTCTCAAAAGCCCTACAGCTCCATGTCCTCCTCTCCAGAGCTGTGGGCCCCGGCCCCTGGGCTGCAGTACAGAGGGGAGTACGTCTCCCCTGAGGGGCTTGTGGGGGTGAGGGGCATCTGAGTGGTAGGGGCACTGGGGGTCAGCGGCTGCCTGCTGGTAGTCTGCTGCTTCCTCTGCAGGGAGTCTTTCAGCTTTCGAGACAGCGCATCCTCTGGGAGGCGCCATACTACCAGCTCCATACAGGAGTGGCTCCTACGGGAACAGGAGAGAAACAGGTGAGACAACGGGATAAAAAGGATAAACAAATAGTGGACACCTCCCTAAATTCTAACGTTTATTCACTACTGGCTACCATGACAGACGGGTTAAGGTTCTACGCTAACTTTTCCCACTGATGCTATCAACTTTTTCAGTTGGTGGTAACAGCACATGATTTGTTCACACCAATTTTTTTTTATTATTATGTGCCTGCATTCCATACAGAACCAGGCTAATAATGACTAGCCATCTTTTAAATGACCATACCCTTGAGGGCTTACATTGATTTGGATATATTTAGTGTAACAGCAAAGAAAATAGATTATTGTAACAATGTGATCAGTATATTTACTGCAGATTTTAAAGTGCCACGTGTTCTTTTCTGCGAAATCCTCGAGAGCAGAATTGGAAAAAACAATACTTGATACCAAAACGATACCATAGCAACAAAAAAAGAAAGTGGGGAGAAGGACTGTGATTTCATTTTTTTAAATAGAAAAACAACAAAACGGGATGTTTTGTTAAAGTCAGGTTCACATCAGCCAGACAGTTGTGTTTGCTAGTGGTGTTTCTGTAGCACACTTGTGATGGAGTTTTCAAAGCAAAAGGCCACTGGATTGATGCAAATAATTATGATTTGTCAGTGCCAACTGAAAGCTACTGGCATGGATGAGAAAAATACTGTCCCAGGTCAAGAACAGACAGGAAAGCGAATGATACGTGCATAATTTCAATAGCTGGTGATTTTATCTTTAATTTACAGGCTGAGCAAATAGCCTATACATGGTTCATACAGACAATGGCAAGTCAAATTAAAAGGACTTGAGGACTTTTTCAAACACTTAATTGTTATTTTCAAGGGCCTAAATTGCATATTTAACTGTTGTAATAGCCTATAGAAAAGAATAACCCCCTTCCTTAAGGTGGGTATGTATTACCATCAAACCTTGCAGGTAGGTAGGTACTTGAGTTAAATGTTCCTCTGAGGTGCGGGATGAGAAGGAGAGGAGTACTTACACAGACTGGGCCACAGTGTGGGGGAGAATGTCACTGATGCCACGCTGAAGCCCCTCCCTCAGACTGTCAGACATCACCAGCACTGGCCGCCTGGGTGCTGGCTCCACATCCAGGTCATCATCATCATCCTCCAGACTGATCCTGACAGAAAAATATTAACTTCACTGTATGACAGTGTGTATGCAGAGTGTGTAGTGCATGGTGAAGACAAAACAAATGGTGGTAATGCTAATACAAGTTAGTCAGTACCAATGCACATTGCAATTATGATGAGTTATGGACAGTAACAGAAACTGGAATCTCCCACATTGCCCTCATAAGGTCTCTCATAGCTAACCTTTCCTCAATCTCCTGCAGTCTTCTATGAGCAGACTCCACCTCGATGCAGGAGCCTTCTGCTTCTGGACGGACCAGACGGGAGGGAGACCTGGATATGGGCAGCCCCAGGTTCTGAGTCCCCAGGCAGTGCTTGGGAGGTGCTTGGCTGGCTGATTCAGGTAGAGGGGGGACATTGTTGCCTGGTGGCCAGATCTGACACACATTATGGCTGAGGTCATCCAAAGGATCGCATCCTGCATCTCCCATCAGCCTCCTCTTTTTGGCACTGCATCCTCTGGAGAACAAACACATATTGATTTTGAGTAAATAATTTGTCCTTTGAAACTAACATGTGCTGCAGAATAAACACTGCTGTTCATTTTATAGATTTTTCCTATTCTTAACTCACTCATCATCTGTTCTCCTCCTGTGCTTTCTCAGGCATCTTCTCTCCCAACTCCTGAAGAAATAACAATAAATGCAATGACAACATGCTAGCAAGTCTGAGTCTTGCAAATCTCCTGCAAAGCACATGGTTGTTACATCTGTGTTTATTGTGCAGCGCTCCCATCAGTAGACTCTACTCACGTGCTTGGGGGCGACACTCCTGGCAGGTGTTGACGGGTATTTGCAGGGCCAATATTGATCCCCATTTCAGGGACATTGATTAAGCCAGGGAATGAGTACATGGCAGGCAAAAAGCCCAGCTCGCTGCTCATGGGGCAGGGATGATGCTCCTGGTTTATTTGAGGTGGAAGGGTTGAACAAAAGCCTCAATGGTAGATGAGCAGACATAAACATGGACGATAAATTGAGTTCTAGAAGGCCAACTTAGAAAACAGAAATAGATTATTATAGAAATTAACAATTTTACAGGCACGTGTGTAGCTGTCAGTAATGAACAGTTGGATATAGCTATGTAAGATGTTTTTGTACAGCAGGCATAGCTGTTATTTTGGTCACCAATCCATCATAACAAATATTACAGTTAGTTACTGTACTGTAGCTAATGTCAACTCAGGTAGCTACTAACGCAGAATCTTGTAAATTGTCACTCTTCTAGTCTAGCGTTATGGTAAAGTTATAAAGTTATCAGGTCCTGACATTTAACTAGTTTACATAACGTAGACAGCCACAGGGTTAGTTCTGTATAATATTTGGTAGCTAGTTAGCAAGCTTGCTAAAATGACTACCAACGTTAGCAAGCTAGCGGATTCAGCTGACTAGCTGCCTATCAAACTTAAATTGCAAGGAATAAATGCAGTCTTTAACATTACATAAAGGTAGCCCTTAATAATCAGTAAATAATGGCTTGTCGTGCACTTCTACAATATATTTGTCTTGGGCTACGTGTGTATGTATGGCTAGCAAGCTAACTAACTAACTTAGGTAGCTAGCCAGTTAGCAATAAGCGTACCCGCCCCCTGCCTGTTATTGTTGTTGCTTGTGAACCCATGTTGCAGTTTGAACGCTGGCACTTCGAACGTTTGAACGTATTTAGCTAACAAACATACCTGTATAACTTTAACTGCGTGTATCTACCTCTTTATTTTCGCTGTCACATTTTCAGCTTTTCTGAGAATAAATTGAATGAATGCAGTGAAGTGAGGTGCTAAGAACCACCAAAACAATGCGCAACTGCTGATGAAGAATCTAATCGAGCAAAAAAAAAGTCGTCGACGTTCTAGAAAAGATTGAGCATGCGCTTCTGAGACAACAGGTCACTTGACACGATCTTGAACGCAATGTCGACATAAAATCAAGTTGAAAGCGGTCTCCTCTTGTCTTCACAACAAGGTCGCTCTACAGGTAAGTGACATAAATTTGGATCATTAAGAAGATGAATAATGTGTGACATTTTAGGATTAGTTAATATATTGTCTATCAACAACAACAATTAGGGTAGGGATGGACAGCCGAGTAAACGCAACTCTGTTCATAGAGATTTATGGACGGGGTTGAGTTTACTCAGCGAAAGTTAGGTTGGAAACTTATTTTCACTAGTTGGCTACTGTACATGAACATCTATTGATTAACTTTTTTTATTTTATTTACCTCTCGAAGGTTGGTCAAAATGTATGCCCTGTACATTGTGAGTGGACTGTTGGCACTGGTTGCAAGCGACCCCTGTGGTAACTATAATTTATCCCAGGAACACAATATTACAACACCTGATTGGTGAACATTTGCTTTTCCTTGGCAGTCTCTGTCTTCGCTAGCGGACTAAACTCTACTCCATGGTGAAGGAAGTTTCTGATGAACTTCACCAGTGGAGCCGATGCAGGCTTTGTGGTAGCTCAGATTACATCGATTTGCTCAAGGTCAATATAAAGAAATAACTTATGAAACGCCCACCTATGTTTGTCCTCTGTAGTTGCATGCCTTTGTTTGTTGAAACTCATACTTTTTCATAAAACGTTAATCAAATACAAACACCGATTGTTGCTCTAATGGTGTTTTCACACTTGGTCCCTTTCAGACATTTGTGTGTGCAGTGCAAACACTCAAAAGGAACTGACACTTCAAAAGAGCCACTTAATTAAGCGAACCGAACTGAGACCATCTCGAAATGTGGGCTGAGTTCGGTTCGCTTGAATTCCTCGGTCCTGTTCCGTTTTTAGGACAATGTGAACGCAACTCTCCGCAGGTTCGTTTGTCATTTCACGCACCACACATTAGCCTACTGCTTACCGTTTCTCTTGCCATAAATCCTCACGTTGGTGCCACGAGAGAATATCCTGCAGGTTCACGAGAAGAAATGTGTGCTGGTTTTTGGATATTTATCAGCGATAGTCAATGACTCCCAGAAATGCCTAAATGTAGAGTTTAGTTCAATTTTTTTGTTTGCAATATGTGATCTATAGACAGCTTCATAAACTGTTTATTGATTATGGGGTTTGAATAGTGTGTGAAGACATTTGGACAGAATCACAACATTGGGTACAAAATATGTTCTAGCTTTAAAGGGGCAGTAGCATACCTTGGGTGTACAATTTTCAATTACAGAATTATTTATTCTGCAGTTATTGTATTGCTATTTATTCTGTTAACTATAAACATGTACATGTTTATAGTATCTTCTGATTAATTATTTTATCTCCATATTTTAATTAAATGCAATCTATTAGCTTCCAAAATGTAAGTAGGTGTATCTAGCTGTCCATAACACATTCTGATTGAATAGCTTGTCCTGCACTTTGTGCATTGAGTGAATGTTGGAAACCGATATTGGTTATTTTCTAAACATAACAATGTGAATGCAAGAGGACTCATTTCACAAAATGGGTAAGGTGAACTGGCAAAATAGTTGAGTCCTCATTCAAAGGCAAGGGCAGCGTGAATACAAAATGTTTATTTTTTGGCATATGGCAGTTAAATCTCAACAAGAAAACAGTCGGTGGTGGTATTTCAGTAACATTTATTTGAAGAAAAAATTGTATTTCAGCACGCAATTATAGAGGACAAACCGGTAGGTAGGTGTTTGTTTTTTAAAGTACATCAAACACCCAAGTATTGAATCGATGTAGTCTGAGCTATATTCCGTTGCAACGTGGACTCAAAGCCTTTCGTATTATTCTGTACGTAAATCTGATATACTAAATAGTGTATGTTAGGGAGTACACTTTATTTATGAGGGGTACATGGAGAAAATCGAACCTCTGAAAGGAAAATTATGTCCCTCCCTTCAGCTAAACCCTCTCTGAACGCTTTGGGGGGAAAAAACAACACCCTCCCCTATACCCAAAATAATAATAATGAGAACATGCCTACCGTTTCCCCTCACTTCTTGTCCGTACAAAATCCTTTGACATGCAGTTTTAGAAACTGTTTTTCGTCCTGTAAGCATTACATGGTAACGCAGGAATTTTGGTAGTCAGATAGTTGTGGGTGAAAATATCTCCTTTATAGTAAAAGCATTGCATGCATCTATCGTATTTACAGGTCCGAGAAAATATATTTAAAACATTTCACGCAATTCTACGTAATTGTATATATTAGCGGAATATTTTAATATCATACAATTGACCGGAATTACAGGCTAAGAATGGACAGAGCGAGGCCCATGTGTTCGTGTTATATTTCTCCAATGCCAAATCAGTGTGTGTTTGCAATAAAACTGTCCCTGTTTGCAAATAATTAAATCTGAGACGTAATTAGGAATCTGAGCATGGTTCTTTCAAAAGTTGCGTCTACCTTTCCACCCTAGAAAGAGTAGGCCTACCGACGCAGAAAAATGCCAGCTTTAACTGCTGGCTATTCTTCTTTTGTGGCTTAACCCAACCCATCGGAGTCATGTCTTTCCCGGGTATTTTACAGCTTGTTTTTATAAAGCATCGCAGACCAAAGCGTTGTTATAGATCAATTTATATAATTGGAATCATTTTATCTTATTCAACATCTTAAGCTAACAAGGGGTAGGCATGTGCTTTAAAAATAATAATAATAAAGAGGATGGCATACCCTCTCATGCCCCCTCAATTCGAGTCTTGGTTTTAACTTAAAAGCCCTTCACTGACACGGAGGTAGGCTATTTAAAGAGTGCGTGGTGGGTGGAGGAATTGACACACAAATCTATGGATATAGCTGCCTATAGCCTAATTTACATCTGTCAAACAGGTAGGCCTACCTCTTATTTCTTAAATAGGAATAAATAAGCTCCAACACAAAGCCCTCTTGTTAGTAAAGCTTAATTAAAATAAAGACAGTTTAAATGAACTACCCCTACTTTCATGAGCAATCCATTTCTGATTGCTTGTGCTGCTTGACGCTTCAGGACCACAGTATAAGTTACTCGAATCATTAACTCTGATAAATATATTATGGGCATGATAAATATATTATGGGCAAGAAACATATGGACTTTAATAAAATAAATAATATACTGAACAAAAATATAAATGTAAAGTGTTGGTCTCATGTTTCACAAAAGATCCCAGACATTTTCCATATGCACAGAAATAAGCTCATGCTTATTTCTCTCATGTTGTGCACAAATGTGTTTACATCCCTGTTAGTGAGCATTTCTCCTTTGCCAAGATAATCCATCCATCTGACAGGTGTGGAATATAAATAAACTGATTAAACAGCATGATCGTTACACAGGTGCACCTTGTGCCGGTACAATAAAAGGTCACTCTAAAATGTGCAGTTTTGTCACACAACACAATGTCACAGATGTCTGAAGTTGAGGGAGTGTGCAATTGGCTTGCTGACTGCAGGAATGTACACCAGAGCTGTTGCCAGAGAATTTAATGGTAATTTATCTACGATAAGCCACCTCCAACGTCAATTTAGAGAATTTGGCAGTATATCCAACTGGCCCCACAACTGCAGACCACGCCAGCCCAGGACCTCCACATCCAGCTTCTTCACCTGCGGGGTTGTCTGAGACCAGCCACCCGGACAGCTGATGAAACCGAGTAGTATTTGTTTGTAATAAAGCCCTTTTGTGTGGGAAAATGTATTCTTGGATGGGCCTGACTCTCTAGTGGGTGGGCATAAGCCCTCCCAGGCCCACCCATGGCTGGGCCCCTGCCCAGTCATGTGAAATCCATAGATTAGGCCCTATTGAATTTATTTCAATTAACTGATTTCCTTACATGAACTGTAACTCAGTAAAATTGTTAATTGTTGCATTTTTTTTATATTTTTGTTCAGTATACTAGTAGCAAGCTATCAATGTTGACCTCCGGACCTCCTCATCTTTGCACTTTCCTTCTCAAACTAAACAGAACATAAGCTAGGGCTAGTCTGCGCAAAGGTGCAATTTTTACTAGGCCTAATAAAAATAAAAAAAGATTTACGGAAGAAACCTTTGACTCTCCTCCTGAATTGCCACTGTAGCCCTACATAGCACAGCCATTGATTAAGCAGCACTGAATGTTTTTGATCAGCGAAAGCAGAGCAGAGCAGGGCTCTGTGTATAGCAGCCTAGTTTCATTTACACCATACCAGCAGCTCTCTTAGAAATATAACTTTGCTCTGTGCTTCTGGGTATGCACATCGTAGGCTATGCTTTAAATAATTTGATTTTAAAGCACACTAAATTAGCCTCTAGGCGCAGTTAATATTGCACCCAGAGGAGAATCAGAGATTGAGGGGCAGCATCGGCCACACTATTTATTTATATACACGCACTACTGGTTAAAAGTTTTAGAACACCTACACATACAAGTGTTTCTTTATTTGTACTATTTTCTACATTGTAGAATAATAGTGAAGACAAACTATGAAATAACACATGGAATCATGTAGTAACCAAAAGTGTTAAACAAATCAAAATGAGTTTCTTCAAATAGCCACCCTTTGACTTGATGACAGCTTTGCACACTCTGCATTCTCTCAACCAGCTTCACCTGGAATGCTTTTCCAACAGCCTTGAAGGAGTTCCCACAAGTGCCGAGCACTTGTTGGCTGCTTTTCCTTCTCTGCGGTCCAAATCATCTCAATTTGGTCAAGTCGGGGGATTTTAGAGGCCAGGTCATCTGATGCAGCACTCCATCACTCTCCTTGGTTATACAGCCTGGAGGTGTGTTGGGTCATTGTCCTGTGAAAAACAAATGATAGTCCCACTAAGCCTAAACCAGATGGTGTGCTTTGTTCTAAATAAATCACAGACAGTGTCACCAGCAAAGCACCCCCACAGCATAACACCTCCTCCATGCTTTATGGTGGGAAATACACGTGGAGATCATCCGTTCACCCACACCGAGTCTCACAAAGACACTGCGGTTGGAACCAAAAATCTCAAATTTGGACAAATTTCACTGGTCTAATGTCCATTGCTTATGTTTCTTGGCCCAAACAAGCCTCTTATTGGTGTCCTTTTTAATAGTGGTTTCTGGTTGGAGCAATTTGACCATGAAGGCCTGATTCACACAATCTCCTCTGAACAGTTGATGTTGAGATGTGTCTGTTACTTGAACTCTGAAACATTTATTTGGGTGGTAACTCTAATGGCTGGTAACTCTAATGAAGTTATCCTCTGCAGCAGAGGTAACTCTGAGTCTTCCATTCCTGTGGTGATCCTCATGAGAGCCAGTTTCAGCATAGCGCTTGATGGTTTTTGCCACTGCACTTGAAGAAACTTTCAAAGTTCTTGAAATGTTCCGTATTGACTGACCTTCATGTCTTAAAGTAATGATGGACTGTTGTTTCTCTTGGCTTATTTGAGCTGTTCTTGCCATAATATGGACTTAGCCCTATTTGGTAAAAGACCATCTTCTGTATACCACCCCTACCTTGTCACAACACAACTGATTGGCTCAAACCCATTAAGAAGGATAGAAATGGGCTGATGGTGAAGTAGACATACTCGGTATTCATATCACAAAAGATAGAAATAAGCTTTCCACAATGAAATTCAATAGAAAACTTAGACAAGATCCTGCAAGCATGGAGAGGTAAATACCTGTCTATAAATTGCCCTGATTTAACTCCTTAGTCATATCTCAGTTTACTCACTTATGGCGCTGCCTACTCCTGATGATTTGTTTTTCAAATCATATGGGCAACAAATATTTCGCTTTATCTGGGACACTAAACCAGACAAAATAAAACGTGCCTATCTATTTAATGAATATGAATTGGGTGGGTTGAGATGATTAAATATAAAAGCACTAAACCTCTCTCGAAAAGCTTCACTCATTCAAAAGTTTTATTTGAACCCCAAATGGTTCTCAAGTAGATTACTAAGAAAAGCTCATCCATTGTTTAAAAATAGCCTTTTTTGCAGATTGCCCAGTCTCATTTTCGATTAATTGAAAATGATACATTGAAAAACGTATCTCTTTTTCAAACAAGCATTGCAGAGCTGGCTACAATTTTTTTTTAAATTTCACCCCCCTGAAAAGATAGAACAAATATTATGGCTGAACTCAAATGTGCTGGTTGATAAAATACCTGTATTTATGGGAAAGATGTTTGAAAAGGGTATTTTGTTCTTAAATGAAATTGGAATGGTAGAGTTATGTCCTTCATGGATTTATCTGAATTGTACAGAAAGGTCTGCTCAATCCAAGAGTACAACCAATTGATTACAGCATTACCCCCAAAATGGAGGAGGCAGGTGGCAGCGGGAGGAGGTAGGGAACTGGCCTGTCTGCCCAATATAAAGGATCAAAACTGGCGGCGGAATAAAAATAGCATAAATAGGAAAGTATACCAGTTTCATTTGAGGACCAGGATGTTGACAACTGTGCCATACAGATTGAAAAATAGTTGGGAAGAGATTTTTGATGTACTGATTCTGTGGTACAGGGTGTATGAGTTGATATATAAAACAATGCAAGATTCAAGACTTGTGCTTTTCAGCTAAAATTATTATATAGAATTCTTGCCACCAACAAAATGTTGACTATTTGGGGCATAATATCATCGAAGCTCTGCAGATTTTGTTGAGAGAATACAGAATCAATAGACCATTTATTTTGGTATTGCCCTCCGGTAGCCTGTTTCTGGTCTCAGGTTCAGGAATGGCTGAAAATGCATAGCATTGATCCAAAATTGACCCTAGAAATAGTACTGTTAGGAGATCTGGAGAGACCGGGCCAGTCAATTACTAATACTTTTACTCAGAGTATTTATCTTCAACTCGCAATCTGTGGATTATATTCGATTAGATAGACTGAAATTGTACGTTAAACATCACAGCATAGTTGAAAGATATGTGTTGCATAGAAACCCGAGGTGGGTGGCCAGCAGAGATCGATGGGATGGGCTGAGGGTTGGGATGTGGAATTGGAGACGAGTGGGAGTGGAGTTGCTGTGTAGGAGATGGTCAAAGATTGAAAAAAAAAAACATAATAAAAAGTACATTTGAATGACACTAAGTGGCAGTTTTTACAACTACTGCCGGTTTTCCTGAGGCTGATGCCGTGCAGGTGTTTGTACACATGTATATATACACACACTCTGAAATAAACACATACAAGAACAGACACATACATGTAATAGTGCCAGACATGCACACACATATACAGTTGGCATTGCTGTTATGATTTTAGTTGTCCTTGATATCCTTTGTTTTAAATTCATCATTTTTTATATATATATATTTTTTTGCATTGGTGTTTGCTGTTTTGTCTTTTCCTTTTTTCTCTTTAGTTCATTCTCTTGGTTGTTGGTGCATTGGGGGGTTCTTGGGGGAATGGAATCAATTGTGTTTTTTATTTTTCTTCTTGGGGGGGGGGGGGGGGGACTATGGGAGGGGTCTCGAATGGTTGAGGGACAGCTATTGGGGAACTGTGGGGGGGGGGGGGGGGGATCTTGGAGGTTTCGGGTTCACGTTTTTTGGCCTGGTGGTAGATCGGTCAACATGCCCTTGAGCAGGGCATTGACCCTGGATGCTTCTGTGTGTCGCTCTGAATGTGGATGACCAATCTACCACCAGGCCAAAAAACGTGAACCCGAAACCGCCAAGATCCCCCCCCACAGTTCCCCAATAGCTGTCCCTCAACCATTCGAGACATCTCCCACAGTCCCTCTCCCCAAGAAGATGGCTAGTATGATGTCGTTCTTGAGCGGCTTCACTGCAAGTATATTGTATGTTTAGAATATTCAATAAAAATATTGAAAAAACACTGTGCACCTGGCAACCTTGGTTAGCGTGCCAAGTGTTGCCAAGTGAACGGTGTTGACTCCGACACATTAGTGCGGCTGGCTTCCGGGTTGGATGCGCGCTGTGTTAAGAAGCAGTGCGGCTTGGTTGGGTTGTGTATCGGAGGACGCATGACTTTCAACCTTCGTCTCTCCCGAGCCCGTACGGGAGTTGTAGTGATGAGACAAGATAGTAGCTATTAACAGTTGGATACCACGAAATTGGGGAGAAAAAGGGGTCAAATTCAACAACAAAAAAACTAAAAATATATGTGTGTATATATATATCCACATAATTTTCCTCCTCATGATGCCATCTATTTTGTGAAGTGCACCAGTCCCTCCTGCAGCAAAGCACCCCCACAACATGATGCTGCCACCCCCGTGCTTCACGGTTGGGATGGTGTTCTTTGGCTTGCAAGCCTCCCCCTTTTTCCTCCAAACACAACGATGGTCATTATGACCAAACAGTTATATTTTAGTTTCATCAGACCAGAGGACATTTCTCCAAAAAGTACAATCTTTGTCCCCATGTGCAGTTGCAAACCGTAGTCTGGCTTTTTTGAGGTTTTGGAGCAGTCGCTTCTACCTTGCTGAGCGGCCTTTCAGGTTATGTCGATATAGGACTCGTTTTACTGTGGATATAGATACTTTTGTACCTGTTTCCTCCAGCATCTTCACAAGGTCCTTTGCTGTCGTTCTGGGATTCATTTGTACTTTTCGCACCAAAGTACGTTAATCTCTAGGAGACAGAACACGTCTCCTTCCTGAGCAGTATGATGGCTTTGTGGTCCCGTGGTGTTTATACTATTGTTTGTACAGGTGAACGTGGTACCTTCAGGCGTTTGGAAATTGCTCCCAAGGATGAACCAGACCTGTGGAGGTTTACCATTTTTTTGTCTGAGGTCTTGGCTGATTTGTTTTGATGTTCCCATGATGTCAAGCAAAGAGGCACTGAGTTTGAAGGTAGGCCTTGAAATACATCCACAGATACACCTCCAATGGACTCAAATTATGTCAATTAGCCTATCAGAAGCTTCTAAAGCCATGACATCATTTTCTGGAATTTTCCAAGCTGTTTAAAAGGCACAGTCAACTTAGTGTATGTAAACTTCTGACCCACTGGAATTGGGTCAGAAGAATTACTTGTGTCATGCATAAAGTAGATGTCCTAACCAACTTGTCAAAACTATAGTTTGTTAACAAGAAATTTGTGGAGTTTTAATGACTCCAACTTAAGTGTATGCAAACTTCTGACTTCAACTGTACATATAAATATGGATGTGCGATGGCTGTGCGGCATAGGCAAAAATGCAATAGATGGTATAAAATCCAATTTTTTTTGTCACATACACATGGTTAGCAGATGTTAATGCGAGTGTAGCGAAATGCTTGTATATACACAATACAGTATATACACGAAATGAGTAATGTAGGTTATGTATCCATTATTAAAGTGATATTATTTAAAGAGACTAGTGATACCTTTTGTTAAATCAATTTATTAAAGTGGCCAGTGATTTGAGTCTGTTGGCAGCAGCCTCTCTGTTAGTGATGGCTATTTAACAGTCTGATGGCCTTCAGATAGAAGCTGTTTGTCAGTCTCTCGGGCACAGCTTTGATGCACCTGTACTGACTTTGCCTCCTGGATGATAGCGGGGTGAACAGGCAGCGGCTCGGGTGGTTGTTGTCCTTTGATTATATTTTTGGCCTTCCTGTGACATCGGGTGCTGTAGGTGTCCTGGAGGGCAGGTAGTTTGCCCCCGGTGATGTGTTGTGCAGACCACGCTACCCTCTGGAGAGCCTTGTGATTGAGGGCGGTGCAGTTCCCTTACCAGGCGGTGATACAGCCCGACAGGATGCTCTCGATTGTGCATCTGTAAAAGTTTGTGAGGGTTTTAGGTGACAAGCCAAATTGGCGCTGTTGCACCTTCTTAACCATGTTGTGTGGGTGGACCATTTGTTTGTCTGTGACATGTATGCTGAGGAACTTAAAACTTTCCACCTTCTCCACTACTGTCCTGTTGATGTGGATGAGGGGGTGCTCCCTCTGCTCATCTCCTTTGTTTTGTTGACATTGAGTGAGAGGTTATTTTACTGGCACCACACTCCGAGGGCCCTCACATCCTCCCTGTAGGCTGTTTCGTCGTTGTTGGTAATCAAGTCTACCACTGTAGTGTCGTCTGCAAACTTGATGATTGAGTTGGAGGCGTGTATGGCCACGCAGTCATGGGTGAACTGGGAGTACAGGAGAGGGCTGAGAATGCACCCTTGTGGGGCCCCAGTATTGAGGATCAGTGGGGTGGAGATGTTGTATCCTACCTTCACCACCTGGGGGCAGCCAGTCAAAGTCCAGGACCCAGTTGCATAGGGTGGGGTCAAGACCCATGGTCTCAAGCTTAATGATGGGTTTCTAGGGTGCTATGGTGTTGAATGCTGAGCTGTAGTCAATGAACAGCCTTCTTACATAGGTATTCCTCTTGTCCAGATGGGATAGGGCAGTGTGATGATGATTGCATCATCTGGATGTTATTGTGAATGTTATTGTCTGAGGCTACCCGGAACATATTCCAGTCCACGTGAACAAAGAAATCTTGAAGCGTGGAATCCGATTGGTCACACCAGCGTTGCATATACCTAAGCACGTGCGCTTCCTTCCTGTTCTGCCTATAGGAGGGGAGCAAAAAGATGGAGTCATGGTCAGATTTGCCGAAGGGAGGGTGGGGGAGGGCCTTGTATGCATCGCAGAAGTTAGAGTAGCAGTGGTCCAGTGTTTTGCTTGAGCGGGTACAAAAGTCAATGTGCTGGCAGAATTTAGGTAGCCTTATTCTCAAATTAGCTTTGTTAATATATCCTGAGGCTACAAAAAATGCAGCCTCAGGATATATGGTTTCCAGTTTACATAGAGTCCAGTGGAGTTCTTTCAGGGCCGTCTAGGTAACTGCTTGGGCGGGGGAAATACACGGTTGTGACTATAATCGAAGACAGATAATGCGGTCGGCATTTGATTGTAAGGAATTCTAGGTCCGGTGAACAAAAAGACTTGTTCCTGTATGTTGTTATGATTACACCATGAGTCGTTAATCATGAGGCATACGCACCCGCCCTTCTTCTTACCAGAGAGATATTTGTTTTTGCCGGCGCGACCCATGAAGAAACCCGGTGGCTGTACCGACTCTGACAACATATCCCGAGTGAGCCATGTTTCCGTGAAACAGAGAATGTTACAATCTCTGTTTTTCTGGAAGGCAACTCGTGCCCTAATTTCGTCCACCTTGTTGTTTAGAGACTGGACATTGGCAAGTAACATGCTCGGAAGCAGTGGATGGTGGGCTCGCCTTCTAAGTCTGACCAGGAGGCCGCTCCGTCTTTTTTTTAAAAAAATTAAATTTTACCTTTATTTAACTAGGCAAGTCAGTTAAGAACAAATTCTTATTTTCAATGACTGCCTAGGAACAGTGGGTTAACTGCCTGTTCAGGGGCAGAATGACAGATTTGTACCTTGTCAGCTCGGGGATTTGAACATGAAACCTTTCGGTTACTAGTCCAACGCTCTAACCACTAGGCTACCCTGCCGCGGCGACAACAACGTCGTTTTGGGTCGGCCTCTGGGATTAGATCCAATGTCCAGGGTGGAGGTCCAAACAAAGGATCAGTTTTGGGAAAGTCGTATTCCTGGTCATAATGTTGGTAAGTTGACGTCGCTCTTATATCAAATAGTTCTTCCCAGGTGTGTGTAAGTATCACACACCATAACACTTTTCTGGGCTAATATAAGATATAATACATTTAAAAAAACATTACTGCGTAGTTTCCTAAGGACGTTAGGTGACCATCTTTGTCGGCGCCATCTTGCTAAACGATACTCTTGGACATCATGCAAAAATCCATAGCTAGCGTCACTCCCTCTGTGTCACTAATGTTGAATAAATATGACCCTTCGCTAAGCCCCGCCCCCTTCTCTGGTTACTGTTGCAACCTCGGACTAGCCCAATTCCGCATTCAACCACTGGTGAAATCCCCTCTCAATTATCTCAAACTGTCTTTCTAATACACAATGAAATGAAACCCTGACTACCCCTTGCTAATCAGGAAGCTCTTGGGTATGTTGTGGTAGACTGTCATTACAATTGCTTCACGGTAACCTGGTAAAATTGTTAGTAGTGTACAGTGCCTTGCGAAAGTATTCGGCCCCGTTGAACTTTGTGACCTTTTGCCACATTTCAGGCTTCAAACATAAAGATATAAAACTGTATTTTTTTGTGAAGAATCAACAACAAGTGGGACACAATCATGAAGTGGAACGACATTTTTTGGATATTTCAAACTTTTTTAACAAATCCTAAACTGAAAAATTGGGCGTGCAAAATTATTCAGCCCCCTTAAGTTAATACTTTGTAGCACCACCTTTTGCTGCGATTACAGCTGTAAGTCGCTTGGGGTATGTCTCTATCAGTTTTGCACATCGAGAGACTGAAATTTTTCCCATTCCTCCTTGCAAAACAGCTCGAGCTCAGTGAGGTTGGATGGAGAGCATTTGTGAACAGCAGTTTTCAGTTCTTTCCACAGATTCTCGATTGGATTCAGGTCTGGACTTTGACTTTGCCATTCTAACACCTGGATATGTTTATTTTTGAACCATTCCATTGTAGATTTTGCTTTATGTTTTGGATCATTGTCTTGTTGGAAGACAAATCTCCGTCCCAGTCTCAGGTCTTTTGCAGACTCCATCAGGTTTTCTTCCAGAATGGTCCTGTATTTGGCTCCATCCATCTTCCCATCAATTTTAACCATCTTCCCTGTCCCTGCTGAAGAAAAGCAGGCCCAAACCATGATGCTGCCACCACCATGTTTGACAGTGTGGATGGTGTGTTCAGGGTGATGAGCTGTGTTGCTTTTACGCCAAACATAACGTTTTGCATTGTTGCCAAAAAGTTCAATTTTGGTTTCATCTGACCAGAGCACCTTCTTCCACATGTTTGGTGTGTCTCCCAGGTGGCTTGTGGCAAACTTTAAACAACACTTTTTATGGATATCTTTAAGAAATGGCTTCCTTCTTGCCACTCTTCCATAAAGGCCAGATTTGTGCAATATACGACTGATTGTTGTCCTATGGACAGAGTCTCCACCTCAGCTGCAGATCTCTGCAGTTCATCCAGAGTGATCATGGGCCTCTTGGCTGCATCTCTGATCAGTCTTCTCCTTGTATGAGCTGAAAGTTTAGAGGGACGGCCAGGTCTTGGTAGATTTGCAGTGGTCTGATACTCCTTCCATTTCAATATTATCGCTTGCACAGTGCTCCTTGGGATGTTTAAAGCTTGGGAAATCTTTTTGTATCCAAATCCGGCTTTAAACTTCTTCACAACAGTATCTCGGACCTGGCCTGGTGTGTTCCTTGTTCTTCATGATGCTCTCTGCGCTTTTAACGGACCTCTGAGACTATCACAGTGCAGGTGCATTTATACGGAGACTTGATTACACACAGGTGGATTGTATTTATCATCATTAGTCATTTAGGTCAACATTGGATCATTCAGAGATCCTCACTGAACTTCTGGAGAGAGTTTGCTGCACTGAAAGTAAAGGGGCTGAATAATTTTGCACGCCCAATTTTTCCATTTTTGATTTGTTAAAAAAGTTTGAAATATCCAATAAATGTCATTCCACTTCATGATTGTGTCCCACTTGTTGTTGATTCTTCACAAAAAAATACAGTTTTATATCTTTATGTTTGAAGCCTGAAATGTGGCAAAAGGTCGCAAAGTTCAAGGGGGCCGAATACTTTCGCAAGGCACTGTAGCTGGCCACTGAACTCACTGTCAGCATCCAGTCAAAGCTATAACCACTTTTGGCGCTAACTAGTGCTCTCAAATCATATCCTGATGTTGACAGCAAATGGGAGTTGTATTCATAACATTTCTAACTTAACTAGTATTCATACATTGAGAAAACAAGTTTATATTAAGTGGTTTGCTAGCTAGCTAGCGTTAGCAACGTTTGGTGGTAAATAAGACTGAGCTAACCAGCTGAACTAGCAAACAATGTAACAAAAGTATAATTTCAGGAATCACAGTAGCAATTACTCCTGGTATACTGTTAAATTATTTAGCCATTTTAAACATTTTATAAAATGTAAATTCTATTCATTTTTACATGTAGTAAAATGATGTGAAGCAGAGTGGAAGTTATATTATGCCAGGCACCTGCAGCAGGCCCATGTTTGGAAAGTCTGTTTATTAATATGTTTGGATATTACTTGGATATTACTTGGATATCCTTTTGTCCTATTAGAAGAAGCAACCCCACGGACAATCGGCAGGGTAAATTCAAATGGAATTTCATTCAACAGTCGCGACAGACTGTAAATGTACTTGACTGTTGTCCACAGCATAGGAATGTCGGAGCTAAGAGTTGGTAAACGTTGATCCACTTCATCCACTGCAGGACTTTTCAATGATTTTGCAATGAATTGTTTGATGTGTCTGAATAGATTATGCACAGCCCCTCTTGTTGAACAAATCTATTGTGCCACCTCTGATCTGTTAAAGTTCTGTAATTTGATGCACATAACTGATTTCATGTTGCTAAGGCATTCTTACCAGTACATCAGTCTACCACCATACTATTGTTAGCTCCTGGGAAACCCCACTGGCACTAGGATCACAGTGACCAGGGTAGACTGACGATGAGAAGCCTGTACTTTGTCCTAGTATGAGTCAGTTACATCAAGGTGACATTGGGAGAAGTCATGCTTAACGACCCAAATTGTCCGCCTTGTGAAATTCATTTGGTTATTAAGTTGCTGATGTCTTTGCTTTTCTTAGTGTATGATTGTTGAAACACAGGAAACACTGATTGGAGAAGTCATGCTTAAGGACACATTGGCTGCCTTGTGAAAATTAATGTGGTTACTACATTGCTGATGTCTTTGCTTTTTCATATGATTGCTGATCCAGCACAGGAAACACTGGTTGTGCAATGCTTTGACCTAGTTTAGAGTCTGAGGATACTATATTTATATCATCTCAGTTAGCACACAGCTGGGCTTTTGTAATCTTACTGTAGGTTTATTAGTCACATCTCTGAACATATCTTTGGTAACATTGGAAGTTATCCTTGTGCAAGTTATTCATCTTGTACTTTTGTTATAATGTACTACTGTTGTTGCTTCAACCCATATTATGTGTCCAGATCCTGTAGGATCGGAACATAGTGAGCTGCTCCTCTCACTCAATAAGAAGCTGCTGCGTTCTCTGGAGGACCAGGAAACATCCCCTAATCCGAGTGTGCACCTGTCCCTGCGTCTGTCCACTCACCACAACCTTGGCAAGGAGAGTGATCACCTGAATGCACTCAAAACAGATTTACACAATGACATTGAGAGGTAAAAGGTCATATTTATAAATCCCTTTTATTGCACATTTCTAGATGTCATTGTATTTCATGCTTGATAATGACCTAGTTGTGCAAATGTCCTTTTATGTAGTCAATGGCTTCAAAACTACCTGCAGTGCATTTGTATCCAGTTTCTGGTTCTGTATTTACAATTGATACGTTTGAGATTATATTGACATTTCTTTACCCATCACAACTCTCCTGTATCTCCCCCTTACCCTATATCCTCTGCTCTCAGCTCTCTGGCTAATAGCCAGCCAGTGGTGGGTCTCCTGGCCCTTTACACTCTGGCCCTGAAGGCCTCCTGCTATGATCTTAACACCCTGACCTTCACCGTCAACCAGAGGAGCGAGACCCTGCTGACTCATCTCAAGCGACAGATGGCACTGGAGAAAGAGCACATCACCTGTAAGCCTCCTCATTCCTCCGCCTGACCCTTACCATCTTTCTTAATGCTCTATATACTTTATTTGTTCTCAGTCGCTGTTACTATTGAATTATTTTATCTGATATGTATTTGTGTTTGTCTTTCTCTCCTGCAGTCAGTCACCGTCCTCTGACAAATTACTACCAGTACTCTCTAGGTGTGCTGGCACTGTGTGTGAGTGGAGTTAGAGTCAACTCTCACGTCAGCAAGAAGCTCATCGGGGCTGTAGACCATGGACATATCAAACATGGAGACTCCGATTGCATCGGTAAGTGTGACCAAGGAAAACCAGGAGCATCTCCAAACTCTGATTCTGCTTTCCTATAGTTAAAATGTATTTCCTCACTGGCTCCCTCCAACCATATTCTCTATAGGTGATTTCATGCTAAACCCTTGCTTCATCCCCTCTGTCTTGCTTTAGACACGTTTGCCATGGCTGGAATGGCCCTACAGTGCCTGAAGGAGTCTGACACTCAGGTGCAGGATGCGGCTCTTGACAAGGCCCTGGGCGTCATCAAGCAGAAGCTACTGGACTCCCGGCGGGCTGATGGTCACATGGGCAATGAGTTCAGCACAGGCCTGGCAGTGCAGGTAAGGACTGGGTCACCCCCCCCCCTCTAGGCCTACAGTGCCTTTGGAAAGTATTCAGACCCCTTGAGATTTCACATTTTGTTACATTACAGCCTTATTCTAAAATGTATTAAATCATTTTTTCCCCCCTCATGAATCTACATACAATACCCTATAAAGACAAAGCAAAACCAGGTTAAGACATTTTTGCTAATTTATAATAACAAAAAAAGATCACATTTACATAAGTATTCAGACCCTTTACTTAATACTTTGTTGAAGCACCTTCTAGGGTATGACGCTACAAGCTTGGAGTTGTATTTGGAGTTTCACTCATTTTTCTCTGCAGATCCTTTCAAGCTCTGTCAGGTTGGATGGGGAGCGTTGTTGCACAGCTATTTTCAGGTCTCTCCAGAGATGTTCGATCAGGTTAAGTCCAGGCTCTGGCTGGGCCACTCAAGGGACATTCAGAGATTTGCATTGAAGACACTCCTGCGTTGTCTTGGCTGTGGGCTTAGGGTCGTTGTCCTGTTGGAAGGTGAACCTTTGCCCCAGTCTGAGGTCCTGGGGGCTCTGGAGCAGGTTTTCCTCAAGGATCTCTCTGTACTTTGCTCTGTTCATCTTTGCCTTGATCCTGACTATTTTCCCAGTCCCTGCCACTGAAAAACGTTCCCACAGAATGATGCTGCCACCACCATGCTTCACCGTAGGGATGGTGCCAGGTTTCTTCCAGATGTGATGATTGGCATTCAGGCCAAAGAGTTCAATCTTGGTTTCATCAGAACAGAGAATCTTGTTTCTCATGGTCTGAGTCTTTAGGTGCCTTTTGGCAATCTCCAAGTGGGCTGTCCTGCCTTTTACTGAGGAGAGGCTTCTGCCTGGCCACTCTACCATAAAGACCTGATTGGTGGAGATATGGTTGTCCTTCTGGAAGGTTCTCCCATCTCCACAGAGGAACTCTAGAACTCTGTCAGTGACCATCGGGTTCTTGGTCACCTCCCTGACCAAGGCCCTTTTCCCCCAATTGCTCAATTTGGTCGGGCGGCCAGCTCTAGGAAGAGTCTTGGTGGACTCGAATGAAGTTGCGGAAACAGGATGCACCTGAGCTCAATTTTGAGTCTCATAGCAAAGGGTCTGAATACTAATGTAAATAAGGTACCTGTTTTAATTTGCTAAAATTTCTAAACTTGTTTTTTTGCTTTGTCATTATGGGGTATTGTGTGTAGATTCCTGAGGATTTTTTATTTAATCAATTTTAGAATAAGACTAACGTAACTCAATTTGGAAAAAGTCAAGGGATCTGAATACTTTTCTAAGGCTCTGTATATTAACCTGTGCAGCGTTTACATACATTTCTGATTGGAGCAATATAAGCATTTCCCATGGGAATAACATGGTGTGTCCCTGTGTCCCAGGCCCTGCTGGCTATGGGCAGCCAGGTGCAGGAGTGTTCTACCTCAATGGAGGCCATGAGGTCAGATGTGAGGAAGGGAACATATCTCAACCCCATGGCCATGTCCCAAACTCTGCCTGCCCTCCAGCAAAAGACCTATCTGCAAGTCAAGGGCAAGCAGTGCCGCAATGAGGATGGCAAGTGCTGCGTTATCATCAAACCCAACAGTGGTTAATCTGTTTTTGAGGTGTGATCCTCCTCACTCTTACTTACTGCCTCTGCTTGGTTGGGTTTTCCTCTACAGACAGCCTGGTCCTGGAGACCAGGAAGCCAGTGAGGGTGTTACAGAGCAATACCAAAGTAGCCCTGAAGTTGGAGGTGGTCAAATCACATGGGGCTCCTGATGTCTATTCTGTTGATGTGCCAACGGGCACCTCGTTGGTTTATGCCCTTGAACTCCTTCAAAAGAAGAACATTGGCTTCACGTGAGTTAATGGGGCGCTTTTATAGTTATTTTGGTTGAAATGTTAATCAAGTTCCAAATTTATACTTTTTGGAGAGCTAATTTGTCTTATTTACATTGCTACAACTCAGAAAATGTTGTAGAACTTCGCAGTGTAGGGGTGAATAGCTTAGTGTCATGTCACAAGTTTAACATGATGAACTCTCCTCCTTGCTCTGTCCTCTGCCTACACTGCAGGTTTGAGAAGGAGCCCAGCCTGTGGGGACCCTTCCTGAGCGTGGTGAATGGGGAACGGGCTCGACAGACCGACCGTAGATACTGGCGCCTCTCGTCAGACGGCAACACTCTCAGCCAGGGTGAGAACAGAGGGTTATATGGCATAGGAAACACATACACAAATGTACATGCAAAATACACAACTTTCCTATGTCGTTACTAGTTATTGCTCAACAATACAATTAATGTCTTAATTGCATTCATCCAAACATTGATATTTAGTCACAGTAGGAAGGAAATCAAACAATGATTTGGTTTCTCTCATTAGGTATCAAAGACTTCAAGATTGAGACGGCTCAACAGATCACCATCGAAAACACCAGCTACTGAGAATCAAGATGTTTGAAGCACAGTGATTGAAAAGGTGTCATGTCAAGTTATCTGATGTGAAAGCAATCCAGCTCAATAATGTGATTTGTAGTGTCATGTACTAGGATATTTTGGGGTAAAAAAATTGTAGAGATCTTAGCTCAAAGGTTTGCAACAACTTTTATGGACTTGATTCATTTCCCCAGTGAATATGAATAGTTAATTTTAGCAGAGACTCATTACTTTCTTTACTTTTACCTCTATGGATTAAAAACACATTATGAATGAACATTTATAGAGAATATAATTGCCTTTTTATACTTAACATGTCATACTTTTTTTGTTTGTTTTAATGTATGGTTTAAACATTTTGCATTTGAATAAACAAGATAAACCTTTGGCTATATTTGTCTGCTTTATTTCTTCATTTTAGCAGTATAGTATTAGGAGTTTGGGTGGCCATTGTTTCCAAAAAGAACTAGGCTAAGCCTACTCTCCAGTCATTTGAATTAGTAAATAATTCTGATAAAGTGGAGGTGAGAATGAAATTAAAGTCAAATTACCTCACATCACCCCTGATTTTCACACATAGCTTGTAATCCAGGATTAGGTGTCAACAGCAGGTGGCAGGAGCTATGTACAAGCTGTACAAGCTGTACAAGCGTTTTGACAAGTGGAAATGAGGTGTCTGCCTGAATGAGGTATAATAAGAACTGTCTGCCCAACGACCAGTATGGTCTGCCTGTCCAAGACATCACTAGTTACCACAGACACCACGTAAAAATAGGCTTTATTGTAAAAATTACTCAAAACAAAGATGTGGTTTTAAGGTTAGGCATGAAGATTAAAATCAGATTTTTAGAAGGGAAGTTAACCAAGGCATCGTTACTCATTGTGTATTTATTTTTTCAAGTTATTGTTAAAACATTTTTTTTAATCTGTGTTGTTGGGAAAGGCCCGTAACTAAGCATTTCACTGTTAGTCTACATCTGTTTACAAATCATGTGACAAATGTGGCTGTGTATTTGTGGCTGTGGTAACTAGTGATGACCCAAAACATCCTCTGTTGGCAAGCAATTGTCAGATGAGGGTCGTCACCACAGCGACATAAACCCTGCCTATTTCTACAATGTATCTTCTTAAAATCAGATTTTAACCCTAACCTTAACGCTTAACTGAACCACACTGCTAAACCCTATGCTTAACCTTAAAGATGCAATATGCACGCAGAAATGTTTTAATAGCTCACCTAATGAAAGCACCTTAGTTAAGAATGCTGGAATTTGCCAAAGCACTGCCTTAGATCCATCTTCTGCTATAGTGAGGCATGAAGGATGAGTAGAAAGTGCATGTAATTCTCCCAAATGCTTGGCTGAAACCATAGCCTTCTCTATGGAAGACAGTCATGACTGAGAGCTCACATAGCTCAGGTGAAGACAGGGGCTCAAATGGTGGACTCATAAGTGATCGTAGGACAAGATTTAACTCACATGAGGGTACTGAAGGAGCCTTGGGGGGCTGTAGCCTGTGGGAACCTTTCATGAATTGCGATTAGAGGGTGTGCCCCTGGTGATGCACCTGCAATGTGATCATGATCCACAGAGATAGCTGCCATATATACTTTCCATGTAGGTGGGGACTTCCCTGCAGCCATAAAAGCTTGTGGAGGAGAGTCAAAATGACAGATCTTGGGCAGGAAGATGGTGATGGTCAACAAGCCACTTCCTGAACACATTCCACTTGTAGGAATAGAAGGTACGCGTAGAGGATGCCATGGCTGCCTGAATTGTAACAATTAATCTAGAGGCGAAAGAAACACACACCTATTTAGGCAAGGTGCTGGCTTGTGGAGTAGAACACTTGAAAAATTAAAGGAGAGCCGCACACTCTAGGAGCTCAGATGCAATAACCTAATAACCAACATTACGACAGACAAGCTGTCTTCATCAGAATTGTAACAATTACCAAGGAGGATAGACCTGCGGCTACAAGGCGGTCACGTTCAGGGGCCACACCAACAACGTCAGTTTGCTGGGTTTGGCGTGCTAAAGCTTGCCGCTCACTTGTGACAGGAGGTCTACTCGAAGAGGGAGTCCCCATGGTTGGGAGGTATTCAGCTCTATAAGGTCTGAAAACCAGTGAAGCTGTGGCCAACATGGAGCAACAAGTAGAACTGATGTGCTCTCAAGACTGATTTTCCTCAAGACCTGAAAGAGAAAAGGAATTGGTGGAAATGCATACAGCAGCCTACTTGGCCATCTATGTGATAGGCCTTCGACCCTGAGTGGGCCTGCTGGAACATTTATGGAGAACCACATAGGACAATGCGTTGAGTCTTGTGATGTGAACAGATCAGAGATGGCCCTTATGAATTGCACCCAGATCATCTCCAGTCTGAAGTAAAAGGGCCTCCTCTGGAGAGGTCTGCTGCATGATTCTCCACCCCCGGCTGGTCTATTGCTCTGAGGGATGTAAGGTATCTGTTTGTCGAAAGCAGTAGCTCCCTTGCTATCTGGTGCAGTGCCATTAACCTCCATCCACCCTGGTGGTTGATGTGTGCAACCACGGTTGTGTTGTCTGTCCGTATCAGTACGTTGTCCACTCAGTACTGGGAGGAAGTGCCAGAGTGCAACGTGAATTGCCTTTACGTTGATGTGAGCTGTTGTCCATGGACCCCTTACTGGTTCAAGACTGCTCCCCATCTCTGTAGGGAGGCGTCTGTGGTCAAAGTCACCCCGGTTGTGAACTGCGCCTAGGAGAACTGTACTGGGAGTTTGAAGTGCTAGGCGCCACCATTGTATTGCTCTCCAGCAACTCATTGAAATTGTCTGCCCCTCCTGGGACATAGATTGTGTCTGTTGTACCAGCTCTGTATTGACCACATGTGGAGCCCTACGGTACAACATCGACTGCAGCAGCTAGGAGGCCTAGGAGACTCTGACTCTCTTGCGATGTCACCTGTTGTCTCAGTTTGAATGTTGAAAGACAATTTGTTTAAAAAAATAACAGTCTTTCTGGAGAGTGTTACTCACATGATTTGAGTGTCCAGTGTCAACCCCAGGAAGTGCACACACTGAGTGGGGACGAGATAACTATTTTCCATGTCCATCGTTAGTCCCAACTCCCAAATGACGCCATGGATGTGTGTACCAAAGCTTGGCTTCGTGACCCTGCACATCGTCTATGTAGTTCAGGACCCTGGCCTGAAGGGGGGCTAGCTGTGCTTATTCACTCGAAACTTAAAAACATGTTTTTTTGAAGGTGAATATCAGGTCTTTTCTGTGTGCTGGTAGAATAGAGATATGAAAGTATGCATCTTTCAGGTCCAATTGCCTGTTTGTACTGACTGAATGATGGTTTTGAATGTCAGCATTTTGAAGGGAGATGACAATTCAGGCATCTTAGGTCCAGGATCGGACGGAGGCCTCCGCACTTTTTTGGCAACAGAAAATAGATTAAATTGAACCCACAGTTTGCTTTTTAACAGGGTTGCGAGCTGTTGTATTCAAGACACACATGAAGCGTGGGGTCGTTGACAAAACACCCATTTGTTGGCCATTGACCTTTTCCTGCTGGAAAGGTGGTGCTCAAGGAAATGGTGTTGCGCTAGAGAATTAGTCCCATCAGGACTGAGACTGCATGCTGTGGTGCAGAGGGGACTTGGCATGCCTATGATGCACCTCTACCTCTAGGGCGATGCTGCAGCTCCACCTCTTCGGTAGGGCTGAGATTGTCTGTTCCTCTACTCCTGAGCAGGTGCAGCGATAGTCGGAGCCTTGTTTCTTGACATCCCAGTTGGGGCCTTGGGATGGGAGTAATGGTTTGCTGGGTGATGCATTCTAGGCCTTTGAATGAGGCGCTGAAGCTCCATCTGTGCTTTTCTGTCCTCCTTAGACACTTGGAGGAAGTGGGCCACTGCTGGGCCAAATATCTGGCCAGGTGATATGGGTACACCTAGGAGTGGAACGTTCTCTTTGTCAGAGAGTTTGGACTGTGCTAACCATAGGTGGCATGCGCACCACACAGTGTTGCCAAATATTTCCCAACCATCTGAGCATTGCCCTGAAGGCATTGGATGAGCAGGTCTCTTACTGTAGACAGTTATTTCATGGTCTCAGCATCATAGTGTGCGGAGAGACGTTCCTGCAGTTCCTTCTGATAGAAGGCCAGTATCATGGCTGAATTCCTAAGCCTAGCGGCTGAAGCAGTGCTGTCCTCTGTCCTGTGTAGGAAGCCATCAGATGCCCTGTATTGTTTGTTAGGCAGCTCTTGGTCTGAACTGTGACAGAGAGAAGCAGGCAGAACAAGAAGTAAATGATTTGTCCATACAAAACTAGTGCGTATGCTTGGCATGGCAGGGGTTCCGTCATTTGGCGTGCTCTAAGTGCATTGGAACTCATGCACAAAGTCTTTGAATAAGGGATGGATATCGGTCTTTGAAGAACTGAAATAATCAAACTTGGATGTGGATGCCATTGGCAGTAGGTGAGCAATGGTGTTTATTGGGCGGTGGATCACGAGGGGAGGGTGACCCATCATTAGACGTAAAGAGTTTGGAATGATCATTGAGCTGTGTTGGCAGACTCATCTGATGAGAATCCTGAGGCTCTGCCCCAAAGCGCAAGTGGAGATTTTAATGCTCTTGGTTAGAATTTCTGACAGTGAGTTTAAGAGCTGATACCCTGTGCAGCCGCTTGAGCATGTTCAGCTCCCAAGCAAAGAACGCAAGGTGCCTGCAGGCTACAGACCCCCACGGCTCCTTCAGTACCCTCATGGGAGATACAGTGCCTTGCGAAAGTATTCGGCCCCCTTGAACTTTGCGACCTTTTGCCACATTTCAGGCTTCAAACATAAAGATATAAAACTGTATTTTTTTGTGAAGAATCAACAACAAGTGGGACACAATCATGAAGTGGAACGACATTTATTGGATATTTCAAACTTTTTTAACAAATCAAAAACTGAAAAATTGGGCGTGCAAAATTATTCTTAATTATTCATCCCTTTACTTTCAGTGCAGCAAACTCTCTCCAGAAGTTCAGTGAGGATCTCTGAATGATCCAATGTTGACCTAAATGACTAATGATGATAAATACAATCCACCTGTGTGTAATCAAGTCTCCGTATAAATGCACCTGCACTGTGATAGTCTCAGAGGTCCGTTAAAAGCGCAGAGAGCATCATGAAAAACAAGGAACACACCAGGCAGGTCCGAGATACTATTGTGAAGAAGTTTAAAGCCGGATATGGATACAAAAAGATTTAAACATCCCAAGGAGCACTGTGCAAGCGATAATATTGAAATGCAAGGAGTATCAGACCACTGCAAATCTACCAAGACCTGGCCGTCCCTCTAAACTTTCAGCTCATACAAGGAGAAGACTGATCAGAGATGCAGCCAAGAGGCCCATGATCACTCTGGATGAACTGCAGAGTTCTACAGCTGAGGTGAGAGACTCTGTCCATAGGACAACAATCAATCGTATATTGCACAAATCTGGCCTTTATGGAAGAGTGGCAAGAAGAAAGCCATTTCTTAAAGATATCCATAAAAAGTGTCGTTTAAAGTTTGCCACAAGCCACCTGGGAGACACACCAAACATGTGGAAGAAGGTGCTCTGGTCAGATGAAACCAAAATTGAACTTTTTGGCAACAATGCAAAACGTTATGTTTGGCGTAAAAGCAACACAGCTCATCACCCTGAACACACCATCCACACTGTCAAACATGGTGGTGGCAGCATCATGGTTTGGGCCTGCTTTTCTTCAGCAGGGACAGGGAAGATGGTTAAAATTGATGGGAAGATGGATGGAGCCAAATACAGGACCATTCTGGAAGAAAACCTGATGGAGTCTGCAAAAGACCTGAGACTGGGACGGAGATTTGTCTTCCAACAAGACAATGATCCAAAACATAAAGCAAAATCTACAATGGAATGGTTCAAAAATAAACATATCCAGGTGTTAGAATGGCCAAGTCAAAGTCCAGACCTGAATCCAATCGAGAATCTGTGGAAAGAACTGAAAACTGCTGTTCACAAATGCTCTCCATCCAACCTCACTGAGCTCGAGCTGTTTTGCAAGGAGGAATGGGGAAAAAATGTCAGTCTCTCGATGTGCAAAACTGATAGAGACATACCCCAAGCGACTTACAGCTGTAATCGCAGCAAAAGGTGGCGCTACAAAGTATTAACTTAAGGGGGCTGAATCATTTTGCACGCCCAATTTTTCAGTTTTTGATTTGTTAAAAAAGTTTGAAATATCCAATAAATGTCGTTCCACTTCATGATTGTGTCCCACTTGTTGTTGATTCTTCACAAAAAAATACAGTTTTATATCTTTATGTTTGAAGCCTGAAATGTGGCAAAAGGTCGCAAAGTTCAAGGGGGCCGAATACTTTCGCAAGGCACTGTATTCTGTTGCATCCTGTGGTGGATACAAGGGTGTCCTAAGGACTCATCTGGACCGTGTTAAATGGTGAGTTATCCCACTCTGTTGTCCGCACAACCTCTTTGGTACAGCATCTCCAATATGTTGTTTGATGACCCATTACGAAAACAAAGGAGAACATTGAGTTACGGATGTAACCTTGGTTCACTTAGTAGAGTAATGGGTAGCCAAGCGTTCATGTCATTCCTCCACATCCGTGGGGTTCAAGTGAATAGACAATATGTCACAACACACTGCCTTTAAATAGCCTACCAACTGCATAGGTTATAGGCCTATACATTTCAATGATATTGAACTAAAGTTAATGTTAATTCAATTTTGTTTTATTTTGCTATTTGGCTACCGTCTAATATTTGCATTCCTTTTGTATTAGCATTCCTTTTGTAAATGATTTTTTCCCCTATTTGTTCCCCGTACTTTTTAACTGCATTGTTGGGAAAGGGCTTGTAAGTAAGCATTTCACAGTAAAGTCTACACCTGTTGTATTTGGCGCATGTGACAAATGAAATTGGATTTGATCATGTGCTGGATGTGCCAAATCTTAATTTAGTGCATTTATTATAGGGTAAGCATTCAAATAAGCCGCCTCAATATTTGCAGCCATAGGTGATAATCTCTCTCTAGGAGCTGATCTGTCGTCAGAATTGTGGAATAATTCTAATGTTAAGGTAAGATTTGAATGGAGAAAGCTGACTCAAGAGCAGCGCTGCTTTTCTTTTGCAGCCAAATATGATATAAAATAAAAGACAACTTAATAGAAATTGAATTTTGAAAGTTGCGGTGAAATTTTGTTTCATTAGATTAGTCTATTTCGCATAGGCCTACATATTTCTTAGATGTCTTAAATGTAATGGAAAAATGTAGATTTCCGCCTAAATATACATATTCTAAAGTAACTGCTATTCATGTGGAATTATAATGATTCTGACATGCAAAAACAACACCTGGGAGATTATGAGGAAATGATCAGAAGATAGATATAAGCGGGATTGATAAACCTAACAACTAGAAATGGGCCGATGTTTAAGTAAGTGGTGTCAGGTGTGGTCACAGGACGTTTCCAAGTGTCTCTAAACCTCTCCAAAGAGGCATATGTCTGTAAATTAGATAATTCCAGTGTTATTACATATTTGCAATCCCTAAATGCTATTTGTTCAGTATAAAACCATTTCTACCATATCAACCTCACTCAAACATTGTGGTGGTGTTATGGGGTATCCAGAGTATATTCAAGTGTCCTTTCAACCTCTCCAAAGTGTCCTAATGTGGTAATAGCACTGTTTTTGCACACTGAATGTGCCTAAAAGTTATTGGTCAGTATAATACCTAAATTTATACAACGTCAACTTCTCTCAAACATTGTGGTGGTGTCGGGGACATTCCATGTTGCCATTAAGTCATACATCATCAGATAACATTGGCAATAGGCTAGGTTTGTTTCTACCAACCTAAGGATTAATTTGATACCCCCTGTATGGTGCCTTTGGACCCCGACCCCTTGACCTTTTCCATATTTTGATACATTACAGCCTTATTCTAAAATGGATTAAATACATGTTTTTCCTCAATCTACACACAGTACCCCATAATGACAAAGCGAAAACAGATTTAGATTTTGTCCCCCCCCCCCCAAAAAAATACAGAAATAACTTTTTTACATTTTCTATGAGACTCGAAATTGAGCTTGGGTGCATCCTGTTTCCATTGATCATCCTTGAGATGTTTTAACAACTTGATTGGAGTCCACTTGTGGTAAATTCAATTGATTGATCTACAGGCGAAAGAAATGCACACCAATTTAGGCGAGGTGCTGGCTAGCGGAGTAGAACACTTGAAAAATGAAAGGAGAGCCGCACACTCTATGAGCTCAGATGCAGTAATTTAATAAACTAATAACCAACGTTTTGACAGACAAACTGTCTTCATCGGGGTATAATGACAAACACTGCGGGGTCACTAGTTTATATAGTGTCAAAGGACACACACGTGCCTGTAATCATGGCCGGGTGTGGCCTGATTTCATTGGTTAATTCTCAGATATAAAAATAACATACAAAAAACACGAATGGATAGCTCATGATCATGGATACAATTTGGCTACATAGGCCTACAAACAGTTACAATATCAAAATCACAATAATCACAAGAATAGCTTCAAATCAAACTCTACTTTGTCACCGAAGGGAGCAAGAGTCTTTAAATTAAAGATCCAGGCAGTCTCTCGTTTTAACAATAAATTGTCGAGGTCACCCCCTCTCCTAGGGAGGGTGACATGTTCGATGCCGATATAACGTATAGACCAAATCGAATGGTTTGCTTCCAAAAAGTGGGCCGCAACTGGGTAAATCGAGTCTTTGCACCTAATGGTGCTACAATGCTCCGAGATTCCTACTTTTATTTTTGTGCTTTATTTTACCCACAATGACAAGTTATAAGATAAATAACTGCCTTAGTGGAGCATGTGATAACACCTTTGATTGAGATCGGTTTCCCTGTTTGGGGGTGTTTAAAGGATCTACACGTATAAGTGCCATTGCATTGAGCACAGCCATTACACTTGTAGTTTCCATCCAGTAGGGGGCGCAAATTGGGGTGGTAAATCAGAGTTTACCAATTGATCTGAGATTTCTGCCCAGCGAGAATACGATCAAGGGAGGGTCGGAAAACACATTATCGATACTGTCATCGGAGCTTAGAATATGCTAATGTTTAAACGATTCCCTTAATTTGTTCAGAGCACTTTGAATAGCGCATAGTTAGAACGCAAGAATGCTTGTTTTTGCGAGACTGTCCTTGAAAAAGATCATGTCTCGGTTTGTTTTGAATTTTCTCAATGGCAATATTAATCTGACCATTTTTTGTACCCCCTCTCCTTGAATTTTCTTTGCATCTCAGCCATATTTATTTTGAAATCTGATTTGTTTTTGGAAAATTATTTTGAATACTTATGTAAATGTGATATCTGTTTTTTTGTGTAATAAATTAGCAAACATAAAAAAAACTGTTTTTGCTTTATCATTGAGGTATTGTGTGTAGATTGAGGTTACAAAATAATATTTTAGGCTGTATCAATTTTAGGCTGTAATGTAACAAAATGTGGAAAAAGTCAAGGCTCTGAATACTTTCTGAAGGCACTGTAACTATTGCTCAAACACAGACCAAATCTAAGCTTACCTTGTAAGATGTTTGGTGAAAACATTGTGTAAAATAAACATTTTGACTCTGGAGACTGGTGATCAATAACCGTAGGTCACAGGCAGACATAAGATATCCTCAATCTGTGGTACCCTGGCTTTCAGCGTGTATCAATGTATTCCGTGTTTATTCCGTTTATGCTTCACAACACTAACTAGGAAAGTAGGTAGCAGGCATCTTGAAATCAGGTCATCGGCTCGGCTTGCCCTTATAAATTCGTATGCCCATATATGGTCATTAGTCATATCTAAGATTTGACTGCACCGATCCATAGGCAAGATACTCAGCTTTCTGCAGACGCCCTGCTTTTGCAGATAGGGGCTACCGTTCTCATACCAGACTGAATTGAATTTTTAAAAATCAAATAGGGTCCCAAAGTATGGAGACTTTACATTTAAGAGGTTAATTTCACTTGTAAGCTTCATATACCCATGTTTTTATTTTAACGCAGTTGAAATTGGTTCAGTTTCACAGCCGACCAACATCCAAAATATTGCTTTTGAAACGTGGACATCGGTCCCACGATCAATGGATCGGACTATTTGGAAAGTATCTCCAATAAAAGTGCTTTGGTATTTTTGTATACTATCTAATTGAAGCACTTCAATGGGTTGGATTTCAAATTGATAGGTAGAAACCCGATAATAAATGACTATTACTATAGTCAAGAAAATGTGGTCATGCGAGTTGTTGATGACATTATTCTATTTATTTTTGTTTATTAATTATTATTTTTTTAAAGGCGGCCAGGATGATGCAGGAAACGTTAGTGAAGTATTCACAAAAATAGTAATTAATATTTAAAACAAGCAATGGTATACCTAATTGGTTAATTAAAAAAATATGTTTGCCTATTAGAGAACCTAATCTGATCTCAAAATGTGCTTGTCTTGTCTGGCCTAATAAAAAATATATGTTTAAGTAATATCACTGTTTTTGAAAGTTTGATAAAGGGGTTCTAACAGTTGGGATCTTAATAAATGAGAAAAGGATTATAGTCCTACCTGTAAATGTCTTGACAGTTTCGAAAGACGGACCTTGGCTACATGCTGTCTTGTTGTCCTCTGATGTGTACTGGGGATCAGAGGGTTGTTGAGATGTTTGTGATGGCTGGTGTCATCAAAGGGCAGCTGTCCACTATAAATGCCCTGTCTGGATATCTGTCTGCTCACGGCATCATTTCAAACCAAGAGAAGCTAGAGGAAGAGGGCTAGTTGTTGCCATCTTCCTATTGTCTTTACTTTCAAGGTGACTTATAGCGCTATAGTGGATACACCGCTTCAGTCAAAATGGTAGGCTTGGCACCGCTCGTCTTTTGCGCGCTCCTCGTCTGCTTTTTCAGGCTTTGCAGTTCGGAGAAACTGTTGCACCATTCCCGGCATTACAAGAGCTCACCCGAGTCCAGTTTAGGATATCTGAATTCGTACCATCCCCATAGGTACCCTCTATACATGATGCAGCTGTACCGCTCCATCAAGACCGCAGCCGATAACAGCCCCTCTCCACACGATTCTGATTCAGTCCTCAGTCTGATAGCAAAAGGTACGTAAAAAGTATAATTAATAATTAAAGTATTGATTTCAATTAATTGTTTAGGCATATGAAAACTTGAACACTATTGGCAACATTCCCAGAGGATCCTTATTTTGTTAAATTTGTTTGCCATTTTCAATTGGCTTTCCAACATTATTTTATGCATTTACCGTCTTTAACTTGCTACTTTTTGGACCAATACAGACTGGCGCGTGTATTGTAGTCTTATATGATGATGTCATTTGACCTGTAGTTCAAGCAAGCGTCCGAACCAGTCCACATATCTCTTCAGGCTTGTCCTCTCCATCACTGCCAGGCCTGGTTGCAGGCTGTCTTATCTGTGTTTATCAGATCCTCCTTTACAACCCAGAAGTGTCACAATGCTTATTCGGCTTTAAAGGTTTTTTCTGTTTTATTTGAGTGGGTGTGTGTATTAGCCCTACAGACGTCTGTACAAATGGCGGTTGAATACACAACCTACTCTGTCCTGTCTTCCCTCTCCCTCCAGCGTTTTGACATTTTGTTGAATGGTTTGGCTAGTTTATGGTGAAGTCTGCGTAAAGTTTGTCTTGTTGATTACGCACTGACTGCATACAACTGGGTTGCTGACTTTTGTTACTTTTTTTCCAGGATGCCATCAAGTGGGTGAGAAATGGACCATTACTTTCGACATGTCCTCCATCTCTGCGAGTGACGACGTCCAGCTGTCAGAGCTTCGGATCAGACTACCAGCGTTCTCCGCTTCCAAACACGTCACATTGGACATTTATCACTCACGAAAGCAGGACTGCGAGTCTGACACTGAACTGTGCAGCGAGGAGCGCCTTCTCTTGGGCAGCTTTGGCGCATCGCCCAGTGACACCAGGTCTCAATGGAACGTGTTCAATCTGACAGCTCTGCTCAAATATTGGATGCACCAGGGAGACACAGTGACGCAAAGCCAAGAAGCAAGAGTCCTTGTGATAGAGAAAGAACACGAGAGTGGGGCACCGGACGACGGAGAGGAAATTGACATGGCCTACATCGGGCATTTTACGCACAAGAAAATCAAGGTTCACCATCCGACAGACGAACGGGTTATGATGGTTGTCTTCTCCAAGCACAACCTGTCCCGAGATGGCGAGAGCGCACCCACTCTCATCCGTACTGTGGAGCACTCCAAATACGCAATTTTGGACCAAGTCAGCCGTGAAGCTCAAGGACGACGCCACAAGAGAAACCGAATGGAGAGAGTGCGAATGGCCGGCGGAATTGCAGCTAATGCTACTGGGTCCTCGACTGAAGCCGTCCAACGCCCACTCTGTCGGAAGATTGACATGTGGGTAGATTTCGACCACATCGGCTGGAACGAGTGGATTGTGTATCCAAAACGCTACAACGCCTTCCGCTGCGAGGGCGAGTGCCCTACTCCGGTGGATGAATCCTTCAGTCCCACCAACCACGCATACATGCAAGTAAGATCTAAACATAAAACAACACTTTTTATATTTGGTTTAAGTTCCTAATATGCATTTATCTTCAGTGCAGCTTTTCGTAAAGCTTATTTTCTTTTTGTGTTTTTCAGAGCCTGTTGAGACTGTACCATCCGGATCGCGTGGGTTGTCCGTCCTGCGTGCCCACGCGCCTCAGCCCGCTGTCCATGCTGTACTACGGGGACGAAGACGTTGTGTTGCGGCATCACGAGGACATGATCGTGGAGGAGTGTGGCTGTCACTGATACCCCAGCCACATCGGGCCCGCAACCACAAAGACTATTGTGAAAACACTTATTTAAAAGGCTTCGCTTGGAATATATTGTGCGCCATGGAATGACTCTTGAAAGTTGTGTGTGGTCGTTATCACAAGGAAGATAGATTTCTTTGCTATGGTCCTTACTATATCTTATTCTATCATGGCCTATGTCATGATCTCAGCTGGAACCACAGCATTCCATATTAGAAGATTTGTCCTTGTTTGAACCAGCATGATAAAGATGTACTGTTATTTATTTGAATATTTATTACCCATGTTGGGTGTTACTTTTAGGCTGTACGTTTTATATTGTTTGTCAGTGTTTTGTAATTTTCAAGAAGTGAAAGAAATATGCTGCCAAAATAGTGCCTTAATTGTTATGATTATTTTATATTTTCACTCATTTATTAATCCTTTATTACAAGATATATTTTTGTACATACAATGAAAAAATAACTATATTAAAGCATTTTATTCCGTTAATCGAAGTGACATTTATTAATTTAATCCTCTAAATAAGTGAGCGAACTCTAGAACATTACAGCATCATCTTCGCCTGAACTTTCGACTGTCTTCTTGATGTAATTGACTCTCAACCAATAGTCTATCACAGCACTGACCAAGTCTAATCTGTTCTGAAGCAGTCTTGACGAACTGAACAAGACAAGTGTGTTTATGGCTTCTCGAACCAGTCACTTGTTAACAGCTTTACCACCCTCAACTAAATTCCACATCTATTTTATAGTATTACTGCTCAGATTATGGGAAGTCGTCAGTGGCGAGCAATTTCCTAGTTGATTGCGTTCGAAGCAGCGGGTAAAGGGAGCAAATGAAAAGAGCAACATGTAGGAATGACGGGGTCAAGATAGGGGTGGTGATTGGATTAAAGAAAAAAGCGTTTTTTATTTTGGGGGTGCCAGTAATAAAGAGTGACAGAAACGGGGGCATATAGAATTTATTGAATTATCTTTAAATTAAAAAATATATAAACGCTTCTAAAGCATATCATGTATGCTTAAAAAAAGACTGGAACCATTTTTTTAATAATCACAATTCAAGTTATTTAATTTAGAGCCAATATGCATCATATATGCCTCTGCTTATGTGCAGAGTACAGAGAGACAGTGTAGCTCTTTGATGAAAGGAAGGACATCATGGTGTGTAATGATTACCGCTTTTCAGGCTGCTGGTTCTGGAATGTTATCAGTTGCAGGAGGGAACTTGCTGAAGAATTCCACTTAGGTCACTCCTGCCACACTACAGATGCTGGAAATGTACAGCTTTCCTTCACAGAAGAACGGGAGCGTGCCAGTGGATTTGTAGCTGCGGCGTTGATAGCCTTTGATGGATGTGAACAGCAAACATTAAGTTCTACCAGTGCGTTTTGATTTCGAGCAAAAATGTAAAAAAGGTATCATCAGTTAGATACAATTGGCTGACGGCTTCATGTACATGTCTAATGAAACGTTTCAGGACCTGATAGGCTTCATGTACATGTCTAATGAAACGTTTCAGGACCTGATAGGCTTCATGTACATGTCTAATGAAACGTTTCAGGACCTGATAGGCTTCATGTACATGTCTAATGAAACGTTTCAGGACCTGATAGGCTTCATGTACATGTCTAATGAAACGTTTCAGGACCTGATATGCTTCATGTACATGTCTAATGAAACGTTTCAGGACCTGATAGGCTTCATTTTTAACTCATAATAATGAAATGTCATCCTATGTGAACTCAAGACCATTAGGCCTAAGTGTTTTATGATTACTTATCCGTAATTTAAAAAAAACTGTCTTTATTTATTTGTATTTTACTAGTATTACTTGTATTTTACTGACTTTACAAGTCAGTTAAGAACAAATTCTTATTTTCAATGATGGCCTGGGAACAGTGGGTTAACTACCTTGTTCAGGGGCAGAACGACAGATTTTTATCTTGTCAGCTCGGGGAGTCGATCTTGCAACCTTTCAGTTACTAGTCCTATGCTCTAACCACTAGGCTACCTGCTGCCCCTGCTATACTACTGCTATATTACTGGTGGAATAACCATTTCCTGGGTCATTAGTTTGTTTTCTGTCAGATACAAAGTGTTTTCCCCGAAAGTAACATGTATTGCAGTCGGTCAACCCATTTACCTCGAGACTAATGACACTTGCCAGATAACCGAAAGTGCCCAAGGGGTTGACAGAAGCAATCCTTTGATCTTGCAATACACATAGCCTACTCATTCTATCCAACTCCCTTTGTGCACTGGTTACTTTTTTAGGAAACAAGTCTACTACCAAATATGTTTTATTTTCTTTATTGATTCTTCTTACAAACCATGTGAAAATGTAGTTTTTTGTCTCAAATTTCTCTCTATATATTTTTTACATTCCTATGTATGACAATCTTTTTATCTGAAAAAATTAATAGTATTTTGAAGGCAGTGAAGTGTGGATAACCCATGATAAGATTGATTTGAGTGGCAAAGAATGAAGAATGAATGAAGAATTAAAGAATGAAAGAAATTGAATCTTTACCGCCACACCACTCCTCTGGAGCAATCTTTTTCAGTGTTGCTGCTGGCTCCACAAGAGAAAGGCCCCAGAGGTGAGTCAAGAGGGTAACACTTCATTCACACGCCTGAACCACCTTTGTGTTATTTTACAGTAACAATACAGCTGATATTTAAAGTTAACAAACTGCAACTAATGGACTTCATCTGTAAACACAGAAGGTGACAATATTGTAGCAAGTCTGGGTGGGCGATTGGTTGGGCCTCTTCTTCAGCATCATGGTAGTAAGTGAAGTTGTTTCACATCCCTCTTGAATGCTCATTCCACCAACAGTTAGATGTCCATTTCAAACTGTGCATCGTCACCTTCACAAACACACACACACACACGTGTTAATTTATTTATTTCCTACTCACCTTAAATATTTGTAGCCTGGCAGGCAATACTAACATAAGGGTAAATATCAAAACTTAAAAATGACCTGAACCCCATTAGGTACCAGTAAATCTGAACATTTGATCTTATTTCACTTATTAAATACCATTATATATTTTCCATAAAACTAATACATCTCGTTTGACTGTTTTCGGGGATGTTTTTTTTGGGGGCACATTGTAATGCCTGAGATAAGAGTAAATAGTTGGCCTGCCTGACAGGATCATGTTCTTACCAGTGCTTTTGTCAGCAGGTGCAGTGATGTTGTTGTTCAGTGGCTCTCTGTTATGGGCCTTTACATTGTTGATGTGTTTGGAGGGTGGGCTGGTGACCCCTGGAATGTTGGGGAGAGAGCACGGTGGAGTCCTGGCCAGCGGGGAACTGCGGCACTCCAGCAGGAACTTCCGGTCGTAGATGATTCTTGTACCTGAGGGGAGAGGAGGGTATGAGATGTTCATGTAAATTTAATGGATCGAGCAGATCGTACATTGGCGCACAATCCCACCATATAGGACTAGTACTCATCCTGTTCTGCAGTCAGATTTGGTTCAAAGCCTGCAGCTAAACCACATACACTGAAGGTTGTGTAATCTTGTTTAACCCATACCTGAAAGATGCCTTATTTGTTTTACGTAGTCTTTCCATGAGAGATTAGGTACAATGCCTCTTTCTCACTGTGACGTGTGAGCTAACAGTTGTTCTGAAACACTGAGTTGTTTGACTGAAGTGCAAGCCCTACATACATACACTGAACAAAAATATAAACACAACATGCATCAATTTCTAAGATTTTACTGAGTTACAGTTCATATAAGGATATCAGTCAATTGAAATAAATTAATGAGGCCCTAATCTATGGATTCCACACAACTGGGCAGGGGTGCAGCCATGGGTTGGCTGCCAGGCGTGTAGAGTGGCCTTTTAGTGTACCTAGCACAAGGTGCACCTGTGTAATGATCATGCTGTTTAATCAGCTCCTTGATATGCCACACCTGTCAGGTGGATGGATTATCTTGGAAAAGGAGAAATGCTCTCCAACAGGAATCTAAATACATTTGTGCACCAAATTTGTGAGAAATAAGCTTTTTGTGCATATCGAACATTTCTGCGATTTTTTATTTCTGCTCATGGAACATGGGACCAACACTTTATATGTTGAGTTTATCTTTTTTTTCAGGGTAAATAATAAATTATATTTTTTAAAGTGCTTTTCCTTACAACATAATCTCCAAGTACATAAATCAACATACCGCCCTCAACAAACTCAACCGATAGCCTACAACAAATTAACCGTAATATTAACACAAAATAAAACTAATGGCACCAACATGATTGCATGAATCCTTGACACAGATATGTGCAAAAACTGTTCTGTTTGTACTGTCCTCTGTGCCAATCTGCCCACAGAGTAAAGTCACTGATATCTGCTCACAAAATGGTGGTTCAATGCAAGCTATATCGGCCAGCTGCTTTCTGAGCCAGAATTTCCCACATGAGGAGTCATCTGTGGGATCCCTCAGTGCATTACCCCTCTTAACATTGGATTGATATTAGCGGTAAACTAAATGGCACCCTATTCTCTATATAGTGCACTACCTTTGACCTACAGGCCCTCTACAAAAGTAGTGCACTATATAGGGCATAGGGTGCAATTTGGGACACACCCTGGCAGTTAACCAGCTCACCACCATATCAACACACACATATACTCAGGAAATTAAGCCTAGACAGAGTAGGAAAGCAATGTTATCCATCATATCTTGCTTTTAATTGCATATTTTACATGACATTCAATGCATTTCACATTATAAATGCATTGAAAGTTGTATGTCACATTTGTTAATGGTGTCTCTTGTGACAGAGGGTTCAGAATGGCAGCTGCTGAAAGATAAGAAACTGCAACATGATCTGGCAGGTTCTGCTAGTGCGTTAATCATCTCTGAATCAGTGTTGAACGGCACCACCAACGCCTTAGCTGTGACCATGTGAAGAGGGAGGAAGTGAAAGGCCTCGTGTGGAAATGCTTTAAACACATCACGACAAGCAACAAGTGCGGTGGCAGGTATCCTAGTGGTTAGAGCATCGGGCCAGTAACCGAAAGGTTGCTAGATCGAATCCCTGAGCTGACAATATAAAAATATATCGTTCTGCCCCTGAACAAGGCAGTTAACCCACTGTTCCATAGGCCATCATTGTAAATAGGAATTTGTTCTTAACTGACCTGCCTAGTTTAATAAAAAAAAGTGTCCTAGCCAACATATTTATAATTAAATTGAAAAGGGCATGCAATCCATGCATGATGCAAACAACTATGTTTTTAAAATGTCAGATACTTAAACATTTCAGATAATGTCAGGTTATTTTACTTTGCAATGTGTCTAGCAGCGTTGTAGTCGAATCACTAAACCACGAGTCCCAAGGCCCCTTTGCTCGAGTCGAGTCACGCGTCCCTATGGCTGATGTCCTGGTCCAAGTGCTCAAGTCTGATTGATGATTAGGGGGTTCATTAAACATATTTGATATTTTGGTTACTGATGTTTTTTTGTTTGCTCGTATTTCTGGCTTGCTGACTCGATGCTCGTCTGTCGCTACTAGATTTTTGCCTCTATAGATTTGCCTCAGATTTAGTAGAAGTGCGGGGCTGCAGGGAAGATTTTTATGTGAGAAATTAAGTAACGCAAATACTTTCCTACTGTTGCCAAATGGTCATAATTGCCTGCAATAGCCTATAAAACAAATAAGTCCTTCATACACAGGCTCACACACGTAATTCAATGTTCAATAGTTATGTCAAATCAGTAATGATGTTATGAAAGGATGAATGGTCGCTAGAATGAATTGGCTAATGCGCCTGACCAGATTACTATTTGCAATAATTGTAACAGGCTCTCAGCTACTCTTTTGTAATCACTGACTGATATTTGTGTAGTTATTTATTGCAGAGTGAAAAGTAAAAGGAGACTTATCAGAACCTGGCTATGGGATGCAGGGAGGAAAGTTGGAGGGTAGACAGACTACTTTTCAATAGTCAAGGAGAGAGAGAGAGACTCATAGCTACACCGTTGTTTTACTCTTAAACTCAATACTAGTGTTTTCAATTTCATAAAGCAGTTTGCCTTTTTTAATGAGGAAAAGCTAAATAGTAAGAGGTTGACTGACTGGTGGTTATGAGGAAGCAAGTTAGTCGCTTGCGTGATGTGTAGACTAGGATCGGAGGCAGAGCCTGCCCACACTCGTCGCTTGCGCACAAGCTTGATGTAGGCTGTGTCCATCCTACTACTAGAAAACAGAACTATCGCTGCTCTGCGCACCCAGTGCTGCTAATTTTCTGCTTATCATAGTAGCCTATCCAGTCCAAGTGCAAATACAAGTCATAGGAAGGCCAGTCCAAGTCGAGTCACAAGTCTTTAAAATCGGAACTCGAGTCAGGGACTCATGTACTGCAACGCTGTTTCACACCATATTGAAAGGACTAATGTTGCACAGAGCCAAGTGCCTCCTATGAATAGAACATGAAAAAGTTGAATGTAAGAAATGTTCCAGAAGCCTGTCAAAAAAATCAAGAAGCCTGCATTTACAAAGCTTTACCTATAGATCTACAGCATAACCTATGGATTGTGACCACATGAAATGGGGTATTAGCCTACTCAGTGACACAATTGTGTAGTTAACACAAATATTAGCGTCTTAAAACTAGTTCTTATTGCAGGACTCTGATCCATCTGTGAAATGAGCCACATTAGCTCGCTCACCAGTCTACATCGTTATGTTCTGTGTGTGTCACGGAGTAGACTGACACCCCAGTTCACGGATCCACAATGCATAGGTATGGCTGTACACGGCAATATAAATGTTCAATACACATAGTAGGTTGAGTTCACACAAATATTAATGCCGTAGCTATGTCTTATTGCTGGACTCTGAAACCACAGTGAAACATAGGTATGAGGACCGTGGTGGTGCACAAAAAGCTATGCTAACGAGCTAACAAGCTGATGATGCAAATAATGGCACTTGCCAGCAGAAACAAAAACAACAACAGTCACTGTATGCAATGAGGCATGAGCATATCGCTGGCTAAAGCCTTTGTCAGTTTACAACATTGCACCACAAACATTTTTGCTAAATACATTTGTTTCATTGCTAGACAGGTGTCCTTTGTCTAAAGGTTTGATAACCCTATCGAGATTTGTGTTACGGGCACCTGCACAGCTCGAGCGCATGGCAATCAGGCTAACAATCATATCCCGTTGAGTTAGTTATAACCACGTCATAAACAGTCGTGCTTTTACATATTACATAGCTATAACATAGACATATAAGACATATAACTAGTCCTATAAAGGCTAGCTACTAGCTATAGCTAGCTACCTCCAGGTGTTGTGCTGAACAGAGTTCCCCCGGGAGTAGTGGAGTAGTCGTTGGGCATGTGCGAGGCGTCGTTTATGGTCACCCGCCTGGTCGGAATGGCCTTGCTAGTAGTGGTCTTCTGACAGCCCGTAGACATCTTCAAAACACAGGGGCGTTTGCTAATAACTACAAATTGGACAACTTAGCTAAATATCTTGGACCTGAAAAACAACAAAGCAAACAACGTGCCCTGTTGCTGCTTCCTCAATTATTTGCTTTGGGTCGTTAGCAAGCTAATTCCTAAATAAAAACAAATACTTTATTTTGTCATAAGTGCAAATAATGTTGAATATCTAAACTAACCACACATTCCCACACGCAGACCGACAGACTAGGTTCTGTACGACCTTAGCAGCACACGTTCTTCCACACTCAACACGCACTCAAAAACAGACAGGAAAGAGCTGCTCCAAGCAGAGAATTGACATGACGTCTCCCCCCACTGGTGGATGGTGTTGCCATTTCTTCGTCGGTGGGGTTTATCGGCGGTTGGCATCCAACATTATGGTGCATTACCACCACCTACTGTACTGGAGTGTGGGCCAGGGACAAAGAGAAACTAAATCCACAATGTTTGAGACTATATCTAATGAAGTACTACTCAATATACACGTTAAACTAATTTCCTGTATCCCCTTCTCCCTCATACTAGATCTCAGCCTCTCTTTCCCTCTGATCCCACACTGTAGCAATACATGCTCCACTGTCTCTGTTTCCTGGCAATAATCACACTTTCCTGTTGGATTCTTTCCTTTCACATGTAAGGTCTTATTCAACTGGCTGTGTCCCACCCTTAATCTTGTAAATGTAGCCGCCTCTTCTGTCCCTTCCTGCCATCCTCCCCTCTCCAACCTTCCTCTGTACTTGAAATAAATGCCTGCCCTTAGTATCTCTATTCCACTGCTCCTGCCATCTCTGCACCATCACTGTCCATATCAGGCTTTTTGCCTACGCCTTGCTCATTGAAACTACAACATCCCCACTTCTAAGTGCTTGTTTAGCCAGTACATCAACTGCCTCGTTCACCTCCACCTCCACATGGGCTGGAACCCAAGTAAATCTTATCTGTATATCCATCCATCTAATCCTGCCATGGGTTTGTAGCACCTCATAAAGCAGGTCATGTCTGCTACATGACCTAACGGACTGGAGACTCATTAACAACTCGGTCTGGCTTGACTTTCTCCACCCACTGCAAAGCCAACAGTATAGTCATCAGCTCCGCCTTATATACAGCCAGCTGATCTGTAATACTTTTTCTGACTTCCACCCCACATTCCTGCACTACAAATGCTGACCCAGTAGGTCCTGTTCTTGGATCTTTTGAACCATTTGTGTCAATGGCTTCTCTTAAACAAATCAGATGGAGCAACACCCTCCCTGTCTTTCTGAAGTATCTCTGACACTTCTAGATCAACTACTGGCTATGGTGGATTTACAGGAATAGCTACCGTTGGACTAAACACCCTTCCATACAGTCCCATCTCATTCGCCTGGGTATTACCCACCCACCCAAAGCTTGAGTTCTCTGTAGGTCGACCCAATAATTCATTATCAGCTGCTGTCTCCTAATCTGCAATGGCATATCCCCCCACTCCACCTGCAGTATAGCCACTGCGGATGTCCGAACGCCCCACATTTTCTGAATCCTTGTCCCTGTATGACATCTAGCCTTTCCAATGATGTCCGGGCTGCCGAACCATACGCTATACTGCCATAGTCTACTACAGATCGGATCAATGCAACATACATGGTCCTCAATGAGGAACACCCAGTGTCAAAGTATACCCCACGGAACTTGTAGGCCCCTACCCTCTCCAAGTTCTCCCATATAACCTCAAGCATACCTCATCTACCACCTTCCTCCTGGTAAAGAACACTGTCTGAGTTTCTTTACAGAGAACCTGAATCCCCACATTAATGCCCACCGCTCAACCTCATCAATTGCTTCCTGTACCTTCCTGACTATGTATTGCACATTTTGTCCCCTCTTCCATAAGGCCCTAACATCTGAAAATAACAACCTCCCAATATCCGGCTGTACCTGAGAGTAAATGTCATTGATCATGTTTGAGAATAGCAGAGGACTAATCACGCTCCCACCGTTATCCACCGGGTAGCTGTCTGATCGTGACTTTCCCACCCTCACCCGGATAGACCTTCCAAACAGGAAATCCTTTATCCAGGTGTACGTTCTTCCTCCAACCCCCATAATATCAAGATTGATTAACAATCCCTCCTTCCACATATTACACCTTCTCCGCATAAAAAAAGACCACTAAAACAGTCCCCTTGTTCACCTGAGCCTTCCTGACCTCTGCTTCTAAGCAGAGTACTGGGTCCATAGTTCCTCTTCCCTTCCTGAACCCACTCTGATGTGGTGATACTAGCCTCCTGCTCTCCAGGAAGTAAGTTAGCCTCTCCATAATCATACGTTCCCTAATCTTACATACACAAGGTGTTAAAGCTATTGGCCAATAGTTTATTGGCCTCGTTGGGTCCTTCCCTGGCTTCCGGAATCGTACCACTACTGCCTCCTTCCAACTGCCTCACTGTGTTGTACAACACCAAAACCTTATCACTAAGATGGGCCAACATAACATAGCAGACTTCATCTTTCCCAGGTGAGGTTAACCCAGCCTTACCTATTGCCATTTTTACTTTTGCCATGGTAAATGGTTCATTCAATGGATAATATACATCCTCCCTCCTATCCAGCACTCCAAGATGCTCCTCTCTCATTCTCTCTCTCCCACTCTGCCCCTCCTCTGACAAATGTGCAGAGCTATGCACTTCGACAAAGGCTTTCGCCATCATCTCTGCCTTCTCATCTGTTACTGCCACATCCAACCCACTCGTCAACACTGGATAATTCCACTCCCTTCTGACCCCACTCAACCTCTTAATCACCCCCCACAGGTGGAGTAATGATCACTCCCCACTGTCGACTCCTCACATACCTCCCACTCACAGATTCCTGCCATCGCAGTGAGGTCAAAGGCAGACTGTCACGTTCTGACCTTAGTTCTTTTGTTATGTCTTTGTTTTAGTATGGTCAGGGCGTGAGTTGGGTGGGTTGTCTATGTTCATTTTTCTATGTTGTGTTTTGTGTTTGGCCTGGTATGGTTCTCAATCAGAGGCAGGTGTCGTTAGTTCTCTCTGATTGAGAATCATACTTAGGTAGCCTACTCCCACCTGTGTTTCGTGGGTGATTGTTTCATGTTTTGTTGTTTGTGTCACCATTCAGGACTGTTTCGGTTTTCGTTTCCATTCACTTTGTTATTTTTGTATTGAGTTTGTGTTCAGTTATTATTAAAGTATCATGGACACCTACCACGCTGCGTATTGGTCCGATCCTTGCCGTTACACAGACTCCTTCCCTGTGGCTACATCAATCCTGGTCCTTCGACCATCATTCAGGGACACCAGATCTTTAACTTCTATCACATTCTCCATCACTTGACCATTTCCATCCACCCATTTCCCCCTCAGAGCATGTTGTGGGAATTCAAATCCCCACACATGACCTTACTTTTATCCTGGCCCTCCACCAACTCCTAGGTCCAATGCCTGACATGGATTATAGTAGTTCACTACCACTATCATCCCTCCTCTCAACCACACCTCCACATATTCCTATTCAATACCTCTGCTTAGCATCCTGTAGGGAAGATTTTGCCTCATGAAGGTGGCACCCCCCTATATCGCCGCCCACCTGCCACATAATCCCCGGTCTAGATGCTCCTACCCATCTCTCCCTTGAACCTGTATCTCCCTGGACCTGGACCACCCTAGACATGGACCACCCTAGACCTGGACCACCCTCACTGCCTCAGCATGACACCCTTCTATCCACTCTCACTTGTTGCACCTCCAATGCCTGCTTCATAGCCTCACACCCACTATATGCCACACTATGAGCACCCCCAGAGCTGCAGCACTTTGGTTGTACCCCACCCCCACACTTCCCATACTCATGCTCCCCTCCACACCCAACACACCTCTTTTTCTCTTTACAGGCTGTTGCCACATGCCCAAATCTCTGGCAGTTCTAACATTTTAAAAGCTTCGGTACATAAGCCCTCACATAATAACTCCTATGGTTATTTTATTTGGCAGTACCCAATCCTTGAAGTGTAACAGAATAGACAGACTATCTACCCTAACTCCACCCCTAACTCCACCCCTTGTTACTTGCAATCTTTGAACATTCACTGTAACGCCTCCTCTCAAATGGTCCCTTACCTCTTGAATGCTAACACTCACAGGCACTCCTGTTATCACCCCTTTAATCCACTGCTTCCCTGCTTGATCACTCCAGCTGCTCGACAACACCTCACACTTCCCAATATGTTTCACTCAGAGCTTTTTCCCTCTGCACCATTTCCTTACAGAACACCAAGTTCCCATCTCTTAACACTTTAGCATTGACAACTTCCCCAATCAACTCTTATCACAGCCGTCAACATTATCGGACTCATCGCCCCAACTCCCCCTTCCTCCGTAAACTTCAGAATAATTTTTCCTCCTCAACTCCATGCTCCCCTCACTTCTTTTATTGCCCCTCCTCGGCACTTTCTAACTCCGAGCTGCCGCTAGCGTTGGAAACTGTTACTCCCTTCAAACTTCCCTTTCTTCCTCCTTTCTGTCTCCATAGACCTCTCACTCCCCTCCAAACCCCTGCTCCCTTTCTCTCCCGCTTTCATTTGTACCACTATGCTCCATACTTGCTTCACTTTCTGCTCCATCACTATCTCCTACCATCTCTGACCCAGTCACAGCACAACCTTGCCGAACCGCTGCCATACCGAGTAAAATTTGATTGTTTGTTTATCAATGATTGAACGCTAGCCACAGCTTTCCAAACAGTGGTCACTGGTCCACGAAAACAAACTCTCACGTCCCTTTGTGATTTTACGTTCCTCTCTCTGCCATCAGTCACGCTCGCCACCTCCCGAAATTAGTCTCATGTTGCTATTTGTAATCCAATCTTACTGAAATAGATATCACTTGTTGGCCTATTCCTCTACTACTCACACAACTCCCCTCAGGACCCCCCCCCCCCCCCCCCCAGCTTGTCACCTGTAACATCGTAATGTATTTGGCACAAAAGCTCGTACAGGATAACTTATATATCCTAACATCACTTTGTCGGGCAAAGAATCAACATCAAAACTCAAAAGAACAGACAATGACTCTTCTGTTTCACCACTCACGCCACCCTGTCTGCGTCACACCAAACGACGAGCATCACAAACACCTGGAATCTTCCCCTTCAGTTGGTCAACTTTTACATTTACCACTACCCCAGTAATCACTCTTTCAATGGCGCCCTTTTCTTGAGAGAAAAAAAGAATCACATTTCTTGCCCCCATTCTTTTAACGCGGAGCACCTTCTCCCTCTGATCAGCAGAAACACAAACAATTATCACAAGACCCCTTCTGGTTACCCTCACCGATTCCACAGCACCCAACTCTGTTTTCACCTACCCTGAAACCACAAATGGATCAGCCAAAAGGCAAGGGTCCACTTTTTCCAAAAAATTCACTCCTACTGTCAGACTCATCTTTATCCTGACCCTCGGTGCAAGTCTCGGCTCCGAGAACTTCACTACACCTACTGCCCTCATTCACTTCAATTTATCCTCCTGTCTTCAGCTAACTCTGCTTACACTTTCTACCATTCTTCAACAAACAATCTCCCTTTTTCCACCATTCTTAACTGATTCACACTCTTCCTCCCTCTCTCTCTTAGTCCTCCTCTGCCTCTCTTTTTCCCTCCACTCCTCCTCCATATTCAAAATATACGTCTCCTTATGATAATACTGCATTTCTCCTGACATACATCTTGTTCTTGCCTTCTCAAAGGAAGCCATTAAACCGGCTGATACAATCTCCGTACAATCAGCACGAACCCCTTGGGATGTAGCACTCAACAGTGCTAAGCTCCTACCCATTATTCTCGAAATACACAATTAAATACTACAACCCCTGAAGATTTTCCCAGCAGTTCACTTAAGCTTGACTCTTCAACACCCTTACTCATTAAATCTAACAACAATCTCTCTCTTCCCTCCCATATTGCTGGCACTGAAATAGCACGTTTCCCACTGTCTCCATCTCCTCCTGACAGTGATCACACCTCCCAGTCAGATGTTTCCCCACCAATTTCAATGTACCGAGCCTTGTGTGTTACACTTTCCTCCCTTCTCTCTCGACCTGAGGACCTCCCTGCCTCCACCTTTTCCTGTATCATATACAGGCGTCTTCCCTTTCCCTCTCTGTTCCACAACTCTTGCCATTTGTTTTTAACCAGTGTTCTTTTAAACCCCTTGGATTCTGCTTTACTGATTTGACATTTCAATATCAACATTAGGATGTTTGAGAGCCTGCTTGGCGAGAAGATCCACCACCTCATTCCCCTCTACTCCCACATGAGCTGGTACCCAGAGGAACATCACAAATATCCTCGTCTGTTTCACCCTAAACAGGCCCTGCAAAATCTCAAGCTTGTCTTCTCTGTGACACAAATGAATTTAAGCTCATCAGTACTGCACATGAGTCAGAGTAGATGATTACCCTGTCTGGTCTCCACCCATTCTTCAGCCAAGAGTATGGCCAGCAACTCCATTGCGTATACGCATAAACGATCCGTTGCTCTTTTTGTCACTGCCACCTTAAATTCAAGAACACTAAAAGCTGCACCTGTCCTCCCTGTTTTATGGTCCTTAGATCCATCAGTGAATATATTCAAGACAGCATAGTACTGAGTTCTTAAACGTTCACTTAAAACATTTACTGGATCTACTCTTTCCTCACCAGCTCTTACCCTGTCAAGCATCCCTAGGTCTATCATTCTATCATTGGATGAGGGAGCAACCAAGGTGGGATAGCAGGAAGAGGGGCTGAACTCCTTCCCCAACAGTCCTATCTCTCGCCATGACATTACCTATGCACCAAACATTTGTATTCAGATCTCGTTCATGATCCCAGCACTCTAGGAGCACTTTCTTTTTTACAGGATGTGTAACCTTATGTCCTTGAAGATTTACCCAATATGTCATGGTTAGTTGTTGTTGTCTTCAACATTAAACGCCATCTCCCCCAACTCTACCTCCAGCTCTGCCAACAGGGAGGTTCTGACTGCTACACAACATATTGTTAGAGCTTGAGCCTGGATTACAACTAGTTTTTGTTTTAGAGATGTAGGAGCGAGCTGCTGATCCACATGCTACACTGCTATAGTCCAGTGATGCCCTAGGTAGCGCTATATATATACACCATTCTATCCCCCCCCCCCCAGAGATGTTTGATTGGGTTCAAGTCCGGGATCTGACGAGCTCCTATTGGAAGGTGAACCTTCACCCCGGTCTGAGGTCCTCATCAAGGATCTCCCATGATTTTGCTCCGTTCATATTTGCCTCGATCCTGACGAGTCTCCCAGTCCCTGCCGCTGAAAAACATCCCCACAGCATGATGCTGCCACCACCATGCTTCACCGTAGGGATGGTGCCAGGTTTCCTCCAGATGTGACGCTTGCCATTCAGGCCAAAGAGTTAAATCTTGGTTTCATCAGAGAAGAGATTCTTTAGGTGCCTTTTGGCAAACTCCAAGCGGGCTGTCATGTGCCTTTTACTGAGGAGTGGCTTTCATCTGGCCACTCTACCATAAAGGCCTGATTGGTGGAGTGTTGCTGAGATGGTTGTCCTTCTGGAAGGTTCTTCCATCTCCATAGAGGAAGTCTAGAGCTCTTTCAAAGTGACCATCAGGTTCTTGGTCACCTCGACACAATCCTATCTCGGAGCTCTACGGACAATTCCTTCGACCTCATGGCTTGGGTTTTGCTCTGACATGCACCGTCAACTATAGACATTTACCACAGGTGGACTCCAATCAAGTTGTAACAACATCTCAAGGATGATCAATGGCAACAGGATGCACCTGAAATCAATTTCGAGTATCATAGCAAAAGGTCTGAATAATTATGTAAATAAGTTATTTCTGTTTTTTATATTTAATAAATGTGCAAAAATGTCTTAAAACCTGTTTTTTCTGAGGAAAATGTTTTATTTCATCAATTGTAGAATAAGGCAGCAACGTAACAAAACGTGGAAAAAGTCAAGGGGTCTGAATACTTTCCGAAGGCACTATACATCTGCCTTCCAACTACATCTCGAGTAAGATCCAGAGCAGATTGAGTTCCAATTACTGGGGCAATCCTGGTTCCCCGCCCATCATTAAGGCACACAAGTCCTTTCTCACCCAAGAGTTCCTCCAACACTATTTATATCAGTCCGTGCCCCTCCCCAGAGTGCACTGTGGGCATTACAATCCCCACACCACATCACCCGTCTCCTATCTTGACCTTCTACACTCCCAAGAGCCATCAACTCTGGTCTCTTACACAGGTTGTAAAAGTTCCCTATTACCAGATCCCCCCCTCCCAACCACACATCTACCACTACATATTCCTGCTCAACTCCCTCTCCAATGTTACTTGGATGTAAAATGTCCAAATTGGAAAATAGTATGGTTAGCCTGCATTTAGACAGGCAGCCCAATTCGGATCCCTTTTTCACTAATTGGTCTTTTGACCAATCACATCACATATTTTCAACATATCTTTTTCAGAGCTGATCTGATTGGTCAAAGACCAAATAGTGAAAAAAAGGATCAGAATTGGGCTTACTGTCTAAACGCAGCCTATGCGAGCTTGAGCCAAACTGATTTAGGTGGTATCAATCAATGAAGAAGCATAATGAATGTATAATGTACGTATGTCTGGTCTGTGTGGTCATACAGACGATATGTTTTAATGGTGCAGAGGGAGGGATAGATGATCAAATGTCTCAAAACAAAAACTAGACTTTTATACGTGCTCTCTTTCTCTTGCTCGTTCCCTCGTCTTTGAAAGTACGTGCTCTTGAAAATGCTAGAAATATTATAGCTATACGATGAATGCAATGCTTGGGAAAATGGAGCTATTCATTATCCCGAGCTATTACGGACATAATGCTGCAGGACTTTCATGATAGGACTTTCATGATAATAAAACTCATTTCTCAATGCCAGAGACAGTATGTTTCCTGCTATGAAAGAATACCCCCACTGTGAAAACGTCAGAGCCATTGAAAAAAGAACAAGCTTATACTGCCATCTGGTGGAATGTATTGATATTGTTCATGTACAATTAACTGTGTAAAAGAATACATGGATGGACTCGTCTCATACAAACTCAAAACACATAAAAACACAAGGACATTTCATTTCTTTATTATTTCGTAAATGATTTGAGCTGGTGTACAGGGTAAATTATCTATAGATGTCTTCGGATTTCATTTGATTAAAAGGCTTGTACATGTATATATTTGTCATATTTGACCTCTCAATAACAATATAAAAGCAAACCAAACAAGTTGAAATACGCACAAGGCCCCTATTTCCCAGGTTGCAGGCATTACCCATAACTCAACAGTCTCTTGGTAGCTATGATGCTAAAAGTACATCCATAAAATAACTCTAATCCCGCTGACAAGTAAGGGTGCATAGCATTCTAAGTAAATATATATTTCCATATATTTTATATATATTCATTTATATTAAAAACATTTTCTGTGCATGTGCGCAGGTGCATTCCTTAGTATTGAGTAATATGCTATTGCATGAATAATGTCTTCAATCCATTCTAAATGAGTATACATGTGTTCTCTAGTTTTTGCAACAGTTAATATTTTTTTGCATGAAGTTGGGTTATGTCGTCACCTCCATGGTCTGACGTTCTATTGAGTCCTCCCTCTCCTTGACTCCACTCAGCCTGTCACTGTTTAGAAGGAAGCCTTAGAACTGGCTCAATCTCTTTTTGGTTTTAGGGAGCGGGGATGAAACGGGGGTGGGCTGTGTTGAGGAAAAATACTATTAAAAAAACCGCATAGTCAGTGAAGCCACGATGTTGTCTAACTACCCCTCTACAACCATAGATCCTCATCGCCCAGTCTGCTTTCCCTGTCTACCACCTCCACAAGTCTCCAGACCCAACCCCATTACATCCAGACTTAAAGACTGTAGGCCCACACTGTGTGCACACAAATGACCAGATACAGAAACCAAACTAAGAAGCATAATGAATGTATAATGTATGTATGTCTGGTTTTCCTTAAGCTCTTACTGAGCCAACCTTAAGCAGTCACATGGAGGTGCTTCACCATTCCTCTTTCTGCTGCCCCCGTAGCTTTGACCCAGTCAAGGTGGGGTCATAAACATGATATGTATTAATGGTGCAGAGGAAGGGATAGATGATCAAATGTCTCAAAACAACAACTTGAGTTTTATACGTGCTCTCTTTCTCTTGCTCATTCCCTCGTTCTGATTATGCATGGATGGGTTATATGGACGACATATCTATTCATATGTGTTCAGTGTTATACAGTTTCTTAAACAACAACAGATCCCGAGTTCAATAGATAGGCTAAACAGTCTGGCGTCTAGCCTACCTAGTCAACTAATATGTACAGAGCAAGAACTTACATTCATTACCTGTGGCTACAGAGGCTGATAAACCATGGGCCTGGACTGGAGACTAATTTCAATGTCTGGGTATTATTATTGCAGAGTGTTCGTCCATATACTCTCTGGAGTGTTTGAGACACACGTTTTCCTCCGATATGAGCAATGTAATGCATCAAGATCCGTTACGATACAATGCCAAGAGGATGTAAAGCATTACAGCTAATCTACATGATGTAGGATGGTATACTGTACTGAGGTAACACTACTGTAAACCATGTTTAAATCAGGGTAGGGACCGGAGAACCTCGGTTTAATGTCCACCAATAGTGTCGTATCACCTTCACACCCATGCCAATTCACCGCCCTCAACCCTGCACTGTCATTTTGTCAACACTAAATGACGCTGTACGGTGTCAGTCTCAATTGTACTTACAATCAGTGGACTCATTACACACACACACACACACACACACACACACACACACACACACACACACACACACACACACACACACACACACACACACACACACACACACACACACACACACACACATGCACACACACTTTAGAATTTCTCCTTAGAATTAAATATGAATGCCATTAAGGCTTAAAAGAACAATGAGTGGACACTTTTGGATGATTTGCATAAACCCCCCCCCCCCCCCCCCCCCCCCCCCACACACACACACATATTAAGACCTACTCTTTCGACCAATGTTATTGCTTTCCTTTAAACAAACACCAGACAATACATTTCTGATGGGAAAAGGGGTAGGGGTGTACAGACATCAGGAGAGGGGCGAGAGGAAAGGAGACAGGTTTGTGGTGGGGTTGTGTGGGCTCACAGTTGTGGGTCAGTATTACAGTTTCTTATCACAGTGATTGGTGGCTGGTTGTCTTCGCTAGTCTACTGAGAGTTGCCAACAAAACAAGCAACACTTACAATCCCAACACGTTCAAATCTCTGTAGATACCCACCTCTCCCTGACTGACTATCACATGTAACCAGCTTAACCAGTGCTACATTATTACCTGTAGTGGTGAAGTTACTTCTTTACCCTTATCGAATGATGGGTAGATGGGTAGATGATCTGTAAACCCTCTTGGATATATCCTGTGATATCAGACTGACAATCTGTTGCTGTGTGACAGACACGCCAGAGGGGAGATGCTACATTAATTAGGGGGACTCTGACCCCTGCTGGTAATGAACAGAACTGCTACATAATATCCATATTGAGAGGGACAGAACAGGACTGCTGCATCTACACTGAAAGGCTGGGGGAGTGGAGGGAGGCAGGGCAGGGCAGGGTGTGCAGTGCAGGGAGAATGGGGTGTGAGGATGGGGTGTAGAGATGAATGAGGTGGGTGGGCTGCATACATACATGCAGATGGTGGTGACAGGACTGCCAGACAAACTGGACTATAGCTGCACACATATAGCAGGGTAGGTGAAAGGTCTATCCAACGTTCTCATGATTTCCCCAGCCTTTACTCCAATTACATTCACCCTGGAAGCACACAAACCACTCCAGGGAGGTTGGTTGTGGGGTTGGGGAGGAAAGTCCACACAGAACCTCCTCTTTCTAAAACACAAAGAACCGTGAAATGTCTCTGAAGCCAATAATGCCCTCTAGGTGAGATGACGACAGCAAAGGGAGGCATCACATGAAAATCACAAAATAACAAATAACCGGACACACAAAAATGGACAGATAAAACAGGCAGAACGACACAGAGGTTTGTTTTGTTTGTTCTCATACCCACCAGATCTCAAGATATATAGAACATATACGCATAGAGTTAACCAGAGCAGAAGAATAGTTTAGGTGTCTGAAACAGCAGCATCATTAGCATCACATAGGGTTATGGTGACATAAAACACAGGTAACAATCAGTCACGTAGCATTTCAGTGCAGATAGAATGTACACCAATATCCTAAATGTAGGCTACTGGAGTGGGACAGTGAAGGGCTGAAACCAGCCTGTGATGTATTTAATATATATTTTGGCTGGAAGAGTCTGTTCAGTGTGACAGGGAGGGAGAGTGACCTGTTGCTTAGAGATAATTCTGAGTATTTTGACAGTCTCCCTTTTCAGAAGTTTCACAAACAAACACTGCCCTGTTTCTTTAGAAAGGGGGCGTATGAAATATTCACCTTGCCCTACACCCCAACATGGCCTCCTATCCAATACAGGAGTGATCCCCCCCCCCACAACCCCTAGTACTGTAGTGAAAGACAGGCCATGCGCCAGCAGTCATTCATGCTGATACATATAACAGGAAGCACGTTTTGGTTGCTATTTTTTTGTTGTCTGTGTTTGGTTTTGTTTTATACGAAATCATGCACCTAGTCTAGTAGTTGACATTTTTGGATTGTTTCTTTTTTTAAAAAGGTAAGAAAACTAGGAGTAAATCCACTTCGCTCTCGTGATCGTCGGCTTTGCCGTGGTGGTTGTTGTTATTATGAAGTTAGTGTTTTGTTCGTTCCAATCTCTCTTCTTTTCTCTCCATTATTCTCCTCCTCTTCATTCCTCCTGTCACCTGCCGCCGGTCATGTGTCTAAGTAGGATTGTTTTGGTGTGGGGCTCAAATCCTGGAGGGCAAGAGAACAGAGGTTAATATGGAGCAAGGACAAGGTTCCCATCAGTGTGTAGAGAATCAGACCCAACAGTTCTGTTGGATCGGCATGCAGGGTGCACAAATCAAGAACCCAGAGACGAATCAGTGAGTAGGCTGACCTGTCTATACCTGTCTATACCTGTCTATACCTGTCTATACCTGTCTATAAATACATACACACACAAACACAGCCAAAACACGGTCAGAGCTTGTCTTGCAACTGTCCTTGGATAAAGAGAAAATGTACCGCAACCTTCCTTTCAAGCATGGAAATAGGGGACTCTAGAAACACTGTCTTGTAGTCTTATACACTGAGTATACCAAACATTAGGGATACCTGTTGAGCGTGAAAAACCCAGCAGCTTTGCAGTTCTTGACACAAACCGGTGCGCCTGGCACCTACTAACATACTCTGTTCAAAGGCACTTAAATATTTTGTCTTGCCGATTCACCCTCTGAATGGCACACATACACAATCCCTGTCTCAATCGTCTCAAGGCTTAAAAACTCCTCTTGAACCTTTTACTGCAGTGGGTTAAATCAGGGACACACAGTGTGTTTTGTTGTTGTCTTAAACAAATCCTATTTGAAACAAAAGTATACACCTCACACACATATGTATGGTCTTGAAAAAAAGAAGACATCTACCCGTGCCAGCTATAGAGTTTAAATGTATTCAATTATAAGTTTGCATCCCGATATTACACTTTATAGACATCACATAACAAAACTGTAGAAACAGGTTTTTCTGTGTATGTTTTTTTTCTGTCTATTAATTCTGAAAAAAATATGAATAACATTCTCCCCATGAGGCCACTAGGTCATATGATGGCAGGAAAGGGAGACCCTGTCTCCTACCTTTCATCTACATGGATTGAAGTGGATTTAACAAGTGACATCAATAAGAGATTATACCTTTCACCTGGTCAGTCTATGCCATGGAAAGAGCGGGCGTCCTTAATGTTTCGTGTACTCAGAGTATACAGTACATACCGCTCTGGGGAGCTCTATTTCTCCTACTTTAAGAAAGTGTTGTGCATTGTCAGTCAAGTCATTGGTCATTGTTCTGTTTATAATGTAAATGTTTTGTCAAGATCTGTCTTACTAATCAAAGTGAACCTGAGTGTAGTAGTTGGTGCCGTCTCCGATCTGAAATGGCAGCAATCTGAATTTAAGGCTACTGCATTCCTCGGAGTGCAAATGCATGGGACCTGTTTCTCGTCTGGGTGTGTTTTATACGTCAGAGTAAGGGGCACACATGAATGCACGCATGCGTGAGCACACACACACACACACACACACACACACACACACACACACACACACACACACACACACACACACACACACACACACACACACACACACACACACACACACACACACACACACACACACACACACACACACACACACACACACACACACACACATACACACACACACACACAGTTGACCCAGATAGTTTAATTTGAAAGAACAACTGGCCTGCCAACTTTGACCTATGAAAACATGCTGGATCCCCAGCACCCTTTGATAGTGGAGAGCCACATGCAATGCTATCTGTAATAGGTACAACAGTCAGCACTAACATAAACATACTGCATGTAGCTAGACCTACTGTAAACCCAGTCAGACATGTACAGCATTAGTACGCCACCACATAAGGACAGCCATTGAACCTCCCCTTCACACCCTGCTGAATACCCACTGTAACACAATCTATACACACTGACCACAGAATCTGCTGTAGTTTAGACTCTCCTAAGACAGTATGACAACAGCTGTGCTACATCCATCTGTATTTGACACACTGATACTCATCTACAGCAAAACACTACACACTAATATACTATCTTATAAAGCCATATGTAACGAGGCATCCGAAGATCGGGAGGTCCGGTCAACCTTTCCTATTTCATTATTTTCTGATAGAACATCTAGAAGTAGATAGGGTAAGATAGACGATGAAGAGGACAAAGATAGGAATGTTTAAGGGCATAGACAGGAATGGTCGAGTCGGGACTCATACCTCTGTTGCCGAGGGATACAGTATGTGTAGTACAGAGTTGAGAGCGTTACCGTTCAACTAGACTTAGTTTTAATATTAAATGTGAATCTACTAAATCAATGCCACCCCACAGTCATACTGTAACATATTAATGCACAGTAGTTGCATCAAATGCCAATGATATAGTTCAAGCCACATCAAATGTCACTCTGCACTGTAGTGCTACAATTAGCTCAATGTCATTAGTACTGAATTACTGTAACAACATCAGGCCTATTTAATCCAGACAGAGAGGCAGGATTAAATGAAGGAGCCATAACCCAGGTGAGAGGTCTCAGTGGGTCAGTCAGTCCCGTACCTGCGGGGACATGTCGCTCTGCCACTCTGTCTGCATGCTTCCCTCACTGCTTTACTCTCCGCAGACTGGCACATTTCACTATCTGAGCACCCTTCTTCACATCCACAATATCAGGCTACATCAGGGAGGGGGGGGGGGGGTGCAAGGGGAGAGCCAGGGGCGGAGGTAAAGGAGAGGAGGGACAGAGACAGGTAGAGAAGAGGATGAGAGTAGGAGGGAGAGGAGGGACAGAGACAGGTAGAGAAGAGGATGTGAGTAGGAGGGGGAGGAGGGACAGAGACAGGTAGAGAAGAGGATGAGAGTAGAAGGGAGAGGAGGGACAGAGACAGGTAGAGAAGAGGATGAGAGTAGGAGGGAGAGGAGGGACAGAGACAGGTAGAGAAGAGGATGAGAGTAGAAGGGAGAGGAGGGACAGAGACAGAGAGGGAGAGGTGGAAGTAGAAGTGAAGGATAAGTAGTAGGAGAACAAAAATATGTGGAGGACAGAGAGGGAATCAGGAGAGAGGGAGAGAGTAGGGAGATGAAATCAGGAGAGAGGGAGAGGGAATCAGGAGAGAGGGAGAGATAGAGGAGGGAGAGGGAGCAATGGCACAGTGTGTGAGAGGTGAAAGATACGGATGAGGTGAAGAGGTGTATGAAGAGACAAGGGTGGAGAGGAGAAGAGGTTAAAGGTGACAATTGAGGTAATGAGCGAAGCGAGAGAGTTGACGGGAAGACAAGAAAATGAGAGGAAAGGAGACAATTCAAGAGAAGAGAGATAATGGAAAGACAGCCAAGCCAAGAGAGATGGGGTGGGGATTGGAAAAACAGACAGGAAAATAGAAAAGAGAGAAGCATCAGAAACATTGACATGGAATAGAGTACTGCACGTTGGAGGGAGCACACAGTCATAGTTATGGACTATAGAAACTTTGAATGGAGGCGGGCAGAGAAGACAGATAGACAGTCAGTCAATGTGGGTTACTGAAGGGGAGAGAACGGACCTCATTGCATTAGCACATCAAGAGCAACCAACCAACACCCAGACATTCATATCAACTGGAGAGAAAGAGCCATCCATCTATGTACTGACTGGAGACAGAGCAGATATCAGACTGCTGTTATGAAACCTGGAAGCATTAGTTTGTTGTTTCAGCCAACGCAGAGAGACAGTGCAAGCTATCAGAGCAGGATGCAGTTGTGGACTTTTTGGATGGTCCTACATGCAGGTCAGGATGGAGAGGGTGGACATGATGGGGGAAATGAAGCACAGATGAGTAATGCTTGCATGTTGGATACAAAATACAGCATGAGGACACTCACACAATCAATATTTCTTTCAGTTTCTTTGTAGCTAGGAGGATGGGGAATGACAACACAGGTTGATCTAAATTACAAACACACACACACACATCCCATTCACACGACACAGTCCATGCAGGTTTAGCGGTGGTCTACTTTGGACTAACAGAGGAATCTATACTGCTGATCCCAGCAGAGTAAAGAGATCGTAGTTCCCAGCTACACCCTTGTCATCTTCTCTAGTGGTTGATTGCTACATTGAGTACCTATATAAATTCAGGGAAGTTTACAAATTGACCCTGATGGGCCCTGTATGGTCAAGTTAGTCTCAGTCTACTTTAACTGTGAATCAATGCTCTATTTATGACAGATGAATGAGTTTGTTTAGAGTCTCAGCCTCTTGTACAGTAGCCCAGGTGAGTGTGGCCTGGCTGATGCAGGTCAGTGGCCCACCTTGCTGCTCAGGACGGCGTAGTTCATGAACTGCTCCGCCTCAGCCTCCAGCTCATCCTGCAGAGAGCCATCCACGCTCACTGACCGCTCCTGACCCCCCTCGTCACCTGAGCCCTTCCCCCTGCGCACCACCTTCCGTACAATCTGCACCGCACGCACACACACACACACACACACACACACACACACACACACACACACACACACACACACACACACACACAGGGGAGGGAGAGGAGGATGAGGGAGGGTGGTGGGAAAGAGAGCTTAAGAAGGAGAGATTGGTACTCTTTTGGGTTCTCCCTGTGTACCATTAAGGAACTTAATGTTCATTATAAAACACTGTCCTGGTTATATGTATCCTTATCAACCCCATCCTTACTAAATCTACCACCCACAACCTTTCAACCCCATCTTTATTAAATCTACCACCCACAACCTTTCAACCCCATCTTTATTAAATCTACAACCCACAACCTTTCAACCCCATCCTTATTAAACCTACTACCCACAACCTTTCAACCCCATCCTTACTAAATCTACCACCCACAACCTTTCAACCCCATCTTTATTAAATCTACAACCCACAACCTTTCAACCCCATCCTTATTAAATCTACAACCCACAACCTTTCAACCCCATCTTTATTAAATCTACAACCCATAACCTTTCAACCCCATCCTTACTAAATCTACCACCCACAACCTTTCAACCCCATCTTTATTAAATCTACAACCCACAACCTTTCAACCCCCTCCTTATTAAATCTACAACCCACAACCTTTCAACCCCATCCTTATTAAACCTACTACCCACAACCTTTCAACCCCATCCTTATTAAATCTACAACCCACAACCTTTCAACCCCATCCTTATTAAATCTACAACCCACAACCTTTCAACCCCATCCTTATTAAATCTACAACCCACAACCTTTCAACCCCATCCTTATTAAATCTACAACCCACAACCTTTCAACCCCCTCCTTATTAAATCTACAACCCACAACCATTCATACAGCAACTAAACATGACTGTGACACCTGTGAGAGCAAGACAGGGATAATTTTCCCATGTCGTGATTACAGTCATGACATTGGAATAAATCAAGGCATGACGATGAACGTGATGGTTCTTGATTATCAATTTAATAATCATTTCTATGAGGATGAGTGTAGTGAGTTGAACATGAATAGTAACAGGGGGGAACTGGTAGATAAGCCACAGCGCAGGGCTGTAGAGTAGAGAGAGGCATGCTGGGATAGATATCTGACCTTCTTGGTGACGATGTTTCCGTGCTCATCTGTGAACTGCTCCTCGCTCACTTGTTCCCCTGGGAGATCCTTGGCCTCGTCACCCTACGGGACAGACAACATGTACTGAACATCACTAAACAATACTGTCATACTGAAATACACATGATATACTGTACCGTCACACACATCTGCTCATAGATGAATGGCAAACTCATCAACAGCACACACTTATACAGTAAGGAGTCCAAAACCACATACTCTACATTAACATTATAAAAGGGACCAGTCAATACTACCAGAAAGATTGGATCCAAATACTTGATTGGCCAACAACTTTTCCACAGACATTAATGTCACACCTATGAGTTTGTAAGTATGAATTGGGGAATGACTCCGAGAGAAAACCAGGAGTCAGCATACAGAACGAAAAGGGTGCTGGAATCTAGAGCACTTTAAAATAGCCCCCCAGAGTGAGTCTCATCATTTAGCCACTGTCACCAACCCCAAACCAGAGAGAGAGAGAGAGAGAGAGAGAGAGAGAGAGAGAGAGAGAGAGAGAGAGAGAGAGAGAGAGAGAGAGAGAGAGAGAGAGAGAGAGAGAGAAAGAAAGAGAGAGAGAGAGAGAGAAAGAGATACATACATACATACATACATACATACATACATACATTCATACATACATACATACATACATACATACATACATACATACATACATACATACATACATACATACATACATACATACATACATACATACATACATGGAAATAGTAAGTGGTCAGGGGATCACTAATGGGACTGCTGTGGTGTTAGCACTAATACAATCAGAGTTGATGAGGTTCATAAGAATACAACTATTACTCCTAATAACATTGGAGGCGCCAGTACAGCTATTTATAAGATCAAAAGGTCCCGCAATTGAAACTATTGAACACAGCACCATGGCTGGAGTCTGCCCTATCCCCCACAATCCATAGAGGAAGGATTTTTTTGAGTTATTAAAGGTGTTGAGACCAAGAGAGGGATGGAGGGAGGGGGGAGAATAGGACCATGAAGATGGTAGAGAGATTAGAAACTGAGTTCATAGGTTTAAACACCATACAGGTTGAGCCATTCACAGCTCAACAGCACGTACAAGGCCTGTACAGTGTATCTACAATCTAAATGGGTCTCAACTGTAGGTCTATGGTCACAGCACGTACAAGGCCCGTACAGTGTATCTACAGTCTAAATGGGTCTCAACTGTAGGTCTATGGTCACAGCACGTACAAGGCCCGTACAGTGTATCTACAGTCTAAATGGGTCTCAACTGTAGGTCTATGGTCACAGCACGTACAAGGCCCGTACAGTGTATCTACAGTCTAAATGGGTCTCAACTGTAGGTCTATGGTCACAGCACGTACAAGGCCCATACAGTGTATCTACAGTCTAAATGGGTCTCAACTGTAGGTCTATGGTCACAGCACGTACAAGGCCCGTACAGTGTATCTACAGTCTAAATGGGTCTCAACTGTAGGTCTATGGTCACAGCACGTACAAGGCCCGTACAGTGTATCTACAGTCTAAATGGGTCTCAACTGTAGGTCTATGGTCACAGCACGTACAAGGCCCGTACAGTGTATCTACAGTCTAAATGGGTCTCAACTGTAGGTCTATGGTCACAGCACGTACAAGGCCTGTACAGTGTATCTCAGTCTAAATGGGTCTCAACTGTAGGTCTATGGTCACAGCACGTACAAGGCCCGTACTGTGTATCTACAGTCTAAATGGGTCTCAACTGTAGGTCTATGGTCACAGCACGTACAAGGCCCGTACAGTGTATCTACAGTCTAAATGGGTCTCAACTGTAGGTCTATGGTCACAGCACGTACAAGGCCCGTACAGTGTATCTACAGTCTAAATGGGTCTCAACTGTAGGTCTATGGTTTGACCATTCTTAGTTTTGTCCTCCCCTCCCTCTGTTACTATTCTATCTCACCTGGCGGAATACGGTATGAACAATATGATCCAGAAAGTTGCTTGAAAATACTTTTAATGTTGTTGTTGCAAAGTAGTTCTATCGTGCATCCTGTATATTCATCATCTATGCACAAGTCGGCATACTGTATGTGTGAGTTAAAATTCTACAATATAAATTAACAACTGTTTTATTAACATAATCTTTCATCTTTCATTATTGATCCCATTACAGATAAATTGCATGGTCAGAAGTTAATACGGTAAACAAGCAGAAATAGGTTTCTCTCCACCTTCTCCATTCGCCTCGACCCTGACCAACATTTCCCCTTGTCACAGACAAACATTAAATCACCTCTGAGCTTTACAAATACACACGCACACACACACACACACACACACACACACACACACACACACACACACACACACACACGCGCACGCACGCACGCACGCACGCACGCACGCACGCACGCACACACACACACACACACACACACACACACACACACACACACACACATACACACACAGCAACCATCTGCTTTCCACCACACTGTTTGTTACACTCTCCTTTATTATTCTCTCTCTCATCCTCTCGCCCCTCGCCCCTCCTCCCCTCCCCTCTCTGTTGGGTACCTTGAGAATGACCCTGCGGCGGACCACACGGGTGGTGACGTTCTCCTCTTCGTCGGCCATACCCTCGGCCTCGCCCAGCTCACGGTCTAGCGCAGCGTGCACATAGGTGAGCACAGAGCGCAGGGAGCCGCTGGCTATATGCATCACATTCTGACCGCTGATCACCAGGAAGGCCAGCAGCACAAAGCTGAAGAGCAGCTCAGTCACCAGGGCCCACATCACTCACAGCCCCTCCAAGCTTCTACCTCTGCAAACTCTCAAAGCAACCCAGCAACCCAGTGGAGCGCACGACACACCCACTCTCACACACCCAACTACACGCCCACCCACACACACACGTCTGTGCAGGCTCTCGCCGTCTATCCACGACACTTCTCTCCGTTTTTCTGGGGCAACAGCTGCACCCTCAGGCCTTCTCTCCTCTCAACAGGGCTGGCGTCTTGTCCTTCTTTCTCTCCCTCCACTTGTGTCCCTTCTTCAGCAAAGCTCCTACTCCACTAGACCCTGTCCTTCTTTCTCTCCCTCCACTTGTGTCCCTTCTTCAGCAAGCTCCTACTCCACTAGACCCTGTTCCTTCTTGCTCTGGCTCCGTCTCCCTCTCCCTTTCTCTCTCCGTCTGTCAGCTGGTCAGTAGGAATGGCTGACCCATGCCATCAAATCTAGGCGGCTGCAACCTTGGGAGGCTTCTATTTCCTCTCCCTCCCTCTCTCTTTCATTCCTTCGCTCTCTCTCTCTCTCCTCCGTGCTTCCAAAAACAACCCTTCACCCCTCGCTCCCTCTCTATCTCCCAGCCATGTGATCTGTAGTCTTTAAATACTTCTGGCTGCTCCAGAGAGGAGCTCTGCTCTGTCAGGCTGAGAGGCTGAGAGTGAGAATAACAGACTTGCACCCTGACCAACAGGCCTCCCTCAGGTAATCACACTACAGTATACTCCCACAGGTAATCATACTATACTCCCTCAGGTACTCATAGTATACTCCCTCAGGTAACCATAGTATACTCCCTCAGGTACTCATAGTATACTCCCTCAGGTAATCATACTATACTCCCTCATGTACTCATAGTATACTCCCTCAGGTAATCATACTATACTCCCTCAGGTACTCATAGTATACTCCCTCAGGTAATCATACTATACTCTGGTACACACAACCATACACTATACTTCCACACTTATATTATTATTCCAATGGCATGTAGGTATATGTTCCACCACCACACATAATTATTCTGTAATGGTTTGGGATCTATTTTACTTAAACAATACAGTAAGATGCAGATTGTCAGAAGCAAGACCATTTCCTGCCACTTATTCTCTATGGGCAACATTGTAGTCTGTGCTTACTGTTCCAACACACTGACAGTCCCAATATAACCTGGCAGTCCCAATATAACTTCCTGCCAGGGATAGCCCATAGAGACTGAAACAGCCCCTTTTGCTCTCTCACTGAGTCGCAAAGTTGAGCTGTCCTTTAGGGTGCTCTGGTGCAGTGTCCTTTAGGGTGCTCTGGTGCAGTGTCCTTTAGGGTGCTCTGGTGCAGTGTCCTTTAGGGTGCTCTGGTGCAGTGTCCTTTAGGGTGCTCTGGTGCAGTGCCAGAATGCTAGATGCCACGTGTGATGGGCTGGGATTGGGGATCTGGTGACAGGGGCTGCTATTTTTGGCTTGACAGGCTGTTTGTGCCCTTCTTGGGCCTTCTGTTTGTATGTGCATGTGTGTGAGAGGAGAGGATAGTGGGATTATGGTATTTATAATCTAATTCAGTTATAGCCTTCTGTCACTGGGTTTGGACTGTAGTCATACAAGTCCTACTGTACAGTATTGACATTTTAGTCATTTAGGAGACACTCTTATCCAAAGAGACTTACAGGAGCAATTAGAGTTAAGTGCCTTGTTCAAATCTAATCAAACTTTATTTGCCACATGCGCTGAATACAACAAGTGAAATGCTTATTTACAAGCCCTTAACCGACAGCGCAGCTCAAGAAGAAGAAAATATTTGACCAAGTAGGCTAAATTAAAAACTAATAATAAAAACGAACACAATAAGAATAACAATAACGCGGCTATATACAGGGGGCACCGGTACCGAGTCAGTGTGCAGGGGTACAGGCTAGTAATCTGCACATGCAGGTGGGGTTGAAGTGACTATGCATAGGTAACAAACAAAGAGCAGTAGCAGCAGTGTACGGGGGAGTCAATGTAAATTGTCCTGTGGCAATTTTTATGAATTGTTCAGCAGTCTAATTGCTTGGGGGTAGAATCTGTTGAGGAGCCAGGCTGTGATGCAACCGGTCAGGATGCCCTCGATGGTGCAGTTGTAGAACCTTTTGAGGATCTGGGGGCCCGTGCAAAATCTTTTCAGTCTCCTGAGGGGGAAAAGGTTTAGTCGTGCCTTCTTCACGACTGTCTTGTTGTGTTTGGACCATGATAGATCGTTGGTGATGTGGACACCAAGGAACTTGGAACTCTCGACCCGCTCCACTACAGCCCAGTTGATGTTAATAGGGGTTCGGCCCGCCATTTTCTGTAGTCGACGATCAGCTCCTTTGTCTTGCTCATATTGAGGGAGACGTTGTTGTCCTGGCTCCACACTGCCAGTTCTCTGACCTCCTCTCTATAGGCCGTCTCATCGTTGTAAGTGATCAGGCCTACCACTGTTGTGTCGTCAGCAAACTTAATGATGGTGTTGCAGTCGTGTTTGGCCATGCAGTGTTTGGCCGTGGGTGAACAGGGAATACAGGAGGGGACTAAGTACACACCCCTGAGGGGCCTGCTAAGGATCAGGATCAGCGTGGCAGACGTGATGTTGCCTACTCTTACCACCTGGGGGCGGCCCGTCAGGAAGTCAACGATCCAGTTGCAGAGGGAGCCTTCAAAGCGCTTCATGGCCACCAATATGAGTGCCATGGGGCGGTAACCATTTAGGCAGGTTACCTTCACTTCCTTGGGCACAGGGACTATGGTGGTCTGCTTGAAACATGCAGGTATTACAGACTCGGTCAGGGAGAGGTTGAAAATGTCAGTGAAAACACTTGACAGTTGGTCCCCACATGCTTTGAGTACACGTCCTGGTAATCCGTCTGGCCCAGTGGCTTTGTGAGTGTTGACCTGTTTAAAGGTTTTGTTCACATCGGCTACCGAGAGAGTTACCACACAGTCATCCAGAACAGCTGGTGTTCGCGTGCATGCTTCAGTGTTGCTTGCCTCGAAGCGAGTATAAAAGGCCTTTAGCTCGTCTGGTAGCCTCGCGTCACTGGGCAGCTTGTTTTCAAGCCCTGCCACATCCGACGAGCGTCAGAGACGGTGTAGTAGGATTCAATCTTAATCCTGTATTGACGCTTTGCTTGTTTGATGGTTCATCTGAGGGCATAGTGGGATTTCTTATAAGCGATTAGTCTCCCGCTCCTTGAAAGAGGCAGCTGTAGCCTTTAGCTCGATGCGGATGTTGCCTGTAATCCATGGCTTCTGGTTGGGATATGTACGTACAGTCACTATGGGGACGACATCATCAATGCACTAATTGATGGAGCCGATGACTGACTGAGCTGTTGTATTCCTCAATGCCATTGGATGAATCCCGGAACATATTCCAGTCTGTGCTAGCTAAACAGTCTTGTAGTGTAGCAACCGTGTCATCTGACCACTTCCATATTGAGCGAGTCACTGCTACTCCCTGCTTTAGTTTTTGCTTGTAAGCAGGAATCAGGAGGATAGAATTGTGGTCAGATTTGCCAAATGGAGGGCGGGTGAGAGCTTTGTATGCATCTCTGTGTATGGAGTAAAGGTGGTCTCTGATTTTTTTCCTCTGGTTGCACATGTGACATGCTGATAAAAATGTGGTAAAACTGATTTAAGTTTGCTTGCATTAAAGTCCCCGGCCACTAGGAGCACCGTTTCTGGGTGAGCATTTTCTTCTTTTCTTATGGCCTTATAGAGTTGGTTGAGAGCGGTCTTAGTGCCAGCTTTGCTTTGTGGTGGTAAATAGATGGCTATGAATAATACAGATGAGAACTGTATCTTGGTAGATAGTGCGGTCTACAGGTTATCATAAGGTACTCTACCTCAGGCGAGCAATACCTCAAGACTTCTTTAATATTAGACATCGCGCACCAGCTGTTTCTGGCAAAAGACACACACACACACCCCTCGTCTTACCAGAGGTAGCAAAATTGCACAATTGGTTGGAAGAATGTAAAATGTCAGCCATGTTCTTCGGTGCCATCTTAGGAAGGGAACATCTACAGATTTTAAACCTAGCCGACATGGGGATTAGGTTTCCCACTCACCTGCTGCCTCAGGAGTACGTCGTCCCAGGTCTGCAGCTCTGGCACCCTGTGAGGGAACCCCAGGCCCTTCTCAAATGGCTGGGTGCCCCTGAAGTGCCCACGCAGGAGCTCAGAGTGCCCCATGTCCCGCACCGGCTGAAGCAAGGCCTCCTGGGACACACGGGACTGGCTGGGGTCCACATCCATGGCAGCGCGCACTGATGACATCATTGAGTCCATGGCCTGCCTGGGTTTTGTTGTCTGTGAACCCAACCAGGCCTGAGTGTGGTCAGTGACAGGTTGCCAACCTGGACCCGACTGCTCCTGCAGATAGGACAGTAAAGAGCCACCACCTCCGCCACTGCCTCTACTACCACTGCTGCCACCACTTGACCTAAGGAGGCAGAGGATGAGTGACAAAAGAAGAAAGGAGGAGAGAGATGAAGAGAGGTGGAGAGAGAGGACAAGTGAGAGGAGAATAGACAAAGGAGTGAAAGGAGCAGAGAGAGGCCAATGTGTGTCAAATGTGTGTGTCAAACAAAAGCTGACTGATAGTCCTTCATAGACACTCTGTTACTAAAACTAAATATTGTATTATTAGGTTAGGAAACATGGCAACATTGAAGTGTCCTAAGGCTCAGTTGTCTCAGAGGTGAGTGTCTGGACTACCCCCTGTCTGGCAAGTGCTGTGTCCAGCTGAGCTGCAGACTGACTTAGGTCTGAGGACACACTCACCTGTCTCCATTACGATCGGCCACACGGCTCAGACCGGGCGACTTGCTCAGCCGGGTGTACACTCGCTGCTGTTGTCCTGCAACAAGAGAAAGCCCTTCCTCTGAGCCTGTCCTTCCTCCTCTTCCTCCTTCAACTCCAGCTCCATCTCCACCTGCCAAGTTGCCTCTGACCGCTGCTGCCTCTGACTTCACGACTTTTGACCCTTGACCCTTCTCCAGACCATTAACGTTGTATAACATGGCGGCGATGGTGCCTCCGAACGAAGAAGGGGTGGCAGGGGTGGCTGTGCTGAACGAAGCAGGGGTGGCAGGGGTGGCGGTGCTGAACGAGTCAACAGCCCCCATCTCTGAGTTGTCTTCCACCAGCTCCATGGAGCCACTCAGCCCCCCTTCCTCTCCGGTAGCCCTACTGCCCGGCCGGCCCAGGCTCCCGTACGACAGCCCCTGCAGCCCCTCCGAGTCGTCAGCATTGCTGCACTCCAGTGAGGAGTCCTCCACGGCCACTAGGGAGGGGCTGTTGCCCGAGGGCCACACCTGCACATCGGACATCTCCATGAGTGTGTCCTCCTCTGTGATGGCCATGGGAGCACACTCCAGACTGGAGACTTCCTGCCAGTAGGGCTCATTTCCGAGTGGGGAGGGCAAGCTGTACTGCATGGAAGGAGGGGAGAGCAGCTCCTCCTGTAATACCCCGTAACCTGGAGCGACACACAGAGATGCACACTGACACGGGCCCCCCACCTTGCTTCGCCACGCCTCGCCCCCCACCTTGCCCCACCAGCCCCGGGAGGGACCCAAGGAGGGGATGTGCCCCTGCCCAGGAGCAGGGCAGCCATGGGGAGATGGCAGAGGGGGATTCCAGGGGGCAAGTGGAGAGAGGGGGAGAGGAAGGGCCCAGACAGTGGGAGCTGAAGAAGAGGTGCAAGGAGCTAAGGGTGAGGGAGCAAGGGGGGCTTCGGGGGAGGGGGTTGACAAACCAGATCAAGCCAGATCAGCCAGCACTGACAGTGAGAGCAGCAGCGGAGGCAGCAGCAGATACACAGCCAGAGCCAGACAGAGAGCCAGACAGTGAGCCAGACAGAGAGCCAGACAGAGAGCCAAACAGAGAGACAGACAGAGAGACAGACAGAGAGACAGACAGAGAGACAGACAGAGAGAGAGAGGTCTGCTGGTGGCTGGTGCTGCTCCGCTGTCTGCCACCTACAGGTAGAGGCACAGGAGTTACTGCCTCTGCCCTGAACCAACCTGGGGCTGGGACACACACCTGCCCGCCTGGGACACACACTTATACACACATACACATGCCATACACATGTCGATACACACACAGACTTACCCACACCCACACACAACCTTTCCCATACACACACACACAAAACCAGGCAAGTTAAATATTCTAGTCAGGCTGAACAGCATGCATGCAGGCATTCTCGTTATTCAACACACTCACACACACTTTCACCCACCCACCACCACAGACATTGCATTACAAACCTTAGAAAACAAATAACACAACCACATACACAATACACAGAAATACACACGAAGACACACTCACACCACACATACACACACATGGTGATATACAGTTTCATTTCTTATAGCTCACTTCAAGCATAGCTGCCCCAAACCTCATTTTTATATCAACAGGGAATCTAAATTTGAGAATTTGCTACACATGACCCAGGAACCTTTGACTCAAGTCACTCCAACAACATCTCTATTTGGAAAAAATTTATTTCTTGCCTGGTAGCATGAAGAGCTTTGACTTTTAAACATGCAGTGATGTGGTACAGTAAGCATGGTAGGTTCTCTTTAGATGCTAGAAAAACTATCCACTAGGAAACTGTCTGCAGGTGTACATGCAACCATCATGTTGACTGGACTATGGAACAGACCCAGATACAGCCAGCACAACAGACAGCATCTAAACAAGTGGACAGGGCCAAAGCTGCTTCCTGAGTCTGCTCTCTTCCACAATAACTCACATTTCAGTATAGTGTACTTAATAGCTGCTGTATGAGAAATGACCTGAGAGATAGCCAAGTAAATAACATGTCAAATTCAAGGTCAAGATGGCTATAGATACCACAAATAAAAAAACGGTAAAAACTATTGTGCAGTAGCTACTGTACTTCTCTTCTAATACATTACCAAGAATGTATACTAATGAATACATATGACCATGAGTAACATAAAGATACAGTATTTTGAATCAGACACATAAACCCAGTAAAGAATGGATATATAGTCTATAAAGTGCTAGAAATGAATTGATTACATACTGGCATGAACTGAGAGAAGAGTATAGATTTAGCAAGAGGTAGAAAAGACAGGAGAGATGTGGAGGGAGGGGTGAAGTGTATATTTGTGCGTGCGTGCGTGACTGCATATGCGTGTGTGTGTATACATGAGAGAGAGAGGTGCAACATGAGTCATTGTTGGCACTAAGTTATGCTGAATGTGCAGTGGGTATTAGTGACACCAGCTGGCCTCCTGGACCTCTCATCTCTCAGCCTTAAATGACAGCATAACCTCTCTGACATCCCACTCAGAAGGTCGGAGGACTGTGTGTACGTGGGTCATACGTTGAACACATTAACGTTAGGGTGGCAGGTAGTCTAGCAGTACCGAAAGGTTGCTGGTTCAAATGCCCGAGCTGACTAGGTGAAACGTCTGTTGATGTGCCCTTTAGCAAGGCACTTAACCGTAGATGCTCTGGATAAGAGTGTCTGCTAAATGACTAAAATATTAGTGGGGCACATAACAAGTATCTTTCAATATGCATCCTTCATAACAAGCATCCTTCAAAATGCATCCTTCATAACAAGTATCCTTCATAACAAATATCCTTCAATATGCATACTTCACTGAACAAGTATCCTTCAATATGCATACTTCACTTAACAAGTATCCTTCAATATGCATCCTTCATAACAAGCATCATTCAATATGCATCCTTCATAATAAGTATCCTTCAATATGCATCCTTCATAACAAGTATCCTTCATAACAAGTATCCTTCAATATGCATCCTTCATAACAAGTATCCTTCATAACAAGTATCCTTCAATATGCATCCTTCATAACAAGTATCCTTCAATATGCATCCTTCATAACAAGTATCATTTAATATGCATCCTTCATAACAAGTATCCTTCAATATGCATCCTTCATAACAAGTATCCTTCAATATGCATCCTTCATAACAAGTATCCTTCAATATGCATCCTTCATAACAAGTATCCTTCAATATGCATCCTTCATAACAAGTATCCTTCAATATGCATCCTTCATAACAAGTATCCTTCAATATGCATCCTTCATAACAAGTATCCTTCAATATGCATCCTTCATAACAAGTATCCTTCAATATGCATAACCCCGGTAGATAAAACCTCTTAACAGTTCCACAAGGTTTAAGACTTCCAGCTGATGAGCTTTCTTTATACGTGTATACATTACTCTTTAGCCAGTAGGGTGAGGATGATTCATGTCACATAAATATCATGGTATTTGTTTGGAATACCACCTTTTAAGGTTGTGTATGAATGATCTGAGCCCTTATGGTAGCTGACAATAGTGTCTCCTGGTGATCAATATGGTTCTACTGTACATGGCTTTTAGATTGTCTGTTTGTGTCTCTGACAATCTAAAAGACCATCTAATATCTGTGTGATTCTTCCATCCAGTCTTGTTGCCAGTCCTTCTCTCTCTCTATGCGTGTGTGTCTGTGGGTGGTATCACTCCCATGGTCATTTGGATGGTGAGGTGGGGGGGGGGGGGCGAGAGAGAGCGAGAGAGGAGGGCATGAGGGAGGGTGTTCGTGGGGAATGAATGTTGTGGCCTGGCCCTCCTGGTAGAAAAGACAAACACTGTAAATATTAACAAAGTGGCTGAAGCTCACATACACAGAAAGAGAGTCACAATCACACACAGACTGGAAGAAGGGACACAGTGAATTACTCACATGAAGACACTGAAGACACTCATAAAAGACAACAATTTAAAACACAGACATGTATACACACAAATGCACTCACACACATACACACTCACACACCAAACACTCCCTGCAAATATGAGGTGTGTGACAGAGAAAGGGCATAGATACTACATCCCCTAATTCTGGAGAGACTCAAAGACACAGGACAAACACACATACACACAAACAACTGATCAACAACATGTCACAACATTCATACATGAACAGAGCGGTCAATACACACGGTTAAAACGGGTTCAGGACCTTTTTATCCCCACAGATAATAATATACAGTAGAGGATGTAAACAGGCAGACTAAACAGTCGGGTCATTCCCCAGCATGCATGCCATGCAATATCAGTCTGATAGTAAAGCAGCTACAAGTTGCAGAGGCATAAACAGCTCCCAGACTACATCTCCCACAGGCCACTGCTTCTGACACATCCTCATTCCAATACTTCCATGCAAGCATATAGGTGGTGAACGACAAGAGTTCACATGCAGACATGTCATGCACATGCAGACAGGCAGGAGGGCAGGGAGGGAAACACAGAGAGGGAAGAGGACATTTGGAAGAGGACAGAAAGAGAAAGAGGAAGAAAGAAAGACATGCACAGAGCAAAAGAGATAGGGAGAGGAGGAAGAGAGAGGGAGAGAGATGGACAGAGAGAGTGATGGAACAAGGGACACCTCCCTCTCCCGGGGGTGCTGAGCACACAGTGTGTGAGGAGGATTGGTCACAGAGCAGACGGTTAAAAAGGTGGAATTTTCAAGAGCACAAAAATAAAAAGAGTTATAAAAAAAAACTGGTCTTCAAAATAAAGATGAGGGCCAGAGGTCAACATGAGGTCGGAGGGCATGAGTTCAGAGGTCGGAGAGGAGGAGTGAGAAGAAGGAAGAGTAGGGCGGCCAGGCTGCAGATAACATGTCCAGAGAAACACAAAGAGAGAGGGGACAGATAGTCAAAAGGAACAAGTATGGGGATCCCAGTGGGACACACAGTGCACCGAATGGAACGACCCCCGGTCTGAAGAGACTCATACAGCCCCATGCACACACAGGCAGAGAGCGTAACGTTACCCTTATAGAAGCCTAGCTGGATTCAGTTCAGGCCTCCCGAGCCTCACTAGTATGACTAAACAGAACTCATTGCTTTTACAGAGTTGCAAATCATGCGTCTTAGACTCAAGCCACTAGAGTTAAGAAAGGGGATTGAAAGTCAAAATCACTAAGAGTCAAATGTGATGAAAATAAGGAAAAGACAAGAACAGGTGGACTGAAAGGTACAGTAAGAAGAATGTAGTTCTCCATCATTTCTACACTAAATGGTACTCTGCCTGACAGTGCTGCATGCATCCTACCTGGGTTAAAAATACAATGTGGAATCTAATTGCGGTCTCCAGGCTTGGATTCCCACTTGAGAATCGATTGTAATTTTCAATTCATTTGATTGTAAAGGTTAATTAGGGGACCAAGGGAGTTATCACCAAGGAAGTGAGCATCTTCCAGACTGACATTCAGTCAGAGAGTGAATCCTCATTCTGTACCATCCCCTGATGCCAAATACTGGCCTACCTACATTCTACATCCTCTGAAAAATCAGGAACAAACTTATCAGCCCTACTATCATTCATAACTCCAAAAGATAAATAATAGATCTCTTGAAAATCCTTGTTGTAATAAACATAAACAATACCATGTCTAGAGGTCAGGTTGGTATTGTCCCGTGAGAGTGTGACCACCTTGTTACACAGACAGCGTCAGAAGAAAGAGCTTTGGGAGGCAGACTGGACAGGTGTTAGATATCAGAGTCACTGCAGCTGTGATCTGACTGAGCATCTCCGTTTGTCCCTTTGTCCATCATGGTCATATCTATGCATGAGTTACATCACCTGTTATTGCTCCAGTTTGCACTGAGGGGACCTGGCACCTGCTGTGATGACACATGAGATAGTGAGGCACAGAGCAGACCCAGAAGAGAGGCCACAGCACTCCAGTGATGGTCAGTCCAGTGCAGTGTTTTTTTACACCAGCCCAGTGGTGAAACTGGAGTCAATCTGATGTATATCATGCATGTGTAAAATAGTAAACCATGAGTAAAAGTAGTCAACGTTTGAGAAATGACCCCTGGAAGCAAAGCCAACAGCAGTATGCTTGAAGGAAAGACTACAGGCTGAATTAATGTATGGAAATGCTTGTTTTTTTACAGACATTGTGCAGATTGTGGTTTAAATCATGTTGGATAAAGATGAACATCATGAACTCATAGCCAAAATCGTACTTTATAGGATGCAATAACATAAACCTGTCAAATACACAGATACGACACAGTAGTAACTTACGCACTGAATACAGATCTAACAAAATATACATTTGGCACGCATGAACAGAATCTCATGCAACACATCATACACAGCTGACTAACACAGCATTTCATACATTTTATCTATTTCTTTTTAAATCATCAACTTTCCTATTGCTAACAACTTCATCAAACACACATGAAAACAGATGCTTCTTGAGGTTCCAATTGATCTTTAAATACACTATATATATAAAAGTATGTGGACACCCTTTCATATTAGTAGATTCGGCTATTTCAGGCACACCAGTTGCTGACAGGTGTATAATATCGAGCACACAGCCCTGCAATCTCCATAGACAAACATTGGCAGTAGAATGGCATACTGAAGAGTTCAGTGACTTTCAACGTGCCACTGTCATAGGATGCCACCTTTCCAACAACTCAATTCGTAAAATTTGTGCCCTGCTAGAGCTGCCCCGGTTAACTGTAAGTGCTGTTATTGTGAAGTGGAAACATCTAGGAGCAACAACGGCTCAGCTGCGAAGTGATAGGCCACACAAACTCACAGAACGGGACTGGCGAGTGCTGATGTGCGTAGCACGTAGAAATGACCTGTCCTCGGTTGCAACACTCCCTACCGAGTTCCAAACTGCCTCTGGAAACAACGTCAGCACAAGAACTGTTCATCGAGAGCTTCATGAAATGGGTTTCCATGGCCGAGCAGCCGCACACAAGCCTAAGATCACCATGCGCAATGCCAAGCGTTGGGTAGAGTAATGTAAAGCTCACCGCCATTGTACTCTGGAGCAGTGAAAATGCGTTCTCTGCAGTGATGAATCACACTCACCATCTGGCCGTCCAACGGACGAATCTGGGTTTGACGGATATCAGGAGAACGCCACCTGCCCGAATGCATAGTACCAACTGTAAAGGTTGGTGGATGAGGAATAATGGCTGTTTTCATGGTTCGAGGTATGCCCCTTAGTTCCAGTGAAGGGAAATCTTAACACTACAGCATACAATAACATTCTAGACAGTTCTGTGCTTCCAACTTTCTGGCAACAGTTTGGGAAAGGCCCTTTCCTGTTTCAGCATGACAATGCCCCGTGCACAAAGTGAGGTTCATACTGAAATGGTTTGTCGAGATCGGTGTGGTAGAACTTGCCTGAACACCTTTGGGATGAATTGGAACGACGATTACGAGCCAGGCCTAATCACCCAACATCAGTACCCGACCTCACTAATGCTCTTGCGCTGTAATGTTCCAACATCTACTGAAAAGTCTTCCCAGAAGAGTGGAGGCTGTTATAGCACCAAAGGGGGGGACGAGCAGGTGTCCACATACTTTTGTGTATGTCAAAGAATGATCTCTATTTCGACCTATACTCTTTTTGGCGGGCTCCGTTCATTTTGCTTAAATCAATATACCAGTTGCATCGGCCATTTCAGTGGAGAGAGAATCCTAAAATGTAGCTGGCACTATTAGACAAGGTTGTGATGCTGATTGCAGGCTCTACAGGTCATTGATACATTGTACTCAACCACAAACAAGAGAATGTATCTGAGTCAGGCTTTAGAGGAGCACCACAGAGGCAGTTGTTGTCTGAGTGTCTTGAGCCCTGGTCCAGGTTGCTGCGTTTCACATCTGTCGAAATCTCAAGTTTATGGCACTAGCATATAGGACAGTCTTTGACTGAGGATTGGGGCAGGAGGGTGATGGGGGCAGCAGAGGAGGAGGAGGAGGATAGCGAGAAGAACTGGTAGGGTATGGTGGTTGGGGGTGGGAGAGTGGTGCGTGGGGATGAGGAGAAGCCTTACCATTGGTCAGGCTGGGGGAGATGTGGTCGCTCTCGTTGTGTCTGCGTCTGCTTGGCTCCCGGGCCTGCCTCCCTGCAGGCTGTGGCCCCTGGCCCTCCAACATGTTTACTATGTCCATCCGGTCAATGCTCTTCAGAGCTGTGTACAAACTCTCCACTGTACATAGGAGCCACAAGAGAGAAAGAGAGACAGAGAAAGGGGGAGGAGAAAAGAATAGAGAGAGAATAGAGAGAAGACAGAGACAAGAGGCAGGAAAATGGGAAATGGACCGTTAAATAACAGACAAGGAAGTGGAAGATATTATGAGGAGAATAAGGACATTGTTTACCAGTACCCTGACAGACCCTGGTTTGACCCAGAAAATGACAGTTAACACAATGTTAATACAAGGTACTGCATAGGGTAGACAAGTCTCACATGCAAATCCAAGAGCCAGTGCAAGACTGTACGGGGGGTGAGTGGAGATGATGAATATAGGATAAGAGGATGCACAGGAAGGATCCACTGACCTAAATGGGATCTCAGGTACTTACTATTGGCTCTCTTGCCCTCACAGGTGGCCCATAGGCTGAGCAGGGCAGAACTCTGCTCCAATAGGGAGTTAGGATTCTCCACACGGATCTTATTAATGTCATCTACACTGAACTGTAGCTCCCTCGCCAGCTCTGGAGAGACAAAGGTGGAGAGACAGAGGCAGGGAGGAGAGGAAAAGCAGCCGCAAGCCATTAAAACTGATACACAGACTCAGATGCCGACACAAGCACCAAACACAGGCACGAGACACAGACACTCATTCCACTCACTCACCAGCCCAGCTCAGTCCCAACTGTTCAGCTATCAGAGCCATCTTCAGCTCTGTCTTTTCCATGGCACTCATTGATGCTGCAGAAACCAGACCACAACTGATACTTTAACATGAGAAGTTAATGTACCATTGTGATTATTACTGCATGAAGGGGCACATGGAATGTGAACGTGTTCATGTGGGGTATGTCATTGTCTTATGTCAGGTAGCTTGACTGACTCATCTGCACTGATTGAGGGACGAGCGTCGTGTAGGAATGACGCCACCTGTCGGAAGACAATGGTGGTCTGCATGGGGTATCATAGGGATGGGATGGGATGGCATGCACCTTTACCCATGGCAGGCTCATTCAGGGCGCTGTATCTCTCTCGCAGGGCTAATGGGGTCAGAGTTCTCCTCCGATCTTCACTCCCAGCAGTCTGTCAATCAGACATAAGCAAAAGCCTCTGGAATATATAATTTGCCTCAGATCTCACAAGTTCACAAAATTAAATATGCATGTGTGTATTATAAAATAAAAGTGAAGTGCTTTTCAAAGCACCCCAAAAGCATTTTTTTAGGCCTACCTTGATACACAGAGGCATGGTAATATTGAGGTTGCACAGCACATGTTGGCTGTCTTCGTACTTGGTAGACTTCCGCAGGAAAGACAGGAATCCGGAGTGATCTTTGCTACTATCTCTCACCTTGGAGGAGAGAACGGAGCGAAACAGACAAGAGATATTTTCAGTGTGAGAGGGAGACCCAGGGAGGGACGGAGTAATGGAGAGAGGAAGGAAGACAGAGAGGGAGAGTTAAACACCTTGACAGAGACGGGGAGTCTATTGTCTCGGAAGGCCTGGAAGCTGAAACAGCGAGGCTGCTGGGTAGCCTTCCTCACTGGGACCAGGTTCCCAGAACACTCCAGGTGCAGTGGCATACCCTCCATCACCTGAGGGGGAGGACACTAACTTCAGACACGGTGGCCATGTCCGAATACCCATACCAGTGTACTACATACTTAAACTGTATACTATGCACTCATATTTCTTCCCTATTTGGAAGCTAGGTGAATTGCAACAGCGCTAGCCTGCAACAAATATCCCTCTCCCAGCAAATATCCCTCTCCCCCTAAAGAGGGTAATGCGTACTGCCCAATACGTCACTGGGGCCAAGCTTCCTACCATCCAGGACCTCTATACCAGGTGGTGTCAGAGGAAGGCCCTAAAAATGGTCAAAGACTCAAGCCACCTTCCGGAACTCCAAGTCTGGATTCAAGAGGCTTCTAAACAGCTTCTACCCCAAGCCATAAGACTCCTGAACATCTAATAAAATGGCTACCCAGACTATCTGCATTGCCCCCCTCCCCTGTTCTACACTACTGTTACTTTCTGTTATTATCTATGCATAGTCACTTTAATAACTCTATCTACATACTACCTCGACACCGATGCCCCCGCACATTGACTCTGTACCGGTACACCCTGTATATATCCTTGCTTTTGTTATTTTACTGCTGATCTTTAATCATTTGTTACTTTTATCTATGACTTTTTTTAAATGTATTTTCTTAAAACTGCATTGTTGTTTAAGGGCTTGTAAGTAAGCGTTTCACTGTAAGGTCTACACCTGTTGTATTCGGCGCATGTGACAAATACCATTTGATTTGATTTGATCCCATTTCCACGTAAAATGGCGGAGACTTGCGCTTGAGCCTTTTACTTTCGGTTTTGGTCCACCAATTTCAAACAGCAGTAAAAACGATATTTATTCATTTAAAAAAAGTATAAATCTGTTTTCAAAGATTTAGCCAATGATGCAATACTCGTTATCATTAAAAAGAGAACAAAAACGACTTATCCTACATTTGAACACCACTGTAGAAGCTTCGGGATTTGGCATCTTCCCAATTAAGTAGCCTATGTTTATTGTTTGACTACTTGAAGAGAACTAGGGCCTATCACTTGAAGCCCACCTCTTCCAATGCATTGTGGAAAAGTGTGTATCGGATTATACTAGATGAAGAAGAGAAATGAGTATAACATCCTGGCACTTAAACTATACTGTATTTTTGAAATGTTGCATACTATTAAGCATTATTTTTTTGCATACTCAAACAGCCTACTATTTAGGACGCAAGTATGGGTATTCGGACACAGCCAATGGCTCCCTCCACTCACTTCACAGTGCCTCTTCAGATGAAGCTTCTAAGCAATGACATCATGGTGATAACCATCGATATAACCCCCTACACTGACCTCGATATCGCGACTGCGGGCCACCTCGCTGAAGTTCTCGTGTTGCTCCAGGGTTTTGTCCATCTTGTCATCAGTCATGCAGTAGCAGCGCAAACGGCCCTCACGGACCTCGTTCATCTTGGCAAACACCACAAACTTGGCCATGTAGGGCACGGCTGAGAGCTCCCGGTACAGGAGGTTGGCGAAAGACATGGCCTCGGCTGTCCGGGGACAGTCAGCCAGCCAGAACCTGAGAAGAGACACCAGTGTGTAAGATATCTGGCAACCCTTAAGTTACTCATGACTAGATCCTTTGAGATATGCAGGTGATTAGCATACCTAAAACGCCCAACACAGTCAAAAACACGATTTTGCAGTTTTATATACACTCATCGGCCAGTTTATTAGGTACAGCACCTCATTCACAAAAATGGGTCGCTCCTATAGACAGTGAATCACGTGGCCATGGCTTGCTATATAAAGCTGGCAGACAGGCATTCGACAGGCATTCGATTGAATGTTAGAATGGGCGAAACATGTGACCTAAGTGATTTTGAGCATGGTATGATCGTCGACGCCAGGCACACCAGATCCAGTATCTCAGAAATGACTGCCCTCCTGGGGGTTTCACGCTCGACAGTGTAGTGTTTACTGAGAATGGTGAGACAAACAAAAATAACATCCAGTTAGCTGCAGTCCTGTGGATGAAACCAGCTTGTTGATGAGAGATCGAAGGAGAATGGCAAGAATCATGGAAGCTAACAGGCGGGCCACAAACAGAGAAATAATGGCGCAGTACAACAGTGGTGTGCAGAACGGCATCTCGGAACCCCCAACTCGTCGATCCTTATCACGGATGGGCTACTGCAGCAGACGACCACACCGGGTTCCACTCCTATCAGCTAAAAACAGGTAGAAGCGGCTCCAGTGGGCACACGATCACCAACACTGGACAATTGAGGAATAGAAGAACGTCGCCTGGAACATGACAGCGAGTTCAGTTTACTTGAGTGTCCTGGTCAGTCCCCAGACCTCAACCTAATAGAACATCTTTGGGGTGAGATGGAACGGCCTGTTCGCTACATGAATGTACCGCTGTCCAATGTGAAGCAACTGCCTGATGCCATCGCCTCAGCATGGACCAACAACCCTGTGGAAGTTTTCAGACACCTTGTAGAATGTCCCAATGAATTCATGCTGTTCTGGTGGCAAAGGGGAGTCTGACCCGGTACTAGATGGATGTACCTAATAAACTGGCATGTGAGTGTATGTTTCCACACTATGAGGTTGGAATAGTACTGTGAAATTGTGAAAATGATGACAATGCCCTTTTAGTGTAAGAGCTGTTTGAAAAGACCCCCTGAAATTTCTGCCTGTTTTGGTGGGATGGAGTTTTGAGCTGCTTGGTGACATCACCAGGTGGTAAATTAGTTAATAGACCAATTAGAAAGAGAGTTCTGAACCTCTCTGCCAATAACAGCTAGTTTTCAGTTTTCCCCTACCCACTCAGACCACTCCCAGACAGTCCTAGCTACATTCTGGCTTGAGAAATTGCTATTTGCTAAGAAGCTATCTTTGTGTCTTTTTGACCATTTTAATTGAAAACAATCACAATAAGGTGCTTCATTGTTACCGAGAACAAACGGCTGTATTTGACTGCTCTCCAGCGACAGAAAGAGCTGGATTGTGAGATTTAGGATGTGAACTTGAATGTCTGATGAACATGAATGCTAATGAGTGAGTTGCTGCTGTATACTTACCGTGCTGACACATTGGTTGTGAAGTTGGCACAGTCTTTGCTATATATGAGCTTGGTGGTGCCTGTGATGTCCTCCCACTGGGCTGGGGCTGTGCCACCTGGAGAGAAGGAAGAGACATCAGTTACACCAATATATAAGGATGAGGAGAAAAAGGTAGAGAATCAACAGTTACTGTTTATAGTCATGACATTGCATATTCCCTGGCTTGCAGACCTACATAAATCTGTATTTTCCCATCTCACAGCTGAGAGACTTTGAATCACTATGTTCAATGAATTTCCTTCTGTCTATGAGGTGACCATGCGGTCCAACTCATAGTTTACTCTAAATAGAGGGAAACTATTAAACTATTCCACTGTGCCATTAGTCCACTGTAAGGCCTCAGTCAGGTTTGCGTGTGAAAGTGTTGGCATACCGATGACACTGCAGAGCAGGCGCAGGCTGGTGGTGTCCCCCTCTCCAGAGTCCCGGGGGCTCTCTCTCCAGGAGGGGGGTAGGGGGATGCACAGGCCGATGGGCCGGTGGAACTTGCGTCGCCGTGGCTCCACAGTCACCACAGGGCTGAAGGTTGCCTGGTTACCCAGCAGCTTGGCAACCAGCTCGTCTGGGACTGGTTGGGCCTGAGGTTGGAGGGGAGAGGATGTGTGGAGGGAGAGACAACGATGTGGTGGAGGAGTGTGGAGAAGACAGAGAGGAAGGCACAGAGAGAAAGAGGGAGAGAAATTGACACAAAGTAGACAGACAGATAGCAATGTAGAGCGAAAGAGTAGGAGAAAAGAAGACAGTGAGAGATAATAGGATGTATGTGATGATGTAACAGATGACAATGTACAGGTAAATAAATCAAATGGAAGAAAGGAAGGATGAAGAGAAAGAGAGAGAAGTCTCTGGTCAACAAAATGCTATTTGAATCTACACCAAAACATGCAAACAATTTGAAAAGACACTGCGTTTATTTTTTGTTGTCAGTGTTTATTGTAAAAATGTGAAACAAATATTAACATTTAAAAATCTATATTCACAAAAAAATCATAAACCTTTAGACATTAATGCAAACAGATTTGAAAGAAAAAGACGTTGTTTAACCCAGTCAAAGTATAGAATACATCTCACAATTCAAGCATTCATGCACAGATTTCATCGTTCACTTGCTTCACGTGATGAATATTAAATGATATAGGAAATCAAATAAATGGTCTCCCTCGCTACACATTCAAGTTAACTGTCTCACTTTGTACAGCCTTTGAGAAGGTTAGCGTATCTGCTAGAGTAAAGCTATCTCCGGGTTATGAGGCTATAAGGTTCTACAGGCTGCAGGTAACATAGCGGAGGCACCAAAGCAGCAGGGGAGATGGAAGGTCCATGGATGGTGGAATCAAATCAAAACAAACTTGATTTGTCACTTGCGCCGAATACAACAAGTGTAGACCTTACCGTGAAATGCATCCTGTGCCATGTTTCTCTCTAAAAATGAGGCTATTTATGTAGGCCAATATGGAGGTTTATCCATGGCAAGGGCTAAAACCCCTCAACACACAGGTATGAAACCAAATCCAAACCACTCTCCACTCCGATCATAGCAGGCATGCTGCTAAAGAACACTCACTTTCAACAAAGTCCCTCTGCATTGTCTAACCATGACTATAGCTATAGAACGTCACCACAGTAGTGAATGATGCATTAAGCTTTAGGACACTGGCATGCTCATTTGCAAACATTGGTGACTCGAAGATGCACTTTCAAAACAGCCTCATATAAACTTGAAGGTTAAAATGCCCATAGTGAAGTGACTGTACTACGTGTATGTACATAGTACATCTCAGTGTTCGTGTGTAGCACACAGAAAAAAAGACACAAATATGCAAATGTTCAGCCTCTTGGCAAGGCAAAAATGATTTTAAAGGTGCTGATCAAATTCAAACCAAATCCACATAGCATGCATACAGCATTCTTGGTGATACAGGCAGGCACTAACGATACTGTCTTCCTCCTCCTTCTTCCTCCTCATCCTCCCATCTCACCTGCAGGCCCAGGCGGACTCGCTTGGTGACCGCTGTCTCAGGGAACGAAGCCTGGACCAACGGTACCAGTTTACTGGTCAGCTGACCCCCCTCTGGGCCAATCAGATCGCTCTCCTGCTGGACGCGCGACACCACAGCAAAGTAGAGGGGGAAGTCAGTGGAGATGATTCGTCGGATACGCTTCTTCCCAAGCTCCTCCTGGCTCTCCAGCTCTAAAGGAATAAACAAGCAGACCGTAGCGGTCAATGAGAGTGGGTATTACTCTTACAGTACTGATAAGAAAGCAATGATGAACACCAAACAGCCTGTTATCAGTGACCGTAATCAGGTCTGACTGAGTTAGTAGGACTTCTCATTTGACTACCTTCATCCATCCCATTGAGGATAGTCTCTAGCACATCGTCGCCATAGCGATTGCGGTGTTCCTTCCAGACAGAGCCGTTCTCACTCCTCAGCACCACCAGCTCCCGGTCCCCTCGACCCAGAGCAGCAAAGTGAGGGATCTCCACGATCACAGGCCTGAAAGACACACAAAGCCACAGAGACAATAAGCTCATCATGTAATTAGTGGATACCCTCACCGAATGGTGAACTCAGTTTTAGAATGAGATTTTTTTTCCTGATCTCAAAATGTCCTCCCTTCAATACTCTACAGTGTAGCTTTAGTCCTCACCCTAGGAACTGCATGCTGGCTGGGCCCAGTGATATGATACGGCTGGCTAAGCCCTCTCCCTCCACCAGGGGGGGAGGAGTGGTGAGTTTCTGGGGCTTGACCAGACGACAGGTGATCCGTGTGGGGGCGGCACAGGTCCGTGGAGGGATGATGACACGCAGGCCGTTATGTCTGCTGCCTCGCATCGAGCCGCCCCGAGCATCCACCATGAAACTCACCAGGAACCTGACAAGACAAGGGTCCACACATTATTAGACAGCTTACCAATGTTTCTATTTCCGCTCTTGGATAAGGTTGCAAAGGGAGGGTGTATTACTGTAAACATTCTACATTTACCAGTAAATTACCAGAATTTTGGTAGATTTCAAGGATTTTATGTAATCGATCATAAGACATCTAGTGGCCGTTTTGGGTACTTCATATTATCACAGGTGTCTGTAATTATCTCTGGTCCTCTGTGTGGCCTTATGTAAAATATATTAAATAATTAAACAAGATGATAAAAAATACACAGTAGCAGTCAAAAGTTTGGACACACCTACTCATTCAAGGGTTGTTCTTTATTTTTACTATGTTCTACAATGTAGAATAATAGAATAATAGTGAAGACGTAAACACTATTAAATAACACATAACACATATCATGTAGTAACCAAAAAAGGGTTAAACAAATCTAAATATAGTTTAGATCTTAGATTCTTTAAAGTAGCCACCCTTTGCCTTGATGACTGTTTTGCACACTCTTGACATTCTCTCAGCCAGCTTCAATGATTTTCCAACAGTCTTGAAGGAGTTCCCACACATGCTGAGCACTTGTTGGCTGCTTTTTCTTCACTCTACGGTCCGACTCATCCCAAACCATCTCAATTGGGTTGAGGTCGGGTGATTGTGGAGGCCAGGTCATCTGATGCAGCACTCCATCACTCTCCTTCTTGGTCAAATAGCTCTTACACAGCCTGGAGGTGCGTTGGGTCATTGTCCAGTTGACAAATAAATGGTTTTGTTGGAACCAAAAATCTAAATTTTGGACTCATCAGACCAAAGGACAGATTTCCACTGGTATAATGTTCATTGCTCGTGTTTCTTGGCCAAAGCAAGTCTCTTCTTCTTATTGGCTTCCTTTTAGTAGTGGTTTCTTTGCAGCAATTCGACCATAAAGGCCTGTTTCATGCAGTCTCCTCTGAACAGTTGATGTTGAGATGTGTCTGTTACTTGAACTCTGTGAAGCATTTATTTGTGCTGCAATTTCTGAGGTTGGTAACTCTAATGAACTTATCCTCTGCAGCAGAGGTAACTCTGAGTCTTCCTTTCCTGTGGCGGTCCTCATGAGAGCCAGTTTCATCATAGCGCTTGATGGTTTTTGTGACTGCACTTGAAGGAACTTTCAAAGTTCTTGACATTTTCCGGATTGATTGACCTTCATGTCTTAAAGTAATGATGGACTGTCGTTTCTCTTTACTAATTTGAGCTGTTCTTGCCATAATATGGACTTGGTATTTTACCAAATAGGGCTATATTCTGTATACCACCCCTACCTTGTCACAACACGACTGATTGGCTCAAACGCATTAAGACGGTAAGAAATTCCACAAATTAACTTTTAACAAGACACACCTGTTAATTTAATCGCATTCCAGGTGACTACCTCATGAAGCTGGTTGAGAAAATGCCAAGAGTGTGCAAAGCTGTCATCTAGGCAAAGGGTGGCTACTTTGAAGAATCTCAAATATAAACTATATTTTGATAGGCTTAACATTTTTTGGGTTATTTCATGATTCCATATGGGTGATTTCATAGTTTTGATGTCTTCACTATTATTCTACAATGTAGAAAATAGTCCAAATAAAGAAAAACACTTGAATGAGTAGGTGTGTCCAAACTTGACTTGTATTGTGTATACTATTTATACAATGACAAACCTGTAAAACATTATCCTAAATATATACCAACAACTTAGTGAACCCCAATGTTTAATATGGGGGTTAAAGTATGAAATATGGATTTCTATATATTTTTTACCTTTTATTTCTTTTACTATGTCAATATGTATTTTTTGCATTGTTTTGGCGTCAAACTGGTGGCAGTTGTGAAAAAAGTCAATAGCTGAATGAGTTGCAGAGGTTATAGAAAACAATTCCAGTGTTGATTAGATACAATATATATATATATATTTTTGTTGTATTTTATCTCCCCAAATTCGTGATATCCAATTGCAATCCAATTTTGATCTTGTCCCAATGGGCTTGGGAGAGGTGAAGGTCGAGTCATGTGTCCTACGAAACATGACCCGCTAAACCGCTCTTCTTAACACCCGCCTGCTTAACCCGGAACCCAGCTGCACCATTGTGCTGGAGCAAACACCATTCAACTGACGACCGAAGTCTAGACCACAATGAGACAAGTAAAGCCCCACCGGCCAAACCCTCCCCTAACCCCGACGACGTTGGGCCAATTGTGCGCCGCACAATGAGACTCCCAGTCACGGCGGGTCGTGACAGCCTGGGATCGGATCCGGATGTGTAGTGACGCCTCAAGCACTGTGATGCAACTCGGGAGGCCTGATTAGATACTTTTATAATTAAATAGGCTATTTCCTCTTGAACCATTTGGTCTATCTACCAGAAAATCAGGGACAATATGGACACCGATATAAAAAATGAAGATCAAACTATGCCCTGTAGATGGTCATACTAGCAACACGCTATCTGTTCTTAAGCAATTTCTTGCTAAGGTTATTGTTAGGGTTAAGTTTGGAGTAAGGGTCAGGGTAAGAGCAAAGGTCAGGGTAGGGTAAGGGTTAAGTTTAGGGATAGGTTTAGGGATAGGGTTAGTTGAAATTGCTAATAGTCTGTAGAGCATCTACAGATGGACAATCCAAATGAAGTGTTACCAAAGGTAAGTTATTCAAGTACACAAAAGTATGTGGACACCCCTTCAAATGAGTAGATTTGGATATTTAAGCCACACCAATTCCTGACAGGTGTATGAAATCGAGCACAAAGTCATGCAATCTCCATAGACAAACATTGACAATACAATGGCCTTACTGAAGAGCTCAGTGACTTTCAACGTGGCACTGTCATAGAATGCCACCTTTCCCACAACTCAGTTCTTCAAATGTCTGCCCTGCTAAAACTGCCCCGGGCAACTGTAAGTGCTGTTGTTGTGAAGTGGAAACGTCTAGGAGCAACAACGGCTCAGCCGCAAAGTGGTAGGCCACACAAACTCACAGAAATGGACCGCCAAGTGCATAGCGTGAAAAAATTGTCTGTCCTCGGTTGCAACACTTACTACCAAGTTCCAATCTTAATGCTATAGCATACAATGAAATTCTAGATGATTCTGTGCTTTCAACTTTGTGGCAACAGTTTGGGGAAGGCCCTTTCCTGTTTCAGCATGACAATGCCCCTGTGCCTAAAGTGAGGTCCATACAGAAATGGTTTGTCGAGATCGGTGTGGTAGAATTTGGTTGGCCTGCACAGAGCTCTGACCTCAACCCCTTTGAACACCTTTGGGATGAATTGGAAAGTCGACTGCGAGCCAGGCCTAATCGCCCAACATCACTGCCCACAGCAATGTTCCAAAATCTTGTGTCAAGCCTTCCCAGAAGACTGGAGGCTATTATAGCTATTATAGTCCACGTAGCTTTGGTCATGTAGTGTATAATGTAGTGTATAAATTCCCAAAGTTACGATAGTTTGCCATAGATTTTCTGTTAATTACCAAAATTAACTCTTGGATATTGTTTATGGACAACATAAGGCATTTGTCAGTGTAGGGCTACAGGCAGGGGAGGACGGACACACACATTGCTGTGTGTACTGACCCTGTGTGTATGGGGCTGGCCACAGGACTGACGTTGTCAGAGGTCTCTGTAGCTGGACTGCTGGGGATCAGGGAGTCATCATCATAATCTTTTTGTAATGGCATTGGAGTGTGTACCTAAAAGACAGGAGAATGGCTCATTGTAACATTTTAAATTTTTACTTTTCTACTCACTCTCCACAGGTTGAGATACACACGTTCGGTAATGATATAGCAACTATAATGACACCTGCTCGTTAGGACAGAACATAACCCGTCTGTTGTGTACCTGCTCCATGTCATGCTCCTTCAGGATGACCGTCTCTGGGGATACACAAGGGATCCTGGGAATGGCAGGCGAGTAGTTACTATTGGAGAGAAGAGCAGAACACAGTCAATAAAGGGAATATTCTTATTCCACTCCACACATCCCAATACTGCTCTAATCCAACCATTCCCTGTTCTTAACCATTGCACCCCCCCCCCCCCCCATCAGCCCCCTCTAACCCCCTCCATCTACCCCAACCCCTACCCCAGCCAACCCTACACAGTGACCAGCCCTCTCTCGTACTCCATAGATTTCTTGGGTGACAGGAAATCGTCATCATGGTCCTTTAAGTCATCCATCTTCATGTACCTGGCTCCTTCCGTCCCCAAAAGCTCTTCCCCTTCAGACAACAACAGCAGGGCCAGAGAGAGAGAGAACAGACCGTGGTCAGAGGAGGGACAGAGAGAGAGAGAGGGAGAGAGAGAGAGAGAGAGAGAGAGAGAGAGAGAGAGAGAGAGAGAGAGAGAGAACAGACCGTGGTCAGAGGAGTGACAGAGAGAGAGAGAGAGAGGGAGAGAGAGAGAGAAAACAGACCGTGGTCAGAGGAGTGACAGAGAGAGAGAGAGAGGGAGAGAGAGAGAGAGAACAGACCGTGGTCAGAGGAGTGACAGAGAGAGAGAGAGGGAGAGAGAGAGAGAGAACAGACCGTGGTCAGAGGAGTGACAGAGAGAGAGGGAGAGAGAGAGAGAGAGAGAGAGAGAGAGAGAGAGAGAGAGAGAGAGAGAGAGAGAGAGAGAGAGAGAGAGAGAGGGAGAGAGAGAGAGAGAGAGAGAGAACAGACCGTGGTCAGAGGAGTGACAGAGAGAGAGAGAGGGAGAGAGAGAGAGAGAGAGAGAGAGAGAGAGAGAGAGAGAGAACAGACCATGGTCAGAGGAGGGACAGAGAGAGAGAGAGGGAGAGAGAGAGAGAGAGAGAGAGAGAGAGAGAGAGAGAGAGAGAGAGAGAGAGAGAGAGAGAGAGAACAGACCGTGGTCAGAGGAGGGACAGAGAGAGAGAGGGAGAGAGAGAGAGAGAGAGAGAGAACAGACCGTGGTCAGAGGAGGGACAGAGAGAGAGAGAGAGAGAGAGAGAGAGAGAGAGAGAGAGAGAGAGAGAGAGAGAGAGAGAGAGAACAGTGTTCAGAGGAGTGAGAGAGAGAGAGAGAGAGAGAGAGAGAGAGAGAGAGAGAGAGAGAGAGAGAGAGAGAGAGAGAGAGAGAGAACAGACCGTGGTCAGAGGAGGGACAGAGAGAGAGAGAGGGAGAGAGAGAGAGAGAGAGAGAGAGAGAGAGAGAGAGAGAGAGAGAGAACAGACCGTGGTCAGAAGAGGGACAGAGAGAGGGAGAGGGAGAGAGAGAGAGAGAGAGAGAGAGAGAGAGAGAACAGTGTTCAGAGGAGTGAGAGAGAGAGAGAGAGAGAGAGAGGGAGAGAGAGAGAGAGAGAGAGAGAGAGAGAGAGAGAGAGAGAGAGAGAGAGAGAGAGAGAGAGAGAGAGAGAGAGAGAGAGAGAGAGAGAGAGAGAGAGAGAGAGAGAGAGAGAGAACAGACAGTGGTCAGAGGAGTGACAGAGAGATCAAAAAGAAATCTGCAGCATGTGAGTCAGAGTCAGAAAGCATAGAATGAATGAGTATAGTAAATATAACCTAGGATTTATATCAGGGATGGGCAACTGGTGTCCCGCGGCCGGGGCCCGGGCCCCCCCCCCCCTTTTGTAGGCCTGTAGATCAATTTTCAAAAATGAAAAGAAAAAAAACTTACCGTTGAGAGTTAGGATTGTGGAATACACAAGGTGCAATTTTGAAATGTGGTTGTGCATCAGCAGTCACTTACAGTCACTCAATCAGCCCGTATCAAATATTTTTTTTAGATTGGTAAATTAGTCTTGCCAGCTATCTCAACTTGTAGTAATCATGGTCGAATTACCGACTGGGGGGGCCCCATTGATTTTGTTAGTCACTCTCACTCAGATCATATTAAAAACTTCAAACATTTCTCTCCACCCTATAGAAAATGTGTAGAATTGCATGTAATTTGTAGTAAAATTGCTAAATATTCTCTCCGCCCCATGGTAAAATGTGTAAAATTGCAGCAAACTTGCTTTAAAACTACAACAAAAGGCTATGACTGCCCCTCATGATGTTTTGTGGCCCCCACCCCGATCAAAGTTGCCCATCCCTGGTTTATATAGTAGTTAGGTTGGTGAGTTGAAGGGTTAACGACTACACTCCACACACTGTGCACGTGTTAATACTTGTCAATGGGAAGAGATTTAGTGAAGCCACGATCACAGAGACCCAAAGGCAGATGGAGCAAAAGGACATGGAGAAAGATAGAAAACAGATGGGGGTTCTTGCACTATGTTCAATATTCATCTCAAATGTGATCTGTTGAAATACTCTTCATCCATGGGGCGGCAGGGTAGTGGTTAGAGCATTGGACTAGTAACCGAAAGGTTGCAAGTTCAAATCCCCGAGCTGACAAGGTACAAAATCTGTCGTTCTGCCCTTGAACAGGCAGTTAACCCACTGTTCCTAGGCCGTCATTGTAAATAAGAATTTGTTCTTAACTGACTTGCCTGGTTAAATAAAGGTTAAAAAAATAAAAATAAAAAATAAAAATCCATAAACTATTCCCGGTAGTTGAATATTTGGAGCACAGCATACAGTATTGGGTATTTACAGTAAAATATCCCAGCCTTTCCTAACATCTGGACAGTTCCAATGGCCCAACACAAACTGAGTCTAAAACAGGACAATGTCACAACAGCCATGTCCATTGGGACAGCCATGTCCACATCAACATAGACCCAATCTGGCTGGATTAAATTGATTTAAACAGGGTTGAGAGGTTTATTTCCTCTCCCTCTGGGAGTGCTCTCTGAGGGACTTTCTTGTATAAACAAAACCCACAGAGTACATAAAAATACATATACTATGCACAGTATGTACTTCACCACACACAATAGACTGGCATGGCGGACACACAAAAGCACTCATCACTCAAAACCATCTATTTTCACTTTATTATGTTCTCTCATCTGTGTCTCTCTACCCATCTAAGTTTCTTCCAGGAAGTGGCAGGTTATAGTTACTTACCCCCTCAAATCCTGAGCTAACTGGAGAGAAGTCACCCGCGCCAAACACAATTGTTCCATTAATGCATGTGCTTGTGTCTGTATCAGCACGAGAGGTGTTAGGGTTGTTTTCAGTGAGTGTTTGAGTGGGTGCCTGGATGTGGTCCAGAGCCAAATCAATGGTGAGGTCGAAATAACCAGTGAGTCTATATGTTTCCACAGGTTTAAAATGAGTCAACTCACCTGCACTCCTGTGTTGCCACAGAGTGGGTATGTGTCAGATGTTGTGAACATCGGAAGTGTAAAGTATGTGTATGTGTGTGTGAGAGGAACATGCCTTTATGTTCCATAATTTGAGTAAGTGATCTGTGTCTTTAAGACAGCAAATAAGCTACATTCTAATTTTAGACCAACGGTGACAATCTTTCAGTTAAATTATGAGGGAGCTAAAAATATAAGGGTGTGACTTCCTCTGACATCATAGTCAAGGTGTTGTAACAGTTACACTTTGACCTTTACTGGTTGACAAAACAACCGTGGGGCTTTGAAGACTTTTGTGCAAAACTTGTTCTCATAGCCTCACACTATATGGACACCACTGCAAACACACGTCTTTAAACACTACAGAAACAGACTATACAAATGACAGCGGATGTAGTGGGTCACAATGGAGGAACATTGATAAACACATCACAACAACAAGACAGCAACAGCCAGATAACACCATCAACATATTGGAATGTTGATACAGTACAGTAACATCTTGGAATGTTGAAACAGTACCATCTTGGATGTTAATACAGTAACATCTTGGGATGTTGATACAGTAACATCTTGGGATGTTGATACAGTACAGTAACATCTTGCAGTGTTGATACAGTAACATATTGGGATGTTGATACTGTAACATCTTGGATGTTGAAACAGTACCATCTTGGAATGTTGATACAGTACAGTACCATCTTGGATGTTGATACAGTAACATCTTGGATGTTAATACAGTAACATATTGGGATGTTGATACAGTAACATATTGGGATGTTGATACAGTACCATCTTGGATGTTGATACAGTAACATATTGGATGTTGAGACAGTAACATATTGGGATGTTGATACTGTAACATCTTGGATGTTGATACAGTACCATCTTGGAATGTTGCTACAGTAAAATCTTGGATGTTAATACAGTACAGTAACATCTTGCAGTGTTGATACAGTAACATCTTGGAATGTTGATACAGTACCATTGTGGAATGTTGATACAGTACAGTAACATCTTGGAATGTTGATACAGTAACATCATGGAATGTTGATACAGTAACATCTTGGGATGTTGATACAGTAAAATATTGGGATGTTGATACAGTACCATATTGGACGTTGATACAGTACCATCTTGGAATGTTGATACAGTAATGTAACATCTTGGAATGTTGATACAGTAACATATTGGAATGCTGATACAGTACTGTAACATCTTGGAATGTTGATACAGTACCATCTTGGAATGTTAATACAGTAACATCTTGGGATGTTGATACAGTACAGTAACATCTTGGAATGTTGATACAATACAGTAACATCTTGGATGTTGATACAGTACAGTAACATCTTGGAATGTTGATACAGTAACATCTTGGAATGTTGATACAGTAACCTCTTGGATGTTGATACAGTACCATCTTGGAATGTTGATACAGTACGGTAACATCTTGGAATGTTGATACAGTACAGTAACATCTTGAATGTTGTTTCAGTAACATCTTGGATGTTGATACAGTAACATCTTGGGATGTTGATACAGTACCATCTTGGAATGTTGATACAGTAACATATTGTCATATGATTGAGTGTAGTCTGGCCCAGGAGTGGGAAGGTGAACGGAAAGGCTCTGGAGCAACGAACCGCCCTTGCTGTCTCTGCCTGGCCGGTTCCCCTCTTTCCACTGGGATTCTCTGCCTCTAACCCTATTACAGGGGCTGAGTCACTGGCTTGCTGGGGCTCTCTCATGCCGTCCCTGGAGGGGGTGCGTCACCTGAGTGGGTTGATTCACTGTTGTGGTCATCCTGTCTGGGTTGGCGCCCCTCCCTTGGGTTGTGCCGTGGCGGAGATCTTTGTGGGCTATACTCAGCCTTGTCTCAGGATGGTAAGTTGGTGGTTGAAGATATCCCTCTAGTGGTGTGGGGGCTGTGCTTTGGCAAAGTGGGTGGGGTTATATCCTTCCTGTTTGGCCCTGTCCGGGGGTGTCCTCGGATGGGGCCACAGTGTCTCCTGACCCCTCCTGTCTCAGCCTCCAGTATTTATGCTGCAGTAGTTTATGTGTCGGGGGGCTGGGGTCAGTTTGTTATATCTGGAGTACTTCTCCTGTCCTATTCGGTGTCCTGTGTGAATCTAAGTGTGCGTTCTCTAATTCTCTCCTTCTCTCTTTCTTTCTCTCTCTCGGAGGACCTGAGCCCTAGGACCATGCCCCAGGACTACCTGACATGATGACTCCTTGCTGTCCCCAGTCCACCTGGCCATGCTGCTGCTCCAGTTTCAACTTCCACCTGACTGTGCTGCTGCTCCAGTTTCAACTGTTCTGCCTTATTATTATTTGACCATGCTGGTCATTTATGAACATTTGAACATCTTGGCCATGTTCTGTTATAATCTCCACCCGGCACAGCCAGAAGAGGACTGGCCACCCCACATAGCCTGGTTCCTCTCTAGGTTTCTTCCTAGGTATTGGCCTTTCTAGGGAGTTTTTCCTAGCCACCGTGCTTCTACACCTGCATTGCTTGCTGTTTGGGGTTTTAGGCTGGGTTTCTGTACAGCACTTTGAGATATCAGCTGATGTACGAAGGGCTATATAAATACATTTGATTTGATTTGATTTGATATTGTATTGGATGTTGATACAGTACAGTAACATCTTGGAATGTTGATACATTACCATCTTGGAATGTTGATACAGTAACATCTTGGATGTTGATACAGTACCATCTTGGAATGTTGATACAGTACTGTAACATCTTGGAATGTTGATACAGTACCATCTTGGAATGTTAATACAGTAACATCTTGGAATGTTGATACAGTAACGTCTTGGATGTTGATATAGTACCATCTTGGAATGTTGATACAGTAACATCTTGGAATGTTGATACAGTAACATCTTGGATGTTGATACAGTAACATATTGGGATGTTGATACAGTAACATCTTGGATGTTGCTACAGTAACATCTTGGATATTGAATCAGTAACATCTTGGGATGTTGATACAGTACAATATTGGGATGTTGATACAGTACCATATTGGATGTTGATACAGTACCATCTTGGAATGTTGATACAGTACAGTAACATCTTGGAATGTTGATACAGTAACATATTGGAATGTTGATACAGTACTGTAACATCTTGGAATGTTGATACAGTACCATATTGGGATGTTGATACAGTACAGTAACATCTTAGAATGTTGATACAGTACAGTAACATCTTGGAATGTTGATACATTACCATCTTGGAATGTTGATACAGTAACATCTTGGATGTTGATACAGTACAGTAACCTCTTGGATGGTGATACAGTACCATCTTGGAATGTTGATACAGTAACCTCTTGGATGTTGATACAGTACCATCTTGGAATGTTGATACAGTACAGTAACATCTTGGAATGTTGATACAGTACAGTAACATCTTGGATGTTGTTTCAGTAACATCTTGGATGTTGATACAGTAACATCTTGGGATGTTGATACAGTACCATCTTGGAATGTTGATACAGTAACATATTGTATTGGATGTTGATACAGTACAGTAACATCTTGGAATGTTGATACATTACCATCTTGGAATGTTGATACAGTAACATCTTGGATGTTGATACAGTACGGTAACCTCTTGGAATGTTGATACAGTAACATATTGGATGTTGATACAGTAACATCTTGGGATGTTGATACAGTAACATATTGGATGTTGATACAGTACCATCTTGGAATGTTGATACAGTACAGTAACATCTTGGATGTTGTTTCAGTAACATCTTGGATGTTGATACAGTAACATCTTGGGATGTTGATACAGTACCATCTTGGAATGTTGATACAGTAACATATTGTATTGAATGTTGATACAGTACTGTAACATCTTGGAATGTTGATACAGTACCATCTTGGAATGTTAATACAGTTAAATCTTGGAATGTTGATACAGTAACATATTGGATGTTGATACAGTAACATCTTGGGATGTTGATACATTACCATCTTGGAATGTTGATACAGTACTGTAACATCTTGGAATGTTGATACAGTACCATCTTGGAATGTTAATACAGTTAAATCTTGGAATGTTGATACAGTACAGTAACATCTTGGAATGTTGATACAGTACAGTAACATCTTGGATGTTGTTACAGTACAGTAACAACTTGGAATGTTGATACAGTAACATCTTGGAATGCTGATACAGTAACATCTTGGATGTTGATACAGTAACATATTGGGATGTTGATACAGTAACATCTTGGATGTTGCTACAGTAACATCTTCGGTATTGAATCAGTAACATCTTGGGATGTTGATACAGTACCATATTGGATGTTGATACAGTACCATCTTGGAATGTTGATACAGTACAGTAACATCTTGGATGTTGATACAGTACCATCATGGAATGTTGATACTGTACTGTAACATCTTGGAATGTTGATACAGTAACATATTGGATGTTGATACAGTAACATATTGGATGTTGATACAGTAACATCTTGGGATGTTGATACAGTAACATATTGGATGTTGATACAGTACCATCTTGGAATGTTGATACAGTACAGTAACATCTTGGAATGTTGATACAGTACAGTAGCATCTTGGATGTTGTTTCAGTAACATCTTGGATGTTGATACAGTAACATCTTGGATGTTGATACAGTACAGTAACATCTTGGAATGTTGATACAGTAACATCTTGGAATGTTGATACAGTACAGTAACATCTAGGATGTTGTTTCAGTAACATCTTGGATGTTGATACAGTAACATCTTGGAATGTTGATACAGTAACCTCTTGGATGTTGATACAGTACCATCTTGGAATGTTGATACAGTAACCTCTTGGATGTTGATACAGTACCATCTTGGAATGTTGATACAGTACAGTAACATCTTGGATGTTGTTTCAGTAACATCTTGGATGTTGATACAGTAACGTATTGTATTGGATGTTGATACAGTTCAGTAACATCTTGGAATGTTGATACATTACCATCTTGGAATGTTGATACAGTAACATCTTGGATGTTGATACAGTACCATCTTGGAATGTTGATACAGTACTGTAACATATTGGAATGTTGATACAGTACCATCTTGGAATGTTAATACAGTGACATCTTGGGATGTTGATACAGTACAGTAACATCTTGGAATGTTGATACAGTACAGCACCATCTTGGAATGTTGATACAGTACAGTAACATCTTGGATGTTGATACAGTAACATCTTGGAATGTTGATACAGTAAACTCTTGGATGTTGATACAGTACCATCTTGGAATGTTGATACAGTAACATCTTGGAATGTTGATACAGTACAGTAACATCGTGGAATGTTGATACAGTACAGTAACATCTTGGATGTTGTTTCAGTAACATCTTGGATGTTGATACAGTAACATCTTGGGATGTTGATACAGTACTGTAACATCTTGGAATGTTGATACAGTACCATCTTGGAATGTTAATACAGTAACATCTTGGGATGTTGATACAGTACAGTAACATCTTGGAATGTTGATACAGTACAGTACCATCTTGGAATGTTAATACAGTAACATCTTGGGATGTTGATACAGTACAGTAACATCTTGGATGTTTATACAGTAACATATTGGATGTTGATACAGTAACATATTGGATGTTGATACAGTAACATCTTGGGATGTTGATACAGTAACATATTGGATGTTGATACAGTAACATCTTGGGATGTTGATACAGTAACATCTTGGATGTTGATACAGTAACATCTTGGGATGTTGATACAGTAACATATTGGATGTTGATACAGTACCATCTTGGAATGTTGATACAGTACAGTGACATCTTGGAATGTTGATACAGTAACATCTTGGAATGTTGATACAGTACTGTAACATCTTGGAATGTTGATACAGTACCATATTGGGATGTTGATACAGTACAGTAACATCTTAGAATGTTGATACAGTACAGTAACATCTTGGAATGTTGATACAGTACAGTAACATCTTGGAATGTTGATACAGTAACATCTTGGATGTTGATACAGTACAGTAACCTCTTGGATGGTGATACAGTACCATCTTGGAATGTTGATACAGTAACCTCTTGGATGTTGATACAGTACCATCTTGGAATGTTGATACAGTACAGTAACATCTTGGAATGTTGATACAGTACAGTAACATCTTGGATGTTGTTTCAGTAACATCTTGGATGTTGATACAGTAACATCTTGGGATGTTGATACAGTACCATCTTGGAATGTTGATAAAGTAACATATTGTATTGGATGTTGATACAGTACAGTAACATCTTGGAATGTTGATACATTACCATCTTGGAATGTTGATACAATAACATCTTGGATGTTGATACAGTACCATCTTGGAATGTTGATACAGTACTGTAACATCTTGTAATGTTGATACAGTAACATATTGGATGTTGATACAGTAACATCTTGGGATGTTGATACAGTAACATATTGGATGTTGATACAGTACCATCTTGGAATGTTGATACAGTACAGTAACATCTTGGATGTTGTTTCAGTAACATCTTGGATGTTGATACAGTAACATCTTGGGATGTTGATACAGTACCATCTTGGAATGTTGATACAGTAACATATTGTATTGAATGTTGATACAGTACAGTAACATCTTGGAATGTTGATACATTACCATCTTGGAATGTTGATACAGTAAACTCTTGGATGTTGATACAGTACCATCTTGGAATGTTGATACAGTAACATCTTGGAATGTTGATACAGTACAGTAACATCTTGGAATGTTGATACAGTACAGTAACATCTTGGATGTTGTTTCAGTAACATCTTGGATGTTGATACAGTAACATCTTGGGATGTTGATACAGTACTGTAACATCTTGGAATGTTGATACAGTACCATCTTGGAATGTTAATACAGTGGGATGTTGATACAGTACAGTAACATCTTGGAATGTTGATACAGTACAGTACCATCTTGGAATGTTAATACAGTAACATCTTGGGATGTTGATACAGTACAGTAACATCTTGGATGTTTATACAGTAACATATTGGATGTTGATACAGTAACATATTGGATGTTGATACAGTAACATCTTGGGATGTTGATACAGTAACATATTGGATGTTGATACAGTAACATCTTGGGATGTTGATACAGTAACATCTTGGATGTTGATACAGTAACATCTTGGGATGTTGATACAGTAACATATTGGATGTTGATACAGTACCATCTTGGAATGTTGATACAGTACAGTAACATCTTGGAATGTTGATACAGTAACATCTTGGAATGTTGATACAGTACTGTAACATCTTGGAATGTTGATACAGTACCATATTGGGATGTTGATACAGTACAGTAACATCTTAGAATGTTGATACAGTACAGTAACATCTTGGAATGTTGATACAGTACAGTAACATCTTGGAATGTTGATACAGTAACATCTTGGATGTTGATACAGTACAGTAACCTCTTGGATGGTGATACAGTACCATCTTGGAATGTTGATACAGTAACCTCTTGGATGTTGATACAGTACCATCTTGGAATGTTGATACAGTACAGTAACATCTTGGAATGTTGATACAGTACAGTAACATCTTGGATGTTGTTTCAGTAACATCTTGGATGTTGATACAGTAACATCTTGGGATGTTGATACAGTACCATCTTGGAATGTTGATAAAGTAACATATTGTATTGGATGTTGATACAGTACAGTAACATCTTGGAATGTTGATACATTACCATCTTGGAATGTTGATACAGTAACATCTTGGATGTTGATACAGTACCATCTTGGAATGTTGATACAGTACTGTAACATCTTGGAATGTTGATACAGTAACATATTGGATGTTGATACAGTAACATCTTGGGATGTTGATACAGTAACATATTGGATGTTGATACAGTACCATCTTGGAATGTTGATACAGTACAGTAACATCTTGGATGTTGTTTCAGTAACATCTTGGATGTTGATACAGTAACATCTTGGGATGTTGATACAGTACCATCTTGGAATGTTGATACAGTAACATATTGTATTGAATGTTGATACAGTACAGTAACATCTTGGAATGTTGATACATTACCATCTTGGAATGTTGATACAGTAACATATTGGATGTTGATACAGTAACATATTGGATGTTGATACAGTAACATATTGGATGTTGATACAGTAACATCTTGGGATGTTGATACAGTAACATATTGGATGTTGATACAGTACCATCTTGGAATGTTGATACAGTACAGTAACATCTTGGAATGTTGATACAGTACAGTAGCATCTTGGATGTTGTTTCAGTAACATCTTGGATGTTGATACAGTAACATCTTGGATGTTGATACAGTACAGTAACATCTTGGAATGTTGTTACAGTAACATCTTGGAATGTTGATACAGTACAGTAACATCTTGGATGTTGTTTCAGTAACATCTTGGAATGTTGATACAGTAACCTCTTGGATGTTGATACAGTACCATCTTGGAATGTTGATACAGTAACCTCTTGGATGTTGATACAGTACCATCTTGGAATGTTGATACAGTACAGTAACATCTTGGATGTTGTTTCAGTAACATCTTGGATGTTGATACAGTAACGTATTGTATTGGATGTTGATACAGTTCAGTAACATCTTGGAATGTTGATACAGTAACATCTTGGGATGTTGATACAGTACAGTAACATCTTGGAATGTTGATACAGTACAGTACCATCTTGGAATGTTAATACAGTAACATCTTGGGATGTTGATACAGTACAGTAACATCTTGGATGTTGATACAGTAACATATTGGATGTTGATACAGTAACATATTGGATGTTGATACAGTAACATATTGTATTGGATGTTGATACAGTACAGTAACATCTTGGAATGTTGATACATTACCATCTTGGAATGTTGATACAGTAACATCTTGGATGTTGATACAGTACCATCTTGGAATGTTGATACAGTACTGTAACATCTTGGAATGTTGATACAGTAACATATTGGATGTTGATACAGTAACATCTTGGGATGTTGATACAGTAACATATTGGATGTTGATACAGTACCATCTTGGAATGTTGATACAGTACAGTAACATCTTGGATGTTGTTTCAGTAACATCTTGGATGTTGATACAGTAACATCTTGGGATGTTGATACAGTACCATCTTGGAATGTTGATACAGTAACATATTGTATTGAATGTTGATACAGTACAGTAACATCTTGGAATGTTGATACATTACCATCTTGGAATGTTGATACAGTAACATATTGGATGTTGATACAGTAACATATTGGATGTTGATACAGTAACATATTGGATGTTGATACAGTAACATCTTGGGATGTTGATACAGTAACATATTGGATGTTGATACAGTACCATCTTGGAATGTTGATACAGTACAGTAACATCTTGGAATGTTGATACAGTACAGTAGCATCTTGGATGTTGTTTCAGTAACATCTTGGATGTTGATACAGTAACATCTTGGATGTTGATACAGTACAGTAACATCTTGGAATGTTGATACAGTAACATCTTGGAATGTTGATACAGTACAGTAACATCTTGGATGTTGTTTCAGTAACATCTTGGATGTTGATACAGTAACATCTTGGAATGTTGATACAGTAACCTCTTGGATGTTGATACAGTACCATCTTGGAATGTTGATACAGTAACCTCTTGGATGTTGATACAGTACCATCTTGGAATGTTGATACAGTACAGTAACATCTTGGATGTTGTTTCAGTAACATCTTGGATGTTGATACAGTAACGTATTGTATTGGATGTTGATACAGTTCAGTAACATCTTGGAATGTTGATACAGTAACATCTTGGGATGTTGATACAGTACAGTAACATCTTGGAATGTTGATACAGTACAGTACCATCTTGGAATGTTAATACAGTAACATCTTGGGATGTTGATACAGTACAGTAACATCTTGGATGTTGATACAGTAACATATTGGATGTTGATACAGTAACATATTGGATGTTGATACAGTAACATATTGGATGTTGATACAGTAACATCTTGGGATGTTGATACAGTAACATATTGGATGTTGATACAGTAACATCTTGGGATGTTGATACAGTAACATCTTGGATGTTGATACAGTAACATCTTGGGATGTTGATACAGTAACATATTGGATGTTGATACAGTACAGCAGCTGTCGCACATTTTTTTAACCAGATAATTCAATTTTCACCTTGATAAAAAAACCGCAGTTAATGGTTTGATACACTTAATGGGTTAGTGGACAACCTCCACTACAGGGCTTTTCTCTTACTGTACAGTAGGCTGTGCTGTTTCACCCAGTAGGCTGGTGAGGACAGCCACCCCCAGCCTCCAGCCCCCAGCCCCCAGCCCCCAGCCCCAGTGACATGGAGAGAGATAGAATACATCTGATCTTGGGTTAGTGACTGAGAGTCAGGTCTATGTTACTGGAGGGATAAAGAAAGGTTACAGACATGGAGCCATAAAATGGATGCACCACAGTGAGCATCAGGAGAGAGAGAAAGTCGCAAAAGGACCAGGTAGAGAAGAAGAGAGGCGGAACGAAAGAGAGGTGGAGAGAAAGACATCACAAGCTTGAAATGGAGCCACACACTCTAAGATGACCTATGAGCACGGCACAGAGAAGAGAGAAGGAGACAGTCATACCTATGGTTAGCTGTGCAATTCCTAAAAAACAATCAAAAGAGGCATATTTTAGGAGGCTGTGCACAGTTACAAATCATTTATAATAAGTCTATTCAAAGTGTAGAGATGGTTTTTTATAGAATGGACTGGCAACTAATTTAGCCATAAAATGTAACGAGGTATTTGTATAGCTATAATCTCACTATTAATAAGAAATCTGGCCAAAAGGAGGAGAAAGTGTGTTCAGGACTGAATCTGTCTTCTTGTGTTCTGTCTGTAACGTATTGTAAGTGCTGTGTACCTTCATCCTCTGATACGTCCAATATCTCATCCACTGTTTCTGGGAAACTCATACGATGTTTCTCTGTGGTGGTCTGAGGGAGAGAATGGGAGAAGAGAGAGAAGAGAGACAGGTTCAAGACTGAATAAAGTGCAGCATAGAAGGAGTACAAACTCCTCAAAATGTATATAATGTCTGCATCAAGAGAGACATAAAAAGCTTTAGTGGAAGATATTTGACAACACCAAAAAGTACTTCTAAACAGACTAAGAGGATCAACAGTGGTACTTATTTACTTCTCACCATGGAAACCGTCTCCTCAGTAACCAGTTTGAGAACGTCGATTACAGAGATGTACCCCAACCGCTTGGCGATGGACAGGGCTGACGTACCGTTCTAACAGAGAGAGAGAGAGGAGATAGACTGAAAGAGTCGTTGAATGGATGATGGAGTGTTGGAGGAGGATGACGGATGAGGTGGAGGACTGAAAGGGGGGGAAAGGCAGTGGTGCGTACAGTAGCGACCTCGTTCGGCTGGGCTCCATGTTTGAGCAGTAAGGTAACGATGTCTGTGTGGCCCTGTTGGGCTGCCTGGTGCAGGGCAGTGTAACCAACCTGAGGGACAGAGACACAATCATTAACATACTGACCAGACACAGTGAAAATAATCACATCACATAGCCAGTTCACACTACTGCGCTTTACGGTCAACAATGCATTTGGGGAGAGTGTTCCATTGGCGTCCAGAGGGAGGTGCTCACCTTAGTCTTGCTGTTGACATTGGCCTGCTGCTGCAGGAGGAACTTCACCATCTTTACATTGCCATAGTGACAGGCAACATGGAGAGGGGTGTATCCCATCTGAAACAGAGACATGACGTGGGACAGAAACACAGAGTAGGACCCCATCAGTATCAAATACAACCAGCACACACTAACAACTGGATAGCTATCTAAAGGAGGTCACATGATTACAAATTCAACACATACACACTACACAATATCTATAGCGTGTGTCCCCTTTACCCTACAAGCTCTGCGGTTGATACACCGAGTTTTCGGGTGATGTTGTCTAGTGAACCATGGAGGCTCCTGCTCTGAGGGTAGTTGGGTGTTGTTTAATATTATTATTGATGTTGGTATCGTAACCCTGAGCCAGGAGAAGCAGTCAGTGGCTATTTATACCAAGGAGAGGAAAGGTCACGTCTCAGACACTCTATCTGCCACGGAGCCCCCATCGTTCATCATGTAGCACTGTTACTGTTACCATAGTGACCTTGCATTAACATTCCCTGAATTCAAGATCAGCCTCAGATAACAAACTGTAACAGTGTGCATGTCGTGATGAGGTAGGAGTGTGTACTTTATACCAACTCTCTACAACCTGGCACAAAGGAGGAGATTTCATGTATGATAGAATGCAATTATCTACTGCAATAGCCAATCATCTACTGAGATGCTCTAACAATTAAAAGTGTTAACAGAGTCCTGATGTACAGTATATGTCGCTGGGAGCTATTGATCAATGATACTGTTGTGTCCCTTGCCTTGTCCCAGAGGTCAACAGGAGTGTGGTCTTACCCGTGTGGCAGCATACACTGATGCCCCCTGCTTAGCCAGGATATCAGCGATGCCCACGTGGCCTTCCTGTGCCACTAGGTGGAGAGGAGTCAGTCCACTCTGAGGGGAGAGGAGCCAGGGGCAAAGATAAGGCATCTTGTTATAGCAGAACTAACAGCGCTCACCCAAATAGTCCTAACTCCTTCCATGTATCAGTCCCTCACTCCTCACCTTGTTTCCCAGGTTGACGTTGGCCTGTTTGGAGATGAGCAGGGCGACCATGTCAGGCCGGCCCTCCTGAGCAGCCAGGTGGAGGGGCGTGACCCCCTGAAGGGACTCGGCGTTGGCTGAGGCACCGTACTGCAGCAGGCTGCTAGCAACCTCCACCTGGTTCTGCTTCGATGCTATGTGGAGAGGGGTGTAGCCATTCTAAAACAGAGAACCAAAGGGGTATTAGTGTATAGTACAATTATATTTGTGTGTGTGTGTGTGTGTGTGTTTGCCTGGTCTCTCACCCTAGCTGCGCTGTGTGGGGAGCCTCCCTTGCTGACCAGCAGGTTAACCACGTCCAGATTGTCATGATGGACAGCCACATGGAGAGAAGTCAGACCATTCTGAAGGTAAAGGAGACACACACATATAATAGCATCCTTCAATCTCAAAATACCTTTTGGCCATTCCCTCCACACACCCCTGTTCTTCCCTCCTCCCTGTGTTCTACAACCCTTACCTTGCCAGCAGCGTTAGGGTTGCCCCCTCTTTCCAGCAGCAGCTCTGCCACGTCCACTTTGCCATATTTTGAAGCCACATGGAGAGGAGTGAAGCCTTTCTGCAGAGACATCCCAGATAGAGATAGAGAGATATTGGGGAGAGCACACAGGCCCACATAGAGAAAGATCCAGAGAGAATAGAGTGTGTGGGCATTGGACAAAATACTGTACCTTGGTCATCTTGGTATGCTGGGCTTCCATGTCCAGTAAGATGCGTGTGGTCTGAGCGTGTCCCTCACGGGCAGCGATGTGGAGGGGTGTGTGTCCGGATGTGGTGGTGGAGTTGGGGTTGGCCTTGTGCTCCAGCAGCAGCTTAACCAGCTCCTTGTGGCCCATCCGACATGCACAGTGGAGCGGTGTCTGGTCGTCCTGGACAGGGTGGGGCGGAGGACAGGAGAGAGGGAGGAGATGTACAGACATTTGGTGTTGGGAGTCATGTGGGGAACTAGCAAGCAAATGTAATGTTTTTCTGATTGTGTTTGTGTGTGTGTGTGCGTGTGTGTCTGCGCATGTGTGTGCGTGTGTGTGCGTGCCTGTGCGTGTGTGTGTGTGTGTGTGTGTAGTCATTACCTTGGCCTTGGCGTCTACCGGCGCTGCATTGGTCAGTAAGAACTCGGCCACCTCATAGTGTCCAGCTCTACATGCCATGTGGAGAGGAGTCTCCACTTTCTGCTCACACACAATCAGACAAACACAAATGTGTAAATAGTGTAAGTCCATAACACAAAATCATTGTGAAAAGGGACCAGGGGAGCTGGTGCAGTAAATGATGAGGTGGATGGATGGGGAGGGGACTCACCACATTGGAAGCGCTGGGAGAAGCTCCCTTCTGTACCAGGATGGTGACTATTTTGCGGTGGCCCATGAACGAGGCTACATGTAAAGGGGTCAGGCCAGACTGGAGAGAGAAAAAACAGAAAATTAAACAATCATCCCTCTCTCCTTGGCAGAATCCCTCTCTTATCTTTCCCTGGCATACATTCCATCTCTTTCTCTCGCCCCAATCCCTCTCACCTCCGTCACAGCCTCTAGGGAAGCAGAGTGTTTCAGCAAGAGGTCCATCACACGCATGTGGTTCTTCTTACAGGCGATGTGAAGTGGAGTGAAACCATTCTGAGGACACAACAGCAGGGTCACTAAGGCACACCACCTCAACATAGCTGCACACTGAGGTGTGTGTGTGTGTATGTGTGTGTATGCGTGTATGTGTGTGTGTGGAATGAAAACATAGTACTGGATATACAGTTGAAGTCAGAAGTTTACTTACACTTAGGTTGGAGTCATTAAAACTCATTTTTTAACCACTCCACAAATTTCCTGTTAATAAACTATAGTTTTGGCAAGTCGGTTAGGACATCTACTTTGTGCATGACACAAGTAACTCTTCCAACAATTGTTTACAGACAGATTATTTCACTTATAATTGCCTGTATCACAATACTAGTGGGTCAGAAGTTTTATGTAAACTTCCAACTTCAACTGTGAAGTTGAAAGTTTACATACACCTTAGCCAAATACATTTAAACTCTGTTTTTCACAATTGATGACATTTAATCCTGGTAAACATTCCCTATCTTAGGTCAGTTAAGATCACCACTTTATTTTAAGAATGTGAAATGTCAGATTAATAGTAGAGAGAATGATTTACTTCAGCTTTTATTTCTATCATCACATTCCCAGTGGGTCAAAAGTTTACATATACTCAAATAGTATTTGGTAGCATTGTCTTTAAATTGTTTAACTTGGGTCAAACGTTTCAGGTAGCCTTCCACAAGCATCCCACAATAAGTTGGGTGAATTTTGTCCCATTCCTCCTGACAGAGCTGGTGAAACTGAGTCAGGTTTGTAGGCCTCCTTGCTCACGCAAGCTTTTTCAGTTTTGCCAACAAATTTTCTATAGGATTGAGGTCAAGGCTTTGTGATGGCCACTCCAATACCTTGACTTTGTTGTCCTTAAGCCGTTTTGCCACAACTTTGGAAGTATGCTTGGGGTCATTGTCCATTTGGAAGACCCATTTGCGACCAAGCTTTAACTTCCTGACTGATGTCTTGAGATGTTGCTTCAATATATCCACGTAATTTTCCTCCCTCATGATGCCATTTATTATGTGAAGTGCACCAGTCCCTCCTGCAGCAAAGCACCCCCACAACATGATGCTGCCACCACCGTGCTTCACGGTTGGGATGGTGTTCTTCGGCAAGCCTCCCCCTTTTTCCTCTATACGTAATGATGGTCATTATGGCCAAACTGTTCTATTTTTGTTTCATCAGACCAGAGGACATTTCTACAAAAAGTACGATCTTTGTCCCCATGCACAGTTGCAAACCGTAGTCTGTCTTTTTTTATGGCGGTTTTGGAGCAGTGGCTTCTTCCATGCTGAGCGGTCTTTCAGGTTATGTCGATATAGGAACCGTACCTGTTTCCTCCAGCATCTTCACAAGGTCCTTTGCTGTTGTTCTGGGATTGATTTGCACTTTTCGCACTAAAGTACGTTCATCTCCTGAGCGGTATGACAGCTGCATGGTCCCATGGTGTTTATACTTGCGTACTATTGTTTGTACAGATGAACGTGGTACCTTCAGGCATTTGGAAATTGCTCCCAATGATGAACCAGACTTGTGGAGGTCTACAATATTTTTTCTGAGGTCTTGGCTGATTTCTTTAGATTTTCCCATGATGTCAAGGAAAGAGGCACTGAGTTTGAAGGTAGGCCTTGAAATACATCCAGATGTACACCTCCAATTGACTCAAATGATGTCAATTAGCCTAACAGAAGCTTCTAAAGCCATGACATAATTGTCTGTAAGTTTCCAAGCTGTTTAAAGGCATAGTCAACTTAGTGTATGTAAACATCTGACCCACTGGAATTGTGATACAGTGAATATGTCACACCCTGACCTTAGAGAGACGTTTTATTACTCTATTTGGTTAGGTCAGGGTGTGAGTTGGGGTGGGCATTCTATGTTGTCTATTTCTTTGTTTTTGGCCGAGTATGGTTCCCAATCAGAGGCAGCTGTCTATCGTTGTCTCTGATTGGGAATCATACTTAGGCAGCCCTTTTTCCCACTTTTTGTGTTGTGGGATCTTGTTTTTGTTAGTTGCTAGTTCAGCGCTACAATTCTTTGTGTCATTTATCTTTCTTATTTTTTTGTTGGTGATCATTTAATACATTTAAAATGTACGCCTACCACGCTGCACCTTGGTCTCATTCCGACGACAGCCGTAACAGAATTATAAGTGAAATAATCTGTCTGTAAACAATTGTTGGAAAAATGACTTGTGTCATGCACGAAGTAGATGTCCTAACCGACTTGCCAAAACTATAGTTTGTTAACAAGAAATTTGTGGAGTGGTTGAAAAATGAGTTTCAATGATTCCAACCTAAGTGTATGTAAACTTCCGACTTCAACTGTATGTAGGATTGTAGTACTGACCAGTGCACGGGAGTTGGGTTTGGCTCCCTTGTCCAGCAGCACTTTGGCCATGCGGTGGTGCCCACAGTGGGCCGCCACATGCAGGGGGGTCAGGTGGTCCAGTGTGATGTCATCAATTGCAGCATTGTATTGCATTAGTTGCCTCACACAGTCCATGTGGTCCCCCTGTGCTGACATGTGGATGGGAGACAGGCCGTTCTGTAGGAGAGTGGGGGGGAGAGAGAAAGAGAAAGAGAGAGGGATGATGCAATCCATTACTTGTTGTGTTGTTTGCATGCAGTATTTGAGCACAACTGTCCAGGGATCAGGCCTTGGTGGGTTAGCGTTAGGTGTACCTTGGTCTTGGCCTGGATGGGAGCCCCTTGGTCCAACAGGATCTCAATGATCCTCACGTGTCCATTCCTGGCTGCACAGTGCAGTGGAGTCAACTCATCCTGGAGCGAGAGAGAGAGAGAGAGAGAGAGAGAGAGAGAGAGAGAGAGAGAGAGAGAGAGAGAGAGAGAGAGAGAGAGAGAGAGAGAGAGAGAGAGGACAGTTAACCACTGGTCTAGAGCAATATAGTATAATTTGTGTAACAGGGCAGGACTTGACACTAGAGACGAGAGAGAGACAAAGGGGATGCAGTGCAGTACCTTGGTCTTGGCATCAATCTGTGCCCCTCGATCCAGCAGGAGTCGAACCATGATCACATTCCCCCTCCTGGAAGCGATGTGCAAAGGTGTGATGCCATTCTAGAGAGATAAGCAGTAAGACCAGAAAGAGACCCGTTGAGGGACTGGTAACAATACGACGTGTCAGTGATGCTAGGGCAGAGGGGAACAGACTTACCTTAGGGGTGAAGTTGACATTGGCTCCTCTGTTGAGCAACAGTTGGGCTACGCTCAGGTTCTCGTAGTGTGCAGCGATATGAAGCGGTGTGAAACCTGTCTGTAGGGACACACAGGAGACCAGAGCTCTTATACTGAAGGCCTTGATGTGTTCTAATTTGAAAGTATCGTCTCCTCCACTCGCTCTGGGACACACTAAACTAAGTGAAGACAAACACACGGTGAGTACCTACCTTGCTCAGGACATCTGCGTTGGGGTCGTTCTGTAGAAGCACAGCAGCTGTGCGCGTGTCATCGTTCCGCGCTGCTATGTGCAGCGCTGGGAGGCGAACTTTGCCCTTGGTGCCGTAATTGATGAGCAGGGCCACAACGTTCTCATGTCCCTGCTGAAGAGCCACGGCGAGAGGGGTAAAGCCATCCTGAAAGAGGAGAGAGAAGCGGAGACAGAGGCGAAGAAAGATTTAGTGACCCAAAGAGACAGATGGGAAAGGGAAGGACAGTGAGAGTCAAAAGGATTGATAATGATACAGGGAATAGTACAGGAGGTGTGTTGTAAAGTTCGAAAATGAATAATTTCCTGCTTAAACCTTCCTGATTCCGGGAATGTTCCAACCTGGATTCCTGAAAAACCTGGGAATTTGGTGAAAGTTTTTTTTTTTTGTGCAACCCTTTTTAACCCCTTTTTCTCCCCAATTGGTAGTTACAGTCTTGTCCCATTGCTGCAACTCCCCTACGTACTCGGAGAGGTGAAGGTCGAGAACCATTCGTCCTCCAAAACATGGTATACTTCAGCTTGCTAGCGCCCGGCCAGCCACAAGGAGTCACTGGAGTCCGATGGAACAAGGAAATCCTGGTCGGCCACATCCTCCCCTAACCCTGACGACGCTGAGCCAATTGTGCGCCGCCTCATGGGTCTCCCGGTCACGTCCAGCTGTCACACAGCCTGGGATCAAACCCGGGGCTGTAATGACGCCTCAAGTACTGTGATGTAGTACCTTAGAACCCTGCAACCCTGAATCTGCTGATTGGCTGTTACCTCAGTAGGAATGCTTTGATTGGCCCCGTTCTCCAAAAGGAATTTCACAACTTCTAGATGATTCTCTTGTGCGGCCATGTAGAGCGGAGTGAAGCCCTTCTGTTACAGACAGACACACACATGGACACATACACACACGAAGGAGCACAACACAGCCGCAACACACACACACACACACACACCCACACACCCACACACACACACACACACACACACACACACACACACACACACACACACACACACACACACACACACACACACACACACACACACACACACACACACACACACACACACACACACAGAGGAAACACAAGCACACAGAAAGACAAGAAGGCAGACAGATATTAACAGAGTTGCATTTAGCTAATACACTCTTAGAAAAGAGGGTTCCATAAGGGTTCTTCGGCTGTCTCCATAGGAGAACCCTTTTTGGTTCCAGGTAGAAATCTTTTGGGTTCTACTTGGAACCAAAAGTGTTCTATGTGGAACCAAAAAGGGTTCTGCAAAGGGTTTTCCTACGGGGAACCCTTTTAGGTTAGCGAGAGCACCTTTTTTCTAAGAGTGTACGATGGCCTGACATCATGTTTCAATCGGGAGTTGGGCCAAATGCAGGAGCTTATGCACACCCAAAAATGTTAGTAGAGGTGCTGACTCACGGAATAGTAAACTGAAACTGTGTAAAAATAAAGAATGTTGCGCACTATAAATGCTCCCAACAAATTCATGAGCATATATACAGTAGAGTGTGCGACTTTCTTTCTTTCTTTCTACTCAATCAGGGTTGGGGTCAATTCTGAATTGTATTGAAAATAGCTCTCTTTAATTAGGGATCCTAGCGCCAAAGGTGCAGGAACCCTATTGCTTTTGTTAGTGTTCTTCTTTGTGCATTTTTCCTTTTGGTCAATATCTCAACAACACATGGGTAAAACGTTGTAGAATTTGGCAGGATGGTAGAACCCATCATGCGTACCTATGATGCACTCATTGGCCCCTAGGTAATGTAGCACTACAGTTCATTTAAAACCATGCACACATTCAAAACACATTCAAAACATTAGCCCAAACTATCAAATCCAACTCGTACAGGTGATTGACAACATGTCCCTGAAGATGTGTATGAAGTTCAGTGTTGATATCTTAAAATAACATGGAAAACACAGGTCATGTGACTTTGACCAAAAAGTGCTAGTGTAATGCTAATGCTAAAAAGATTCAACATTTCTTCTTCACATGAACCACAACTCCGATTCACGGAATATTTGATATGTAGAATCTCCGAACTAGTCCCTAGCTAAATTGCTAAGGAAAATGTGTTGTGGTTAAAGATGGCCTTTACTGAGGCGCTACTGTGAACTGAAGGCTATAACTATTGAACTATAGGACTTAGGGGAATGGAATTTGGTAAACATGAAGTTGGAAGGGACAGTAGTCTATGGCAGTAGCATGGTAGCATGTAGTAGACATACCTCATCACGTATTATAGGTAGAATCGTGCAATTTGGAAAACGTGCAATTGGTAAACATGCTTAAAGGTATGGCCTTTGCCCATTTCATTGCCAGAGTGCCCGACGAGTGACCAAGAGGTGCTATTTCTATTACTCGGACCCTGTTAATGCTGCTCTCAGTGCTGCTCACAGCAATACTTGAATTTGAATTGAATTGGGCGCATCCCACAGGAAGCAGAAATTGCATTGAATTTGAAATAAATTAAGTACAATTGAAGGAAATTCAATGAAATTCAAATAGCTACAATTCACTATACAAATATTTATTTTGACATCTTGTATGGTACAGTACTATTCTATGTATAACATAATGAAAAAATACATTTTTAAGTTTAAGTTTTAAATAATTACAGTGGTCTGGAATATTCTAAGATCATTTTGTAGGTTGTCTGTAATAATTCATAATTTATTTACATGTTATTAACTATCTGGGGGGGAAAATAAATGTCCCATTTAGTTCCAACACTCCAGAATGTAAGGGAACTACCTAACATTTCATGACAAAAATACAAATCAAGATGCTGATGAAAAATGTCAGTTATAATCAAGCTTATGTTGAAATGGTATCTTTATTCTTTTTAGTAATAACTGGCAGATGTGGCAAAGGAATGAGACGTTCATGTTTCATGTCTCAGTTCAATTTCTTTGAATTAAATTATACTTCCTTTAATTCAAATTCAATTTTCAATTCATGGGTTGAATCGAAATACATTCCGAAATTCAGACCCCAAACCCTGAGTTCCATGCAGTATAATGCAGCATAACTGTATTATAACTGTATCTAACTGTATGTGTATCCGTTGTGGCTGGTGGCTCTTCTGCAGGGGGTCCTGCCAGTGGGGTCGGGGTCTCTTCTGACACTGGTGGGGGTCTCACCTGGGACTGGGCATTGATGTTGGCCCCGTAATTTACCAGCTCTGCCACCACTTGCTCCTGCCCAGCCAGGGCAGCAATGTGCAGAGCTGTGTTGCCTTTCTGTGGAGGCACAGGACAAGAGAAGACATGAGACATAATGTTTGTGTGAAAGCATCTAAAGTAGTGTAGTACTTGTAAGTAGTAGTACGCTTTAATACCGTAAAACTTCAATTCATAGCCCAGGCGTTTATTTGCTTAAATCACTGAACACAACAAGCTAGGTGTCTATTTCCTTAATGCACACAGCTTTTGCTCATTTGCAAAGTTAATTGTTTTAATTCTAGCAATCTAATCAATTTCTAAATTTCCTGCAGTAATGTGTTCTCATTTACACACTGTGTCACATTTCCTTTGTCTTACTATACCTTTATTTAGGAAAAAATACTTATTTGACAGAATAATTATTCTCCTCTTTAACTGTGCATTTTCACCAGGTCGAGGTCTGTTCGCAGTCACTGGTTAACAGTTTCTTACGGGCGATATAAACGGATGATTGCCATAATTATTTTACTGAATTAAATCTTCTAAACAATTCATGGTAATTCAGGGTAGCCTAGTGGTTAGAGAGTTGGACTAGTAACCGAAAGGTTGCAAGTTCATATCCCTGAGCTGACAAGGTACAAATATGTCGTTCTGCCCCTGAACAGGCAGTTAACCCACTGTTCCTAGGCTGTCATTGAAAATAAGAATTTGTTCTTAACTGACTTGCCTGGTTAAATAAAAAATAAAATGGTAACCTCGTAAACACTTCATTTAGACCCAGCATTTATTTGAAAAAGCCGTTGATTTGCTGAACTGAATGCCGTTGCCCGGCTAAGGGACAAGCGGCTATTTGAGACTCAGCGTTTGATTGAAGTTTTACGGTAAGTAGAATCATTTGAGTATGCAGTATATTGTACTTTGGTGGTGGCATAGGCTTTGTGGAGTACATGAGTGGTAATGTGGTATAGTGCAGGAGGTTGACTGAGTACCTTAGTCTGGGTTTCCACATCGATGCCTCCATGTAGTAACTCCAGCACCATTTTAACGTGGCCTTCTTTAGAGGCCAGATGCAACCCGTTGAGACCATTCTGAGGGAGGAGAGAGAGAAGAGGAGACCTCACACTGTAGGGTCCTTAACACACACTGCACACACTACACACACACACTACACACATAGCACACACAGAACTAAAAAACACAGGCCTTTGGGCCTCCATCACACACTCCGCTCTCACACACCATAATAACACCAACAAGTCAGAACCCACACACTGAACACAATCTCACACAGCACCCTGAGACACACCAAAGGATCAGATCCCCAGAAAAACACTGCTCTGCTTATTATACAGCTCTTCCTAGATGTATAAAATGCAAAAGTATGTAACTGAGTCCAACTGTAGCGTATGGTCAGGAAAAACAGCCTCTACACATACAGTATCTACTAGAGATTAACAGTGCAATAACGGTGGCCGGAATTATGATGATGATGATGATGATGATGATGGTGAGGAGGAGGAAGAGGATGGGAGGGGGATGGCAGGCCGGTGGTCTCGGGGATGGGAAGAATACGAGCTGTGTGAGATAGGTCTGACCTCACACAGCCTTCCTTCAGTGACACAGGACATGTGAGGTTGGACCTTTCCCACACCACTGATATTAATCCTCTGAGTGGAGAGACCACAGCACACCATCACTCTACTGCAGACTGGAGGGGGAGGGAGGGGGGAGGGGGGGTAGAAGCAGAGATGGGAAATGAAGCATGAGGGATAAAGAGAATGACAAAGAAGGGGAACAAAATAAGTAGAGGGTGTAAGAGATAAATAACTTGAGGGGTTATGAGGGTGTGAGGGGAGGAGGGTTGAAGAGGAAGGGGGAGGGAGGGAGGGAGGGAGGGTAGGGAGAGAGGCAGTGCAGCTGGGTGGCCGGTGAGCTAGCCCATGGCAGACGTATCTACTCAGACTGGGTACAAGAGACACGACTGCCACAGCCAAGCCTCCACCTAACCTCCATCAGAATGACACCTCACTCTGCACAACAACAAATTCAGCAACAACAACAACACACTGGGAGACACTCAAACTCACACACAACACATAACCAATATCACATCCAATTTCACAACCACACTCAACACACTTGAGACAATTCCAAAACACTAATTCAGACTTGGTTTGAAATGACACACATTGCATTATACATGATTTGAAGGAGAATGGCTTTCAATGGTAACCTGAGACTGCAGATAAAATGTACTGGATATGGCTGTAGGGTTCCTGTTTGTCCACCGGGTGTCTCTCTTCAGCAGCCTGAGGTCTCTTTACACCTACTTGTATGCATGTACTGAATCCTATGTTCGTTATGAGCGTTTAACCTGGGAATGTGTTTGATGCTAATCTTGATTGTAGCATTAGCGCTGGCAGCATTATAGTACAGAGGTAGAGTGTTTAGCAAACCATGGCTAAGCTGGCCTAATGAGCTGTATAATCACACACACACACTGCTGCCCTGTTTGTATGGCCTATAGGCAACCTCATCCCCCTCACGGCATAGTCTCTGGGAGCAGCCATCAGGGTAAAGCAGGCAGGATGGAGGAGATGGGCCTGAGGAGTAAACCCTACCCTATTTAACACCTTCCCCCAAATCCCCCTCTTCCCTACCTGTCACCTACAGCAGAGAGACTGGCTACCTGGGCCTCAAAACACACACACACACACACATAACTACACACAGTAATTCACATTCAGGACAAACAATAGTATACAGTACACACAGTCAGGGACAATCCACACAGCAGGTATTGGAGCAGAACAGAACACACTGTACACTGAGTTGGACCCAGAGCCAAGAAAGATATTCTGCTGGCTGATATCACATCAAACACATTCCAAGCCAAGAGAGAGACGAGTCCAAAATGGAACCCTAATGTATGTAGTGCTATAGGCCCTGGTCGGAAGTAGTGCATTTTGTAGGGAAATATTACATTTACCTGACACTCTTATTCAGAGCGACTTACAGGAGCAATACACACAATTCTAAGTAAAGGAATGGAATTAAGAATATCTAAATATATGGACGAGTAATGTCAGAGTGGCATATACTAAGATACAGTAGACTGACTAGATTTAGAGTTGCACTGCATTGGATGATAAAAAAACATGAATGTTTAAAATATTCTTTCCTCTCTCTCTTGCCATTTCCTGCTCTTCCATGTTTTCTCTTTCCCTCTATCCATTCCTGCTCTCCCTTCATAACACTGCATCTGAACTTTGCTGACAAGACTCTTCCTGTGTGTGTGTGTGTGTGTGTGTGTGTGTGTGTGTGTGTGTGTGTGTGTGTGTGTGTGTGTGTGTGTGTGTGTGCGCTGTCGTTTTGACATGGTCTGAAAGATGACTCATCTTTATTTGATCTAATGTGCCTATACAGTTTCTACTTGTTTTCATACTTTTATTCATGCATTATTCTAGCGCTGCAGTATGATGACCCAACATTGTGAAATACTAGTTCCACAGCCAACGGAAATGGACAAATGAAATGAAAGAGTGTAATAAATCAGTTCCATTAGCTGATTGAGACTTTTACAAACAGGAAGGCTTTGATTGATCCTGGTGAATCCAAAATGAATTGCAGAGTTTGGAGACACGTATTAATGCACTCTCCACAAGCATTTTGATTGGCCACCAGGCCTTGCAGCTCTCTCACCTGATTGGCTGTGTTGATGTCTATGCCGTTCTTTATATGGTCGAGGGCCTTGTCCATGTTACCAGAACGAGCCGCCCGCAGAAAACTAGTGACAGCATCAGCCTGAGGGAGAGAAAGGGGAGAGATAGAGGGGGGTGAAGAGAGGCACATAGAGTGGGAGAAGGAGAGATAGGTGTAAGGGAAGACAGAGGGAGAAGGATTGATAGGTGTAAGGGAAGACAACGGGAGAAGGAGAGATAGGTGTAAGTGAAGACAACGGGAGAAGGAGAGATAGGTGTAAGGGAAGACAACGGGAGAAGGAGAGATAGGTGTAAGGGAAGACAACGGGAGAAGGAGAGATAGGTGTAAGGGAAGACAGAGGGAGATGGTTAGATGGGTGTAAGGGAAGACAGAGGGAGATGGAGAGATAGGTGTAAGGGAAGACAGAGGGAGATGGAGAGATAGGTGTAAGGGAAGACAGGGGGAGATGGAGAGATAGGTGTAAGGGAAGACAGAGGGAGATGGAGAGATAGGTGTAAGGGAAGACAGAGGGAGATGGAGAGATAGGTGTAAGGGAAGACAGAGGGAGATGGAGAGATAGGTGTAATGGAAGACAGAGGGAGATGGAGAGATAGGTGTAAGGGAAGACAGAGGGAGATGGAGAGGTAGGTGTAAGGGAAGACAGAGGGAGATGGAGAGATAGGTGTAAGGGAAGACAGAGGGAGATGGAGAGATAGGTGTAAAGGAAGACAGAGGGAGATGGAGAGATAGGTGTAAAGGAAGACAGAGGGAGATGGAGAGATAGGTGTAAGGGAAGACAGAGGGAGATGGAGAGATAGGTGTAAGGGAAGACAGAGGGAGATGGAGAGATAGGTGTAAAGGAAGACAGAGGGAGATGGAGAGATAGGTGTAAGGGAAGACAGAGGGAGATGGAGAGATAGGTGTAAAGGAAGACAGAGGGAGATGGAGAGATAGGTGTAAGGGAAGACAGAGGGAGATGGAGAGATAGGTGTAATGGAAGACAGAGGGAGATGGAGAGATAGGTGTAATGGAAGACAGAGGGAGATGGAGAGATAGGTGTAAGGGAAGACAGAGGGAGATGGAGAGATAGGTGTAAAGGAAGACAGAGGGAGATGGAGAGATAGGTGTAAGGGAAGACAGAGGGAGATGGAGAGATAGGTGTAAAGGAAGACAGAGGGAGATGGAGAGATAGGTGTAAAGGAAGACAGAGGGAGATGGAGAGATAGGTGTAATGGAAGACAGAGGGAGATGGAGAGATAGGTGTAAAGGAAGACAGAGGGAGATGGAGAGATAGGTGTAAAGGAAGACAGAGGGAGATGGAGAGATAGGTGTAAGGGAAGACAGAGGGAGATGGAGAGATAGGTGTAAGGGAAGACAGAGGGAGATGGAGAGATAGGTGTAATGGAAGACAGAGGGAGATGGAGAGATAGGTGTAATGGAAGACAGAGGGAGATGGAGAGATAGGTGTAAGGGAAGACAGAGGGAGATGGAGAGATAGGTGTAAGGGAAGACAGAGGGAGATGGAGAGATAGGTGTAAAGGAAGACAGAGGGAGATGGAGAGATAGGTGTAAGGGAAGACAGAGGGAGATGGAGAGGTAGGTGTAAGGGAAGACAGAGGGAGATGGAGAGGTAGGTGTAAAGGAAGACAGAGGGAGATGGAGAGATAGGTGTAAGGGAAGACAGAGGGAGATGGAGAGATAGGTGTAAAGGAAGACAGAGGGAGATGGAGAGATAGGTGTAAAGGAAGACAGAGGGAGATGGAGAGATATTTATATTATTGCCAGAAACCTTAATTCAAATCAAAACCATACAAGGTCAAAATACATACAGACAGTACAAGACTATAAATGCTTTCCATTGGTGTTTCCTTCATCTCCCTCCCCACTGTTATCGAACAGGATTAGGACAGTTGGGCCAGCCCCCTCCCATTGGCCAATCAGAAGCAGGCCTGGCAAGCTGGGGACCCTAAAGGACGGGGTGCAGGTGATTTTCATCCACATAAAGACAGACAGAGCCTCTGTCCCAGGCTCCATTCCCGTCCCCCTGAACCAACTGCGTCCCAAATGGCACCCTACAGTATTCCCTACATAGGTTTCTGGTCAAAAATAGGGAATGGGGTGCCATTTAGGATGCAAACCTTAGCCTCGTTCTGAGCCTCTCACATCTGAGACTTGCTTTACCTCCTCACATACAGTAGGTGATGAGACCAGGGGACACACTGGTGTTCTGGTGTGTGTCTGCTCTGCCCAGTGGTCTGGCTGACAGTCTGGCTGGTGTTCTGGGGTGCTAGGGTGTGTGTCTGCTCTGCCCAGTGGTCTGGCTGGCAGTCTGGCTGGTGTTCTGGGATGGCAGGGTGTGTGTCTGTTCTGCCTAGTGGTCTGGATGGCAGTCTGGCTGGTGTTCTGAGGTGGTAGGGTGTGTGTCTGTTCTGCCTAGTGGTCTGGATGGCAGTCTGGCTGGTGTTCTGAGGTGGTAGGGTGTGTGTCTGTTCTGCCCAGTGGTCTGGATGGCAGTCTGGCTGGTGTTCTGGGATGGTAGGGTGTGTGTCTGCTCTGCCCAGTGATCTGGCTGGCAGTCTGGCTGGTGTTCTGGGGTGGTAGGGTGTGTGTTTAGTGAATGCCCTGGCTCATGGTCTAACACATGGTGTGGCCCTGTTTTAGTCTCTGTTTTGTTTGTGTCTGGGGGCTTCATGCCTCTCTCAGACAGGGGTGCTGAAACAGGATCACTCATGCGGCATGGAGAGAGAGAGATGGGGAGAGAGAGAGATGAGGAGAGAAAGGGGGTAGAGATAGAGAGAGAGGGACATGAGGAGAGGAACATGGGGAGAGGGGAAGAGAGATAAGGAGAGAGAGGGAGATGAGGAGAGAGAACGAGAGACGGAGATGAGGAGAGAGAATGAGAGGGAGATGAGGAGAGAGGTAGGGAGAGAGAGAGAGAGGGAGAGTGGGAGATGGGTAGACAGAACGAGAGGGAGATGAGGAGAGAGGTAGGGAGAGAGAGAGAGGGAGAGTGGGAGATGGGGAGAGAGAACGAGAGGGAGATGAGGAGAGAGTGGGAGATGGGGAGAGAGAACGAGAGGGATATGAGGAGAGAGGTAGGGAGAGAGAGAGAGAGAGAGGGAGAGTGGGAGATGGGGAGAGAGAACTAGAGTCAGATGAGGAGAGAGTGGGAGATGGGGAGAGAGAAGGGGGGAAGAGTTGGATGAGGGAGAGATAGGATCTACTGCGGCAAACCCTCCTTCCCCCACCATTAGTCTATCTACAGTATATATTGCTATCAATTATTCCCACACTCCTCAGGACTCATTTGCTCAATGTCTAGGTCGTTACATGTGGTATCACTCCGTCTGTCTAGGTTGTTACATGTGGTATCACTTCGTCTGTGTCACGACTTCCGCCGAAGTTGGCTCCCCTGCCTGTTCGGGCGGTGCTCGGCGGTCGTCGTCACCGTCCTACTAGCCACTACCGATCCCTTTTTCGTTTGTCTGTTGGTTTTGTCTTATTAGTTTCACCTGCGGGTATTTTAGTTTAATTAGCGTCCTTATATATAGTAGGTTGTCCCGCCCTTGTTTTGTGCGGGATTGTTTTTGTTATCCTGTTATATGGTGGTTTTTCGTGTGTTTTATTCTCCGGACTATTTTGGTCCTGTGTTAGGGCTGGGTATTTTATTCGCCCTGTGTGTTGGCGTGACCGTCGTTTGTGCGCCGGAGAATAAACTGACAAATAACTGAAACCTGCTCTCTGCGCCTGATTCCACCCACCTTAGTAATTCGTGACAGAATCCCGCACCGGAAACAATGGAATCAGCAGGAGCAGCCGCGTCTCCTCTCCCATCGATGGAAGAGAGGGTCCTCCATCACACCAGCGTGCTTCACCGGATTGGTTCGGCCATGGACCAAATGATGGAGAGGATGGATCGATGGGAGAGGAGTGGCCTTCCCACCTCATCTCCAGCACCCCCTTCTTCAGCACCTCCTGTTCCTGCGACCACATCTGGCTCCGGGGCTCTTCGGCTGACGCTCCCACGGGAGTATGACGGAACGGCGGCTGGGTGCCAGGGTTTCCTTCTCCAACTGGAACTATACCTGGCTACCGTGCGTCCTGCTCCCTCCGGAGAGGAGAGCGTGAGCGCCCTCGTCTCCTGCTTGACTTGGCGAGCCCTCGAGTGGGCCAATGCAGTGTGGAATGGTCCGGACTCGGCGAGGGATAATTAGAGTTCACCCGCCGATTCCGAGCTGTGTTGGACCATCCACCAGAGGGTCGGGCGGCGGGTGAACGGCTGTTCCACCTGCGTCAGGAGACGAGGAGCGTACAGGACTTTGCTCTGGAGTTCAGGACCTTGGCCGCAGGAGCAGGGTGGAACGACAGGGCCTTGATCGATCATTTCAGATGCAGTCTCAGGGAGGACGTGCGCAGGGAGCTGGCATGTCGGGACACCACCTTCACACTGGATGAACTCATTGACTTGGCTATCCATCTCGACAACTTGCTGGCTGCCCGCGGGCGTTTCGGATCAGGCCCTGTCGTTTCCACTTCCCAGCCCTCCTGCCCCTATCCCTATGGAATTAGGAGGGGCGGCTTCGAGGGGGACCAGAGGAGGAGAGTCCTCCTGCACCAGTTGTGGTCGACGAGGGCAGACGGCCGACCGGTGCTGGAGGAACTCGTCTGGGAGTCGGGAGGGCAGGCGGAGCACTGCTCGATCACCCCAGGTGAGTAAGCACCAGACTCACCCAGAGCTTCCTGTCAGTCATGTGTATGTGTTGACTTCTTTCCCTGGGTTTTTTCCCTCTCTACAGCATAAGGCGCTAGTCGATTCAGGCGCAGCTGGGAATTTCATGGATCGTGGGCTTGCGTTAAGGCTAGGGATTCCCCTGGTGTCGTTAGACCTACCTTTCCCTGTGCACTCCTTAGATAGCCAACCATTAGGGTCAGGAGTAATTAGGGAGGCTACGGTGCCGCTGGACATGGTAACGCAGGGGGATCATAAGGAGCAGATAAGTCTGTTCCTTATAGATTCACCTGCATTTCCAGTGGTGTTGGGAGTTCCCTGGTTAGCTCAACACAACCCAGTGATTTCCTGGCGACAGGGGGCTCTTAAGGGGTGGTCAGAGGAGTGTTCAGGTAGGTGTATAGGAGTTGCCATGGTGCGACTACGGTGGAGAGTCCAGACCAGGTTTCCACCGTGCACATTCCCTCTGAATATGCCGATTTGGCTACCGCCTTCAGTAAAAAGAGGGCGACCCAATTACCACCCCATCGTTGAGAGGATTGCGCGATAAACCTTCTGGAGAACGCTGCACTTCCTAGGAGTCACGTGTATCCATTGTCCCAGGAGGAGACGGTAGCGATGGAAACATATGTTACTGAATCGCTGGGACAGGGGTACATTCGGCCCTCCGCATCACCCGTCTCCTCAAGCTTCTTTTTTGTGAAGAAGAAGGATGGAGGTCTGCGTCCGTGCATTGATTATAGAGGTCTAAATTCCAACACAGTGGGGTTTAGTTACCCACTACCTCTCATCGCTATGGCGGTAGAATCATTTCACGGGGCGCGCTTCTTCACAAAACTGGACCTGAGGAGCACGTATAATCTGGTGCGTATCCGGGGAGGAGATGAGTGGAAAACCGCATTTAGTACTACATCTGGTCATTATGAGTACCGCGTCATGCCATACGGGTTGAAGAATGCTCCAGCCGTCTTCCAATCCTTCGTAGATGAGATTCTCCGAGACCTGCTCGGGCAGGGAGTGGTAGTGTACATCGATGACATCTTGATCTATTCTGCCACACGCGCGGCGCATGTGTCTCTGGTGCGTAAGGTACTTGGGCGACTACTGGAGCATGACCTGTATTGCAAGGCGGAGAAATGTGAAGTGCAGCGGTTTTTAGGGTTTGCCAATTACTACCGGAGGTTTATCCAGGGTTTTGGTCAGGTGGCTGCTCCCATCACTTCACTGCTGAAGGGAGGACCGGTGCGCTTGCGTTGGTCAGCAGAGGCGGGCAGAGCTTTCAGTCGTTTGAAAGAGCTGTTCAACAATGCGCCCGTGTTGGCGCATCCGGACCCCTCTTTAGCATTCATAGTGGAAGTGGATGCGTCCGAGGCTGGGGTCGGGGCCGTGCTGTCTCAGCGCTCGGGCGTGCCACCCAAACACCCAAGTGTGCTTTCTTTTCGAGCAAGCTCAGTCCAGCGGAGCGAAACTATGACGTGGTGGACCGGGAGTTGTTAGCTGTAGTCAAGGCTCTGAAGGTGTGGAGACATTGGCTTGAGGGGGCGAAACACCCTTTTCTCATCTGGACTGACCATCGTAATCTCGAGTATATCCGGGCAGCGAGGAGACTAAATCCACGTCAGGCTAGATGGGCCATGTTTTTTACCAGGTTTCGGTTTACCATCTCATACCGGCCAGGCTCCCAAAACACCAAAGCCGACGCGCTGTCCTTCCTCTATGATACCGAGGAGCGGTCCGTTGAGCCAACTCCCATCATTCCACCGTCATGTCTCGTGGCACCGGTGGTATGGGAGGTGGACGCGGAGATAGAGGAGGCCTCACGGTTAGAGCCGGCTCAGGGGACTCAGTACGTGCCGAGGGGGGTCCGGGACAAGCTGATCCGGGGGGTCATACTCTCCCCTCCTCGGGTCATCCTGGCATCGAGAGGACAGTGCGGAGTCTGCGTGGCCCACGCTGGCTAAAGACGTGAGATTTTATGTCTCCTCCTGCTCAGTGTGTGCTCAGAGCAAGGCTCCTCGGCACCTGCCTAGAGGGAAGTTACAACCCCTCCACAACGGCCGTGGACACACTTATCGGTGGACTTTCTTACCGACCTTCCCCCGTCCCAGGGAAGTACTACGATCCTGGTCGTTGTGGATCGGTTTTCTAAGTCCTGTCATCTCATCCCGTTGCCCGGTCTCCCTACGGCCCTGCAGACTGCGGAGGCCTTGTTTACCCATGTCTTCCGGCACTATGGGGTGCCTGAGGACATCGTTTCTGATCGGGGTCCCCAATTCACGTCCAGAGTGTGGAGGGCGTTTATGGAGAGACTGGGGGTCTCGGTCAGCTTAACCTCAGGTTTTCACCCCGAGAGTAATGGGCAGGTGGAGTGCGTAAACCAGGATGTGGGCAGGTTTCTGCGGTCCTATTGCCGGGACCGGCCTGGTGAGTGGGCAAGGGATGTTCCTTGGGCTGAACTCGCTCAGAACTCCCTGCGCCACTCCTCAACTAACTTGTCCCCTTTTGAGTGTGTGTTAGGTTACCAGCCGGTCCTGGCCCCATGGCATCAGAGCCAGACCGAGGCTCCTGCGGTGGAGGAATGGGTACAGCGCTCCAAGGACACCTGGAAAGCTGTTCAGGATTCACTAAGGTTAGCGGGAGAACGGCAGAAGAGGAGCGCTGACCAGCACCTCAGACAGGGTCTGGCTCTCGACCCAAAACCTGCCCCTCCGCCTGCCCTGTCGGAAGCTGGGGCCGCAGTGTGTGGGGTCATTCAAAGACCTGAGGAGAATAAACGAGGTGTGTTACAGGTTACAACTTCCTAGGTATTACCATATTAACCCCTCGTTTCATGTGTCTCTCCTCAGGCCGGTGGTGGCTGTTCCCCTGCAAGAAGGTGAGGTGCCTGAGGTCCCTCCGCCCCCTCTGGACATCGAGGGGTCCCCGGCGGACACAGTTCGGGGCATTCTGGATTCGAGACGCCGGGTGGGGGGCCTACAGTACCTCGTGGACTGGGAGGGGTACGGTCCGGAGGAGAGATGCTGGGTTCCGGTGGGGGACATTTTGGACCCTTCTCTCCTGAGAGATTTCCACCGCCTCCACCCGGATCGCCCAGCACCTCCTCCTCTGGGTCGTCCTCGAGGTCGGTGGCGGCGCGCTGCGGGGGCCGCGCGTCAGGGGGGGGGTACTGTCACGACTTCCGCCGAAGTTGGCTCCCCTGCCTGTTCGGGCGGTGCTCGGCGGTCGTCGTCACCGTCCTACTAGCCACTACCGATCCCTTTTTCGTTTGTCTGTTGGTTTTGTCTTATTAGTTTCACCTGTGTGTATTTTAGTTTAATTAGCGTCCTTATATATAGTAGGTTGTCCTGCCCTTGTTTTGTGTGGGATTGTTTTTGTTATCCTGTTATATGGTGGTTTTTCGTGTGTTTTATTTTAGTCCTGTGTTAGGGCTGGGTATTTTATTCGCCCTGTGTGTTGGCGTGACCGTCGTTTGTGCGCCGGAGAATAAACTGACAAATAACTGAAACATGCTCTCTGCGCCTGATTCCACCCACCTTAGTAATTCGTGACAGTCTGTCTAGCTGTCCAGCTCTCATTCTCCTTCGCTCATCCCTATTTTTCTCTCTGGTTTCTGACCAAAGCATTGCCAGGGATGAATTAATGTGAATAAGATCGGGAGCAACCATCATTACCCTTTTTGTGAAATCCCAAGTCCCAGCCACCTACAGAATTACAAACACACACAAAAACATACACACTGCACACATTGGTTAGGCTTAGAAATTAAAATACATACCCACCCAAGCAAGTGCGACCACACACAGTGACTCAAAAATGTGTTCAACACAAGTACACAACACACACTGCCACAGTGACATTGGCCCCCATTCAGTAGTGACTGGAAACGACCCTCCTTTGAGACAGTGGTAACAGAGAGAATGAGGACCCACATGCCAAGCCGTGGGCATGGCAACTAATGATGCAAACCCTCATCCCTCAACAGAGCACTAGTGCAAGTGGTGCAGCTCTGTGCAAAGAAAAGACTGCATAAAAAAGAGAGGGAGAGGGAGGGAAAGAGAGGGGGATCACTGAGAAAGTGAGAGAGCTGTATGCAGCAGCAAATCTTTCAGAGCATTTCCCTGCGACAGACCGGTAGGTCTTTGAGTGTGATAACTAACTCCACAGCCTGAGCACAGACAACCACTTCTCTCTCAGCCTCTAGACTCGTCAAGGGAAAAAGTCACAATGTTTCCAACTTTCTACTTAAGAGTTCATGTAATCTTGTTTAACACCACCGCTCCTTCCCAGTTAAAGGAAAAGCCACAGTGCTTTCTGGGAAATGTAGTTAGTCTAAGAGAAATAAGTAACTCTCACTTATAGGCCTACCTGTTCCTAAAACGTATTCCCTCCACTTGATCACCCTTGCGTTCCATCACTTTTCTCCTCAATCCTTAACCATCTCCATCTGTCTGTCAACACCCTCACGCTGTCACTCTGGAAACTCTATGTGAGACATTTACTTTCTCATGTACCAGACCTTGAACAATGCACACTCACACAGACATGCACAGCACTTACGCATGCACAGTCCTTTTCCATGTGGAAAGTTGAGGCTGAGACAGTCATCTTGGAGTGAACACCAAACAGCACTTAGCACTTGTTAGCACTTAAAGCAGATTTATGTTCAATCCAGTCTGTTTTGGCCACACAGCATTTTTCTGCGATGCGGCCTCTGCAGCAGTCAGTGCATTCCTATTTATTGCGCTTCGCAGAACAGAACAGAGCTATTGTGAAGGGAAAATGTGGTACGGAGGTTGATTTGGCATCAGCAAACCTTCGGAGGCTCCGCAATTGCGTCACACCCTCTGTATGGAGCCTCTGGCCTGCATACATCGTTGTTTAGCAAGCTAGTTATCTATGGAAGATAAACAGCAACACTATATGGTTGTATAAGCAGTGTTGTGTGCCTCTCTTTCAGTTCCTCAGTGAGTTACTTACAGTGGCAGAGTTGTCCTCGTCAGCCATGGCCTCTTTCCTCTCTGGCCTTTCCTCTAATGGCCTACTCTGTCTCTCCCACTGTGAGAAAGGCGATAGCCCCCCAAATCCCCTCCCTCCAGCCTTCTTCAGTACAACAAACTGACGGCCCTAATACACCCCAATCACTCTTCCTGTCGTACCCACAAACCCACAAACCCACCTGTTACCAGGGTGAAGATTACCGTAGCGGGGTACCCTCCTCACAGAAATAGATACTCATATAGTGTGTGTGTGTTTGTGAGTGTGTGCGTGTGCGTGTGCACAGACGTGTAGAAACCTACTTAGCCTCAAATATATGCTGTCCACATACGAAGCACAGGGTGCTAGATATTCCACCAAACATGGTGCATAGCTGGTCAGAGTGTCATTTGTTTGATGGTGAGTGTTTGTGTGTTCACTGCCTTGATGACTCAGAGAACATCTTTTCAACACAGTTTGAGCAAAAACAGCTGATGACACGACATCACACACACACACACACACACACACACACACACACACACACACACACACACACACACACACACACACACACACACACACACACACACACACACACACACACACACACACACACACACACAAACTTTACCTTCTGGAATGCACTCCTACAAGGTGGACATCGGCCAACTTGGCCCAGGTCAGGCAAAGTTCAGATGTCAAAGGGTCATTTCAGCACAGGGAAAGTACAGAAGTCTGACATGACCTATCCCTACACTAACAGTTGCCCTCCATGTCAAGGTCAATAACTTGGTTGAATGTCAATTACACAAGTTATTCACATTTTTTACTGTTCAGTACAGTGTGTTTATGTTGGTGTGTATCTGGCCTCTCTACTGTAGATGAGTAAGATAGTCTGGACTGTAGTGGTGTGTGTTAGGGAGAGGCACATGTCTGGTGCAGTCAGATAAGAGTGGAAGGGGCACTCTGTAGGCCACACCCAAACCCTGCCTGCCAGGCTTCCACAGAGTACCACCACTCTCAGTGTAAACAAACTTTCACTCGCTCACTAGCCTGTCTGACACAAATCCACACACACAGACACGGATGAACAAACGCACACGCACACAATCCTCTATTGTCTTGTAAATCCTCATGCTAATCTTAACAAACCCATTCTGATAGAGATGGATGTGGGTCTAGCTCAATGATTTATATATACACTGGATGACTGACAGAGCATAGTGGTAAAGCCGCCGCGCCTACATCTCCACCTATTCCACCCCAGCCATTAGCACAAGCCTGTCCTCCCCAATTAAGGTGGCACCAACATCCTGTGTTGGAAGCTATATTTATTCATGTCTACATTAGTTTTTGCCACATTCATTTTATTACAAACACCTTAATGCCTTAAAACCTTAAAAATGATATTATGTGAGCTAAACCAAAAAATAAACCATTAAAAAATAAAAAAATGCATTTTCCTTAAAGTATAATATTGAGAGGTTACTAATGTTACTCTCCCCACTACACCAAGAAAATACATGTATTTGAAATTGTGTAGAATTCCATTAATTTCTATAGAGGATGGCTCTTACTGGGAAGTGCCAATATGGCCGACCGGTGGCTTCAAAACACCATAGTGCCCTCAAAGCTCATCAATAAGCTAAGTACCCTGGGACTAAACACCTCCCTCTGCAACTGGATCCTGGACTTCCTGACTGGCCGCCCCCAGGTGGTAAGGGTAGGTAACAACACATCTGCCACGCTGATCCTCAACACGGGGACCCCTCAGGGGTGCATGGCCAAGCACGACTCCAACACTATCATTAAGTTTTCCGACGACACAACAGTGGTAGGCCTGATCACCAACAATGATGAGACAGCCTATAGGGAGGACATCAGAGACCTGGCAGTGTGGTCCCTCAACATGATCAAGACGAAGGTGAGGATCCTGGACTACAGGAAAAGGAGGACCGAGTACGCCCCCATTCTCAATGACGGGGCTGCAGTGGAGCAGGTTGAGAGCTTCAAGTTCCTTGGTGTCCACATCACCAACAATCATGGTCCAAACACACAAAGACAGTCGTGAAGAGGGCACGACAATGCCTATTCCCCCTCAGGACACTGAAAATATTTGGCATGGGTCCTCAGATCCTCAAAAGATTCTACAGCTGCACCATCAAGGGCATTTTGACTGGTATCATCACCACCTGGTATGGCAACTGCTCGGCCTCCCACCACAAGGCAATACAGAGGGTAGTGTGGATGGCCCAGTACATCACTGGGGCCAAGCTTCCTGCCATCCAGGACCTCTATACCAGGCGGTGTCAGAGGAAGGCCCTAAAAATTGCCAAAGGCTCCAGCCACCCAAGTCATAGACTGTTCTCTCTGCTACCGCACGGCAAGCAGTACCGGAGCGTCAAGTCTAGGTCCAAGAGGCTTCTTAACAGCAGCTTCTACCCCCAAGCCATAAGACTCCTGAACCCCCCATTTTTACGCTGCTGTTACTCTCTGTTTATTATCTATGTATAGAACTTTACCTCTACCTAAATGTACATATTACCTTGATTACCTCAACTAACCTGTGCCCCAACACATTGACTCCCTGTATATAGCCTCACTACTGTTATTTTATTGTTGCTTTTAAATTATTATTTTTTACTTCAGTTTATTTTAGTAAATACTTTCCTAACACTTATTTTTCTTAAAACTGCGTTGTTGGTTAAGGGCTTGTAAGTAAGCATGTAAGGTGTTGTATTCGGCGCATGTGACAAAAACAATTTGAAATCCTCTCAATCGCCAAAACATAGTATCAGCAATCCAGGCTTTATTTACATCATTGGCCTACCTCCTATAAGCCCTAGAGAGGACAGTGATGTGGGACTGGCTGGAGTTAGTGGAGCTACATCATCAATCACTCTCTACTGTTCTATTACTGAACCTTTTCTGTATGGAAAGAGAGACAATAACCTGCAGCATGTCATCATTAGCATCACAGTACACAGTAATGCTATGGGTATCCCATTGTCCTCAGGCTCTGTACACTGACGCAAACACTGTACCTCTGTCTCTCTCTCTAATCCTCACATTCTTCACTAATTCTACCCAGCTCTCCTTCCTCTTCCTTTGTTCGCCCCCGTCTCCTACAATCCTGTCCTCCATTCCCCCTATATTTTCCCCCTCTTTTCATTGCTTTCTCTCCTTCTCTCCCTCCCTGACTCTCTTGCTTAGTGTTCTGGTGCTGCGGCAGACAGTATGACATCACCACCGAGCTGGTGTACTGCAGTGTGTGTGTGTGTGTGTGTGTGTGTGTGTGTGTGTGTGTGTGTGTGTGTGTGTGTGTGTGTGTGTGTGTATGTGTGTGTGTGTGTGTGTGTGTGTGTGTGTGTGTGTGTGTGTGTGTGTGTGTGTGTGTGTGTGTTATGAGTCCCAGGCGTAGTCTCAACAGTAAGGGATTACTGTCACTCAGTATCTAAGTAGGTGTGAAACCACGGCACAAACGTCACTCTGTGTGTGTTTGATGACATGCTATAAAAGTGGCGGTTCTACTTGAAGCCCTGGATGACAGGACAGTGTGAGGCTGCAGTTAGGATAGGAAGGAGGAGCAGTGCACGGAGGCAGTATAGAGCTGCCTGGTCTCGGCTATTGTTCCGCCGGGGATAGTGACTGGGGCTCGGCCATTGATCTTGAGGAAGCCCACTCCCTCTCCTATGGTTTCATGGATCTGTGTGTGAGGCTGATACGGGCAACTAACCACTAACTAATGAAGAAACCAGCGATGAGTCTGCATTACGGATAGCCTGAACTACACAGCTCCCCCGTCAGGGAATTAATGCGAGGAAGCGTGTGTAGAACACACACACACACACGGCACATCAGATGCAGATCATACATATCTGAGATGCCACCCCAGCTATTTGTGCACCAGCAGAAAGGTGCCAATAAGGGGTTTTACATGTCGTATGTGACAAGATAAAATCCAGCACATAATAATAACTGTTATAGTACAGCTATAGCATGCTATCTAGGGCCACAACATACATAAACTGGATATTCCTGCAGAGACATCTTAAACAACGATTCCATTTCCCTCTTTTGCTGACTTGTATTTGTTCTGGACATCGATTTTCTTTCCCTCCCTACCTGCCTGCCTCCCTCCCTCCATTTCTCTGTCTATTTGAGCTAGCTAGCTGCAGAGTGAACGTGCTGGTTCCGGTCAGGGTGGTGTTGTTGTGGTGAGGAGCCAGTCAGACAGAGACCCCGAGGGACTCTATGTTCTGGACACACAGGAACCAACCTGGCCGAGCAATTCCACCCGCTCACTCAACAGTCTATCTGTCTGTCCGTCTGCTTCCAGCTATACCCTCTGATTAAATGTGTATAATAACTGTTCACGTTCTCACACTTCCTATATCTTTCTTGGGGAACCATAGAAATAGAGAGGGGACTGTATATAGAGTGAGAGAGACTGGAAGAAAGAGAGACCATAAGTATTCCTCATGTGTACTACTGTATAGCTACACTATCATTACTATTGGTAACAGGGATGCAATTATATGGAATCAACTAGAGACCGCTAATAAGTCCCATGGTTGTAATAGACTTGATCTGTAATTAGGTTAACATCTAGCTATGTAGTCACTGTGGGGTTACACTATAGAGTGAGATCAGAACCAAGAGAGCGAGTGAGGGAGGTGTGTAGAGAATTCAGTGGGAGTCTGAGCTGTCATCTGTGAAGTCAAACAGAAGCACAGTCAGTGGATCTACAACTTTGATCCGACTATCACTGAATGCATCTCTATACTGACGTTTCAATACGGCTGCAGCATCGAGCTCTTTCGTGTGTGTGTGTGTGTGTGTGTGTGTGTGTGTGTGTGTGTGTGTGTGTGTGTGTGTGTGTGTGTGTGTGTGTGTGTGTCTGTGTGGAGACAGACAGAGGACAAGACCGAGAGCATGGGAGTGAGTGAGAAGGGCAACTTAATCAGATACAGTAATTGCGACAACAGTACAAAATGTTTAGCCGTTCTCACAACTATCAACAATGCACATACTTTGGAGCATTCACATTTCTTAAGGTTGCATCATCTGGCACTTCACAGCATCCTTTACCAGATGATATCTGCTGTAGCCGAAATCCCTTTCTACACAGCAATCTCACTGGCTATACAATATACAGACAGAACACCTTAGCTCTCTGCTGTGTGTCTTTGAATCTACATGCTCCCTAAATTAGCATAGTGTAGGAGCTTCACTGAAGCCAAGGTCAAATAATGTAGCTAATGAGATCAGTGTACTGATCATACATGTACTTACCACCCCCACACAACAGACAGCCCACAACAGGACATCACATTACAGATAGACTAAAAGAAGTCACAACACAAGGAGTATTACAGAACAGGACACGCACCCCTCACACACACACACACACCCCTTACACACACTTCTCATGCACACACTCCTAATCTCAGACACACATGCACCGCTATTCCCTAATATACTCCCAAACAACCAGCTAGACTCTCTCTCCTGCAGAAAGCTGTAGTTGGTATGGTACATCAAATACTATCAATATTATGGACAGAACATGAACAGACAGAAGATCTGTTTTGAGAGAGTTAAAGTTAAATAATTCACTCCACGTTCTGTCACTGTTGTTCTATTCTATTCAATTGAAAACTGAACTGAAAGATGAATCTGTTAAATATGAGACAGACGTCATCAGGAGACTTCAATATGGAACAGAGAAGTGTGTTTTCACGGTGTGTCTCTCAGACAGCCCTCTCTTTACTCCTCATATCCATTTCCTCTATCCTTCACTCCTTTTCTCACTCCCTTTCTCTGTGTGACAGACAGAGACATGGACAGATTCATTAGCGAAGGGAAGACCAAATAGAGGGAGGGAAGCGAGGGACAGGCCTCCAAATAGTTCATGTGGAGAGGCAGAAACAGAGAGCAGCATGGTGAATGGCACTGAACAAGCTGTGAATCTAATCTGCATGGTGACCTAGGAAAGGAAATGGACTCAAATAGAAGGATAGTCCAATCAAAGTTTGCAGTAACATGATACAGATGGACAGATGGGGAGCATTTGGGTTAGTTAGGGATCACAACATGGTTAAACTGTAGTAAAAAAAACAGAGCAGACAGATTGGCAGACAGTCAGTAGCATGACAGAGAGAGGATAGAGTGAAAGAGAGAGTGACGAGATTAGAGTGCTGAAAGAAAGAAGGGGACAGATATTGGAACACAATCCAGTTTCTACTCACTCCACAGGTGATGATCTTGGCCGGCATGCCTGTTGGCCCTCCACTCCCTCTCCGCTTTTCTCTCTTTCTCTCTGTCTCTCTTACACACACACTCACACACTCTACTATCGTTCCCTTGCCCCCAGAGAGTGTGACACACACACTTGAGTGCACAGGGCCCGTCCAGGGGGAGGGGACAGGAGGGGAGGCTGGGGGTGAGGGGGGCCAGGGGGTTTATCTCTAGAGGAATGCTGCCTGTATCTAAAGACACACACACATACACACACTCATCAACAAATATGTTCCCCTCAGTCTCACGCTGTGTCGCCTCTCCCACTACCTCTCCCTGTCTCTCTTTCTTCATGCCACTTTCTCTTTACTGTCTCCCTCTACTCTCCACCAGCTCCCCCCTCATTCTCTCTCTTTTATCCCCAGGTTGATCCCTTCTTTTCTGCTGTCCCTCCTTCCATGCATGTCTCCCCACATCTCTCTGTCCCTCCTGTATTTTTTGTGACAGCCAGACAATAAAAACAATTCTCGGGCCAGGCATTTCCCAAAAGGCGTGGTGTTTCGGGTGGAGAAAGCCTGTGCTGTGTGAGCAGGTCTGTTCCAGTCTGTAGAGTGTCTTAGCGCCCAGCGGGTGGGGGGGGCATTTACGCTGCCATTGCCCTGTGACAATGGGCCAGACGTACAGGGCGGGGGGGAGGGACCAGGGGGGCGAGTCTCTCAAAGGGCCCTGCCTCTTTTAATAAAGCGTCTGTCATTCCCCGCCTGAAAAGGCCTCGTTTTTACCCCCTCTCACCTCCTTTCTATCTCTCCTAGCTAAACGCTGGGAAAAGCATATTGCTGCCAAAACCATGCAGAGAGATAAATGCTTGTAGGAGAGGGGGATGAAGGGGGATGAGGGGGGTAGTAGGGGAGCGGTTGTTCCTCCTGATGGGGGGTTACACACCACTCAGTGTCACTGGACCGTGACCTGGGTAAAAACATCACGTGACTGGGTCCTGGTGTGTTATGTGGGTGAGAGTTTCCAGTGCCAACCACTGCAGGGCAGGGGGCTGGAGATACTAATGTCTGTGAAGAGATGACAAATTACCCTGCGGTAATGATGGAACCAGGCTGGTATCTGTCAAGAGCCAATGATGTTCTCTATTACGGAGAATTCTAAAACAGCACCAGTCTGCCTGGCCTACCCATAGCCATCACCCATTGCCAAAATTGAACCAAAGACAAGGCCTAGACTGGGGCAAAGAGAGACACATAGAGGAACGAGCCACGAGCCATGACTCTCTGAATGTGTATGGGTCAGGACCAGGGTTATATGCTGTGATATGCTGTGCTCTCCTGTATTGTGATGTGGCTGATTTAGGTTAGGGGCAGACGTGACCTCTAGACCTCCCATGCTGCCCCCCTCGTTGGCAGGACAAAGCCCCTCTCTCCCTGCTCTTTAGGGCCACTGCCATCAGCGTGTGGCAGGCGCTTTGTGGGGTTTTATTGCCTATTTCCTGATGCTTCCTGAAACACTGGGGAGACTTCAAAAGGTGGTGGAGGAATCAACATCAACAAACTGTCATTCTGTCACACACTCATACTTTGTCATAATACACACAGTCGCATGAACACACGAATGCAGGTAAACACACACACACACACACACACACACACACACACACACACACACACACACACACACACACACACACACACACACACACACACACACACACACACACACACACACACACACACACACACACACACACACACACACACACACACACCAGCATGGGGCCAACTTCTTAGCCTGGGCCTCAGCTCCTCACACACAGGACTAAGACAGGACTGTTAGCTAACTGTTCGTAAGAAGCTACAGGCCTTAAAGCGGGCTAACAGACCATTCCATGTCTAACACTAGACTAACACTGCGCTAACACAGACTTATGGCTGTGTCTACACAGGCAGCCCAATTCTGATATTCTTTTCACTAATTGGTCTTTTGACCAATCACATCAAATCGTTTCACATCAGAGCCGATCTGATTGGTCGAAAGACCAATTAGTGAAAAGAATATCAGAATTGGGCTGCCTGTGCAAACACAACCTAACACGCACACATTGTACAAAGAATATACATTTTGGCCTATACTAAGCTACTGTGCCCCAATCACACCTGCAGGGTGAGAGACTTGCCTGTAGACATGTAAAGACAACAACATAATGGACCTGTGTAACACAAGGAGGAAATAGAAAATAGGAGAAAGATGGGACTAACGGAGGATGTAGAGCCACAGGCAGCAATTGTTTTTGGGCAGGACCAGTGACCCATCAGTCTTTTTGAGTGGAGAGACAAAGCAAGAGAGGAAGAAAGGGAGAGATACTGTAGAGGGAGAGAGTGTGCTTTTGAGAGAGAGAGGGGAGAAGGGGGGAAGAGAGCAACATCTCCCTACCCAATGGGCACAGATGTCAATTCAACGTCTATTCCACGTTGGTTCAATGTCATTTGAAATGACTCATTTCATTGAAATGACATGGAAACAACGTTGATTCAACTGGTGTGTGATCAGTGTGTATCCTTTGATCTTTTATTCTTCCTTCGTCTGCTATGTGAGAGGGGCATCAGACAGAAATATGGTGTCCTCCATAATTATTGGGACAGTGAACCATTTCTTATTATTTTGGCTCTATACTCCAAAAGTTCAGATTTTAAATCAAATATTTTTGGGTATTTTCATTCATATCGAGTGAACCGTTTAGGGAATCACAGTACTTTCTGTACATAGTCCCCCGTTTTAGTGGAGCATAAGTATTGGGACAAACTACTTATACACTGAGTGTACAAAACATTATGAACACCTGCTCTTTTCATGGCATAGACTGACCAGTTGAATCCAGGTCAAAGCTATTTTATTGATGTCACTTGTTAAATCCACTTCAAATCAATGTAGATGAAGGGGAGAAACAGGTTAAAGAAGGATTTTTAAGCCTTGAGACATGGATGGGGGGGGTATGATATTTAGGATGCAATGTAATCATTGTGTGCTGGAATATGATACCAAATACTAATCTTTTGACTTATATACACTTATATGTGAATTTGTCCAAATATTTTCGGACTATGTACAAAAAGTGCTGTAATTTCTAAACGGTTCACCCGATATAGATGAAAATACCCTCAGATATTTGATTTAAAATCTGAACTTTTGGAGTATAGAGCCTTTAACATCAGAGTCATTGTATCATTTTAAATCCAAAGTGCTGGAGTACAGAACCAAAACAACAATGTGTTACTGTCCCAATACTTTTGTAGCTCATTGTAGCTACAAAGCACAGAACATGGCCTCCCTGGTCATCCATCTCTCCTCTCCTTCCCTCTCCATCTCTCGTATTCTGACTGGCTGTGCTGTGGAGATGGGAGGGGGGGGGCATATTAGGGAGAAGAGAGGGAGGGAGAAACTGATGGAAAATGAAAATGGCAGGGGAGCTTGTGTGTGTCAGTGTGTGTGAGAATACTGTATGTGTGTGCTCGTGTATATAATTTATATGTGTGAGAGAAAGAGGGGGAAATTAAATGATGTTGGAAGGAGGGAGATTGGCATCCATCCATGCAGTCCAGTACAGTCTATGCTGGCCCTGTTCTGTGCTGTAATAATAAAGTTATGTCCAGTGTTGGGGAAGAAACTCTGAAAATATAGTTTTCCAAACTACCAATTACTTCACACGGGAAGAAATTAAGCTACCCCTATGAAACATGTAGTTTACTTTAACAAAAATTACTTTTAAAAGTAATATGTTTCAAGTGAAAATTAGGCAGGTCTTATGCTGAAAAAAAGGAAATTATAGCCTACTTCATCCATATTTTATTTTAGACAAAAAAGTAGTTAACTACACCTATACATGGCAAATAAGTAATTAACTACTGAAAACACTACCAAGATTTGAATTTAGTTTAATTGCCACCAAGCTACAGCAAGATGTAGTTAAAGAGATTCTCCAGTACTTTTGTATACTTTTTATCCAGTAGTTCTGAAAGTAGCTCTCATGGGCCAAAAGTTGCCCCTTAAAATTGCGTACTATATGTGACTCATTTCAGGAAACTAGGTGTATGTTGCAAGTCACAACTTCACAGGAGAGGCATTTGAATGTTTTTTTTCCAAATTTTTCATCAAAATGCATTTTTTGCCAGATATGCCTTCTTGAACATTTGAACTTTAATGTGTCTTAATAACAAACTTGTATGCCATCTGTATATATGAATACGGTTGTTAAGTTACGAGCCTAGTTGGTTTAGCGACAAAAAAAGGCAGGAACCTTCCTGCTAGTCATGATTGGCTGAGATAATGAATGGGCTGGACATGCCTTGAGATGAGTTTCGGATTGGTCTGCCGTGTAACGGAAGAAGTTGACTGAGTTTTGAAATCAGTGGAATCTGGTGGAAGCAGAGTATGATAAGGAGATGAATTCAATTCTGGCGTTTGATTGCAAATGTAGAGGAGGTCGAAAAGAGAACACAGAACACTGTTGTATAAAACACCTGTTTTAGGATTACATCTTCAAACTAAGGGCAACCATGGCACCCGTGACAGAGAGGGGGAAATATCTGATGATTCTTGTGGCATTGCACAGGGTCAGTTTGAACCAGAGTGACTTGACACAATGGATCAAGCAAGCTGTACAAACAAGACGTCTTATTTAATTAAAGGGGTTGCAGTCTGCCGTGAAGCGTTCAGCCATGTATACCGGTAAGAGTCTAGATAAAGTTTCAGATGTTATACATTTTTAATTTAGTCAGAAAGTTGTTTTCATTTCAAGTTAAAGCTTACTGTTAGCTAGCTAGCTAATTTTTCATAAACATCAGATACCCCCTAGAGGTCAGAGGATTAAATCGTCTTGAGTTCAACATTTGAATGGACTGGAAAATAATGGCTTAAGTTTTGCGACTAAAGACACCCTTCTAGCTAGCTGACCATTGATTTTTGATTGCAATTTATGTAAATTAAGTTAGGTTTTGAGAGTTTTCAAAAAAGTAATAAAAAAAGTAATATATATACTATATATACACATAGTGTGGGACATGCTGTATATTGTAAAATTCGACTGCGCGACAGACCACACATAATTTAATATCTAACTTTTTACCTCTGAAATATAGCTAACTGATTTCAGGCAAGTATATATTTTTTTAACCAGAAGGCTAACCAACTAGTCAACTATTTAGTAAACACTTCAGATGCGATGTTGGTGTCTCTTTTTGAAAAAGATTTGATGGATATATCTTGTAATTGAGCAAAATATTAAGGTGGCCAATAACTTGGGACCATATGCTGATAATACAGGACATATTTTTTTTGCTAAACCGCTTGTCAAAAAGCTGATAGTAGTAGAATTTCCACTGAAATGTCGAACATGCCAATTTGCTAACCCTTTAGCTAACATTTTTACGACACCAATAATCACAAAACATTGATGGCTTGATCACAAGATAACACTGTTGAAGGTAATATATTTCTAAACGCTGTTGAATATGCCGATAATACGGGGTGCTATGCTAGCTGACATTAGGTGGCTGGCTCGCTAGCTAGCATTACGTGTATGATCTGTGCAGTAATATTATCTCAGAAATCCATTTGCATTCTGGCTGGTCTTGTCCAACCAATGTCTGTTCACTTGGGCATGGCCACTGAGTGAGCATAAGTTCACTTATGAAAACAATTCTCTCATTTAGAAGCTAAAATCACATTTCATCTTCTCACAAATAGTTTCATATTTAAAATGTAAATTGCACAACAATTCCATGTGAATAAACTTTCCAAGATACAATTTATGTTGTCCTATCATCAGATATAATGTCCCAGACTACAACTGATCTGACATCATATTCTTCAAGTATCAACGGACACTTTCAACTGGTTGAGAAAGGGAAATATTGTTCCATTCCCCAACCTTTTGATGTTACCATACTTTCTCTGTGGTAACACAAGGCTTTCCAAGAGCCCATTCTGTAGAGTGGAGAGAAAAGGGGGAAAGTTATTTATGGGGGGTCATAAACCTCACCGAACAGGGCAACGTCATGACAGTCCCCATTTTCGATAATCCTGCAAGTTGTAAACCAACATAAAAATGACTGTGGATTGTCCTGGTTGTGGACCATCATTGTGGTCCCTCTCTGGTGGTTGACCCGGGTAGGGTTTCTGCGAATGAGGCTGGACAGCAGATGTCCAGTTGGTGATCGCTGTTGCTGTTACCCTCTGGTGGTCTACCTTGGTAGGTTTTCTGGAAGCTGCAAAGCACCACAGTAATGGCCAGGGGATGTCTGGGTTGGGGATTGCCATTCCGGACCTGTCGTCTGGTCATCCATACGGGAAGATCTGGGCAGTAACTTAGGCAGCTGTTAACAACGCACACACACTCATGAAATATATAATTACATTTCCTCCCAAATTAGCGGTGTTGTGGCACTAACTGATGGTTGTCTGGGGAAGTTGTTTATGGCTCGATCACTTCCTAAGTGTCAAAGAAAATGAAAGAAAATGAATAAAAGCCCAAAGAAAAGATACATATAAAATATAGTTATCACTTAATCATCTAATTGGATAACCCAGGGGATAACCTATAGACTTCTGGGGATGAACTGGTGAGTACGGTAGCAATTTACCCAGGCTGGCATTTTGCTAGGACCCTTAAGTGATCCGAGCATAAATCCTAATTGGATGTTCCATTGTACATGTGTGTTTATGCTTACACAAGCGCGCATGTCAACGGAAGAAAACCAAGTATCCTGGTAGACTACAACTTGTTCAGAATGAGACATTTTCAGGTCAATGCCTGGAGGTCAGTCAGAATTGGTGTTGAGGGAGTCTGTAGTGGTTTTACTACAAGTCACTGTGTCTTCCATAACTGTAGGGGCGATAGGTATGAAGAAGAAACCACAGAAACCAAGATGGCGTAGCAGTGCAGACGTGGATTGTTGTTTCTCCTGTGTACATTTTGTATTTTTCTTCTTCTTTGTATATATTTCAATTTATTTTCAATCTCTTTTCCATTTTTAAATTAAATATACCTTCCGGCATCCCGCCTCACCCAATTGTGATACGGATCCGCTATTTTTAGACGAGAACCTCCATCAGAAGCTAGTCATCAGAAGCTAACCAGCTAATTAGCTGCTAGCTATTTAGTCATTGTCAGATGCTTTTAGCCTGGATAATACTTTCCAGCCTGCCAGTATCAGACTGTTTTCTCCACCACAACGTTGGATTCCTGCTGTAAGCCCTAGACCATTACTCCTGATCATCACAGCTAGCTAGCTGCCCCCGTGTGGCCCAGCCCCAAAGCTAGCTCTGAGCCAGGCCCACCTCCTGGCCTGCTCAGTGATCACTCGGCTACACGGCTGTTGCCTCCCGGACTCTACCCCAACATGACTAGAATCCACAACTCTACCGGATTCTTGCCGTAAGCTCTGGACCTTTGCATCGGATCATCGCTGCTAGCTAGCTGCTACCAAGTGGCTATAGTGGCTAACGCCCCTGTCCCGAAGCTAGCACCAGTTAGCCGCAAGCCAGGTGCATCTCCCGGCTAGCAAACACGATTACTACAGCTACAATACCTCTTTAGCCAACTGGCCTGGACCCTTTGTCGACACGGAGCCCCGCTGTTCCACCCCGATTGGTCTGCCGACGTAACTCCATCCGTTGTGCCCTCAACCAGCCTGTTGTTGTTATTTTAGCTGATTAGCTGTTGTTGTCTTACCGGTTGTTGTCTTAACTAGCTCTCCCAATCAACACCTGTGATTGCTTTATGCCTCGCTTTATGTCTCTCTCAAATGTCAATATGACTTGTATACTGTTGTTAAGGATAGTTATCATTGTTTTAGTTTACTGCGGAGCTCCTAGTCCCACTCAACATGCCTCAGATACCTCCTTTGTCCCACCTCCCACACATGGGGTGAGCTCACCCAGCATAACCAGTGCGTCCAGAGATGCAACCTCTCTTATCGTCACTCAGTGCCTGGGTTTACCTCTACTGTACCCGCACCCTACCATACCCCTGTCTGTACATTATGCCCTGACTCTATCCTACTACGTCCAGAAATCTGCTCCTTTAATTCTCTGTCCCCTACGCACTAGACGACCAGATTTGATAGCCTTTAGCCGTACCCTCATCCTACTCCACCTCTGTTCCTCAGGTGATGTGGAGGTTAACCCAGGCCCTGCATGTCCCCAGGCATTCTCATTTGTTGACTTCTGTAACAGAAAAAGTCTCATCTCTAAGTTTATTTTACTCACTGCTTTAGCACACTCAGCCAACCCTGATGTCCTTGCCGTGTCTGAATCCTGGCTTAGGAAGGCCACCAAAAATTCTGAGATTTCTTCCCCCAACTACAACATTTTACGTCAAGATAGAACTGCCAAAGGGGGAGGAGTTGAAATCTACTGCAGAGATAGCCTGCAAAGTTCTTTCATACTTTCCAGGTCTATGCCCAAACAGTTCGAGCTTTAATTTTTTTTAAATGGATCTCTCCAGAAACAAGTCTATCACTGATGCCACCTGTTATAGACTCCACCCTCAGCTCCCAGCTGTGCCCTGGACTCCATATATGAATTGATTGCCCCCATCTATCTTCAGAGTTTGTCCTGTTAGGAGACCTAAACTGGGATATGCTTAAAACCCCAGCAGTCCCACAATCTAAGATAGATGCCCTCAATCTCACTCAAATTATCAAGGAACCCACCAGGTACAACCCTAAATCCGTAAACATGGGCACCCTCACAGATATTATCCTGACCAACTTGCCCTCCAAATACACCTCTGCTGTGATCTCAGCAATCACTGCCTCATTGCCTGCATTCACTATGGGTCCACGGTCCCCTCATCATTGTCAAACGCTCCCTAAAACGCTTCTGCGAGCAAGCCTTTCTAGTCGACCTGGCCCGGATATCCTGGAAGGATATTGATCTCATTCCGTCAGTCGAGGATAACTGGTCATTCTTTAAAAGTAATTTCCTCACCATCTTAAATAAGCATCCCCCTTTCCAAAAATGTAGAACTAAGAACAGATATAGCTCTTGGTTCACTCCAGACCTGACTGCCCTCAACCAGCACAAAAACATCCTGTGGCAGACTGCACTAGCATCGAATAGTCCCCGCGATATGCAACTTTTCAGGGAAGTCAGGAACCAATACATGCAGTCAGTCAGGAAAGCAAAGGCTAACTTTTTCAAACAGAAATTTGCATCATGTAGCTCTAAATACAAAAAGTTTTGGGACACTGTAAAGTCCATGGAGAATAAGAGCACCTCCTCCCTAGTTGCCCACTGCACTGAGGCTAGGAAACACTGTCACCACCGATAAATCCATGATAATCGAGAATTTCAACCTGGCTACACCAAACCCGGCAAACAGCTCCGCACCCTCCGCAGCTACTTTCCCAAGCCTCCCCAGCTTCTCCTTCACCCAAATCCACATTGCAGATGTTCTGAAAGAGCTGCAAAATCTGGACCAGTACAAATCAGCTGGGTTAGACAATCTGGACCCTAAAACAATCCTCCACCATTGTTGCATCCCCTATTATCAGTCTGTTCAACCTCTCTTTCGTTTCGTCCGAGAACCCTAAAGATTGGAAAGCTGCCATGGTCATCCCCCTCTTCAAAGGGGGTGACACTCTAGACCCAAACTGTTATAGACCTATATCCATCCGGCCCTGCATTTCTAAAGTCTTCGAAAGCCAAGTTAATAAAAAGATCACTGACCATTTCGAATCCCACCATACCTTCTCCGCTGTGCAATCCGGTTTCCGAGCTTGTCACGGGTGCACCTCAGTCATTCTCAAGGTACTAAATGATGTCATAACGGCCAGTCGAAAGCCTGGCCAAGGCTTTCGACTCTGTCAATCACAGTATTCTTATCGGCAGACTCAACAGCCCTGGATTTTAAAATGACTGCCTCGCCTGGTTCACCAACTACTTCTCAGACAGTTCAATGTGTCAATTCAGAGGGCCTGTTGTCCGGACCTCTGGCAGTCTCTATGGGGGTACCACAGGGTTCAATTCTTGGCCTGACTCTTTTCTCTGTATATATCAACGATGTCACTCTTGCTGCGGGCGTTTCCCTGATCCACCTCTATGCAGACGACACCATTCTGTATACATCTGGCCCTTCTTTGGACACAGTGTTAACAAACCTCCAAACGAGCTCCAAAGCCATACAACACTCCTTCCGTGGCCTCCGACTGCTCTTAAACGCTAGTAAAACTAAATGCATGCTTTTCAACCGTTCGCTGCCCACACCTGCCCACCCGACTAGCATCACTACTCTGGACGGTTCTGACTTAGAATATGTGGACAACTACAAATATCTAGGTGTCTGGCTAGACTGTAAACTCTCCTTCCAGACTCATATTAAACATCTCCAATCCAAAATGAAATCTAGAATCGGCTTCCTATTTCGCAACAAAGCCTCCTTCACCCACGCCGCCAAACATACCCTCATAAAACTGACTATCCTACCGATCCTCGACTTTGGCGATGTCATTTACAAATGACTCTCCTCAATACTCTACTCAGCAAACTGAATGCAGTCTATCACAGTGCCATCCGTTTTGTCACCAAATCCTCATATACCACCCACCACTGCGACCTGTATGTCCTCGTTGGCTGGCCCTTGCTACATATTCATCCCCAGACCCACTGGCTCCAGGTCATCTATAAGTCTTTGCTAGGTAAAGCTCCGCCTTATCTCAGCTCCCTGGTCACAATAACAACACCCACCCGTAACACACGCTCCAGCAGGTACATCTCACTGGTCACCCCCAAAGCCAACACCTCCTTTGGCCACCTTTCCTTCCAGTTCTCTGCTGCCAATGACTGGTACGAATTGCAAAAATCGCTGAAGCTGGAGACTTATATTTCTCTCACTAACTTTAAACATCTGCAGCAATTGGATAGCCCATCTGTAAATAACCCATCCAATCTACCTACCTCATCCCCATATTGGTTTTAAAAAAACTTTTATTTCTACTTGGACATTATTCTACTTCTACCAGTATTTCTACTTGGACATCATCATCTGCACATCTATCACTTCAGTGTTAATTTGCTTCGCTGCTATGGCCTATTTATTGCCTTATCTCCTCACGCCATTTGCACACACTGTATATACACTTTCTTTTTTCCTATTATGATATTGACTGTACACTTGTTTATTCCATGTGTAACTCTGTGTTGTTGTTTGTGTCACACTGCTTTGCTTATCTTGACCAGGTCGCAGTTGTAAATGTGAACTTGTTCTCAACTAGCCTACCTGGTTAAATAAAGGCGAAATAAAAAATTAAATAAAAAACGTCTATTTCATAGCCATGTTATCCATGGAGGGGAGGCAAAGTCTGAAACCTTCTATCGTCTTCATTCCTTTGAGTACCAGACTCCGGTTGCTTGGTGGGGTAATCGCGCTGTTGCGTGTGACAGTTCTGGAATTCCACCAGATTGTACCTATAGGTGGTATTCTGCTGCATTGCAAAGTCCACTTGAGCGTTTAGAGTACTGATTTTGGCCACGTGAGTGTTGCACTTGCTCTTTTCGGTCTCAAACTTATCTGTCATTGTTTGCAGATAGAGGTCTTGAGTAAGGAGTGAGAGATTCAGTGATGAGATTTCCTCCGCTTGCTTAGAAATCAATATTTCCATCTTCATCACTTGAGTTCTCATCATTTATTTGGTCAGCGACTTCAATGAGTTCTGCTGATTTGTCATCCAACTTAGTCATTGTGTTCATTAAATGATTGTCTTTGGTCTGCAGCATTTGGAGTAGAACATTGTTACTCTGAGTAACGTTCTACAAAACTGCCTGCATGTTATCAAATTGCGTGCTCCTGTTTGTAGATAACTCAACAGATTTATCTAGTTTGGAGTGGACTGCATCGTATTTTGGCTAAATCAATTTTTTCCTGGAGACAACAATTTTGTTGAGAAAGAGTTTGTGCTGGTTCATTTGTCATAAGTATTTGCCATTACTTTTAATTGTTCAGATTTCAAACGCAGTTCCATGGCTAGTAGAATGTTTTAATTTCCTGCTTTTGTCAATAGTTGCTCAGCTCTCTTCACCTGTCCCTTCATGTCAGTCATGTCTTACATGTGCTTCAGCTGTGCACTGTGGTATTGGACCGATGCCAATCTTTGATGGCGATACATAAGGGCTAAAGTGGAGAGAACCGTTACAAAGCCTGCGTTTGATGGCTGATTTTGGAGAGTTTGTCACGATTTCTACTATTTTTCCGCTAATGGCATAGTTATGGTTGGTTTCGCTGCTGAGGTCAGAGATCAATCCTTTTATGGGTTGAGGTTCACTAATTAGCGGAGGAGTGGTGACCACCTCCTCTGATAACTTGCACATTATTTGAAAAAATGTAGAGAAAAAATTTGTGTTTGGAATTCTTTGGAAGCTGCCAAGACGATTTGAATCTATTTATAGACGTCAATGAACCATCAGTACTCTATCAGTAATGTGGGAGTTGGACGTGATCGAACTTTGCAAAAGCAAATTGATTAATGAATGATAATGATTAATCATACCTGGATAGGCTATCTGGGAATTGAACTTTAATTAACCTGAGAGGTTTGGTTCATCTGGGTTAATAAGGAAAATGTCAAAATATCTAATTTAATTGGAAGGACCTGAAAAGGTATGTTGACAATTTAACTTATTCAATTGAATGAGACGATGATATCCAATCAATTGACATTGTCTGGATTATCAAGTGTGAACAGTAGTTAAATATTAGGTTACATTCATCGCCAGGTTTACATGTCCCTCAGGCCAAAGCCACATGGGATTCTGCTGGAGGTGTCACATCATTCAATACTGGGTAGTCTTGAATGAGCTTTGTAAAAGCACATTTTACTCATTTAATCAATGTTAATGATAAATCAAACCTGTATAGGCTATTTGGGAATTGAACTTTAATTAACCTGAGAGCGTTGCATCATCAAGGTTAATGTGGAAAAGTTTAAATTGTCTCATTTGTAGAAACCCATCCATTTGAATATTATTTAAAATGTCCATTGGAAAAAGGTAAATCTGGCAATTTGACCTCTTAGTTAAATTGAATGAGACATCGATATCCAATCAGTTGAGACTGGATGGATATCATAAGTAACCACTTGTTAAACGTGGTCCACGTTTGGGTGTCACCAAAATACTACTTTTTAAAAGACACCCAGGGGGTCACTGATTGCAGAAAGCTGAAATCAAACCGAAGTACAAAGGGCGGGACGTCCGTCACGCAAGGCGGAGGAATTTCAAAGTGACACAGGAAAAACAAAATGGCTTCTTTCCCTTTGTTAGCTTAGCATCTCGTGCAAGCTAATCCTACTTTGTACACTTTCAAGCATAACATAGAAATGGAACGGTTTTACTTATAACGTATTACGTTCAAACCATTCTCTGCGTTATAATCTTTCAGGTTGTGGTGTTGTAGAGCGGATACGTTCTACAACAATCAGCCGCAGCTGATAACGCGACGTCTAGGATGTATCACTTCTTCTTTAGTGAATAATAGTTCAAAGTTCATACCAAGTTGCCATAATCAGCTCGTGCTGTATTCTGGCTGGTCTAGTCGAAATTCACCATTCCAGCGTGGTGATCGTCATCTCCATGTGATCTGGTCTCATGTAAATTTCGTTAGATAGAGTAGTCGTTCAACCATTCGCAACCACAGCTCCCGCCTGAGTTTGCTTAGTCTAATGAGAATTAGGTCACAGGGGCTTTTTGTACTGGGGCTTTTGTACTATTTCACCCCTCTCCAACTAATGTATGTTCACTTGGGCGTGGCCACTGAGTGAGCACAAGTTCACTTATGAAAACAAATCTCTCATTTAGAAGCTAAAATCACATTTCATCTTCTCACAAATAGTTTCATATTTAAACATTTAAATTGCACAACAACTCCATGTCACGCCCTGACCTTAGATATCCTTTTTATGTCTCTATTTGGTTTGGGTCAGGGTGTGATTTGGGGTGGGTATTCTATGTTCTATTATTTGTATTTCTATGTTTTGGCCAGGTAGGGTTCTCAATCAGGGACAGCTGTCTATCGTTGTTTCTGATTGAGAACCATACTTAGGTAGCCCTTTTCCCACCTGTCTTTGTGGGAAGTTGACTTTTGATTATGGCACATAGCATGTAGCTTCACGGTTTGTTTTTGTGGTGTTTATTGATTTGTTGGCGTAATTTTTTATAATAAAAGAAAATGTACGCTCACCACGCTGCACCTTGGTCCACTTCCTTCAACAGCCGTGACACTCCATGTGAATCTGATAACTAGAATATGTAGACTTTCCAAGATACAATTTATGTCGTCCTATCATCAGATATAATGTCCCAGACAACAACTGATCTGACATCATATTCTTCAAGTACCAACGGACACTTTCAACTGGTTGAGAAAGGGAAATATTGTTCCATTCCCCAACCTTTTGATGTTACCATACTTTCTCTGTGGTAACACAGGGCTTTCCAAGAGTCAATTTTGTAGAGTGGAGAGAAAAGGGGGAAAGGTATTTATGGGGGGTCATAAACCTCACCGAACAGGGCAACATCATGACACTACTATGCAAGTAACCATTTCGCTGTACCATTACACCTTCTGTAGAGACCCATCCACTTAGCAAGATGTGGCTGGGGTTATAGCATTTCTTTCACATGACACATCAATTTAGACAAGTGTGTCTTGGTAAGCGTCATCTAATATTTAGAAAATATTATCTGGACACTTTCTGTTTACCTGGAATTTTTCCTTATTGTTGGCTGCTACTTCTACCACTTTTAGTCTTGAAATCTTTAGGCAGGCAGGCAGGCAAGCAGGCAGGCAGGCAGGCAGGCAGGCAGGCAGGCAGGCAGGTAGGCAAACTCGCACTGCACCAAGTGGGCCCCAGCCAACACACAGCCCTAACATGCTACACTACACTACACTACACTACAATGTTCTGGGCTGGGTCTTGGCTGTGGAGTGGTTAGTCACTCCCTGTGTCGTTGGTGACTCCTTGTGTCTCTTCTGCAGGGAGATGAGATGCACAGCTAGAAGGTTGAAGCTTATTTGTCATGAGTCTTGGCCTGGAGGCAGAGTGGTTTCTGAGTGGTTTCCGCTAGATGGGCCAGAGGCAAAGTCAAAGTTGTCTAGATCGTAAAAATCTATGAAAACAAAAATGTGCTCTTTGGTCTTTATTTAAAGTTAGGTGTTAGGGTTAGCAGTGTAGTTAGGGTTAAGGTTAGGGTTAGGTTTAAAATCTGATTTCAGGACTTTGTGACTGTGCCAGCTTAGTGACCATTCTGCAGAGTTGCTTCCAGTACATGAGCATGAGTCATCTCAATAAATGCCAACCTGCACTGAGCTGCCTGGAGGAGCCATTCTGTAGAATAAGTGAGTCTGAGAGACATGGTGATGTATGCAGGGGAGAGTCTGGTCTAAGCAGCCAGCCAGCCCATAATTCACTCAGCCTGTTTAATAAGTGCAGAGCCCAGAGTGGCCCCAGACTCCACAGACTCCATTCAAACCTAATGCACTCCTCTGACACTGTCAGAAACAGGCTCCACCATTCTGGGACTTCAGGATAGTAGCCACTACTGTGGATATCATTCATCAGTCTGTAGAAAACCAAAAAAATTTTACATTGTGATGTGATCAGTATAAAAACTGTAGGACAGTAGTGCCTCCGTGGAGTAGTATGAGTAGGTGTACTGTATCATATGGTGGTAGTAGCAGCGCTGTGGTAATATTATACATTCAATACCAGAGGTCTACCTCCCACTAGACAGGACATAGTGTATTGCTATCCATAATCTACAGAACGGTATCCTGTTTGTCCCTGACTCTCTCGCGCGTGTGTGTGTGTTGGGTTCCTGGCATGTCCAGATGGATAGGCCATGACAGAGGTACAGGCCTCAATTGACCATTTGACATTTGCTGCTAACTGCCTCTATATATCACCAGCCTCATCTCTCACCTCCAGTCAGAGAGAGGAGAGAGGGAACAAGCTAAAGAATGGAGGTGATGACAAGAGAGACAGATGAAGAGAGCAAATGGTACATGGCTTAGTGGAAAAGAGGGAAGATGTCTTGGGCATGACTGTGGCAACAGAGATAATAAATAAACGCCTCCTGGGGAAGTAAAGAGAGAGTTTGCATGTATGTGTGTCCCTCTGTGTGTGTGTGTTTGTTCAAGAATCTCATTGACGGTGCAGACAGGGGAGGTTGCTGCAGCAGAGAGGGACAACAGTATCCTGTACAACAGGGCAAACAAACTGTTCTGTAAACACAGGCCCACACAGACATATTAATTACCATCCTAAGCTATCTAATAAATAACTATCCGCTTCCCATCAATTTGGGCAGTCAATATTTCCTCTCTGCCCAGCTCTCCTTATCCCTCCATTCTCTCTGGGGGAAGTTGCAAAGCTGCTGTCTGGCCTATCAGAGGGTATCATGTTAATACATATGAGATCTATGTGATTAAGAGAGTTGCTCTCATCAATCAACACAAGGGCAGCCTGCAGAGAGGCTGTATATCAGATGCCAATCCCTCTATTACCCGCTCCACCACCTCCTTCTCACCTCTCGGTCTTCCTCAACACACACACACGCACACGCTCACAGTCTCACACACACAGTCGCACACACTCACACACACATAACATGATAGATACCACATAAGAAAGCCTTATAAATCAGATGAAAACCAAACAATGCAGAAATCAATGTGATTACATAAATGAAGAAGGGTTCCTGAGACCAACAGGGAAAAGTATTCTTAGTCTTTTTCGTCTTAGTGCCTTCAAGTCCAGAAAATGTTAAAAGCGTACATGGCTGTTGATAGAGGAAATACAGATGTAGCATCCTAATTTGATCATTCTTTGGTTGTTGAGAATTTCCCTGCACAGCAGGAAATGCAAACTTGTAGTGTATTTGAGTTTTTAAAAGGCTTTCCACTTTGAAATTTCAGACATGATTTGCCCTGTCGAAAAACGTATCAACCTATACAAAAATGTCCTTAAATTGTAATCAACATAATAATTCACATTTCCTGTTGCGGAAGGATTCTGTAGCAAACTGTCTTAAAATAAGATCTGTAGAAGAAGCTGTCCTCATGTCTCCTTCTCATATTCTTGGTTCCAGGTCCTGTCTCCTTGTGTAGGCCTATAGATGGCTCAACAGACCAAGATCTTCCAAATTCTTCATGACATTTAGTTTTCATAAGGGCATAATCTCAAGGTCATTGAAGGTTGAGATGGAAACACTGTACTTCCAAACTGAAGCTAGCAAAAGGCTGACATCATCAAGTAGTATTGAGCACTGGGGATCCTGCACTGGGGTATAGATTTGATTTATTTTTGATTTTCCAAACACTTCCCATTTGACTCTTATAGAAATAGAGGTCAAATACTGTATGTGTAGCCTAAACTGGTTGAGCTCATAGATCATGGTCTATATGTTTTTCATTAAGGCTTTAGTGGCCATCCTTGCTTGGGAGGGGTTCATCTATTCTTAGTAGGCCAGATTTCTCCCAAGAGACATTTCACGTCTGCTGAAATCCCAAATATAACCATTTCCTAGTGGATCAGCCAGAGTACTAATGGATATAATTGTGTTCTAATTGCTTCTTTCAAACATTTGGTAGGTGGCCAAAGATATTATAACAACATTTTTTGTAGTTTTGCATATTGTAATAAAATCTCACATTACCTTAATTTGAATTCTGTACTGCCAGCATTGATATCACTATGAATAAAATTGGAGTTTAAAGGCGCTACTCTAAATGCTAGCCAGAGTTTTTCACATGCAAATTAAAATCTAACCCCCTACCCGAAACAAATTAGAGCGGACTGCTGGTGACTGGACATCAATGGGCTTCATAATGTAGTCTGTTGCTACAGTAGGCTGGGAGAGCAGCTGTGACTGAGAAAGGAGAATCCACTTGACAGTGCTGGGGAGTGATAGTTACTTTTCTTATTGTGACTGTGGTGCAGTCGAACTGTGACAGATGGGGCTTTGGTGTTCCTGAGCATCTGCTGCAGAGGGCTCAATGAAGGGGGATGAGGGGAGTGGGACGATAAGGGACACGGTACTACAGCACATATTAAAGCAACCAGTGCTTTACATAAACTACTGACATTTCTAACTTACAGGGAGAGGGAGCGTTTCATTTGGTTATAAATAAAAATCGGGCCTCAAGTGATGTTTCATGGAGAGAAGAGCAGGGTTTAGGAAGTGAGTGTCCTCTGTAAATCATGAATCGGTCCTGTTAAACCGTCTGCACATTTCTCAATACACTGGCGTGTCCTATTTTGAAAATGAGGGGAAAGGAGAACCTTTCTGAGGATCATAACATTAAATGATGGGTGTAGGGAAGAGTGAAGTGGAGCTTGATAAGAGAGAAAGTGTTCTAGAATGATGGGATCAAGACGCTGGGATGTCATTGCAGGGGTTTGTGCTGCTGTGGATTTCCACTGCTCTGCTGCCTTGGCCATGGGCCAGGCAGAGGGATTGAATTCTATAGGATGATCCATCACTGCAGAACTCTGAACACACACAGCCTCTCTGCGCCCTATCTTAGCCCAGGACAGGAACAAAACTGACATGCTATTTTGTGACTGTCTGTTCTGTTATTTTTTGTCACATGGGGATTGGGGATAGTACCCCCAATGATATCTCCTTACCATCTCCATTTCTAAGTCAATTGATTGAATACGATTAGTGCATTTTATTTCCATTGGGAGGTTTCCTGGTCTATCTGGGTACTTGAAGGAAACTGTATGTCCTGCTCGTGGATAAGTGTAGGGGTTTGGCTCGTAGTCAAACAAATGAATACTTTTTATAGATTTTTTAAAATGTAACTAGGCAAGTCAGTTAAGAACAAATTCTTATTTACAATAACGGCCTAGGAAAAATGGGTTAACTGTTCAGGGGCAGATTGTTACCTTGTCAGCTCAGGGATTTGATCTAGCAACTTCTGGTTACTGGCCCAATACTCTAACCACTAGGCTACCTGCCACCCCAGGTGGCAGACAAACAAGAAGAGAATGAAACACAAACACATACACTCTCTTGCTCTCTGAACATGTACACAGAAGATAACAACAACATATGGACAAACAAAAAGACAAACTAAAAACGATTCATGATTCCTCCACACACGCACCACAAAAGGAAAAATAAGTATGTAAAGCCTGTATTTGTGGTTGACATTAGGGCATATATGAACCGTTGGGATGTCTTACCTGTGACCTCTATTTTCTGTGATGCAGATATAGTACAATATAAGCGCTAGTGTGAATAGAGTATACAGTGTTACAGTATCACCTGGAAGTGCATGTGCCCTGTGGGAAAAGTACTGTGAAAGCCATATGGACCTGTAGTACTGTAGAGTATAGAGACTGAAGATGAAGGTGAGTTCATTGTGTAATTGGGGTTGTAAGGTGTTGAAGAAGACAATACAGGTGGAGGAACAATAAAGCATCAGGTTGTTTAAACAAATAAAACAGACATCACATAGACACAACGTAGACACAACACAATGTAGACAACATCACAACATAGACACAACACAACGTAGACACATCCCAATGTAGACACAACACAACATAGACACAACGTAGACACAACACAATGTAAACACAACATCACAACATAGACACAACATAGACACGACACAACATAGACACAACATAGACACAACACAACGTAGACACAACCCAATGTAGACACAACACAACATAGACACAATATCACAACATAGACACAACATAGACACGACACAACATAGACACAACACAACGGACACAACATAGCATACTTACATAACATAGACACAACACAACGTAGACACAACATACAACACCACAACATAGACACAACACAACGTAGACACAACATCACAACATAGACACAACACAACATAGACACAACGTAGACACGACACAACGTAGACACAACATCACAACATAGACACAACACAACATAGACACACCGTAGACACAACACAACGTAGACACAACATCACAACATAGACACAACGTAGACACGACACAACGTAGACACAACATCACAACATAGACACAACACAACATAGACACAACGTAGACACAACACAACGTAGACACAACATACAACACCACAAAATAGACACAGCACTACGGACACAACATAGACACAACACAACGGACACAACATAGCATACCTACATAACATAGACACAAAACAACAGACATAACACAACAGACACAATATAACATACTTACACAACATGGACACAAGACAACACAACACAGCACAGAAACACAGAAAAAAACACAGCAGTGACACAAGACAGACATCACATTGACACAACTCACAACAGCTTCAGCACAGACAAAACACAAAAACACACCAGAAAAAACACAGACCCAACACACTCAGATGATACCAATACACAGCTTGGAACTGTGCAAGTACACAAACACCTAAACTAAGTACAGCACCAAACATACAGACAATCAGACAACCACATACAGTACCAGTCAAAAGTTTGGACACACTTACTCATTAAAGGGTTGTACTTTATTACTTTATTTACTATTTTCTACATTATAGAATAATAGTGAAGACATCAAAACTATGAAATAACACCCATGGAATCATGTAGTAACCAAAAAAGTGTTAAACAAATCAAAATATATTTGAGATTTGAGATTTTACTACTTCATAGTATTTACTACTTCATAGTAGCCACCCTTTGCCTTGATGACAGCTTTGCACACTCTTGGCATTCTCTCAACCAGCTCCATGAGGGATTCACCTGGAATGCATTTCAATTAACAGGTGTGTCATGTTGAAGTTAATTTGTGGAATTTCTTTCCTCCTGAATGTGTTTGAGCCAATCAGTTGTGTTGTGACAAGGTAGGGGTAGTATACAGAAGAGAGCCCTATTTGGTAAAATACCAAGTCCATAAACAAAGAGAAACAGCTCAAATAAACAAAGAGAAATGACTGCCCATCATTACTTTAAGACAAGAAGGTCAGTCAATACAAAACATTTCAAGAATTTTGAAAGTTTCTTCAAGTGCAGTCGCGCTACGATGAAACTGGCTCTCATGAGGACAGCCACAGGAAAGGAAGACACAGAGTTACATCTGCTGCAGAGGATAAGTTAATTAGAGTTACCAGCCTCAGAAATTTCAGCCCAAATAAATGCTTCACAGAGTTCAAGTGACAGACATCTCAACATCAACTGTTCATAGGAGACTGTGTGAATCAGGCCTTCAAAGTCAAATTTCTGCAAAGAAACCACTACTAAAGGACACCAATAATAAGAAGAGACTTGATTGGGCCACTATTTTCTACATTGTAGAATAATAGTGAAGACCTCAAAACTATGAAATCACACATATGGAATTATTTAGTAACCAAAAAATGTATTTTATATTTGAGATTCTTCAAAGTAGCCAGCCTTTGCACACTCTTAGCATTCTCTCATACAGCTTAATGAGGTAGTCACCTGGAATGCATTTCAGGCCTTCATGGTCGGATTGCTGCAAAGAAACCACTACTAAAGGACACCAATAATAAGAAGAGACTTGCTTGGACCAAGAAACATGAGCAATGGACATTAGACCATTGGCAATCTGTCCTTTGGTCTGATGAGTCCAAATGTGAGCTTTTTGGTTCCAACCGCCGTGTCTTTGTTAGACGCAGAGTAGGTAGGTTAACTGCCTTGTGATGATGATCTCGGTGTGGTTCCCACCGTGAAGCATGGAGGAGGAGGAGGTGTGATGGTGTGGGGGTGCTTTGCTGGTGATTTATTTAGAATTCAAGGCACACTTAACCAGCATGGCTACTACAGAATTCTGCGGCGATACACCAACCTATCTGGTTTGCGCTTATTGGGACTATCATTTGTTTTTCAACAGGACAATGACCCAACACACCTCCAAACGTTTGACTGGTACTGTACATGTATTCATTTTTGCTCTCTCTCTCTCTCGCTCTCTCTCTCTCTCTCTCACACACACACACACACACACTTGTGAATACACACAAATACAAATAAACAGAAGCATATTTTCTAAATCAGAAGAACCCACAGGAAAAATAGTTAATTACACAGTATCTTTGTTGTGCGCTTCAATTAAAGCATTTTTTATTTCCTTCTACACGTAATATCTGTATAGGTACAGGAACGTGTATGAGGAACGTTGCCCGTGGACTCTTGGCATGTAATATGCTGCATGAGAAAACATTTTCTGATAAAACCACACACAAGGATATAGATAAACACTCACATTAGATGAGTTTGCATAAATGCAAATGAAAACCAAAGACAGAAGTGAAATACGTCAAGCAACGACAACAGGAAGAAAGAAACAGCTCCAGCCTGACTTTACGACCCCTGATGACCCCTGACTAAACCAGCTCACACCACAACAGCAACACTGGACTCTCAACACAACCAGATAGAGCTACAGTTACTACAAGCAACAGACAAGAAAAGAGATAGAAAGTAAGATGAACAACAACAACTGCAGCAGCAAGAGCAACAACAGTGACACACACTTTTAAAAAGACAGGTACAAGATGGTCATATATAGATATATAAGTAGTAGAAAAGCCAGATATACGTGTGGCGGATATTTACTGCTTCATCAAAGTGCCATACTCCTTGGCCATCCGGCAGCTCAGAGCTCAAACTATCGTCCTGATCGATTAGCCAGCGATGCACCGCGTGGGCCTAAAAAGACACACGACATACAGTAAAGATAGAGTCAAGTTAATCTCAACAGTCACAGAAAGATAGAGAGAGAGAGAAGAGGAGAGGAAGGACAGGGGAGAGAATGGACAGAATAATGGGCAGGGTAATGAGAGAGGTGGAATAGAAAGGAAGAGCATCATATTCAGACATAGGAGAGGAAGAGGAGGGAGACAGAGGCAGGAGAGGAAGCATCCCACTCCATCCCAGTCCCATGGCTGTACACATGTGGCAGGACCATGGGGTCGGACCATGACAGGACTATGGGAGATGACGTCACACACCGTGGTCAGTGCTCGGTATGGGGGGGTCAGGAGTGGGTGCTAGAGATAGAGATGTGCTTGTGAAGCAGTGCTACTCGCCTATGCTGATGGTAACAGATCCTGTGTCTTCTATAGTGATGGGTCATAATACTATTCAAGTGAGTATTTAGCATTAGAGGCTCTCCCTATGTGATCTAACTTATAAAGAATAACAGATGCTGTTTCTGGGCAATTACAGTTAACTACAGGTGCATTCCAATCATTTTCTTGGTGGAGATGCGGTGTACTTACCATGGCTTCACATAGCAAAAGGTACAGTTAAATCATACTGTAATCAGGGTGAACACATGGAAATTACACAAAAACATGCTATTGACAGTACACTGTAGTTACAGTACCTTGAACAAACACATAAAGTACATGTAAATACACAGAAACCAAATCCAACTGCATTATTACACTGGATACAAAGTAATAGAAATATTGTAACACTAAAACAGTTAATGTACAGTAACCTCTCATCATTTTTATACAAGTCTGTTACGTTGTATTGTGATACAATTACAGCATTGGGACACATTTATGTTGTAAAATACAGGGTGCAACATTCATTACAATGTACTTTGCATAGTACGTAGTGTTGTGGAAGTGAAGCAGAGAATATTGTTATTTTGCTTGTCTATCACACATAAATGGGGAACAGTGTGGCATGTGTGAGAAAGAACAGAGCAGTGCAGGTTAGGTTGAAGCAAGCAGAGGCAGAAGATCAGTTTTCAGCAGATAGGCATGGGGTCCTGAAGGTGGAGAGTGCCTGAACACATGGATTTGACCTTCAACTGCTTGAGTACATTATATGAGATGAGTGTGGGGGGGGGGGGGGGGGGGGTCCCCAGAAAGAGACAAAGATGATGAGACTAGGGGACAGGGGATAGGGGACGACTTTAACCACCACCCCTATTAGACAGCACTCTGTTTTCTGCTGAATGACTCTGCAGAGGATGCATCCTCGCCCCCTACAGGGGTACAGTCCTCTCTTCTCAGAGACAGACACTACCACACTAGCCTGCTTTCACAGGGAGGAGGAGACACAGATAAAGACTGCAAAGAGAGATCAACATACAGGTGAAACGATACCCTGTTTAGACAGAGTAGAGTAGTGAGTAACAGCCCTATTCAGACTCCCTCCCTCTGCTGTGATCAGAGTAGAGTAGTGAGTAACAGCCCTGTTCAGACTCCCTCCCTCTGCTGTGATCAGAGTAGAGTAGTGAGTAACAGCCCTGTTCAGACTCCCTTCCTCTGCTGTGATCAGAGTAGAGTAGTGAGTAACAGCCCTGTTCAGACTCCCTCCCTCTGCTGTGATCAGAGTAGAGTAGTGAGTAACAGCCCTGTTCAGAGTCCCTCCCTCTGCTGTGATCAGAGTAGAGTAGTGAGTAACAGCCCTGTTCAGACTCCCTTCCTCTGCTGTGATCAGAGTAGAGTAGTGAGTAACAGCCCTGTTCAGACTCCCTCCCTCTGCTGTGATCAGAGTAGAGTAGTGAGTAACAGCCCTGTTCAGACTCCCTTCCTCTGCTGTGATCAGAGTAGAGTAGTGAGTAACAGCCCTGTTCAGACTCCCTCCCTCTGCTGTGATCAGAGTAGAGTAGTAAGTAACAGCCCTGTTCAGACTCCCTCCCTCTGCTGCGATCAGAGTAGAGTAGTGAGTAACAGCCCTGTTCAGACTCCCTTCCTCTGCTGTGATCAGAGTAGAGTAGTGAGTAACAGCCCTGTTCAGACTCCCTCCCTCTGCTGTGATCAGAGTAGAGTAGTGAGTACCAGCCCTGTTCAGACTCCCTCCCTCTGCTGTGATCAGAGTAGAGTAGTGAGTAACAGCCCTGTTCAGACTCCCTTCCTCTGCTGTGATCAGAGTAGAGTAGTGAGTAACAGCCCTGTTCAGACTCCCTCCCTCTGCTGTGATCAGAGTAGAGTAGTGAGTAACAGCCCTGTTCAGACTCCCTCCCTCTGCTGTGATCAGAGTAGAGTAGTGAGTAACAGCCCTGTTCAGACTCCCTTCCTCTGCTGTGATCAGAGTAGAGTAGTGAGTAACAGCCCTGTTCAGACTCCCTCCCTCTGCTGTGATCAGAGTAGAGTAGTGAGTAACAGCCCTGTTCAGACTCCCTCCCTCTGCTGTGATCAGAGTAGAGTAGTAAGTAAAAGCCCTGTTCAGACTCCCTCCCTCTGCTGCGATCAGAGTAGAGTAGTGAGTAACAGCCCTGTTCAGACTCCCTTCCTCTGCTGTGATCAGAGTAGAGTAGTGAGTAACAGCCCTGTTCAGACTCCCTCCCTCTGCTGTGATCAGAGTAGAGTAGTAAGTAACAGCCCTGTTCAGACTCCCTCCCTCTGCTGCGATCAGAGTAGAGTAGTGAGTAACAGCCCTGTTCAGACTCCCTCCCTCTGCTGTGATCAGAGTAGAGTAGTAAGTAACAGCCCTGTTCAGACTCCCTCCCTCTGCTGTGATCAGAGTAGAGTAGTAAGTAAAAGCCCTGTTCAGACTCCCTCCCTCTGCTGCGATCAGAGTAGAGTAGTGAGTAACAGCCCTGTTCAGACTCCCTTCCTCTGCTGTGATCAGAGTAGAGTAGTGAGTAACAGCCCTGTTCAGACTCCCTCCCTCTGCTGTGATCAGAGTAGAGTAGTGAGTAACAGCCCTGTTCAGACTCCCTCACTCTGCTGTGATCAGAGTAGAGTAGTGAGTAACAGCCCTGTTCAGACTCCCTCCCTCTGCTGTGATCAGAGTAGAGTAGTGAGTAACAGCCCTGTTCAGACTCCCTCCCTCTGCTGTGATCAGAGTAGAGTAGTGAGTAACAGCCCTGTTCAGACTCCCTCCCTCTGCTGTGATCAGCCCTGGTGCTAGCCCTCTCTGTTTCACAACATACAACTCTCACCCAACCAATCTGTTACTCTGAGCTCTTGTTGTGTCAGCACAAAAAATAACACAACACAGCTTCTAGGCGACACTCTGAGGACCTCAGAGCACAAATACCTGACAAGGAGGTCTGCAATCCTTCTGCAGAGGGCTAAGATTACATCATCCCAAAATGAATGTGTATGTGTGTGAGTGAGATGCAGGCTTGTCCTGCTACAGTGTTTGAGTTGCGTCACAGTGTGTCAGTTAGTTAATGGAGGAATTGGATAAATATAGCTGACGGGCAGTAATGACAGAGAGAGAGGAAAGAAGGAGAGAGCGGGAAGGAGGGGGGGAGAAGAGAGAGAGGGCGAGAGAGAAAGAGGGTGATGGAAAGAGGGAGGAGGGAGGGAGGGAGGGAGGAAGGAAGGAAGGAAGGAAGGGAGGGAGGGAGGAAGGAAGGAAGGAAGGAAGGAAGGAAGGAAGGAAGGAAGGAAGGAAGGAAGGAAGGAAGGAAGGAAGGAAGGAAGGAAGGAAGGAAGGAAGGAAGGAAGGAAGGAAGGAAGGAAGGAAGGAAGGAAGGAAGGAAGGAAGGAAGGAAGGAAGGAAGGAAGGAATGTGATGGAGTGTGATGGAGTGTGATGGAGAGAGAGAGGGATATAGAGAGGGAAGGAGGGAGAGGGAAGAAGTGCTGATAAGAGTAACATTGACTCTAAATCCTTTGGGAAAGCCAGAGGCATGAGGAGAGATACAGAGGAAACACTTCACACTGGAATGGTTACACTTCAGATTAGGAGCTAAAAGTATAACACTTAGAGCAGGGACTCTCACAGTCTCTCATTATTCCCAGGTTAGTTTGGCACGTATGCTACTAACTTAATGAAATGTGTTTCACTATACAATTGGGAAATAAATTAACTACCGACTGACTACTGGAAAATATAGTGCCAATAGATAATCTACAAGTATCGTTGCTAGTCTTCTACCAAACACGGTATATAAGCAATAGGCCTAGTAATGATACTGTACAAATAAGGACCTACAGAAGTGATCAGGAGCTCCCTTCTCTCTTTTCCTCCCTCTCCCCATCTCAACTATCTCCTTCCTTCTTTCCCTTCATCCCTCCTCCATCTCTCACTCTCCCTCATCTCTCCCTCTCACCGTCCCTCCCTCCTTCCCCCACATCTCTCTTTCTCCCCCTCAGTGGGGTTGAATGTGGTTTTAATCACAATGCAACTCTGCTGACTGTTGGAGCAGGGTCAGTTGGACCTCTGTCATCTCTCCAAATTCATTTTCAGCTCATCCTTCCCACTGTCAGTTAATGCAGCAGCATAGAAGATCAAGGCATGGGAGGTTGTGTGTGTGAGATCCAAGGTAAACAGAAAGTGAATGGTAGCGCAATGACAGGATGAGCAAAGACAGAGGAAACAGAACAAAATGAGGCAGACAGAACCAGGCTGACTCATTGCCAGAGAGTGAACTCCTGACACTGTACTAATCGATAGCCTGGACATCTGTTGTCACCCAGAGACCCAATCCGTGAGCTAGAAGGCCATGTCATCAGCGTTAAGAGCAAATACTTATTTACAATGACGGCCTACCCCGGCCAAACCCGGGCTAATTGTGCGCCGCCATATGGGACTCCCAAACTCAGCCGGATGTGATACAACCTGGATTTGAACCAGGGATTGCAGTGACGCTTCTTGCACTGAGATACAATGCCTTAGATCGCTGTGCCCCTCTGGAGCCCAAGGGCCACATCTCACACTAAACCATGGTTCCGTTCAGAAATCAGTCCGTTCAAAAGAGATAAACAACTGCAGTGGAGTTGACATTATTAGCATAATGCTGAATGTATCCAGTTGAGCTGTGAGGTTTGGTTTCACTAGGCTGAGAGGCTGAGATACACAGTGCATGAAGCCCTCATTACAATAAGCATTCCATGCAGAGAGAGATAGAGAGAAAAAAAACCTAGCCAGTCGAACAACAATAATCCAACCGAAATGTATCTTCCGCATTTAACCCAACCCCTCTGAATCAGAGAGGTACGGGGGGCTGCCTTAACCCATAAGAGTCTAAGTCCTGTCTAAGCCGGAGGGTTCTATTAAGCTACAGTATTTGGAATTGTTTTAAGAAGGTCATACCAAGGATCATTTAGCTATTTGATTTAGAATTTTAAGATTCCTTGCAGTAAAAAATAAATAAAAATGAATTGATGAACGTTTATTTTTGGCCACTGCTATTAGCCCATACAAATGCATTGAAATATATATTTACTACATGGAACAACAGATAGTCCCCAACAAAATCTAAAGGAAGTTTGTTATGAAGTGTCTGTCCTATATTTGAGAGAGATAAGAAAATTCAGTTGATTACTTGATAATTTGTTGATTTTTTAAAAACATGTATTTTGGCACTTAACAGTCTAAGTCTGTATTTGCAGTGGTGTTTGTGCTCCACTGTTTGTCCTTTCCTTGTGGCAACAGGTCACAAAATCTTGCTGCTGTGGTGGCACACTCAGGCATTTCACCTAATAGATATGAGAGTTTGGATTTGTTTTCGAATTCTTTGTGGGTCTATGTAATCTGAGGGAAACGTGTCTCCAATATGGTTATACATTTGGCAGGAGGTTAGGAAGTGCAGCTCGGTTTCCACCTCATTTTGTGGGCAGTGGGCACATAGCCTGTCTTCTCTTGAGAGCCAGGTCTGCCTACAGTGGCCTCTCTCGATAGCAAGGCCATGCTCACTGTGTCTGTACATAGTCTTAATTTTGGGTCAGTCACATTGGTCAGGCATTCTGCAACTGTGTATTCTCTGTTGAGAGAGAGAGTCGAAGTTTAGCAGAGGTGATGCTTTCTCTTAACCACAGAGAAGATCAAAGAGCTGTTCTCCTCTGTGAAGTTATGTGAATCAGCCTGGTTTAAAGAGAGAGATTCACAGGCTTCTAACAGAGGGGGCAGAGGGACTCCAGGGGCAACCTAATAGAATGGGCAGAGGGCCACTGTCTTCCCTTCCAGGCTGAGACATCCACACACACAACTCCCCTGGACGTTCCAGGGTTATAGGCACCCCAGGATCAAAGACTACTTCTGTCTGGGATCAGGTATCAACAACACAGAAAGACAATGGAAAGGTGGATGTGACTGTGCAAGTGCATGTGCATATGTGTGTCCTTCAGAGAGAGAGAGAGAGAGAAAGAAAGATAGTAAAGGTGGAGGTGACTGCAGTCCCTCTCCTCTCTCACCTGGCTCCTCTCCAGAAGGCGTCTCAGCTCTATGCTGATGAAGGACTCTGATGCTCTGCTCTGCTCTCTCTCTCTACTCTGCCCTATTGAGCTGGCAGCTCTCCCTCCACATCCATTATTTATCAGCCTGGGATCTGCAGAGTAATTCCCCCCCCCCCCTCTTTCCCCTCCCTCTCCACCCTCTCTATCACTCTCTCTCCTTCCAACACACACACACACACACACACACACACACACACACACACACACACACACACACACACACACACACACACACACACACACACACACACACACACACACACACACACACACACACACACACACACACACCCCGTCTCTTCCTCTCTGTCTGTCAAGCTCTCTGTCTTTATCTAAACTCCTTCACCCCTTTCCACTTCTTTCCGTCAGTACTGATTTGTACTCGTCTCTTTTTATCTCCCTTCTCTGCTCTCCTCCCCTCTCCTGTACTTTCATCTTTCCTGCTTATTTCTTATGTAACATCATTCTAGTGGTGCACACTGGTACAGTCCTGTGAGGTATACTGGTCCAGAGCCTGAAAACCACTGAGATGACAATTCATCTCAATAAAGTAGTGCAACACTAATAGAAGGATTGTACGTGTAATATTATACTGTAATACATATTGTAGTCCTCAGACCCAGCATAGGGTATGTAGTAAGTATTGTAGTCCTCAGACCCAGGATAGGGAATGTAGTATGTATTGTAGTCCTCAGACCCAGCATAGGGAATGTAGTAAGTATTGTAGTCCTCAGACCCAGCATAGGGAATGTAATAAGTATTGTAGTCCTCAGACCCAGCATAGGGAATGTAGTAAATATTGTAGTCCTCAGACCCAGGATAAGGAATTAAATAAATATTGTAGTCCTCAGACTCAGCATAGGGAATGTAATAAATATTGTAGTCCTCAGACCCAGGATAAGGAATTAAATAAATATTGTAGTCCTCAGACTCAGCATAGGGAATGTAATAAATATTGTAGTCCTCAGACCCAGGATAGGGAATGTAATAAATAGAGTAGTCCTCAGACCCAGGATAGGGAATGTAATAAATATTGTAGTCCTCAGACCCAACATAGGGAATGTAATAAATATTGTAGTCCTCAGACCCAGCATAGGGAATGTAATAAATATTGTAGTCCTCAGACCCAGGATAGGGAGTGTCGTTGGCTGTTACTCCAATTGGTAAAAGATGCAACAGTCATGTGCTTGTGTTTCTAGGTACTGTAGGACGAGAGATGGAACATATCACGGCGTGACACTTAATGCACTAACAGTGCTGAGAGCTGACAAATCATCGGTGAGCTACTGTATATGCACTCAGAGACTGTGGGCTCGCCAAGTAGGAAATCAATATCAGGATAACGTCTGGATTTAATGCACCCATACAGTGGAAGTCTTGGGGTCATATTCAGTGGCGAACCGTCATTCAGGGCAGGTGCAGGGGCAGAGCCCCACCTGTTTTGAGCCCCACATTTAAAAAAAGAAAAAAAAGAGACTACCTGTTTTGTCATTTTGACATTATTATGTGTCACATATCAGTTTGCAAACAATGTACAAAAAAATATTAAAAATCGTTTAGTTAATAAAGCTGCATACAAACATCTCTTTTTTGCTTTCTTGAGTAAGCCAGCTCCAAAACGCAGGTGTTTTAGCCTGGCTCTGTGCTTTCTGAGGTGGTGGGGCAGCCAGCGGAAAATACGCAGCGTAGGGGTTGGTAATGTTCTCTAGTTGCGCCGAGATTGGCTCAGTGTTCTGTCACTTATGGGGACACTACATCACCTCCAAATCTAAGGGTAGAGCTTGAAAATTCAAGCCCCTTGGATGCTGCCATAGAGTTACATTAGAAGTGCCCATCCAAGAAGGCTCAAGGTCATAGGCCACAGATACAATTACGTCAAATCACATTATATCTGCAATAGCTTTGATTGGACTGATCATGTCAACATCATACTTTCAAAATCTTAGCAAGCAGTCATCATCATGAATCAAGTCAACAATCTACTGGCAAATCATTTTTAATCCTATGAATTATAAATAAAACATATTGGTGTTCATCATTCATTGGACATAAACATTACACAACAAGTTGGAGATCGCAAATTCAATAATGAGTGGTTTGGAAGGAATCAGTGGATCACTGCAAGCATTGCAAAGCAATCACTAGCCTGCTATTCAGTGGAGTGGCTATGTGGTCCCAAGACTAGGTTTATGGGTCTCTTTTCCAAGCTTAAAATTATAAAAACTCAACATTGGCCATGCTGTCAATCCAGATTTGTCTGCTTATATCCCCCTTTGATTTATCCTACAGTCCTGACTTGGTGTACATGGAGAACACTGTGAGAACAGCCCATGTTCTAAATTCTGAGCTGTAAGTTTCAAAAGTGCTGAACAAATAGTTATATGACGAGGTCCGTCCTAGCTCGCTCATTAATGTACTAATCGAATTACGGATTGCCTCTTATCCGCTTGTCATCCCCTTATGCCATAGTTTGTACATCTCAATTGTCAGTAGAAACCCAATTTGTTTAAGCAAGTCAGCCATATCAGGATTTTTTTTTAAAGGCAGTAAATGAGGCTGAATTAACTGTTTCGCTGGCAGACAAGGCTCCACTGATAGCCAGGTGTAGCAGTGGTAAACTGTTGGGACTGCTGTTGGGACTCTCCTCTCCTGCCCTAATAGTTTGTGGGCACTGTTTGTCACCGTTAAAGTGCAATTAATGTATTGTTTAGTGTTGTGTTGTGTTGTGTAGTGGCTTTGCTGACATGCATCCCCCCAATGTATTGTTGTTGTTGCCCCACAAGGATTGACATGCTACAATTGCCACTGGTCATATTTACTAAGAGTATCAATTGTAATGCCCTACTACAGGTACAAACTTTGTACAGATGTAAATGCTTAGTAAGTATGGCCCTTTGAGTGTTTTCATCCAGTGACATGTGGTTGGATCTAGTTTCCCCACCTGTCAATTTGCTCCCTAGGAGTTGAAACTCTCCATTGATCTGTAATGTGTTTTCCAGGCCCCAGGTTAAGGTAGTGGACAAGTGGAAACATTTACAGATTAAACTGACAGGATGGATTCAGGACTATTCTCTTGATGTCCACCAATCAATGTCCTATTATTCCTAATCATGTTACGCAATAGCCCAGCTAGGGCATATTCTGACCTATGGATGTCTATGTGCATGACAGATGGACTTTAGCTATGTGCGTGACTGAGACAGATGGAGACTGTTTAGCTATATGCGTGACTGAGACAGAAGTAGACTTTAGCTATGTGTGTGACTGAGACAGAAGGAGACTTTAGCTATGTGTGTGACTGTAAGCTCTACTTGATTGGTCCACTGCGTACCTACAGTATTATGTGATTTTATTTTTACATTCATTCAGGCACTGCCCTTAGATCAGAGTTCCTCATTTTTAGCAAGATGTGAATAATTTAGTAAGGGTCCATTATTAGTATACTTTGCTGGATTAATAGGGTTCTGACAAGTACGACAGAATATGTGCAGAAGATCTAGGTGCTGCTGTAGGCCCTCCTTGTTTGGGGACAGAAGCACCATATCATCTGCAAACAGTAAACATGTGACTTCAGAGTCTAGTAGGGTGAGGCCAGGGTGCTTTAGACTGTTCTAGTGCCCTCGCCAATTTATTGATGTAAATGTTGAAGAGGGTGAGGCTCAAGCTGCATCCCTGTCTCACCCCCCAACCCTGAGGAAAGAAGGCAGTTTTTTTTGTCAATTTAAACTGCACACTTTGTATACATGGACTTTATCATTTGTATACATGGACTTCATAATTAGTTTATTTCCCCAACACCGCTTTCTATCAATTTGTATAGCAAATTGAGTCAAAAGATTTTTGAAATCAACAAAGCATGAGAAGTCTGCTTTTGCTTTGTTTAGTGTTTTTTGTCAGTGAGGGTGTGCACCTGAACACCTGAACACCTGATCTGTCATATGGTAATTTGGTAATAAGACAATTTGACATTTGCTCAGGACATTGTTTTAACTGAGGAAATGTAGAAGTCTACTATTAATGATAATGCAGAGGATTTTCCCAAGGTTGCTGTTGACGCATATCCCACAGTGGTTATTGGGGTCAAATTTGTCTCCACTTTTGTGGTCCCAAGAACTGGGGAAGATTGCCAGAGCTAAGGATGATGTTAACGAGTTTAAGTATAGCCAATTGGAATTTGTGGTCTGTATATTTTATTAGTTAATTTAGGACACTTTCAACACCACAGGTCTTTTTGGTTTGAAGGGTTTGTATTTTGTCCTGTAGTTCATTCAATGTCATTTGAGAATACAGTGGGTTATTGTAGTCTTTAATAGCTGCAGGGCCTAAAATGTACTTTTTGGTCCACCAGCCACTGGTAGGTTCATTTAAAAATCTCTGATTTCTTACCAGCCAAAATATATTTTCCCCCTAAAATTACACTAACAAAACACACAAAATGTATGAACCTGCTTTGTAATGTTTCTAAAAACAATATTTTTACCACCTCAGCCCTCACATTAGCCACTTTCCCCTGGGGGAATCCCCATCGAAACCGGATGCAGTTTGATTGCCATCTTAAGTGGAGGTCCAATTCAATAACGTTGCCCCCTCAACCCTCGATTTAGCTGGAGGGAGCGAGTGAACAACTTTGATCACATGTGGGGTTTATAAGACCTACAATTCAATGCAAACTGTAGTCACGTGATATACTTACGTGTCAAATTTAATCAACACGGCTGCCTTTTTGGCATGTCGGACAAAATGATGAAGCTAGCTAGCTTGCAAAGAAATATATATAGATGACATTGACTTTAGATTTGTCGTAGTGAGGAACCTATAAAACTTAGCTATCTTCATTAATGTATTGGAATAAATGAGTTCCAACTATAAAACTAGCTAGCCAGCTATTGGTAACAGTAGCTATCTAGGAGTGCTAGCTAGCTACATTAACTTAATAGGTACATTAAGAGCTTTAGGTTGTTTTTAAGCTCAATTTTAAGATTTCATCCAAGGACGTTACCTCTCAGATCATCATTCTCCCTAGCTTGGGCAAGGGACATTTAAGGTACACTCGGATGTGACGATGTAAAATGTAATTCAAGGGCTCAGGGCCGAGGGCTGTCTACTTTGAATTTGGACCAAAGCCTAGCTTGTGAAAAAAACTATGTAAATAGCCAAGAAACACAAGGACAAAGTCTCACTTCAGTAGGATTTTGTTTTAAGTAAATTAGACAAACTTTTTAAACCTGTGCCAGTGCTTCTAAAAATGAATATTCAGTCAGCTCTTCATGTGTGCACAGCCCCAAGGCAGGCAGTGTTGCAGCGCGAGGTGGGATAGGCTATAGTAGGATTCATAGTGCAATTAATTTACCAGCTTTTAAATCAAACCGCAGAATACCTTAAACAGCTACTGTTGCATTGATTTAGCTATAAATGTGATCATACTTTTTATTTGTAGCTGGTGATATAGACATCTTACCCACCAATGCCAAAATCTACCTGCATTCGGTGGGTGGCGGGAGTTCATTTTAGGCCATGAATAGTTGACTCAAAGTTTTAATTGATAATGTATATGTTTTTCCTGTTTGTTTTCTGTTATAGGGCCAAACAAAATGGAGAAGTGCTTTATCCAGACATCTCCATTTTGGGTAGCTCTTCATGTTGTTTGTTTAGTGTGTTATAATTTTCCCAGAAATGGTTAGATTCTATATATTTCCAACATGTTGTACTTTATTTTTTCTTAGTGTAGTGCTGTACTGTTTTAGTGTTTCACCATAGTGAAGGCATAGACAGATTTTCTGGAACACTGTGTTTTTGGTTGGTTAGTTTCCTCAATTTCTTTCTTAGGTTTTTGCATTCTTCATCAAACCACGTGTCATTCTTGATAGGGAAGCTGAGAGTACGAATCACTATTGCAGTGAAACGTTTTGTCCAGGAAGTTGTCTGAAAGGGATTTAATTTGTTGTTTGCCAATTGTTTTTTGGTAGGTTTCTACACTACTTTCATTTCATCTATAACAGTTCTTAATATACTGAGCAAAAAATATGAACACAACATGTAAAGTGTTGGTCCCATGTTTCATGAGCTGAAGTAAAAGATCCCAGAAATGAACAAAAACCTTATTTATCTAAAATGTTGTGTATAAATTTGTTTACATCCCTGTTAGTTAGTGTTTCTCCTTTGTCAAGATAATCCATCCACCTGACAGGTGTGGCATATTAAGAAGCTGATTAAAAAGCATGATCATTACACAGGTGCACCTTGTAGTGGGGACAATAAAATGCCACTCTAAAATGTGCAGTTTTGTCCCACAACACTACAACAGATGTCTCAAGTTTTGAGGGAGAGTGCAGTTCGCATGCTAACTGCAGGAATGTCCACCAGAGCTGTTGCCAGAGAATTTAATGTTAATTTCTCTATCATAAGCCACCTCCAACGTCATTTTAGAGAATTTGCCAGTACGTCCAACAGGCCTCACAACAGCAGACCACATGTAACCACGCCAACCCAGGACCTCCACATCTGGCTTCTTCACCTGTGGGATCGTCTGAGACCAGCCACCCGGACAGTCGATGAAACTGTGGGTTTGCACAACCGAAGAATTTCTGTACAAACTGTCAGAAACCGTCTTAGGGAGCTCATCTCTGTGCTCTTTGTCCTCACCAGGGTCTAGACCTGACTGCAGTGGGTAAATGCTCACCTTCGATGGCCATTGGCACGCTGGAGAAGTGTGCTATTCACAGATTAATCCAGTTCCAGAGGTACTGTAGTACAGACAATGTAGGTCAGATTGGTGGAGTGGAGCATTGGAGGGAGACACACATGGCCTTTAACTGGAGGCCCCTCTTAGCCACCCATAAGACTGCTATTTACATGTCTGCCCTCACCCTCCTTCCAAAATGTCTGGAATCTAGAGACAGGTCAGCCATGATCATGCTCAGGGAATGTCAATTGCTTATTCATTGGAGCCAACCAACCAACCAAGTGGCTCCACCATCAACGGTGAATCTCATGACGGAAAAGCGTGTGAAAGAGTGAGAGCGGCAGAGGAAGAGAGAGAAGGAGAGTGTGTAAGCGAAAGAGAGGGGAGACGGAGTAAGAGAGTGGGATTACAGAGCAGAGATGTAGGTTGTTTAACTTTCTTCTTGGCAGTGTTTTGTCCACACCACATGTGGCAGGGGTTTGTTTTCAGGAAAAGGATATTCTGGCAGGAGTAAGACTGTGGCAGTGATGCCTATGGTGGTGGTGGGGTTATGGTATGGACAGATCAATGAACACAATTGTATTTTATCGATAGCAATTTGAATGCACAGTGTCGAGATACAGTGACGAGATCCTGAGGCCCATTGTCGTGCCATTCATCTGCCGCTATCACCTCATGTTTCAGCATAGTAATGCACAGCCCCATGTCGCAAGGACCTGTACACAATTCCTGGAAGCTGAAAATTTCCCAGTTCTTCCATGGCCTGCATACTCACCAGACATGTCAACCATTGAGCATGTTTGGGATGCTCTGGATCGAGGTGTACAACAGCGTGTTCCAGTTCCTGCCAATATCCAGCAACTTCGCACAGCCATTGAATAGGAGTGGGGCAACATTCCACAGGCCACAATCAACAGCGTGATCAAGAAGATGTGTCGCGCTGCATGAAGCAAATGGTGGTCACACCAGATACTGACTGGTTTTCTGATCCACGCTCCTACCTTTTTTAAAGATATCTGTAACCAACAGTCATCCATAGAAGTCCATAGATTAGGGCCTAATGAATATATTTCACTTGACTGATTTTATTATATTAACTGTGACAGTAAAAGCTTTGAAGTTGTTCCATTTCTATTTTTGTTCATTCTAGTATGCAGTTTGTTCGGCTTTGATGCCTCATGATTGAATACGGCTCTATTAAAGTAGGCTGTGATTTTTCTGTGATCTGATAGGGGTGTCAGTGGGCTGAGTGTCAACGCTCTGAGAAACTCTGGGATGAGGTCAGTGATAAAGTACACTCTTACAAAAAAGGGTTCCAGAGAGCTGCAGGAGTCGTTTTTGTTGGTTGTTTTGTCCCTTTCTTTCTGTTCCTTCTCTCTTAGGCAATTCAGCTCCAAGGAGACAGAGGGGGAGTGGAGGGTAAAGGAAGTCTGTTTTATCAAAGGATCTTTAAAAGCCTGGGGTGTGAATAAGCATTGGGTGATGCTATGACATTACTATACTGCAAACACTCAACAGAGCTACATCAAATCCCATTTTCCCTGCTTTGTACACACTGCAACATGGATCCTCTCCTGTTGCCCTATGGTTGGTAACGTTCACATCTAACTGGTTTTAATGAGTCAATGAGAGACAGAAGAGAGGGCAGCTTAGATTGAGGTTACCCACTGGGCACAGATGTCAATTCCACTTTGGTTCAAAGTCATTTTGTTGAAATGATGTGGAAAGAACGTTGTGTGGCGACTGGGTTATATGACTGAATGATTTACTGGCATGTTTCATGCTTCTTTGTTTGTTGGCTTTTTTCCATGTTCTGTAGTGGTTCTGCTGTGACTGCCTTGAGCACTTAGCCTAGTGATCCTTGTGAAAGGATCATATATACGATGGAAAAAAACAGCTCGCAAATGGCCCAAGTGAATATATTATATTTGTTCTACTTATTTTCTGTGTATTTGAGTAGTTTCAAATAATGTGGCCCGAATCTCCTATTGGAAGTATTTGAAGGCATTTTCTAATAATTTCCTATAAATAATTTACTATTAGAAAGCACTTTCAAATTATTATTTAAAATATCTGAGTTAATTGCATGGGAGTGTACTTGAGTCAGTGTATTTCAGTAATTTCAAATACTTTCCAAGTGTATTTCAAAATTCATTCCAATATTCTCCTTGTCTTTTCAAATAAAACATACTTACTTCTATATGTAATTGAAATGCCCTTAATAGTATTTGAACCCAGGTCTGTATACTGCAGCTGTATCATTGTGCTGAGTAGAAATATTAGCATGTTTTCTCATGTAATCCCATGGGACCTGTAAAGAAGAGGTCTGACTGGGAGATGAAGGAGAGAAGAGAGGGAGGGGAGGAGGAGGAGGAGGACAACAAAGATGACGGGTATGTAAGAGAGTAAGCTCTCTAATCTGTTTATGTTTTATCAATGACATTTAGAGGCACCCCCTCCCTCCATTGAAGGGGGGAACTCTTCCATTCCAGACTATTTTTATCTGCCATGTCATTAGCATAATAAAACATGTGTGAAAAAAAGAAACCCTAAGAGACAGCCTCGCCAAAAACCTGGATTTGAGAGGCTTATTTTTTTCTCTCTCTCTCTCTTTTCTGTTGCTCCATTCTTCTCGCTCAGAGAAATGGAAATAGGCATGCCTTTTCTTTCTCTCTGGGCATCATTATGGCGCTTTTCATCGCTTCTCTTTTGTCTGAATGAGCGGAGCTAGAACCATACTGGGCCAACCAGCAGTCACACTGGGCCTTACTCCCTCCACACAATAACACTTCAACATCACTTACAACTACTGACTACTCAAAACATCTTGAATCTGTGAACACTGCCAATTGTTGCATGGCTGTTACATGCTATAATGTAAAGTGAAGACCGCTAAAGAACTAAGCCAAAAATAAAAAATTAAGTCCAAAGACTCTATCTGAGAGAAAAACAACTGATACACATACTGTATATCAAGACACACACCTGCCCTTCAGACAGGTGTGTGTATGACGTGTCTGTGTCGCCTTGTGCTCACCATGCTGACAGGGCCTAGTGGTCATTTATCAGAGCTGTGCCCCCTACTCCCCCTCACACACATACACACAAACACAGACAGTAGATTCACACACTTATTAGCTCTCTCTCAATTCAATTTAAATTTAAATTTAATTTTAAATAACATTTTAATTTAGAAACATGTTTACATTGCCAAGGCAAGTGAAATGGATAAACAAAAGTGAAATAAAAAATAAAAAGTGAACAGTAAATATTACACTCACAGGTTCCAAAATAATAGAGGCATTTCAAATGTCATATGTCTATATATAGTGTTGTGACGATGTGCAAATAGTTAAAGTACAAAAGGGAAAATAAATAAACATAAATATGAGTTGTATTTACAATGGTGTTTGTTCTTCACTGGTTGCCCTTTCCTTGTGGCAACAGGTCACAAATCTTGCTGCTGTGATGGCACACTGTGGTATTTCACCCAATAGATATGGGCGTTGATCAAAATTGGATTTGTTTTCAAATTCTTTGTGGGTCTGTGTAATCAGAGGGAAATATGTGTCTCTAATATGGTCATACATTTGGTAGGAGGTTAGGAAGTGCAGCTCAATTTTCACCTCATTTTGTGGGCAGTGTGCACATAGCCTATCTGCTCTTGAGAGCCAGGTCTGCCTACGGTGGCCTCTCTCAATTGCAAGGCTCACAAGGTCTGTATATGGTAAAAACTTTCCTTCATTTTTGGTCAGTCTCAGTGGTCAGGTATTCTGCCACTGTGTACTCTCTGCTTAGGGCCAAATAGCATTCTAGGTTTTTGTTAATTCTTTCCAATGTGTCAAGTAATTACTACATCTTTTCGTTCTCTCATGATTTGGTTGGGTCTAATTGTTTTGCTGTCCTGGGGCTTTGTGTTTGATAATTTGCGGTTATCGGCCTAATTCTGCTCTGCATGCATTATGTGGCGTTTTACGTTGTACACAGAGGATATTTTTGCAGAATTCTGCCTGCAGAGTCTCAATTTGGTGTTTTGTGAATTTATGGTTGGTGAGCGGACCCCAGACCTCACAACCATATAGGGCAATGGGTTCTATAACTCATCCACAGCTTTGTGGAAGTTACCTGTGGTGCTGATATTTAGGCTGAGGTATGTATCGGTTTTTTGTGTGCTCTAGAGCAACTGTGTCTAGATGGAATTTGTATATGTGGTCCTGGCAACTGGACCTTTTTTGGAACACCATTATTTTTGTCTTACTAAGATTTACTGTCAGGGCCCAGGCCTCTCTTTCTCTCTCTCTCTCACACACACACACACACACACACACACACACACACACACACACACACACACACACACACACACACACACACACACACACACACACACACACACACACACACACACACACGCACGCAGAGAGAGAACATAGTCACACACGTGCATCAGTAAATTTATGCAGACTTGATTATATCTGCAGTATTTATGAAGCCATACTGTGAATGGGTAATAAAGCACATGGATCACTGCCGCATGGCTCTTATGGCACAACTTTAACGGAAGCAGCTCTGATTAGATTTGAGGTGGAGAAATTGAATCTGAAGGGCAATATTCTCAAGAGGAGAAGGTATGAAAACAGCAGTGAGAGAGCAGGGAGAGTAAGCAACAATACATTAAGCCAGACAACCCTCACAGGTGGTAAGGCTAGGTAACAACACATCCGCCACTCTGATCCTCAGCACGAGGGCCCCTCAGGGGTGCGTGCTCAGTCCCCTCGTGTACTCCCTGTTCACTCATGACTGCATGGCCAGGCACGACTCCAACACCATCATTAATTTTGCTGATGACACAACAGTGGTAGGCCTGATTACTCACAACGATGAGACAGTCTATATGGAGGAGGTCCGAGACCCGGCCATGTGGTGCCAGGACAACAACCTCTCCCTCAATGTGATCAAGACAAAGGAGATAATTGTGGACAACAGGAAAGGATGACCAATCACGCCCCCATTCTTATCGACGGGGCTGCAGTGGAGCAGGTTGAGAGCTTCAAGTTCCTTGGTGTCCACATCACCAACTATCATGGTCCAAGCACACAAAGACAGTTGTGAAGAGGGCACGACAATGCCTATTTCCCCCTCAGGAGACTGAAAAGATTTGGCATGGGTCCTCTGATCCTCAAACATTCTACAGCTGCACCATTGAGAGCATGTTTCATCATTGGTTTCATCACTGCCTGATATGGCAACTGCTCGGCATCCAACCACAAGGCACTACAGAGGGTAGTGCGTACGGCCCAGTACATCACTGGGGCCAAGCTTCCTGCCATCCAGGACCTCTATACCAGGTGGTGTCAGAAGAAGGCGCTAAAAATTTTCAAAGACTCCAGCCACCCTAGTCA